>NC_053393.1:391467961-392717961 GCF_905171765.1 Bufo bufo | reverse complement strand
GTCCTGAAATTGTCATAGTTCACATTTTTTCTGACACAGAACATAAAAATTGTGATCTTGTTGGTCCATGCTGTCTACTTCCTGGTGCTCAGTCTCTGAGGGTGCATGTCCTTCCTTACTACTACTGCATGGGATAAATTGTCCCCAGCTGATTGCAGTGTTCCCTGGGGTATATGTAGTGCCTTCCTCTATAGGAAGGTGCCTGAGCAAAATCGTCCTAGCTTGTCTAGTCCTGCAAAGATGTGCTATTGTATTGTTTTGAGCTCTCGTGCCTTACCTCTGCCTAATCATTGCATTGACTCTTTGCCGTCTGCCCAGACCTATTGCCTGTTTACTGTATTGCTAGAACTTTACCTGTACTGAACTCTGATTACCCTCTGATCACCTTGCGTACTCCATTGGTGCCATGCATGGTGTCTTAACCTGCCTGGGTCAGCGGCCTCTGAAAGGAGACTACTTCAAATATGGATGCAAAATGAGCACAATGGATGATCAAAATAAAGTATACATTTTTATTTTTTATTTTTCTGGTCTTCTGAAAGATCAGAAGAACAGAAAACAAAACAGTGATGTGAACCCAGCCTTTCTCAAACATATATGACGTGTTACACCAGTTTTATTTGTAGCACCATTTGGCACAGGTTTATGGCGTCACAATGCACAGTTTAATCAAGAATATTAAAATTCTTGTGGATCTACAAATGCAATAATGCTTTTGGCCGTAGAGTATTTTATTCGAGAGTATGTAACCTATAGTCAGCAAAATAAAAACAAAAAAATTAGAAAAAATAAATATAGATATATATATATATATATATATATATTAGCTGCAGAGGTTAATCATTACAGGTTTATGATCAGTGGATTTGTTACCCCTTTTGGAATACCATGCATCTAGTGTTGATCGAGCACCATAGTGCTCGGGGCTCAGGCTGAACACATCGTGATATTCGAGTGCTCGACCGAGCACCCGAGTATAATAGAAGTCAATGGGAGAACCCGAGCATTAAACCAGGTACCCTCTGCTCTGAAAACATTATTCTCCTGAATATTTACTTGTATATAAAGTGCAAGTGTTGCCAAAAATTACAAGGAAGAGGCACTCCAATACACCCTTAGTTACACATAAAGAAGGGCATCATACACACCCTTTAAAAATTATGATTGATGGCCTGCTGGTGACCCTCAAAAACATTAGGAGCAAGGGCCTGCTGATCTGACCATCTAAAATATTATGGGCTGTGGCCTGCTGCCGCTTTAGTGACTCTAGTTAACCTGGGGCCGATGGCACATCCCCGTGTCGGCGACAATCCATTCGGATGTCTGGCCTATAAATTTTCAATGTAATTGTCAGCTCAAAACCATTGTAAACTATGGGTAACGGGGAATCGGTGTTTGATTCCGGAGAGGGAGCCTGAGAAACGGCTACCACATCCAAGGAAGGCAAGCGAGTGGCGCACAAATCACACAGTCCCCACTTATGGAGGTAGTGACGAAAAATAACAATACAGGACTCTTAAGATGCCCTGTTATTGGAATGAGTTATAAAAAAATTACAGGGAATGTCACTGCAGTATTTTGGATGAGGAAACATTATACAGGAAAAGCCCTGCTGCCGCTTTGTTGACTCTAGATAACTTCTGCCTGATCGTATGTCCCCGTGACATCCACGATCCATTTTGATATCTCCCCTATCAACTTTCGATGTTCTTTTATACGCCTAACATGGTGACCACCGGTAACAGGAAATCATTGTTCGATTTCGGAGAGAGAGCCTGATAAACGGCTTTGGCTACTACTTCAAAGCAAGGCAGCATGAGTTGCAGTCCTGCAGGTGAGCTGACCCTATAAAAGATTTTAGGTGCGGGCCTGCTGGTGAGCTGACCCTGTAAAACATTATATGCGAGTGCCTGTGGGTGAGCTGACCCTGTAAAACATTATATGCGAGTGCCTGTGGGTGAGCTGACCCTGTAAAGCCTTATATGCGAGGGGCCTGCAGTTGAGTTGACCCTCTAAAAAATTCTATGCGAGGGCCTGCATGTGACCTGACCCTGTAAAAGATTTGAGTTGCGGGCCTGCAAATGAGCTGACAGTGTAAAAGATTTGAGTTGCGGGCCTGCAGGTGAGCTGACCCTGTAAAAGTTTTGATTTGCGGGACTGCAGGTGAGCTGACCCTGTAAAAGATTTGAGTTGCAGGCCTGTAGGTGAGCTGACCCTGTAAAATATTTGAGTTGCGGGCCTGTAGGTGAGCTGACCCTGTAAAAGATTTTAGGTGCGGGCCTGCAGGTGAGCGGACCCTCTAAAAAATTAGATGTGAGGGCCTGCTGGTGAGCAGACCCTGTTAAAAATTAGATGTGAGGACCTGCTGGTGAGCGGACCCTCTAAAAACATTATATTCGAAGGTCATATATGCGAGGGCATGTGTGATGAATAAGCAATGCATGTTGATGTGACGGAAGAGGAGAATGAGAAAAGGAAGATTCAACCATATACCCTTGTTTGTGGTGGAAGGGGTGCATGGGAATACAGTCTATTAACTACATTAAAAACAACACATGTAAAGTGCCTTTATGTTCATCAGCATTCCTCTGGTGGAGTCGAGAAGTCATGCTCAATCCAGGCCTTGTTCATTTTTATATGAGTCAACCTGTCAGCATTTTCAGTTGACAGGCGGATACGCTTATCTGTTTTATTGCCACCAGCAACACTAAATACACGCTCAGACAAAACGCTGGCGGCAGGGCAGGCCAGCACCTCTAAAGCATAGAGCGCCAGTTCGTGCCACGTCGAGCTTGGACACCCAGTAGTTGTAAGGCACTGAGGGATCATTGAGGACGGTGACATGGTCTACTATGTTCTCCTTCACCATCTTCCAAAAATTTTCTTTCCTTGTGGCAGTAGGCCGCACATCACGGTGAGGGTGCTGGCAGGGTGTCATGAAACTGTCCCAGGCTTTGGAGAGTGTTGCCCTGCCTCTGTTGGAACTGCTGTGTGTTCCCCTCGTCTGCCCTCCTTGGTTGGCCAAGTAAGTACGGACTCTGCCGCCAGCATTGTCAGATGGAAAATTTTGGAGCAATTTTTCTATAAGGAACTGGAATTGCACCATTTTGCTAGTCCTCTCCACCAGAGGAATGAATGAGAGATTAGAAGTTCTCTTCGTAGCGGAGATCAAGAAGGGTGAACAACCAGTAATCCGTGTTGTTTAAAATGCGTATAACGCGCGGGTCGTGGGAAAGGCAGCCTAACATGAAGTCAGCCATGTGTGCCAGAGTACCAACAGGTGAGACTTTGCTGTCGTCGTCAGGAGGATCACTCCAAATCTCCTCATCCTCTTCCTTGTCTTCTGCCCACCCATGCTGAACAGATGGAATTAAACTTCCATGGATACTACCCTCTGTAGTGGAGGCAACCTGTCATGCACTAGGGAGTGGGGAAGAGAAAGTGCACCCACTAGCTGCCACCCACGCCTCTGTCCCTGCCTACTTACACTACCCGTCCTAGGCGACGGGGTGTAACTGGGCGACGGTCCCTAACCTCTATAAGTGCAGAGGGGCAGAGCGAACAGAGACAGAATATAGCCAGGCAGAGGCAGTAGGAGGGAACCCTGCAGATGGATCCGAAGTCACATAAAGTGTCAGGAGCAATACTGAAATGCCAGAGATCAACACTAACGTAGGCGAGCAGGGGTAACAAGGACGGTAACAAACACACCTAGGGTCAAACCAGGTTGTCACGTCAATACACAAGGAACAGCAAGGACGAGTCAGAGTATAAACCGAGGGTCAAACCTGGATGTAACATCAGTACACAAGGAATAGCAAGGATGTGTCAAAGTACAAGCCGAGGGTCAAACCTGGAGGTCACGTCAGTACACAAGGGCCAGGCAAGGTCGGGTCAGGAACAAAAGCCAAGGGTCAAAATCCAGAGTAGCAGAAGCATAGAGTAATAGCAGTTAGGCACAGGACCAAAATCGCAGGCAACCTGTGGCCAGCAGGCTGCCTGTATAAATAGTGAAAGGTTAAGGTCATGTGACGTGGCCAACCTCACATGACCCGCTCAGACACAGAAGCCGAGCACCGAGTGGCCAGCTCGGTGCTCAGCCTGATACTGTTGCCAGGGGAACGGAGGACGCCGACCGCACAGACAGCAGACGGGGACGCAGCATGCGTCGCTGCTCAGGGAGAGAGGCAGGATGCCAGCAGCGAAGCGCAGGAAGATTGCGTCACCGGCGCCCTGTCACACAACCCTTTCCTGCTCCTCCTCCTCTTCAGCCTGAAATTCGCGCTGAGAAGACAAACTGAGTGTGGTCTGGCTATCATCAACCTGTGTAATGTCTTCCCCAATTTCCACCTCTTCCACATGCAAAGCGTCGTCCTTAATTGTGAGCAGTGAGCATTTGAGTAGACACAGAAGTGGGATGGTTATGCTGATAATAGCGTTATCGCCGCTCACCATCTGTGTTGATTCCTCAAAGTTGCGTGAAACCTCACAGAGGTCAGACATCCATACCCACTCCTCATTTGTGAATAGCGGAAGATGACTGGAAAGGCGACGACCATGTTGCAGCTGGTATTCCACAACTGTCCTCTGCTGTTCACAAAGCCTGGCCAACATGTGGAACATGGAGTTCCAGCGTGTGCTCACGTCGCACAACAGCCGGTGAGCTGAAGCTGTCGGTGAGGAAATGTGCACACACGCAGCGCACCTTCACCAGTAGCTCAGGCAAATTGGGGTATGTTATTAGAAACCGCTGAACCACAAGGTTGAATACATGGGCAAGGCATGGGATGTGTCTAAGGTTGCCCAGCTCCAAAGCCGCCACCAAGTTACAGACATTATCAGACACAACCATGCTTGGTTCCAGGTTGAGTGGCGAGAGCCACAGCTCAGTCTGCATTTTTTCAATGGCCTTTGACCTCACAGTACATGTCAACGTTTTAACTTTACAGACTGGTGGTCACTATGGACCTATTTACGTTCTTGGATCAAGTACTGTTTTTTTCATTTTTTTAAAACTTCACTTTTATTCCATTATTTAAATATACATTATACTTTTAATCTTGTTTCATCCTATTGCTATACTAAAGACACATATTAAAACTTTCAGTGGTGCGGGCTGGCTCTATGTTCTTTACTTGTTATAGTATATATTTTTTGTGTTATAATTATAATTATGTATCACAGTTGCTGCTACCTTATTGATGTATGGGACTTCTTATTTGAATCCCTTCTATGCATATGACATGAGGGTGGAGGGAGAAATGGGGAGGGGAGAGGGGGAGGGAGGAGAGATTGGGGGATTGACCTGTTGGTTTGTATAATCTCTTAGGGAGGCGTAGATGAAAGGGGGTGTCACAGTCTATGTTTGATATCGTACCTCTGGTGTATTTCTAGTATATTCGGATCTATATTAAACCTATTCCCTAATGGTGGCAACTTCTACTTATACAAACGGAAAATGCAAATGTGATCGCACTCTACATCCAGCACTCTGCCCTGCCTCCATGCTGGATGAGACATTGGTGTACATTTTGGCCAAGGCGTAATAAGCCACTCACCACGTCAAGGTCGCCTCATTTGAGTGGTCCCTAACACTAGTTCCTACCTATTTATGGGCCATGACAGCCACACAAAGTCCAGGGAATGCAGGTCAGCATGCAAACCAAGCACACTCTGCCTTTAACCCCGTCCGGTGCCATTACAGCTTTCATCGGATCCAGGGATGCAGGTACCAACATGCATGCTGAGCCCACCATATACTTCTCCTGGAGCCAAATGGCTACTGGTAGGTTCTATATAAGCAGACTCAGTTTTATACTGACTTTAAAACCAGCCTCCAGGACAGATTGACTGGTCAGGTGTGCATGACTCAAAGGAGATCGCCACGCCTCTAATATATACTACAAAGAAAAAATGTGGGGGGTTGAGTCAGCACAACCCGTATGTAGGTGAACATCACTATGGCGAAATACATATACAAACGGAAAATGCAAATGTGATCGCACTCTACATCCAGCACTCTGCCCTGCCTCCATGCTGGATGAGACATTGGTGTACATTTTGGCCAAAGCGTAATAAGCCACTCACCACGTCAAGGTCGCCTCATTTGAGTGGTCCCTAACACTAGTTCCTACCTGTTTATGGGCCATGACAGCCACACAAAGTCCAGGGAATGCAGGTCAGCATGCAAGCCAAACACACTCTGCCTTTAACCCCGTCCGGTGCCATTACAGCTTTCATCGGATCCAGGGATGCCAGTTTGTGGCTGTCATGGCCCATAAACAGGTAGGAACTAGTGTTAGGGACCACTCAAATGAGGCGACCTTGACGTGGTGAGTGGCTTATTACTCTTTGGCCAAAATGTACACCAATGTCTCATCCAGCATGGAGGCAGGGCAGAGTGCTGGATGTAGAGTGCAATAACATTTGCATTTTCCATTTGTATATGTATTTCGCCATAGTGATGTGCACCTACATACGGGTTGTGCTGACTCAACCCCCCACATTTTTTCTTTGTAGTATATATTGGAGGCGTGGCGATCTCCTTTGAGTCATGCACACCTGACCAGTCAATCTGTCCTGGAGGCTGGTTTTAAAGTCAGTATAAAACTGAGTCTGCTTATATAGAACCTACCAGTAGCCATTTGGCTCCAGGAGAAGTATATGGTGGGCTCAGCATGCATGTTGGTACTTGCATCCCTGGATCCGATGAAAGCTGTAATGGCACCGGACGGGGTTAAAGGCAGAGTGTGCTTGGCTTGCATGCTGACCTGCATTCCCTGGACTTTGTGTGGCTGTCATGGCCCATAAACAGGTAGGAACTAGTGTTAGGGACCACTCAAATGAGGCGACCTTGACGTGGTGAGTGGCTTATTACGCTTTGGCCAAAATGTACACCAATGTCTCATCCAGCATGGAGGCAGGGCAGAGTGCTGGATGTAGAGTGCGATCACATTTGCATTTTCCGTTTGTATATGTATTTCGCCATAGTGATGTGCACCTACATACGGGTTGTGCTGACTCAACCCCCCACATTTTAACTTCTACTTATACTTTCGGTGTACTCCTCTTCTCACTTCCTATCCACCTCTCTCCATAGCTCACCTTCCCTTTGTAGCCACTGCCTTCAGTATTACGTAATATTGGCTACTAGGTCCCTATGGTACGCCGCTACTGTGATAGTTTCTTTATTTGCTCGTATATTTGAGCTTAGTCCACACCGCACTGTCTAAAACATAAACACTCACACACCCTGCATCCTGACATGTTTCGATGTGTACCAGCGTCTTCAGGGGATAATGCAGGTGTACCTGCATTATCCCCTGAAGACGCTGGTACAAAGTTGCCACCATTAGGGAATAGGTTTAATATAGATCCGAATATACTAGAAATACACCAGAGGTACGATATCAAACATAGACTGTGACGCCCCTTTTCATCTACGCCTCCCTAAGAGATTATACAAACCAACAGGTCAATCCCCCCAATCTCTCCTCCTTCCCCCTCTCCCCTCCCCATTTCTCCCTCCACCCTCATGTCATATGAATAGAATGGATTCAAATAAGAAGTCCCATACATCAATAAGGTAGCAGCAACTGTGATACATAATTATAATTATAACACAAAAAATATATACTATAACAAATAAAGAACATAGAGCCAGCCCGCACCACTGAAAGTTTTAATATGTGTCTTTAGTATAGCAATAGGATGAAACAAGATTAAAAGTATAATGTATATTTAAATAATGGAATAAAAGTGAAGTTTAAAAAAAAAGAAAAAAACAGTACTTGATCCAAGAACGTAAATAGGTCCATAGTGACCACCAGTCTGTACAGCTCAGTCTGGTCTCTTATCCCCTACCACAGCTCTTCGGCAGTGTATTGTTTGTCACCTAGGCAGATCAGCTTCAGCTCGGTCTGTTGTCGCTTCCCCACTGCAGTGCTACACTGCTTCCAGCTACCAACTGATGGCTGACTGGTGCTGTAAGAGGATAATTCAGAGGTGGAAGTGGAGGAGGAGGCTGAGGAGGAGAAGTGGGGGTTGGAGCCACTAATGTAGGTGGTGGCAGAAATGCTGATGGAATTGGGACCTGCAATCCTTGGCGTCAGTAGCACCTGTGCCATCTCAGGGTACTAGTCGCTCCCAGCCTCCACAACATTCACCCAGTGTGCTGTCAGGGAAATGTAGCGTCCCTGGCTGAAATCACTTGTCCATGTGTCCGTGGTTAAGTGGACCTTCCCAGTAACTGCGTTGGTCAGGGCACGTGTGATGTTAAGGGACACATGATGGTGTAAGGCTGGCACGGCACACCTTGAAAAATAGTGGCGACTGGGGACCGCATAACGAGGGACGGCCACCAACATCAGGCTACGGAAGGCCTCAGTGTCCACAAGCCTAATTTGCAACATTTCCACGGCCAGCAATTTGGAAAGCTGCTCATTTAGTGTTATGGCCTGTGGGTGGGTGGCTGGGTATTTGCCCTTGGGTTCAAATGCCTGGGTTAATCACATTTGGATGCTGCGCTGGGACAGGGGAGTGGATGTGGTCGCTGATGGTGCTTGCAAAGGTCCAGGTGCAGGGCAGGAGACATCCGGGCCTGTGTCTTGGACAGGGGATTGTCCAGCACGTAACACAGGGAAAGAGGAGGCAGTGATGTGACCTGCAGACACAGATTGTGGACCCAGGTGTTCAGCCCACCTATTAGGGTGCTTTGATGACATGTGACGGATCATGCTGGTGGTGAGGTTGCTAGTGTTCACACCCCGCCTCATTTTGGTGTGGCACAGGTTGCAAGCTACTATTCTTTTGTCGTCCGCACTTTCCTCAAAAAAGCGCCATGCTGCCGAACACCTACCCCTTGGCAAGGGAGATTTACGTAAGGGGGTGCTCCGTGGAACAGTTGCGGGCCTGTTCAGTGGTCCCTGCCTTCTACCTTTTGCCACCCACTGCCTCTTCCAGCCTGTTGCAGTGCTGCAGATCCCTCCCCCTTTGTACTGTTCTCCTTGCTCGGCTTGTTGCCACCTTCCCAGGTTGGGTCAGTGACCTCGTCGTCCAGCACCTCCTCTTCCACTTGCTCACTCTGATCATCCTCCTGATTTGTTGACCTAACCACAACCTCAGTGAACTGTTAACTGTGTGTCATTTTCTTGCTCAACCTCTTGAGACAGCAATTGCGCTTGAGTCATTGGCAACTGTGTCTCATCATCATCCACTTTATTAAACACTAATTGCCATTCCCCAGAGTCATGTTCTTGTGACTCTGGATGCTCAATACGTTGGGAATTGGGGAACAAGATCTCAGGTCCCTCTTTAAGCGTGCTTGGCGAGAGGGCGAAATCAGTTAATGGCGATGCAAAGAGGTCCTCGGAATATCCGAGTGTGGGATCACTTGTTTGGCCAAACTGTAAATGGTGGGGGAAAGGAGGATCAGGGTGAGAATTGTGTGACTCCTGGCTACTGAGACTGGACTTGGTGGAAGACAGGGTGGTGCTTAACTGACTGGAAGCACTATCTTCTGCAATCCAACCGACCACCTGCTCGCACTTGGCTAACTTCAAGAGCGGTCTCCTGCGCCGCCCTGCAAACTGGGACATGAAGCTAGGTATCTTGAATTATTGTTTTTCTTGTGCTCTGGCAGCAGGCACAGTTTCAAAGCGCCTAAGGCCATGGCCTCTGTGTGCACCATTAGCATCACGCCCACTTCCCTGTCCCTTAATGCTCACCTTCTTCATATTAAATGTTATATACACGCTTGACACACAAGGTGTGCACGGATGTCACAGTTCACAGCAAGCACAGTATATGGAAAAAGTACGTAAAAGTATGGAAAAAGGAAAATAGATTTCACTTATATTTTTACTATCTCTTGTCCTGACACACAGATGCTATTGCAGCACAGATGTGACAATTAACTGCAGACACCATTTATAGGCAAAGTGTGGATAAATTATGGATAAAATATAATTTTCTTTCGCTAATATTTTTCCGAATATCTGGGCCTGAAACACACGCGCTATTGCAGCCCAGATGTGACAATTCACTGCAGGGACTGTTTTATAGGAAAATTATGTATACATTATGAAAAAAATATATTTGTTGTCACTAATATTTTTCCCAATATCTGGGCCTGACACACAGACTCTATTGCAGCACAGATATAACAATTCACTGCAGGGACCGTTTATAGGAAAAATGTGGATAAATTATGGAAAAATATATTTGTTGTCGCTTATATTTTTCCCCATTATCTGGGCCTGACACACACACGCTATTGCAGCACAGATGTGACAAGTCACTGCAGGGACCGTTTATAGGAAAAATGTGGATAAATTATGGAAAAAAGATAATTGTTTTCGCTAATATTTTTCCGAATATCTAGGCCTGAAACACACACGCTATTGCAGCACAGATGTGACAATTCACTGCAGGGACCGTTTATAGGAAAAATGTGGATAAATTATGGAAAAAAGATAATTGTTTTCGCTAATATTTTTCTCAATATCTGGCCCTGACACACACACATTTTTGCAGCACAGATATGACAATTCACTGCAGGAACCGTTTATAGGAAAAATGTGGATAAATTATGGAAAAATATATTTGTTGTCGCTTATATTTTTCCCCAATATCTGGGCCTGACACACACACGCTATTGCAGCACAGATGTGACAAGTCACTGCAGGGACCGTTTATAGGAAAAATGTGGATAAATTATGGAAAAAAGATAATTGTTTTCACTAATATTTTTCCCAATATATTGCAGCACAGATGTGAAAATTCACTGCAGGGACTGTTTATAGGAAAATTATGGATAAATTATGAAAAAAATATATTTGTTGTCACTAATATTTTTCCCAATATCTGGGCCTGACGCACAGACTCTATTGCAGCACAGATGTGACAATTCACTGCAGGGACCGTTTATAGGAAAAATGTGGATAAATTATAGAAAAAATATAATTTGTTCTGCTAATATTTTCCCCAATATTTGGCCCTGACACACACACGCTATTGCAGCACAGATCTGATAATTGTTTTCAATAATATTCTTCCTATCTCTGCCCCTGACACACAGAAGGTATTGCTGAACAGATGTCACAAGTCATTGCAGACACCCTCTATAGAATTTTTTTTTTATAAATTGCGATCACAAACTCCCTACACTATCTGTCCCTTCCTAAGCGCAGCTCTCCCTGACTAGCAATGAGCCGAACCCCTGTCATTGGTTGCTATATAGCATCCGATGACTCATTCCGGCCAGCTAATCACTGTAATGCCAGTAGCCAACATGGCTACTTGCATTACAGTGATGGCAGTACTTAGATGCACGTTTTTTTGCTGCTTAGCCGCCACGAAATGTGCGGGTAGGAGACTCGAGCATGGCGCTCGAGCACATGCGGTACTCAGCCAAGTACCGCCATGTGCCGAGCATAGCGATGCTCGAGCCGAATAGGTATTCGGCCAAGCATGCTCTCTCAACACTACATGCATCACAATAGGTTATTCAATAATGGTTGTGCTCAAGTTGAAACCTGAATGGTACATTGATCAATTAGTCTTTAGTCACAAATTCTAGGGGTAAACTTGGTGAATATGCAAAATCATAACTAAGGTATTATCCTGGCCTTTTACTTTAGAGAAATGCTGGTGCGTTCTGTATGGGGGAAGAACATGTTGGATTTTATACCTCTTGTTCCTTTAACAGATCAGCATTTGGCAGATTTCTCTGACAGTGGCCTAGTACCCTTACCATTACAACGGTCAACAATCTTATGTCCACAAATGGCCCAACCCGCAGACTTTACCATTTGATTGTAGTATTCTGATTAATTTTCTCTGCTCCTTGTGTCTGCTTAAAGAAGCACTCCCACAAAAATGTTTATTATGTGGCTTGTTAGAAAGGTACATGATTTAAATTAAAATTAAGGCAAACTTTTTACCATGGCTGTATTTCTGAGTTATTAGCTTCCTTCTGTGCCTCAGCTGTGTCATGGGACCGACACTCTCACTCTTCAAATGACACAGTAATTTATGTGTGGACAGAAAGTCAGTTTCTTTTTGTTCCTATGACAGCCTCAATGTCAGTCTCATAACAACCAATAGAGAAAATGTCTTCCTGTCCATACATGAGATGTTGTGTCAGACTCAGTTGGAGAGTCAATGTTGGTCATCTGACACAGCTGAGGATTAGAAGTGAATGTATAACTTACAAATACAACCACTGGTAGAAAGACTATCTTTGCTACAATATACACCATGTAAATTACTAAAGGGACAGTTAATAAAACATTTTGTAGGACTGCTTCTTTAACGCCTTAAAGGGAGTCTGTCACCAGCATTTCACTTTTTTAACCCTTCCAACAGCTCCCTAGCATGCTTACAGTTAATAAAAACGTTACCTCTGGCATCAATCCTGGACTTATAGAACCCTCAAAAACGATCTTTATAAGATATGCAAATGAGGGCTCGCAAGTGCCCATAGTAACTATTGCGCATGCGCCGGCTAACGACGCGAAAATTGGCGTCATTAGCCAGCGCATGTGCAATAGTTACTGTGATGCCGTACAAGGAATGGGCATCGCAGTGCGCATGTGCCAGGCAAAAGAATGAGTGCGCCGGCGCGGGATATCGGCAGCATAACAAGTTAGAACAAAGGCGGTCAGAGGGAAAGGATGGGCGGACAGAGGGTAGGAAGGGGCGGGGGGACGCAATGAGAAGGCTGAGCAAGCAGGGCACCTAAGAGAGTAACGCCGCCCTGGGCACTTGCGAGCCCTCATTTGCATATCTTATAAAGATCGTTTTTGAGGGTTCTATAAGTCCAGGATTGATGCCAGAGGTAACGTTTTTATTAACTGTAAGCAGGCTAGGGAGCTGTGGGAAGGGTTAAAAAAGTGAAATGCTGGTGACAGACTCCCTTTAAGGACACAGCCATATTTCACCTTAAGAACCAGGCCATTTTTTGCAAATCTGACCAGTGTCATTTTAAGTGGTGATAACTTTAAAACGCTTTGACTTATCCAGACCATTCTGAGTTGTTGTTTTTTTATCCCATATTGTACTTCATGACACTGGTAAAATGAAGTAAAAAAAAAAATCTTTTTTATTTATAAAAAAATACCAAATTCACAAAAATTTGGTAAAAATTAGCAAATTTCAAAGTTTCAGTTTCTCTACTTCTATAATACATAGTAATACCTCCAAAAATAGTTATTACTTTACATTCCCCAAATGTCTACTTCATATTTAGATCATTTTGTTAGTTTTCGGGGATGTTACAGGGCTTAGAAGTTTAGAAGCAAATCTTGAAATTTTTTAAAAATTTTCAAAAAACAAATTTTTAGGGACTAGTTCAGGTCGGAAGTCACTTTGTGAGGCTTACATAATAGAAACCACCTAAAAATGACCTGGGACATGGTGCCAAAAATAAGGGCATCAAAATCTGTCTTCCAGAAACCATACGGTGTTCCTTTCCTTCTGAGCCCTGCTGTTTGGTCATACAGCAGTTTATGACCACATATGGGTTGTTTCTGTAAACTGCAGAATCAGGGTAATAAATATTAAGCTTTGTTTGGCTGTTAACCCTTGCTTTGTTACTGGAAAAAAACGGATTAAAATGGAAAATTTGGCCAAAAATTGCTGTTTTGGCACCGTTTTTATAAAAAAAAATTGACCATGTTTATCTGAGGCGTTAGGTCATGGTGTATTTTTATAGAGCAGATTCTTACGGATGCGGCGATACCTAATATGTCTACTTTTTATTAATTTATTTATGTTTTTCACTATATTATACATTTTAGTATCTCCATAGTCTAAGAGTAATATTTCTTTTTAGTTTTTAGCTGATTATCTTAGGTAGAAGCTCATTTTTTGCGGGATGAGAGGACGTTTTTATTGGCACTATTTTGGGGGGCATATGACTTTTTAATCGCTTGCTATTACAATTTTTGTGATGTAAGGTGACAAAAAAATACCTGTTTTTGCACCGTTTTTATTTAATTTTTTTGACCGTGTTCATCTGAGGGGTTGAGGGGGTATTTTTATAGAGTAAATTCTTACAGATGTGGCGATACCTAATATGTCTATTTTTTTTATTTTTTTTAGTTTTACTAAATAATATTTTCGGAAATTTTTTTTTTAGTTTTAGTGTCTCAAGTCTGAGAACCATAGTTTTTTTTATCCGATTGTCAGTGGCTAAATTGGGATATAAATTTAGTACTCCATGGAAGTGTGGCACTCCCTGAAGCAACCAATAATGCAGAGACCCGGATGATCGGGGCACGTGTCACATTGAGTAGTGGTGTCCTTCCGTATCCCCCTCCTGTGACACACTCTGCACCTTTTTTGGGTCTGCCCCTTCTTTCCAGTATGGGGGACCACACCTGGAAAGTGTTGGCCATGGACTATCCGGGCGCTTCCAGTTCCCGAGGTACTCCGGCCTGCTCTTTCCTGGTCAGAAAAGTTCAGATCCTTGAGGACTGTCTCATAAAATTGAAGGAATGTCCCTGTGTTGCCAGCGCTCCGGGACAGCACAAAAGAGTTGTACAAGGCAACCTGTACCAAGTAGACCGCAACTTTTTCGTACCATGCCTGGGTTTTGTGCATGGCATTATATGGCTTGAGGACTTGATCAGAGAGATAAACTCCTCCCATATACTGATTGTAGTCAACGATACAATCGGGCTTGAGGACCGTTGCCGCGGTACCTTGCACAGGGACAGGGGTAATGCCGTTACCATGAATTGTGGACAGTACAAGGACATCCCTCTTGTCCTTATATCTGACCAGCAACAGGTTTCCACTGGTAAGGGCACAGGTCTCACCCCTGGGGATAGGTACCTGGAGGGGGTGGGTAGGGAGGCCGCGTTGATTTTTCCGCATGGTCCCACAAGCAGACATGGATCTGGCGGCGAGGGACTGGAACAAGGGGATACTAGTATAAAAGTTATCCATGTACAGGTGGTAACCCTTATCTAGCAGTGGGTCATAAGGTCCCACACAAGTTTCCCGCTAACACCCAGAGTGGAGGGACATTCTGGGGGTTGAATACGGGAATCTCGCCCCTCGTACAGACAAAACTTGTAAGTGTACCCTGAGGTACTCTCACAAAGTTTGTACAGCTTCACGCCATACCTTGCCCACTTAGAGGGAAAATACTGGCGGAAAAGGAGTCTCCCCTTGAAAGCAATGAGAGACTCATCAACCGCGACCTCCCTTCCAGGTATATAGGCCTGTAAAAATTTGGCCCCAAAGTGATCGATGACTGTCATAGGCAGGATCACCTTGGGGGGGGGACATGCTGCATTATCTGAATAATGCAGGCATTTCCGGATGGCCTCAAACCGGGAGCGTATCATGGCCATACTGTAAAGTGGGGTCTGGTAGAGGACGTCCCCACTCCAGTAATGCCTGACACTAGGTTTCTTGACTAGGCCCATGTGCAGCACGAGGCCCCAAAACGTCCTCATCTCGGCTGCACTGACCTGAGTCCAGTCACTGAAAAAAACACTAGTAGTCGTATTCAGTGAAGCCCACTGTGAAAATCTGGATTCCTGGTTGGCCTACAACATCAGGAATCACGGGCTCAAAACGCTCTGGGGTATACCAGACAAGTTCACCAGCAGGGGGCTCCGGTGGACTTAACTGGTGGGCCAGAAAACTAGTACGAGCCGCAGAGCTGCTCGTACTAGTGTGGGCCACAGGGTCCCTAGCATGGCGGTCCCCTTGCTCCGCCTGGCAGCGTCTCCACCGCCTTGGGGGCTCATTATCATCGCTAGATGATGAGGATGACGCGGATGACAAAAGGAAAGTGGGGTCATCCTCATCTTTACTGGGGCTCTCGGACTCGGAGGCAAGCTGGGCGTATGCCTCCTCGGCCGAGAACATCCGGCAGGCCTTAGGTGAGTGTGTGTGTGTGTGTGTGTGTGTGTGTGTGCATGCGTGCGTGATAAACTTTATTTGGTGTGTGTGTGTGGGGGGGGGGGGGGGCACGGGTGTTCGCGAACTTACCCTAAACCTAACAGACAAAAAAAATAATAACTAAAAAAAGGGCAAACAATTTGAAAGAAAATTAAATAAAAAATAAAAATCATTGATCAACCGTCCGAAGTTGGGGTGTGCGATGCGCTAACAGTGACCGGACGCTAAGAGTGCGGCCACAATAAGTGTACGCAGGAAAAAAATAATAATTATATTTTAAATTGTGTTATGTTGTGGCCTTGTGCTAAATAAAAAAATTTAATAAAATTGTTTCTCATCATTTTGTACTCAATACTCAATGAGAAGATAAACACAGAATGTTAGAAATCTTTGTTAATTTGTTGAAAAGGAAAAACTAAAATATTGCATTGACATACATATGCATGTATGGCCTATAAGTCTCCTCACACTGATTAAGGTGCACTATCCAGATTGGTGGAATGCTGCAGTGATGCTTGACCTTCTGGAAGTTTCTCCCAATTCCATACAGAATACTTGGCACTTAGAGTGACCACTGGGTTCTTAGTTACCTCTCTTACCAAGGTCCATCTCTTAGCTTAGTGGGTCGACCAGCTCTATGAAGAGTACTGACTTTTCCTAACTTTTTCCATTCAAGAATTGTGGAGACTAGTATGCTCTCGGGAACTTTCAGTGCAGCAGAATTTTTTGTACTTGTCTTCTCCAGATCTGTGCCTCCACACAATCATGTCTCTGAGCTCTATAGGCAGTTCTTTACTCATTGTCACTTGTTTATTGCTCTGATACAGTATGCATTGGCAACTGTGAGACCTTATTTAGGCAGCGGTGTTTCTTTCCAAATCATGTCCACTCAATTGAATTTGCCACATGTGGACTCCAATCAAGGTATAGAAACATCTCAAAGATGGTCAACAGAAATGGGGGCCCCAAAGCTAAATATCAAGCATCATAGCAAAAGTTTTGAATTGAATACGTATGTCCATGCAAAATTTTAGTTTACTTTTTAATAAATTTGCAAGCATTTCAAAAATTTTGTTTTCACTCTCTTATTAAGGGGGATTGGTGGGGCAAAACTTGTGTTTTTTCTTTTAGCACAAGGCTGTAACATAATAAGGTGTGAAAAAAGTGAAAGGGCCACAAGACTTTCCAAATGCACTATAATGGGTTGCATAGGTAAAAAAATATTTTAAGTCGCATTATACTCCAAGAGTATTAAAGTTTTTAATTAGGAGGACAGGATTATTTTTCATCTCTGTTTTCTATTTTCCTAATTAAACAGGTTGTCATATCAGTATTTTTTTTAAATGAAGCAGAATGGCACCAATCTCTTGCCACTTCTGTCCCAGTGCTTCTCTATACTGACCTAAACACTGGCTGCAGCAGTAATCCACCTCATCCAGTGATTGACTGAGCGGTCACATTTACATGTCGGGAGGGACCAGCAAGTAAGAGACCAGAGATAGTTCTGGGAAGCCTCAAAACTGGAGCAGCAGGGGAATGGTGAAGCCATTGTGATTCTCCCAGTGGGAGATTGATTAAGGTGATTATGATTTCTGATATTTTTTTAAGTTGTTTTGAAATTTCAACATACAGAGTATGTCTCTGGTAGGTACACACCCTTGTGTGACTAATATTTAGAATATTGTTCATAGTGTTTTGCATCTAAAATAATAATAATAAAGGCACATTGTTTACCCCTGTAATTTTTACCAGTAAGATCTACAAAACCTAGAAAAAGAGTTCTCTTTAATCAGTTCAGATAATTTTCCATCTAGACAAACACAAATCTGAATTTAGAAGAGAAGGAACATGTACAGAAACTGACAGATTATGTTGTTAATAATTTGTGTAATTTGTTGTAGACTATAAGGTTAGGAGTTAGCCCTGAATTCCCTTTATCTTTGGCTGCTGTACAAAATGTCTATTGTGATTGTACTGAAATTACGTATGTTATGGTAGAAGCTTTGAACTTCTAATTAAATCTGATTGGAATGTTGTGCATGAATCCTGGAGATTTTAGTCATAGACTGTACTGTACTCTCTGAACAAAATAAATCCATTCACACTGAAACAGTTACCAACATTGAGATTATAATCAAATCATGTAAAATCAAATTAGCGTTATTTTTCTAGATCTTAAAGTCTGTGAACACCTTTGGGGGGGGGGGCAAAAGGTAATTATTAAAAGTTTTCAACAGTTTTTGTCCTATAAGATTAAGTTTCAACCTAGCTGCTAAGTATCTTACTTTCAGTTTCACGCTGAGTTGCCATGACTGAGTTGCTTGTCTGACCGCTGGATATACAATAGAGATGAGTACATTTCTTAAAATTTCTTTCCGATTCAGCGATTTAAAAAAAAAATGTTATTTGTGTCAGACTTGACCCAAATCAAATATACTCCAGTTGCTCTGAAAATTGGTATATAACAGTCTGAGGTCACCTAGGACTAATATTCTTTCTGAAAAGATTTTGAGAATACATGAGCCCTAGAAAAACAGAGACAGAAAGAGAGACCCACATGTAATTCCATGAGATATGCAAGCCAGGTCTACTTCCATAAGGACAAGAGTACTGATTGTTTCAAGAGAAAATTGCCTTGGTTACCTGATTGGCCTTGGGGTCCTCTTGGGAGTGCTCTGTCTCATTAGAGAGACCAAGGAGTATGCAGGAGTATTTGAGTCCAGCCAATGCTGTTCTGCCTTTATGGGAAACATATATGCAAATTTTTGTATCTTACATCTGCTGGCATCAGACAGACTTAGGCTACTTTCACACTTGCGTTTTTGCTGGATCCAGCAGGGATCAGCAAAAACACTTCCGTTATTGATAATACAACCGTCTGCATCTGTTATGAACGGATCCGGTTGTATTATCTTTGACATAGCAAGGACGGATCCATCCTCCATTGACTTTTGATGGTGTTCATGACGGATCCGTCCGTTTTCTATTGTGTCAGAGGAAACTGATCCTTCCCCATTGACTTGTATTGTGCGTCATGCCAGATCTGTTTTGCTTCGCATCCTATGACTGAAAGAAAACCACAGGTTGCTGTGGTTTTCTCTCTGGTATGGGAACGCAACCAAATGAAAGGGAATGCATTTTGAAGCATTCCGTTCTGTTCAGTTACGTTTTGTTCCCATTGACAATAAATAGGGACAAAATGGAAAAGTTTTTCTCCGTTATTGAGATCCTATGACAGATTTCAATATCGGAAAAGAGAAACGCTAGTATGAAAGTAGCCTTAGTGCCTTTTGCATTTTTAGAAGGAAAGCTAATTTGAATATCTTTTTCAGAAACCCAAAGGTATGCAAATTCGCTTTCCTTCGAAAAAGAAAATAACACCGATGCCAGCAAATGTAAGACACTTACATTTGCATATATGTTTCCCAGAAAAGCAGAGCAGCATTGGCTGGACTGCAAGACTCCTCATGCATACTTGCTGGTCTACCTAATGAGAAAAAGCATAATATTGGGATACCCAGTACTTATTACATAGTTACATAGTTAATACGGTTGAAAAAAAGACATACAGTAAGTCCATCAAGTTCAACAAAGGGATAGGTGGGGATGTGAATCCAAGAAGGAAGTGAAGCTCTTGGCCTTTTGAGCATATCACAACCTAACATAGCCAATGGAAGTTCTGAGTCTTGTTAATTGTTGCTTATTACTCCTCCCCTATAGGGTAAAACTGTCCAATCAGGAGAGAGGAGACAACTGCCACTGGTATAGTATGCTGTTGTCAGAAAAAAATGCTTGATGTTTGAGGAGACAGGTGAATTCTAAGTAGGAAACAGGTGATCTTTAGTTAGCAAGGAGTTGAGGATCAAGACTGAAAGGAAGATCTAAGGCTGTTAATTAGTTAAAAAAGACCAGTGACCAAGAGTGAAGGAAGAGTTAAACAAGAGGATAAAACAGACCCAGCAGTTCAATACCTAGACAGTAAGGCTGATGCCAGGATATAGAAATTGCCTCAGTTGCTTCATTCCGCTATTCATCATCAAATCTAGCTATTGAATCACTGTTCAAAGTGTGCTATGTAGTGCTGTTATACATGCTACATGCCATAGATTCATGTTACATGTGCATCTTGCAACTTAAGAATACTGCTTACATGAAAGAGCACATTCATCTTTACAACAGTAAATCAAATCTTATGCCCACGATTGTTCAGATTTTGAATGGATAACACTGCAGTGTGTTTCTTCCACAAAAGACGTTATAACCTACTATCAAATAAGGTCAGGCGCATTATAAAGACTTCTGTGTTCTCAAATTGTTCGCCTTATTTCATGCTTCAAATGATTTCAGAAAATAGTAGGAAGTCTGACAAGTCTATTTCATCTGACAGATATTCCATTCCCCTTTTCTTTAAAATTTGATGCTATACTTTTCAGGCAATTTCTTTCCTAGGTCATTTTTTATTTTATGAAAAGAACCTCTTTGAATGAAGTGTGACTTTGAGGCCATTTTCATAACTTAAAGGGAATGTGCAGCAACAACAAAAATCTCCTAGTTAAAACCAGATAGCATCATATATCCTTTTTTTTCAAAAACAGTTTTTATTTTCTGATTGAAGATTTTTTTTAAATTCTATTTCTGAACATGATTATGGGGACTGCCATCTTGCCTGAACTTTTCTTAACAACATTTAGATATATGTTTTACAACAGCCACCATGGGCCATAGGAGTTATGGACAGGAGAGGACCTAGTTGACTTCTATGGGAGAGATTTGTAGGCATGCTCTGTGACATGTGCAGAAATCAGGAGGTAGTAGATAATCTTTGACAATCACCTATTGTGAATGATAGGCCCTATATTATTTATACACTAAGGTGATCTGTTATTGTAATCCTGCCCGTAATGATAACCAGATGACTACAGTAGAGAGATCTTTACAGACCAAAATGTGGAAAATTAAACATAAACACCCAAAGTTTTTTTTAAATAGGTTTACCTTAAAAACATGATTTCAAAAGGGGGTCATTTTCTGATGACACATTGCCTTTAAATGTTCTTTAGTTGTGTGTAACTTCACAGGCTACAGATTCTATCTCTGTTAATGAGATCCTGTGACCTCTCCTGATATGTCTGTTCTTGGAAATACTTGAATTCCTTGAAATAATAATTTTGGAGCATGTTTTCTGATAACTCTCTATTGTTCTGTTCCTCTGTTATTCCTCAATATTTATGAATATATTGACAACTGGGTGTTGCCATTCTCCTTGTCAAGGGGATGTTACTTTACATGGTATGAGACTTCCAGCACTGATTGGACAGTGTCAGACTTTGTAGGGACACATCCCAAGTAGCATCACTCGATAGTAAATGTATCCTACCTTTCTAATATGAATGGTGTTCTTTAAATAATCCAAGAAAATAAAATTTGGTACAAATGTGTGCATATCTTCTATCATTTTAGTAGCAAATCATGGGTCCCACTCTTTTCCACCAGGAACACCACTCTGCCTACATAGATCCTCTTTGAGAACATTTTAGGTTCCGTATTTTAAAGGCAATGTATGCCTATATATATTTTTTTTTATAATCAAAACCTGATTCTACTGTCTACTCGTGGGATGCCTCTACTTGTTCCTGGTCTCTGCTGGAACTCAAACTCTACCTGCTATATGGGTTGGCAGAAACAGTGCAGCCTATGGCTTACTACAATGTTTTCTTTATGAAAGGATGTTATCAAACTTAAAACTTCACGTCAAGATATACTGGAATATAGATATATATCTATGGTAATACACTATCAGTGAAAAAAGAGGAAAAGTAAAAGTTAGACTTTTTTAATTAAGTTCAAGATAATAAAAAAAAATTACAGTACAAAAACAATTGTAATAAAATATTTTTCATTGCTTTTACATGTTATATATAACAATATGCAGTAATAATACAATATATTAATCTTACAGCTGTCACCCACATTACATAGTATGTGGCATACCAGTAGGAGGGCATACTTGTGCATTAAGTGCTTGTTTCCAATCCTAAGATAATGAAAATGCAAAATTTTATTGACTTCTATTGATAGACAGAGGCTACAAACCTTGGCTATTAAGTAGGTCCAAGAAAATAGTAGGGTCCAAGAATCAGCAGGATTTGTTACATTGTACTATCAGAAATTTCAACTAAAAAAGGAAATGCAAAAAGTCCAGAGTATGTAATCTCATTCCGGTTCCAGGAAGCAACAGCTGTGCACAATTATTAAGGCATTTAAAATTAAACAATATTTGAAGATAGGTCCGGATGAGCTGATGAATTTTATTTTGGGATGGAAAGGCAAGCACAGGCTCATTTCTATATAGTAGATAAGGGATGTGATCAGTAAAGAAATATGGTGTAATTGTCACAGTGTGGTTCACGGTGTTGCTCACGTTAGTGCTCTGGCGTACTAGCTGCGGTGGATTCCGTGTAGGCTGGTTGCCCAGGGTGACGTGTAGTTATGGCAGCCAGTGTGTGTACTGTTCTCTGTTGATGCATGCTTCCCTCCCTGTTTGGTTCTTGTGAGGTTAATAGTCTGGTCTGGGTGTGGTTACTAGGTGGTCAGATGATTTCATTAACCTGCCTTATAATCTTGTAAACAGTGGGTTTGGGGGCCAGTCTGTCTCTAGCTTTACTGGGTGCAGAAGCTATGCACCTGACCTGGGGTTATTACATCTGCCCTATCTGTGTGGCCACCTAGTGAGACATCAAGGTCATCTTGTCTTGGTACCTGCTTTGTTTCTTTCCATTCATGTCTATGTCTTGCTGTTTAGCTCTGTCTGGTCACCCATGGACTAACTCCACATGGGCAACAGGCATCTGCTAGAGGTTCTATGTCTTGTGTGCAGCTCTGTCTGTTTGTCCATGGACTAACTCTGCATGTGGACCAGGCTAGTCTAGTTCTATGCCTTTGTGGAGAGTCTCCTGTGTTCTCTGGAGGGAGGACATCTAGTCTGTGTGTAGCTCTGACTGCGACCGCCATGCATCTGTTCCACATGGGGTCCAGACATCTGCTTCTCTGCCAGTTTGGGCAGCTCTGCCTGTGATCACCACGCATCCGTTCCGCATTGGGTCCAGGCATTTGCTTGTCTGCCTGTCTGTACAGCTCTGTCTTTGACTGCCATGCATCTGTTCCGCATGGGGTCCAGGCATCTGTCTTTTTTCTGGTTCCAGTTATATCCTGTCTAGAGTTGAGCGAACACCTGGATGTTCGGGTTCGAGAAGTTCGGCCGAACTTAACGTAACTGTTCGGGTTCGGGATCCGAACCCGAACCGAACTTCGTCCCGAACCCCATTGAAGTCAATGGGGACCCAAACTTTTGGGCACTAAAAAGGCTGTAAAACAGCCCAGGAAAGAGCTAGAGGGCTGCAAAAGGCAGCAACATGTAGGTAAATCCCCTGCAAACAAATGTGGATAGGGAAATGAATTAAAATAAAAATAAAAAAAATAAAAAAAATATCAATTGGACAGAGGTCCCATAGCAGAGAATCTGGCTTGACGTCAGCAGAGAATCAGTCTCTTCATGCCATAGCAAAGAATCTGGCTTCATGTCAGCACAGAATCAGTCTCTTCATCCCATAGCAGAGAATCTGGCTTCATGTCAGCACAGAATCAGTCTTCATGTCATAGCAGAGAATCAGGCTTCACGTCACCCACCACTGGAACAGGCCACTGTCACACATTTAGGCCCCGGCACCCAGACAGAGGACAGCGGTCCCGTAACAGAGAATCTGGCCTTATGTCAGCGCAGAATCTGTCTTCATGTCATAGCAGAGAATCAGGCTTCACGTCACCCACCACTGGAACAGGCCACTGTCACACATTTAGGCCCCGGCACCCAGACAGAGGAGAGCGGTCCCGTAACAGAGAATCTGGCCTTATGTCAGCGCAGAATCTGTCTTCATGTCATAGCAGAGAATCAGGCTTCACGTCACCCACCACTGGAACAGGCCACTGTCACACATTTAGGCCCAGGCACCCAGGCAGAGGAGAGAGGTCCCGTAACAGAGAATCTGGCCTTATGTCAGCGCAGAATCTGTATTCATGTCATAGCAGAGAATCAGGCTTCACGTCACCCACCACTGGAACAGGCCACTGTCACACATTTAGGCCCAGGCACCCAGGCAGAGGAGAGAGGTCCTGTAACAGAGAATCTGGCCTTATGTCAGCGCAGAATCTGTATTCATGTCATAGCAGAGAATCAGGCTTCGCGTCACCCACCACTGGAACAGGCCACTGTCACACATTTAGGCCCCGGCACCCAGACAGAGAAGAGCGGTCCCGTAACAGAGAATCTGGCCTTATGTCAGCGCAGAATCTGTCTTCATGTCATAGCAGAGAATCAGGCTTCACGTCACCCACCACTGGAACAGGCCACTGTCACACATTTAGGCCCCGGCACCCAGACAGAGGAGAGCGGTCCCGTAACAGAGAATCTGGCCTTATGTCAGTGCAGAATCTGTCTTCATGTCATAGCAGAGAATCAGGCTTCACGTCACCCACCACTGGAACAGGCCACTGTCACACATTTAGGCCCAGGCACCCAGGCAGAGGAGAGAGGTCCCGTAACAGAGAATCTGGCCTTAAGTCAGCGCAGAATCTGTATTCATGTCATAGCAGAGAATCAGGCTTTACATCACCCACCACTGGAACAGGCCACTGTCACACATTTAGGCCCCGGCACCCAGACAGAGGAGAGGTTCATTCAACTTTGGGTTGCCCCGCAATATAATGGTAAAATGAAATTAAAAATAGTATTGAATGAGGAAGTGCCCTGGAGTAGAATTATATATTGTTAAGGGGAGGTAGTTAATATCTAATCTGCACAAGGGATGGACAGGTCCTGTGGGATCCATGCCTGGTTCATTTTTATGAACGTCAGCTTGTCCACGTTGGCTGTAGACAGGCGGCTGCGTTTGTCTGTAATGACGCCCCCTGCCGTGCTGAATACACGTTCAGACAAAACGCTGGCCGCCGGGCAGGCCAGCACCTCCAAGGCATAAAAGGCTAGCTCTGGCCACGTGGACAATTTGGAGACCCAGAAGTTGAATGGGGCCGAACCATCAGTCAGTACGTGGAGGGGAGTGCACAGGTACTGTTCCACCATGTTAGTGAAATGTTGCCTCCTGCTAACGCGTTCCGTATCAGGTGGTGGTGCACTTAGCTGTGGCGTGTTGACAAAACTTTTCCACATCTCTGCCATGCTAACCCTGCCCTCAGAGGAGCTGGGCGTGACACAGCTGCGTTGGCGACCTCTTGCTCCTCCTCTGTCTTCGCCTTGGGCTTCCACTGGTTCCCCTGTGACATTTGGGAATGCTCTCAGTAGCGCGTCTACCAACGTGCGCTTGTACTCGCGCATCTTCCTATCACACTCCAGTGTAGGAAGTAAGGTGGGCACATTGTCTTTGTACTGGGGATCCAGCAGGGTGGAAACCCAGTAGTCCGCACACGTTAAAATGTGGGCAACTCTGCTGTCGTTGCGCAGGCACTGCAGCATGTAGTCGCTCATGTGTGCCAGGCTGCCCAGAGGTAAGGACAAGCTGTCCTCTGTGGGAGGCGTATTGTCATCGTCCTGTGTTTCCCCCAGCCACGCACCAGTGATGGGCCCGAGCTGCTTTGGGTGCCACCCCGCTGTGAACATGCTTCATCCTCATCCTCCTCCACCTCCTCCTCATCCTCATCCTCCTCGTCCTCCAGTAGTGGGCCCTGTCTGGCCACATTTGTACCTGGCCTCTGGTGTTGCAAAAAACCTCCCTCTGAGTCACTTCGAAGAGACTGGCCTGAAAGTGCTAAAAATGACCCCTCTTCCTCCTCTTCCTCCTGGGCCACCTCCTCTTCCATCATCGCCCTAAGTGTTTTCTCAAGGAGACATAGAAGTGGTATTGTAACGCTGATAACGGCGTCATCGCCACTGGCCATGTTGGTGGAGTATTTGAAAAAGCGCAACAGGGCACACAGGTCTCGCATGGAGGCCCAGTCATTGGTGGTGAAGTGGGTCTGATCCACAGTGCGACTGACCCGTGCGTGCTGCAGCTGAAACTCCACTATGGCCTGCTGCTGCTCGCACAGTCTGTCCAGCATATGCAAGGTGGAGTTCCACCTGGTGGGCACGTCGCATATGAGGCGGTGAGCGGGAAGGCCGAAGTTACGCTGTAGCGCAGACAGGCGAGCAGCGGCAGTGTGTGAACGCCGGAAGCGCGAACAGACGGCCCGCACTTTATGCAGCAGCTCTGACATGTCGGGGTAGTTGCGAATGAACTTCTGCACCACCAAATTCAGCACATGCGCCAGGCAAGGGATGTGCGTCAAACCGGCTAGTCCCAGAGCTGCAACGAGATTTCGCCCATTATCGCACACCACCAGGCCGGGCTTGAGGCTCACCGGCAGCAACCACTTGTCGGTCTGTTGTTCTATACCCCGCCACAACTCCTGTGCGGTGTGGGGCCTGTCCCCCAAACATATGAGTTTCAGAATGGCCTGCTGACGTTTACCCCGTGCTGTGCTGAAGTTGGTGGTGAAGGTGTGTGGCTGACTGGATGAGCAGGTGGAAGAAGAGGAGGAGGAAGCTGAGTAGGAGGAGGAGGAGACAGGAGGCAAAGAATGTTGCCCTGCTATCCGTGGCGGCGGAAGGACGTGCGCCAAACAGCTCTCCGCCTGGGGCCCAGCTGCCACTACATTTACCCAGTGTGCAGTTAGGGAGATATAGCGTCCCTGGCCGTGCTTACTGGTCCACGTATCTGTGGTTAGGTGGACCTTGCCACAGATGGCGTTGCGCAGTGCACACTTGATTTTATCGGACACTTGTTTGTGCAGGGAAGGCACGGCTCTCTTGGAGAAGTAGTGGCGGCTGGGAACAACATACTGTGGGACAGCAAGTGACATGAGCTGTTTGAAGCTGTGTGTGTCCACCAGCCTAAATGACAGCATTTCATAGGCCAGTAGTTTAGAAATGCTGGCATTCAGGGCCAGGGATCGAGGGTGGCTAGGTGGGAATTTACGCTTTCTCTCAAATGTTTGTGAGATGGAGAGCTGAACGCTGCCGTGTGACATGGTTGAGATGCTTGGTGACGCAGGTGGTGGTGTTGGTGGTACATCCCATGTTTGCTGGGCGGCAGGTGCCAACGTTCCTCCAGAGGCGGAGGAAGAGGCCGAGGCGGCGGCAGCAGCAGCAGAAGAGGCCGAGGCGGCGGCAGCAGCAGAAGAGGCCGAGGCGGCAGCAGCAGAAGAGGTAGCAGGGGGAGCCTAAATAACTTCCTTGTTTTTAAGGTGTTTACTCCACTGCAGTTCATGCTTTGCATGCAGGTGCCTGGTCATGCAGGTTGTGCTAAGGTTCAGAACGTTAATGCCTCGCTTCAGGCTCTGATGGCACAGCGTGCAAACCACTCGGGTCTTGTCGTCAGCACATTGTTTGAAGAAGTGCCATGCCAGGGAACTCCTTGAAGCTGCCTTTGGGGTGCTCGGTCCCAGATGGCGGCGGTCAGTAGCAGGCGGAGTCTCTTGGCGGCGGGTGTTCTGATTTTGCCCACTGCTCCCTCTTTTGCTACGCTGTTGGCTCGGTCTCACCACTGTCTCTTCCTCCGAACTGTGAAAGTCAGTGGCACGACCTTCATTCCATGTGGGGTCTAGGACCTCATCGTCCCCTGCATCGTCTTCCACCCAGTCTTGATCCCTGACCTCCTGTTCAGTCTGCACACTGCAGAAAGACGCAGCAGTTGGCACCTGTGTTTCGTCATCATCAGAGACGTGCTGAGGTGGTATTCCCATGTCCTCATCATCAGGAAAAATAAGTGGTTGTGCGTTAGTGCATTCTATCTCTTCCAGCCCTGGGGAAGGGCTAGGTGGATGCCCTTGGGAAACCCTGGCAGCAGAGTCTTCAAACAGCATAAGAGACTGCTGCATAACTTGAGGCTCAGACAGTTTCTCTGATATGCATGGGGGTGATGTGACAGACCGATGGGCTTGGTTTTCATGCGCCATCTGTGCGCTTTCTGCAGAAGACTGGGTGGGAGATAATGTGAACGTGCTGGATCCACTGTCGGCCACCCAATTGACTAATGCCTGTACCTGCTCAGGCCTTACCATCCTTAGAACGGCATTGGGCCCCACCAAATATCGCTGTAAATTCTGCTGGCTACTGGGACCTGAGGTAGTTGGTTCACTAGGACGTGTGGCTGTGGCAGAACGGCCACGTCCTCTCCCAGCACCAGAGGGTCCACTAACACCACCACGACCATGTCCACGTCCGCGTCCACGTCCCTTATTAGATGTTTTCCTCATTGTTCCCGTTCACCACAATTTTG
The DNA here is from genome assembly GCF_905171765.1 of Bufo bufo. Lineage (NCBI taxonomy): Eukaryota > Metazoa > Chordata > Amphibia > Anura > Bufonidae > Bufo > Bufo bufo. The sequence goes on along the minus strand of NC_053393.1, from coordinate 392,689,714 downwards.
AGAATGGCAAATTTGGGAATGCTTTTTCAACCCAGAACAAAAAGTCTGCTTTTACGGTCACTACAAATAACTTGACCAGCTAAAACAGTGCAGATTTGGTTAAATAGAGATGTGAGACCTGTTTTTTTTTGCGCTGTGTGACAGGTATAGGTTTAATCACAGAATGACACTTCTATCAGCACGCTAGCGTGTGTCTTAGGTTTTTCTGAATGACACTATCAATACCTTCAATGTAAGATTTTCTTTTTGGGATAGATTTCAAGTAGGCCTCAAATACCAGAAACTAGTTATTTTGAGAATGGCAAATTTGGGAATGCTTTTTCAACCCAGAACAAAAAGTCTGCTTTTACGGTCACTACAAATAACTTGACCAGCAAAAACAGTGCAGATTTGGTTGAATAGAGATGTGAGACCTGTTTTTTTTTGCGCTGTGTGACAGGTATAGGTTTAATCACAGAATGACACTTCTATCAGCACGTTAGCGTGTGTCTTAGGTTTTTCTGAATGACACTATCAATACCTTCAATGTAAGATTTTCTTTTTGGGATAGATTTCAAGTAGGCCTCAAATACCAGAAACTAGTTATTTTGAGAATGGGAAATTTGGGAATGCTTTTTCAACCCAGAACAAAAAGTCTGCTTTTACGGTCACTACAAATAACTTGACCAGCAAAAACAGTGCAGATTTGGTTGAATAGAGATGTGAGACCTGTTTTTTCTTGCGCTGTGTGACAGGTATAGGTTTAATCACAGAATGACACTTCTATCAGCACGCTAGCGTGTGTCTTAGGTTTTTCTGAATGACACTATCAATACCTTCAATGTAAGATTTTCTTTTTGGGATTGATTTCAAGTAGGCCTCAAATACCAGAAACTAGTTATTTTGAGAATGGGAAATTTGGGAATGCTTTTTCAACCCAGAACAAAAAGTCTGCTTTTACGGTCACTACAAATAACTTGACCAGCAAAAACAGTGCAGATTTGGTTGAATAGAGATGTGAGACCTGTTTTTTTTTGCGCTGTGTGACTGGTATAGGTTTAATCACAGAATGACACTTCTATCAGTACGCTAGCGTGTGTCTTAGGTTTTTCTGAATGACACTATCAATACCTTCAATGTAAGATTTTCTTTTTGGGATAGATTTCAAGTAGGCCTCAAATACCAGAAACTAGTTATTTTGAGAATGGGAAATTTGGGAATGCTTTTTCAACCCAGAACAAAAAGTCTGCTTTTACGGTCACTACAAATAACTTGACCAGCAAAAACAGTGCAGATTTGGTTGAATAGAGATGTGAGACCTGTTTTTTTTTGCGCTGTGTGACAGGTATAGGTTTAATCACAGAATGACACTTCTATCAGCACGCTAGCGTGTGTCTTAGGTTTTTCTGAATGACACTATCAATACCTTCAATGTAAGATTTTCTTTTTGGGATAGATTTCAAGTAGGCCTCAAATACCAGAAACTAGTTATTTTGAGAATGGGAAATTTGGGAATGCTTTTTCAACCCAGAAAAAAAAGTGTGCTTTTACGGTCAATACAAATAACTTGACCAGCTAAAACAGTACAGATTTCGTTGAATAGAAATGTCAGGTCTATTTTTTAGGCGCTGGGTGACAGGCTCAACTTGCCCCTGATGTAATATATGGCCAAAAAATAACCACACTGTTGATGGTTAAATGCACTTGGGTGACACAGGCTCAGCCTGCACCAGATGTAGTATATGGCCAAAAAATAATCAGACTGTTGATGGTTAAATGCACTTGGGTGACACAGGCTCAGCCTGCACCAGATGTAGTATATGGCCAAAAAATAATCAGACTGTTGATGGTTAAATGCACTTGGGTGACACAGGCTCAGCCTGCAGCTGATGTAGGATATAGCACAAAATAACCACACTATCGATGGTTAAATACACTTGGGTGACACAGGCTCAGCCTGCAGCTGATGTAGTATATGGCCAAAAAATAATCAGACTGTTGATGGTTAAATGCACTTGGGTGACACAGGCTCAGCCTGCAGCTGATGTAGCATATGGCCAAAAAATAACGAGACTGTTGATGGTTAAATGCACTTCGGTGACACAGGCTCAGCCTGCAGCTGATGTAGGATATAGCACAAAATAACCACACTATCGATGGTTAAATACACTTGGTGATAGCTCGTGCTGGCGCACCACAAGTCACAAAATGGCCGCCGATCACCCCAGAAAAAAAGTGATCTAAGAACGCTCTGGGCAGCCTCAAAAAAGTGAGCAAGTCAATAATAGCACTTCAATGATCCACAGCTGCAGATCGATCACAGAATGAAGTCTTTTGGAGGAGTTAATCTGCCTAATCTCGCCCTAACGTCGCAGCTGCAACCTCTCCCTATACTGATCATAGCAGAGTGACGTGCGGCGCTACGTGACTCCAGCTTAAATAGAGGCTGGGTCACATGGTGCACTGGCCAATCACAGCCATGCCAATAGTAGGCATGGCTGTGATGGCCTCTTGGGCCAAGTAGTATGACGCCTGTTGATTGGCTGCTTTGCAGCCTTTCAAAAAGCGCCAAGAAAGCGCCGAACACCGAACCCGAACCCGGACTTTTACGAAAATGTTCGGGTTCAGGTCCGTGTCACGGACACCCCAAAATTCGGTACGAACCCGAACTATACAGTTCGGGTTCGCTCATCCCAAATCCTGTCTGAACAATGTCCTGTGTTTGGGTTCCTGTTTGTTTGCCTGGGTTCCAGTCTGTCCTGTGTCTGTCTGGACCACTTCCATAGTACATGGGGTGGCTCTTCTTAGGATAAAAGACGGCACCTCACTAGGAGTTGGCAATGAAGACAGAGATAATTTAAATAAAAGACTTTTCTGGGGCCACAAGGAGGAGCAGGAGGAATGCACTGAACCCTAGCTCAAAGGTAAAGTGTCAGACTCAGAGGTGACATCAACATCATCTTGCTGTGACTGAGATGATGAGTGAGCCATCCAGTCCAGAATGTCATCCTCTTTGTCCTGGTAATAATCTGTCTATTGGAACAGAGTAAGAATTGTAGCCAGCTACTACTACTGGTCAGGATGGTTGGTGCTAATTGTGCTGCTACTGCTGTTTGTGCTAATACAGCCAACCACATTTTCATACTTGGATGATATGGTACGGGTCTTTAAGACATTTTATTAGGAAGCCTGTTTAACCCTTTCAAGATGCTGCAAATGTCCGTTTTTGTGTTTTCGCATCTGAGGGGTTAAATGTCTGAGATCAGTATTACCACTGATCGCAGACATTACCCTCAGGCCAAATGCTTTGTAGAACAGCAGAAACCTGGCAGTTATGGTTTCCGCTGCACTTAAACCGGAGAGGGGGGTCTGCCTTTATGTAAAGTCCTGTCTAAAGCCCACACTCCGGGAATATATAAGTGAGGGACATGAACATGTGCAGTCACTGTGGGTAGAGATACATGGAGCTAAAAACAATAATAAATTACTAATAGGAGTTTACTATAAACCACCTAATATACCAGAATCCACAGAAAATCTACTACTAAACGAGATAGACAAGGCGGCAATCCATAATGAGGTGGTTATTATGGGGGATTTCAACTACCCAGATATAGGCTGAGAAAATGAAACTTGTATATCTCATAAAGGAAACAGGTTCTTGGCAATATCCAAAGACAATTACCTCTCCCATCTGGTTCAGGACCCGACTAGAGGGACGGCCATACTGGACTTAGTATTTACCAATAGGCCTGACAGAACAACAGACGTGCAGGTTGGGGGACACCTGGGAAATAGTGACCATAAAGTAATAACCTTCTAATTATCATTCAAAAGAGCGTTTCTACAGGGAGGAACAAAAATACCAAACTTCAAAAAAGCTAAATTTAGCCAACTAAGAGAGGCCACAAAAAAAAAACTAATGTGGATAAATAGAACTGTAAAGAAAGCAATAAATGACAAAAAGAAAGCATATAAATCACTAAAACAGGAGGGTAGCACGGAAGCACTGAAAAGCTATAAGGAAAAAATTAGAACATGTAAAAAACGAATAAAGCGGCCAAACTAAAGACCGAGAGATGAATTGTCAAAGAGAGTAAAACTAACCCTAAAATGTTCTTCAATTATATAAATGTTAAAAAGTATAAATCTGAAGGTGTCGGCTCTTGAAAGAGTAATGAGGGGGGAGTCGCAGAGAGCGATGAGGAGAAAGCAAAGCTGTTAAAAAAAAATTCTCCAATGTATTCACTGAGGAAAATAAACTTTCAGATGAAATGCTGAATGTAAAAATAAATTCTCCATTAAAAGTGTCCTGTCTGACCCAGGAAGAAGTACAACAGCGACTTAAAAGATTAAAATAGACAAATCGCTAGGACCAGATGGCATACACCCCCATATCCTAAAGGAATTAAGTAATGTCATAGCCAGACCCTTATTTCTGATATTTGCGGACTCTATACTGATAGGGAATGTCCCACAGGATTGGCGCATAGCAAATGTGGTGCCAATATTCAAAAAGGGTCCAAAAACAGAGCCTGGAAACTATAGGACGGTAAGTTTAACATCTGTCATAGGTAAACTGTTTGAAGGTTTTCTAAGAGATGCTATCTTAGAGCATCTCAACGGAAATAAACAAATAACGCCATATCAGCATGGCTTTATGAGGGATCGGTCATGACAAACTAATTTAATCAGTTTCTATTAGGAGGTAAGTTCTAGACTTGACAGCGGCGAATCGATAGATGTCGTATATCTGGACTTCTCCAAAGCATTTGACACTGTACCACATAAAAGGTTAGTATATAAAATGAGAATGCTCAGACTGGGAGAAAATGTCTGTATGTGGGTAAGTAACTGGCTGAGTGATAGAAAACAGAGGTTGGTTATTAACGGTACACATTCAGATTGGGTCACTGTCACTAGTGGGGTACCTCAGGGGTCAGTATTGGGCCCTATTCTCTTCAATATATTTATTAATGATCTTGTAGAAGGCTTGCATAGTAAAATATAAATTTTCGCAGATGACACTAAACTGTGTAAAGTAATTAACACTGAAGAGGACAGTATACTACTACAAAAGGATCTGGATAGATTGGAGGCTTGGGCAGATAAGTGGCAGATGAGGTTTAACACTGACAAATGTAAAGTTATGCATATGGGAAGGAATAATGCAATAACTGGAATGGGGCAACTACAGTACTTTGAAAGATTATCAAAATTAGGGTTATTCACTTTAGAAAAAAGACGACTGAGGGGAGATCTAATTACTATGTATAAATATATCAGGGGTCAGTACAGAGATCCCTCCCATCATTTATTTATCTCCAGGACTGTGATGAGGGGACAGCGTCTGGAGGAAAGAAGGTTTGTACACAAACATAGAAGAGGATTCTTTACGGTAAGAGCAGTGAGACTATGGAACTCTGCCTAAGGAAGTGGTGATAGTGAGTAAAAAAAAGGAATTCAAGAGGGGCCTGGATGTATTTCTGGAGTGTAATAATGTTACAAGCTATAGCTACTAGAGAGAGGTCGTTGATCCAGGGAGTTATTCTGATTGCCTGATTAGAGTCGGGAAGGAATTTTTTATTCCCCTAAAGTGGTGAAAATTGGCATTTACCTCAGTTTTTTTTGCCTTCCTCTGGATCAACTTGTAGGATGACAGGCCGAACTTGATGGACAAATGTCTTTTTTCGGCCTTATGTACTATGTTACTATGTTACTTATGAGCAGGCACCATCTTTAAAGACCAGACTTCCGCTGTACATGTATGGCAGAGGTCCGGAAAGAGGTAAGCAATCAGAAGTCACAGGTTTGAAATGCTGATGAAATTAAGAAAATTTGCAAAACTTAAAAGTGCAATTGTATAACCTCTGTGTCTGTGGTAAGATATATGCTGATGTTTTTGATGCATTAAAATCCGCAATCACACTTAGTAACTTTAGAAAATTTATATCAGGTGTAAAAAAAAAACAGCTAAATTGCGCAACCTCTGTGTCTGCGTCACAATATATGCTGTTGTTGGCAAGCTAAAAAAAGCACTTATTACACAATCACCCTTATATTCGTGAATTTGAGAATTTGGGATTATATTCTTAAATTAAGAAAATCGGGAATGTATTATTCGCGTAATGCGTGCAAAATACCAGCGTGGGTCACTTATGCTACATTTTTCAACCTGGTATAAGTTTCCTGAGACTGGAGAAAATGGTTGACATGGCAGGACATTAGAATAGCTTTATATGCAGATAGAGTGCTCCAATATATTTGCGCTTGCGAATTTTCGGCAATTAATGATGTACATATTTTTTCACAATACGTGCAACTTGGATAGTAAGGGGCAGGCAACTTTTCTATTGGTTGCTAGGGATGTTGCTAAGCTGTGACAAAACCTTCTCATTGGCCCACAAGCTAGAAGAAGGGAGGGATGATCACCTAATGTGTACTGTGTAAAAAAAATATATATATATTCGGCATTACGAATATTTAGCACTATATTCTAAATATTCGCGAATTCTAGAAGTGCCGAACTTTGCTTTTCGAATATTCGAGCTCAACACTATTCCCTATCTCTAACACTGTCCCTGTAAGATACTAAAATGGATGTCTTCTTCTGTGTCTAAAACTTTGCCTAAACTATGAATTTGTTTTCAAGTAGAATTTTTGTAAAATTAAGAACAAATCTGGTTAATTTAGAATTGATATGCTCATCTCTAATCAGGAGGCAGGATAAGCAGCTCTGATTCTAATTTAATGTGTATGGCAAAATAACACCTAACATAACTGTAGTTTGTCTCACAAAAAACAAGATCTCACATAGCCATGTTGATATAAAAAATAAAGGGGAGGATGTATAAAGCTCTGCACTTTAGAATTCTGGCTTCAAAAGAGGAATTTTCCGACTTTTTGGTCTTACTTGGGCGAAAATTTGAGACTCTGTGATTTTACACCACTCTATCCTGTTTTGAAAAATGGTTAGCTATGTTAATGAGGCATAGGAAACATTTAAGAAATCAAAAAGTCCCGATCAAACATTGCAAGTTTATTGCATCAGAAGGGTGGAGTAAAAATTGGAGTAACATCTGTAGACATATTTAAAGCTGCACCAAACTTAGCAAACAAATAACTTGGTGCAAATAATGGTAATGCAGACTCAAGCAAAACTGACTTAAAAATTCCCCTCATGATGAATTCCACTTTGTGACATATAGCTGTTTCTATCTTCTCGCATTTTGGGCCATTTTTTGGAGAGAAAAAACTGAAATTAAAATATGTCATTTTCTTTTTACAAAGAAACAGAAAAAAATACAGCACAAGCCTTTATAAAATATCACTGTTATATTGTATGCAGGGTGGATAAAAGAAGCTAAAACAAAAGGGTGAATTCACACGGTGCAAATTTGTGGTGTGGACTCTGCATCACAAATCAGTAGCAATCTACTGGACAAACAATACAATGGCTGATCTTAGGGAGACCAGCTAAAAAAAACAATGTGGAGATCTTATTTAAGAGTCTCATCACAGCAATCCAAATTGCCAAGATCCCTGGGAAACAGTAATATGCAAAATAACTGTGGAACCTCAGTTATGGGTCTTCAACACAGTGAAAGCCAGATATCCCTCAAAGTAAGGAAAACCGAGCAAAGGGGTGTCCCCATTACAGAGATCAACAGATCTACCATATTAGGGGCCCCTATGTCAAGATTTTACAAGAATTTACAGGACAAGGTATTTAGAAAGAGTAGAGATGAGCGAATCGAAGCTGACGAAGTGGAATTCGATCCATATTTCAGGAATTATTCGATTCGCTCCGAATTTCCTCACGCTTTGTGGTAACGAATAGAAGTTTTTCCTAAAATGGCTGCTGCACATGTTAGGATATGGAGCAAAGAACTCTGGAAACGAGGGATCACTCACAATGCCATACATGTAGCCAATCAGCAGCCAGCCAGTCCTGTGATGTCACAGCCCTATACAGTTGTAATAAAAAGTATGTGAACCCTTTGGAATGATATGGATTTCTGCACAAATTGGTCATAAAATGTGATCTGATCTTCATCTAAGTCAAAACAATAGACAATCACAGTCTGCTTAAACTAATAACACACAAAGAATTTAATGTTACCATGTTTTTATTGAACACACCATGTAAATATTCACAGTGCAGGTGGAAAAAGTATGTGAACCCCTAGGCTAATGACATCTCCAAGAGCTAATTGGAGTGAGGTGTCAGTCAACTGGAGTCCAATCAATGAGATGAGATTGGAGGTGTTGGTTACAGCTGCCCTGCCCTATAAAAAACACACACCAGTTCTGGTTTTGCTTTTCACAAGAAGCATTGCCTGATGTTAATGATGCCTCGCACAAAAGAGCTCTCAGAAGACCGACGATTAAGAATTGTTGACTTGCGTAAAGCTGGAAAGCGTTATAAAAGTATCTCCAAAAGCCTTGCTGTTCATCAGTCCATGGTAAGACAAATTGTCTATAAATGGAGAAAGTTCAGCACTGCTGCTACTCTCCCTAGGAGTGGCCGTCCTGTAAAGATGACTGCAAGAGCACAGCGCAGACTGCTCAATTAGATGAAGAAGAATCCTAGAGTGTCAGCTAAAGACTTACAAAAGTCTCTGGCATATGCTAGCATCCCTGTTAGCGAATCTACGATACGTAAAACACTAAACAAGAATGGATTTCATGGGAGGATACCACAGAGGAAGCCACTGCTATCCAAAAAAAACATTGCTGCACGTTTACAGTTTGCACAAGAGCACCTGGATGTTCCACAGCAGTACTGGCAAAATATTCTGTGGACCGATGAAAGCAAAGTTGAGTTGTTTGGAAGAAACACCCAACACTATGTGTGGAGAAAAAGAGGCACAGCACACCAACATCAAAACCTCATCCCAACTGTGAAGTATGGTGGTGGGGGCATCATGGTTTGGGGCTGCTTTGCTGCATCAGGGCCTGGACGGATTGCTATCATCGAAGAAAAAATAAATTCCCACGTTTATCAAGACAATTTTGCAGGAGAACTTAAGGCCATCTGTCCACCAGCTGAAGCTCAACAGAAGATGGATGTTGCAACAGGACAACGACCCAAAGCATATAAATAAATCAACAACAGAATGGCTTAAACAGAAGAAAATACGCCTTCTGGAGTGGCCCAGTCAGAGTCCTGACCTCAACCCGATTAAGATCCTGTGGCATGACCTCAAGAAAGCGATTCACACCATACATCCCAAGAATATTGCTGAACTGAAACAGTTATGTAAAGAGGAATGGTCAAGAATTACTCCTGACCGTTGTGCACGTCTGATCTGCAACTACAGGAAACGTTTGGTTCAAGTTATTGCTGCCAAAGCAGGTTCAACCAGTTATTAAATCCAAGGGTTCACATACTTTTTCCACCTGCACTGTGAATGTTTACATGGTGTGTTCAATCAAAACATGGTAACATTTAATTATTTGTGTGTTATTAGTTTAAGCAGACTGTGATTGTCTATTGTTGTGACTTAGATGAAGATCAGATCACATTTTATGACCAATTTGTGCAGAAATCCATATCATTCCAAAGGGTTCACATACTTTTTATTGCAACTGTAAATAGCCTCAGCCATCTTGCATTCAGTCATTTTCCAGTGTACTTAGTGTAGGGAGAGATGTTAGCAGGCGCTAGCCACAGTGCTAGGAAAGACTTTAAAACTTATATTCTGCTCAATAGAAGTTCAGTAAAAGAGCATTAGAAGGGTTCAATAGTGGTTTTTACAGCCTGGGTAATAGGAACAATCCTATTACACCTTGCTGCACTGACTGGGGATCCAAATTGCCATTATACAGCTCTATAATTCTAGCAAACCGTTCTTGTTATTGGGGTGCAAGTGCTGTTTGATATAGCCATTAACAGGGTTTATTACAAGGAAATATTTCTATGTCTTATTTGCCCTTGTGCGGTGCAGATATATGTTCTAAAGCATTTTTTGGCTTGTATTAGTGGGAAAAAAGGGCTTATTAGCTGTTGTGTGTTGAATTGAGAAAATGACAGCCCTTTTTGCCATGCATTAGTGGCAAAAAAAAAATATATTATTTGTCGTTCACGGCCGCAGTTATATGTTCTACAGCCTTTTTTTGGCATGTATTAGCGGGGAAAAAGAAAAGGGCCTTATTAGTCGTTGTGTGGTGAAGTGAGAAAATTACAGCCCTTTTTGGCGTGTATTAGTGGCAAAAAAAGGTCTTATTAGCCGTTGTGTGGTGAAGTGAGAAAATTAAAGCCCTTTTTGGTGTGTATTAGTGGGGGGGGGGGGAAGGGGCTTCTTAGCCATCGTGTGTTGAAGTGAGATAATGACAGCCCTTTTTGCCGTGTATTAGTTTAAAAAAAAATATTATTTGCAGTTCACGGCCGCAGTTATATGTTCTAAAGTCTTTTTTTGGCATGTATTAGTGGGGAAAAAGAAAAAGAGCCTATTAGTCGTTGTGTGGTAAAGTGAGAAAACTGCAGCCCTTTTTGGCATGTATTAGGCCTCCTGCACACGACCGTTGTGTGCATCCGTGGCCGTTGTGCAGTTCTCCGTTTTTTTTCGCGGACACATTGACTTTCAATGGGTCCATGGAAAAATCGGAAAATGCACCGTTTTGCAGCCGAGACCGTGATCCGTGTATCCTGTCCGTCAAAAAAATATGACCTGTCCTATTTTTTTGACGGACAACGGTTCACGGACCCATTCAAGTCAATGGGTCCGTGAAAGAACACGGATGCACACAAGATTGGCATCCGTGTCCGTGATCCGTGGCCGTAGGTTACTTTCATACAGACGGATCCAAAGATCCGTCTGCATAAAAGCTTTTTCAGATCTAAGTTTTCACTTCGTGAAAACTCAGATCCGACAGTATATTCTAACACAGAAGCGTTCCCATGGTGATGGGGACGCTTCTAGTTAGAATACAATACAAATTGTGTACAAGACTGCCCCCTGCTGCCTGGCAGCACCCGATCTCTTACAGGGGGCCGTGATCAGCACAATTAACCCCTTCAGGTGCGGCACCTGAAAGGGTTAATTGTACTATCATATCCCCCTGTAAGAGATCAGGGCTGCCAGGCAGCAGGGGGCAGACCCCCCCTCCCCAGTTTGAATATCATTGGTGGCCAGTGCGGCCCCCCCCCCTCTATTGTAATAATAGGTTGGTGGCCAGTGCGGCCCCCCCTCCCTCTATTGTAATAATTCGTTGGTGGCACAGTGTGCGCCCCCCCTCCCTCCCTCTATTGTAATAATTCGTTGGTGGCACAGTGTGCGCCCCCCATCGGCCCCCCCTCCCTCTATAGCATTAACAACATTGGTGGCCAGTGTGCGGCCTCCCATCTCCCCCCCCCTTCCCCATCATTGGTGGCAGCGGAGTTCCGATCGGAGTCCCAGTTTAATCGCTGGGGCTCCGATCGGTAACCATGGCAACCAGGACGCTACTACAGTCCTGGTTGCCATGGTTACTTAGCAATAGTACAATAGTAGAAGATTCATACTTACCTGCTGCTGGCTGCTGCTGCGATGTTCGTGTCCGGCCGGGAGCTCCACCTACTGGTAAGTGACAGGTCTGTGTGGCGCATTGCTAAATTAACTGTCACTTACCAGTAGGAGGAGCTCCCGGCCAGACACAGACATCGCAGCTCCCAGGTAAGTATGAATCTTTTACTATTGTACTATTGCTAGTAACCCGCTGCCACCAATGATCGGGGGGGGGGAGATGGGAGGCCGCACACTGGCCACCAATGTTGTTAATGCTATAGAGGGAGGGGGGGCCGATGGGGGGCGCACACTGTGCCACCAACGATTTATTACAATAGAGGGAGGAAGGGGGGGGGCGCACACTGTGCCACCAACGAATTATTACAATAGAGGGAGGAAGGGGGGGGGGGCCGCACTGGCCACCAATGATATTCAAACTGGGGAGGGGGGGGGGTCTGCCCCCTGCTGCCTGGCAGCCCTGATCTCTTACAGGGGGATATGATAGTACAATTAACCCCTTCAGGTGCGGCACCTGAGGGGTTAATTGTGCTGATCACGGCCCCCTGTAAGAGATCGGATGCTGCTAGGCAGCAGGGGGCAGTCATGTACACAGTTTGTAGTATATTCTAACTAGAAGCGTCCCCATCACCATGGGAACGCCTCTGTGTTAGAATATACTGTCGGAAATGAGGTTTCACGATCTAACTCATATCCGACAGTATATTCTAACATAGAGGCGTTCCCATGGTGATGGGGACGCTTTAAGTTAAAATATACCATCGGATTGGAGAAAACTCCGATCCGATGGTATAAAAGGGACTCCAGACTTTACATTGAAAGTCAATGGGGACGGATCCGTTTGAAATGGCACCATATTGTGTCAACGTCAAACGGATCCGTCCCCATTGACTTGCATTGTAATTCAGGACGGATCCGTTTGGCTCCGCACGGCCAGGCGGACACCAAAACGACTTTTTTTTCATGTCCGTGGATCCTCCAAAAATCAAGGAAGACCCACGGACGAAAAAACGGTCACGGATCACGGGAAAACGGAACCCCGTTTTGCGGACCGCAAAAAAATACGTTCGTGTGCAGGAGGCCTTAGTGGCAATTTTCTTTTTTATTTGGCGCAATTATATGTTCTAAAGCCTTTTTTTGGTGTGTATTAGTGGGGAAAAAGAAAAAGGACTTATTAGCTGTTGTGTGTTAAAGTGAGAAAATTAAAGCCCTTTTTGGCGTGTATTAGTGGAGGTAAAAAAGGAGCTTATTAGCTGTTGTGTGGTGAAGTGAGAAAATTACAGCCCTTTTTGGCGTGTATAAGTGGCAAAAAATATATATATTATTTGCCATTCACGGCTGCAGATATATGTTCTAAAGCCTTTTTTGGTGTGTATTAGTGGGGAAAAAGAAAAAGGCCTTGTTAGCCGTTGTGTGGTGAAGTGAGAAAATAAAAGCCCTTTTTGGTGTGTATTAGTGGGGGGAAAAAAGGGTCTTATTAGCCGTTGTGTGGTGAAGTGAGAAAATTATAGCCCTTTTGGCGTGTATTAGTGGCAAAAAAAAAATATTATTTGCCATTCACGGTCGCAGTTATATGTAGAGATGTCCTTGTGGTTCGCCCATCGGTCGTTTCGCGGTGAACTTTGCTCATTCGCGGTTCACCGAACATGCAAACAAATGGCGATAACCGCTGACGCCATATTCTTTTGTATTGTGCCGAACTTTGACCCATGTCACATCCATCAGGTGGGACAAGACAGCCAATTGAGATGTTTCACCACAGGAACACACCCGCTACCCTATAAATAAACCTGATCTGGCAGCCATTTTACATTCTGTTTTTTGTCAGTGTAGGGAGAGGTTGCTGTGTGGAGCAGGGACAGACTGTTAGGCCTCTTTCACACGGGCGTTGCGGAAAAATGTGCGGGTGCGTTGCGGGAACACCCGCGATTTTTCCGCGCGAGTGCAAAACATTGTAATGCGTTTTGCACTCGCGTAAGAAAAATCGCGCGTGTTTGGTACCCAAACCCGAACTTCTTCACAGAAGTTCGGGCATGGGATCGGTGTTCTGTAAATAGTATTATTTTCCCTTATAACATGGTTATAAGGGAAAATAATAGCATTCTGAATACAGAATGCTAAGTAAAACAGGGCTGGAGGGGGTTAAAAAAAATAAAAAATCATTTAACTCACCTTAATCCACTTGCTCGCGATGCCGGGCATCTCTGTCTGACTCTTTTACTGTATAGGACCTGTGGAGAGCATTAACTATAGTTTAAGGACCTGGGATGACGTCACTCTGGTCATCACATGGTACGTCACATGATCTTTTACCATGGTGAATCACCATGGTAAAAGATCATGTGACGTACCATGTGATGACCGGAGTGACGTCATCCCAGGTCCTTAAACTATAGTTAATGCTCTCCACAGGTCCTATACAGTAAAAGAGTCAGACGGAGATGCCCGCATCGCGAGCAAGTGGATTAAGGTGAGTTAAATGATTTTTTATTTTTTTTAACCCCCTCTAGCCCTGTTTTACTTAGCATTCTGTATTCAGAATGCTATTATTTTCCCTTATAACCATGTTATAAGGGAAAATAATAAGGTTCGGGTCTCCATCCCGATCGTCTCCTAGCAACCGTGCGTGAAAATCGCACCGCATCCGCACTTGCTTGCGGATGCTTGCGATTTTCACGCAACCCCATTCATTTCTATGGGGCCTGCGTTACGTGAAAAACGCACAAAGAGGAGCATGCTGCGATTTTCACGCAACGCAAAAGTGATGCGTGAAAATCACCGCTCGTGTGCACAGCCCCATAGAAATGAATGGGTCAGTATTCAGTGCGGGTGCAATGCGTTCACCTCCCGCATCGCATCCGCGCGGAATACTCGCTCGTGTGAAAGGGGCCTTAGGGACACCAAACGCTAGTTAATAGGGCCACAAAAGTCCTTTTAAGGACTGGTATAGGTGTGCTATCGATAGGTGTGACATACTGAGGGGTGTGATATACTTATAATATACTTTCTAACATAGAAAGTATATTATAGTGCATTTGTATTGTGCAGCAGTTGTGTACGGTTCTGCTGAGATACCGCAGCTAGATAGAGGGACAAACGCTATTGGAATAACTAATTGCAACTGGTGTGATATACCTGTTGCCCCCCAAAAAAAAATGATTAAGGGGTGCGATATATCTGCTTCCACAAAATACTGATTAAGGGGTTTGATATGCCTGCTTCCACAAAATACTGATTGAGGGGTGTGATACACTGGCCTCCACAAAATATTGATTGAGGGGTGTGATACACCCGCTTCCACACAATATTGATTGAGGACTGCGATACACCGGCTTCCACCAAATATTGATTAAGTGGTTTGATATACCAGCTTCCAGCAAATACTAATTGAGGGGTTCTATATACCCATTTCCACAAAATACTGATAGAAGGGATTGATATACCGGCTTCCACCAAATATTGATTAAAGGCTTTGATATACTGGCTTCCAGAAAATACGCATTAAGGGGTTCTATATATCTTTTTCCACAAAATACTGATAGAGGGGATTGATATACCGGCTTCCACCAAATATATATTGAGGCCTGCGATACACCAGCTTCCACCAAATATTGATTAAGGGGTTTGATATACCAGCTTCCAGAAAATACTCATTATGGGGTTCTATATACCTGTTTCCACCAAATATTGATTAAGGGGTTTGATATACCAAATGCATTGCAATACCGGATCCGTCTTTCCGGTTGTCATCTGGAAAAACTGAACCGGTATTTATCTTTTTCACATTTTTAAAGGTCTGCGCATGCGCAGACCGCAAAACTGGATCCGTTTTTCCAGAACACTTGGGGCCAGATCCGGCATTAATTAATTTAAATGGAAAATAATGCCGGATCCGGCATTCCGGCAAGTGTTCAGGATATTTGGCCGGAGAGAAAACTGCAGCATGCTGCGGTATTTTCTCCGGCCAAAAAACGTAAGAGGGACTGAACTGATGCATCCTGATGCTCTCCATTCAGAATGCATTAGGATAAAACTGATCAGTTTTTTTCCGGTATCGAGTCCCTGTGACAGAACACAATACTGGAAAACAAAATTGCTAGTATGAAAGTACCCTCAGCTGAAAAACAAGGCAGATTCTGCTAATTTGCATGTCTTTCCCATATTCAAGTTTATGCAAATGAGTTTACATGACAAAACAGTATAGAAAAGTTATTGAATATAATATTAGGACAATTAGAAAACGGAAAATTTTATGCAGCCCTCCTAAGCAGTGAAAGAAGAATAAGCTGGCATCCAAAACATTTTTTTTACAGTTTTTGTCACCCTAATGATAATGATCTAGGTGCACAGGTCCCCCCAAGCGATCCAACTTAAATCAAACAACTTTGAGGCTTACTGGCTGGATTTGAATGTCTCATAGTGCAGAAGGCTGCCATTGTAAGGTATGCTGACTGTCTTATGGATAGATTATTGGTTAGCACATACCTGGCTTTTGGCATACAGCCTTTGTGTAATTGTCTGTTTTATATATAACATTATATGTTATAGGTAATATCTTGAACTAAATGTAAAAGGTAAAATTTTAAGGTAAATTCTCGAACTTGCGAACTTATGGCAAATATGTGGCCAAAAATTTGCAAAATATCACGAATTTGAAATATTGCCTATGCCGCTCATCCCATCACTAGTGATTTCCATGTGGACACTATTTGAAATAGTGGTGGGTGCATTCTCTCTGATTAGCATACAGATTATCTAGCTAAATAGAGCTAAAGCTGCAGGTGGACCGGGCCACATTGAAAAAGCAAAAACGCGGCTGAAACCAGACGTTTTTTCCGTGCACTTTGGATAAATCCGCCACGTTAACTTACTGTAATAGGGGGGTAAAAATCTGTGTGAAATTTTTTTCATTGAATGTTGCTACAGACTTGGCTGTTCATTTCACCTATTTTGCATTACCACCGATAAGGAATGTTGTGAAATTGAAACCCCCCTACTCATGTGCTTTGTACCGTATACTGCTGTAGATTTTTGGGGCAGTTTCTGTTCCCAAAATCTGCGACAAATATGTGCAGCCAGCCTTTGTACTATGTGTCCCATTATAATAGCGTTAACTAAAATGCATTCTAAATTAAAAATATGCATGCTCGCTTCAAGAGCCACTCCACTTAAAATATCTGAAAGAAAAACCTAAACGTTAGCTTTATAAAATGTATTGGCAGGCTTAATACTTTAGTAGATTGCAATTAGTTTAACACTAAGCTATAGCTGAACTGCATATTATGCACAATGATATTCCACCAGCATTCAGCTGGTTTTGCTTTCAGCGTCAAGCATTCATTTTTCAGCTGACAATTAGACCTACAAGGGACATGTTGGCAGTACTGTTAGCAGTCTTTCAGTAAAAAACAACTAGATTGGGTGGAAGTGATTTGTATAGAATTGGACTTGGCTTGTAGAAGTCTCCCGAATGTGATTAATTCTCATAACAGAACCTAGAGTACCTTGATGTCCCCCCATTAGCACCCCCCCCCTTCATGTGATGGTGCTGTCTTTGCAGCAGATGAAGTGTTTTGCATTCACTGAATGTACCATGCAGTAATTCTGCTGTCTGAAAACTCTGTAACGTCAATAATTGATGCACTTGAGAAGTGGTAATTAAATTAGTTAATTATGCTGGTAAAATTACATGCAATTATGTGACTGCAGGGTATGTTTAGTAAATTAGGCTTTCCAATACTTACTACATATTGTGGTGCCAATTCTGTTCCTTGATGATTAGGTAGAGCTTGATACTTCTTAATTGATTTAATACCTGGATCTTCATTAGTCTATGATTGCTTTGCATGTTTAGCTTTTTCCCTTTAAGTGATATTTAGGAGACATTGATAACATATTTCTCCATTTAATAGTAAGCATGGTACACGCCATCCTTAGCATTTCTTTCTTACACACATAATTTCTTTGCTGAGCAGAGAGACCTCCTGGAGCTAATGAGCTGCAGTGATGAGCATATCTTGTAGAAGGCTGATGAATACAATACAAGGAAAACACCACCGACACTTCAAGAATAACATTAAGGAGACTGCGAGAGATTATTTGGGATACATAGATGATTGCAAAGAATTTGTTGGATTGAATTCACTTCAAATATAAACTAAAACTCAATACCAGCAATTGATATTAGGATAAAATACGATGCTAAACTATTAAATACAGGAATATTAATATGTTTTTTTTTTAAATCTTACAATTATTTTTGTCATTACATTGACACAGAATGCATAATTCTATTTAACTGATTTATGTATGGTATCTTTACGTTTCAGTTTTCCTGTAGTCAGCCCAAGATGTAAAGATAAAGCAATGGTAGGTTCTTTTTTCCCAATGAGCTCTTTTCCAGCCTGTAGATTTAGTCCAATTTTTTTACTCAATGTGATATGTTGGGAGGTCGATTGATTTCCAGTATGAGAAATCAAGTATTCTACCTTCTTTTACTAGAAGTAATGTCAATTAGTATTGAGCGCGAATAGAAAATTTTTATCGCGAATATTGCCACTTCGAGAATTTGTGAATATTTAGAATAAAGTGCTATATTGTCACGAGGGTGTCAAGAACCACGCCTGACTCCGTTATACCCGGGGTCAGGAAGTCGCAGCGGTTGGCTGCGCGCTCTATGTAAAATAGGGCTGTTTCCTTATGGTAGCTTTCTGGGTTTGCTTTGCAACCCTTTTGGCTCACTCTGGGATCCGTAGCTCTTTCTCCTCAGCTGTTCCTTGTCCAGCACTCCCAACCTCCTTATATTCCCCTCTCACACTTCTCTGGTTGCCAGATATAGAGCTTCCTGCCTGGACATCTATTCTGACCCTCTGGAGCTGTGTTGCTGCGTTCTCTGGTTGTTGGTCCAGAACGTTGTCCTCCGGATCCCTGTTGGACCTTTGTGGTCTGCTGTGGTCGCCCACCTGGGTGTATGTGTTTGTCTGTGTTGTCTGTCCTCTCCCTGGTGTTTCCCTCTTTTAGTGTCAGTGGTGCAGACTAGCGTTCCCACCGGCCCGTTCACTATCTAGGGCTCATTGTAGGGAAAGCCAGGGTTTAGGCACGTGATCGCCGCACGGGTGAGGAACCCGTCTAGGGACGTCAGGGCAGTCAGGTGCCAGCCGGAAGGTGAGTCAGGGGTCACCACCTTTCCCTCTCCCTTGGGCAGGGCTTTCCCTTTTCCCTCCCTGTGCGTGACGCCGGTCATTACATATATATTCGTTATATCGAATATTCAGCATTTTTTTTTCCATCTGAACACATAATTTCTCTCTGCTTCTTGCTTTTGGACCAATGAGAAGGAAGCAATGTAAAGTTCACAACAATACTTAGTGCACCAATCAGTAATCTGTAGTCAGACCTGCTAAAATATGAAGTTGCACGTAGTGCAAAAAAATATTCTAATCACTGCCGATTAGCGCAATCGCGAATATATTGGAGCACTTGACTCTATCTGCATATAAAGCTATTGTAATGCTCTGCCGTGCCAACCATTTTCTCCAGTCTCAGGAGAAACTCATGAAACTTCTAGCAGCTTGAAAAATTTTGCCAAAGTGACCCACACCTGTATTTTGCATTACGAATTCGCATTACGTGATTTTTACATTACCGATTTTTAGCATTCAATAAAATAATCTCGAATTTGCGAATATATGATGAATATTCTACAAAATATTTGTGAAATATCGCTAATTTGAATATAGCCCCTGCCGCTCATCACTAATGTCAATGTAAATTTTTCTATTTAGTGTTAGAAGACCCAAAATGCCTATGGATGGCACATGTGACATTTTGTTAAGATTATTTATGGTTTGAAAGACCTTTGTTCAGAAATACAGGAGTTGAGTACAGGGTCATCATAATAAAGCACTTTATCCAGCTCACCTGGGTCATCATATATGCATAAAGGTGCCTGTATCAGACAGACATCTCCTATTTTGGACTGACCTCAGGATGCATACTGTAGGATCAAGACATATTTTTGAAAGCTACTGAAAGAAAAAAGTAAGGATTGATATTCAGGTATGTCACCATTTTCTTTGGATTGCATTACATTAATAACTATATTGCCACCTGATAAATGCCACTCAATATTTCTAGTAATTGAGCCGTAGTGCAAAATCTGTAACAATGCTCCCCAATTCTCCAGTATGAGGCAGAAGAACCTTTTGGACCACCTTATGTATTAGAGCCTAGGTGTGATTTCAACATCTGCATCTTTTATAATTATTTACATTTTGTTATGTTGTGGTCTTATGCTAAAAAAAATAAAAAAAATGCCCCATCATTCTGCACTCAATACCCTATAATGGGAACTTAAAAACAAAATGTTTGAAATCTTTGCAAATGTATTAAAAAGGAAAAACTAAAATATTGCATTGACATAAACATTCAAACTAAAGCTGAATGAACTAGTTCGTAACTTTTTCAGGTTCATTTCGGACAAAAACAGTAAAACGACATGTAGAGCCATTTTACTGTACATGTCGGTGGGAAAAAAGCACTAGGGAGGAAGAAGAAAGGTGCTCACATAAACCTGAGAGAAAGTGGAGGGGAGGGCTTGCTCTGATTGGCTCCCAGGCCAGCAGACAGCCTGGATGAGCCAATCAGTGCTGCAGTAGGCATGGAGGTGACCTAGTAGAATGAGCAGAATGTCATTTTATGTTGGGTTGTGAATGAGAGTGGATGTGTAGTATCCCAGAGTGGGGCACTACCATTTTGTCACCTGGCTATGGGTTCCTATGTCTAGCAATGCATCTCATCGGTATATTTATTGCAAGTTCTTCTCATTCAGTGCCTTAATATTGTTATGCAACAGTTTTTATATGTGATGTGCCTGGTTCTCCAGCAGGTGGCATATGTTCTGGCAGAGTTCTTTAGATAGTAGAAGTAAGCTACCCCGCTTCCCACCAGGGGATGGTTTGCAGGAAACTGTAGTTAGTTGGAGTTAGACTGTGAAAGAGTCCCTACAAGGTGCAGTGAGGGAAGCGTTTTCCCCTCCTGCTGCAGGAGCTTTGGGAAAGCAGCTCATAGAGCAGTCCACTCCTGATATTAATAGGACTTTGTATCTTAGAGGGAAACAGTGGATCCAAGACTCCCCACTCTGTTTAAGACAGCAACTGAAACTTGAAGCTAAAGATAGAATTACGGAACAAACCGTCAAGGCCAACTGCCAGAACCGTGCATACTGCTGGAACCAAGAAAAATAAATATCAAGTACCGTTCTGTTACTGCAAGTCTATTTGAAGTAAAGAAAAGTTAAAGTTCACAAAGGCTGGACTTAATTTCGGTCCTCGCTCCAACTCAATCTGTGCAATGGAGACGGACCCCCAGGAAGCGACAGCCTGAAGGTAGGAGCACCATGATACAAACTTTAAGCCACAGTATACCATTCACATCGTACACACCGAGACTACTCCCCTTGGGGGCACCGCTCCGCAGATGGGTCTTTCAGTGTCTGCCAGAAAAAAAATGTTAGGTAGTCAGGGACAGTAAAAAGTCATTAATCCACATAGTTATATATAAGGACCTTAAAACTATAATTTTTAATATATCAATCTAAAACATATTACCCAAACTATGATTAGATTATGGTGCCAATCAATCACCCTAATAGTTCAAAAATACAGAAATTAATAAAGAAATAAACATATAGTGAGGAATGAGCCGAGGTCCTGGGGTAGGGTAATTAGCTAACCCACAGCATCAGGCATCTACAGGGGGTGGCACTCATCCAATGTTTGGAGGTCAAGTATCAGGCAGCCAGTATCACTCTGGTCAACTTTCAAACAGTGAGACAAATACTGTAATCTCTTTTATTTTACATCATTTTGGCTGTCTATTTTCGCCACCCTCCTGTACTATTTATTATAATTTTTTGATTGTCACTTATCTATTTGTTTATCACTTGATTATACTCAATATCCTGTCCCCCTGAGGAACCCATTTTAGCTGGGGGCAATGCATCGGGGTCTTGGGGGTTTCACCCCCAAAACACCTTTAAAGTAATCTAGGGTTATCTAGCTGAGGAACGAGAATAGAGAGTCTCCACCATTGAGATTCTTCTCTGGGCTGAGGGGTATAATAGGGTTATCTAGGGTTAAATAATTACCCTCACTAAATAAACAAGTGTGTCTATAGGTCGCCTTTCTGGCCAGCGTGCCCGAGAAGTCAGTTCTTTCCAACTCCGCCCCACAGTGAGACGATTGTGTGTCGTGGCTGGTGTCACCGTCATCATCATTCTTTTGCTCCTCTAACTCCGACTCCTCTTCCTTCTCCAGTGGCCGCACCCCCCACCCCATGGGAGGTTCTCATTATGGCTTCCCAATAGCTACAGGGCGGACAGCAAGATGTGTTAGCTTTTCTTCTTCCTCTTCCCTCACCACCTGTTGCATAACCATCAGAGTCCCTTCAAAAATACATATTAAGGGGTATGAGGGACAACTGCAACATGAATGGCATGAGCTGCCACTGCCCGACTTGGTAACAACAAATACTCCCTGCTGAGGCTGTCTGGTACATGACAAAATTGTTCACGGCTTTCTGCTGCTAATACAGACCCTCTAGCATGTGCAATGTTGAATTCCAGTGAGTTGGAACATTGCAGATTAAACAATTTGGCTGCAGACCATTCTGACGCCGCAAGTCCAGTAGAGTGTTCCTCATCACATGAGAATGGCTGAAAAGAGGGACAGTCTCCTGGAAATTGCCAGCACCTTGAACAAGCCAGTGCATTTTTAAAAGGCCATGCAGGCAGCATTTGTTATTTCGCCCCGGTTCAGGGTGGCCAGGATGTTGCAGCCATTGTCACTGACTACCTAGCCCAGTTGGAGTCGGCGGGGTGACAGCCGGGATGTTTGCTGCTTGATGTATTTTGGCAACTGTTCGCCTGTATTGCTACTCTCACCCAATCAACTCTGACTGCCCCTCCACTGTCACAAAAAACATTGACCCAGTGAGCTTTGAAAGACGAGTACTGTGTCTGTACGTAACAGCTGCTCAAGGTGTCCACCGTGCATTGCGTCTGGCCACACAGTGAGAATAGCAAGGAGTGGGGGCCACATTCTTAGCCATGTGAGAGTACAAGACACTAATACAATAGTATGGCAGCAACTGCACCTCCTGCAACATGGCAAGTTGGGGATTCAGCTTGAAGACAAGCTAATTGCTGGTGGAGAAAAGTTTTTTCATGGCTAAACATTCCGCTATAGATGTCTCACAATGGAGCCGGAGGACGAGGAGGAGAAGGAGTCTTAGCAAGAGAAGAAGCTGATGATGATGACAAAGATACTGTATTGCTTGGGGATGCAGGTTGGCTGCCACAAAGAGGACCAGGAGAAGGAGGACAGACATGTTCTGATTGGGAATGCTGGTCAGTTGTATTTTCCCAAAGAAATCAGTGAAACCACCTCATGTACTGCAATAGACAGCTGGCACCTATGATTGTGTTTGAATGGCCACAACTTATTTTAATCTTGCGCATCTTGCACACCGCTTTGGTTTTTTGTGACTGCCTTGTGGAGAAAAACTGTCATGCAGGGGTTGTCACGTAGAGTTAGAGACAGCTAAGCTTGGCATTTCTCTGGCATGTTTTGGGCCTACACAAACCATAGTGTCAGTGGCATCACCAGATCCTGAAGCAGACTTGGTCCTGGCTCGTCTTTGGGAGATACATTGCCTTTGCTTTTTTTTTGCTGCTGCCACCACCCTTCTCAACTGATTTTGCCTCCTTTTCAGTTGCTTTTATCAGAGTGTGAGATATCATGGTGGGCTCCTTGGCTCTCCTCCCCTGTTCTGCATTTGCCCTGACTGCCACTCTCACTGCATACACTGTCAATACTGTGGCTAGGGGTGCCCCTATTAACAACACCATCAACACAGCTATGCGTGTGGTCCCCAGCCTCCTCCTGAACTTCCTCCTCAGGGCAGCCCAAACGGTGACTGCCCTCACACAAATCATTATCAGTGAGACTCTCTTGACTGCCGTAGGGCATGGTGAGGTTTTCTTGCCACTTCTTAGGAAAAAGGAAGGCGTCCCTCGGGCAGTGAAGAACAGAGGGACTTCACTAAAAGGAGGAGCAGGAGAAACCTGTGACCCCTGGCTCCACGGCATGGTGTCAGACTCTGAAGTCAACTCAACATCAATTTGCTGCGACTGAGAAGAATAGTGAGCCATCCAATTCACATCCTCATCATCTTTCTACTCAACAATTAATGTTGCACCTTTTTGAAACCAGGTACAACTGCACCCTATTACTACTACTACTGGCCAGGTAGCAGGTCCTGCTACTACAACATTTTGGCTCTGGGTCTTTCTTTTGGAACCCTTCTGTAGACCTGTCATTTTTGGGCCTTAATGTACACAGTGACAAAGTGTTTTCTGGATATTAAAGACATGGAGGTGCAATACGATGTCCTCCCCTTTTCACAAACACACTGAAGACACTGTTATCAACAGTTGATTTTGGAAATACTTCAGTTTTGGTGCCATTAACAGATTTGTGCCCAATGTATTTTGCTTGTTAAAATATTCAGAATAAAACTAAAATACTTCAGTATAAAACACAAGTTAACAAACTACTATGAAATTATTACCTCCAACCACCTTCAAAACTGTACTGCCCTGCTTTTAGACCCTCGCTATCAAAGCAAAATAGGGGAATGCTTTAATCCCACAGGAAAGGAGGACAAAATACATTTTAATCAGGAAACCTTTTGTACATAGCTTGCCACAGTTTTTTAACAGTCTGCCATGCCAGGCTGAGGCCAGTCAGCAAGCCGACATCTCCCGCCTCAACACCCAGGTTCAGGCCTACCTACACTCTGGCGAGTACCCTGTGTACGCAGCTTTCGAAGAGCAGATGCCTGCTGCCAGCATGTCTGAAAGGGAGGCCCCTTCCTCCCCCTACAAAGTGACCACCCTCCTGCCACAACAAGCAGCAGAAGCTGTAGCAGCAGCCAGTTCAGTCTCATCAACATAATGGAACCGTTTTTCCATGTGATGTGCCAGGCTGAGGCCAGTCAGCAAGCCGACAGCTCCCATCTCGACACCCAGGTTCAGACCTTCCTACACTCTGGCCAGTCTCTGGTATATACCCCGTTTCCTAACCCCATGGATTTCTGGGCAGGCGACTAGAACAGTGGCCCAAACTAGCACAGCACACTGTATTTCTTGCCCAGCCTCCAGTGTCATCTCGGAGAGGGTTTTCAGCGCTGCAGAGGGCGTGGTGACACCCAAACAGACCCAGTTGTCCTCTGCCAGTGTCCAAAACATCACTTTTCTCAAAATGAACCAAGCCTGGATTGGGGTGGGTTTTCACACTTATATAGTTCAAATAGCCATAGGCTACAAAACTCCTGTTTCTGGTCGATTAAAACATAATGTTTATTCCTATCAATAAAACTAATTTTTTTTCCAGAACAGGAGAAAAAAGAAAAGAAAAAATACTTATTTTTAAAACATAAAGGTGCTATGGTGATACTCTCGGCAGAAGACTGGGATATATTTCCCACAAGTGCGTCCTAATTTGTTTGGGATATTCCCTCTTAACGCCACTTGGAGTATAGAAGTACCAGGTAGACCCATTGTGTCTGGCAATGATAACTTAACACAAGCTTTAAGCGAATACACCGATCAAATCCTACGACCTTTTGTTACCACCTTGCCCTCTTACATAAGAGATACTAAAGACCTCCTTCTTAAAATCAACGACATCACAATCACAGAAGGCACTTTTTTGGCAAGTCTAGATGTCGAATCACTCTACAGCAATATTCAACATTCACTGGGGATACACGCAGTAAAATATTATTTGAGCACCCGTAGTCAAAATTTTGATAGGCACAATAATTTTTTATTATTATCACTTAAATTTATATTAGAGCACAATTATTTTGTCTTTCAAGGACAATATTATAAACAAATTAATGGCACTGCGATGGGGACGCCCTGCGCCCCCACTTACGCAAATTTATTTTTGGGGTGGTGGGAGAATTGTCACGTCTTTACAGAGGAGATGTCGTCATATGTCTGCCACATTATTTTTTGGCGCAGATATATTGACGACATCCTGATCCTCTAGGATGGTGACCGTACACTTTTCCAGGATTTTGTCCGGACGCTAAATCAAAATGATATAGGTATGAAATATACCCATGAGATTCAAGACCATGAGATAGTGTTTCTGGACTTAAAAATAAGAAAATCAGAGGGAGGTAATTTGGTGACAGAGGTCTTTAGGAAACCAACATCGACAAATAGTTACCTGCATTGGAACAGTTACCATCCAGTCTCCCTGAAGAAAGGGATTCCTATAGGCCAATACTTGAGGGCACGTCGCAACTGCTCGGACGAAGTTTCCTTTTCCCGGGAAAGTCAACAACTCCTCCAAAGGTTCAGCAAAAGAGGTTACCCTAAGAGATCTCTGAAAAATGCATACAATCGTGCTAATAAAACAAAGAGAGAAGACCTCTTAAAAGACACACCGCCTAAAAGAAATAATACCATCAGATGCATAGGGACCTTTGATGGGTACAATAATGAAATCTACAGTATCCTTAAAAAATATTGGCATATAATAAGATCAGACAGAGACCTTGATATGGTACTTACTCGCAATCCGTCAGTTACATACAGACGAGGTCCCAATCTTAAGGATCAACTGGTCCATAGCCATCTTACGGAAGAAGGAGCTAATTCCGCTAGAAGATCCGAGAAATACCGTGGATCAGCCCCATGTGGGGACTGCTCCTTCTGCAGGTATGTTCCACGCATTAAAAAATATATAAATCCTGTGGATAAAAAGGAGTATGAGATAAGGCAATTGATCACTTGCAAAACACAAGGAGTGATCTATTTAGCTTCCTGCCCATGTCCAAAACTTTATGTGGGCAAGACTATACAGGAGTTGCGACGTCGAATATCGGGCCATTTAAGTACCATAGAAACAGGTAAAGATACAGCAATAGCCAGACACATTAAGTACTTTCATAACAACAAGAGTACAGTACTGCGTTTCTGGGGGATAGAGAAGATATACCTAGGACCAAGAGGAGGCAACTTGGATAAAAAACTGTTGCAGAGTGAGGCTAGATGGATACATAGACTGGATACAATGAGTCCACAAGGACTAAATGAAGGGTTCTCTTTCACGGCTTTTATCTGATTAATGGGAAGTAGTTTCTCTTCCCCCCCCCCCTCCTTTTTCTGCAAAAGCAGAAAGGGGGAAGGAATACATCAAGGAATAACCTCATTCTAACTCTGTAGTCAACAAAATAATACTATCAGTTAATGAAACTACAGGTCCAATTTATTTCTTGAATATAGAAAAATTGGAATCAATATTGATTTATACATTCAAATAACATGAAAAATTTAAATCACAAGGTTAACTTACCTGGAGAAAATGAAGGAGGAAATCAATCCTTTTTCGGTATCTTGTAAAAATTGCCTACCATCATGTCTAAAAAAGAAAAAGAGAAATAATAAGCAGACATGAACTCTTAGAATATAATATATGTTATAAGAAAGCACCCATATTTATATAGTCAGCGGATAAGCCAGAAAATGGTGTCCCTATCGAGGTATTATTGGACATAGCCGTTATCAGTATGGGTCCTTGGAACATATAGAGCGGTGGATTTGGACTATTATCTAACCTACCTCTCTAATTACTGTACTCCCCCCCCCTTTAAGGAATATTTTATGAAAAATAACCTATATTTAGATGTTCAGCTATATAAGAAGACCAAAAATTGGATGCATACAAAGGTTTATTTACATCTTGACCTTTTCCCTTGAAGAGATGGGGATTTATGAAGATAAATAGGGAGGTAAAATTCAAACTGCCAGACAAAATCTTGCTGCTAACATAAAAGAGATACTAATCTCAAAGTACTGGCGCATGCGTAGAGACATCATTCCGAATGAAAAGCGGAGATTATGCGCAAACTTTATACTATGGAGCCTGGGAGAAATTGCAAAGGTGGGGTTAATAGTCCAAGTCCTAAGACACGCGTAGCAGTCAGGTAGGAGATAGATCTGGAGCATGCCCAACATATACCTGTAAGTATTTTGAAGAGTAAAATCTCGAAGTGTGGGGGCATGCGCAGTACCCGCTCCTGAATAAGATGCGAATAAGAAGTAGTGACGCATGCGCATGCCCGTGAGACACCTGATTTTGAATATGGGAAAATTTCTAAGTATGGGAGCATGCGCAGAATTCGCCTGTGAATAGGATACGAAGAAGAAGTATTGACACATGCGCACGCCCCATAGATATCTTGATTCTGAGAAATTTCAAAGTATGGGGGCATGCGCAAAGCTCACTCCCGAATTAGGATGCGAAGAAGTATTGACGCATGCGCATGACCAATAGCCATACTGATTATGAGAAAATCTCCAAGTATGGGCGCATGCGCAATACCCGCTCCTGAATAGGATGCGAATAAGAAGTTCTGACGCATGCGCATATCTAACAGATATCTAGTTGTGAGTATGGGAAAATCTCTAAGTATGGGGGCATGCGCAGTAAGCCCTGTCGGACAAGATATGAATAGAAGTCCCGACGCATGCGCATTTAGGACGGAGCAAAAATCTTCTAAGTACAGACGCATGCGCTCTGGAGGGGGCGACATGTAAGATACCGGATTGGATGATCATGCTGCCACACGAGCTCTGAGCAGGGATTGGATAGCGAACAACTAATGTCCCACCCCTAGCAGTTATAAACTTTCACGCACTAAGCACTCGTGTTGACAGTAGCTCCATCCCCTGATGAAGCCACATCTAGTGGTGAAACATGTTGGGGGAGCTTTAGTTTGATCTTTTAAAATAGGTGCATGATTGATTCAGTGTTTGAGTGACGAGATCTGCAGACTCGCTACACTTAGACACATTAGCGGCAGTGCTGCACCTAGAGTGGTGCTAATAGGGAATCATTCCAAGTAGGATATATGAGGTTATCCTGAACACTCTATGTAGCAGCAGCTATACTCCAAGTGGCGTTAAGAGGGAATATCCCAAACAAATTAGGACGCACTTGTGGGAAATATATCACAGTCTTCTGCCGAGAGTATCACCATAGCACCTTTATGTTTTAAAAATAAGTATTTTTTCTTTTCTTTTTTCTCCTGTTCTGGGAAAAAAAATTAGTTTTATTGATAGGAATAAACGTTATGTTTTAATCGACCAGAAACAGGAGTTTTGTAGCCTATGGCTATTTGAACTATATAATTTCAAAATCCTGGGTCCAAAAGGGTCTATGAAAAACTAATAAGGTTTTCACACTTACCACTGTTGCTGCATGCCTTTACAGCTGGTGCCTCCATCAGGCTGCTGCTGCCTTCCTACCATCATCTTTCGTAAGGTTGCTGCTGCCTTCCTGCCAACATGTACCATATGTACTGGAGCTCCACTGGACCGTGAAAGTCAAGTGAGCGTGTGGACACAAGGCGCAAGGTCACAACCAGGTGCTTAATGTTGAGTGTTGAATATATAAACCTTATCTATATATTCAACACCTGGTTGTGACCTTGCGCCTTGTGTCCACACGCTCACTTGACTTTCACGGTCCAGTGGAGCTCCAGTACAATTGATTATCCGGTCGACGGTCTGGCCCCCGCCAAAGGAGTCCTCGGACGGAATCAGCAGCACCAACCAGTAACCTGTAATTTCTCCAGCTGGCCTTCATTGGAGTTGCACCCAAGACTGGTGAAACCTAAACAGGGGAGCATAATTAACTCACCCGTGTTTGAAGAAAACCATATATCTGACATACTCACCCTATGAGCGCCTTTCTCTCCTTGTGGCCATTACTTGCAGCATGTACCATATGGCTGCAGATGTTCCCCACTACTAATACCCTACTGCCACCACTGTTACTGCAAAGTAGCTGCTACTACTACCACGATTACTACTACTATTACAACTACTACCCATAGACGGCTTATCTACTGCCTTGTATGTTCCATGCTTTGCTGCTTCTGCTACTGCTACTATTGTGCCTCTAATACCCTACCCTTTCCACATCCAGACTGCAATGGTGCTGAACCTAATTAAAAAATTTCTAGGCTCGTTCAGAACGAGCCACTTTTTCTTCTGACAATAAGCACTTTTGCGTGTCAGAGTTTTTTGGCGCCTGTTCCTCCAAGCCAATTATTTTTTTTTTAAGTCCCATAATACCTTGTTTGTTTAAAAGTCATCTGCCTCTGATGGCGAACAATTTGTGGAAGCTTTGGAAGCAATTACATCCTCCAGGTATGATGCCACAAGGTTTGTACACCTTGTTTTGGGAATTTATGCCATTCTTTTCTGCAGATTCTCTCATGCTTTTTCAGATTGGATGGGGACCATTGATATTCAGGTCTCTCCAGAGATGTTCAATTTGGTTTCTAGTCAGAGCTGTAGGACTGAAAGACATTCACAGAGTTGTCTCTTAGAAACTCCTGTGTTGTCTTGGCTGTGTGATTAGAATCAGTGTCTTGTTGAAGGGTCAACCCTTGGTCCAGTATGAGGTCCAGATTCCAGAGCACTCTGGATCAGGTTTTCATTAAGAATATCTCTGTACTTTGCTCTATTCAGGTTTTAACTCTGACCAGTCTTTCTGTCCCGCCACTGAAATACATCCCCACAACCTGATGCTGCCACCTCCATTTTTCACTGGAGGGATGGTGCTGGGCTGATGATGAGCAGTGCCTGGTATCCTCCAGACATGATGCTTAGAATTGAGGCCAAAATTTCAATCTTGGTTTCATCAGAACACAATTTCGTTTCTCATAGTCTGAGAATCCTTTAGATGCTTGTTTGCAAACTTTCATGTGTCTTTTTCTTTTATAAAGTCCAGATTGGTGGATTGGAGTGCTGCAGTGATGGTTGACCTACCAGAAGTTTTATCCCATCTTCCATCTTGACACAGATTCTTTGAATATCAGCCAGAGTGACCATTGTTTTTTAGGTCACCTCTCTTACCAAGGCACTTTTACCCCAACTACTTAGTTTGTTTGTGCGGTCAACTGGTTGTTCCAAACTTATTCCAGTTAAGAAATATGGAGGCTACTGTGTTTTGGGAACTTTCAGTAAAGCAGAATCTTTTGTACCCTTCTCCAGATCTGTGTCTCCAAACAATCCGGTCTCTGAACTCTTGGGGCAGTTCTTTGTTCCTCATGCCTTGGTTTTTGCTCTGCTATGCATTTTCAGCTATGAGTTCTTATATAGACAGGGATGTGTCTTTGCAAATCATGTTTAATCAACTGAATTTACCACAGATGGACTCCAAAGAAGATGTAGAAACATCTGAAAGATGATCAAGAGAAATGGGAAGTCCCCAGAACTAAATTTCAAGTGTCATAGTAAAGGGTCTAAAAACTTATGTCCATATGAAATTTTTGTTTTTTCTTTTTATTAAGTTTTCAAAAATTTCAAAAATTCTCTATCTCATTATGGGGTATTGAGTCGAGATTGATTGTGAAATCCTTTTTTCTTTTTTTTTTAGCACAAAGCCAGAACATAACATAATGTTCTGAATGCAATGTATATATATAGCCATATCTACAAATCTGTTTTTAATGTTTTTGTTAAAGTCTAGCACCACTAGAAACTTTAGGTGTGACTGAATTTGTCTCCTGTATTGCCCACCCCTGTTCAACTGTTCAAACTATAAATAAAGATTATTAAATGTAAGCTAACAAGAATTGAAAGTAGGCCATAACTGGTAATATAACTGGAGGACGCACAGCCCGACGAAGCGCAAGTAGCGCAAAACGGCCGTCGCTGTTTGGTGCATGCAAGATTGTCTGTCTGCCCCTTGCCATATATGAAGCTCTTTGAATAAAGCATAAAGTCAAAACTACACACTGGTGAGTGCCGCTGATTATTTCCTTTTTCGATATTGTTCATAACTGGAGATATCTCATATATATATATATATATATATATATAAATGAGTTTCTATCTGTCTGTCTAGACGTCTGTCTGGACGTTCTTTACGCGCGACCAAACGACTGGACCAATCTTCACCAAATTTGGCACACAGGTACTTCAGGTGTCCAGGAAGGTTTTATAGAATATACACCGCAGCACTCGTATAATAAAATAGTAAATTGAACTTCTTTATTTTCCATCCAGGAAATTTAATAAATTAACACTGGCCAACGTTTCGGTCTCATCCCGAGACCTTGTTCACGGCCTTAGTGAAGCGGACATCTGGTGTGCTGGATGTCTCACTTTTGTGAGATACTGTATTGAACCAAAAAAGCTAGTTATATATATACAGTATATATATATATATATATATATATATATACAGTACAGACCAAAAGTTTGGACACACCTTCTCATTCAAAGAGTTTTCTTTATTTTCATGACTATGAAGGCATCAAAACTATGAATTAACACATGTGGAGATCAATCTTGTTACAACCTTGTCGCACTCTGTTCTGATTTGCTTGGAGTAGGGTTCCCGCCCCAATTATAAATGAAGAAAAAGACTCCAGCGTAATTTGAATAATCCTAATTTATTTTTATTGTATGGTTATTGCGGCTTTAAATGTTACGTTTCGGCCATGTGGCCATCTTCAGACTGCCGTAAACATAAGATATTTCACTTTAGTATGTATTTCATATCATTAAGGTAACATGTAATTATAACTGAACATATGAGAATATGTGCATATCATAGAATTCCATCTAGATACATTTCACATTTAATTTAAGATTCAATTCATCTCAACAAATCAGTTTGGCGGCGGCGGGGGGGGCACACAGAATCTGTGGATGGCACAGTTAAGGGGTGGGGGTCTGTGGATGGCTTTGTTATGGGCTGGGGGGGTCTGTGGATGGCACTGTTATGGGGTGGGGGTCTGTGGATGGCACATATATAACAGTGCCATCCACAGATCCCCCCCTGTAACAGTGCCATCCACAGATCCCCCCCCTGTAACAGTGCCAGCCACAGATCCCTCCCCTGTAACAGTGTCCGTCATCCACAGATCCCCCCCATAAGTGTCCATCATCCACAGATCCCCCCCATAAGTGTCCATCATCCACAGATCCCCCCATAAGTGTCCGTCATCCACAGATCCCCCCCATAAGTGTCCGTTATCCACAGATCCCCCCATAAGTGTCCGTCATCCACAGATCCCCCCATAAGTGTCCGTCATCCACAGATCCCCCCATAACAGTGTCCGTCATCCACAGATCTTCCCCTAACAGTGTCTGTCATCCACAGATCCTGCCATAACAGTGTCCTTCATCCACAGATCCTCCCATAACAGTGTCCGTCATCCACAGATCCCCCCCATAACAGTGTCCGTCATCCACAGACCACCATTAGTTACCAAACCCACCAAAAGCACACCTTTTGGTTAAAATTATTTTTTTCTTATTTTCCTCCCCAGAAACCTAGGTGCGTCTTATGGGCCGATGCGTCTTATAGGGCGAAAAATATGGTAAGTAAAGAAAAACGAGTGGCCATCATTACTTTAAGAAATGAAGGTCAGTCAGTCAGCCGGAAAAATTGGGAAAACTTTGAAAGTAAGGGCTATTTGACCATGAAGGAGAGTGATGGGGTGCTGCGCCAGATGACCTGGCCTCCACAGTCACCGGACCTGAACCCAATCGAGAT
Source organism: Bufo bufo (assembly GCF_905171765.1). Classification (NCBI taxonomy): domain Eukaryota; kingdom Metazoa; phylum Chordata; class Amphibia; order Anura; family Bufonidae; genus Bufo; species Bufo bufo. The sequence goes on along the minus strand of NC_053393.1, from coordinate 392,656,572 downwards.
GGTTTGGGGTGAGCTGGACCGCAGAGTGAAGGCAAAAGGGCCAACAAGTGCTAAGCATCTCTGGTAACTCCTTCAAGACTGTTGGAATACCAATTCAGGAGACTACCTCTTGAAGCTCATCAAGAGAATGCCAAGAGTGTGCAAAGCAGTAATCAAAGCAAAAGGTGGCTACTTTGAAGAACCTAGAATATGACATATTTTCAGTTGTTTCACACTTGTTTGTTATGTATATAATTCCACATGTGTTAAATGAAGAAAAAGACTCCAGTGTAATTTGAATAATCTTGATTTCTTTTTATTGTATGGTTATTGCGGCTTTAAATGTTACGTTTCGGCCATGTGGCCTTCTTCAGACTGCCGTAAACATAAGATATTTCATTTTAGTATGTATTTCATATCATTAAGGGAACATGTAATTATAACTGAACATATGAGAATATGTGCATATCATAGAATTCCATCTAGATACATTTTACATTTAATTTAAGATTCAATTCATCTCAACAAATCAGTTCGTCACAAAAAAAAAAAAAAGAAGAAGAAAAGTAAAAAAGAAGGGGGAGATCTCAAAAGCAAGAGACCCAGTGTCATGTTCTGGAATAGTCGTCCTGTAGTATTATTCAGAAATTAATTACTGTCATATGTAAGTCCCTTCAAAATTGACTGTCAAGGTACCGCAATTAATTTATCTGGTTATTGACCAATCACATTCCCATCATGACCATGGTGTTACTGGTACGTTGATCATCTAATATAATGTGTTGTTTAAGGAAAAAATGGTAGATTCTAGCAGGTGCAGAAAAAATATATCAACATAGTGTACTATAAGCTGTGCTCTTGAGGTCAAGGAGACCTACCGGCGTCCGGAACTCACTTACCTAATGCCGCTGGTGATGGAGGGAGATCAAGCGCAATGTAGAGGTCAATTTGCGGAGATACCGCTAGTGAAGACAGCGCTGGGTAGAAAAGATAAAGCCTAGTATTTAAAGGCAGCCCGCGTCTCTGCCATGTGAGCATCACTTCCGGTATCGGCCGTTTAAACCGGAAGTGAGGTAATCGGTGAAACGCATATGGAACGCATCAGTAACTTCCGGTATCGGCCGTACAGACCGGAAGTGAGGTAGTCAGTGGAACGCAATCACGTGACCCATGGAGCGCACCCACGTGATCCATTGGACGCAACTGCAATTCCAGAGGATGTTAACACTAGTAGAATAGAATATGGAGCTAATAGAAATACATGCATAAGTAAAATGGATATACCATATCCATACGTGACTACAAAGAAGAGGGGAACTAGGAATAGAGTTGGGAAAAAAAGGGTAAAAAGGAGATGAGGAAAAATAGATCAGAAAACTTTTTAGAGGATAAGGAAACTAAATAATAAGTAATGAGAGGAATAATAAGGGGGGGAAAGAAAAAGGTAAATACAGTATAGACCAGTGTCAAAGGATACTATGTGGCATTAGGGGGGGTCCCGAATCGTCAATAAACCTGTGAAAGAAGCAGAGGAAGTTATTATAATTTTGACTTGATGTATCAGGATAAATTATAATAGGCTCTGAGTTTCGTATTCCCTGTTTAATCCTTTAGGTTCTAGGCTTTTCAATTTATGGATCCAAAATGCTTCTCTTAATTTGAGGCGTTTAACTCTATCTCCCCCGCGTCTGGATGCTGGAACATGTTCGATAACTTGAAACTTTATGTGTTGCCTGATGGAAATGCCAGGGAACTGGAAGTAATAAATTCTGTTTCCTGATGTTTGATTTATGCTGGCAAATTCTGTTTCTGATGGTTTGTGTAGTTTCTCCCCGGAAAGTGCCTTTCTTTTGTGTGCGGAAAAATAACTGTCTTGGAATACGTGTCATAGAGCCTATGTCTGCCCTTACCAGTAGGTCTCTAAGGTTCTTGGGACGTCTGTTGCACATTAATATTGGATTATTAAGTTCTTCTATCTTGGGATATGCCTTTTTGAGAAGATGCCAATGGCCTTGTATGATATGTTGTACTTTATGGGCACATGAGTGGAATGTGTGGACAAATGGAAATCTTTTGGAGGGGGCAGGTGTGGATTGGCTGCAACGAGTGGTGGATTGGAGAAAATTTGGTGGGTAGCCTCTTTCTAGAAAACGGTCTCGCATTTCCTCTATCCTTTCTGACACCAGAGGATTAGACTGTACTATCCTGTGAATCCTATGAAATTGGGAAGTTGGAAGGGATTTTTTTGTACTAGTGGGATGGAAACTGGTGAAATGTAGGAGGTTATTCCGGTCCGTGGGTTTTCTATATAGGTCGGTTATGATCATCCCTTCTTCATTTTTTTGCACTGTTGTATCTAGAAAGTTGGTAGATGTTGGATCATGGTTAATTGTAAATTGAAGTTCAGGGGTAATTGAATTGATGTAGTTATGAAAATCAAGGAGGGTGTCCGTTGTGCCCTCCCAAATGCAGAAAATGTCATCGATATATCTTTTCCATAAGATGACGTGTGGATTGAAACGTGTATCTGAATACAGATGTGTTTCCTCGAAGTCTGCCATATAGGCATTGGCATACGGTGGGGCTACAATGGATCCCATGGCCGTTCCTTGTTTTTGCAGGTAGAATTGATCTTGGAAAATAAAAAAGTTATTGTACAGAATGATCTCTAAAAGATCCATGCATAGTGATATTATTCTTGGGTGTTTTTCTGCCTGTTTTAATATTTTTTCTACTGCTAATAGTCCCTTTTTGTGATGTATTGAAGTGTACAAGCTAGTAACGTCCCATGTGACAAAGAGTGTATTGTTGGGAAGAGGATCCAAATTATGAATGGTGTCTAGAAAAGACATGGTGTCCAACAAAAAAAGATTTGGTTTTCTTAATTTCTGGTGTTAGGATTTTTTCTAAGAAGATAGATTGGGTGATAGGATAGAATCAGTGGAGGCGACTATCGGGCGTCCAGGTGGATTTTGCAGATCTTTGTGTATTTTGGGTAAAATGTAAAAAACAGGGATAATCGGATGTTGGTTTGTCAGGAAATTTACGGTATTCTCATCTATCGTTCTTTCGTCCCTATAGAGTTGGAGAGTGTTTCGAATTTTGTTGGCGACAGATGGAGTTGGGTTGTTTGGTAATTGTTGATAGACATCAGTATCGCCTAGTTGGCGCATAACTTCGGATATATATTTTTCTTTATCGATCACAACTAAAGCTCCCCCTTTATCAGCTGGTTTGAAGATCAACCCTTTGAGATCCGACATGTTCCTGAGTGTTTGTCTATCTGTGTTTGTCAAATTGTTGTTAAATTTAAGGTTACCCTGTTCTATATCCTTTCTGAAGTGTTCCACATCTCTCTGAACTAATTTGATAAATGTTTCTACAGGTGGATGATTTTTTGGTGGCATATAAGTACTTTTTGTCCGTAGCTTTAAGTCGTTCAGGGAGATGAGTGATGATGGATATTCTATTAGAGTTTTTCTGGGGATTGGTATAGTGCCAAAATGTGCCTTTAATCTAATATTTCTAAATAATCGCTGTAAATCTAATTCTAACTGGAAGGTGTTCAAAGTATATGCCGGACAAAATGATAAGCCTTTTTCTAGAGGAGACATGTGGGTTGGACTTAGTGATTGGGATGATATGTTAATAACCAGTGATTGCGTTTGTACCTGGGATCTGGTCGTCATTGGTATCGCGTTGGGTCCAGAGGAAGGTCCTCCTCTGTTGCCTCTTCGTGTCACCCTAGTGGGGCGATATTCTGGTGGTCTTGAACCGCGTTGAGGATCCATACTTGATCCTGAGATGGATGAATCAGCCGATGAGGAACGCTATCTCGTATTCTGCGGACGAAATGATATGTCTGGCCATCGATATACCGTGTTTAGGCGATAGTCTTCCGTGTCTCGCAGGAATTTACTCCGTTTTGTACTTTCCACGTCTTTTCGATGTTGTGCCAGTGTAGTGTTGATTTTTTCTTGTACTTTTGAGTATTCCTCCGGCGTCAGAATCACTTGGAGCTGATTCTCTTTTGTTTTGATTAGATCCTGCGTTTCCGTTATTGCTTTTTGTAGAAAAGTCAAGGTAAGTGTCATAATATCGAAGGAGCATTTATTCAGGATTTGCTCAAACTTACTACAATATTCTTTGTCATCTTTGAAGAATGTAGGTCTGGTTCGTATCCGTAGACCCCGTGGGATCCGTTTCACCTTCAGGTATTCTGCCATCGTTACACAGTGTAACTCAAAGCTGAGCAGTTTTCTGGACTCACGTTCTAGGTCCCTTGATTTGAACTCCGAGCTCGGAGTCTGGAGAAAATCACTTGAAAGAGTTACTTTTGACAAGATGGTATTTACTTCTTCATCCTGAAATGAGAGAGATTCACTTGACATGTTCTCTTATAACAGGTGCTGGTCCAAGTTAGGGAAGATCAATCTTGTTACAACCTTGTCGCACTCTGTTCTGATTTGCTTGGAGTAGGGTTCCCGCCCCAATTTTAAACGAAGGAAAAGACTCCAGCGTAATATGAATAATCTTGATTTCTTTTTATTGTATGGTTATTGCGGCTTTAAATGTTACGTTTCGTACCTTGACAGTCAATTTTGAAGGGACTTACATATGACAGTAATTAATTTCTGAATAATACTACAGGACGACTATTACGGAACATGACACTGGGTCTCTTGCTTTTGAGATCTCCCCCTTCTTTTTACTTTTTTTCTTCTTTTTTTCTTTTTTTGTGACGAACTGATTTGTTGAGATGAATTGAATCTTGAATTAAATGTGAAATGTATCTAGATGGAATTCTATGATATGCACATATTCTCATATGTTCAGTTATAATTACATGTTCCCTTAATGATACGAAATATATACTAAAGTGAAATATCTTATGTTTACGGCAGTCTGAAGAAGGCCAAATGTCCGAAACGTAACATTTAAAGCCGCAATAACCATACAATAAAAAGAAATCAAGATTATTCAAATTACACTGGAGTCTTTTCTTCATTTAACACATGTGGAATTATATACACTGCTCAAAAAAATAAAGGGAACACTTAAACAACACAATGTAACTCCAAGTCAATCACACTTCTGTGAAATCAAACTGTCCACTTAGGAAGCAACACTGAGTGACAATCAATTTCACATGCTGTTGTGCAAATGGAATAGACAACAGGTGGAAATTATAGGCAATTAGCAAGACACCCCCAATAAAGGAGTGGTTCTGCAGGTGGTAACCACAGACCACTTCTCAGTTCCTATGCTTCCTGGCTGATGTTTTGGTCACTTTTGAATGCTGGCGGTGCTTTCACTCTAGTGGTAGCATAAGACGGAGTCTACAACCCACACAAGTGGCTCAGGTAGTGCAGCTTATCCAGGATGGCACATCAATGCGAGCTGTGGCAAGAAGGTTTGCTGTGTCTGTCAGCGTAGTGTCCAGAGCATGGAGGCGCTACCAGGAGACAGGCCAGTACATCAGGAGACGTGGAGGAGGCCGTAGGAGGGCAACAACCCAGCAGCAGGACCGCTACCTCCGCCTTTGTGCAAGGAGGAACAGGAGGAGCACTGCCAGAGCCCTGCAAAATGACCTCCAGCAGGCCACAAATGTGCATGTGTTTGCTCAAACGGTCAGAAACAGACTCCATGAGGGTGATATGAGGGCCCGACGTCCACAGGTGGGGGTTGTGCTTACAGCCCAACACCGTGCAGGACGTTTGGCATTTGCCAGAGAACACCAATATTGGCAAATTCGCCACTGGCGCCCTGTGCTCTTCACAGATGAAAGCAGGTTCACACTGAGCACATGTGACAGACGTGACAGAGTCTGGAGACGCCGTGGAGAACGTTCTGCTGCATGCAACATCCTCCAGCATGACCGGTTTGGCATTGGGTCAGTAATGGTGTGGGGTGGCATTTCTTTGGACGGCCGCACAGCTCTCCATGTGCTCGCCAGAGGTAGCCTGACTGCCATTAGGTACCGAGATGAGATCCTCAGACCCCTTGTGAGACCATATGCTGGTGCGGTTGGCCCTGGGTTCCTCCTAATGCAAGACAATGCTAAACCTCATGTGGCTGGAGTGTGTCAGCAGTTCCTGCAAGACGAAGGCATTGATGCTATGGACTGGCCCGCCCGTTCCCCAGACCTGAATCCAATTGAGCACATCTGGGACATCATGTCTCGCTCTATCCACCAACGTCACGTTGCACCACAGACTGTCCAGGAGTTGGCAGATGCTTTAGTCCAGGTCTGGGAGAAGATCCCTCAGGAGACTGTCCGCCACCTCATCAGGAGCATGCACAGGCGTTGTAGGGAGGTCATACAGGCACGTGGAGGCCACACACACTACTGAGCCTCATTTTGACTTGTTTTAAGGACATTACATCAAAGTTGGATCAGCCTGTAGTGTGTTTTTCCACTTTAATTTTGAGTGTGACTCCAAATCCAGACCTCCATGGGTTAAAAATTTTTAATTCCATTTTTTTATTTTTGTGTGATTTTGTTGTCAGCACATTCAACTATGTAAAGAACAAAGAATTTCAGAAAAATATTTAATTAATTCAGATCTAGGATGTGTTATTTTTGTGTTCCCTTTATTTTTTTGAGCAGTGTACATAACAAACAAGTGTGAAACAACTGAAAATATGTCATATTCTAGGTTCTTCAAAGTAGCCACCTTTTGCTTTGATTACTGCTTTGCACACTCTTGGCATTCTCTTGATGAGCTTCAAGAGGTAGTCTCCTGAAATGGTATTCCAACAGTCTTGAAGGAGTTACCAGAGATGCTTAGCAATTGTTGGCCCTTTTGCCTTCACTCTGCGGTCCAGCTCACCCCAAACCATCTCGATTGGGTTCAGGTCCGGTGACTGTGGAGGCCAGGTCATCTGGCGCAGCACCCCATCACTCTCCTTCATTGTCAAATAGCCCTTACTTTTAAAGTAATGATGGCCACTCGTTTTTCTTTACTTACCGTATTTTTCACCCTATAAGACGCACCGGTCCATAAGACGCACCTAGGTTTTTGGGGAGGAAAATAAGAAAAAAAAATTTTTGAACCAAAATGTGTGCTTTTCGTTGGTTTGGTAAGTAATGGTGGTCTGTGGATGACGGACACTGTTATGGGGGGATCTGTGGATGACGGACACTGTTAACGGGAGGATCTGTGGATGACGGACACTGTTATGGGAGGATCTGTGGATGACGGACACTGTTATGGGAGGATCTGTGGATGACGGACACTGTTATGGGAGGATCTGTGGATGACAGACACTGTTATGGGGGGATCTGTGGATGACGGACACTGTTATGGGGGGATCTGTGGATGACGGACACTTATGGGGGGATCTGTGGATGATGGACACTTATGGGGGAATCTGTGGATGACGGACACTTATGGGGGGGATCTGTGGATGACGGACACTTATGGGGGGGATCTGTGGATGACGGACACTGTTATGGGGGGATCTGTGGATGACAGACACTGTTATGGGGGGATCTGTGGATGACGGACACTGTTATGGGGGGATCTGTGGATGACAGACACTTATGGGGGGATCTGTGGATGATGGACACTTATGGGGGAATCTGTGGATGACGGACACTTATGGGGGGGATCTGTGGATGACGGACACTTATGGGGGGGATCTGTGGATGACGGACACTTATGGGGGGGATCTGTGGATGACGGACACTTATGGGGGGATCTGTGGATGACGGACACTTATGGGGGGTTCTGTGGATGAAGGACACTGTTACAGGGGGGGATCTGTGGCTGGCACTGTTACAGGGGGGGGATCTGTGGTTTGCACTGTTACAGGGGGGGATATGTGGATGGCACTGTTATATATGTGCCATCCACAGACCCCCACCCCTTAACTGTGCCATCCACAGATTCCGTGTGCCCCCCCCCCCCGCCGCCGCCGCCGCCCCCGCAGTATACAAATATAAAATGTATTATTGAATTAAAAGTTATTAAACATGCCCCCCTCACTCCTAATAGTACCGTATATCCTAATTGGTTCTGTATAATGCCGGCAGGCGGGCCGGGCGGCCGGCGCGTCACTCACTGAATTCACTTGTCTGCGCTGCCTGCTTCATTCTTAAAGGAGGCGGCGCAGGCACGTGACATCAGTGAGTTACGCTGCCGCCCGCCCGGCCTGCCTGCCGGCATTATACAGAAACAATTAGGATATACGGTACTATTAGGAGTGAGGGGGGCATGTTTAATAACTTTTAATTCAATAATACATTTTATATTAGAATACCGGAGCGGTGGGGCGGAGCTATACTACAGTGACCGCTATTGCCGGCCCCCAGCTCCTCCTCCCAGTCCCTCCCCCGGCCCCCGCTCCGTACATCGCATCCAGCGATGTTAAAACTGTCAGCATTCGCCCCATAAGACGCAGGGGCATTTTCCTCCCATTTTTGGGGAGGCAAAAGTTCGTCTTATGGGGCGAAAAATACGGTAACTGCTTTTTTCTTGCCATAATACAAATTCTAACAGTCTATTCAGTAGGACTATCAGCTGTGTATCCACCTGACTTCTCCTCAACGCAACTGATGGTCCCAACCCCATTTATAAGGCAAGAAATCACACTTATTAAACCTGATAGGGCACACCTGTAAAGTGAAAAACATTTCAGGGGACTACCTCTTGAAGCTCATCAAGAGAATGCCAAGAGTGTGCAAGCAGTAATCAAAGCAAAAGGTGGCTACTTTGAAGAACCTAGAATATGACATATTTTCATTTGTTTCACACTTGTTTGTTATGTATATAATTCCACATGTGTTAATTCATAGTTTTGATGCCTTCATAGTCATGAAAATAAAGAAAACTCTTTAAATGAGAAGGTGTGTCCAAACTTTTGGTCTGTACTGTATATATATAGGCTTAAGAAAGGCTTCACGTTGGAGCTGAAACGTTGTGTCACCACTGGGTGAATAAACAGCTTACTTTTTTCACCATACTGGAGTGCTGCTCTATTTTTTTATTCATATATATATATATATATATATAGTCAGGTCCATAAATATTGGGACATCGACACAATTTTAACATTTTTGGCTCTATACACCACCACGATGGATTTGAAATAAAACGAACAAGATGTGCTTTAACTGCAGACTGTCAGCTTTAATTTGAGGGTATTTACATCCAAATCAGATGAACGGTGTAGGAATTACAACAGTTTGCATATCTGCCTTCCACTTGTTAAGGGACCAAAAGTAATGGGACAATTGGCTTCTCAGCTTTTCCATGGCCAGGGGTGTGTTATTCCCTCATTATCCCAATTACAATGAGCAGATAAAAGGTCCAGAGTTAATTTCAAGTGTGCTATTTGCATATGGAATCTGTTGCTGTCAACTCTCAAGATGAGATCCAAAGAGCTGTCACTATCAGTGAAGCAAGCCATCATTAGGCTGAAAAAAAAAAACATCAGAAAAATAGCAAAAACATTAGGCGTGGCCAAAACAACTGTTTGTAAACCATTGGTGAGCCACAAAAAAAGGAAGGCCAGATTAGAGTTTGCCAAACGACATCTAAAAAAGCCTTCACAGTTCTGGAACAACATCTTATGGACAGATGAGACCAAGATCAACTTGTACCAGAGTGATGGGAAGAGAAGAGTATGGAGAAGGAAAGGAACTGCTCATGATCCTAAGCATACCACCTCATCAGTGAAGCATGGTAGTGGTAGTGTCATGGCGTGGGCATGTATGGCTGCCAATGGAACTGGTTGTCTTCTATTTATTGATGATGTGACTGCTGACAAAAGCAGCAGGATGAATTCTGAAATGTTTCGGGCAATATTATCTGCTGATATTCAGCCAAATGCTTCAGAACTCATTGGACGGCGCTTCACAGTGCAGATGGACAATGACCCAGAGCATACTGCAAAAGCAACCAAAGAGTTTTTTAAGGGAAAGAAGTGGAATGTTATGCAATGGCCAAGTCAATCACCTGACCTGAATCCGATTGAGCATGCATTTCACTTGCTGAAGTCAAAACTGAAGGGAAAATGCCCCAAGAACAAGCAGGAACTGAAGACAGTTGCAGTAGAGGCCTGGCAGAGCATCACCAGGGATGAAACCCAGCATCTGGTGATGTCTATGCATTCCAGACTTCAGGCTGTAATTGACTGCAAAGGATTTGTAACCAAGTATTAAAAAGTGAAAGTTTGATTTATGATTATTATTATTATGTCCCATTACTTTTGGTTCCTTAACAAGTGGGAGGCACATATGAAAACGGTTGTAATTCCTACACTGTTCACCTGATTTGGATGTAAATACCCTCAAATTAAAACTGACAGTCTGCAGTCAAAGCACATCTTGTTCGTTTCATTTCAAATCCATTGTGGTGGTGTATAGAGCCAAAAATGTTAGAATGGTGTTGATGTCCCAATATTTATGGACCTGACTGTAATATATATATATATATATATATATATATATAATGGACCTGACTGTAATATATATATACTAATAGACAAAGATATTAAAAGCAGTGGTCATAACGGCCACACATACCACATACACTCACCTAAAGAATTATTAGGAACACCATACTAATACGGTGTTGGACCCCCTTTTGCCTTCAGAACTGCCTTAATTCTACGTGGCATTGATTCAACAAGGTGCTGATAGCATTCTTTAGAAATGTTGGCCCATATTGATAGGATAGCATCTTGCAGTTGATAGAGATTTGAGGGATGCACATCCAGGGCACGAAGCTCCCGTTCCACCACATCCCAAAGATGCTCTATTGGGTTGAGATCTGGTGACTGTGGGGGCCATTTTAGTACAGTGAACTCATTGTCATGTTCAAGAAACCAATTTGAAATGATTCGAGCTTTGTGACATGGTGCATTATCCTGCTGGAAGTAGCCATCAGAGGATGGATACATGTTCCCATTCTGTTTACGCCAAATTCGGACTCTACCATTTGAATGTCTCAACAGAAATCGAGACTCATCAGACCAGGCAACATTTTTCCAGTCTTCAACACTCAACAGTACAATTTTGGTGAGCTTGTGCAAATTGTAGCCTCTTTTTCCTATTTGTAGTGGAGATGAGTGGTACCCGGTAAGGTCTTCTGCTGTTGTAGTCCATCCGCCTCAAGGTTGTGCGTGTTGTGGCTACACAAATGCTTTGCTGCATACCTCGGTTGTAACGACTGGTTATTTCAGTCAACGTTGCTCTTCTATCAGCTTGAATCAGTCGGCCCATTCTCCTCTGACCTCTAGCATCCACAAGGCATTTTTGCCCACAGGACTGCCGCATACTGGATGTTTTTCCCTTTTCACACCATTCTTTGTAAACCCTAGAAATGGTTGTGTGTGAAAATCCCAGTAACTGAGCAGATTGTGAAATACTCAGACTGGCCCGTCTGGCGCCAACAACTATGCCACCCTTAAAATTGCTTAAATCACCTTTCTTTCCCATTCTGACATTCAGTTTGGAGTTCAGGAGATTGTCTTGACCAGGACCACACCCCTAAATGCATTGAAGCAACTGCCATTTGATTGGTTGACTAGATAATTGCATTAATGAGAAATAGAACAGGTGTTCCTAATAATTCTTTAAGTGAGTGTATATCACATAGGACATTTAAAAAATTTATACAAAAAAGAGCAGTGGGGGACACAGCAAGTCATATATAATGAATGATGTTCCTACAAATAATCTAACAGCACCTTGCTACCACCAAAGCGTACTATCTATACAATGAAGACAGTCTGCATTACTGACCTGAATTGTCCTTTTGTCTGTTTGCACAGTTCGTGCTGTGTCCCCACACTGCACCTTTCAACTCACATTTTACATATCTTTATCAGGGAGACAAAGCGGAGTCCTTTATAGGGAAAATAATCAATGAAAATAGGTATCTGGTGTCAGAATAACTCAGTGCCTATGTGATCCTCTAAAATGACAGCTGCAGCACATGAACGCCGGCCACCGAGCGTTGGGAAGCCCCGCTCCCGCACAACACCGAAGCACATGATTGGTGCACCTAATAAGGTGGGAGAGGAGGGGGCATTCCGCACGGGCACTTGCGCATGCTCTGCAGTCACACTGGTAGATCGACAAATAGAGGCAACCATCTATGTGTAGTCCAATTGCCATTTTGTCTTGGCTGCATGCATAGAGCTCCCTCGGCCATTTTGTGTTAGTTCAATAGATGAAGCCATTTTGTCATGGCCTCCATCGGATATTTTGTGTCAGTCCAATAGACGCAGCCATTTTGTTATAGCCACATAGCAAAGTTGGTCCACACATAGATGGCCCTTGCAACCTGGCTATATACAATTCAGCCGGCCATGGTGGCCATATACCCCCAAAAATAGAGATATAAGAAGGCCAATAGTTAGAAAAATAGCAAAAACATTTCATTGCCAACAAGGGAAACATCAGGCAGTAGGAAAAGAAAAGGACACAAAGGTGTATTAGCCAATAGGAGAACAGATATGGAACCAGTACATGTATAAAAATTCAAATGTTTGGTTCAATAATGGTATGGTGTGTACAATGGGTAATAAGAATAGCAGTCACTAATTATAGGTAGTGTTGATCGAGCACCGCAGTGCTCGGGTGCTCGGGCCAACCACATCATGATATTCGGGTGCTCGACCAAGCACCCGAGTATAATGGAAGTCAATGGGAGAACCCAAGCATTAAACCAGGTACCCTCCCTGCTCTGAAGAGGGGAGGGTGCCTGGTTCATAAGAAAATGTCAGAAATTGTTGGTTCTGTAACAGCATGGGGAGGATGTATGGATGCATCTTGGACTTGCTGGTCGCTGCTGGAAACTATGTTGTCCAAATAGTATGCCACTTTTACTTAATGACAATAATACGTACAAAACTAAGGGGAAAAAAATAGATTTTAAAGGAAAAACTGCTAGAAAACATTCTTTCCTGAATATTTAGTTGTATATAAAGTGCAAGTGCTGCCAAAAACTACAAGGCAGAGGCACTCTGATACACCCTTAGTTACACACAAAGGAGGGCATCATACACACCCTTTAAAAATTATGATTCATGGCCTGCTGGTGACCCTCAAAAACATTAGGAACAAGGGCCTGCTGATCTGACCATCTAAAACATTATGGGTGGTGGCCTGCTGCCGCTTTGGTGACTCTAGTTAACCTGGGGCCGATGGCACGTCCCTGTGACGGCGACAATCCATTCGGATGTCTGGCCTATCAATTTTTTCGATGTAATGGTCAGCTCAAAACCATTGTAATCTACGGGTAACGGGGAATCAGTGTTTGATTCCGGAGAGGGAGCCTGAGAAACAGCTGCCACACCCAAGGAAGGCAAGCGGGTGGCACACAAATCACACACTCCCGACTCGTGAAGGTAGTGACGATAAATAACAATAATAATGACCAGATATACGAGTGGGGTAGGCGTGAGAATTTACCACGCACCCCGAAATCTATATAAAAAAATAATAAACATTCAAACAGGTCCCAGAGAAGGGCCGGGGCAGCTCGCAGAGTGAGTTTTAATTCATCAGATCTGGAAACCACAGAGGGTACAAGTGATTCTTAGGACTCCATTGAAGATGCTGATAGAAATAAGGGGGAGTTTATGTCTTTACTAAACAAGCCCTCCTACTATAAAAAATCTGGAAACAAACAAAGACATGGGGGTTCAACTCCAAAAAACGGGCAAGAAGGGCAGGTAGAAAACACAACAAGAAAACCTCATACAATGTCGACCAGACATCGAAAGACATAGGACCCTGTTCACATGATGTCCCTATACACGATGTAATCAATTTATCGCAAAGGGTATTAACGGAGTACCAGGTTGATGTCTTGTCCCTTAGTTTAAACTTTGTACCAGCAACGGACTTTGACTTTTTTTCTACAATATTAGATGTTAATAAATTTGTTTGCAATCTGACTCTGAGGAGACATTTCTCCGATAATTCTTCAACATCATGTGATGACGGGGTTGATAATGAGAAACCCCAGGAGTCAGTTTGCAATGTCTTTACCGGTCTTTCCTTTGCGAAACAATGTTCACTTGTTTGCCTGGAGGGTTTACAAATAGAAAATCAAATGTTTGATGCTAAAGTTGATAGTCAGGAATTTAAAACCAGAAATGCTATTTTTTTATCCCGGGAAGTCACGGGTTCCTAGCATGGGTACCTTTCAAGAATCATTAGAAAGGGAACTCACTGAGAAGCACACTCTCCAGGTCAATCAGAAACAGAGGTATGAGAATCTCACTAGACGGCAGGGGGAGGCTTTGAAACAGCTAAGGGAATGTTCAGACCTAGTAATCAAGATGGCAGATAAGGGGGGGTCTGTGGTAGTCATGGACAAAGATGTTTATTTTGGGCAGATGATGGTCATGCTGTCTGACTCTTCCACATATAGAAGATTGGAGGGAAACCCTACCGATACATTTAAGAAGCCATATTTGTCCTTGTTGGATAAAGGCAGAGATAGGGGTTTCATAACTGACAAAGAATATAATTTTCTGTGTGTGGAAACTCCAGTCATCCCCATCATACATGCCCTTCCTAAGACACACAAAAAAGAAGTACCCCCCCTCTCCACCCCATAGTGTCGGGTATTGGGTCGTTATTTGAAAGATTAGGGGAGTGGCTAGATGCCATTCTCCAACCCTTAGTCAAGAGACTACCAGGTTTTGTCATGGACAAATCGGATGTTCTGAGGGCTTTCTATGACAAATCCTGGAGAGAAGAGTATATCTGGCTTACCCTCGATGTGATCTCCCTTTATCCCTCCATCCCGCACAACATAGCCCTTTTGGCACTGGAATATCACCTGCACAGTTGCCACTCGACAGATTTTGTGGACTATATAGTGGAGGTGACTACATTGCTCATGACTTCTAATTACTTCAGCTTTGACAACAGTTTTTTTATTTACAGATCAGAGGTGGGGGCCAAATATTCGCAATCCCTTGCCAACCTCACTATGGCTTACTGGGAGGAGCGCTTTATATTTTCGGAAAATATACCTTTTGTGGGTGCCGTGCACTGGTATGGCAGATACATCAATGATTTTCTCCTTATTTGTACGATCTTGTACGAGGACCAATTCCTGTTTAACTCTCTGCGGGATGGCTGCAGGATTGTTTCAAGACGTCCTGGCAGCCTTGCCAATAAATTGTCTCCCTCCTTACTTGCCTTTTCCACTGTTAAATCTAAACCCACCTGTCTTAGACATCAGGGTTTTACCAAGTGCGGGGGTCATCCCTGCAAGTCCTGCAATTTTGTACAACCTACTACAGTGTTTGAAAATTCTACACACATGGAACACTTTTCTATTAGGAGTTATATCAACTGCAACAGTGTAGGTGTTATTTACCTGATCAAGTGCACTAGTTGCGATGTTATGTATGTGGGAAGTACTTGCAGACAATTTAAGGCCAGGCTGCGGGAACATCTGAACTATATTGCGAACCCTATGGCAACAAGTATCTCAAGTGTTGCCAGTCACTTCATTAAAGAACACAATAGAAATGTGGCCAGTTTGAGTGCTTATGCCATCGAGAGGGTCATTCCCTCCCCCAGAGGTGGTGACATCAGGAATAAGATCCTATTGCGGGAAGCCTTCTGGATCGTTAGATTAGATACCCGGTATCCGAAGGGCCTCAATATGCGTAGGGAACTTATGTATTGTTACCAATAGAAGGTTGAGAAGTGATATTGTAGCATACTTAAGCTATACTATATTTTATTCAATATATTAACGGTCTGGTGAACATTGTAACAATCAAATATGTCTGAGTGACAGGATAATTTTCCATTCTAAGCCGTCATACATGCAGAGGAGTGAATTAACCATTATGACACTGTGGATTTGGACTGTGTTCACACTGACTATTTCTACGTTTTTATTTTCTTCTCTGCAGGAGTGGTTTTGTTTTTAATTATTCCCCCAATTGTTCAGGTAATAATCCTGATATTACAAGGATTTGCGGAGGAATATCTTAACACTGCCATGTGTTTTATATGCTGGAAATAGTAGTATTTGTGACGTATGGTGATGGGTGTATTGGTTGTGGAAGGATCGCCCCCGGGAGGAGTTCACCAGGTTATGATTAAGAACTGAAAAGTTCGAAACATGTTGACCAGCCACGGTAGTGGGTGAGGTGCACACTGGGTGTATTCATATTATGAACCCGAATAAAGATGAAGCAACCTTAAGAAATTTTGGATGCTGGAACTCTTTCCTTCCGTACGTTACATAGAAGACTAGTCCGGTCTTGTCCCGTGCATCCTCGTCTATGGGGAGCTGGAAATTACACGGTTGAGTCATTGGCAACTGTGTCTCATCATCATCCACCTTATTAAACACTAATGGCCATTCCCCAGCATCATGTTTTTGTGAGTCTGGATGCTCAAGAGGTTGGGAATCGGGGCACAAGATCTCAGGTCCCTCTTCAAGCGTGCTTGGTGAAAGGGCCAAATCAATTAATGGCAATGCAAAGAGGTCCTCAGAATATCCAAGTGTGGGATCACTTGTTTGGCCAGACCGTAAATGGTGGGAGGAAGGAGGATCAGGGTGAGGATTGTGTGGACCAGACTCCTGGCTACTGAGACTGGACTTGGTGGAAGACAGGGTGGTGCTTAACCGACTGGAAGCACTATCTGCTGCAGTCCAACCGACCAACTGCTCGCACTGGGCTGACTTCAAGAGTGTTGTCCTGCGCCGCCCTGCAAACTGGGACATAAGGCTAGGTATCTTGGATGATTGCTTTTCTTGTGCTCTGGCAGCAGACACAGTTTCACCGTGCACCATCAGCATCACGGCCACTTCCACATCCCTTAATGCTCGCCTTCTTCATATTAAATGTTATGTGTTATAAGGGACCATTTATAGGCAAATTGTGGATAAATTTTGGAAAAAATATAATTGTTTTCGCTGATATGTTTCCCAATATCTGGCCCTGACACACGCTATTGCAGCGCAGATGTGACAATTCACTGCAGACAACGTTTATAGACAAAGTGTGGATAAATTATGGAAAAAAATAAAAAATTCACTAATATTTTTCCCAATTCCCAATGTTCTGGCCCTGACACACGCTATTGCAGCGCAGATGTGACAATTCACTGCAGACACCGTTTATAGGCAAAGTGTGGATAAATTATGGAAAAAATATAATTGTTTTCACTAATATTTTTCCCAATATCTGGCCCTGACACGCGCTATTGCAGCGCAGATGTGACAATTCACTGCAGACCCCGTTTATAGGCAAAGCGTGGATAAATATAAATTTTTTCAATAATATTCTTCCTATCTCTGCTCTGACACACAGAAAGTATTGCTGAACAGATGTCACAAGTCACTGCAGGCACCCACTATAGAAAAAAAATCGCAAAGTATGGAAAATAAAATCAGACTACTTAAAGATTAAATTGCTGCCACCACACACAATAGTCCTTAAAAGGACTTTTGGGGCTTTGAAACATTTTAAAATTTAATAAATTTGCGATCACAAACTCCCTACACTATCTGTCCCTTCCTAACCGCAGCTCTCCCTGACTCGCAATGAGCCGAACCCGGCTACTGTAATGCCAACATGGCTACTGGCATTACAGTGATGGCAGCACTTACCTGCACGTTTATTGGCTGCTTAGCAGCCGTGAAACGTGCGGGGAGGAGACTCGAGCATAGTGCTCTAGCACATGCTGTACTTGGCTGAGAACCGCCATGTGCCGAGCATAGCGATGCTCGAGCCGAGCAGGTATTTGGCCGAGCATGCTCGCTCAGCACTAATTATAGGATATCTGTAAATACAACAAAGCTAAGACAGGGAAGGTGCTCCAGGGTTACACAAACAAGCACAAAGAATCTAGTTTTCCATCGGCACTTATAACATGAAAATACTTTACAGGTATATGAGTATTGAATGAAGACCATTGCACCAGCTTTCACTGCATGTGTCCTTTTCCAATGGTTTTCCCATAGGCACATACTATATCTTGTGCCTTTTGTAAAGGTTGGTGATGTTAGTGATGGTGATAGCTATTCTGTATGTAAGTGATAGTCATATGTACTGACAAGTAAATGGTTCATCTTTTACTACTAGCACTTACATGTTATGATAATTAGAAATGTTTTAACTTTAGTCCCAAAGCTACAGTAATAATGGTTTATATTACAGTATCTACTAATTCAACTAATAGGGTTCGTTTATACCATTGAGAGAAGCTACATAAAACTGTATGTCAACCAACTTAGAGCTGTTCTATATGAAGGAAAATATGCAAAAAGCTAACTAAAATCATTGCCTAATACGCCTAAAAGAAAACAACAGTCTAAACAACGGATGAACATTCTGTCCTGATCTGACAATGATAAATACAGTTATTCTTTTCTCTGCATGGGTATTATTTTTAAGATATTTTATACAAACAAAGCTTTAAAAATACTGAATATTATGCCCTTTTTATTTATTTTTCTTGATGTAGATTAAAGTGAAGTTACAGTAAGTTCTCCTTAGCGACAGACTTAAAATTGGATTTATTTTTTATGAACAAAAGTAGTTTAAATACTGATGCTAAGTGCCAGTGGAGAAATTTTAAATGCCCTTATGAGAAATGTCTGCATAAGTAGAACTACAATGAAAATTAAGGGTTCATTTGAGAACTGTATATTCCCCTAAATAAGTAGAAACCTGTTATAATAGAATACTGAAAAACTTTATAATATAAGTAGGGTTAAATTGCTGCTGTCAGGATTTTACTTTGCTGGGAGGGCTGCCATGCCAACCAGTCAAGCTGGTTGACTCTCAGTGAGGCTGGAAGCCGAGCTAATCAGGTTCTCTGCTCAGCATCCAATCCCAGAGCTAGGCAGGAGGTTTAAGTCTGCTATCCCGTCATGAACAGCTTCTGGTGATTATGAATACTGTACATACGCCCTGGCTCTTTAGCTATGTACCAACCATGGTTTGTTTTGTGGATTAACATTTTGTCTGTTGTAGTGTCTTCTACTGACCCTCCTGGTATTATGACCTTGTTTAGTTTCTGCATTAAACATTTGTCTGATGTTTAGGCCTTATCAGTTGAGATGAGCAAAGTTTTGAACAATTCGATTCAGACATTTCGCCGAACTTCGACAAGAAATTCAATTAGTTATATATTAATTTGTCACAAATTGTCATAAATCCGTTATACGTCACAGTGGCTGAGGGAATGTATGGAGCGGGCTGCTGCAGTGAGCCCGCTTCATACACGGTGGGTTCAGGCTGTATTATACTTCAGACACAATGACAGTAAATGGCGATCCCACGAACCCTGTCATTTAACTCCTCGATTTCATGATTAGGATTGAGAGAAGTGAGCTTTGGATCATAGATCCGAAGTCGCTTCGGTCAAAACTTCGTTTGAATGCTTTACGGAGATCCGTCTCCATACATAACAAATTTCACCTCAGCAGAGCCCATACATTTGAATGCTGTACTGAGACGGATCTCGGTACGTCATTCAAAAGAAGTTTTGACCGAAGCGAGTTCGCTTTGCTCAACACTAGCCGTGATCAAAACAAATCGCAGCCCCCGCAGTGAAATCATGGAGCTCCGCTTGGTTAGCATAGCAGCCTGGACTCTTTTGAAACTTCCCTTGGTTGCCATGGTAACCTCCTGCAGCGCTGTGCATGAAGCACAGCTCAGCAAGGAACACATCAAAATCCAATTCAACATAATAGATCTCTATTAGGTTGAATAAGTTTGAAATCACCGTATTTGTATTGACCCGCAGAATAAGGACGCTATGTCATTTTTAGCACACAGTGAACGTTGTGATGTAAAACCCCCCAAAACCTTAGCGGAATAGTATATATATATATTTTCAATTCAACCCGACAAATAATTTTTTCCCATTTTCCAATAACAGATATGGAAAATTGAATGGTGCTTCTTATCTCCCAAAAAATAAGCCGTCATATGGAAAATGTAAAAAGTTATGGCTATTGGAACATTGGGAAGAAAAAACAAAAATGCTAAATCAAAAATTGGCCCCGTGCTATATGCTCTGAAAACAATACAAAGAATGAAGAACTTTCAAAAATTTACTTATACTTACCTTTAACCGTTACATCATGAAACTACATATGAAGAGTACCTTGTGGAGCAGCAGTTGGATCCAAAAAATAGATAAAAGAGGAGAGAAAAATGGTTATGGGGCATTCCCGGAGTGACACAAGAAGAAAACCCCTCCCTCCTAGTTGCGAACCCACTTCTCCAGACCCAACCACTCTCCTACCCTACAAGACTAAGACCCTTCTTCTGCCATCTACTTTTCCACATCATCTATATCGATACCATCTATGGCGAATCACATAAAAAAATTATATTTCCTGGCTGCAGAGAGCCTTTATAGTGGTGTAGAACACTGTGCCTTGCAGTAACATGTATAGGGAGTCTGCTGCGGTAGTGAAACAGGTGTCACTCTTAGAATCACTGCACACTTTACTTATTTTGGCAGTTACGGGCCAAAACTGACCAAATAACTCAAGTGTGAACTCAGCCTTACAGATCAATGTTAGCGTCAATAAGAAGCGCACTCCATTTACACCGTCAGCAGCTGATTCCACATAGTTAAGTTACTTAAGCAGGGAGGAATCATGACTTCCATGACTTCAAATGGAAAAAAATGACGAATATTCTAAAAAAACGAATCTATAGAGCAATATAGCTAATATAGTGCTATATTCGTTTTTCTGAATATTCGTAATATTCTAAAACAAGAATATATAGGGAATAACACACACCTGGCCTCTGACACTCCCCTGTGCAGGGCCTGGCACTTCTCTGTCTAACATACTGTTAGATCAAATAAATAAATAAAAAGGACATTTAAACACCCCAAAAAAGTCTGTAATTTTCTCACTTCACCACATAATGGCTAATAAGCCCTTTTTTTCCACTTATACTCGCCATAATAGGCTTTAGAACATATAACTGCACTGCTAAACGGCAAATATATCTTTTGTTTGCAACTAATACACGCCAAAAAGGGCTTTAGAACATATAACTGCACTGCTGACTACAAATATATATTTTTTTGCCACTAATACACGCCAAAAAGGGCTGTAATTTTCTCACTTCACCACACAATGGCAAATACTTTTTTGTGCCACTAATACACAAAAAAAAGGGATTTAGAACATATAACTGCACCACTGAACGGCAAATAAAATATAGATTTTTTTTGCCACTAATACACTCCAAAAAAGGCTTTAGAACATATAACTGCACCGCTAAACAGCAAATAATATATATTTTTTGCCACTAATACATGCCAAAAAGGGCTTTAGAACATATAACTGCACTGCTGAGCGGCAAGTAATATATATTTTTGTGCCACTAATGAACGCCAAAAATGGCTGTAATTTTCTCACTTCACGACACAACGGCTAATAAGCCCTTTTTTTCCCACTAATAGAAACCAATAAATGCACTGCACCGCACAAGGGCAAATAAGATGCAGATATATTTCCTTGTAATAAACCCTATTAATGGCTGTATCAAACAGCACTTGCACCCCAATAATATGAACAATTTGCTCGAATTACAGAGCTGTATAATGGCAATTTGGATCTGCAGTCAGTGCAGCAAGGTGTAATAGGATTGTTCCTATTACCCAGGCTGTAAACACCCCTACTGAACCCTGTTCTTCAAAACTGTGGAATGATTCCTCCCTATCCTTTCCCTGAACTTCTATGCAGCAAAATAAAAGTTTTAAAGTCTTTTCTACCACTGTCCCTAGCGCCTGCTGACGTCTCTCCCTGCACTAAGTACACTGGAAAATGGCTGAAACCAAGATGGCTGAGGCTATTTATAGGGCTGTGACATCACAGGGCTGGCTGGCTGCTGATTGGCTGAATGCATGGCATTGTGGGTGATCCCTCATTCCCAGAGTATCTAGCTCCATGTCCTAACACATGCAGCAGGCATTTTAGGAAAAAATGCGATTTGTTACCACGAAGCATGAGGAAATTCGAATTTGTTGCAAATCAAATTTTTCCTGAAATTCTGATAGAAATCCACTTCGTCAACTTCGATTCGCTCATCTCTAATATTGATGATTAGGATGTCATTAGATGTAATTAGGAATATCCAGCTCCCATGTCTCTTTATACATGGAGACCGCAAAGGACGATTTGGAAGAAATAAAGCCAGGAAAAGATTAGGATGGTCATCACTGAGACCTGGCCCCCCTAAGGCCCCTTTCACACGGGCGAGTATTCCGCGCGGATGCGATGCTTGAGGTGAACGCATTGCACCCTCACTGAATCCTGACCCATTCATTTCTATGGGGCTGTGCACACGAGCAGTGATTTTGACGCATCACTTGTGCGTTGCGGGAAAATCGCAGCATGCTCTATATTGTGCGTTTTCCACGCAACGCAGGCCCCATAGAAGTCAATGGGGCTGCGTGAAAATCGCAAGCATCCACAAATAAGTGCGGATGCGGTGCGATTTTCATGCACGGTTGCTAGGAGACGATCGGGATGGAGACCCGATTATTATTATTTTCCCTTATAACATGGTTATAAGGAAAATAATAGCATTCTGAATACAGAATGCATAGTACAATAGCGCTGGAGGGGTTAAAAAAAAATAAAAAAAAATTTAACTCACCTTAATCCACTTGATCGCGCAGCCTGGCTTCTCTTCTGTCTTCTTCTTTGCTGTGTGCAGGAAAAGGACCTGTGGTGACGTCACTCCGGTCATCACATGATGCATCACCATGGTAAAAGATCATGTGACGGACCATGTGATGACTGGAGTGACGTCACCACAGGTCCTTTTCCTGCACACAGCAAAGAAGAAGACAGAAGAGAAGCCGGGCTGCGCGATCAAGTGGATTAAGGCGAGTTAAATATATATATATTTTTATTTTTAACCCCTCCAGCGCTATTGTACTATGCATTCTGTATTCAGAATGCTATTATTTTCCCTTATACCCATGTTATAAGGGAAAATAATTCAATCTACAGAACACCGATCCCAAGCCCGAACTTCTGTGAAGAAGTTCGGGTTTGGGTACCAAACATGCCGATTTTTCTCACGCGCGTGCAAAACGCATTGCAATGTTTTGCACTTGCGTGGAAAAATCGCGCATGTTCCCGCAACGCACCCGCACCTTTTCCCGCAACGCCTGTGTGAAAGAGGCCTAAGGGGTGCATGCAAAAAGAATGATTTCCATATTTCAAGTGTAAAATTGAAAACTATTCAAATATATACTATGAACCGGATGGTATTTTACTTTAAACATATATTACAGTTTATACCAGATGAGCCGAACATGGTGGATGGATCAAACATGGCTGAAGCATTATTGCCATAAGAGACAGGAGCCTGAAAACTGGCTGCCATATAATATGGTAGTCAAACAGGGGCTGATGCTGGTTTGGGGTTTTGCTGATTAGTTGTGTGGCACAATATGCAAATTATTGCTGGTGTGGCCTGCAATCTCCTGAAAATGCTCCATTTGTATGAGAATTACATAAAGGGGCTGCATGGGGCATTCTCGGAATGACACAAGAAAAAAACAAACCCCCCTGTTTGCAAAACTTACTTCTCCAACCCCAACAGGTTGAAGAACCTTTCTTCTGTCATCTGCTTCTGTCTCATTATTCTTCTACTAGTAGCTTTTTGTACCACTTGTCACATCTCTCAGCTTTCTAAGGTGTCTGGCGAATGAACCCAGTACTGCTGCATTCACCATATTTAAACCAGTGCTGTTATCAGGGGCATTGCTAGAGTCGTAAAAGATCCAGGGCCTTAGCCCTAGTGCATGTTTGCCAAATTCTCTAACCAAATGCCGCTTCCCCCAGTGTCCTAGCACTAAAGACATATTTTACTTGCTGGATGGGCTTAATATTCAGTGCTACCAAATAAATAGGACTAAACAGTACTACATATCTATTACATCCAATGCTACACGTCTCCTCTGATGTAGATGTTCTGTTTACCCTTCTCCATTCGGCCATGATGACTTTTTCCAGCCATGTCTCCTTTGATGTATATGTTTTCTTTCCTCTTCTCTATTCAGCCATGGTGACTTCCACCAGCCACTTCTCGTCTCTGCAGAGTATGCCACACAGACATCTTAGCTTCTTCTGTTTTCCATTATTCTCCTCATACTGGTACCCCCAACAGTATTATTCTTCTGTCACCCCCAACACTGCCTGCTATGCTTCCCAATTTCCCACATTATATACTGCAGATAATAGTGCCATACATAAAGGCTGCCAATAGTAATATAACAGTCCCACCAATAATAGTTCTCTCCCAAAGTGCCCTCATTAGCAATATCACCCCGACAATGCTCCAATAATGATAATTGTCACCAAGAGTGCAATATTAGCATTAATGACCAACATAGTGTGCCCAATAATAATGGTCACCATAGTCATCACAGTAATAAATAAGGCTTCTCTATAGTTCCCATGATAGTAATTAGACACCCTGTAGTTGGTCCGGGAGTCAAATAATCCTGTGCCCTCATACAGTATTCAACTGTATCGCCATCTTGAGGACAGTAATACAATTTAATGTTCTACAGTCACAATGTTCAGGACCCTGGGCAAAACATTCGGGACCTAGCCCCTGATGTTTTGGGCTAGCGACGTCCCTGGGTGTTCGTATTGGCTAGGTCAATGTAGTAGATCTAAAACCAGAGGAAAAGCGTCACCAACAGAAAAGGCAGCATTTGACAATGGTGTAGGAGGCTGTCACTCATTTCCTACTAATCTAAGGGTACATGTACAAGCGCCGACCAAACAGGCAATTATCAGGAAAGGACCATTCATTCCCGATAACTGCCTGCTCATCAGTGGAGGAAACAGCTGCATTTACATGCAGTAATCTCCTCCACTATACGGGGACAAGCAATGGCCTCCACACTAGCTGATTACCAGGAACAAGAGTTTGTACTAAAATTTGTTCCCAATAATAGTGAACTGTTTGTTCCTGATAATTGTCTGATTGCTCAGAAGTATTTATGCATTTGCATATAGCAATCATGCCTTTTGTATGGGGATGAACAGTTAATACTACAATTATTCATCCCCATACAGATCCATTGTTTACATAGGACAGTGTGCTGCTGGCAAACAGTGATTTTATGGGTCACATAATAGACGCATTTAACAATGAAAAAGTGTTTGCTAGTTCATCGGTTTATCTGTGGCAGTATTTACATGGGGCAATTACCAGGAACAAGAGCAAATGCTCGTTCCCGATAACTGCCATGACCTTCCACCCATGTAAAAGGGCCTTAACTAAATAATTAGTAGAAACTTCAAATAACGCTAGATAGATATATAATCAGAATTTTCCTTCCCTTTAATACAGGTATGCCAAATAAATGAACTGCTTTACTTTTCCTTTCGTACAGTATACATTTTGCCTCATTATTATCCTTCCAATGTATGTGAAACTGGCCAGCCACAATTATAATTCTTCTCCAGCTGGTCCAGGATTCATTCCAAGTGGAGGACAGCCAATTATCTTTAGCCAGAAGGTGGTTGTGAAGCCAGGAACATGAGAATCCCCCAGTGGATGGTAGTAAGGTCTGATGCCAGTATAGCTGGTTTCAAAATGGTTTTTAAGCATAATGTTTCTGGAAAGGTATTTTAGGAAAGATGTGTCTTTTATCTGGTACCACTTATTACAATAATCTATAATCATCAGTGAGTAATTTCCTTCAGTGGACTCGTCATGTTATTATTAGTGGATATTGCTATTAAGCTAGGCTACAGTACATAGCAGTTGTGCACTATAACTATAGATGTTAACCCTTTCCCGACCGCTGACAGTAAATTAACGTCGGCACCCCAGCACTAACGTCCACGACCAATGGTAAAGTTGGTAATGGACTTTTAATGCTTCAGATGCAATGGTCATTCGAGTGTGCTCTGGCTCCCCCCATCCCAGAGCATGTACAGTGGGGGAAATAATTATTTGACCCCTCACTGATTTTGTAAGTTTGTCCAATGACAAAGAAATGAAAAGTCTCAGAACAGTATCATTTCAATGGTAGGTTTATTGTAACAGTGGCAGATAGCACATCAAAAGGAAAATCGAAAAAAAAAACTTTAAATAAAAGATAGCAACTGATTTGCATTTCATTGAGTGAAATAAGTATTTGAACCCCTACCAACCATTAAGAGTTCTGGCTCCCACAGAGTGGTTAGACACTTCTACTCAATTAGTAACCCTCATTAAGGACACCTGTCTTAACTAGTCACCTGTATAAAAGACACCTGTCCACAGAATCAATCAATCAAGCAGACTCCAAACTCTCCAACATGGGAAAGACCAAAGAGCTGTCCAAGGATGTCAGAGACAAAATTGTAGACCTGCACAAGGCTGGAATGGGCTACAAAACCATTAGCAAGAAGCTGGGAGAGAAGGTGACAACTGTTGGTGCGATTGTTCGAAAATGGAAGGAGCACAAAATGACCATCAATCGACCTCGCTCTGGGGCTCCACGCAAGATCTCACCTCGTGGGGTGTCAATGGTTCTGAGAAAGGTGAAAAAGCATCCTAGAACTACACGGGAGGAGTTAGTTAATGACCTCAAATTAGCAGGGACCACAGTCACCAAGAAAACCATTGGAAACACATTACACCGCAATGGATTAAAATCCTGCAGGGCTCGCAAGGTCCCCCTGCTCAGGAAGGCACATGTGCAGGCCCGTCTGAAGTTTGCCAATGAACACCTGAATGATTCAGAGAGTGACTGGGAGAAGGTGCTGTGGTCTGATGAGACCAAAATAGAGCTCTTTGGCATTAACTCAACTCGCTGTGTTTGGAGGAAGAAAAATGCTGCCTATGACCCCCAAAACACCGTCCCCACCGTCAAGCATGGGGTGGAAACATTTTGCTTTGGGGGTGTTTTTCTGCTAAGGGCACAGGACAACTTATTCGCATAAACGGGAAAATGAACGGAGCCATGTATCGTGAAATCCTGAGCGACAACCTCCTTCCCTCTGCCAGGAAACTGAAAATGGGTCGTGGATGGGTGTTCCAGCACGACAATGACCCAAAACATACAGCAAAGGCAACAAAGGAGTGGCTCAAGAAGAAGCACATTAAGGTCATGGAGTGGCCTAGTCAGTCTCCGGACCTTAATCCAATCGAAAACCTATGGAGGGAGCTCAAGCTCAGAGTTGCACAGAGACAGCCTCGAAACCTTAGGGATTTAGAGATGATCTGCAAAGAGGAGTGGACCAACATTCCTCCTAAAATGTGCGCAAACTTGGTCATCAATTACAAGAAACGTTTGACCTCTGTGCTTGCAAACAAGGGTTTTTCCACCAAGTATTAAGTCTTTTTTTGTTAGAGGGTTCAAATACTTATTTCACTCAATGAAATGCAAATCAGTTGCTATCTTTTATTTAAAGTTATTTTTTCGATTTTCCTTTTGATGTGCTATCTGCCACTGTTACAATAAACCTACCATTGAAATGATACTGTTCTGAGACTTTTCATTTCTTTGTCATTGGACAAACTTACAAAATCAGTGAGGGGTCAAATAATTATTTCCCCCACTGTATACAGCAGCCCCTGTCCTCCTGTGTGATGGTACCAGAGATGGTACATAGCATTGAGGCAGGAAGGCCTTCATTAATGCAATAAAATTGAGGGATCCACAACAAGGATGACCATAATCCCATGTGGATTTCTCCATAAAGTCCGGTATCCCTCACTGCTATGAAATTAGTAGAATTTTGCTTTTAAAATTATTAGGGTTAAGACAAGATGGCAGAACATAGTGGAGTAATAAAACATGGCCGCTGGATTATTGCAGCAACACTGTCCCTAGCACATGAGCACTTCCCACGTCTCTCCCTATTATCAGCTCACAGGACAATGGCAGATACCACGCAGGATGAAGCTTTTATAGGGCTGTGACATCACAGGGGAAGGCTATCAGTGGATTGGCTGACTGCACGGCATTATGAGTGATCTCACATTCCTGGGCTTCTTACTTTCACTTTTAACACGTGCAGCCGTCATTTTGTTACCATGAAGCAAGAGGAAATTCGTCTTTGTTGCGAATTCCTTTGCACCGAATTCCGCTTCAAATGCTTTACTTCACTCAGAAGTAATCTTAACTATATCATACATTACTTAATGATAAAGCTCTTGCAGCCTTTGTAATCCTTGAACTTAAGGAATCAGTTAGTTTTCAGGAAAAATTGGGTTACTAAATTTCACAAGGAGACTTTTATGGCCAAAAGGATTTAATTTTCTACATTTCCTAGTAAAATTTTGCCTTTTCGTGTGCTGCACTCCAACAATTTTTATTTCATATTCATTCATAAAATATTAATTTAGATAGATCTACATATTTATGTAGCCAATATATTTTGTTACATAGGTACTATTTTAAGCTGTTTCCCACCTAGCATTCCTTGAAACCTAGTCATGTGTTCCCCAAAAGACCCTACAGGAAGATCTGTAACTTTTAACGTAAGGAGAGGAACCAGAAGTGGGGGCCAGAGGACAGAAATTCACCAGCACATATAACAATGCAGGGAAGAGGCAGTGTACGCCGGTGGACCTGCCGTCTGCGCACCCTGACGCTTGGGAGCCCCCACTTCCTCATTGGTTCAGGGATCCGACGTCAGTGAGGGCCGGGCCACATTCCTGGTTTCCCTGCCAACCGGAAGCTGCTGTATGGAGGCAGCAGCAGCCAGAGGAACTATGACAAAGATGACTTCAAAAGGGTTTGTTGTTATGCTACTTGGTTTAATGTAATGTTTTGTAATGTATTGTATTGTACACTCAATAGTTATGTATGGATAGGTCAGGGTTAACAATCCTGACCAGGCCCTTTTAGGATGCTAGGAGATGGACTTAGGTCCACCCCTAGGTTCAAACTTTGAGGTGTTGTGTGCTAGCTGAGGAAGAGAGAGGATCTACATGTGCTCACTGCTTAGAAAACAGGTCTAAATCCCAGAGAGCCATCATCGTTGAGACATTTACAGCAATAAAGCCATTGTTACATTAACCACTTGCCGCAACTGTAACGCCGAAAGGCGTCATCGCGGCGGCTCCCCCAGGCTACGCTAACGCCGATTGGCGTCATCTCGCGTGAGCCGAGATTTCCTGTGAACGTGCGCACACAGGCGTGCTAGTTCACAGGAACGGAAGGTAAGAGATGTGTTTTTTTTAACCCCTAACAGGTATATTAGACGCTGTTTTGATAACAGCGTCTAATATACCTGCTACCTGGTCCTCTGGTGGTCCCCTTTGTTTGGATCGACCACCAGAGGACACAGGTAGCTCAGTAATATGTTGCACCAAGCACCACTACACTACACCCCCCCCCTGTCACTTATTAACCCCTTATTCACCCTTGATCATCCCTGATCACCCCATATAGACTTCCTGAACACCCCCCTGTCATTGATTACCCCCCTGTCATTTATCACCCCCCTGTAAAGCTCCATTCAGATGTCCGCATGATTTTTACGGATCCACTGATAGATGGATCGGATCCGCAAAACGCATACGGACGTCTGAATGGAGCCTTACAGGGGCATGATAAATGACTGTGGTGATCACCCCATATAGACTCCCTGATCACCCCCCTGTCATTGATCACCCCCCTGTAAAGCTCCATTCAGATGTCCGCATGATTTTTACGGATCCACTGATAGATGGATCGGATCCGCAAAACGCATACGGACATCTGAATGGAGCCTTACAGGGGCGTGATCAATGACTGTGGTGATCACCTCATATAGACTCCCTGATCACCCCCTGTCATTGATTACCCCCCTGTCATTGATCACCCCCCTGTAAAGCTCCGTTCAGACGTCCGCATGATTTTTACGGATCCACTGATAGATGGATCGGATCCGCAAAACGCATACGGACGTTTGAATGGATCCTTACAGGGGCGTGATCAATGACTGTGGTGATCACCCCATATAGACTCCCTGATCACCCCCCTGTCATTGATTACCCCCCTGTCATTGATCACCCCCCTGTAAAGCTCCATTCAGACCTCCGCATGATTTTTACGGATCCACTGATAGATGGATCGGATCCGCAAAACGCATACGGACGTCTGAATGGAGCCTTACAGGGGCGTGATCAATGACTGTGGTGATCACCCCATATAGACTCCCTGATCACCCCCCTGTCATTGATTACCCCCCTGTCATTGATCACCCCCCTGTAAAGCTCCATTCAGACGTCCGCATGATTTTTAAGGATCCACTGATAGATGGATCGGATCCGCAAAACGCATACGGACGTCTGAATGGAGCCTTACAGGGGTATGATCAATGACTGTGGTGATCACCCCATATAGACTCCCTGATCACCCCCCTGTCATTGATTACCCCCCTGTCATTGATCACCCCCCTGTAAAGCTCCATTCAGACGTCCGCATGATTTTTACGGATCCACTGATAGATGGATCGGATCCGCAAAACGCATACGGACGTCTGAATGGAGCCTTACAGGGGCGTGATCAATGAATGTGGTGATCACCCCATATAGACTCCCTGATCACCCCCCTGTCATTGATCACCCCCCCTGTCATTGATCACCACCCCTGTCAGGCTGCATTCAGATGTCCGTATGATTTTTACGGATCCACGGATACATGGATCGGATCCGCAAAACACATACGGACATCTGAATGGAGCCTTATAAGGGGGGTGATCAATGACAGGGGGGTGATCACCCCATATAGACTCCCTGATCACCCCCCTGTCATTGATCACCCCCCTGTCATTGATCACCCACCTGTCATTGATCACCCCCCTGTCATTGATCACCCCTCTGTCCATTCAGACATTTTTTTGGCCCAAGTTAGCGGAAATTATTATTTTTTTCTTACAAAGTCTCATATTCCACTAACTTGTGTCAAAAAATTAAATCTCACATGAACTCACCATACCCCTCACGGAATCCAAATGCGTAAAATTTTTTAGACATTTATATTCCAGACTTCTTCTCACGCTTTAGGGCTCCTAGAATGCCAGGGCAGTATAAATACCCCACATGTGACCCCATTTCGGAAAGAAGACACCCCCAGGTATTCCGTGAGGGGCATATTGAGTCCATGAAAGATTGAAATTTTTGTCCCAAGTTAGCGGAAAGGGAGACTTTGTGAGAAAAAAATAAATAAAATTAATTTCCGCTAACTTGTGCCAAAAAAAAAAAATTTCTATGAACTCGCCATGCCCCTCATTGAATACCTTGGGGTGTCTTCTTTCCAAAATGGGGTCACATGTGGGGTATTTATACTGCCCTGGAATTTTAGGGGCCCTAAAGCGTGAGAAGAAATCTGGGATCCAAATGTCTAAAAATGCCCTCATAAAAGGAATGTGGGCCCCTTTGCGCATCTAGGCTGCAAAAAAGTGTCACACATCTGGTATCGCCGTACTCAGGAGAAGTTGGGCAATGTGTTTTGGGGTGTCATTTTACATATACCCATGCTGGGTGAGATAAATATCTTGGTCAAATGCCAACTTTGTATAAAAAAAATGGGAAAAGTTGTCTTTTGCCGAGATATTTCTCTCACCCAGCATGAGTATATGTAAAAAGACACCCCAAAACACATTGGCCAACTTCTCCTGAATACGGCGATACCACATGTGTGACACTTTTTTGCAGCCTAGGTGGGCAAAGGGGCCCACATTCCAAAGAGCACCTTTAGGATTTCACAGGTCATTTACCTACTTACCACACATTAGGGCCCCTGGAAAATGCCAGGGCAGTATAACTACCCCACAAGTGACCCCATTTTGGAAAGAAGACACCCCAAGGTATTCCGTGAGGGGCATGGCGAGTTCCTAGAATTTTATATTTTTTGTCACAAGTTAGCGGAAAATGATGATTTTTTTATTTTTATTTTTCCCCTTACAAAGTCTCATATTCCACTAACTTGTGACAAAAAATAAAAACTTCCATGAACTCACTATGCCCATCACGAAATACCTGGGGGTGTCTTCTTTCCAAAATGGGGTCACTTGTGGGGTAGTTATACTGCCCTGGCATTCTAGGGGCCCAAATGTGTGGTAAGAAGTTTGAAATCAAAATGTGTAAAAAATGACCAGTGAAATCCGAAAGGTGCTCTTTGGAATATGGGCCCCTTTGCCCACCTAGGCTGCAAAAAAGTGTCACACATGTGGTATCTCCGTACTCAGGAGAAGTTGGGGAATGTGTTTTGGGGTGTCATTTTACATATACCCATGCTGGGTGAGAGAAATATCTTGGCAAAAGACAACTTTTCCCATTTTTTTATACAAAGTTGGCATTTGACCAAGATATTTCTCTCACCCAGCATATATGTAAAATGACACCCCAAAACACATTCCCCAACTTCTCCTGAGTACGGCGATACCACATGTGTGGCACTTTTTTGCAGCCTAGGTGGGCAAAGGGGCCCACATTCCAAAGAGCACCTTTCGGATTTCACCGGTCATTTTTTACACATTTTGATTTCAAACTACTTACCACACATTTGGGCCACTAGAATGCCAGGGCAGTATAACTACCCCACAAGTGACCCCATTTTGGAAAGAAGAGACCCCAAGGTATTCGCTGATGGGCATAGTGAGTTCATAGAAGTTTTTATTTTTTGTCACAAGTTAGTGGAATATGAGACTTTGTAAGAAAAAAAAAAGAAAAAAAATCATCATTTTCCACTAACTTGTGACAAAAAATAAAAAGTTCTATGAACTCACTATGCCCATCAGCGAATATCTTAGGGTGCCTACTTTCCGAAATGGGGTTGTCACGGGGTTCCGAAGGTGCACTCGGTCCCCCATTGCCCGCAGAACTGTTGCTTAGCTTTTGGAATGAGGTTCTGTGTTTGACCTCATTCCCAGGGCGGCTTTACTAGCTGGGTGGCTCCCTGCTCCTAGTCTGCCTTGAGCGCCGAGCTGATCACTCGGTGCTCAACTGGTTGGTCTGTCGGTCATGTGACGCTGGCCACGTCACATGACCCTCACTCCTCACTATAAATACAGGCAGCCTGCTAGCCACAGGTTGCCTGTTAATTTCTAGGTTCCTGGCTATTTGTTGGACTGCTGAATACTTACCTGATCCTGTTCCCTGACCATCCTTTTGCCTGCTGCTCCTGTACTGCGTTTCCGTCCTGGTATTGTGACCTCGGCTCCCACCTGACTACTCTCTTAGGACTCCTCTTGTACTTCTCTGCTCTCCTGGTATTTATGACCCCGGCTTCTCCTGACAATTCTCTGCTTGCTCCATTTGTACTTTGCAGCTTTCCTGGTATTGACTCGGTCCGTTCACGTCCTGTTGTTTGTCTGTCTGTCATCCCTGCACTTACTCCAAGTTAGGGATTGCCGTCCAGTTGTCCCCTGTCATTAGGACTCGCGAGGCAAGTAGGCAGGGCCAGGGGTAAGGGTGGAGTGCAGTGGTCACTTCCCTCCCCCCTGTGTGTGTGTGTACGCGACCGTTACAGATTAACAGGCCCAATAATCACTGTATTATGAATCCTCTGGTGACCCTGACTGACCATGTCTCTAATCTGACGCAGAGGGTGCAGGAGTTAGGGGAAAAACTCAGTTCTTTTGAGTTAGGGCAAGGTTCTTCCACTCCTCAGGCCTCCAGTCCGCATTTTGAGCCCCAGATTAAGCTCCCAGACCCCTTTTCTGGAGACCGGAGGAA
Source organism: Bufo bufo (assembly GCF_905171765.1). Lineage (NCBI taxonomy): Eukaryota > Metazoa > Chordata > Amphibia > Anura > Bufonidae > Bufo > Bufo bufo. The sequence goes on along the minus strand of NC_053393.1, from coordinate 392,622,921 downwards.
GTTTCTCTCTTTTAAGGAGAGTTGCAAACTTTACTTCCGTTTGCGCCCCGTGTCCTCTGGCTCCGAGAGTCAACGCGTGGGCATTATCATTTCCCGATTACAGGGTGATCCCCAGGACTGGGCGTTCTCTTTACCTGCTGGCACCAGTTGTTTATATTCTGTGGAGAGGTTCTTTCAGGCCTTGGGTACCCTCTATGATGAACCAGACAGGGCTCTAGTAGCCGAGACGGCTCTAAAGGCACTGGTTCAGGGCAATTTACCAGCGGAGGATAATTGCACCCAATTCAGAAGGTGGTGTGTCCCCTCAGGATGGAACGAACCAGCCCTGAAGAGTCAGTTCAGGTCAGGTCTGTCTGATAAATTAAAGGATCTTCTGGTCAGTTATCAACTTCCAGAGACCTTAGAGGAGATAATGACCCTTCTTGTCCGACTTGACCGACGGGTTAGAGAGAGACGACAGGAACAACAGTTCTCTTCCCAGATGGTGGTCCAGCCAGAGGCCTATCCCAGAGACAATGCTGAGGTCTCCACCGAGGAACCCATGCAGGTTGGCATGACCCGAGGGAATCTTCGCCGCAGACGTGGAGAATGCTTTTACTGTGGAGATCCTGACCATTGGATCAACCAGTGTCCTAAGAAGGTCCTCTCTGTCAAGTCTCCTAAGACAAGGCAACCTAAAGACCAGGTACACCCTGAATTTTCTAAATGTAAGCTTTTGGTACCCATTACGATTTCTCTGGGAGTAGATAAATGGCCGGCTAAGGCCTTTATTGATTCTGGCTCAGCGGCTAGCTTTATTGACTCTGAGTATGCTGTAAGATTGGGTATTCCAAAGTTTGCCTTACCAACTCCTATCCATGTCATGGCTATTGATGCTACTCCTCTTATTGGTGGTACGGTGAGCTTATGTACCTCAGAGATTTCTCTAACCGTGGGTGTGTGCCACTCAGAGAGATGTTCGCTTCTAGTCCTGGAGAACCTACCTGCTGAGGTGGTACTAGGGTTGCCTTGGCTCCGACTACATAACCCCACTATAGATTGGTCCAATGGGGAGTTGGTGAGATGGGGGCCTAAGTGTGACTCGTGCTTGTCCGTGGTACAGGCTGGGGTCTCAGTAAAGTCTGATACTTTACCCTCTGTTGTTAGAGAATATTCTGATGTATTCTCATCACCAATCCCGGAGGTTCTACCCCCCCATAGACCTTATGATTGTACCATAGAGCTAGTAGAGGGGGCCAAGTTTCCTAAAGGACGAATTTATAATCTTTCTATGCCCGAACGCAAGGCCATGGAAGATTATATTAAGGAGAGCCTTGGTAAAGGGCATATTAGACCTTCTGTCTCTCCTATGGGGGCGGGGTTTTTCTTCGTTAAGAAAAAAGATGGTGGTCTTAGGCCATGTATCGATTACCGGAGATTAAATAAAATCACTGTCCAGAATAGATACTCCCTCCCATTGATTCCGGATATATTTAACCAGGTTCTGGGGGCAACCTGGTTTTCCAAAATTGACCTGAAAGGGGCATACAATCTAATCCGAATCAAGGAGGGAGACGAATGGAAGACGGCGTTCAATACTCCGGTAGGACACTTTGAATATCAAGTGATGCCTTTTGGACTCAGCAATGCCCCAGCTGTGTTCTAAAACTTCATGAATGACATTCTTAGGGAGTACTTAGGTAAATTTGTTATTGTCTATCTTGACGACATTTTGATATTCTCTCCTGACTTCGAATCCCATGTGTCTCATGTTAAACAAGTATTAGAGGTGTTGAGGGAGAATCAGCTATCCGCTAAACAAGAGAAATGTGTCTTTGGTGTACAGGAGATTCTGTTTCTAGGGCATGTTCTGACTCCTCACGCCTTCAGGATGGATCCTGGTAAGGTACTAGCAATTAAGGAATGGGTAAGACCTTCATCCTTAAAGGCCTTACAACGGTTCTTAGGTTTCGCCAATTACTATCGTAAATTTATTATGAATTTTTCCGTAATTGCTAAACCGTTGACCGACCTTACTAAGAAAGGGGCGGATTTGGAGAATTGGTCTACTGAGGCCATTTCTTCATTTGAAAAATTAAAAAAGGCATTTAGTAATGCTCCCATTCTGATCCAGCCTGATCAGGAGAAACCTTTTATTGTGGAGGTGGATGCGTCCGAGGACGGCGTAGGAGCAGTCCTTTCACAAGGTCCTGCTAGCCTCACTAATCTGAGACCATGTGCCTTCTTCTCCAGGAAATTCTCTCCCACGGAGAGAAACTACGACATAGGGAATAGGGAGCTGCTGGCCATTAAATGGGCATTTGAGGAGTGGAGGCATTTCCTGGAGGGGGCAAGACATTGTGTAACTGTTGTCACTGACCATAAAAACCTTATGTTTCTCGAGTCTGCTAAGAGGTTGAATCCCCGTCAAGCCAGATGGGCTCTGTTTTTTACTCGTTTGGATTTTTCCATCACGTTCAGGCCGGGAAGTAAAAATGTGAAGGCGGACGCATTATCTCGGAGCTTCCAGGCTTTTCAACCTACTGAGGTACCACCTGAATCCATCCTACCAGCAAAAATCTTCTTAGCAGCTCTTACCCAGGATATCTCGGCTCGCATTAGGTCTGAACAACATCTGGCACCGGTATCCACCCCAACAGATAAGTTGTTTGTTCCCGTACAATTTCGTCTCCAGCTGTTGGGTGAGTGTCACGATTCTGCCTTTTGTGGACATCCGGGTGTTGAGGGCACTAAGGATCTGGTTTCTAGATCTTATTGGTGGCCCACTCTAACTAGGGATGTCAAGTCCTACGTGTCAGCCTGTGAGGTTTGTGCCAGGTCCAAGACACCTAGGACTCGCCCTGCTGGTAACCTACGACCCCTACCCATTCCCAGTAGACCCTGGTCCCATATCTCGATGGACTTTATAACTGACCTACTGCTGGCGGAGGGTAAGACTGTGGTTTTGGTAGTGGTCGATAGGTTTAGCAAGATGGTTCATTTCATTCCCCTGTCTAAACTTCCGAATGCTAAAACCCTGGCGTCTATTTTTGTGAGAGAGATTGTTCGTTTACATGGCATCCCGGAAAATATTGTTTCTGACAGGGGTGTGCAGTTTGTGTCCAAATTCTGGAGGGCCTTCTGTCAAAGATGTAAAATTTCATTGTCTTTTTCTTCCGCCTACCATCCTGATAGTAATGGGCAGACTGAACGCCTTAATCAGTCTGTGGAACAATTCTTGAGGTTGTATGTTGCTGATGACCAGCATTTATGGGTCAAATTCCTTCCGTTGGCTGAATTTGCTTTGAATAACCGTGTCAATTCTTCTGCTGGGGTCTCCCCTTTCTTTTGCAACCATGGTTTTCATCCCCGTTTTCATTCTAGGTCGTCCGTCTCCTCCTCTAACCCTGAAGCGGATAAACTCTCCTCCGAACTGTGCACAGTTTGGGCCCGGGTTCAATCGAACCTAGAAAAGGCTCAATGTTCTCAAAAACTCAAGGCCGATAGGAGACGTTCAAGGGGGGTAAACTTTCAGGTTGGGGATAAAGTATGGTTGTCCTCCAAGAATCTATCTCTCAAGGTAACTTCTAAAAAATTTGCTCCTCGTTTTATTGGACCATATAGGATCACGGAAGTGATTAACCCGATATCTTTTAGGTTGGAGCTGCCTGAGTCATTCCACATTCATAATGTGTTCCATAAATCTCTGCTTAAAAAATATTTTGAACCGGTAGTACCATCAAAAGACTCGCCTCCGCCGGTTCTTGTTAATGATGCTGTCGAGTATGTGGTGTCTAAAATAGTGGATGTCAGGAAGGTGCGTAATTCCTTGCATTACCTGATTCACTGGAAGGGGTATGGACCTGAAGAGAGGTCTTGGGTACCTGCAAGGGAGGTTCATGCTCCTAGACTTGTTTGTAAATTTCATTTAGAACACCCTGAAAAGCCATCGCCTGAAGTCTTGGGTCCGGTGGCCCCTCGTAAAAGGGGGGGTACTGTCACGGGGTTCCGAAGGTGCACTCGGTCCCCCATTGCCCGCAGAACTGTTGCTTAGCTTTTGGAATGAGGTTCTGTGTTTGACCTCATTCCCAGGGCGGCTTTACTAGCTGGGTGGCTCCCTGCTCCTAGTCTGCCTTGAGCGCCGAGCTGATCACTCAGTGCTCAACTGGTTGGTCTGTCGGTCATGTGACGCTGGCCACGTCACATGACCCTCACTCCTCACTATAAATACAGGCAGCCTGCTAGCCACAGGTTGCCTGTTAATTTCTAGGTTCCTGGCTATTTGTTGGACTGCTGAATACTTACCTGATCCTGTTCCCTGACCATCCTTTTGCCTGCTGCTCCTGTACTGCGTTTCCGTCCTGGTATTGTGACCTCGGCTCCCACCTGACTACTCTCTTAGGACTCCTCTTGTACTTCTCTGCTCTCCTGGTATTTATGACCCCGGCTTCTCCTGACAATTCTCTGCTTGCTCCATTTGTACTTTGCAGCTTTCCTGGTATTGACTCGGTCCGTTCACGTCCTGTTGTTTGTCTGTCTGTCATCCCTGCACTTACTCCAAGTTAGGGATTGCCGTCCAGTTGTCCCCTGTCATTAGTACTCACGAGGCAAGTAGGCAGGGCCAGGGGTAAGGGTGGAGTGCAGTGGTCACTTCCCTCCCCCCTGTGTGTGTGTGTACGCGACCGTTACAGGGGTCATTTGTGGGGTGTTTGTACTGTCTGGGCATTGTAGAACCTCAGGAAACATGACAGGTGCTCAGAAAGTCAGAGCTGCTTCAAAAAGCGGAAATTCACATTTTTGTACCGTAGTTTGTAAACGCTATAACTTTTACCCAAACCATTTTTTTTTTTTACCCAAACATTTTTTTTTGATCAAAGACATGTAGAACAATAAATTTAGAGAAAAATTTATATATGGATGTCGTTTTTTTTGCAAAATTTTGCAACTGAAAGTGAAAAATGTAATTTTTTTGCAAAAAAATCGTTAAATTTCGATTAATAACAAAAAAAGTAAAAATGTCAGCAGCAATGAAATACCACCAAATGAAAGCTCTATTAGTGAGAAGAAAAGAAGGTAAAATTCATTTGGGTGGTAAGTTGCATGACCGAGCAATAAACCGCTAAAGTTGTGGAGCGCCGATTTGTAAAAAAGGGCCTGGTCTTTAGGGGGGTATAAACCTGTGGTCCTTAAGTTAAAGTACTCCAAAAAGAGTAAAGGAAAAACTAGAATGTCCAGAAACTGCAAGGCACAGTTTTGGCCAGCTTTATCTTAATCCTGGAGTCCTCAGCCTGGAATTACAGTCAGTGTGATGATAGTGGTGTATTAATATAGTAAACAATATAGCACAGCACAGTGATGTTTTGCTGACTCACATACACAGCTATTTAAATTCAGCTGCATTTCAGGGACATGACATATTCACTTGCCCCTTGGGGGTTTCTATATTGTTTACTATATTAATACACCACTATCATCACAGTCAGGTTTACAAGAACCTTATTAAAGTAAATGAAAACTATGCCCATGTGGGAGAAAGGAAAAATGAGTTTTTTTGACCCCTCCCACACTCTACTGCAGTAGTGAAAACTAGAATGATAAGGGGATCAGTAGCGATATTTAAAACGTAACCTTTAATATTAATCTAGTTGAAAAATAAATGATTCCAAAAATAGTTTATCTGAAGCAAAAAAAAACAATTTCAAGCAAAATGGCACATACTTTATATCATATCGACAGGTATCAAGAAATTAGTAGATAGATCTTACCCGTCCAGTGGTTCTACACAGGGTGGGGCATAAAGTTCAAAAGAAAATTGATGAAAAAAGTGTTAACAAAAAAGAAAAAAAAGAAAAAAAAAAGTGTCAAGTGTCCCAACACATTTCATCCGCTTGTTAAAGGACCCAGACTCATCAGGGGACACAGGGCTAATAATAAGTCCTATGCAGGTTTAAGTAGGACATACCTTGCTGGTTGCTTAATAGCTCACATAAGAAATCCTGTATGCGTGGGTTACTTCAGAAGCGTGAAGGACCACAGCAGAGGGTGAAAAAATCAAAGGGGGGAAGTAAAGTCCCTACTTTGACTAATCGACAAGTAGCAGCAAGCATATGGCAGCGCTACATCTGCTTGCGGGTAGTAACCTGCGTATGGCAAGACTACCTAATCAGCAACAGGGGCACTATCGGTTCCTAGTGTCACCGCTCAGCACATGATCCGGCCGCACCTAAAGACCAGCGTGGAACGCCGGTTTAAATATGTTCAAATATCCGCCCGATCTGTGCTGTGTAACGTGACATCATCACTTCCTCACATCTAGTCGGCGCATGCGCACTGCAGTCAGGGAAAGCCGGAGGGGGCGTGGAGTGGATATCCCGCGTACATCATCTAACAGGGAAGGATTGACAAGCTGCTAATGACGGGTCTGTACTTGACCTCAGCACCATAACCGCATCGTCCCCAAAATAAATAGATAAAAAACATGGTCAAGAATACTTGAAATGAGAGATCCATGATACCACTGAAGAATGTGTCTTAAATAAAGCAGCTGAAACTTAGCTGCTCATTTAGACCGTTGGGTTTGCGGTATTCAATTTAAAAATCCACCAGCTCTCCCTCTGTAGTATCCATCTCTATATGTAATGGCCGGTTGGGGGCTTACCACGTCCGTTAAGTCAGGGTCCATTAGTAGGGTATCCCATTGTTAGTGGATAATGTTTCTGACCTCTGTTGCTGCTGCATCAATTGTTCCTATCTGTCACGGCTGAGGATGGGGGAAATCCTCAGCCGTGTGCAGCCAGGTGATGTTATGGCCTACTAGGCCAGGAGAACAGGATAGGGAGCAGGTCACCTCCTAAACGCATCCCTAACCTGACCCTGGCTCCTAGCTACATGAGCCAACCTTGATGGTAGGAGGGCTCATGCTCTGGAACCTAAAAGTCCCTGCTAGCCCTCAAGATGGCCCTAAGCTAGGAGCTGAGTAGACAACCCACTCCTCCTAGGCACGGAGGAGCAGGAGTCTCAACGGCCAAGCTGTTGGGAAAAAGGGGAAACCTAAACAGACTAACGGAAATGGCAGGTGAACTCAGTAGCTCAACCAACCTGCCACAGCCTTGCTGACTGGATCCCTGACACAGAGAAACCAGAACTATTAGCTGCACAAACCAACATAGGAAAATCCCAACAGACCATCACCCAGACATGACACATACAGGTAAGCATAAACTTAATAAGACATAAAACCTGAACTTAAACCTATGACCACAGTGGTGGCTCTCACAGAGGAATGGAAAGCACAGGAGGCTGCCTCTGCTAGCAAGACTGAAGCAACCTACTGAGCCCTGCTAGAGAGAGGGTATATATAGGCCAAAGTGGCCACACCCAAAGGTTGGACACACCCAGTGACAACACACACACACTGGGAAGGAAGTTAACCCTTCCAATGCCACAGAAGGGAAACACACATACATAAGGGAAAGTGCACACAATAACATACAACACAGTGCACACAACACACACACCTAACAAAAGGGTTGCTAGGTGTGACCGCATGCCAGGGCAGCAAGCTGCCTAGCAACGCTCAGGCTGCTCTGCTGCTAAACCCCAAAACTGGTTGCCCGCGGCAACCACAAGTGAGGCCACAGACAAGCGGCCCTCACCCGTGGTTGAAGACCCATGCAAAACCGCCGGCAACTGCATGCGGTAAGAAGTCACGGTCATGGGCCTGGCCGTGACACTATCAGTCTAATCACGTCAGATGTTGTCCGAGAAGACCGATTTACAGGGTGCAGTAGGGTGGTACGAGTCTGTTGTAGGGCCCGCTGATAAGATGCTCGTAGAATTCTGTCCGGGTAGCCCCGTACCTGAAATCTTCCTCTGAGGTCCCTTGCCTGGTGAATAAAATTTTTTTTTTCCCGAACTGTTTTGTCTCAACCTTAAATACTGTCCGATGGGTATTCCGCGTTTAAGCGGAGTTGGGTGATTACTCTATCATCTTAATAGTGAATTTGTTGCAGTGGGTTTGCGGTATTTGGTAGTCTCCAAAGTCCCCAGATCACTTTTCTGCATTAATATGTCCATAAATGCTAGACAGTTTTTCTCAATTACTGAGGTAAACCTCAGATTAATAAAGTTCACATTTATTTTGGTGACAAACTCCTCAAAGGCTACCTCTGTCCCGCTCCAGATGATGAAAATATCATATATGAAGCGGGACCAAAGGACCACATCATTTACTCCATCCATAGGAATTTCTCCAAAAACTACAGTCTCCTCCCACCAGCCCAGGAGTAAATTTGCGTACGATGGCGCACAAGAACTGCCCATCGCTGTACCCCTTAGCTGGTGGTAGAACCGTCCGTCAAAGAGAAAGTGGTTTCTGGAGAGTATGAATCTCAAAAGTTTCAAAACAAAGCTGTTGTGTGCTGCCCCTGCTAATCGTTGCAGAAACCCTGAATTTATGAAAAAATAGGAGAGGGAAGCAACTAACAGTTCGCTTAGCTTTATGCAGCTTTTACTTGAGGAAGAGAGGGTGACATTGGAGCAGGCAGAAAAATTACTAAATGAACAGATAGGGATCACAAAAAAAATGAGTCAAGAACCAGAGTTCAGTAATAAAGAAAATCACTTACAGAATACTATTGAACACTTCCAATATCATCTAAAGGAACACAAACACAGACAGTTTGCTAGGGATCTACAAAACTTTAAGGAGAATAGGGCATATTTCTTGCTCACCAATCAAATTCAAAGGGATTGAACGTACACATAAATGACCACGAGGTGGTGATTGGGAGAGACGGATACTACATAGGGAGAGCTGGTGGATTTTTAAATACCACAAGCCCCCACTTACTTAAAAAAAATAAAAATTACGTTTAACATAAAAAAGCATTTTTGACACAAAAAAATCATGTTTTAGTCTGAGAGCCATCGTTTTTTTTTATTTTTTGGGCCATTGTCTCATGTAGGGGCTCATTTTTTGCGGAATGAGGTGACGGTTTGATTGGTACTATTTTGGCGTTCATACAAGTTTTTTGATCACTTTTATTACCTTTTTCAATTTCATCATAGTTTTTATTTTTATTTTTTTATGGTGTTCACCGTGCGGGGAAAGTAACATGACCGTTTTATAGATCAGGTCGTTACAGACGCGGTGATATCAAACATGTGCAGAGAATTAATATTTTTTTTAATCAGTGATAAATGTGTTTTTTTATTTTTACTTTTTTTTCACTTTTTTTATAAATTTTTTGACCCAGACCCACTTGGTTCTTGAAGATCCAGTGGGTCTGATGTCTGCATAATACAATACAGTACACTATATAGTGTACTGTACTGTATTTTCACTTTACTATATAGTGTACTGTACTGTATTTTCACTTTACTTTGTCTTATCAGACTTCTGCCTTTAGCAGAAGTCTGATCAGCACCATGGACAGCCAGCAACCTGTGAAGGCGTCCGGTTGCCATGGTAACCATCACTCGCTGCCACAACAGAGCAGCGTGTGATGGGGAGGGATGGGGCCCTCTCCCTCTATGATCCTGTCAAGAATCGGGGGCGGAAAAGGCACAGCAGCCCCCGATGGGAGAGGGAGAAAGCTCCCTCCCTGTTAACTTCTTCCATACAGCGGTCCCTACGGACAGCGGCATGAAAGGGGTTAAACGGCTGACATCTGTGTGATGATGTCAGCCATTTCAAGCAGAGTGTCAGCAATGTGCCGGCACATCACAAAGAGGGCTGCAGGGGGGGGTTAAACATTAGAAAAATACATTTTGAAGTTTCTGATCCCCGCGGGGATCAGAAACTTCCGAAAGTGCTGCAAACCGCAGGTCTGAATTGACCTGCGGTTTGCAGCGATCGCCGATACGGGGGGGTCACAGGACCCCCCTCGGCATTGACTCAGGGTGCCTGATGATTGATTTCAGCAGGCACCCAGTTCTGATCACCGCCCGCCGCGCGGCAGTGATCAGAACTACACAGAACGTACCTGTACGCCCTGTGTCATTAAGTACCAGGACATCAGGGCGTACAGGGACGCCTTGTGTCCGTTACAGGTTAATACCATTGTACCTCAACTCTCATTTTGCACTTTAATAAAGATAGAACTTTATTTTCTACCACTGGTCTGGTTACTGACTCCAGCACCATTCGACCACAGCACCAACACCTCCTGCCTTGCACCCTTACAAAACGCCAACATCAATGTGTGCCCCGAAGGAAGAAAGGGTGAGCCCTCCTGTCACTACCCGACCCTAGGGCGCATTGGTGTCAGGATGGCTACTGCAATTAGTGCGAATAGCTGTTTCCACAGTCACTACCACTCCTATATGCCACACCGCTTCTCCTGGGAGTTCGGCAAATGCATATCCTGCCCTTTTACCAAACTTGTAGTCTATAGATCAGCCACCTTTTCTGCCTCTGCATCAGCCATGATGGAGAAAGGGGCTGATTAACACCTGAATCTGGTTCATTTTATTAGTTTGCTAAGGGTACTTTCATACTAGCGTTATTCTTTTCCGGCATTGAGTTCCGTTCTAGGGGCTCAATACCGGAAAATAACTGATCAGTTTTATCCTAATGCATTCTGAATGGATAGCAATCCGTTCAGGATGCATCAGGACGTCGTCAGTTCAGTCTTTTTGCCTTTTCAGGACGGAGATAATACCGCAGCATGCTGCGGTTTTATCTCCGTCCAAAATTCCGGAACACTTGCAGGAATGACAGAATTTTTTCCCATTGACCTGCATTAATACCGGATCCGGCCCCAAGTGTTCCGGCAAAACGGATCCGGCATTGCGATCTGCGCATGCTCAGACAGCAAAAAATTTTAAAAAAATAAATGCCAGATCCGTTTTTCCGGATGACACCAGAGAGACGGATCCAGCATTTCAATGCATTTGTCATACGGATCAGGATCCTGATCTGTCTGACAAATGCCATCAGTTTGCATACATTTTGACGGATCTGGCAGGCAGTTCCGGCGACTGAACTGCCTGACGGAATCCTCTGCCGCAAGTGTGAAAGTAGCCTTAGCCTGATTTCTGCGCTGCAATTTTTTTTCCCGACATGCTGGATAAGGGGGAGGGGGAGATGGGGGCTTAGTAGAAAGGGACAGGGTTTAAGGTTTGAAATTTTTCCTCCAAAATTGCACCACAACTCTTTCATAAAACTCTGTCTCAAAGTAAGCTACTTTCACACAGGCGGTTCAAAACGGATCAGTTTTGCCCTGATGCATTCTGAATGGAAAAGGATCTGCTCAGAATGCATCAGAGCTTTGCTGTCCGCTTGACGAAACTGAGCCAAACAGATCCGTCCTGGCACATAATGTAAGTCAATGGGGACGGATCCATTTTCTATGACACAATCTGGCACAATAGAAAATGGATCCATCTCCCATTGACTTTCAATGGAGTTCATGACGGATCCGTCTTGGCTATGTTACAGATAATACAAATGGATCCGTTCATGTTGGATGCATGCGGTTGTGAAACGCGAGTGTGAAAGTAGCCTAAGACAACCAATAGTTGGTATAGTATCTACCCCTGCACCAGATTTATCATCACGCCTAAACCACTGTGATAAATCTGGCTCACAGGGGCTCCCAGTTTGTAGCCAGCTTTTGCAAAGCTTTCTGTGTCAGTTTAGTTATTGATCTAAACTTTTCCATCACTTATCTCCTACAGACTAACAGGCTGTGGGCTCAGCTGCTCTTTGAGCTAAATGCAAGACTGAAATATAGTAGACAGCTCCCTTCTCTGTGTCTGCATCAGTTGAGATGGGGAAGGGGGTTGTCTTGGCTAATGAACTGGACTAGAAAGCTAGCCCCCTTCTCTGTCAATGCATCACTCGAGATGGTGAAAGTGACAGGTTTAGCTAATGAACTGAGCCAGAGAGTCATCCACTTTCATCACATCAATGAGGAGAGGCTTCACTGTCTCTGTCAGAACAATGTGGAAGCGGAGGAAATGGGATCTGGAGAGGAGTGCTAAAATAGGATGATTCATGTGCATTTGAACTACGGATGAGTGAACCTGTGCAGAATTTAAAAAAAAGTTTCATTTGGACCAAAATCGATCCAGGCTGAACCAAATTGGCTCAAATTGCTCTGGAACTTGGTATAATACGCCCCTAGTCTCCTAAGATAAATTTTTGCTTTCCCCCCCCTCAAACTCTTGAACGCAATAACAGCAATAGCAGGGAGGAGTGTGGAAATCCTCCAGAATCCAGTCTTGATTCATTTTGACAGAAGTGATGTTTTGTCGGAGGACAACTTTGTCTGTTTACCTGTCATGAGGGGCATAGCTAGTATAGGGGGGCAGGGGAAGCAGCTGCTTGGGTCCGAACTCAGAAGGGGCCTATCCAGGAGGAGGACTGAAAGATTGTATTGTCCGGGCCGCCTCAACAGTATTATAGAATGACATTATGCACACTGTAGGAAACAGACAGAGCGTCTGACAGGCCATTATACAATGATATTATACACAGTGACATTGTAGGAAATGGACAGAGCGTCTGATAGGCCTAGTCTGAGAGGACGATCTTGACTAGCCACAGGAGTAGGGGTTGCACAGGAGGAAGAGGTTGTGAAAAAGTTTTTGTGGGGGGAAGGGTTCAGAAATTTGCTGTGGGGCCCAGCGATTTCTAGTTACACCACTGGGTGTCACCATACCCCCTGCAGCGCCGAAAACCCTCTCCAAGGTGACACTGGCCACTGTTCTAGTCTGCCTGTCCAAAAGTCCATGAAGTCAGGAAACAGGGTATGTGCCAGAGACTGGCCATAGTGTAGGTAGGCCTGAACCTGGTCGTTGAGATGGAAGGTCTCGGCTTTCTGATTTGCCTCAGCCTGGGCGGCAGGTGGAAAAACTGCTCTGTTATGTTGAGGACATTTAACTGGCTGCTTCTGCTTCTTGTGACAGTGGGAGGTGGGTGACTCTGTAGGAGACAGAGAGAATCTGATCTTGTTGCGGGGATGCTGCCTCACCAATGCTGCAAAAAAAATTGAACCAATAGGCCTTGAAAGAAATGTACTGTGCCTGCCCGTAACAGCTGGTCCAGGGTCCACCATCACATGCACCTTGCCGCTCTGTGAGAATCGCAAGGAGCAGCCCTTATTTTCTTCCACGTGAGAGTATAAGGCAGGGATGGCTTTTTGGGAGAAATAACGGTGGCTAGGTATCTTCCAGTGAGGCTAAGCACACACCATAAGCTCCCTTAAGAGAGCAGACTTTACCAAATGGTACTGCAGTGACTGGACTGCCAGCAACTGGGCCAGGTGAGAACTAAGCTTGCTGGGTGTGTAGAGTTGTTTCCTGGCCATGTATTCCGTTATCTATGACTGACGACGGAGAGATGAAGTCTGAGCGTGAGAAGCAGAAAGTGATGATGAAGTAAAAGACACCATACTGCCCGTGGATATGGCCTGGCTGCTGCAAGGGAGATTGGCAGAAAGGGGAAACTTCTTGCAGTAGCTCGTGGCCACCTTTGTTCGCCTATGGGATGGGGTGATGCCGCTTCATGTGGTTCAATGGAGCTGTGATGTCTATGTTTGTGTTTGCCTGCCAACGGATTATTTTACTCTCGCGGAGCTTACAGCATGGAGAAAAACTGCCCAATGGGAGATACTCGCGCAGAGCAATAGGCAGTTGAGCTTGGCTTAGCGCTGGCATGTGGTAACGCAGCTAAACCGCAGACCAATGCTGCACTACCCAACTGCACTATATAGAAAGTATATTATTGCTATATCACACCCCTGCTTCAATCCATGTTTTGGGGGGGCAACTGGTATATTACACTAGTAGAAATTATTTGTTCCAATGGCGTTTGTCACTATCTGTAGCTGAGGTAATGCAGCTAAACCGCAAACAAATGCTGCACTACCCAAATGCACTATATAGAAAGTATATTATTGCTATATCACACCCCTGCTTCAATCCATTTTTTGGGGGGGCAACTGGTATATCACACCAGTAGAAATTATTTGTTCCAATGGCGTTTGTCTCTATCTATAGCTGAGGTAATGCAGCTAAACCGCAAACAAATGCTGCACTACCCAAATGCACTACATAGAAAGTATATTATTGGTATATAACACCCCTGCTTCAGCGAGCCGTGAACGAGAAAAGTTTGCAGCGAAACGACTTCTGGGCGAACCGCAAGGCCATCTCTATCCGAGATCCTGTCCAATACGCAATCATCATTGGAGTCCTCACTTTCCCTTCCACTTTTATCAGACTGTGCGATATCATGGTGGGTTCCTTGACCCAACTGCCACTGTCGCTGGCCCCTTCGCCATACCATGGCTCTAATTGCCACTATTACCACCACCGGCACACCTATGTATGGGGTCCCCAGTCTCCTCCTTCAGGGCAGTCCAAATGCTGACTGGTCTCACACAAGTCATCAATAGGGAGACTCTCTTGACTATCTGCCATAAGACATGGTGCAGTTTTCTCGCTACTTCTCAGGGAAAAGTAAGGCTTCCCACTAGGAAGGGGCAGTGGAGACAGGGAGGACTCCACTGAAAGTTCCCAAACCCTATATTTCGCATAGCAAAAACAAAACAAAAAACATTGAACTGTCTGGAGATGCTCTGACACAGATTTAAGACTAGTATTTCACATTGTCAGAGGTTTCAAATGCTACCCTGTGTATTATAAGACACACATTGCACACTGATATTCTGAATTGTTATATTTTGAAAAAAAAATAAAAATAAATAAAGAACTGTCTAAAGATGCCCTGACACAGATTTTGGTATTTAATTTTTTCACTCAGATTTAAAATGCTCGCCTGTGTATTGTAAGACACAGGTTGTACTCATACACCGCTATTTTCCCAAACCCGAAAAAAACTCGAACTGTCTGGAGATGCCCTGACACAGATTTTGGACAAGTATTTCAATTTGTTAGTCAGAAATTTTAGACACTACCCTCTGTATTAAAAGACACATATTGCACACTTGTAGTTTGTATTGATATGTTTCGCAAAAAATAAAAAATAAAATAGTTGAACTGTCTGGAGATGCCCTGATACAGATTTCAGACTAGTATTTCACCTTTCACTCAGAAATTTTAAACGCTACCCTCTGTAATGTAAGATACAAAAATTGA
Organism: Bufo bufo; assembly: GCF_905171765.1. Lineage (NCBI taxonomy): Eukaryota > Metazoa > Chordata > Amphibia > Anura > Bufonidae > Bufo > Bufo bufo. The sequence continues at coordinate 392,607,834 of NC_053393.1, read as the reverse complement.
ACTGTCTGGAGATACCCTGACTAGAAATGAGCCTTAGTAGTGGTGTAGAACACTGTGCCTTACAGTAACACGCATAGGGAGTCTGCTTTGGTAGTGAAATAATACTGTGAGTCCATAAGACGTGCAGATGACAGGCGTCGCTCTTAGAATCACTGCATACTTCACTTATTTGGGCGGTCACAGGGCCAAAACTGACCAAATAACTCAAGTATCAACTCAGCCTTACAGGTCAATGTTAGCGTCAAGAAGAAGCGCACTCCTTTTACACCGTCGTCAGCTGATTCCACATAGATGTCTACAGAACCTGTTCTATTAAACGCTTATACAAGTATTACCCAGAAAAAACTGATCCTGTATGTGGAGCATATGCCTTCACTTGGTCAGCATTTGCTCAATAATACATCAGTATTGCTAAAGGGAAAAAAAAAACGGATTGGATCTAAAACAGAGAATGGAATGGAATATTTGCATGTCTTCTGTGTTTTGTACCCACTCTTGCTTTTGGCTATCAAATCATAAGCAAATTCTGATGGGACCATACAGGCCTTAAAGCTGCTACACAGACAGGATCCGTTGTGCATCTAATTTTTCCTTCCTTCTGACAGATCAGAAGTAGGGTCAAATAAATGAGGATGTCAGCCAGGCCGAAATCCAAAATAGTGGACCAGTCATGAAGTGGGGAGGGTGGGAATAGCATGAGAAGTCCACAGAGTGGACCTATGACATAGTGGTGAGGTGAAAGCAGCATTAGGAGACTGCAGAGTGGCCCAATGACAGCGTCTGGAGGTGGAAGCAGTATGAGGAGGACACCGAGTGGCACAATGACAGAGTCTGTAGGTGGCGGCAGCAGCAGCAGCATTAGGAGAAGGCCACCAAGTGGCACAATGACAGAGTGTGGAGGTGGCAGCAGTATGAGGAGGCCACTGAGTGGCACAATTACAGACACTGGAGGCAGTGGCGTAGCTAGAAATGACTGGGCCCCACAGCAAATTTTTGAAAGGGGCCCCCCTCTTCCAGTAATTTTTTCGCAACCCCTTCCTTTCATGCCACCCCATTCCTGTGGCTAGTAAAGATCGCTCTTTCAGACCAGGCCCGGCAGCTGTTCCATACGTTTTCTACACCGTCTATACTGTCACTGTATATAATTTCATTGCGTAATACTGTTGAGGGGACCCTGACAAAATCTTTTAGTCCTCCTCCACCTGGATGGGCCCCCTTATGGGTCAGGGCCCCAAAGCAGCCGCTTCCCCTGCTTCCCCTATAGTTACGCCCCTGACTGGAGGTAGCAGCAGCAAGAGGAGACCACAGAGCGGCACAATGACAGAGTCTGGAGGTGGCAGCAGCATGAGAAGACCACAGATAGGTAAAATGACAGAGTTTGCAGGTGGCAGGAGCAGACGCATCAGGAGGAGGCCACAGAGTGGAACAATGACAGAGTGTGTAGGTGGCGACAGCAGCAGCAGCATGAGGAGTAGGCCACAGAGTGGCACAATGATAGAGTGTGGAGGTGGCAGCAGCATGAGTAGGCCACAGAGTGGCACAATGACAGAGTCTGGAGGTGGCAGCAGCATGAGGAGACCACAGATCGGCACAGTGACAGAGTCTGGAGGTGGTGGCAGCAGTATCAAAAGTAGGCCACAGAGTGGCACAATGACAGAGAGTGGAGGTGGCAGCAGCATGAGTAAGCCACAGAGTGTCACAATGACAGAGTCTGGAGGTGGCGGCAGCAGCATCAGGAAGAGGCCACAGAGTGGCACAATAACAGAGTCTGGAGGTGGCGGCGGCATGAGTAGGTCACAGAGTGGCACAATGACAGAGCCTCGAGGTGGCGGCAGCAGCATCAGCATTAGGAGGAGGGCACAGAGTAGCACAATGACAGACACTGGAGGTGGCGGCAGCATGAGTAGGCCACAGAGTGGCACAATGACAGAGTTTGGAGGTGGCAGCAGCATGAGGAGACCACAGAATGGCACAATGACAGAGTCTGGAGGTGGCAGCATGAGAAGTCCATCAGGAGTAGGCCACAGAGTGGCACAATGACAGAGAGTGGAGGTGGCAGCAGCATGAGTAGGCCAAAAAGTGGCACAATGACAGAGTCTGGAGATGACGGCAGCATCAGGAGGCCACAGAGTCGCAAGGTGAAATACTGTGGAGGTTGGTGGCAATACCAGTACCCGCTAAAGAGGGTGGAAAGAAGGAGCACTTGGCATCAGATGTGTGGCATCAGGCGGGTAACAGCATCAGAATAGTAGCTGAGGCAGGTAGCCAGAAGAAACCGGTCTCTTTTGTCAAATTGTTGGTGTGGCACCATGGATGATCTAGTCTGATGCACAAGGCATTGGTGTGTGGAAATCCTGGCTAATCCACGCCTGATTCATCTTGATGCAGTGTCCCACTATGTGCTATATGTGGGCACTTTAAACTGTTGCTAAATGTAATATCAAATGTATTGTGGTATCATGCTGTAATTCCATTTACCTTTATTCGTCTCTAGTCAACCAATCACATGGCAGTTGCTTCAATGCATTTAGGGGTGTGGTCCTGGTCAAGAGAATCTCCTGAACTCCAAACTGAATGTCAGAATGGGAAAGAAAGGTGATTAAAGCAATTTTGAGCGTGGCATGGTTGTTGGTGCCAGACGGGCCGGTCTGAGTATTTCACAATCTGCTCAGTTACTGGGATTTTCACGCACAACCATTTCTAGGGTTTACAAAGAATGGTGTGAAAAGGGAAAAACATCCAGTATGCGGCAGTCCTGTGGGCAAAAATGCCTTGTGGATGCTAGAGGTCAGAGGAGAATGGGCCGACTGATTCAAGCTGATAGAAGAGCGTTGACTGAAATAACCACTCGTTACAACCGAGGTATGCAGCAAAGCATTTGTGAAGCCACAACACGCACAACCTTGAGGCGCATGGGCTACAACAGCAGAAGACCCCACCGGGTACCACTCATCTCCACTACAAATAGGAAAAAGAGGCTACAATTTGCACCATCTCACCAAAATTGGACTGTTAAAGACTGGAAAAATGTTGCCTGGTCTGAGTCTCGATTTCTGTTGAGACATTCAAATGGTAGAGTCCGAATTTGGCGTAAACAGAATGAGAACATCTATACATCCTCTGATGGCTACTTCCAGCAGGATAATGCACCATGTCACAAAGCTCAAATCATTTCAAATTGGTTTCTTAAACATGACAATGAGTTCACTGTACTAAAATGGCCCCCACAGTCACCAGATCTCAACCCAATAGAGCATCTTTGGGATGTGGTGGAACGGGAGCTTCGTGCCCTGGATGTGCATCCCTCAAATCTCCATCAACTGCAAGATGCTATCCTATCAATATGGGCCAACATTTCTAAAGAATGCTATCCGCACCTTGTTGAATCAATGCCACGTAGAATTAAGGCAGTTCTGAAGGCAAAAGGGGGTCCAACACCGTATTAGTATGGTGTTCCTAATAATTCTTTAGGTGAGTGTATATGGCTGGGTGTTGTGTCAAGTCAGTGTGTGTGTTGAGGATGAGAATAAAGAGAGGAGGAAGTTAACCCGTTCGCTACCAGCGCGTAGCTGTATGGCGCTGCGAGCTAGGTATAAAATACCAGCTTAGTACAGCTACGGCGCGCAGATCGGGCAGGTGCAGGAGCTGCGCCAGCCTGATCAGCGGCAGGGGTCCAGCTGTCACTGATAGCCGGACACCTGATGTATGCGCCGGCATCGGTGAAATCACTGATGCCGGTGCATTAACCCTTGCACGGCTGCATCCTTTTCCCAAAATAAAGTAAAAAAATTGTAAAATATAGGGGGAAAAAACAGTAGACATATTAGGTATCCCCGCGTCCGTATCGACCGGCTCTATAAAAATATCACATGAACTAACCCCTCAGATGAACACCATCAAAAAATTAAATAAAAACTGCTAAAAACACAATTTTTTTTGTCAACTTACATCACTAAAAGTGCAACACCAAGTGATAAAAAAATGCATATGCCCCCCAAAATAGTACCAATCTAACAGTCACCTCATCCCACAAAAAATTAGCCCTTACCTAAGACAATCGCCCAAAAAAAAATAAAATAAACTATGGCTCTCACTATGGAGACACTAAAACATGATTTATTTGTTTCAAAAATGCTTTCATTGTGTTAAATGTAAAAAAGATATAAAAAAGTATACATATTGGGTATCACCGCGTTCATAACGACCTGTTCTATAAAAATACCACATGACCTAACCCCTCAGGTGAACACCGTAAAAAAAAAAAACTGTCAAAAAAGCAGGTTTTTTTGTCACCTTACATCACAAAAAGTATAATACCAAGCGATCAAAAAATCATATGCACCCCAAAATAGTGACTATCTAGCCGTCACCTCATCCTGCAAAAATACGTACCTAAGACAATCGCTCAAAAACTGAAAAAACTATGGCTCTCAGACTATGGAGACACTAAAACATGATTTTTTTTTTGTTTCAAGGAGCATTCTCGGGGCTGGTTTATTTTCGGGCTGGTATATGGGCCTTGCGTGACCTGGACACGGATGGAAGGCGTATAGCCGGACTTAGACGCAGCCTTTTTACGCTCTCGGGTGCCCCTAACTTGTACTGACTTGAGGCCATAGATACTGGGCAGATTTGCTTCCCCCTCTCAGTACTGGCGTGTGGTGCGGGTGTGGGGAGTAGGGTTCCCTTGGGGCCCTAAGGTGGTTGTTGTCTTTGGCCAAAGGGCTGAAGGGCGCACTGGGTGAGAGTAAGAGTGCCCCAGGTTCGGATACGGCCTCATACTTGCCCCCGACGCTGGGGTGGCCGCGTAATTAATAGTTCGACCGGATCTCTGCACTACCCCAGTCGGGGATGAAGAGTGGATCCCTGTGAGAGGTGGAGAGGCCCACACATTATGTGCCGCTGCCATAGTCCGTGCGTTCTTGCTCTGCACTGAATTGTACTGATTTATATTCTTGGAACCTTTCAGGCCCGGTTGGCAGTCTTTATCCTGTTCTTTCGTTGAGAAAACCAAGAGAAAAGGGCTGAAGATTGGCGAGCCTTGAAGGTGCCAACCTGCTGTACTGTGGGACGCCCAACCTCCCTTCTTTAACTATCTAACCTTAAATATATTATGTGCATTAACAGAGACTAACCTCGACTAACTTGGACTGAATGGAGTGTTTATATATATCTATCTTATAACAACATTTAAGTTCCACATGCTTCAATCTTTACTCTCTCTCCAATAGGTGGTTTACTATTATGCTTTGAAAATACGGATATGGTTGTATGCTTTTGATCTATTTTGCATGAAGTGAACTTCTTTTTTCTCCCTAGGTTTTCCCTCTGTAAATGTATACTCTGGTTACGCTTTATGATATAGTGTGGTAAAATACTTAGTTATAATGCCCCCTAAGTTTCGGAAATCAGGGGGGGGGGGGTAAGTCCCCCGAAAGGAGGCCCCAGGACTAGTCCCCAAGCGCGTCTTGATAAATTTTTGCGGTCTCCAACTCCCAAAACCAGGGGGGTTTTCCCAAAAAGCCGGAGGCCATCCTGAATTGGGAGGAAATAAGCCTGGTGTTACAACGTCGGCTTCCACGGAGGCTAAGGAGGTTGATGGGGAAGGCCTAGATAGTGTTAACAATAAATTAGCTGAAATTCTGGGGGCAGTGAATATGACTAATAGCACCGTATCTCAATTAACAACCACAATGGCGGCGTTACAAGGGGATATCACCATAATTAGGGATGAATTTACAAAACTAAGAGCAAAGGTGAAAGATTTGGAGTTGGAGATAGTGGTCGCGAAAAAGGAGCTTAGTTTAACAAAAAAAATGCCTTGAGGGTGTGGAGCAAGAATGTCTTGGTTTAAAAAACTAATTGATAGATCTGGAGGATAGATCTCGGAGGAATAACATAAGACTGATGGGGTTCCCTGAGGGGGTGGAACAAGAGAACCCAGCGGACTTTGTGCAAAAGTGGCTGGTGCAAACATTGGGATCGGACTATGATCTATCTACGTTTTGTGTAGAGCGTGCTCATAGAATCCCTCTGAGGAAGCCCGCCCAGGTGCACCCCCGAGGGCTTTATTAGCTAGATTAGTCTGCTCCAAGGATCGTGATTGGGTACTCAGACGCAAAAGAGAACTCCTTAAAACTGGCTTTGAAGGGAATGACATTCAAATATACAATGATTTTTGTCGTGAGACACAAAATAAAAGGCGTTCTTTTTATGATGTCAAAAAAAGATTAATTTCCGCACACATAAAGTACGCAATGTTGTATTCGACTAAACTCAGGGTTGTTTATAACGAGTCCGTGCAATTTTTTTTTACACCCACAGAGGCTGCACAGTGGCTTGATTTGGCCGGTCTGTAGCCCCCGCAGGGATCTTATAACTCTCCAGATGGGGTCTGTATTTCTACGTGTGACCACACGGTGGGGTGGAGTGAGGAGTGGGGGTTGAGTGGGAGTGGGGTTGGTGAAGTGGAAGAGGTTGATGGGGACAATATTCTCTGTGAGCCAAATGGTGGGTTTGGGTAGTGGTTATGGGTGGGGGGTGGGTCTTTGGGAAAGGGAAGGGGTGGGGGGTTAGCTGCTGTCGCTGGGCCTAGGGGACCTCTTTCCCCCCTCCTGCCGGTCTGTGGGCGGTTTCGTCTTGTGATAGCTTATAATGACGCGTAGGGTTCTGTGTTGGAATGTGTGAGGGCTGGGGGATAGAATTAAAAGGACAGTGGTGGCTGATGTTATTGCTTGCCATCTCCCGGCAATAGTGGCCTTATTGGAGACGCACGCAACGGTTGAGAAGCTTCCCCAATTAAAAACGCGATGAGCGAAATTGGAATACTACTCATGCCTCTCATCATATTCGAGGGGTGTGAGTGTGTATATCCATCACAGGGTTGATTTTCATCCGTTGGATGTTAGGGTGGACAGGGCGGGTCGATTTGTCTTCCTCCATTGTCAGTGAAGTGGGCAGGAGACTATTCTAAATTTTGTGTATGTGCCTCCCCCATTTGCGTCCACTGTTCTATCTTTGCTCTCCACGTTTACTTGTAGCAAACCTCCCTTTCCGCTGTTGCTCGTAGGCGATTTTAACGCTGTTTTGGATCCGGAGCTGGATAGGGTATCTCTCTCCTCTGAGCAGAGGCAGACTCAATCTCTTCTGGGCACTCTTACTCAGGAGTTGGCATGGGTCGACGTTTGGCGCTATTTGTATGGAGAAAAAAGAGTGTATTCAGGCTTTGGCCGGACGTACAGGTCAATGTCAAGAATCGACTTAGCGTTTGCAAATGGGGCTATGTCTGATCAAGTTGTGAAGATGAAATATGAACTGCACAGAATTTCTGACCATTCTCCGGTTCTGCTTCTGCTTAGAGAAGTAGGGTCAAATATGGGTCCTAATAGAGCCTTTAGATTGAATCCATATTGTTCGGAGATTATCGGTGAGCGGGATCTTATCAATGAAGAGATCCTTGAATTTTGGCATCGTAACGAGGGCTCAACCCATATCCATTTTGTATGGGACGCTTTGAAGGCCTATATTAGGGGCCTTTATTGCGGTAAAATAAAAAGACAACGAGCGGAGTTCCATAAGCAGGAAAATGCAATGAAGGAGACAGCTAGGAGGTTGCAGGGCGAGTTGATGAAATACGGTACGGACCCTCTTCGCATACAATTGAAAGCCGCTAATCTACAGTATAGGACTCTTATGGTTAATAAGGCTCAACATAAACTTTTTTTTCAAGGACAGAGATGCTTTAGTGAGGAGGGGAAAACAGGGAAACTGTTAGCTGCATTGGTCGCCAATCAAAGGGTTGGGACAAAAATTAGGCATATTAGGAACACTCGGGGCCAGATAGTTAACGATCCAGATCAGATCAGACAGGAATTTGTTAAGTACTATTCCACTATATATAGATCTGAAATGATATGTAGTCCTTCCAAAATCAATGACTACTTGGACCAATTAGAAATGCCTTTTCTCTCGCCTCAGGAAACCGGAATGCTTGATCACCCTATACAACAGGCAGATTTGGAGGACGCTCTGCGATCCGTTAAATATAATTCTTCCACTGGGGCGGATGGCTTGCCATTTGAACTATATAGATATCATGCTAAAGTACTCCTCCCTATTCTGTTGCAGGTTTTAAATGAATCATGTAGTTATGGCTCTCTCCCCCCATCCTTTAGGGAGGCAATTATTACCTTAATCTTAAAAAAGATAAGGATGGTAGTGAGGTTGGGTCTTACAGGCCGATATCACTCCTTAATACAGACTATAAGATCTTCGCAAAATCTTTAGCAAACCGTCTTAAACAGGTAATTGCAGCCCTGGTTCATTCCAACCAACAGGATTTATACCTGGGAGACAGATTCAGGCGAATCTATATGGGGTGTATTTGAACCTGTCGGTGGGGGGGGGGGAAGCCGGACCACTCCATCCTGTCTCTGGACGCTGCTAAGGCGTTCGACAGGGTGAAGTGGTCCTTCTTGTGGCGGACCATGGCACATTTTCGATTGGGGAATGCTTTTATTGCAATGACTCAACTGTTATACACTCAACCAAATGTCCGAGTTAATATTGTTGGGGTTAACTCCTCTATGATTGAGCTCCAACGTGGCACGAGACAGGAATGTCCCCTCTCCCCTTTATTATTTGCATTATTTCTGGAGTCGCTGGCGTGCACTTGGATGGTCAGATTCGGGGGTTCGGGGTAGCGGGAGAGAGTGACAAAATCAGGCTCTAGGCCGACGATATTATACTTTTTTTGAATCAGGGCTGGAATGCTGTCCCCTATGTTATGCAGGTGATAGAGGAGTTTAGCTAATTGTCTGGTTATTCAATTAATTGGGCTAAGTCCTCACTCCTCCCGCTAAATCGAAATGTCCCCGACGGTGGCTCCCGAATCCGGATACTATCGTTGGATGACTCTCTCGACTATCTGGGGATAAAGATAGGTGTCCCCATAAGTAGATTCTATGAATTAAATCTTTCCCCGGTAATGGACAAAGTAAAGGGGAACATTAGAGCCTGGCAAAAATTGCTAATATCGCAATCTGATCGACTGGCACTAGTAAAAATGATCATACTACCTCTGGTTTTATATCCGATCTGCGCCTCCCCCATTTGGATAGAGGACGCTTTTTTTTATATATTGGAAGCTTTAATAAATGATCTAATTTGGGGGAGGAAGAGGGTCTGAATAAAGCAGAAGTATCTATGGCTGGCTGAGGCAGAAGGGGGCCTGTCACTCCCTTTTTTTTCAAGGGAATTTTTTTTCTGCGTAGGTACAAAGATGTTGTTATTCTGGAGAGAATGCACTAGGGCAGTATTTAACTAGGGTAACAGGTAGGTCAATTGAGAATATTTTTATGCACTTAGAAACGGCACAATTTGGTGTTTTGGACACTAGATATGTAATCCCTAGAACTCTACAGAAGGTCTGGGATACATTGAAAACGACTTTCCAGGTGTCACATGCTTTTCATTTCACCCTGTTGTGGGATAATCGGAATTTACTGGAATTTTTGAAAATAACGGATTACACTTATAGGAGTTGTAGGGGTATTTCTAGAGTGGCACACTTGTTTGTTGCAGATCGCTTTAAAGTTTTAGGGGACTTTAATTTCACTAACACTTTCTTATACCGATTTATGTACGCACGTTTAAAACATGCACACAAAGCCACACTTAATAAAACATACATGATCAGTCAACAACATTCATTCTTTGATTATTGTTTCCTTCACTTAGAGAAAAAGATTAAAATGGCACAGATTTATTTGAAAATGCGAGAATCACTGTCCACTGTGTTCCCTTTTAAAAGTATATATAAATGAGAGCAGGAACTGAAAACCTCCCCCTGCCCTGGCCACAGATTTTTAAAAACATCAAAAGGGTAGTATCAGCATCCAGCTATAGATTGATTCAGTTTAAGATCTTACACAGGTTATACTATACACCGCAAATGCAGGCTAAGTTCGCTAACAACAGAGGTCGTGAATTTTTCTGTCAAAGGTGCGGTATCCCCAATGTTGGATACACTCATCTTTTATGGGAATGTAGTGGGATAAAGCGCTTTTGGGTTCAGGTATTTACAGCATTGCAGGGGGATTTCCCCCAATCATGTGCACCGGATATGATCTCCGTAATTCTGGGTGTCTGTATACCAGAAAATTCTAACTCTTCTATACATCAATTGAGCTGGCTGAAGGGCTGTCTGATCGCTAAGGCTTTGATAGTTAAGAGATGGGGATCCCCCATTTCTCCGGTATTTGAGGAGTGGAGACTGATTATGTCCCAAATAAAGATCTATGAGGAGGTTGAGAGGCGGAGAAGGTTGGGCATGCGTCTCTTTTCTGTTTTGTAGAGGCGAGATGGATTGACTATGTTGGTTTTTATCGGGCGGACCATCAGGATGGGTACGGGGGGTATGGGGTTCGGGCTTCCAGCGACAGCAACTAAGGGAAGGGTAGGTGGGGAATGGATGGGCTCAAAGGTACTAGGTTTTAGTCTATAGAGATGGATCTAATGGTATTGTTTGTAATGATGTTGAAACTATAGTAATATTTTTTTTTATATGTGTATAAGCCTCTTTTGGTATTTTTGTGTTTCTGGTTCTGTTGAAAAGTTTTTGTAATCATTATTCAAGAAAATAAAATATTTAATAATTTAAAAAAATAAATAAAAAATGATATCATTGTGTGAAACTTACATAAATAAAAAAAGTTGACATATTAGGTATTGCCAGCCATGTCCATAATGACCAGATCTATAAAAATTTCACATGACCTAAAGCCATTTTACCTCATCACAAAAAGTGTAATAACAAGCGATCAAAAAGTCATGCACACCCGGAAATAGTACTAATCAAACCGTCATCTCATCCCACAAAAAAATTAGACCCTGCCTAAGACAATTGCCCAAAAAAAAAAAAAAATAGGGCTCTCAGAATATGGAGACCCTGAAACAGGATTTTTTTTAATAAAAAAATGCTGTTATTGTGTAAAACATTAAAAAATATAAAAGTAGACATATTAGGTATTGCTGCGTCTGTAACAACCTGCTATATAAAAATACCACATGATTTAACCTGTCAGATGAACATTGTAAATAACAAAAAATAAAAAACTGCTATTTTTTGTTATCTTGCCTCACAAAAAGTGTAATATAGTGCAACCAAAAATATGTACCCTAAAATAGTACCAACAAAACTGCCACCTTGTCCCGTAGTTTCCAAAACGGGGTAACTTTTTGGAGTTTCTACTCTAGGGGTCTTCAAATGTGACATGTCAGCTTAAAATTATCCCAGTGAAATCTGCTTTCCAAAAACCATATAGCATTCCTTTCCTTCTGCGCAATGCCGTGTGCCCGTACAGCAGTTTATGACCACATATGGGGTGTTTCCACAAACTACAGAATCAGGGCAATAAATATTGAGTTTTGTTTTGCTGTTATTCCTTGCTTTGTTAGTAGAAAAAAATTATTAATATGGAAAATCTGCCAAAAAAGTGAAATTCTGAAATTTCATCTCCATTTTCCATTAATTCTTGAGGAACACCTAAAGGGTTAACAAAGTTTGTAAAATCTGTTTTGAATACTTTGAGGGGTGTAGTTTCTAAAATGGGGTCATTTTTGGGTGGTTTCTATTATTCAAGCCTCACAAAGTGATTTCAGACCTGAACTGGTCCTTTAAAAGTGGGTTTTGGAAATTTGCCGAAAAATTTCAAGATTTGCTTCTAAACTTTTAAGCCTTCTAACCAAAAAATGGCATTCACAAAATTATCCAAACATGAAGTAGGCATATGGGGAATGTAAAGTAGTACTGTAGCTATTTTTGGACTATCTATTATAAAAGTAGAAAAAAAGAAATTTGGAAATTTGCTAATTTTTCAGAATTTTTGGTAAATTTGATATTTTTTTATTGATAAAAATGAAATTTTTTTACTAAATTTTACCACTGTCATGAAGTACAATATGTGACGAGAAAACAGTCTCAGAATCGTCTGGATAAGTAAAAGTTTTTTAAAGTTATTACCACATAAAGTGACACATGTCAGATTTGCATAAATCGGCCTGGGATTTAATGTGAAAAGTGGCTCGGTAGTAAATGGGTTAATAGAGGAGGTGGAAATTTGTTTTTCCACCAAAATAATTCACAAAAGATTTTTTGCTGAATACAATTCTTTTTTTACTGAATGCTGCATGAAATTAGTTTTTCCACCTAAATAATTCACAAGCTTAACGCTGAATACAATTTTTTTTCCACTGAAATAAGTCACAAAAGATTTTACCGCATATAATTGCAGCGCTTAACGCTGAATACAATTTTTTTCCCCACCAAGATATGTCACAAAGGATTTTTCCACATATATCTGCAGCGCTGAACGCTGAATGAAATTTGTTTTTCCACTGAAATATTTAACAAAATATTTTAACGCATATAAGTGCAGAGCTGAATAAAATTTATTTTTCCACCAAAATACTTCAATAAAGATTTTACCACATATAACGGAGAACGGAGATGGAAAGGGTCTTCGGATTCCCCCCGCACTATACGAACGTTTCAGAAATGAACCGCTGCTCTGAACAGCAGCTCCAGAGAAGGTCATGGAGCGTCCCGGTCATTCAGCATCTATGCTCTCCAATTATTTTGAAAGTGTGTAGAAGCCACACGGGGCCCCCACGCTGCAGATTTATCATGGAGACATCATGGAAATTTAACTGCATATAACCGCAGTGCTGACCGCTGAATAAATTTTGTTTTTCGACAAAAATACTTCAATATTTTACCACATATAACCGCCGCACTGACTAACCCCTGCACCACTACTTCCCGGGTAGGTAGGCTGCTGCGAAGCAGGTGCTTTATCCCGGGCACGTTTGGCTCCCGACCTCCCACTGCTGCCACCCTGCTGACTCCCAGCCATGCTTTCAACACATACAACCGCTGCCGACGTGAACCGAGAATGCATTTTTCTGTTTGTACTGAAATAGACCACTGAAACGCTTTCAACACATTTAACCACCGCTGACGTGAACTGAGAATGCATTTTTCTGTTTACACTGAAATAGGCCACAAACACTTTCAACACATATAACCGCCGCTGACGTGAACTGAGAATAAATGCACCAGTGAAGTGCGTATATATTCTTCTGAACGCTTTTGCCACAAATAATTGCACTAGTGAAATGCGTATATATTTTTCTTTTTTTACTGTGAAACAGTGACAGGTCTCACACAGGTTAGAGGCAAGGAAGGGGTGGATAGTGCGGTCCACACCCCTATTCCACCACAGGTGAGACCAGCTGGAGGTACTCAGGCTGGCATAAAGCACCTCCCAGGGTGTCAGTAAGAGGGGAGTGTGTTACCCGTGGAGAGAGGCCTGGAGGCTCTTTGAGTGTGGTCTCAGCTGGGCAAGGCTGAGAGACCACGAGGCTGGGAGATAGCCTGGAGTTGGGGGATGAAGCAACACCTGGGAGGATCGCAGGGCCATAGTCAGGTGTACTACTGAGCCCCAATCCCCTATAAGAGCTACTGGACTGGAGACAGTGGGTGTACTGTGCTCTGTACAGACAGTAGGCTGTGGGACATTGGCTGGGAAATCCAAATGTGATCACAGGGTGTGAACGGTGACTTAGGTGAGTCAGGAATACTATGTTTAGTTAGAGCCTGGAAGAGCGAGTGTTTATTGTTTTGCTTTTGCTGGTGTGCCACAATAAATGCACTGTTTGGACCTTAAACCTGGTGTCCTGAAGCCGTATCTGTGAGGATGATCCCCTGAAAGAAAGCTACCCCCCACAGACCCTATACACTTTCACCAAAAATAACTGCAACAGTGCAGTCCGTGTATATTTTCTTATGCTACTGAAATATGCCCCTATACACTTTCACCAGAAATAACTGCAACAGTGCAGTGCACATATTTGTTTTTTTTTCCCTGAAATACGCCCCTATACGTTATTACCAGATATAACTGCAAACGTGCAGTGCATATATATGTCTTTTTTTTTACTGAAATACGCCCCTATACGTTTTCACCAGAAATAACTGCAACAGTGCAGTACATATTTATTTCTTGTTGTACTGAAATATGCCGCTATACGCTTTCACCAAAAATAACTGCAACAGTGCAGTACGTATACATTTTTCTTTTTTTACTGTAATACGCCCCTGTATGCTTTTAACAGAAAACTGCAACAGTGCAGTGCATATATATTTTTATTTATTTTATGAAATACGCCCCTATACACTTTCACCAGAAATAACTGCAGAAGTGACCTGAGAATATATATTTTTTGTTGGAATGAAAAAAACAACTATACGCTTTAACCAGAAAAGAATTAAATAGTGAAGTGTGAATATATTTTTCTGGTAGTGCTGAAATATGCCCCTATACGCTTCCACCAGAAATAACTGCAACATTGCAGTGCGTATATATTTTTCTTGTTGGACTGAAATACGCCCCTATATGCTTTCAGTAGAAATAACTGCAACAGTGCAATGCGTATATATTTTTCTTATTTTAATGAAATATGCCCCTATACGCTTTAACCCCTTAAGGACTCAGTCCTATTTCACCTTAAGGACTTGGGGTACTTTTTGATCGCTTGCTATTACACTTTTTGTGATGTAAGGTGACAAAAAATGGCTTTTTTTACACTGTTTTTATTTTTATTTTTTACGGTATTCATCTGAAGGGTTAGGTCATGTGATATTTTTATAGAGCAAGTTATTGTGGACGCTGCGATACCCAATATGTATACTTTTTTTTCATTTATGTAAGTTTTACACAATGATTTCTTTTTTTAAACAAAAAAAATCATGTTTTAGTGTTTCCATAGTCTCAGAGCCATAATTTTTTCAGTTTTTGGGCTATTACTTTGGGTAGGGTATGATTTTTGCGGGATGAGATGACGGTTTTATTGGCACTATTTTGGGGTGCATATGACTTTTTGATCAATTGCCATTACACTTTTTGTGATGTAAGGTGACAAAAAATGGTTTATTTAGCACAGTTTTTATTTTTAATTTTTTACGGTGTTCATCTGAGGGGTTAAGTCATGTGATATTTTTATAGAGCCGGTCAATACGGACGCGGTGATACCTAATATGTATACTTTTTTTTATTTATGTAAGTTTTACACAATAATATCATTTTTGAAACAAAAAAAAAATCATGTTTTAGTGTCTCCATAGTCTGAGAGACAGTTTTTTCAGTTTTTGGGCGATTATCTTAGGTAGGGTCTCATTTT
Source organism: Bufo bufo (assembly GCF_905171765.1). Classification (NCBI taxonomy): domain Eukaryota; kingdom Metazoa; phylum Chordata; class Amphibia; order Anura; family Bufonidae; genus Bufo; species Bufo bufo. The sequence goes on along the minus strand of NC_053393.1, from coordinate 392,592,594 downwards.
TTGCAGGATGAGATGATGGTTCGATTGGAACTATTTTGGGGTGCATATGACTTTTTGATCGTTTGCTGTTGTACTTTTTGTGATGTAAGGTGACAAAAAAATTGTTTATTTAGCACAATTATTTATTTATTTTTTTACGGTGTTCATCTGAGGGGTTAGGTCATGTGACGGTTTAAGGCTTTTTGATCGCTTGGTATCACACTTTTTGTGACCAAAAATGGATGTTTTGGCACAGTTTTTTTGTTTTGGTTTTTTTACTGCATTCACCTGACAGGGTGTATCATGTGATATTTTTATAGAGCCGGTCGATACTGACGCGGAGATACCTATTATGTCTACTTTCCCCCCCCCCCCCCCCCTATTTTTTTTTAGCAATTTTTTTGCCATTTTTTTTTTAACTTTATTTGGGGAAATGACATTTTTGTTTATTTTTACTTGAAACTTTTAATTTTTTGGGGGGAAAACTTTATTTTTACTTTATTTTTTGTCCCACTTAGGGACTTCAACTTTTGGGGGTCTAATCCCTTTTACAATGCATTCCAATACTTCTGTATTGGAATGCATTGGCTGTATGAGTAATACTGTGTGTATTACTCATACAGCTTCCGGCCTGTGAGATCCAGGGGGCTGGATCTCACAGGCTCTTCACTGGAAGGCAGCGTGATGCCTTTCTTAGACATCGCGCTGCCTTCCATGCCATCGGGTCCCCCCTACAGCCGCATGGGGACCCGATGTCACGCCGGATCACCGCCGCAACCACAGGTAAAAGCCGCAAACCGCAGGTCTGAATTGACCTGCGGTTTGCGGCGATCGCCGACACGGGGGAGTCACGGGACACCCCCCCCGGCGTTGTGACAGGATGCCCGCTGAATGATTTCAGCAGACATCCTGTTGCGATTAACCCCCGCCGCGCCGCAATCGCGATTTAAAGTTAGGACGTACCTTAAGGACTCGGGAAATAGGGCATACCGGTACATCCTAAGTCCTTAAGGGGTTAAACAGAAATAACTGCAGAAGTGAAATGCTTATATATTTTTCTTGTAGTACTGAATAAGGTACTAAGACAAAAGCCTCTAAAGGCTTTTCAACATAAGACTTGCAGCCCAATAACAAAAAGCTTGAATGACAGAGCTGTCTAATGACTATTTGGATCCCCAAGAAATCGTTCCCTGCACTTGTAAATCACTTTAGTATCAATGTCCCTAGTGCCTTCTGATGTCTCTCCCTGCACTAAGATGCTGTGAAATGATTCCTCCCTATCCTTTCCCTGCACTTATAAATCGTTTTTTCTGTCTTTTTTTCCCACAATCGTTTTTCCAATAGCTGTCCCTAGTGCCTTCACATGTCTGTCCCTGCACTCTGAACACTGGAAAATGTCTGACTGTAAGACGGCCGATGTATTTATAGTGCTGTGACATCACAGGGCTGACTGGCTGCTGTCAATCTGGGTGATCCCGCCTTCCCAGTTCCTTGCCCCATGTCCTCAGTCCTCACACGTGTAGCCGCCATTTCAGAAAAAATGTGATTTGTTACCACGAAGCGCGAGGAAATTTGCATTCGTTGCGAATCAAATTTTTCCTAAAATTCTAAACAAATTCCACTTTGTCAGCTTCGATTCGCTCATGTCTAGCCCTGACACAGATTTCAGCCAAGTATTTCCTCTTATCACTCAGAGATTTCAAACACTACCCTCTGAATTATATAAGACACACATTGCACACTTGTATTCTGTATTGCTATATTTTGCAAAAAAACACTTGAACTGTCTGGAGATGCCCTGACACAGATTTCGAACTAGTATTGCATGTTTTCTCTCAGAGATTTCAAACGCTATCCTCTGTATTGAGACACCTGTTGGAAATATACATCGCTATTTTACCACCCACCCCACTTTTCCCCAAAAAAATTTAACTGTCTGGAGATGCCCTGCCAGATGGCCTGGCATATTTCAAGCACTATCTGTCCTCTGGATGGTAAAACACGTTTTGTACAGATTTGAGGTTATTCCCACCACACAAACTGTATTTTTGTTAAAATGGAAAAAAAATAAAATGTTCTTGCAGGTACTTGTTTTTGATATCCTCACGTCTCACTCCCTCACTGAAAGATTTCCCTGCCTTTCTTTGCAATTCTTCTTCTTTACAGCATTTCCATTCACTGTCCCTCACACTAGGGTAGAAGCTTAATTGTGACTGTATACTGTCCCAAAGTCAATTTACACCCATTCACAGTCCAAAACAGAAAGGACACCTCCCTGCATTCTGCAGAACTGATTGGCTCATGTAGGCTTTCTATGGGCCTGTGAGCCAATCAGGCAACCCCCCCCCCCCCCAAACTCCTCTCAGGGTCATGTAAGTATGCTTCTTCTTCCTCCCTCATGCTATTTCCTGCTGACATGTGTAGTAAAATGGCCCTGTGTTCTGTTTTATTGGATTCATCCAAAGAGAACCTGAAAGGCTTCGGGTTTTTCGGCTGGTTGAAATTTTTGGAAGTTCGTAACAAACCCACCTCTGATATGGATCTTATTGTCTTATGCCTGACTTCTGATGAACTTTGTAACCTTTGAGCAACTCTCTTGCAAAGAGGACAACTTAATTTAAATAACATTATACATGATACTTTGCTCTCTTTACTGATAATTTAAAAAATTTAGAAATCAAATGATATTACAATATAATGCTGTTGGTATTTTTTTTTTACCTAGGATTTGTTCTGAAGTTATAAGGAATAGAACATGTTCTCCCTTATTTGTACTCGGAAACAAAACAATTGTATTCACCTTGCAATTCCCAGCAAAGCTTCAAAAGTTAATGATTTTTTTTCATGCACAGGAGGCTTCATAATTAATTGAGGAACAGTTTGCAAACACATTCCAGTACTCCCCTTCCAGATGGAGCACAAAGGATGCAGACCAAGAATGTTATAACCTAGCTAAATGAGAACATTATATAGCGATACTGCCCATTATATGTTTTTGTATAAGAATTGTATCTGTGCTTTCTGTGTCACAGAGACATAAATTTACACAAATTCTCTAAATTCTCTCATTAAAAAGGTATTTTCAATCTTAGCAGATTTATCGCATTCTAAAAATTTAACAAGGATATAGTGAATGGAATGTTGGGGAAAAGTGCATGGTTCAGCAACTGCTTGATGATTGTTCTCATTAGAAATATATTATTGATCGCGAGAAAAAGTTAAAAAAACTGTTTTCCAAATTTAATTCATCAGGCTCTGGTTGCGCTCAAACTGCTGGCAATGACACTGTCAAATCAATGATTCGTCATACAGAGATTTCTCTTGTCACCTTTTTAGATCCAGCGTCTATAACAAGAGACATCCACTGTGTCTAGATGGAAGGTTTCCACACCAACTTAGGGGTCCTTTTATTATATGAACAATTGGACAATGGAACACTCAGATAGGAAGTTGTGATAGTTGATTCTTTGAAAGAGTTCAAGAGAGGTCTGGATAGGTTTCCTAAGACATCAAATTACAAGTTAGGGTTATCAGATTTCTAGAGATGGGTATTTATTTATTCTTTTTAGCAGGAAGGAATTGTATCCCCAATTTAAAGGTGGATTTACACACTGACCCATCGTCAGGCAGATTATGGCGAACGAACAATCATAAAAACACTGGCAATTTGCCTGTGTAAAGATGCCGCAGATCACCCGATGAATGAGCTAAATGCTCGTTCATCAGTTGAAACAATCATTCATGCAGAGTTGCAGATACCTCAGTCATGGTTTCTGACCAGCAGTTCATGCTGTCTAAACTGCTCTCCAAGCTAAGGCCTCTATAAGCACTGCTCCTAGATTTAAAAAAATACCACCAGATACATATTTTGCACGTAGATGTATTTTTTTTCAGGAATTAAGTGACTTCTATACAATTGGAGACACATAGAAGTGCAGTAAGCCATCTAAAGGCGCTGCATCATACGTCCATACAACATCGAGGTTGTGTGCATCACACGCATCAAACTAAAAAGTTTTAGTAGAGCATATATTTTGGATGCATTTTTTTTAAAATATATTTGGGGTAGTTTGACAAATATATTATATGGAGAATATAATATGTGTACTGTGGAAAATGATATATATTTGGTATAAACTGTAAACTATGTGCAGTATCCCAGACCTGGGGTATCTAAAATGTATATAGTTACATAATGTTATGTATTTTTCATGCATTGGCTGTGTGTTCCAGTATAGGAGGTTATGTTTGGCAATGGTTTGCAGGAACAGGACTGACCACCCTGTTCCTCCTCTCTTAGGAGGAGTGGGCTAGTCCTGCTTCCGGACAGAAGTAGGAGTTCCAGTCTAGTCAGAGAAGAAAGAGGAAGAAAATGTGAGAGCTCCTACTCCTCAGAACCAGATGCTATTCTCCTGGGAGACCAACACTCCAGGGAGATCAGCAAAATCAAGAACACAGCTTCAAGAAAACATCAGTGTGCCAAGACAGCAGAGTGATCAGCAAAATTACAGGTGCATTCCCTCACCTAACTGCTGTAAGGTGAGGAAATGCAGCTCAGACTCATCACCTAAACCATCGCTAGGCCAGACTAACATCAAGCCTGTATCACAGTGGATGCCTACGTCCACAAGTGCCTGCTAGTACTATTAAAACTGCCATACAACCAGGCACCATGACTACTCATCTGGTGCAAGAAACTGCAATTTGTATTTAATACAGTTGAATGTGCCACAGTCTAAGTAAAGAGAGACTTTTATGCCGTTACTTATGGCCTGATTCTTCAAACTGTCTTTCCACTGAAACAATCCCCAAGGACCAACTGTCTGAGAGAGTGCATGTGACACAACAGCTCATCAGGACCACTACACATACAGTATAATGGATGTAATGTGTACAATATCCTTTGTGTGGTAGACTGTGTATTAGATTTATAGTCATACAATAGTTTTGGAACTCTGTGTCAAATGGCATATTTTTGTTATTTTCTAAGTGAAAGTAAGGTAGTACAACCACTGTAGAGAGCAATCTTAAAAGGTTTTTTTCAGGAGTACAATATTGATGAACTATCCTTAGGATAAGTAATCAATAGCTGGTAAGTGGGGGGCGGTCTGCCTCCCACACTGCCAATGATTAGTTGTTTAGAGAGCCACAGCACCAGACACTGTATAGCAGTTGTGTTTGGTATTACAGCCCAGGCCTATTCCCTTGAATGGGACTGAACTGCACATAGGCCATGTGACCAATGAATGTAATGTCACTGGCCTAGGAAGACACTATGTCAGTCACCTGAGCTTTGCCAGCCTCTTTGAACAGATGATCGGCAGGAGTGCCGGGAGTTGGTCCCCCACCAATCCTCCGCCTGAGGGTAGGTCATCAATATTTTACTTAGGAAACCCCTTTAAATCTGAATTATTTTTGCACATTTTTATTCACCATAACTGTTATTTTTAAATGTATTATTAATTAATTTTGATATTAAAATTTGATATCCACTTCTAACTGGCAACTGTCACTTCTAAAACATTTTTTCTACCGCAGCTCTTTTGCCTCATTTTTTAAAGAAGTAGTTCTAGAAAATATTCTGCTTGCAGTTGTGGCAGGCAGTCCATGTCCTTTAAACCAGCCATTGTATATCTATAGCATAGGTTTAGGCTGTCTAACAAAGTGATTGGGAAGCAGAATGTCAAGACCTTGGATAGAAGACAAAAATAATGTATTGCACTCCTCATCACATTAATGCTACATAAAGAGGGACACACATAAATAAATACCATAAAAGATGCATTAAACGTGGTAGCTCAGATCCACACTTGTATTACTTCTTCTGGTCATGTCCAAGAAAAAAAAAATTCTGGGAGAATGATTTCCACAGGTAATTCCACTTAATCCTCTTGGAAGATCATTTATGTTCTCCTGGCTCTCAAGTATATCTCTGGGGAGTGATTGCACAAACTTATTGATAAGAGACTTAAAAATATGGATTTGATATCTATGAGCAGTAAATATTGTGTAGAGGAGGAATAGAGGTCAGATTTTTTGGGGGAGCTCTGTTGTATTATCACTGTATTTATTTTTTTATTAGCCTCACCTACCACTAATGTGGCTAAGGGCTCATGCACACGACCGTATGTATTTTGCGGTCCGCAAAAAACAGATCCGCAAAAAATACGGATGACATCTTGCAGAACGGAACAGCTGACCCTTAAAAGAACAGTCCTGTCCTTGTCCGTAATTCGGACAATAATAGGACATGTTCAATTTTTTTGCGGAACGGAAATACGGACATCTGGAAACGGAATGCACACGGAGTACTTTCCGGATCCGCAAAAAATACGGATGACATCTTGCGGAACGGAACAGCTGACCCTTAATAGAACAGTCCTATCCTTGTCCGTAATGCCGACAATAATAGGACATGTTCAATTTTTTTGCGGAACGGAAATACGGACATCTGGAAACGGAATGCACACGGAGTACTTTCCGGTTTTTTTTTGCAGACCCATAAAAATTAATTGTTCCGCATACGGTCTGCAAGAAAACGGAATGGACACATAAAGAAAATACGTTTGTGTGCATGAGCCCTAAGGCTGATTGTTTGCTGACCCCACCTGCTTTGTTGGCCCCTCCTGCTGCTAATTTAGACTCACCTACTACATGATGCCACATTCAGATTTTCTCTTTTCTCTTTTCAAAAGAGAAGAGGCCACATCTGGTTGGAGAAAAAACATTCGCTCTCCAGTGGTGAAAAATATTTTTTATAGTAAAAGTTTTTAAGCTCTGAAATACTCTACAACAGAAATTGCAGTATTAGTAGACTGGCCCACAGAGAACAGGTGAATACCCCTGTGGTCCCCTGATCATGGTGGGCCTCTTGTGCCCCACCCCCGTACAAGTAGCACATGGCACAATAGACTGCACTACTTACAGATAGGCAGTGTACAGCATCTCAAACAGCCTATCGCCATATAAAAAACTGGGTCAATTATTTAACAACCTACCCAATTTATTATTATAGACGCATCAGGTGGCGTACAGAAGCAGGCCAGCCAACATAATCTTTATCTATGGATCTGCCTTCTTGGAATTTCTGCAGAGACACCCATAATCAATCTTCTTGAGCATCTTGCTGCTGCCTGCTGCTGTGTGAACATGTGGTATTTGCATGTAGCTGTATAGTGGGCCTCCCAAATAAATTTTTATGGTGGGCCCTAGGCACCCCAGTCAGATACAGATTTTTTTCCATATCTGTGGGTGGGCAGCAGCTCATCCAGCACCTGCATCAGTCTGCAATTAGTTCTTGTTATCCCCTTCCTCCCCTGCATAGAAAACAGTACCTTACATATAGCCACAGAATCTGGTTTAGGCGTAGAAAATGGTCTAAATGTAAGACTGCAAGGAAGCTAGCTTACATTTAGAAGTGGCGCTGGATGCGCTGAAGTTATGTAGAGGCCGCTCTTAAAGGGAACCTGTCACCTCTACTATGCTACCCTCACTGGGTGTTTCTAAATGTTCATTGTGTTACCCTAAACATATAAATTACACTTTTAATTTCATTTGCAGACGAATTCAATAGGTATTATGCATTTTTGTACTTCCCGCCTTTTATGCAAATTAACATAAACGAGTCATATCTTACTTGTGTGACCAGAGAAGAGTCATATTTTCAAGCTCTGACTCATCTCTGGTTATTATTAGAAAGTTTATAGGTCTTTAAATGACTCCAGTACATCTGCAGCCACAGGACATCACTGCTCTGGTGGCAATTCTTCCAGTCTCTGCCACAATTTGGTTACTCTAGTGGGTTTCTTGGCCATAACTTTGTCGCCAAGGATTTTCCAGAGGTTTTCTATTGGGTTGAGATCAGTACTCTGGGCTAGCCATTTCATTATTTCAGTTTCAAGTAACTGCTTTACCCATTTTGCTGTGTGACAGGGGGCTGTCCTGCATGAAAATTAATGGCTGACTGAGTGATGAACCACATGTTGTCAAAGAAGGTTCTGAAAAAACATTTGCATTCACTGCCATGTAGTTGTAAAAGCTCCTACTGGCCTCTTTTTCACTCTTGAGGTGTGATTTTTGGGTCAATGTTATGCTGCCGAAAACATTCCCTAAACTATGACACTTCCTCCTCCACCTTTCATCGACTACTTTACACACTTTGAGTTCAGTCTTTCCCCAGCTTGATGACAAACATATTTCCCATCAGACCCAAATAAATTAAACTTGCTTTCATCACTGAAGTGAACTGTGGACCACTTCTGCTCTGTCCAAGCAACATGCTCCTCAGCAGAGGTTAACCTAGCCATTTCATTCTTTCTGCTAATGAGAGGTTTGGTCACTGCAGAGACTGCAAACATTGTATGATGAGACAGATCCTTACCCTGTTCAGTGCTGAACTGGCAAGAAATTGAGATTATCTGCATTATCCTGTCCTCTCTTGCATTTGTCTTTCATGGACAACCATCCTTCTTGGGGGACCAATTGCTCTTGCTATGGCTGATAGGCTGTCACGGATGATATTGCAGATAGCTGGAAGTTATGGATAAACATCCGACTGGCTTGATCCCAAACTAAGGAGCATAAAGGTGACCCCTGGAAAATCCTAAGAGCTCACCCTGACTGCTAAGCTCATACAAAGGTCTCAGAGGTAGACGATTGCATGCCCTCGTACCTAGACTGTGTGACACCTGAAAACACTATAATAGTGAGGGGACACGACCACCGGCTCCCTGCACTTAATACGGAGGGAGTCAGGGTCACCTAGAATCAAGCCAGCAAGTAAACACAATACAAGAAAGGACTTATCTGAACAAGCAGTAACAGAAGTCTCCAGCAGTGATCACTTAAATCCAGGAAGTAATATAAACCGCAAAGTGAGGCAGTATGGGAGGGAATATAAAGGGAGGCAATTAGTGTGAATAGGTGACAGCTGGGAGAAGGAAAGGAGATGGCAAAGTGAAACCAAAACAATGAAAATTATGCAAGAGGTACAGAAGAACGTCTGCCAGACCTTCTCAGAGAGCTGGCGGTGACATAGGGTCTTCCCTTTGGCCTTCATCTGCAAAACTTGAGAGTTTCAGTCACTTTAGAACAGCTCACCATCTTGCCCCATCTTGAAGTTTAAACTGTCCATCAGAATGTACAGTATACCTCATGAAATATGCTTAAAATACTCCTATTTTACTCCTGTTTGGATAATTTCAAATAGGACTACGCAGTGACCTTGACATTTGTAAAATTATATGTTTTACTCTAATTTTGATCTCCAGTGTAGTATAATTTGAGCACTGTATGGTAGTATTACGCTAGTGTCACACAGTTTTTTTGGGGGGTATTTTTGTGGCATCTATGACAAAAAGCACTAGTTCCAGATGTTGTATGGAATTCTATGAAACTTATAAAACATAGGACAAACACATTGTAGTGGCCTCTATTTCACTCTTGAGGTGTGATTTTTGGGTAGATGTAATGTTTTAAATCGCAGCATTCTCTGGCATACTTCACTCTTTGCCTAGTGTTTTTCTTCAATAGACTGTCATTGTTTTTGTTTTTTTTTCAGCTGCTTTTGAAGTGCAATGTGTGTTGGAGTTTTTTAATGACACTTTTTTCATGGCTTTTTCAGTGCTATTTTCCCATATAGCTCTACAGAGGAAGTGACATTATAAGGGAGCACATACCTTTCTCTAAAAAAGGGAAACAATAACAACTCAAAATGCTAAAACATACTATATTGCCAAAAGCACCTTTAAAATGCCTAAAAAATGCTACAAAAAGAGCCTTATCAAGTCAAGTATTTTCGAGGCATCTTTTTTGCCCAAAACTGTGTGTGAGGTCCTAATTTGGGCTCTGTATGGCAATAATATTAGTGTTTGATATCCATATGTTTACACTGTACTAGAAGTATAAATTGCAAACTACATTAATGGGGTTCTCCGGGCTAAAACTTTTTTTTTACAAAAAAAAAAAAACTGTGGAGGAAAGAATATTACTCAGATATTTACCTTCCACAGTGCAATCGTTCTTGAGATCTGGCTCCTGGTCACGTGGTCCCTCCAGTTGGCTTTTAAATCCTTCCGGCCGAAGTCCATCTTCTAATCTTCCTCTCTTCTCTTCCTACCTTTAGCAGGAGACAGATCGTCACTAATGACGTCACCGCATCCTGCAAGGAGAAGCACCGGCCTTCGTCTTCTTCCTCCGACGCAGGCGCAGTACGCACAATCACAGTGCGCATGCGCCGGTATCTCTGCCGCTTCCACTCCGAGCAGGAGGAGGATGTCGCCGCCAACCGGGACAAGAGTATAAGTGATAGGGCTCGTGCACAGAACTGTTTTGCGGTCTGCAAGTCGTGGATCCACTAAATAAGGTTACTGTCCATGTGCAATTCACATTTTTTGCAGTCCCATGGAGTTCTAGGGGTTTTAGATCTGCATTATGAGGACCAGAATAGGACATGTTCTATCTTTCGCAAAACTGACATACGGATGTGGAAAGCACATGGACGTAATCAGTGTGTTTTTTACATCCATATGTCAGTTCCAGTAAAGACAGAACATGTCCTATTCTGGCCCTCAAAATGAGGTTCTCAAATTTATAGAACTCAATGGGACTGTGAAAAATGTGGATCGCAAAATGGATACGGTTGTGTGCATAAAGGTTTAGATACACAGCTCAGCAGGTTGTATCATACAAAATAGCTTTAGCTCAGCAGGCTGTATCATAGAAGATGGGATTAGATACACACTTCAGCAGGCAGTATCGCACAGAACATTCTCTGTATCAGGTACACATACATGTTAGGATTAGATACAGATGTGTTTGGACGTGCTTGCCGATTCCAGCTGTTTATCACACTCTGGAGATGGTGAGGGAAGAGCCTGTGGATGGTCAGTGATGGGATTATATACACAGCTCAGCAGGAAGTATTGCACAGGATAGTTGTAACAAATGAGGTAGGGGGCGGCACCAATCACAGCGGCTAAGCGCACTAAGATCCAGTGCTGTACGTGGCTGGAGAGGACACACACAGCGGCGGTGCTCAGCTATGCAGGTGCGATGCAAGTACGAGGTAATGTAGAACAGAAGAAAGTAGCGGCACTCACCAGTGTGTAGTCAGGATATTCAGCTTTATTTAATCCAGGGTTACATCAGGCAGGGGGCAGACGATTCAAGACACGCATTGATCAGCGGCGGCCGTTTCGCGCTAAATGCGCTTCATCTGGCTGTGCGTCAATGCGTGCTAGCACACCGCTCCTTTTAAATGCTGGCGTGGACCGTTGCCATGGAAACTGACAACCCGGGCCGCATCAGCAAAGAGGAGGTGGCTAAAGCGAAACACATATATAAGAACAATATAAAAACAATACAAATGCAATATCCAAGGAATGAACATAGATTGTGCAGTAGAAAAATGTGTACATATAAGGACATCACAGAAAAGGACTCAGATCGTTTCTATCGTTGAGTCCTAATTCCCCTAGGGCATGGGTACGTAATATCCAATTAGCTTCTCTCGGCAACAAGAGGCGGTGTCTGTCTCCCCCTTGGGGGGGGCAGACACAATCTCCAAGCCAGAGAAAGAGATACAGCTGGTATCACCATTGTGGAAACTTCTAATATGTTCTATCAATCTAGGACAACCTTTACCTGTCTTGATAGAATTAAAGTGTTCTCTCACTCGTTCAAAAAGACATCTGATAGTTTTACCGATGTAGAAACGTCCACATGTGCACAGTAATAAATAAACTACATAAGTACTACGGCAGTTAATGAAGGCATTGACTGTATGCCGGATACCGGCAAATTCAATGCTCTTCTTCTGCGAATTATTAGTGCACAGTGAACAGTTTCCACACCGGTAATTGCCTTTGGGTAGACTACTCTTGAGCCAGTTCTTGCTGCTATCTTTTTGGAGCCTACTCCTGACGAGTTTGTCCTTAATAGTGTGACTCCTTCTGAATGAGACAAGAGGTCTCTGTCCAGTCAGCTCACTCAGAGTTGCGTCCCTCCTCAAAACATCCCAGTTCTTAAATATGACTGATCGGATACGATCAGCCATAGGGCTGTATTTGAAGGAGAACGCAAATCTGTTGCCCTTAATCAGATCCGCACCATTACCTTTTTTCCGGTTATCACCCCTTAAAAGAAAATCCTGTGAGAAATTCTCCTCCACTCTTTCCATATCCTTATTTAAAGCCTCCTCAGGGTAGCCTCTTTTTACTAGACGTTGTTTGAGGTCTCTGGCCTGTCTATGATAGCCGCTGTCTTTGCTGTTTATACGTCTAAGTCTAATGAACTGTCCGTATGGTACGGCTTTTTTGACACTGCCGTGATGGAAGCTGTCGTGGTGGAGCAAGGAGTTGGTCGCCGTGGGCTTACGGAAGCCCTCCGTGACCAACTCGTCGTCCACCACCAGGACAGCCACATCCAGAAACTCCAACTTATTTCCTCCAAAATTCATGGTGAAGGTCATGCCCATGCCATTCTTGTTCATATAGTTAACAAATTCATTGCACTCATCTTCTGTACCTTCCCAGACTATAAATATGTCATCTACAAAACGTAAATACGTTTTCAATTTAAAGAGGAAAGGATTGTTAACAGAGTAGACATATCTATCCTCTAGTCTGGAAAGGTACATACAGTGGGGGAAATAATTATTTGACCCCTCACTGATTTTGTAAGTTTGTCCAATGACAAAGAAATGAAAAGTCTCAGAACAGTATCATTTCAATGGTAGGTTTATTGTAACAGTGGCAGATAGCACATCAAAAGGAAAATCGAAAAAATAACTTTAAATAAAAGATAGCAACTGATTTGCATTTCATTGAGTGAAATAAGTATTTGAACCCCTACCAACCATTAAGAGTTCTGGCTCCCACAGAGTGGTTAGACACTTCTACTCAATTAGTCACCCTCATTAAGGACACCTGTCTTAACTAGTCACCTGTATAAAAGACACCTGTCCACAGAATCAATCAATCAAGCAGACTCCAAACTCTCCAACATGGGAAAGACCAAAGAGCTGTCCAAGGATGTCAGAGACAAAATTGTAGACCTGCACAAGGCTGGAATGGGCTACAAAACCATTAGCAAGAAGCTGGGAGAGAAGGTGACAACTGTTGGTGCGATTGTTCGAAAATGGAAGGAGCACAAAATGACCATCAATCGACCTCGCTCTGGGGCTCCACGCAAGATCTCACCTCGTGGGGTGTCAATGGTTCTGAGAAAGGTGAAAAAGCATCCTAGAACTACACGGGAGGAGTTAGTTAATGACCTCAAATTAGCAGGGACCACAGTCACCAAGAAAACCATTGGAAACACATTACACCGCAATGGATTAAAATCCTGCAGGGCTCGCAAGGTCCCCCTGCTCAGGAAGGCACATGTGCAGGCCCGTCTGAAGTTTGCCAATGAACACCTGAATGATTCAGAGAGTGACTGGGAGAAGGTGCTGTGGTCTGATGAGACCAAAATAGAGCTCTTTGGCATTAACTCAACTCGCTGTGTTTGGAGGAAGAAAAATGTTGCCTATGACCCCCAAAACACCGTCCCCACCGTCAAGCATGGGGGTGGAAACATTTTGCTTTGGGGGTGTTTTTTTGCTAAGGGCACAGGACAACTTATTCGCATAAACGGGAAAATGGACGGAGCCATGTATCGTGAAATCCTGAGCGACAACCTCCTTCCCTCTGCCAGGAAACTGAAAATGGGTCGTGGATGGGTGTTCCAGCACGACAATGACCCAAAACATACAGCAAAGGCAACAAAGGAGTGGCTCAAGAAGAAGCACATTAAGGTCATGGAGTGGCCTAGTCAGTCTCCGGACCTTAATCCAATCGAAAACCTATGGAGGGAGCTCAAGCTCAGAGTTGCACAGAGACAGCCTCGAAACCTTAGGGATTTAGAGATGATCTGCAAAGAGGAGTGGACCAACATTCCTCCTAAAATGTGCGCAAACTTGGTCATCAATTACAAGAAACGTTTGACCTCTGTGCTTGCAAACAAGGGTTTTTCCACCAAGTATTAAGTCTTTTTTTGTTAGAGGGTTCAAATACTTATTTCACTCAATGAAATGCAAATCAGTTGCTATCTTTTATTTAAAGTTATTTTTTCGATTTTCCTTTTGATGTGCTATCTGCCACTGTTACAATAAACCTACCATTGAAATGATACTGTTCTGAGACTTTTCATTTCTTTGTCATTGGACAAACTTACAAAATCAGTGAGGGGTCAAATAATTATTTCCCCCACTGTATTAGCAAAGGTGCAGGAGACGGGGGTCCCCATAGCCGTGCCCAGCTTCTGCCTAAACCACTCGTCACCAAACTGAAATACGTTATTGGTTAAAATAAACCTGAGAGCCTCCCCTACGAACTCGCAATAAATAGGGCTTTTACCTAGGTTCGCCACGATGTCAAGGATCGCCTCCACACCGGCATCATGAGGGATGCGGGTGTAGAGGCTCTCCACATCGAGGGATACCAGTTGGTAATCTTTCTGCCAATAGATCTCTTTCAGGGCCAATAAGAACTCATTGGTATCCCTGAGGTAAGCGGGGGGCGCTGCTAAGTACAGGTCGAAGGAGCCAATCCACATATTTGGATAAAGGTTCAGTCACTGAGCCAATCCCCGCGACGATGGAACGTCCCGGAGGGTGACTCAGCGACTTGTGAACCTTTGGGAGGAAATACCAAGAAGGTTTGGCTGGAGATAACGGGACAAGTTTGTCCAACATGTTTTTGGGTAAAAAACCGATCTCCACGTATTTCTTGACAAGGGATTGCAACAGGCGCTGGGCATTAGGCAGGGGGTCCCCCCGTAACCTTTCATAGACCTCGGTGTCACCCAACTGTCTATGGGCTTCGCCAACATAAAATGCCCTAGACATGAGGACGACATTGCCCCCCTTGTCCGCTGGTTTCACTATTATGTCTTCCTGTGAACGTAGCCACTGTAGGGCTTTTTGTTCCTCAATAGTAATATTGGGTTGAGCAGTAGAGTATATCACCGCTTTAATATCCCTCATGACTTGATATTGGAAGATATCAATGCTACTCCCAGCGGGCATGGGTGGGCAAAAGGTGGATCTAACTCCACCAGTGAAAGGATCCACGGAGGCGCCAGCTGAGGGCGTTTTAGGGGTATCCATTCCAGCAAGGAATTCCAGGCAGGCTCGTTCATCTTCATTAAATTTATTAGACACTTGAAAGGCCCCAGAGTCAAGCTGGAGTGGTGACTCTCCCAGGGTAGTAGGTAGCTTCTCTGGGGTGTCCCTAAAGAGCTTGTGTAGATACAATTTACGGGTGGCTTTGAACAAATCGACCTCAAAAGCTACAGGATCAAACCTTTCGGTTAAACTGTAACCAAGTCCCTTGTTAAGGATTTTCATACAACCAGGTGGTAACAGGCGGCCTGTTAGATTGATCACCAGGAATTAGGACTCAACGATAGAAACGATCTGAGTCCTTTTCTGTGATGTCCTTATATGTACACATTTTTCTACTGCACAATCTATGTTCATTCCTTGGATATTGCATTTGTATTGTTTTTATATTGTTCTTATATATGTGTTTCGCTTTAGCCACCTCCTCTTTGCTGATGCGGCCCGGGTTGTCAGTTTCCATGGCAACGGTCCACGCCAGCATTTAAAAGGAGCGGTGTGCTAGCACGCATTGACGCACAGCCAGATGAAGCGCATTTAGCGCAAAACGGCCGCCGCTGATCAATGCGTGTCTTGAATCGTCTGCCCCCTGCCTGATGTAACCCTGGATTAAATAAAGCTGAATATCCTGACTACACACAGGTGAGTGCCGCTACTTTCTTCTGTTCTACATTACCTCGTAATTACACAGGATAGGATTAGATACACGTCAGGGCAGAGCCTGTGGACGGTCAGTGATGGGATTATATACACAGCTCAGCAGGAAGTATTACACAGGATAGGATTAGATACACGTCAGGGCAGAGCCTGTGGACGGTCAGTGATGGGATTATATACACAGCTCAGCAGGAAGTATTACACAGGATAGGATTAGATACACGTCAGGGCAGAGCCTGTGGACGGTCAGTGGTGGGATTATATACACAGCTCAGCAGGAAGTATTACACAGGATAGGATTAGATACACGTCAGGGCAGAGCCTGTGGACGGTCAGTGATGGGATTATATACACAGCTCAGCAGGAAGTATTACACAGGATAGGATTAGATACACGTCAGGGCAGAGCCTGTGGACGGTCAGTGGTGGGATTATATACACAGCTCAGCAGGAAGTATTACACAGGATAGGATTAGATACACGTCAGGGCAGAGCCTGTGGATGGTCAGTGATGGGATTTAGACACTGAGTGAGAAATAGATTCATGTCTGGATATAGAAAGACACAGAAGTTGTAGTGGGTGTAGCAGCTGCATGCAGAGCAGTGTGGGGGGCGTGTCCAGCCTGTGACTTATCACTATGCAGTGAAGCCAGGCTTGTGTATCAATAAAGTTATGTATTCAACAAAACAAGGACAGAAAGTAAAAAGATCTGCCAGGATAATGTGGTGTCTTCTGGGGGGGAAGGAAAGCTCGGACATGAAAAACAGGTATTGGGGGGCATATGTAGGCATGGTGAGGAGTGTTAGGAGCACATAAAATAAACTTTGATTTTGGGACCGGACAACCTCTTTAAACCCTTTAGGACTCAGCCCTATTTCACCTTAAGGACTTGGCCATTTTTTGCATATCTGACCAGTGTCACTTTAAGTGCTGATAACTTTAAAACGCTTTTACTTACCCATGCTGTTTTGAGATTATTTTTTCGTCACATATTGTACTGCATGACACTGCTAAAATTGGGTCAAAAAAGTAAATTTTTTTGCATAAAATAAATACCAAATTTACCAAAAATTTGAAACAATTTGCAAATTTCCAAGTTTCAATTTCTCTACTATAATACATAGTAATACCTCCAAAAATAGCTATTACTTTACATTCCCCATATGTCTACTTCATGTTTGGATCATTTTGGGAATTATATTTTATTTTTTGGGGATGTTACAAGGCTTAGAAGTTTAGAAGCAAATCTTGAAATTGTTCAGAAATTTTCAAAAACCCAATTTTTATGGACTAGTTCAGGTCTGAAGTCACTTTGCGAGGCTTACATAATAGAAACCACCCAAAAATGACCCCATTCTGTAAACTACACCCCTCAAGGTATTCAAAACTGATTTTACAAACTTTGTTAACCTTTTAGGTGTTCCACAAGAATTAATGGAAAATAGAGATACAATTTAAAAATTTCACTTTTTGGGCATATTTTCCATTTTAATAATTTTTTCCAGTTACTAAGCAAGGGTTAACAGCTGGACTGTTTTTTTTTTACACCCATGTCCCATTTGAAGCCCCCTGATGCACCCCTAGAGTAGAAACTCCATAAAAGTGACCCCATCTAAGAAACTACACCCCTCAAGGTATTCAAAACTGATTTTACAAGCGTCGTTAACCCTTTAGGTGTTCCACAAGAATTATTGGAAAATAGAGATACAATTTCAAAATTTCACTTTTTTGGCAGATTTTTCCATTTTAAAGAATTTTTTCCCGGTTACAAAGCAAGGGTTAACAGCCAAGCAAAACTCTATATTTATGGCCCTGATTCTGTAGTTTACAGAAACACCCCATATGTGGTCGTAAACAGCTGTACGGGCACACAGCAGGGCGCAGAAGGAAAGGATGTCCCATGTCCCATTTGAAGCCCCCCTGATGCAACCCTAGAGTAGAAACTCCATAAAAGTGTCCCCATTTTAGAAACTATGGGATAGGGTGGCAGTATTGTTGGTACTAGTTTAGGGTACATATGATTTTTGGTTGCTCTATATTACACTTTTTGTGAGGCAAGATAACAAGAAATAGCTGTTTTTATTTTTTGTTATTTACAACATTCATCTGACAGGTTAGATCATGTGATATTTTTATAGACCAGGTTGTCACGGATGCAGCGATACCCAATTTGTATATTTTTTTTTATTTATGTAAGTTTTACACATCGATTTTATTTTTGAAGCAAAATAAATCATGTTTTAGTGTTTCCATAGTCTGAGAGCCATAATTTTTTCAGTTTTTGAGCGATTACCTTGGGTAGAGTAGGATTTTTGCGGGATGAGATGACTGTTTTATTGGCACTATTTTGGGGTGCGTGTGAATTTTTGATCGCTTGCTATTACACTTTTTGTGATGTAAGGTGACAAAAAAAGTTTATTTAGCACAGTTTTTATTTTTTATTTTTTACGGTGTTCATCTGAGGGGTTAGATCATGTGATATTTTTATACAGCCGGTCGATACGAACGCGGTGATACCTAATATGTATACTTTTTTTTTTTTTATGTAAGTTTTACATAATAACAGCTTTTTTAAAACAAAAAAAATTATGTTTTAGTGTCTCCATATTCTGAGCCATAGTTTTTTTATTTTTTGGGCGATTATCTCAGATATGGGCTAATTTTTTGCGGGATAAGCTGACAGTTAGATTGGTTCTATTTTGGTGGGCAAACGCCTTTTTGATCGCTTGCTGTTGTACTTTTTGTGATGTAAGGTGACAAAAAAAATGGTTTATTTAGCACAGTTTTTATTTTTTATTTTTTACGGTGTTCATCTGAGGGGTTAGGTCATGTGATATGTTTATAAAGCCGGTCGATACTGACGTGGCAATACCTAATATGTATACGTTTTTTTCCCTCCCTATTTTGTAGCAATTTTTTTTAACTTTATTTGGGGAAATGACGTTTTTGTTTATTTTTACTTGAAACTTTAAATTTTTTGGGGTGAAAACTTTATTTTTTCAACTTTTTTTTTTACTATATTTTTTGTCCCACTTTAGGACTTTTGGGGGTATATTCCTTTACAATGCATTCCAATACTTCTGTATTGGAATGCATTGGCTGTATGAGTAATACTGTGTATTACTCATACAGCTTCCGGGGCCTGTGAGATCCAGGGGGCTGGATCTCACAGGCTCTTCACCGGAAGGCAGCGCAGATGCCTCAGGAAGGCATCGCGCTGCCTTCCATGCCATTGGGTCCCCCCCACAGCCCCATGGGGACCCGATGGCACTGCTGCCGCACCATGAAAAGCCGCAAACCCGGGTCACGGGACCCCCCCCCGCGCATTTAGCCTAGGTGCCTGCTCAATGATTTGAGCAGGCACCAGGTTCCGATCACCGCCCGCCGGGCGGCGGTGATCGGAACTATACATGACGTACCAGTACGTTATGGGTCCTTAAGGACTCGGGATCCATGCCGTACCGGTACGTCATGGGTCCCTAAGGGGTTAAATACTGTGTATGCCCCCCTGATTAGCAGTGTTATTTATGCAACATACAGTAGTATAGTTGAAGTTCTGGATGTGCTTTGATTTTTAACCCTTTCTACCCCTGGACAGTTTTCACCTTCCTGCCCAGGCAATTTTTTGCAAATCCGACATGTGTCACTTTATGTGGTAATAAATTTGGAACACTTTTATTTATCTAAGCCATTCTAAGACTGTTTTCTCGTGACACATTTTACTTCACGTCAGTGCTAAATTTGAGTCAATGCATTTTTCCTTTATTTATAAAAAAAATCCAAAATTTACCCCAAAAAAATTCACAATTTTTAAAATTTGAATTTCTCTACTTTTAAGACAGATAGTAATGCCTCATAAAATAGTTATCAGTCATCATTCACCACATGTCTGCTTTATGTTGGCATCATTAAGTAAATGTTATTTTATTTTTTTAGGACGTAAGAAGGCTTATAAGTTTAGAAGCCATTTTTCAAATTT
Organism: Bufo bufo; assembly: GCF_905171765.1. Classification (NCBI taxonomy): domain Eukaryota; kingdom Metazoa; phylum Chordata; class Amphibia; order Anura; family Bufonidae; genus Bufo; species Bufo bufo. The sequence continues at coordinate 392,572,819 of NC_053393.1, read as the reverse complement.
TAAACAAAATTTCCAAAACCATTTTTTTAGGCACCAATTCAGTTATAAAGTGATTTTGAGGGGCTTACATAATGGAAACCACCCATAAATGACCACATTTTAGAAACTACACCCCTCAAAATAAAGTTACGTTAAAACCAAGCACACCATTGTTTTTCTTGTGAAATTCCCAATAAGTTTGATATGTCACATGACCCTCTTCCTATTGAAAAAACAAAAGTTGGATTCAAAATGGCCGACTTCAAAATGGTCGCCATGGTCACCACCCATCTTGAAAAGTTTCCCCCCTCACATATACTAATGTGCCACAAACAGGAAGTTAATATCACCAACCATTCCCATTTTATTAAGGTGTATCCATATAAATAGCCCACCCTGTACATCCTTCAAAGAATATATTAAGGGGGGTACTGAGCACTTTGACCCCCTAAGCATTTTACGGAATTTGAAAACACTTGGCTATGAAAATGAAAAGTTTCATTTCTTCCAATAAAATGTTGCTTTAGCCCCAAATTTTTCATTTTAACAAGGGGTAACAAGAGAAAAATCACCCAAAATTTGTTACCCATTTTCTCCTGAATACGGCGACACCCCATATGTGGTGGTAAACTGCTGGGCGGGGCACATGGCAGGGTTCAGAACGGAAGTAGAGCCATATGGCTTTTGCAGCGCAGATTTTGATGGATTGGCTTATGGGCGCCATTGGTTTTTATTTTTTGAGTGATTGTCTTATATTGGGGCTCATTTTTTGTGGGATGAGGTGACCTTTTCATTGGTACCATTTTAGGATACATAAGACTTTTTGATCACTTGGCATTACACTTTTTGTGAGTCAAAGTGAAAAAAAAGGCTGTTTCAGTGTAGTTGTTTTTTTTTTGGACAGTATTAACCTGAGGGGGCATATAATGTGATATTTTAATAAAGCAGATTGTTATTGATGAGGCGATACCCAATATGTCTATAATTTTATAATTTTAGTTACATTTTACACAGTAAATGCATTTTTGAACAGAATGAAATCTTGTTTTTGACTGCCCTATTTTCTTTATTTATCTAGCGATTGTCTAATTTGGGGTCTAATTTTTTGTGGGATGAGACGGTGGTTTGATTGGTACCATTTTGGGTACATAAGACTTTTTGATTGCTTGGTATTACACTTTTTGTGAGGCAATGTGACAAAAAATGGCATAGTTCAAAAAAATAAATTTTTTACAGCATTCATCTGAGGGGGCATCTAATGTGATATTTTTATAGAGCAGGTAGTTACGGACGTGACGATACCTAATATGTCTTTTTTATTTTTGTTATGTTTTACACAGTAAATGCATTTTTGAACAGAATTAAATCTCGTTTTTATGTTGCAATTTTTTGAGAGCCATATTTTATTTTATTTTTGAGCGATTGTCTTAGGTAGGATCTTATTTTTTGCGGGATGAGATGACGGTTTGATTGGTACCATTTTGAGCTAAATAAGGCTTTTTGATCACTTGGTATTATCCTTTTTGTGAGGGAAGGTGACCAAAAATGGCTGTTTTGGCACAGTTTTTTTTGTTTTTGTTTTTTTACTGCATTCACCTGACAGGGTGTATCATGTGATATTTTTATAGAGCCGGTCGATATGGACGCGGCAATACCTAATATGTATACTTTTATTTTTTTTCCTATTTTTTATTACTTAATTATGGGGAAATAATGCTTTTTTTACTTGAAACTTTTCTTTTTTTTTTTATTATGCAAAACTTGATTTTAACTTTTGGGGGTCTGATACCCTGTACAATGCATTACAATACTTCTGTATTGTAATGCATTGGCTGTAAGTGTATTACACACTGTAATACACTTACAGCGTTCCTGCCTGTGAGATCCAGGGGACTGGATCTCACAGGCTAATGGAAGGCAGCACGATGCCTAAGGTAGGCATCTGGCTGCCTTCCCTGCCATCGGGTCCCTGTCACAGCAGCACGGTCCACACACCCCGCACATGCCGCGGTCAGCGCTAACCGCGGCTTAGTGAGGGTTAATGCGCCGGCACCGGTGTTTTCAATGATGCCAATGCATACAGCAGGGGTCCAGGTAATGGGAACAGCCGGTCCCCTGCAGCTGATCGGCAGCACCTGCATCCGACCGATCAGCATGCCTTAGTACTACGGCGCTGGTCGGGAAGTCACTTCCCGCAGCGCCGTACTATTATGGCGCTGGTCGGTAAGGGGTTAAACACCATTGGGATGGATAAGAAAACAAGTAAAAGTTAAGAATATAGAGTGAGGATGATTTTTAAGTCTGTATTAAGATGTATTACTGAAAAGAATATTAAATACCAATTTTGCTATAAAAACACATGTAACCTTTATTTCTGTGTTGTTCATTCAATTATTTTTTGCAAGGAATGAGAAGCCAAAACTAATCTAAACTTCTGGCCAAACATCAGAGAGAAAACCATAACACATCGACAGCAATGGAATAAGAGCTGAGGAATGGAATAAGAGCTGAGGCCAAACTACAAAGGTCTAAGCACGTCTCTAGTATATTCCTCATAGTATATTATTTCTAGAATATCTTTTTTTTGGGGGGGGTGCATTTCTGATTTTACAATTATTTGCCACTTATCTGATTTAAAGTATGTAAATTTAAATATTAGGGTGGGTTCACACTAGCGTTAGGGATTCCGTTATGGCTTATAAGAATCCATAAGACGGAAGGACAGATCCGTTCTTCTGCCTATAGACTTGTATTATGACGGAATGCAAAACGAAAGCCTTTAAAAGGCATTCCGTTTGCTCTCTGTCCTAATAGAAGTCTATGGGAATCCGTTATGCTTTCCCATAGACTTCTATTAGGACGGAAAGCAAACGGAATGCCTTTTAAAGGCTTCCGTTTTTCATTCTGTCTGGGCGGTCCGTTATTTTCCGTTATAACCATGTTATAACGGAAAGCCATAACGGAATCAATAACGCTAGTGTGAACCCATCCTTACATAGTAAGGATATTTGTGAGGTATAAACATTTCATTTGTATTGTCTTGTTAAATCATTTGGGTTGTGGGGCTGTCCCATTTAATCTTTTTTTTTTTTTTTTTTATCGCTTGTAAAAAAAACTCCATATTATCCATGTGTTTGTTTTACAGGTATTTTATTTCTGGCGCTTATAAAAGTCTTAAAGAGAAATTGTCACAATGAAATCTGCAAGCAGCATGTTATAGAGCAGGAGGAGCTGTTCAGACATACAGTACAGACCAAAAGTTTGGACACACCTTCTCATTCAAAGAGTTTTCTTTATTTTCATGACTATGAAAATTGTAGATTCACACTGAAGGCATCAAAACTATGAATTAACACATGTGGAATTCTATACATAACAAACAAGTGTGAAACAACTGAAAATATGTCATATTCTAGGTTCTTCAAAGTAGCCACCTTTTGCTTCGATTACTGCTTTGCACACTCTTGGCATTCTCTTGATGAGCTTCAAGAGGTAGTCCCCTGAAATGTTTTTCACTTCACAGGTGTGCCCTGTCAGGTTTAATAAGTGGGATTTCTTGCCTTATAAATGGGGTTGGGACCATCAATGGCGTTGAGGAGAAGTCAGGTGGATACACAGCTGATAGTCCTATTGAATAGACTGTTAGAATTTGTATTATGGCAAGAGAAAAGCAGCTAAGTAAAGAAAAACGAGTGGCCATCATTACTTTAAGAAATGAAGGTCAGTCAGTCAGCCGAAAAATTGGGAAAACTTTAAAAGTAAGGGCTATTTGACCATGAAGGAGAGTGATGGGGTGCTGCGCCAGATGACTTGGCCTCCATAGTCACCGGACCTGAACCCAATCGAGATGGTTTGGGGTGAGCTGGACCGCAGAGTGAAGGCAAAAGGGCCAACAAGTGCTAAGCATCTCTGGGAACTCCTTCAAGACTGTTGGAAGACCATTTCAGGGGACTACCTCTTGAAGCTCATCAAGAGAATGCCAAGAGTGTGTAAAGCAGTAATCAAAGCAAAAGGTGGCTACTTTGAAGAACCTAGAATATGACATATTTTCAGTTGTTTCACACTTGTTTGTTATGTATATAATTCCACATGTGTTAATTCATAGTTTTGATGCCTTCATAGTCATGAAAATAAAGAAAACTCTTTGAATGAGAAGGTGTGTCCAAACTTTTGGTCTGTACTGTATATAGTATCAATTATTTTTCACCCTATAAGATATATCTTCCCATAAGATGCAACTAGGTTTTTTGACCCCCAATGATACTCACACCTCAGATCAGACCCCCATTCAGACACTCTGTGTTGATGAGATACCAAATCAAACAGCCAGTGTTCCTCAGACCTCATATCAGACCCCCACTGTGTCTCAGACCTCAGATCAGACCTCAAGTATTGATGAGACCCCCAATCAGGCCCCCTATGATTCTCAGACCTCTGATCAGACCTTTAATCAGACCCCCACTGTATCTCAGACCTCAGATCACAGAGAAAAATAAAATTCACTCACCTCTCCTGCACTGAACGACACCCCCACCTGAGAGATCCTCTTCCTGCTGTGCTGCGTTGTTACCTGACTGCACAGTGCAAGGTCACAGAGAAAACTGACGTCCTCACACTGTGCACAGATCACAGTCCAGAGTGTGGTGCCGCCAGACAAAGACCAGGGAGCGATGAGTACAGAGCCAGCATAGGGAGTGCTGTGTTCACCACTCCTCGATCACACTGTACTAATGAGTGCTTGCATAATGGAAGTGGTTATTAGCATTTGCTCTATATGACACACTGTCACCCCCCCCCCACACACACACACACTTACACCCTTTTGGGGGGAAACTGTGTCTTACAGGATGAAAAATACAGTTGTTTTGTGAGGAAAGATTCAGAAAAACTGTAAAAAAAAAAAGCTGTCACCATGAAATGCAGTGCATTTGACATAGAGCAGGAAGAGCTGAGCAGATTGATGTATAGTTTTGTGGGAAAAGTTAGCTCAGGTGCCCAAGTGAGTGGGTTTATCAGTCATTGACATCCTTCCCTGTATAAATGCGTATACGTAGATAGCTGTCAATTACTGAAAAGCCAGTCTACTTGGCTATTGAGCTCAGAAAGAGCAGAAATTTACATGCACAATTTAGTGACTCACTTCCCACAAAAGTATATATATCATCAATTTGCTCAGTTTCTTCAGCTCTATAACACGCTGTCTGCAATCATGGTGACATGGTTTAAAATGGCTCTACAAAAAAGTTGTGTTTGTAGGTCTTTTTATAGCTGACCAGCATGTAACATAGGGCTGCAGTGTTTTTCGCTCCTAAAAAAAGACATGCCAACAAAAGAACATGGCCTTTAAAAATAAAAATAAAAATTGTGAGACAACCCTAAGTAAACGTTTAAATACATACTTTGTCTTGCTGTGACCTAACTGCATGAAGAATGACAGTTAACAGAGCTTAGTTTATTTCCTTCTTTGTTTGGAGAATATGATGTCAAATCTCAACTATTTGGCAAAGAACTGGATCCTAACTATTGTCACTGTATGCCAACTAATTAAATTATCTTGCAAAGTACTTTTTTGGGAATGTTTTTCAAAAGTCCACCTCCAACAAAAGTTATGCAGCATGTTGTATTCTAGTAAATATAATTAGGCCTTTTCAGTAAAATATTCCTTATATGTGTGTTATTTAACCATTGTGTGCCTGTCTGACTCTTGTCATAATCCCAGTCTTACATTTTAAGATTTGATCTCTGAAAAGGAAGAAGTTAAAAATAATCTTCTAATGAGGCTAATGAGCCAATTGCAGTTCAGTTTGACTGGATGACTTAGATTTTTTTAATTTTATCATTTCCAGGATGCACAATATAGAGGAAACAGTGCCTAGTTCATATATTTAGAATGTATACATTACTATTCGTGAACATTTTAAATGTTCTTGAAAATAAAGGAGTGAAATCATATTCCATGAGGTCTGATTTGAGTGTGGCAAATGTGTGAAATCCTAGAATACAGTTAGCGACCCTATGGTATGTCAAGGGATGCATCACAGTTAGCCTGGTAGTGTCCCAGTACACAGTGCCAGGAAGAGTGTCCCTTCATCCGGTACTGAAGAGCATTTCTACAAGTATATAATGCCAATCATAGTTCTCCCATTAATGGCGCCTGCCAGAGAGTGTCACTATAAGCAATAATTAGAGATGGGCGAAGTTTAAAAAAATTCAATTTGGTCGCTTCGCTGAATGTTTCCCAAAAACTTGCTTCGATCTGAATTAATTCATCACAAAGTGCTTAAATCAGGTCTATCCCGGCCTGCAGTTAAACTTTAGGGAGAATGTATCCTGGTGTACATCACCGTGCAGTGCAGCAACATGCATAGCTAGTCCTTTCTGGTGTCACGGCTGAGGATGGGGGAAATCCTCAGCCATGCGATGTCAGTTGATGTTTTGGCTGCTCGGCCAGGACAGCAGGATTAGGGAGCAGGTCACCTCCTAAAGCGTCCCTAACCTGACCCTAACTCCTAGCTGCATGGGCCGACCTTAAAGGTAGGAGGACCCATGCTCTGGAACCTCGGATCCCTAACTCACCCTCCGACCGGTCCCTGGACTAGGAGTCAAGGTAAGACGGCCTGTTCCTACTGTACACGGAGGAACAGGGGTCTCACTGGCCAAGCCGCAGGGAAAAAGGGGACACAAACAAACTTACGGATATGGCAGGTGAACTATCCGAGTTCCACCTACCTGCCACAGCCCTGCTGACTGGATCCCTGTGCAAACAGGAATCCAGATCCATAAGCTGCACTAAACAACATAGGACAGGAAAACATCAAATAGACATCACACATAAACTTAACATAAACTAAAATGTGACATATGGTTTATGAACCACAAGGGTGGCTCTCACTGGCAGTTGGTAAACACAGGAGGCTGCTATCAGCTAAGCATGGCTGAAGCAACCTCCTGAGCCCTGCCAAACACCAAGGCTATATAGGCCTAAGAGGCCACACCCAACGGTCAGACACACCCAGTGACATCACACACACTGGGAAGGGAGTTAACCCTTCCAGAACCACAGGAAAGGGAAAACACCAACTAAAAGGGAAAGTGACCGACACAACAAACACACTGTGGTTGTTGCCGCAGGCAACGACATGGGTGGCAACCGTGTCCTGGGAGTCAGCCCCAAGGCCGGGACACTGCCACCACATGTACACAACGACAAACGTTGCCACGGGCAACCACAGTGCAGGAAAGGTGTCCGTGCACACCACACACTACCCAGAGTGCACACAGACAAGCGACAGTGCATACATACACGCAAACTCCAAGGGAACCGCACACAAAGCTGTTGTCCGCGGCAACCGCACCTGAGGCTAACAACATTATGCCTCCAGCTGCGGTTGACACTACAACCCAAACCGCGGGCAACTGTATGCGGCTCCCAAGGAGTCACGGCCAAAACCGTGGCCGTGACATCTGGTAGCCAAACTGTTACTGTTCGTGGACTTCATCTGTTTATTTTTCTGTTCTTCTGATCCGTCAGAAGAACAGGCCAAAAAAAGTGAATCCTGTAGTTTGAACATCCACCTTCACACCGTCAGTATTTGGTCAGTAATTGATCAGTATTGGTAAGGCAAAAACAGGAGTGGGTCCAAAACAGAAATAACATGTGATGAAAATATTTGCATGTCTTCTGTGTTTAGGACCCACTCTTGCTTTTTGGCTTTCAAATCATAATCAAATCCTGATGCAATACCGTGTGATAGAGGCCTTATTGATGCTCTAAAGACCATTGTGTTTTTCATTTTTCAGTTCAGTTTTGACGGATTAGGAGAATGGTAAAATAAACTGTGATGTCAGCAAGGTCAAATAGGGACACTAGTGTCCCCAGAACGTATTAGTGAGGGTGGAAACCGCATGAGGAGACAACACAGTGGCCCAGTAACAGATTGGGGAGGTGGGGGGCAACAGCAGTGGCAGTAACAGCACAATATGGTGGCAGTATGAGAAGATGGCGGCAGAGGCAGAATGCAGGTGGCAGCATCAGAATAGTGGCTGAAGCACGTGGCCAGAAGTAACAGGCCATTTTTCACAATGTTCTGGTGTGGCAGCACACTGCAGTCAGAACCTTACTGCCAGAATAGTCTAGTCTGATGCATAAAGCACCAGTGTGTAGAAATCCTGTCTGATACATGCCTGGTTCATCTTTAGAAAGGTTAATCTCTCAGCATTTTGTGTTGAAAGGTGAGTTTTCTTTGGGGTAACTATGCCCCCAGCCACACTAAACACCCGCTCTGATGTAATACTGGTAGATGCGGTGGTTGCTGCATCAGACTGTACCAGTACATTAGTACCATGGTTTTCCCAGGCCACTTTATGGCCATGCGTTGATGTTGACCTTTCATGAAATACATTTGTACACCAACAGATGGGGTATTGTTGGCAGTGTTTGGCAACAGGAATGGAACTTTACCCCCAACACTCTGTGCTGATTGCCTGCTGCTGCCTTTATGAACCCGTGCACCGCTAGTTGTTTCCGACAGGTAGGCTCCTGAGTAGCAGACCCCAGGAGCGTTTGGCTACAGATCTCCCACTGCTTCCACCAGTGGCGGATTACAATAGGGACGTTCGGGTCGGCAGCCCCGGGCCCAGCACCACTGGGGGGCCCAACGCCGACCCGAACGCCCACATACTGCAGTGGGGCACGGGAGCGCATAGCTCCCTGTCCCGTCGCCTATCACCGCCATAAGCTTCAGGCCTAGTAGGCCTGAGGCCTATGTGGTAGTGAAATCCCGGCGCAGCCGTGCGTGATGACATCATCACGCGCCTGTGCCGGGACACAGCACATTGACGTGTGCACGCCTGCCTCATCCCGCCTTCGTCTGCGAGCAAGCGCCTGGCCCTGGATGGTGAGTATTTAGCTTTTCATTTTTTTTTTTCATTTTACATTTTTTTATTTCATGTGCCTACTTTGGGGGATGACACACAGAGGAGGACATATTAGGGAAGAGACGTCGAGTACATGGGAGGGGGAATGTGGGGGCTGTGTGGGGCTAAATTATTGTGGGGGCAAATTACTATGGGAGGGACTACTATGTGGGGGCAAATTACTATTTGGGGCAGTGTGGGGGCAAATTACTATGTGGGGGCAGTGTGGGGACAGTGTGGGGGCAAATTACTATGTGGGGGCTGTGTGGGGGAAACTATTGTGTGGGGGAAATTGCTATGTGGGGGCAGTGTTTGGGGGAATTTGCTATGTGGGGGTAGTGTGGGGAAATTGCTATGTGAGGACAGTGTGGAGGTGGTGTGGGGGAAAATTACTATGTGGGGGCAGTGTGGGGGCAAATTACTATGTGGGGGCAAATTACTATGTGGGGGCAGTGTGGGGGAAACTATTGTGTGGGGGCAGTGTGGGGGAAATTGCTATGTGCGGGCAGTGTGGGGTCATTTCGATGTGGGGACAGTGTGGGGTAATTTCTATGTGGGGACAGTGTGGAAAAAATTGCTGTGAGGGGACAGTGTGGGGGCAGTGTGGTGGAAATTACTATGTGGGGACAGTGTGGGGGCAAATTACTATGTGGGGACAGTGTGGGGGAAACTATTGTGTGGGGGCAGTGTGGTGGAAATTGTTATGTGGGGGCAGTGTGGGGTAATTTCTGTGTGGGGCAGTGTGAGGGAAATTACTGTGTGGGGGCAAACTACTATATGGGGCAGTTTGGGGGAAATTACTGTGTGGGGGCAAATTACTATGGGGGGATTACTATGTGGGGGCAGTGTGGTGGAAATTACTATATGGGGGTGTTGCGATTGGGGAGGCACTGTAGGGGCAATTCTATTATTTTTGGGGACACTATACAGGGATTATTGCCTGGAGCACAATTGAGGGTGGTATTATTACTCGGGGCACTCTAGGGGACATTATAGCTGCTGTGGACACTATAGGAACATTTGGGGTAATTTATCAAACTGGTGTAAAGTACAACTGGCTTAGTTGCCCATAGCATCCAATCAGATTCCACCTTTCATATTTGACAGCTCTTTTGGAAATCCAGTTCTACTTTACACCAGTTTGATAAATGACTCTATTAAGGTCACTATTTTTTAAGCAGTATAGTACCTTGGACATTGGGGAGCAAAACGGGCACAGTATTGGGAGTAGCAGCAGGATGACACTGTGGGGACACCAGGATGAGGAGGTTGATGGAAAAATTGAGAAATCTAACGTGTCTGTGTTACAAACCGTAGGGACGAGATGCGGCTGAAAGAATTTGCCATGGAAGAGGAAAGAGAAGGTCTACATGACAGGAGATGTCACTGGATGTAAGAGGTATGTGATGCTGTATTCTCCTCCATGTCTTTTTTATTATAATTATATGTATTTTAAATTTGGCGACCACATTTTTCAGTTTAGGACCCAATTTGGGGTATTTTTTTTTGTCTGAAGATGTCATATGGCCTAAGAAGAGACTGTGGCGCTCATGAAGCACCGCAGCCTCTTCATAAAAAAAAAACTAAACTAAAATGGAGGGGGGGGGGGGGCCCAAGTTGGTTAGACAGCCCCGGGCCTATCATGCACTTAATCCGCCCCTGGCTTCCACCCTGCTTGTTCATTAGCACGCTGCCACCCTGCTGCTGTTTCACAGGCACGCTGCCACCCTCACCCCTGATGATGATGATTAGACTTGAACTAATTGAACTTTGGATCATAGATACGAAGTCGATTAGTTCAATCACTTTGTTTTAATGCTGTACAGACACCTGTATCCATACAGCATTAAAATGTATTGCCTCAGTGGAGGCTAAATTCATTTTGCCCGAAGTCACGCAATTCAGTATTCATTTCTACATCTTTAAAAACATTTAAAATTCCAAATCCAAAGTCAGGTTTCGGACCGGCTGGTACCTCAGTACCAAATCCAAGTTCAGATTGCTAATTTTAAATGTTTTTAAAAATGCAGAAATGAACACTGAATTCATTCACCAAAGTCTCGCGAGATGTCGGGTGAAACAAATTTTGCTTCCACAGAGGCAATGAATTTCAATGCTGTAAGGAAACAGTGCTTGCCCCTGGACAGGAGACTGCGCTGGATTATGCAAGCAGTTTCGGACCACTTCTGGCCTAAAGACTGTAAGGTGGTAAACACAAACCTGATAACATGGAGCTAGTGTGGCCAGAAATTGTTAATCAGCCTGTTAGGCCCTGCAAGTGTCCTTTACTAAGTTTGTGTGTACTGAGGACTGTGACTATTGTGTCTGCATGTACCATGAGATGGTTGCTTGAACAAAGTGCCTACTGCCTGTCAGGGGAGCACCCAGGAATTTTGTCTAGGGGGGGCCCGAAAGGCAAAAAAATGTGGCATGTGTAGTGTGGGGGGGTGGTGGTGGCTGTAGTGTGTTGCGCTGATTCTTTTACTTGGCCATTTCTAAAAGCTCTGCAGGAATGGAACAATGCGGCGCCATTTCTTTTTAGCCCCGCCCATTATTAAAAGCCCCTCCTACATATAATAGGCCATGCCCAACAAACACTGTACAGCTGAAATTCTATAGTTATAGCCTGTCTCTACATATCATACGGAGAGGGGAGGGTCTGTCCTGGCTGCACTGCCTGCTTATACAACAAGCTACAGCCAGGAAGCTCCTCCGCTCTCCTCCCACCCCTGATAATGCTCAAGGCCTGTAGTTCCCCCCACCATCTGTCACCCGCCCGTGGCCTGCTGCCCCCTTTGGCCGTCCTCACCCAGCTCTGAATCCTCCTTCTGCAAATGGCAGGGGGAGGAGCCGGAGCATCTCCTCTCCTACATAGCGCCCCATACCTCTTACATCCAGTGATGTCACCTTTGTTGTAGACGTTCTCTTTCTTTATCTTCTTCATTCAGACCAGACGGCCATGATGATTTTTCAGCCATCTCCCGTCTCTGCAGAGATTAACAAACAGACATTAGTTTCCCACATTTCCATCATCTTCTGAACACCCTTTCCTGCCACCCCCAATACTATACTGCAGAGAAAGTCCCCCTTGGAATACTACTACCACACAGATAGTGGCCCCTTCAACAATTATTGGCACACATTGCTCTAAAAAATAACTGCACCCAGACACTAATAGTATAAAGATAATGTCCCCCAAAAATAATTGTGCTAAGCTGATACTGTGCCAGGGTGCCCCCTAGAGTAACAGTGCTCCCCAAAATCCCACCAATAGAAATAATTCTCTGCCATAGCACACTTAGTAGTAATAATGCCCCTATAGTGCCCTTACTAGTAATCATTTTCCTCATAGACCCCCAGTAGTAGTAAAGGTAATACCCCCTAGTAGTAATAATTCTCCCTATAATATGACAGTACATGAAATACCCCCGCTTAGTGCCCGCAGTTGAGCTAATGTCCCCATAATGTATGCCAGTATAAAATACCCCTATATAGTGCCCCAGTAAATGCCCTCATAGTGCTCCTCTCGCCCTTTCCCATAGTGTCCCCCATAATATGCCAGTAAAAAATGCCCTTCTAAGTGCCACCATATGCCCCAATAGTGCTCCACTCCCCCATAGTGCCCCCAAATAATGCCCCATAGTGCCAGTAAAAAATGCCCCCTTAGTGCCACCAGATGCCATAATGCCCCCCATAATGTGCCAACAAGAAAAAAGGCCCCTTTAGAGCCCCCACTTCCCCATAGTACCCCCAAATAATGCCCCCATAGTGCCCCCAAATAATGCCCCCATAGTGCCGTTCTCCCCTATAGTGCCCCCCATAATGTGTCAATAAAAAAAAAGCCCCTTTAGACCCCCCAGATGCCCCCATAGTGCTCCTCTCCCCCATGGTGCCCCCCCATAATATGGCAGTATAAAAAATGCCCCTTCTAAGTGCCACCATATGCCACAATAGTGCTCCACTCCCCCATAGTGCCCCCAAATAATGCCCCATAGTGCCGCTCTCCCCTATAGTGCCAGTAAAAAATGCTCCCTTAGTGCCACCAGATGCCATAATGCCCCCTATAATGTGCCAATAAGAAAAAAGTCCCCTTTAGAACCCCCACTTCCCCCAAATAATGCCCCTATAGTGCCACCAGATGCCCCATAGTGCCGTTTTCTCCTATAGTGCCTCCCATAATGTGTCAATTAAAAAAAAGCCCCTTTAGACCCCCCAGATGCCCCCATAGTGCTCCTCTCCCCCATGGGCCCCCCCCATAATGTGCCAGTAAAAAATGCCCCCTTAGTGCCACCAGATGCCATAATGCCCCCCATAATGTGCCAATAAAAAAAAAGTCCCCTTTAGAACCCCCACTTCCCCCATAGTGCCCCCAAATAATGCCCCTATAGTGCCACCAGATGCCTCATAGTGCCGTTTCCTCCTATAGTGCCTCCCATAATGTGTTAATAAAAGAAAATCCCCTTTAGAGCCCCAGATGCCCCCCATAGTGCTCCTCTCCCCCATGGTGCCCCCCCCCCATAATGTGCCAGTAAGAAATGCCCCCAGAGTGCCACCCCCAAAAAAAATTGGGCTATAAAAATTGTCAGATGCCCCCATAATGCCAGCTCCCCCTAACCCCCCCAAAAAAAATAAAAAATAGAAAACACTGATACTTACCTCCATCAGCAGCGATGTGATGCAGGCTCTTCCGGCCTGTGTCCCTGCTGTGTGCTGCCCGGCTCAGGCGCGTGATGATGACGTCATCGCGCCGCCTGAGCTGGCCTCTGATAGGCTGCAGGCATTAGTGCCTGCGGCCTATCAGAAGAACAGGGGAGGCACACACCTCTCCCTCCCCTGCCGCAGCACAGGATGGATATGGAGATGAGCGCTTCCACAGTGGAAGCGCTCATCTCCTACTGCCCCCCCGACCCCCCACCGCTGCCGCAATTACATCCAGGGCCGCGCCACCTGTGGTGATCGGCGGTGCGGCCCTGAGGGATAAAAAAAAAAAATGTCTGGTTGTTCTAGGGGGGGTCCAGACCCGCTGAACCCCCCCTGTAGGTGCGCCACTGCTGCCTGTACCCTTGTTGTCGGAATTGTCGGAAAATGGAAAGAGTCTATTTGATGGCTAAGTGCAACTGCTACCAGTGGTAACCACCTGTGGATATAGTTTGTAAGCCGCATATAATGGCTGTCCTGTTGCTATTGATAACCACCAATTCCTGTGCCTCACATTTATGTTTTTGCTAAGTATGTATGTTCTTTGCTATAATTCTGCGTGTAACCATCAAATCTGTACCATCTGTTCCATATGCTTGTTGCCTCACTCAGAGGAAACCATGTTCAAGTTACCCATAAACCATGTGAACGAAGGACTAAGATCGAAACCCATACGTTTTTTTGGCCCTGTTACAACAACTAGGCTTGAGCGAATCGACCTTCGGATCATAGATCCGAAGTGGGCTTTGGTGCCGAGGTACTTCCAGTACCAAAGCCTACTTTGGATTTTTATTTTAAACTGTTTTAAAATACACAGATATGAATACTGTAGTAATTTACCAAAGTCTTGTTGGACTTCGAGCGAGACTAAGTTTTCCTCCACGGAGCCAATACATTTTAATGCTGTACGGAAAAAGCATTAAAAACAAAGGTTTTGAATTGATCGACTTCGGATCTATGATCCAAAGGTCGATTCGCTCAAGCCTAACAACTACACATACAGACTTATAAATAGCAATGTGTGAAATCTGTTTTTGAATTTCACTATATACTCAAGTTCCAAACAGACATTGCTGCAGAAAAAAAAAGAGAAAAGAAAATGCTAAACCTAATTTATCGGTTAAAGAGGTTAGCCACGTTATGGCTACTGTTGACCATTTTGAATGTAAGATGACAATATGACACTTACTAATATAGCCTTCGTAGATATTCTGTGCTGTTTGCCGTATTTCATAAGCCATGTTACCACGTTGGGCAAATCTTTTGTATTGTCCGCATAGAGGGCCTGTCCAAAAAGCTAATGGGAGAGGAGGTCATGTGACCAGACACATCACTCCTCCATTCAAACACACTGCACCTGCACTAAACTCCCAACAGTGCAAGTGCAGATGGTAGGTGTAATACTCCAGACCCGGGGGTACTACAATTGATTTGTAATGTATGTAATGTTTTGTAATATTCCTGTTATGTCACCTTTCATGCAATACACTTTGTACACCAGCAGATGGGGTATGGTTGGCAGTGTTTGGCATCAGGAATGGAACTTATGTCCATGGTGTATTGTTTCCAGTTCACTTATATCCCAGCATCTCGTGTGCACGGAACAAACAGGTAAGACCTCATTGCGTAATTTGAGGAAAAAAAGAGAGGTTCCAGCACTCACTTTTAAGATGTGTCGTTTTTTATTGTTGCTTCAATACATCAAACAAGGACAATCCATCCACCATACGACCATTGTTTACGCGTTTCGAACAACCGTTCTTAATTGTCACAAAAATATATGCCCAAATGAGGAAATTTTATAGTTTGATAAATCTCCCCTCCCCCACCAGAAAGGAGGCAGAGCTCATATGCTCCAATCCTCCACCTAAGGCCGAGTTCACACGAACGTGTGTGACCCGTGCCTGTGCTGCGGCCCACAAATAGCGGGCCTCAATGCACGATCGCCGGCCGTAGGTCAGCCGCATCGGATCGTGGACCCATTCACTTTAATGGGTCCGCGATCCGGCCGTTCCGCTAAAAGATATATTTTTGCGGAACGGAAGTACGGGACATAACCTCACGGAGGCACTCCGTAGTGCTTCCGATGGGTCCCGTGCGGCCGTTCCGCGATTCCGGATTTGCGGACCCATTTAACTGAATGGGTCCGCATCCGTGATGCAGAATTCAGGCGGAACTGTGGCCGTGTATTGCGGCCTGCGATTTGCAATACGGCCACGGATCACACACGTTCGTGTGAACTTAGCCTAAGCATTCGTTAACTTCTTGTTCATTTCACATGTGTGTCAAAATCCCACACCCCATAGAAAATCTCCTAATACAATATAAAATCATTCAGGATGTGTAGTGTGAACAGAGTCATCACACACATGCTGTTTTTTTTTCCCCTTTGTTTTTTTTTTGCCCTATTTTTTGCATGTGCAGTGAAAATATATATACAGAAAATACACAAACAGTAACGACTTGATACTCTCCAGTGTAAAAAATAATAAATAAGCAATATATCAGATTGCATTTTATAAATAAAATTGCATAATCTGTTTTTTCAGGTTTTACTGCTCCAATCCTCTACCTGGGCATTCGTTAAACTCTTGTTTGTATCTCATGTATGTGAAAATCACCACACCCTATAGAAAATCACCTAAAACCATATAAAATCGCTCAGGATGTGTAGTGTGAACAGAGTCATCACACACATGCTGTTTTTTCTTGTCTTTACACTTTTTTTGCATATACAGTTGGAATATATGTACAAATAACAAACAATAATGGCTTAATACTTTCCAATATAAAAAATGAGCAAGTAGTATTTCAGGTTCCATTTTATCAATACAAATGCATGATCTCTTTTTTCAGGTTTAAACCTGAGGGATATCTTGTGTTTAGTCTAAAAATCCAAAAGGCTTCTCTCAAAAGAATACATTTTTTATTATTTCCTCCTCTTGGAGGAAACCTCACCATTTTCTATTCCAAAAGCTCGAAAGGTTCTAACTACACGATTATGTGTGTGAATAAAATGTTTTGCTACGTTAGAAATATTAGGGAGAGAGGGATTAGCAATGTAGTTGAGATGTTCTAAAATCCTGTTTTTTAAATGTCCTCGATGTGCTACACACATACATTAAATCACATGCAACACACTGGATAATATACACTATACCAGTAGTATTGCAGTTGATATAGGTCCTAATGGGAAAAGAAACAGAATGGTCCGCATTATGAAATGTCTTGGTACATAACACATAGCTACAGGCTTTGCAGGGGTGACCACCAGAGCACGTAAAGCCTTGATATTTAAGCCATGTGTTATGTATTTTTTTCTTTTTGGCATATATAGAGTGACTGTGATAAAATATTTCCCAAAGTAGCCGGTCTCCTGGACACAATCCTGCACCCATCCCTGAGTTCAGAATGCAAAATCTCATCCTCATACAGCAAAGGTAAGTATTGTTTTAGAATTTTCTGTATTTGTTTAAATTGTCGGCTGAATGTTAAAACCAATGTTGGCAATCTACTATCTGTTGTTTTGGGTTTAACCCTTCCTTTTGGGACAACTTGGTTAGGGGGCTCCACATCTCTATGTTCTAGAGATTTTCTCTAGAACACTGCAGATCTCGGGACAATTCCTCCATCATGTATATTTTTTCCCCAAATAATAAGTCTTCTCGTGATCTGTTTGACGCTATATGCTCGGCTCTACAGAGCATCCAATGAGGGTAACCCCTATTATGAAGCATATGAGCTCTGCCCCCTTTCTGGTGGGGGAGGGGAGATTTTTTCAAACTATAAAATTTCCTCATTTGGGCATATATTTTTGTTACGATTAAGAACGGTTGTTCGAAACGCGTAAACAATGGTCGTATGAAGAATGTAACTTACAATTCCATTCCTCCCCTCTTGGTCCACTACGGTATTGCTGGCCACAACTACTTCTGTTGTACCTGCCTACTTGTGTCTTGTGTTGGCCCTGCTTACTTGTGCTGCTCCGTTCAGGGTCCATTCACACGTCCGTAGTGTATTGCAGATCCGCAATACACCCGGTCGGCACCCCCATAGAACTGCCTATTCTTTTTTGTCCACATCCATTCCTGCCCCATAGAGAATGAATGGGTCCGCACCCATTCCGCAATTTGGTAGGAGTGGGCTGGTACATTGATCAACAATAACAGAAAAAAGGCCTTTAAGTAAAGCAAATAGCCCCATACGTGTTATCTAAAAATGGATAGTAGGAAACACTATTATTTTTTAAGGTACTGTACAGTAGTCCTGGGCCTGTAGGGCTCTTGTGCAACTGCACAGGTTACATAGATTATATGTCCACCCCTTTCTGTCAAGTACATGCTTAGAGAGCACCATAAGATAGATCAAAGGTTTTTGAGCCTCCTGTACAACACTATTTTGTGCAAAAAATGGCTTGTGCCAAAGTATCACCTGAATTCTTTGATGTAGATTTCAGGTTCTGGCTCAAAGACTTTTTGGGATGCGTCAAACTTATTAAGGCTGTGAACTTCTTAATAAATTTGGCACATCTCAAGCCATCTCTATGTCAGGAATAAATCTCCACTAAAGTGTCTTTGACTTTGTGCATTTTAGGTGTTTCAGCCCATGGCACCTGAAAATCATACCATCTGACATGTCTCTATGATGTTAGAACTATAGTTGAAGTGTACTGAAAGCTGCATAAATGGGTTGTCTTATAAGTGTCTGATTGATGGGGATCTGACCACTGGAACCCTGGCTGATCATAAGATTGGGGGCGCTGTGTTTTCCTGTTGGATTAGAGTGGCAGTCATGCATTTTGGGCTGCCACTCCATTCGACTCTATGAGACTGTTGGAGTTAGTTGAGGTCCATACAGTTGAATAGAGTGGCCGTATGCATGCATGACTACCACTCCATTCAAATGTGGAACACGGGGCCCCCATTGTCATTATTAGACCACCTCCAATCAGAACCTTATCCCCTTTCTTGTGTATAGGGCTTTAATCTTTATAATGGGATAAACTCCGTAAATGACAATTTTAAACTGTAATCTACTCTTATGGCCCATTCACATGGCAGATTTTGCCAGAGGAATTGGCATAGGCATGTCTCTTCTGAGCACAGTGTCTGGACAAACACCACTTTCTGCTTGTGTTTTAGCTCCATTCAATGGCTCTAAGTGGCGAGCAGGTCCATGGCATTCAAACAACCACAGCAGTTTCTGCCAAAGAGTACATGACACTGTCAAAATCCACAGTGTGAATATACCCTAATTGGGGTAAATGCTTACTTTCACATAATGGAAAAAGTAAGATGCACCATTGTACATTATCTTCTCAAACTCACCAAAAAGGATGAACCTTTTTTGGTGAGTTGAAAGCCTACGGCTGCGTTCACACAGGCGAGATTTCCGCGCGGGTGCAATTCGGTAGGTGAACGCATTGCACCCGCACTGAATCCGGACCCATTCATTTCAATGGGGCTGTTCAGATGAGCGATGATTTTCACACATCACTTATGCGTTGCGTGAAAATCGCAGCATGCTCTATATTCTGCGTTTTTCACGCAACGCAGGCCCCATAGAAGTGAATGGGGTTGCGTGAAAATCGAAGTGCAAGCAAGCAAGTGCGGATGCGGTGCGATTTTCACTCATGGTTGCTAGGTGACAGTCTATAAACTGTATTATTTCCCCTTATAACATGGTTATAAGGGAAAATAATAGCATTCTGAATACAGAATGCTTAGTAGGTGATCAATTGAGGGTTAAAAAATAAAATAAAAATTAACTCACCTTCTCCTCTTGTTCGCGTAGTTCTCCCGGTCTTTAGTTCTTTAAAAGATGAACTATGGGCTAAAGGACCTTTGGTGACGTCAGATCACATGCTCCAATCACATGGTACATCACCGCGGTGTCTCCTTCTTTGCTGAACAGGACCTGTGGTGAGCATTCATTCCAGGACCTGTGGTGACGTCACTCCGGTCATCACATGATCCATCACATGATCTTTTACCATGGTGATGGGTCATGTGATGGATCATGTGATGACCGGAGTGATGTCACCACAGGTCCGGGGATGAATGCTCACCACAGGTCCTGTTCAGCAAAGAAGGAGACAGACGAGATGCCGGTGTTCCGGAATTTTCTGCTACCCGGAATATTTAGCTACCCACGTCACTTCCGATAGTGACGTGGGAGGTGTGTCTCTCACCTCGGCTTCTCATTGGCTCTGCCGGGGGTTTGTGGGCGCAGGCGCAGAGGATTCACCCATAGCGTGAACGCGCCGAGGGTAGCAGAAAATTCCGGACCGCTGCGCATGCGCGAAAAACACGGCCGAAGGTAGCAGTGCGCCGGAATTTTATGCTACCTTCGGTGCGTTCACAGTATTTTTATTAATTGGTCACTCAGACCACATTACGTCTATCTTGAAGTGTTGACTAAGGCCTCATGCGCACGACAGTTGTGTGCACCCGTGGCCGTTGTTCCGTTTTCCGTGATTTTCTGCGGACCCATTGACTTTCAATGGGTCCGTTGAAAACTCGGAAAATGCACCGTTTGTCATCCGCCTCCGTGATCCGTGTATCCTGTCCGTCAAAAAAATATGACCTGTCCTATTTTTTTGACGGACAACGGTTCACGGACCCATTCAAGTCAATGGTTCTGTGAAAAAACACGGATGCACACAAGATTGGCATCCGTGTCCGTGATCCGTGTCTGTAGGCTACTTTCATACAGACGGATCCGAAGATCGGTCTGCATAAAAGCTTTTTCAGAGCTGAGTTTTCACTTTGTGAAAACTCAAATCCGACAGTATATTCTAACACAGAGGCGTTCCCATAGTGATGGGGACGCTTCTAGTTAGAATATACTATGAACTCTGTACATGGCTGCCCCCTGCTGCCTGGCAGCACCCGATCTCTTACAGGGGACTGTGATCCGCACAATTAACCCCTCAGGTGCTGCACCTGAAGGGGTTAATTGTGCGTATCATAGCCCCCTGTAAGAGATCAGGGGCTGCCAGGCAGTAGGGGGCAGACCCCCCTCCCTCCCCAGTTTTAATTTCATTGGTGGCCAGTGCGCCCCCCCCGGCCCCCCTCCCTCTCTTGTATTAATATCATTGGTGGCCAGTGCGGCCCCCCCTCCCTCCCTTTATTGTATTATCATTGGTAGCCAGTGTGCGGCACCCCCGGCCCACCCTCCCTCTATTGTATTAATATCATTGGTGGCCAGTCCGGCCCCCCCTCCCTCCCTTTATTGTATTATCATTGGTAGCCAGTGTGCGTCCCCCCGGCCCCCCCTCCCTCTATTGTATTAATATCATTGGTGGCCAGTGGCCACCAATGATAATACAATAGAGGGAGGGAGGGCCGCACATTGGCCACCAATGATAATACAATAGAGGGAGGGGGGCGGGGGGGGGCACACACTGGCCACCAATGATAATACAATAGAGGGAGGGGGGGCCGGGGGGGCCGCACACTGGCCACCAATGATAATACAATAGAGGGAGGGAGGGAGGGGGGGCCGCACTAGCCACCAATGATATTCAAACTGGGGAGGGAGGGGGGTCTGCCCCCTGCTGCCTGGCAGCCCCTGATCTCTTACAGGGGGCTATGATACGCACAATTAACCCCTTCAGGTGCGGCACCTGAGGGGTTCATTGTGCTGATCACAGCCCCCTGTAAGAGATCGGGTGCTGCCAGGCAGCAGGGGGCAGTCATGTACACAGTTCGTAGTATATTCTAACTTGAAAAGTCCCCATCACTATGGGAATGTCTCTGTGTTAGAATATACTGTCGGATATGAGTTTCACGATCTAACTCAAATCCGATAGTATATTCTAACATAGAGGCGTTCCCATGGTGATGGGGACGCTTCAAGTTAAAATATACCATTGGATTGGAGAAAACTCCGATCCTATGGTATATTAACTCCTGACTTTACATTGAAAGTCAATGGGGGACGGATCCGTTTGTAATTGCAACATATTGTGTCAACGTCAAACGGATCCGTCCCCATTGACTTGCATTGTAAGTCAGGACGGATCCGTTTGGCTCCGCACGGCCAGGCGGACACCAAAACCTTTTTTTTCATGTCCGTGGATCCTCCAAAAATCAAGGAAGACCCACGGACGAAAAAAAGGTCACGGATCACGGACCAACGGAACCCCGTTTTGCGGACCGTGAAAAAATACTGTCATGTATATATATATAAATATAACATTTTAAATCTTTATTTCATTTCCTTAAAACTATCTTCCACAATATAGACATAATACTGTCAAGTAAACGTCACAGAGGTGCTGAAGAGGTCTAGATATTAGCATTTTGTTAAACTTTATTGTTAACTGACTCGGCGCTACTGCGCCTGCGCCAAACCGTCCTTTTTCGCGCATGCGCAGTGGTCCGGAATGTTCTGCTACCTTCGGCTCGCTATAAAAGACGGCTCGGCGCAGGCGCAGTAGGAGCTGAAGGTAGCAGAAAATTCCGGCCTACTGCGCATGCGCGAAGCCAGAATTTTCTGCTACCTTCGGTCGGTCTTCTTTGCGCATGCGCAGTGGTCCAGAATTTTCTGCTACCCTCGGCGCGTTCACGCTATGGGTGAATCCTCCGCGCCTGTGCCGACAAACCCCCGGCAGAGCCAATGAGAAGCTGAGGTGAGAGACACACCTCACACGTCACTACCGGAAGTGGCGTGGGCAGCAAAATAATCCGGGTGGCAGAAAATTCCGGAACACCGGCAGCGCCAGCAAGTGGATTAAGGTGAGTTACATTTTTTTTCATTTTTTTTTAATCCCTCCAGCGCTATTTTACTATGCATTCTGTATTCAGAATGCTATTATTTTCCCTTATAACCATGTTATAAGGGAAAATAATACAATCTACAGAACACCGATCCCAAGCCCGAACTTCTGTGAAGAAGTTCGGGTTTGGGTACCAAACATGCGTGATTTTTCTCACGCGAGTGCAAAACGCATTACAATGTTTTGCACTCGCGCGGAAAAATCGCGGGTGTTCCCGTAACGCACCCGCACCTTTTCCCGCAACGCCCATCTGAAAGAGGCCTAAGGGTCCATTCACACGTCTGTACTGTATTGCGGATCTGCAAAATTGCGGACAAGAATAGGACATGTTCTATTTTTTTTCGGAGCCGCAAACCGGAAGATATGGGGCGCGCTCTGGAAATGCGGATGCGGACAGCACACAGTGTGCTGTCCGCATCCATTCCTGCCCCATAGAGAATGAATGGGTCCGCACCAGTTCTGCAATTTGCGGAACGGATGTGGACCCATTCTGCGGACGTGTGAATGGACCCTTATTGTCATTTTACACTGGGCAATTTCAATTCTGAGTAAGCACCAATCAAAGTTATACAAGTCAAATGCTGCTCATATTTTTGAGGTTTAATATACTCTGAATGAGGAACATATAATCATTATTACAATCAGTCACCCCCTCCCCCCCCCCATTCATTTTGAATATTGTCAGGGGTGATGTACTGCCAACAAATGGTTACTTGCTCTTCTGTCAGTGGGACGCTGCAAGGTGATCTGTGGTACATTTATACGGGGCAATGATTGGAAATGACCTTTTTTTTTTTTCATTTACAATCGGCTCAGGTAATAGGACCCTTACCTTATTACTTCCTTTGACAGAGCAACTGCCCTTCAAAGAGTGACCACACACATCTGTCCTTCCACAAATCCCTAATTAACTCTCATATACGACTAACTTGAAAACATCAAAATAGGTCATAATTAAAAATTTCTATGTGCTTCCATCACCGATTTTTCAAAAGGCGATTCCTCACTGGTCATAGTCTGTGCAAATATTGCATTGCATGGCTTGAAGTGGTTGTCCAGAGTTAATTTTTAAAACCCCCACAACAGTTCAGGCTCTGTGGCTTTTGGGCTATCTTCATTGGACTTCTGGTTCCCAACTTTTGCACTGAGGGGGTCACATATGCTACTTCAGTTAATGACTGGCCTCAGTCGTGATGTGTCCCCAAGCAACACATCACATCTGGTCCATGTGCCGCATGGAGACATGTCACCACTGAGGCCAGTCATTGCTTCAGCAATGTACATGACCCCATCCATGTGGAACTTGACAGACATGGGCCAGAAATCCAGCGAAGAGCGCCACATTGCCAGTGAGGCACAGAGGAATTGTGGGGAGCCGGTAACAACATTTCTCCACAGATCCTACTTGCTGGTGGGAAATTAAAAATTAAATAAATAAATAACTTGGACAAAACGTTTATTATCATTCTGCGCAGACCTGACTTGTGTATTTTATCTTTTCCATTCTTCAGTGGTCCACCTTGGCTGCATACGCTACCCCTGCTGATTTTGTGAAAAGTCATTGTGAAAGATGAGTATGTTTTATTATGTATAAATATGATGATTTTTTGTTTTTTGTATTTAATACTTGCAAATCAGTGTGCTGTTATAGCATATCTGCCTTTATCTTCTCTATTGCCAGGCAGTCAGGTTTGTGTGTCATACTCAGTAATGCTTCATGTGTGTCAATCTATGTGTTTCATGTAGTACAATCAATAAATAGGACTCAATGATTTTTTTCGCTATGCGCAATAACCAGTATTACACTCAGCAATGCTTCATCACTTATAATCAACTTACTTTACACTCAACAGTGCTTCATCAAGGGTAAGCAACCATGTTCACTTTCAATAGTGCTTCATCATGGATAATCAGCTGGTTTTATACTCATAAGTTATAATCAAATCAGGCCCAACAGTGCCTCATTGGGGTGATAGTATTTGGCTTTCAGTCATTTAACCAAAAATTGATAACATTTCCGAATTTTACTTTCTCGTGGGACTCAAAAGTTTTTAAAGTTACATACATTAAAGGGAACCTGTCACCGGGATTTTGTGTATAGAGCTGAGGACAGGGGTTGCTAGATGGCCGCTAGCACATCCGCAATACCCAGTCCCCATAGCTCTGTGTGCTTTTATTGTGTAAAAAAAAAAACGATTTGATACATATGCAAATTATCCTGACATGAGTCCTGTCCCTGTCTCGCTCAACACTACCCGGGATCAAAAACAGCGACCCGTATCTCCCATAGCAAAGAATTCCGGCTCAAAATAAAATAATAATTATCTAAGTTTTTTCTTATGAGGATATCTTACTGAACAGGGAAGCTAAAGGAGCACATCAACCATATGCAGTGCATGGACTACACAATGCAGAGCATGCTTTTAGAGAGGGAAATCCATAGTACAGCAATGCATGAATATTTTGTACAAGTTCTCCCAGAATGCATGGAAGTAAAAAAACACTAGGAGAGATTAATTACATGAGAAATGTGGATTACGGACCATGTTATAGTGATCCATTTATTAAGTGTTGCAGATGTGTATTTTGCCTTGTCCCACAAGCGACTGTGGCTTAGGCCTCTTTCACACGACAGTATGTCTTTTTCAGTGTTTTGCGGTCCGTTTTAAACGGATCCGTTGTTCCGTTTTTTGTGTCCGTTGTGTTTCCGTTTCCGTTTCGTTTTTCCGTTCCGTTTTTCCGTATGGCATATACAGTGTACAGTAATTTCATAGAAAAAATTGGGCTGGGCATAACATTTTCAATAGATGGTTCCGCAAAAAACGGAACGGATACGGAAGACATACGGATGCATTTCCGTATGCATTCCGTTTTTTTGCGGACCCATAGACTTTAATGGAGCAACGGAACGTGATTTGCGGCCAAATATAGGACATGTTCTATCTTTAAACGGAACGGAAAAACGGAAATACGGAAACGGAATGCATACGGAACACATTCCGTTTTTTTTTGCGGAACCATTGAAATGAATGGTTCCGTATAAAAAAATATGTGCCAAAATTGCTCCAAAATTCAGGTGCAGTAAGCGGTATAAACTTAGGCTAGACAACTAAAGGAGGGACAGTTTTTTCAACCAGCATCGGCCACTGTAATAAATCTGGTGTATTTTTGGAGTTTCTACTCTTAGTTTGCATTTAGTATTAGTATTAGCCTCAGATTGGGCCAATAAAATGTGAAGAGCAACAGATTTGGTGACAAGCATGACAAGGCCGCAGCTAAGAGTGAAAATAGCTGCAGCGTTTTGCTAACTCAACTGCTGTGTACTATTTCCCCAAGCACAGCTTCAGTACATAAATAAGATAATCTGTCATGTACCTGCTCATTTACCCCTTTTCCTGCATATTTTTAAGCTGCAAGGTTTATTGTCATGCGTTCTCATGCTTCAGGCTACATGTGTGAGAGAAATTTAACATAACACACAACCACTTTTTTTACATGTAGGTATACACATTCAGCAGGAAGTCTGTTTGCTGGGCCTAATGGATACTCTAAGGACCTGTTCATATGGCAGAATTTGCTGGTGGAATTTTTACTAAAATTCTGGTGTCGGCTGAGTGGTGTCTGCCTCCCATTTTTTTCAATTGGAGGCAGCACTGTAGTTCATGGGCCAGAGGTTTAAAGTTGCGAATGTGCTAGGAAAGGTCATGTCGCTTGATGCCCCTTACACTTTAGCTCCATTTAATAGAGCCATGCCACCAGCGGGTCCGCTGCCTTCAAAATGAACAACTCTCTGAACGTACCCTAAGAAGTACATGTGATGGCAAGTTGAGGAATGAACATGCATTCTAAAGTTATTGAGGACCCAGCCAACTTTAGCATTGTGGACCCCGAAAATGAATACTAAAGGGATTGTCTAAGGCGGCGCTGGATCAGTGGGGGGTTGAATCGGTGATTATAACTTCTTTTATTGTTTTAACATCTTTTTTTTTCAATTGTAGAACCCCTTTAAATATCCCCAATAACAGACAGTATAGCCAGACAGTCCTGAAGACCATAAGTGGACCAATCATGTCATAGGTTTGCCATGTGCTTCGTGCAATTAAGGAAGCCTTCCTACCTTTCCAAGGACTGTCTCAAGCTGCACACCACCTCTATGATGCCCCCGAGTCATAATAAGGACTTAGGAAAGCAGAGATACTGATAAGATAACATTTTTCATCAATAAAAGAACTGCCATTTATTTCCTGTAGAAAAGACTATTCACACCCAGGCGTGTAGCTAAAGGCTCAGGGGCCCTGGTACAAGAGTTCAGCTTGGGCCCCCCTTCCCATAGTGCTTTAAGCCAGGGGTGCACGTAGCCTTCTTGCTGCCTGAGGCAAAAATTAAAACCGCACCCCCCCGCATGCCACATTCTTGACTTAACCCCTTCCCTCCAGCGAGAGGTCTAACTTGTAGATTCTTAACCCCAGTGCAAAATCTATGACAGAGCCTTCCCAGCATGCACTCTCTATAATACCAGTGTCTTCTTATGCAGCACAAGGGAGTTTGGGCCCCCTCAGGCTGCTGGGCCCAGTAGAGACTGTTACCTCTGCACCACTTATAGCTGCGCCCCTGTTCACACCTTAAAAGGTTAATTTTAGAAAACCCCAGAAAGCTGAAGTCATCTAGGCCAGAACATTGATGAAAATCTAGCCGATGATGTTTGCTTTAATAATTCTTAATATGCAGGCTCGGACTGGCCCACAGGGGTACAGGTGAATCCACCGGTGGGCCCCTGAGCAAGGTGGACCCCTAGTCCCACATCCCCTGCACAAGTGGCACATAACACAGTAGACTTACTGCACTACATACATATATTCAATGTACAGCACCTCAACCAGCCTATGTTAATATAAAAAACTTGATAGATTATATAAGAAACTCCCGTTTATTATTATAGACACGATCAGAGCTGACATGACTACTATGTATAGAGGAAAGAACCCTCTTTACTGCAGGACCTACCTTCTCAAAGTTACTGCAGGGACCCCCATATTCAATCATCTGGTAGCATCTTGCTGCTGTGTGAGCACATAATATTTGAATGTATCCGTATGGTGGGCCCCCAAAATACATTTTACTGGTGGGCTCTGGGCACCCCAGTCCGACACTGTTAATATGTACTCATAAAAGATATACAATAACAGTGAAATTAATCCTGTGCCTCATGCATGATATGACCATAGATTTGGTCTGCGTCCGATTCTCTTTTTATGTGTATCATACGCATACCCATTCATTGCAATGGGGCTGCAAAAAATGTGGACAGCATACAGATGTCATCTGTTTGTCTGCATGTCTGTCCCGCAAAAAAGATAGAACATTTTTACAATAGTGTGAGATCTGTGGGATGCGCATGGACAGTATCCGTGGGTTCTGGGATGCAAAACATATACGGTCGTGTGCATGTAGCTTTAGGTATGTTACTTGAAAAGTTTTAAAGAGAGTTTTGGGTAAAAACTTATTTTAGCTCACTTAAATGAAATGTTGGAGCAACTTATGTAGACTGTAACCCTAGCGATCAGATGCACTTTACCGATACTTTCACCATCGGTGGTGTGACTACGAAACTCTGTGCTCCAGTCTAATACGAATGACAAGGGTAGGTCTGATTATGCCCTGCACATCAGAGAGAAGTTTTTTTCCTTATCACATACTCTTCTTTTCATCCTACAACTCAAACATCTCCCTTGCCTTCCTCCCTGTGCTGTACATCTTCCCCTGTAGTGGCAGTTTATTATCCCACCGGAATTTTTTCTTCTCCCAACGGACTTGTCTGGGATTTGTGTTACTTAGGGCCTACACAGGGGATGGAGAGAAAGAAGAGAAGCCAGGAGCGTGAGGTATTTTAATCACATGATGCTGCAATGTTCCAAACACTGGTGTTGATTGCGATTGTGGTGTTCAGACGAATATCCGTGCTCGAGCGCGATGCTCGAGTCAGTGTATTTAAATCAAATTTAGCCTTTATTTCTGAAAGGTTTCTGGCAGGATTCAAACTCACAACCTTCTACTTTACAGCCCAGAATGTTAACCACTACACTATAGAGCTGCATGGCCAGTTACTTTAAAAAAAAAAAAAATTATATATATATATATATATATATATATATATATATATATATATATATATATATATATATATATATATATATATATATATATATATATATATATATATATAGGGTGGGCCATTTATATGGATACACCTTAATAAAATGGGAATGGTTGGTGATATTAACTTCCTGTTTGTGGCACATTAGTATATGTGAGGGGGGAAACTTTTCAAGATGGGTGGTGACCATGGCCATTTTGAAGTTGGCCATTTTGAATCCAACTTTTGTTTTTTCAATAGGAAGAGGGTCATGTGACACATCAAACTTATTGGGAATTATTGGGAACTTTATACTTTCATGAGTTATTTACAAGTTTCTCTTCGTTTACAGCCATTGACATGTTGCCAAGGTTAACACGTGAGGAGCGGATAGAAATTGTGTTGATGTCTGGTGAACGCAGTAACCGGGTCATTGCAGCAGATTTCAAGAGACCACCCTACGAGACCACCCATCTCCCATGCTACAGTTAGCAAACTGCTTGCTAAGTTTCGTGAAATTGGTTCAGTGTTGGATTTGCCAAAATGTGGACGCATGAAATCTGTCTCTAATGAAGAAACATCAGTGGCTGTCCTAGCTTCATTCAGCAAGAGCCCACAGCGTAGCACTCGCCGCATGTCACTGGAGAGTGGCATTAGTCGAACATCCCTTCGGCGGATATTAGCTAAGAAAAACAATGGTGTGCTTGGTTTTAACGTAACTTTATTCTTTCATAAGTTATTTACAAGTTTCTGACCACTTATAAAATGTGTTCAATGTGCTGCCCATTGTGTTGGATTGTCAATGCAACCCTCTTCTCCCACTCTTCACACACTGATAGCAACACCGCAGGAGAAATGCTAGCACAGGCTTCCAGTATCCGTAGTTTCAGGTGCTGCACATCTCGTATCTTCACAGCATAGACAATTGCCTTCAGATGACCCCAAAGATAAAAGTCTAAGGGGGTCAGATAGGGAGACCTTGGGGGCCATTCAACTGGCCCACGACGACCAATCCACTTTCCAGGAAACTGTTCATCTAGGAATGCTCGGACCTGACACCCATAATGTGGTGGTGCACCATCTTGCTGGAAAAACTCAGGGAACGTGCCAGCTTCAGTGCATAAAGAGGGAAACACATCATCATATAGCAATTTCGCATATCCAGTGGCCTTGAGGTTTCCATTGATGAAGAATGGCCCCACTATCTTTGTACCCCATATACCACACCATACCATCAACTTTTTTGTTCCAACAGTCTTGGAGGGATCTATCCAATGTGGGTTAGTGTCAGACCAATAGCGGTGGTTTTGTTTTTACTTCACCATTCACATAAAAGTTTGCCTCATCACTGAACAAAATCTTCTGCGTAAACTAAGGGTCCTGTTCCAATTTTTGTTTTGCCCATTCTGCAAATTCAGTGCGCCGATCTGGGTCATCCTCGTTGAGATGCTGCAGTAGCTGGAGTTTGTAAGGGTGCCATTTGTGAGTAGCTAATATACGCCGAAGGGATGTTCGACTAATGCCACTCTCCAGTGACATGCGGCGAGTGCTACGCTGTGGGCTCTTGCTGAATGAAGCTAGGACAGCCACTGATGTTTCTTCATTAGAGACAGATTTCATGCATCCACATTTTGGCAAATCCAACACTGAACCAGTTTCAAGAAACTTAGCAAGCAGTTTGCTAACTGTAGCATGGGAGATGGGTGGTCTCGTAGGGTGTCTTGCATTGAAATCGCCTGCAATGACCCGGTTACTGCGTTCACCAGACATCAACACAATTTCTATCCGCTCCTCACGTGTTAACCTCGGCGACATGTCAATCGCTGTAAACAAAGAGAAACTTGTAAATAACTCATGAAAGAATAAAGTTACGTTAAAACCAAGCACACCATTGTTTTTAGTGTGAAATTCCCAATAAGTTTGATGTGTCACATGACCCTCTTCCTATTGAAAAAACAAAAGTTGGATTCAAAATGGCCGACTTCAAAATGGCCGCCATGGTCACCACCTATCTTGAAAAGTTTCCCCCCTCACATATGCTAATGTGCCACAAACAGGAAGTTAATATCACCAACCATTCCCATTTTATTAAGGTGTATCCATATAAATGGCCCACCCTTGGCTGAAACGCAAAAAACACGGTGCGTTCCAAGGACAGGAAGTTCCGGTGCAGCGTACAAGGTACGCACCACGTGACCGTAACAGGGCGGTAATCCACCACCAGTGTAGCGTCATACAATGGGACGCTCGGAAGGATGGGGTGGAGCTATCTTTAGAGCGCTAATCGGGCGGTCTATTTAAATATGGCTAACAGACATCAGACTAGCTGGTCGATTGGGACTGCAGCATCATCAGCACACTGCATCTAACGTCTTTCACTGTAAGTAATACATGTATCACCTCTATGGGATGTTATGTCACTTTACATTGGGTAAGCAAATTGACGCTGTATCTGCGGTCAATCTTTAGGACAACAGTATTTTCCATCTACACCATCTTAACTCTATAAGAAGTGAACCTTTGGAGGTGGATGTATCCTAAGTAGGATCGTCATCTAACGGGTATGTGAGGCCGTGTGGCTTATGTTTATGTGCTTTTATATATACCAATATTTTGGTGTTTGTGAGCCCCTAGGTCATTATGTGGTTTCTATCTATAGGTTATCAAAGCACAAGGAAACACGTGTTCATGATGTATCTTTTGGAGGACACACCTATGGATGCTTTATTATAACCCCTACAGCTTACATCCAGGATGGGTGGTGAACTCAGGAAGTGGAGTTCTCAATTGATTGTGGTTCCTTCTATGCATATCATAATTTACCTTTGACCACATATTGTGGTCAGCTGAGTGTGATACAGGGTGAACCGTTACCTACCACACTAGAGCCTTTCATTCTGACAGCATATGGAAGGCTAGACATTGGGAGTAACTTATGGAAGACGTTGACATAATGTATGATTGCTATTGCTGCGTAGTTGTGGAATTTATGATTTGTTATTGCCACAACTAACACGAGTTCGTGATATCAGTTTATTGAATTATTATCATTTATAATTTTGGTTGCTTATCAGAGTGACTTATTAATACGACCTCCTGAGGAGCCCTTTTCACAGGGCGAAACGCGTTGAGGTAATATCCATCTGTGTTAGTTGGTCAAACGTGAGTTCATTCTGGCGGGGACCTATCCAACACGGTTAGGATATCATTGAGCTACATCTAGCGTAGGGACAACCAGGGCACACATAGCTTTAGTTACGAGGACAGGGGGGCCCTACCATCCAGTGTCTTTCCTGGGCTAAGGGATAGATAGGGGTAGCAAAGGGCTTTTGAGGTCCAACCGCATATCTGCGATTATCCTTCCCCCCTCTCCTCCTCCTGTATGCACCTATAGGGTCCCAAATTTTGTTTGTACGTCACACTGACAGATGCAGCAAAGGCTGCAAATTAAATATTTTGCCCAAAATGGGTGTTTTTTTAATAACAGAATAGAACACCATTATCTAACGTGTGAATCTCACACTGCCAGATGCAGCAAAGGCTGCAAATTAATTTTTATGACCAAAATGGGTGTTTTTTTTAAACCCAGAACATTATTGCAGTATTTCTAGCTTGTATGTCTCACTAACAAATGCAGCATAGGCCCATGATGTATGATATTGCCAAAAATCTGTGTTTTTTTAAACCCAGATTATTATTGCAGTATTTCAAACTTGTTTTTCACACAAAAAAGTGCAGCATAGGCCCCAGATGTAGGGTATTGTAAAAAATGGGTGTTTTTAAACCCAGATCATTATTGCAGTATTTCAAGCTTGGATTTGAATGTCACAAATGCACATAATGCAGTGCTGGTGCACTGAGCTTGCATAAAATGGCCGCTGCCGCCGACCTAACTAACAGACCGATAAAAGTTATTGTTCTGTGTCACTAGGCTCAGGGAAGGGTAAAAAGATTGTGCACTGCACCCACAAAACTAAATCTATGTAGATCGCTGAGTTAACAAGCACTTCTGATTAAAGATTCTTTCCTATTCTCTCCCTCACAGCAGCAGCATCCTCTCCCTACACTAGTAACAGCAGAGTGACGTGCAGCGCTATGTGACTCCAGCTTATATAGAGGCTGGGTCACATGCTGCAATGGCCAATCACAGTCATGCCATTAGTAGGCATGGCTGTGATGGCTTCTAAGGGCACAGAGTTAAATGCTTGTTGATTGGCTGCTCTGCAGCCTTTCAAAAAGCGCCATTAACTCACCGAACCCTGAACCGGAACTTTTCCTGAAAAGTTCGGGTTCGGGCCTGGGGTCCAAAAATCCTAAAGTTCAGTACGAACCCGAACTTTACAGTTTGGGTTCGCTCAACCCTATTTGTCATGTACTATATGATTTGTCATTTCATTTTTTTACATTTACCTAATTCTGCAGGCCTATGTGTCTAAATTAGTACAGGCTAGAATCACTATATTGTCTGATATTACAGTCATACTTAAAGGGTAACTGTCATTTAAAAAAAAATGTAATTGGATTGGTCTGACTAAGTTTACCTTAGTTCCCTAGTTAATACTTTTGTATAGGTATTGAATTACCTAGTAATTGCAGCATGTTCTTTCCTCCCCCAGGCATTTTAGTGGTGCGGCTAAAACAGCATTGCTAGGTGTCCTCCGTCTCCTATCTTCTATAAACAGATGGCGGAGAACGTAATAGTGGGAAGTCCCGAACGCTGCGTGCGTGCTCCCGTCGGACCGGGATAGTGGCGATACTCCTGATAAAAATTTGCGATTACAATATTCGCGATAAAAATTAGCAATTAGAATATTTGAGATCAACTACTCAGGAGGAAGAGGGCGTGTTTAAGTTTGGAGAAAGCCGATTGGTTTGGGTGAGGCTGCGTGTTCCCGAGATGAGCCAAATGAATTCTGGGTAGTTAGGGAGGGAGGTCTTAGCCTCAGGGTAAGGACATCAGCGGCCATCTTGAGAAGATGGTCAAAAAGTAGTCTTGTGAGGAACGGTTGCTATGGACGGAATCTTATTAAGCAAGTTGTATGTGAACACAATAATTAGTGATTAGGGATTATCACCACAGCAGCAACAACATATATGAAAATTTTATTTTGACTGAAAATATGACAGTTATCCTTTAATTTAATCTTTCCTCTGGGTCAACTTGCAGGATAACCGGCTGAAATGGATGGACAGATGTCTTTTTTCAGTCTTATAAACGATGTTACTACGATTTCTTTAGTCTTTTTTTTGGATTGAAAACACCTTTATTACAATCAATCGTCATACATACATACATACGCAGCACTTAATAAATTACTTGCAGTCTTTTTTGTGAGCATGGCATTGTTATGTAAAGCACAGGCTAACCTACACTATACATCACAATGCATGCTACACTAGCATACCGATTCAATCACAAAACCTTCCAACAAAACATTTAGACAGGGATGAGGGGAGAAGGATGGGAAGGTGGGGGTAGGCAGGGGAAATCACATGCCGAAAACTTTACGGCGAGGATGGAAACAAACGGGGGGAGAAGGGGAAGGAGTGGGGTTTAGTCCCCTTCTTCGTTGTCGACATCCAAGATGATGTAATCCAGCAGCAGACTGTGGATAAGTCTGCGGCAGTCCAGGACGGACATGTTCTCCCTCCTGAGAATAAGCTGGTTCCTGGCAAACCATATAGCATCCTTAAAACAGTTCATAAGGCACCAGGCATCCTGGATGGCTCCAACAGTAAGAATCACAGGAAATAGTCCATACATCACCGAAGTGTATTGCAGGCTGTTCCTGGGTACAGAGTCTTTGAGTTCATGTTCCAGGGCATCCAACATGCCCTGCACAAAGGGGCACTCCCAAAACAGGTGGTACGATGTTTCCTCCGTGAAAGGGCACCTGGGGCAGTACTGGGTTTTGCACAGGTTGTGGGCGTGCACGAATGACAGAATTGGCAGTCCTCCCTGTATGGCCATCCATGACAAGTCCTTGAGCCAGTTGGTTTATCCTGTCTGACGACACATTAGTCCAAACTGTCTCTACGGTGTCGCCATGGATCCCTGGAATTGACTCCACCGCATCCTTGTGGATAGTCTTTGGTTTCCACAAGTCGGGCTTGAGGCCCTCCAGTGTCACGACTGTGACTGATCCAGACAGGTCTGGGAGGAGAAGGTCGCAGCGACTTGCTACTCGCGATAGCTTGTGAGTTTGCTCTGTGGTTCAGGATATGTCATCTGGGTTTTGCCTTGTGAACCTTTTTGTCCTGACTGGGAGTTTGTAGGCATCCTTCTCAGGTGAGTCCTGTCTGCCACTCCCAGCTACTATATTAGTTTCAGTTTCACTTGCAGTCATTGCCAGATATAGTCCTTACTTCCAGTGCTACTCTGACCTTGGAACGAGATCGTTTGATGGTGTTGCTGTGGAGCTCTTGTCCGGCGTGGACTGTCGTGTTTGGGATCGCCTTCTATGCTCGTGACTGGATAAGTCTATCTCTTCTGTTGTTTGTTTGTTGCTGTCTTCCCCTGTTGTTTTCCTAGACGTGAGTGATGGTGACTAGCGCTCCCATCGGCCTTTCCCCAGTCCAGTCTTGTTAGGGCGACTGAGGGTTTAGGCATCCTGCTCGCCGCACGGGTTCACACCCCGTCTAGGGTATCAGGGCAGACAGGTGCCAGCTTAGGGTTAGTCAGGGGTGGCCATTCTATTTCCCATCCGTAGATAAGGGTCCCCCTTCCCCTCCGTCTGGTGTGACACGACTGCTGCTAGGATAGCGGTCGTGACAGTATATCTGGCCTTTAAAAAAATAAATTAAAAAAAAGTGGGCTCTGGGTTTTACTCCGGAACTGGTATGCAGAACTATTCCTGTTTTTGCCATAGACTCCTCCCCTCTTACTCAGAGAGAGTTAACTCAGATCATCCATAATATCCATCTGCAGGTAGGGGACCTCCATAAAGAGCATATCTCTTGTTATGTCCTGGACGGTCTTCCGGCTCCTATGGTATTGGGGCTTCCCTGGCTGGTGACTCACAATCCAGTGGTGGATTGGCAGGCCGGGGAGATTGTGGAGTGGAGTGAACATTGTAAGGACAACTGCTTGAGTAGTAGGTGCTCTACACTCTCTGTAACATATTTACCTGCCTTTCTGTCAGATTTTATGGATGTGTTCTCTGAGAAGGGTTGTCAGGGGTTACCACCTCATCGTCCATATGATTGCCCGATTAATCTATTACCTGGGGCAAAACTACCTAAAACCGGTTATACAATCTTTCCGGCCCGGAGAGGAAGGCTATGAAAGATTATATTTCGGAGAGTTTGGCTAAGGGACACATCAGACCCTCTTCTTCACCTGTGGCTGCAGGGTTCTTTTTCGTTAAAAAGAAAGATGGGGGCCTACGTACTTGCCTGGATTTCCGGGAATTAAACCGGATAACTATCCGAGATCCCTATCCTCTTCCTCTCATTCCCGACCTCTTTAATCAGGTTGCTGGTGCTAAATGGTTCTCCAAAATGGATCTCAGAGGAGCCTATAACCTGGTTCGCATCAAAGAGGGGGATGAGTGGAAGACGGCTTTTAATACTCCGGAAGGGCATTATGAAAATCTGGTCATGCCATTTGGTCTTACTAATGCGCCTGCGGTATTCCAACATTTTGTCAACGATATTTTTAGTCACCTTATCGGGAGATTTGTTGTGATATATCTTGATGACATCCTGGTCTATTCCCCGGATCTGGATACTCATAAGATCCATGTGAGACAAGTGCTGCAGATATTAAGGGCCAACAAATTGTTTGCTAAGTTAGAAAAATGTGTGTTCGCCGTAAAAGAACTGCCATTTCTGGGGTATGTGTTGTCAGATTCAGGTTTCCGCATGGATCCAGAGAAAGTCCGGGCGATTATAGACTGGGATCTGCCTGAGAACCTGAAGGCATTGCAACGCTTCCTGGGGTTTGCCAATTTTTATAGAAAGTTTATAAAGAACTATTCCTTGGTGGTCAAACCACTGACGGACATGACCCGAAAGGGATCCGATTTTTCCAAATGGTCACATGCAGCCAAAACTGCCTTTTCATCTCTGAAGGAGAGATTCACCTCGGCCCCTATTCTCGTACAGCCAGATGTCTCGCTTCCTTTTATTGTAGAGGTTGACGCATCAGAGGTGGGGGTGGGAGCGGTACTATCTCAGGGCCCGTCCCCTGGTGAATGGCGTCCGTGTGCTTTCTTTTCGAAGAAATTGTCTACTGCAGAAAGGAACTATGATATTGGCAACAGGGAACTTTTGGCTATTAAGTTGGCTTTTGAGGAGTGGCGTCATTTTTTGGAGGGGGCGGTTCATCCCGTCACGGTGATTACTGATCACAAAAACTTATTATATCTGGAGTCTGCTAAACGTCTCACCCCTAGACAGGCTCGGTGGTCGTTATTTTTTACTAGGTTTAATTTTGTAATAACCTATCGCCCGGGGGCAAAAAATACTAAGGCGGATGCATTGTCTCGAAGTTTTCCTGGAGGGGGTGATGTTGAGGTACCAGAGCCCATTTTGCAAAAGGGGGTGGTGGTCTCTGCATTACACTCAGGTTTGGAGGGGAGGGTGTTGGAAGCTCAGGGGGACGCCCTGGCCTCCTGCCCCTCGGGTAAACTGTTTGTGCCAGAAAATTTACGACTGGAGATACTAAAAGAACACCATAACTCCACACTGGCAGGACACCCAGGTAGTAGGGCAACCTCTGAGTTAGTGTCTCGTCCGTTCTGGTGGCCTAAATAGCGCCAGGAGGTGTTGAATTTTGTGTCTGCATGTGCTACCTGTGCTCGTTCTAAGGTAGATCATACTCGTCCGGCAGGGCGTCTTTTACCTCTGGCCATCCCCAACAGGCCTTGGATGCACCTGTCTATGGATTTCATTACGGATCTACCAGTATCAGCGGGAAAGACTGTTATTCTTGTAGTTGTTGACAGATTCAGTAAAATGGTGCACTTTATTGCTCTTGCCGCATTGCCTAATGCTAACACACTGGCTCAGGTTTTTATTGACCACATCGTGAAGCTTCACGGGGTCCCTTCCGATATTGTTTCGGATCGTGGTACCCAATTCGTTTCTAAATTTTGGAAAACTTTTTGTTCTCGTTTAGGGGTTCATCTGTCGTTTTCTTCATCTTTCCATCCGCAGTCCAACGGTCAGACTGAACGTACCAATCAAAACCTAGAGACATATTTGAGATGCTTTGTTTCCGAAAATCAGGAAGAATGGTCATCTTATTTACCGTTAGCCGAGTTTGCCATTAATAATCGTCGTCAAGAATCCACCGATAAGTCACCATTTTTTGGTGCGTATGGTTTCCATCCTCAGTTTTGTACGTTTAGTGAGGGGGGGCCGTCTGGGATTCCCGAGGAGGAACGATTTGCGTCTTCACTTTCTTCAGTGTGGCAGAGTGTGCAAGAAAGTTTGAAGAGAATTGGTGGTAGATACAAACGTGCGGCTGATAGGAAGCGCTCTGAAGGTCCGGACCTTGGGGTGAATGACTTGGTGTGGTTGTCTACCAGAAATATCAAGTTGAAGGTTCCCTCGTGGAAATTAGGTCCGAGATTTATTGGTCCTTATAGGGTAATTAAGATCATTAACCCGGTGGCTTTTCTACTGGAGCTACCTCAGACTCTAAGGATCCATAATGTCTTCCACAGATCTCTGCTTAAGAGATATGTAGAACCTCCTGAACCATTGCCACTACCGCCTCCACCGGTGGTTGTTGATGGCAGTCTTGAGTTTCAGGTACAAAAGATTGTTGATTCACGATATGTTCGCCGCTCTCTTCAGTACCTGGTGCACTGGAAAGGTTATGGTTCCGAAGAGAGAATGTGGGTTCCAGCATCAGAGATAAAAGCGGACAGACTCATTCGGGCTTTTCATAGCTCCCATCCGGAGAGGCCTGGTCTTGAGGGTCCAGGGGCCCCTCGTAGAAAGGGGGGTACTGTCACGACTGTGACTGATCCAGACAGGTCTGGGAGGAGAAGGTCGCAGCGACTTGCTACTCGCGATAGCTTGTGAGTTTGCTCCGTGGTTCAGGGTATGTCATCGGGATTTTGCCTTGTGAACCTTTTTGTCCTGACTGGGAGTTTGTAGGCATCCTTCTCAGGTGAGTCCTGTCTGCCACTCCCAGCTACTATATTAGTTTCAGTTTCACTTGCAGTCATTGCCAGATATAGTCCTTACTTCCAGTGCTACTCTGACCTTGGAAGGAGATCGTTTGATGGTGTTGCTGTGGAGCTCTTGTCCGGCGTGGACTGTCGTGTTTGGGATCGCCTTCTATGCTCGTGACTGGATAAGTCTATCTCTTCTGTTGTTTGTTTGTTGCTGTCTTCCCCTGTTGTTTTCCTAGACGTGAGTGATGGTGACTAGCGCTCCCATCGGCCTTTCCCCAGTCCAGTCTTGTTAGGGCGACTGAGGGTTTAGGCATCCTGCTCGCCGCACGGGTTCACACCCCGTCTAGGGTATCAGGGCAGACAGGTGCCAGCTTAGGGTTAGTCAGGGGTGGCCATTCTATTTCCCATCCGTAAATAAGGGTCCCCCTTCCCCTCCGTCTGGTGCGACACGACTGCTGCTGGGATAGCGGTCGTGACATCCAGTTGGTGTTCCCTCACAAACTTGACAACATCTCAGTGGTACCAGGGAGCGTGCCAGTTGTAAGGGATGGAGCTGTCTCACTTGTCCCAGCCCAGACCCCTCCAGAGGGGCAGGAGGAAGAAGCGAGACATAGCTTTGCCCTCAGAGCCATTGGCTGTTCTCAGAGTCCGTCGAACGCTGTCACAAACAAATGCGATCCACAATAAAGTGGGCAGGTCCGGAATGCCCTTTCTGCCTTTCGCGGGGCTCTTTGTACATGATGACTGGCTTCACTCTGTCCATCTTGGATCCCCAAACGAAGCGAAACACTGTCCTGGTGATGGCCCTGGAAACAGTGGCAAGAGTGGACCATGCTTGTGCAGTGAACTGTAGCACAGGCAGAACTTCATTATGCAGGACGAGTGCTTTGCCCTCAATAGTGAGTTGTCTGAGGCTCCACAGTCTGATTCTCTGGTTGACTTTGGCCAAGCGTTCTTCCCAAAACTTGAGGGCTGCGCCTTCCTTCCCAAACTAGACTCCCAGGATCTTGATGAAGTCTGATTTGATGGTAAATGGGAAGGAGGCAGAAGAGGCTAGTTGCCAGTCCCCGAAGAGCATTGCTTCCGACTTCCCGCAGTTGACTTTGGCCCTTGAAGCTTGTCCAAACTCCTCGCTGGTCTAGATGAGTGCAGTCACTGAACGCCGGTCAGCGCAGAAGATGGTCATGTCGTCCATGTACAGCGAGCACTTGACCTCGTAGTGTCCTGGTGCGGTGATCCCTTTGATCTCTCTATTCTGCTGGATAGACTGAAGAGTTCTATAACACAAACAAAAAGGAGAAGTGAAAGAGGGCAGCCTTGTCTGACCCCAGAGCGTACCTGAAAGGGGTCAGTCTTCCAGCTGTTCACCAGCACCGTGCTGCAAATGTCAAGGTATATCAGGACAACAAACGAGCAGAACCTCCTGCCCAGACCGAGCTTGCGCAAAGCCTTGCCCTTGAATTCATTAGACACTCGGTTAAATTCTTCTCCTGATCAAGGCTGACCAGGGCCGCGTATACACGGCAGTCTTTGATGTATTTTACCATGTCCCTCATAAGCAGTGATGAGCGGCAGGGGTCATATTCGAATTCGCGATATTTTTGCGAATATTTTGAAGAATATTCGGCGAATATTTGCGAATTCGAATATTCGTTATATTCTATTTTTTTTTTTTACTCGAAAATTGGCAAGGTAATGATCGCGTAATATGCGACTATTACGCGATCAATAC
This sequence comes from Bufo bufo, assembly GCF_905171765.1. NCBI lineage: Eukaryota > Metazoa > Chordata > Amphibia > Anura > Bufonidae > Bufo > Bufo bufo. The sequence continues at coordinate 392,532,449 of NC_053393.1, read as the reverse complement.
AGGCGTGGGTCAAAAACTAATATATAGCACTATAGAATATAGTGCTATATATTAGTTTTTTATAATATTCGTCATTTATTTCCATCTGAAGTCATGATTTCTCCCTGCTTAAGTTGCTTGACAAGCAACTTAAGCAGGGAGGAATTATAGCTTCAGATGGAAAAAAATTACGAATATTCTAAAAAACTAATATATAGCACTATATTGAATATAGTGCTATATATTCATTTTTTAGAATATTCGTCATTTTTTTCCATCTGAAGTTATGATTCCTCCCTGCTTGAGTTGCTTGTCAAGCAACTTAAGCAGGGAGGAATCATAACTTCAGATGTAAAAATGCTGAATATTCGAAAAACAAATATATAGCACTCTATTCGAAATATTTGCAAATTATCGAAGTTGCGATATTCGCAATAAATATTCGTAATTCGAATATTCGCGCGCTACACTACTCATAAGAGCAAGGCTGTCTGCGATCCAGCGGCCAGGAATGCCGCAGGTCTGATCTGGGTGGACGATTTTGCCAATGACAACCTTCAGCCGGTTGGCTAGCACCTTGGCGAGGATCTTGTAGTCCACGTTCAGGAGAGAGATGGGATGCCCGTTTTTCAAGTCACATCTCTCCCCCTTCCACTTATACAAGATCGTGATCATTCCTTCCCTCAACGATGGGGGCATTCTACCCTCCACCACCATCTCCTCATAAAGTTCCAGCAGGTCTGGACAGATCAGATCCCCCAGCGCTACATAGAGCTCCGCTGGGAGGCCTTCACTGCCCGGAGTAATGCCGGACCTAAAGGATCTAGCGGCAGAGAGCACCCCCCCACCGTCAGAGGGTCATCCATGGCCTCCGCACCTGCAGGGTCAAGATGGTTAGTGATACCTGAGAGGAATTTATCAGTGGCTTTCAGGTCTGTGTTCTTCAGGGAGTAGAGGTCGCTGTAGTAGTCTATGATGACTCCCATCACTTACTCCTTCCCTGATTGTATGTTGCCATCCTTGTCTCAAGGCGTGTGGCCGGCGTGGAGTTTCCTGAAAAAGAACGAGTTACACTTCTCGCCCTTCTACAGGTTCTCCACTTTGGAGTGGAAGATGATTCGCTTGGATTCCTCCTCAAAGTGCCTTTTCAGGCTCCTTTTAGTCTCTTCCAGCTCCTCTCTAACGCTCCAGCCGCACCAGTGAAGGTCTTGCAGGGACCGCAACTCACGCTGCAGCTCTCTGAAGGCCCTCTTCTTCTCACACGCCTGTTGTTGTTTTTTGGCCTGAAAGAAACAACAAAACTGGAATTTAACATACTCCCACCAGTCTCTAGTCCGTTCAAACAAGCATTTGTCATTCTGCCAAGCTATGTAGACCTCTCTAAGCTTTGCAAGCATGTCCTCCCGATTCAACAAAGTGCAGTTCAGTTTCCAAGATCCAGGGCCAGGGGGGAACCCATTCCCAAGGATGCACTGGACCTGAATGGCTCTGTGATCAAAGAAGAAGCAAGGGATCATAGAGTGCCTACACCTCCTGACTTCCCGAGAGGTAAAGACAAAGTCTATCTGAGAACGGAGTGAGCCATCGGTTGGGCTCCACGTATAATTAATGGAGCCTTTCCCCATGGAGTCCACAACGTCCTGCAAGGACGCTTCGGTCACGATCTCAATAAGCAGTTTGGAAGTGACATCTAACTTGGTTGAAGTGCCGGAGCTGCGTCTGTCCTCCTTGATCGGGCAGTTGAAGTCCCCAGTCATCACTATGGTCCTAGTGGTAGCGAGCTGCAGTCATAGGGCCTGGGAAAGCTCCAGTAGCTTGCCAGGGGAAGCATACACATTGATGAGCCTAACCAGCTCTCCCACCCAGGAATTGTCTACGACAAGTAGCCTGCCGCAGACAAGCTCCTGGACGGAGTCAAGTTGAAAAGCGCTTCCCCTGAGGAGGATGGCCACCCTGGCAGACTTACAGTCGCCACCACTGGACCAGTAGGATGGGCCATGGGACCACCGCCTGGCCAGATGGTTGTGAGACCTAGAGGGGGGCAAAACACACTCCAGCAACATGTACATGTCAGCAACCTGGAAAGCAAGAAAAGTTAGTACCGTCTGACACCCGGACCCATCCCTAATGCTCCTAACATTAATGGAAAAAAGGTTAAAATTTGCCATCATGTAGGAAAAGAAATAGGTTAGCAGAAACAATAAAACTTAGTTACCACCCCGGTCATCTGGCGGCTTCTCTTTCTCTTGTCCGCTGTCTGCGGGTGGCCTCTGCAGCAGCTGTACCTGAGCTTCTATTTCGGCAATAGTTGTCTGGAGGGCTTGCGGGTCGGCGGTTCCCCCTTTGGCCACTATTTTCTCCACGTCGGTCTCGTCGAGGAGTTCAGTGGTCTGGGGGGCTTGCTGCTCGGGGGCCCCGTCGGCGGCCGTCTGTTCCTCCACCTGCTGCTCAATTTCTTCTTCTTTGTCGGGGAGGGGCGCTTCCACCACCTCAACCATCTTTTTCTTGGAGTGGTCAGCGACTGAGCTGTCCCTCTCCTTTCTCTTCCCCTTTCTTGGTTGGACACCTGGGGATGAGAGAGCGGGATATTCCTCCTCATAGAAGACTGCAGCAGCTGGAGGAGTGGTTATTGCTTCTGCAGTGGTGACAATGGGGCGGGTTTGGGGAGGTGCCACTGAGCTTACGATGGGCAGATGGATTTGGACTGCCTCAGTGGTGGTGGTGACGGGGTGGGAGGTGGTTGGGCGGCAAAGGGAGGACACGGGAGCGTGGCCAGGGGCAGACGTCTGCTTACCCTCCTTCCTAGATGGTTTCGCCTTGGGTTTGGTCACCTCCGGAGTTGAGGCTGGGGTGGGGTTCCCACTGGCCGGACCTCTGGCTGCAACGGCTGCCCAGGTGCGTTCCCTCCTCAGGCAGTCCTTGTAGATGTGGGAGGCCAGACCACACAGATTGCATTCCGTCTTCTTTGGGCAGTCCTTGATGTCATGCCCTGCCACATAACAAATCCTGCAGGCGTCCTCCTTGCAGTCCTTCATCTGGTGGCCCTTCTTGCTGCATTTCCTGCAGACCTGCAGAATATCGGGGTGATAGATGAGGGTCGAGGTGTTGCCCAAGGAGAATGACTGTGGCAGGTGCTGTATGCCATCCGAGTCTGAAGGGTCTTTGTTGAGGTGGACGATGATAGACCACTTGTGGGTCCAAAAGCCGTTTCCATCCAAGATGTGGGTGGGATCCCTCACCACGGTGCAGAATCGCTACAGGAAGGTGACGATGTCCTTGCCTGGGATGTGTGGATTCCACATAGAGACTATTACTCTCCTTTCTTCCCTCTGTACGGGGCAGCTGCCCACAAAGCGCCTGAAAGGTGATTCCGGTCTCGCTGCTTTGACCATCTCCCAGTACCTTTTGCAGATGGCCACGGAGGCAAAAGTGATCCAGAACATCCCTGCAAAGAACGAATGGATGCTCACAACTTCTGACTTTCCGAAGTCCTGTTCCAAGACCATCTTCATGCCAAACACATCCTGGATCATGTCCGGCACTCTCCCGTCCACTTCCTTCAGCTTCAGGATGATGGTCTGTTTCATCCATGGCTCCAGGGGTGGGGAGCCGGGGCTGGGCTTCTTGCCTTCCTGTTGCTTCGGGGGAACAGGTGTCGCCGGGTCAGTAGCCGATGAAGTGGAGGCAGAAGGGTCCTGGTGGCCCTTTTCCATGGCCTTTCTTCCTTCTGTAGCATTCTTCCTGGTCTTGGGAGGCTTGTAGGTTAAGGCATGGCTTCTTCCTTTTTGCCTTCCTTTCCCTGAAAAAGCTTCTCAAACTGTCCTCTTTTGCCACTGGTGGGCGGAGCTATGCAGATTCCTTTTTGCTGGGTGGAGCTCCTTCTAGGGAAGGTCTTCCCCGAGCTTCTTTTTCTCACCAGGGTTCCCCAAGTTCGAAGACCTTTAGACAGAAGTCTTAAGTCCTCGTCGTCGGGGTTCTTCTTGATTGCAGTTACTATGTTATTCTACTTGCTAAACTATTGAATGAACATTAGTAGTAGGGAGTATGACTGCAAGATCAGATTACACGCAGACAACACGTTTTCTCAGTCATGGAGACAAATAGAGCTGCATAAGAGCTGTGAACAGAAAAAGGAAGGTACTTTCAAATCAAGACTATTTGCATGGTTGCATAATTCTTTATTTTAGTTGCATTGGAAATGGTTGCAAAAGTAAACATAGTCTATAATTTTTGTATATATAGTAGTGTTGACCGAGCATGCTCGGTCGAACACCAGTTCGGCTTGAGCATCTCGATGCTTGGCACATGGCACTATATAGCACCCGATGACACGTGTTCGGCTCAGTGTTAGTCAGGGAGAGCTGTACTGAAGAAGGGAAAGATAGTGTAGGGAGTGAATTTTGTTTTTTAAGTTGAAAAACTTGTCAGAGACCCAAAAGTCCTTTTAAGGACTATTCTTGTGTGTTGGAGCAGCAATATCTATTTTTAGCACATCCTGCAATAGTTAGGCCGCTGCAGACAGCGAAATTATCTGCGCTACAAATCCTGTGTAACGTGTGCGCATCCCAAAAATAACTGTGACATCCAGTGTACTTTTTCCGTAGACTGTGTCCGCTGCGGACAGTGACATTACCTGGGGTACATCTCTTGTGTAACGTTTCCACATCCCAAATACCTGTGACATTCCCTGTAATTTTTTATTAGCCGCTGGTGACATCAGCGACATTATCTACGGTATTTCTCCTGTGTAACGTTTCCACATCCCAAATACCAGTGCCATTCCCTGCTATTTTTTATTAGCTACTGCTGACATCAGCGACATTATCTGGGGTATTTCTCCTGTGCGACGTTTCCACATCCCAAATACCTTTTTTAATTTTTTTGCACATACACTTACAAATCCTACGCTACTGTACGTGTGACATACTTTCAAGCATATATAACATTTAATATGAAGAAGGCGAGCAGTAAGGGACAGGAAAGTGGGCGTGATGCTGATGGTGCACGCAGAGGCCATGGCCCTGGGTGCGTTTAAACTGTGCCTGCTGCCAGAGCACAAGAAAAACAATCATCCACGATACTTAGCTTCATGTCTCAGTTTGTAGGGCGGCACAGGACAATACTCTCGAAGTCAGACCATTGCGACCAGGTGGTCGGTTGGATTGCAGCAGATAATGCTTCCAGTCAGTTAAGCACCACCTTGTCTTCCACCAAGTCCAGTCTCAGTAGCAAAAAGTCTGGTCAACACAATCCTCACCCTGATCCTCCTTCCTCCCACCATGGAGAGTCTTGCCAAACAAGTGATCCCACACTCGGATATTCCGAGGAGCTCTTTTCAGCACCATTCCTTCATTTGGGCATCTCTACAAGCCCGCTTAAAGAGGGACTGAGATCTTGTGCCCTGATTCCCAAACTCTTAAGCATCCACAGTCACAAAAAGATGACGTGGGGAACGGCAATTAGTGTTTCACGAGGTGGATGATGATGATGAGACACAGCTGCCAATAAGTCAACGGCAATTGTTGTCTCAAGAGGTTAATGATGAGGATGAGACACAGTTGTCAATAACTGAGGTTGTTGATAGGTCAACAAGTCAGGAGGATGAGCAGAGTGAGGAAGTGGAAGAGGAGGTGGTGGACGATAAAGTCACTGACCCAACCTGGGAAGGTGGCAAGCCGAGCGAGGACAGCAGTACAGAGGGGGAGGGATCCGCAGCACCGCAACAGGCTGGAAGAGGCAGTGGGGTGGCAAAAGGGAGAAGGCGGGCCACACCAAACAGGCCCGCAACTGTTCCCCAGAGCACCCCCTTGCGGAAATCTTGCCAATGGATAGTTGTTCCGCAGTCTGGCGCTTTTTTAAGGAAAGTGCGGACGACAAAAGAATTGTAATTTGCAACCTGTTCCATACAAAAATGAGCAGGAGCATGAAGACTAGCAGCCTCACCACCAGCATGATCCGCCACATGGCAACAAAACACTGTAATAGGTGGGCCGAACGCCTGGGTCCACAATCTGTGTCTGCAGGTCACACCACTGCCTCCTCTTCCCCTGTGTTACCTGCTAGCCAATCCCCTGTCGAAGGCGCAGGCCCGGATGCCTCCCGCCCTGCACCTGGACCTTTTCAAGCATCATTAGTGACCACATCCACTTCCGTGTCACAGCGCAGCGTCCAAATGTCCTTACCCCAGGCATTTGAACGCAAGCGCATATACCCAGCCACCCACCCACAGGTCATAGCACTAAATGCGCAACTTTCCAAATTACTGGCCCTGGAAAGTTGCCATTTAGGCTTGTGGACACTGAGGCCTTCCGCAGCCTGATGTCGGCAGCTGTCCCTCGTTACACAGTCCCCAGCCGCCAATATTTTTCAAGGTGTGCCGTGCCTGCCTTACATCAGCATGTGTCCCGTAACATCACCCGTGCCCTGACCAACGCAGTTACTGGGAAGGTCCACTTAACCACGGACACATGGACAAGTGCTTTCAGCCAGGGACTTTGGGTGAACGTTGTGGTGGCTGGGAGCGAGTCATACCCTGGGATGGCACAGGTGCTACCAACACCAAGGATTGCAGGCCCTAATTCCATCAGGGTTTCCGCCACCACCTACGTTAGTGGCTCCAACCCCCACTTCTCCTCCTCCGCCTTTTCCTCTACTTCCACCTCAGAATTATCCTCTTGCAGCACCAGTCAGCCATCAGTCGGTAGCTGAAAGCAGTGTAGCAGTGCAGTGGGGAAGCGTCAACAGGCCGTGCTTAAGCTGATCTGCTTAGGTGACAAACAGCACACCGCCGCAGAGCTGTGGCAGGGGATAAGAGACCAGACTGTGCTGTGGCTCTCGCCACTCAACCTAGAGCCAGGCATGGTTGTGTCTGATAATTGCTGTAACTTGGTGGCGGCTTTGGAGCTCGGCAAGCTCACACACATCCCATGCCTAGCCCACGTCTTCAACTTAGTGGTTTAGCAGTTTCTCAAAACCTACCCCAATTTGCCTGAGCTACTGGTGAAAGTGCGCCGCGTGTGTGCCCATTTCCGCAAGTCATCGACAGCTACAGCCGGTCTGTCAATGCTGCAGCAGCGCTTACAATTGCCAGCTCACCGACTGTTGTGTGACATGAGCACGTGCTGGAACTGGAAGTTCCACATGTTGGCCAGGCTTTGTGAGCAGCAGAGGGCAGTAGTGGAATACCAGCTGCAACATGGTCATACCAGTCATAGCGGCGTGCACCTGCGTATTGGGATGTGCTGACCAACCCCTTTTGTGTTTCCTTTGTATTTAGCACTGGAGGTGTGGTTGACTCCAGTCAGTCGTGCACTCCTGACCAGCCTGTCTGCCTCATAGGCTGATTTTAATTAGCATGAGTATAAAGCTTAGCCTGCTCTTCCCCACTCACTGAAAATCCCTGACACCAGGAGAGGTATGGAGTGGGTAGTGGACTCGGCATGCATGTTGGTACTTGCATCCCCTGTATTCAATGGAGGCCATTTTGGCACCAAAAATGAAAAAAACCAAAGGGGACCCAGCATGCATGTGGAACCTACACCCCCTGAATTTCATGGTCGCTGTCATGGCACTTAACAGATAGAACTTCGTGTTAGGTTCCTGTCTTACAGAGATCGCCTTGACGTGCGGCAGACAGGCTCAAATTATTTTGTACAAAATGTATTTGCCAAGCATCTCTAATTTATTAGCATAGCATTAGCATTACAATATTACAGGGTGATAACCAGACCACCCTCAGTTTGTCTTCTCAGCGCAAATTTTGGACAACACCGATTACTGGTTGTTCACCCTTCTCGACCTCCGCTACAAAGAGAACTTCTCATCTCTCATTCCTATGGTGGAGAGAATGAGCAAAATGGCAAAATGGTGCAATATCAGAAGGTCCTTGTGGAAAAATTGCTCCAAAAATTTCCAGCTGACAACGTACGTAGTTCCTTGGGCAACCGAGGAGGGGAGACGAGGGGAACACACAGCAGTTCCAACAGAGGCAGGGCAACACTCTCCAAAGCCTGGGACAGTTTCATGACACCCCACCATCACCCTCACCCTGATGCGCAGCCTAGTGACACAAGGAGGGAAAAATTTTGGAAGATGTTGAAGGAGTACGTAGCAGACCGTGTCAGCGTCCTCAATGATCCCTCTACAGTATGTCTTACAACTACTGGGTGTCCAAGCTAGACATGTGGAACGAACTGGCGCTCTACGCCTTGGAGGTGCTGGCCTGCCCTGATGCCAGCGTTTTGTCAGAGCGGGTATTTAGTGCTGCTGGGGGCATAATAACTGATAAGCGCATCCGCCTGTCAACTGAAAATGCTGACTCTTATAAAATGAACAAGGCCTGGATTGCCCCTGACTTCTCTACTCCACCAGAAGAAAGCGGTTGAACATAAAGGCACTTTAAATGTTTTTTTTATAATGTACTGAATACACTGTATTCCCATGCACCCCTTCCACCTCAAAATAGGGTATGTGGTTCAATCTTCCTTTTCTCATCCTCCTCCTCCTCCTCTTCCATCATATCAACATGCTTATTAGTCTGCCCTCGCTCCTAATTTAGAGGGTCAGCTCACCTGCAGGCCCTCGCATATAATGTTTTAGACTGGGTCAGCTCACCAGCAGGCCACCTTAAATCTTTTTGAGGGCCAGCTCACCTGCAGGCCTTCGTATATAATGTTTTAGAGGGTCAGCTCAACAGCAGGCCCTCACCTACAATCTTTTAGAGGGTCAGCTCACCTGCAGGCCCTCGCATATAATGTTTTAGAGGGTCAGCTCACCAGCAGGCCCTCAACCATAATATTTTACAGGGTCAGCTCACCAGCAGGCCCTCACCCATAATTTTTTCAATGGTTAGCTAAGCAGCAGGCTCTCGCCCATATTTTTTTTCAATGGTCAGCTCAGCAGCAGGCACTCACCCATAATTTTTACGATGCTCAGATCAGCAGCAGGCACTCACCCCTAATGTTTTAGAGAGTCAGCTCTGCAGCACACCCTCACCCCTAATGTTTTAGATGGTCAGATCAGCAGCAGGCCCTCGCCCGTAATGTTTTAGAGGGTCACCAGCAGGCCCTTGCTCCTAATGTTTTTGAGGGTCACCAGCAGGCTATCAATCATAATTTTTTAAGGGTGTATGATGCCCTCCTTTATGTGTCATAAAGGGTGTATTGGAGTGCCGGTTCCTTGTAATTTTTGGAAGCCCTTTCACTTAGTGCATAGGCTTTATTAGTGTAGGAGTCCCACTACCTGAACAATTGTACCACAATGTGAATGAGGCCCTCCATTATGTGATATACAGGTTGCATCGGAGTGCCTCTTCCTTGTAATTTTTGGCAGCACTTGAGCTTTATATACAAGTAAATATACAGGAAAGAATGTTTCACAACAATTTTTCCTCTAAAATCGATTTTATCTTTGTCTGTAAAAGTGGCGTACTACTCGGACAACATCATTCCCAGCAGCGACCTGGCAGTCCAAGATGCATCCAGACATCCTTCCCATGCTGTTCCCGAACCATTTCGGTGCGGTTTCCATCAATTTCTGACCTTTTCCTATGAACCAGACACCCTCCCCTCTTCAGAGCAGGGGGTGACTGGTTTAATGCTTGGGTTCTCACATTGACTTCCATTGTGCTCGGGTGCTCGGTAGAGCACCGGAGCATCCCAAGGTGTTCGACACTAATATATTGTTTTCGTAAAACTGTAGAACAAGAAATTATTATGCATATTAATAAGAAAAGTAATAACGTCTTTAAATATATACATCCCAACTGGTACTTCATTCTTGATGGCATTTCTGTTCACTGTATAACTAGTATCATCTATCATCTACTTATCCCTACAAAACATTGTTCTTGCCTCCAACTTGGAGGTCATGCATTAGTCTTCAGTAGTGAAGAAAGCAACCATATAAAGTCATAACGCATGTTATAGACACTGTGTCTCATCAACTTATTACTGTATCTAATATTCTGCCAGAAAAAAGTCATCATGTCCTACTTACACAGTTTTTAACAATGCAATCAAATCAAGTCACCCAAAATACCTTCAAGCTCATTAATAACCTCATTACAGAATTAGGCATTTGCATTTATATGTTTCTAAGATTTTAAATTTTTGTATAGTCACATAGTATATTACTAAATTAAAAATCAAATACCATGCAACAGCACTCTGCTTACACAACATATTTAAACTAATTCTATACTCACTATATAAATTAATGTGAGGTTCTTAGCAAATTATTTGTGCCCATCCACCATGGCAAGGTGACCTTTCTTGGACGGGAACCTACGTGAAATGTTACCTTTTCTGGTGCCAACTGGTGTCCAATGAATAAAGGAAAGCATATTCCACATACATTATATACTGGACCCACTCTGTGTGCCATCTTTTCTGGTGGCAGCATGCCTCTAATAAATACAGGGAGTTCCAGCTCCCTATTTCATACCAATTAAAATCAACTGTGGAAACTCTGGAAAAGATGGATTAGCAATTAGCAAAGAGTGTTTAACTAAACTGGAGACAGGTACACCTCCAAATGTATACTACAAAGACAAAAAAAAAAGTTAGTGAGCAGGGGTGCGTCACTATTAGAGATGAGCGAATCGAATCAGACAAAGTGAAATTCGATCCGAATTTCAGGAAAAATTCAATTTGCAACTAATGCAAATTTCCTCGTGCTTCGTGGTAACGAATAGCAATTTTTCCTAAAATGGCAGCTACAATAGCAGCTACACATGTGAGGACAAGGGTCAAGGCACTCTGGGAAGGCGGGCTGACCCATAATGCCATGCATGCAGCAAATCAGCAGCCAGCCAGCCGTGTGACGTCACAGCCCTATAAATACGGCGGCCATCTTAAAGTCAGATATTTTCCAGAGTTCTGAGTGCAGGGACACACGTGAGAAGGCACTAGGGACAGCAATAGGAAAAACCTTATTGTGAAAAAAAACTGAAAAAAATATTTATAAGTGCAAGGAAAGGATAGGGAGGAATCATTTCACCGCATCTTAGTGCAGGGAGAGACGTCAGAAGTACAGTTGAGCGGACACCTGGATGTTCGGGTTCGACGGGTTCGGCTGAACTTTGGAAAAAAGTTAGAGTTCGGGACCCGAACTTGACCCGAACTTGACGCCAAACCCCATTTAAGTCATTGGGGACCCGAACTTTTGAGTACTAAAATGGCTGTAAAAATGTAATGGAAAGGGCTAGAGAGCTGCAAATGGCATCACAATGTGGTTAAGAGCATGGCAAGTGCTCTGCAAACAAATGTGGATAGGGAAATGACTTTAAATAAAATAAAATACGTAAAAATAAAAAATTATAATCTTGATCTAGGAGAACGAGGTCCATATGGAGTAGGAGGTTGAGGAGGCGGTGGATGTGGCGGTGTAGGTGGAAGCTGCAGTGGAGGTAGCCTACACTGGTTTTTGGTTTTAAATTTTATTTTTTAAATTAGGGTACACCCCAAAACATTGGGAAATATAACTTGTGATAACCACCTGCAGTCGTGCTAAACACACGTTCAGACAATACACTGGCTGCAGGGCAGGCCAGCACCTCCAAGGGGTAAAGGGCAGGCTCAGGCCATGTGCCCAATTTGGAAACCCAGAGGTTGCAGGGGCTGACCCCTGTCAGTCAGTTCGTGTAGGCGTGTGCAAACTTACTGCCCCACCAGTCGCACGTCCCCGTGATGTTCACGATCCAATTTGATATCTGCTCTATCATCTTTCTTTTCTGCGCCTACCATGGTGATCACGGGTGGCGGGGAATCAGGGTTCCACGTCAGAGAGGGAGCGTGAGAAAGAGAGACCACATCCAAATTTTATTCCCTGTCACCTATGCAGAGCAGGGGTTTATTCACGTCTAAAATTGTATAATGTCAACCCAAGAATGTAACAGAAAAATTAGTGAAACTTATTAACCTGTCTACTTGGTAGAGCAGGGGTCTATGACATATTTTTTTTTTTATTGTCACCCGAAAATGTTAATGAAAAATTATTGAAATTTATTAAGCTGTCAACTATGTAGAGGAGGGGTATATTACACCCAAAAATTGGTTAATTTCACCAGAATATGTAACTGACAATTTTTTTTTTTTTTTTTTACCGGTCTACTAGGTATAGCAGTGGTACTATACACCCAAAAATTGGTGAATTTCACCAGAAAATGTCACTGACAATTTTTTTTTAACCTGTCGACTAGGTATAGCAGTGGTACTATACACACAAAAATTGGTGCATTTCACCCGAAAATGTAAATGACAAAGTAGTGAAATGACGTACAAATAAAAAAAATAATTTAGATTTATGAGGTGGAGTTCCATATGGAGTAGGAGTTTGAGGAGGCGGTGGACGTAGCGGTGTAGGTGGAAGCGGTGGTGGAGGAGGACGAGGTAACCAACATAGGTTTTTGTTTTGAATTTTATTTTTTAAAATTAGGGTACACTCTAAAAGAGTGTGAAATATCCAAAATACAAGAATGAGCAATTGCGCTGCAGTATAACAATGGCTGGTTAGTGCCGGTATACATGTCTATTCTGCACAAGTTACGGACAAGTCCTAAAGGAATCCATGCCTGGTTCATTTTAATGAACGTGAGCTTGTCCACATTGGCTGTGAACAGGTGGCTGCGCTTGTCTGTGATGACGCACCCTGCCGTGCTAAACACACATTTAGATAATACACTGGCTGCAGGGAAGGCCAGCACCTCCAAGGCGTAAAGGGCAAGCTCAGGCCATGTGCCCAATTTGGAGACCCAGAAGTTGAAGGGACAAGACCCGTCATTCAGTACATGTAGGCGTACTGCTCCACCGTGTTGGTGAAATGCTGCCTCCTGCTAAGACGTTCCATATCAGCTGGTGGTGCTGGTTGTTGTCGCGTGCTGACAAAGCTTTTCCACATTTCGGCCATGCTAACCCTGTCTTCTGAGGTGGTGGCTGTGCCCCAGCTGCATTGGCGACCTCTTCCTCTGCCTTCGCCTTGTTCTTTCACTGTGCCCCCGCTGTCAGGTGAGAATGCCACCAGCAGCGCGTCTACCAGCGTGCGCTTGTACTTGCGCATCTTACGATCACGATCGTGTGAGGGAATTAAGGATGGTACGTTGTCATTGTAATCGGGATCCAGCAGTGTGGCCACCCAGTAATCAGCACAAGTTAGAATTTGGGCAACTCGGCGGTCGTTGCGGAGACACTGCAGCATGTAATCACTCATGTGTGCCAGGCTGCCCAGAGGCAACGAAAAGCTGTTCTCTGTGGGAGGTGTATCATCTAGGTCCTCTGTATCCCCCCAGCCACGCACCAGTGATGGCCATGAGCTGGTCTGGGTGCCACCCTGCTGTGAACATGGTTCCTCCTCCTCCTCCATCTCCTCCTCCTCATCCTCCACCTCGTCATCCTACAGAACTGTGCCCTGGCTGGACTATTGTGTACCTGGTGTTTGTGGGTGCAGGAACCCACCCTCGGAGCCACTTGTGAATGACTGGCTGGAAACCCTACGAAATGATCCCTCTTCCTCCTCCTGTACCACATCCTCTTCCATCATCGCCAGGAGCGTTTTTTCAAGGAGGCATAGAAGTGGGATAGTAACGCTGAGAACGGCGTTATCAGCACTGGCCATGTTGGTGGAGTACTCGAAACAGCGCAAAAAGGAACACAGGTCTCGCATGGAGGCCAGACATTGGTGGTGAAGTGGTGCTGTTCCGCCGAGCGACTCACCTGTACGTGCTGCAGCTGAAACTCCACTATCGCCTGCTGCTGCTCGCACAGTCTGACCAGCATGTGCAAGGTGGAGTTCCACCTTGTGGGCACGTCACATATAAGGCGGTGAGCGGGAAGGCCGAAGTTACGCTGCAGCGCTGACAGGCGAGCAGCAGCAGGGTGAGAACGCCGAAAGCGCGCACAGACGGCCCGCACTTTATGCAGCAGCTCTGACATATCGGGGTAATTTTTAAGGAGTCTCTGCACCACCAAATTTAGCACATGCGCCAGGCAAGGGATGTGCGTCAAACCGGCTAGTCCCAGAGCTGCTACGAGATTTTGCCCATTATCGCACACCACCAGGCCGGGCTTGAGGCTCACTGGCACAAACCACTCATCGGTCTGTTGTTCAAGGCCCGTCCACAGCTCCTGCGCGGTGTGGGGTTTGTCCCACAAACAGATACGTTTTAAAACAGCCTGCTGTAGTTGACCCCTGGCTGTGCTGAAGTTGGTGGTGAAGGTTTTACGCTGACCGGATGAGGAGCCGGTAGAGGATGAGGAAGCGGAGTATGAGGAGGAAGCAACAGGAGGCAAACTGAAGTGCCCTGCAATCCTCGGTGGTGGAAGGACATGAGCCAAACTGCTATCCGCCTCAGGCCCAGCCGCCACTGCATTTACCCAGTGTGCTGTTATGAAGACATAACGTTGCTGACCATGCTTACTGGTCCACGTATCCATAGTGAGGTGCACCTTGCCACAGATGGCGTTGCGCAGTGCACACCTGATTTTGTCCCCCACTTGGTTGTGCAGGGAAGGGATGGCTCGCCTGGAAAATTAGCGGCGGCTGGGCACGACGTACTGTGGGACAGCCACCGCCATAAGGCCTTTAAAACTATCCGTCTCCACCAGACGGAATGACAGCATTTCAAAAGCCAGTAATTTTGAAATGCTGGCATTCAGGGCTAGTGATCGCGGGTGGGTAGGGGGGTACTTCCTCTTCCTCACCAGCGGAGGGGAGATGGAGAGCTGAACGTTTCTGTGGGACATTGTGGAGATGCTTGGTGACCCAGGTGGTGGTGTTGCTGGCAGATCCTCTGTTTGCGGGGTGGCAGGTGGCACTGTCACTCCAGAGGTGGATGAAGAGGCCGAGACTGCAGCACAAGAGGAAGCAGGAGGAGCCAGAGACCTTTCTTGGTTTTTGAGGTGTTTTTCTCCACTGCAGCTCGTGCTTAGCACTTAAATGCCTGGTCATGCAGGTTGTGCTCAGGTTGAGAACGTTTATGCCTCGCTTCAGGCTCTGATTGCACAGCGTGCAAATCACTCGTGTCTTGTCGTCAGCACATTGTCTGAAGAACTGCCACGCCAGGGAACTCCTTAGAGCTGGCTTTGGTGTGCTCGGTCCCTTGCCGCAGTTTGCAGTAGTAGGCGTACTGTCTAGAGGACGGCTGCTCCGCTTTTGCACCCTGCTCCCTCTTCTGCTGTGCTGGTGGCTCTGTGCGACCACCGCTTCTTCCTCCGAACTACATAGGTCACTCGCATGACCTTGATTCCATGTGGGGTCGAGGACCTCATCGTCCTCCACATAATGATCCACCCAGTCTTTACCCCTGCCTTCCTTGTCGGTCTGCACACTTTCAAAAGCCCCAACAGTTGGCACCTGTGCTTCGTTATCATCCGAGACATGCTGCGATGGTCCTCCCATGTACTCATCTTGAAAGATAAGTGGTTGGGCATCGGTGCACTCAATCTCTTCAACTTCTGGGGCAGGGCTAGGTGGATGGCCCTGGGAAACCCTGCTAACAGAGTCATCAAAAAGCAGAAGAGAATACTGCATAACTTGGGGCTCAGACTGCTTGGCTGATTTGCAAGGCGGTGAGGTGAAAGACTGATGGACATCGGCTGCAGGTTCTAACTGTGGTCTTTCAGCAGGAGACTGGGTGGAAGACAATGTGAAGGAACTGGATCCACTGTCAGCAACCCAATCTACTATGGCCTGTACTTGATCAGGCCTCACCATTCGTAGAGCCACATTAGGCCCGACCAAATACCGCTGCAGGTTCTGTCGCCTACTCGCACCTGAGGAAGGGTTTTCACTTGTGCGTGTAGCTGGCACAGATCGACCACGTCCTCTCCCTGCAACAGGAGCTCCACCAGCAGCACCACGACCTGGGCCACGTCCCTTATTTGACGCTCTCCTCATATTTCTCGAATTTGGGATCTAATTAAATTTGTTTGCCCAAAATGGCTGTATTTCAAATACCCGAATCAAACCCCTGTATTTAACGGGTGTATCTCACACGGCCTGAACCAGACTAGGCCTCAATTAAAGATTTTTGCAATAAATGGCGGTATTTCAAATATCTAAATATAACCCAAATATATAAAGGGTGTATCTCACAATGACAACGACAGGTGCACTCTGCAGTCTCACTAAACCCTCAAACTGATTTTAAAATTGAGAGATTAGACGGTGTAGAACATGTCTAAGCCCAGGCACCACACCAAGGTTTCTCAAGTAGCCCAGTGGGCAAATTTACAGGAGCATAAGGCCGACTCACAAACAGCTCACCAGTTACCTCCAGCATGTAGCCATGCTTGCAATGGGAGGAGGGAGGAGTCTGCGAGTCCCACTCAAGACTGGCTGATATGTCCCAGGCCTCACAGTTGCACCTAAATGTGGCCTGTAGATGGAAAACAGGCACATTTAAATTGGAGTTTATACACCTCCAGGAATCTATATATACAAACTAAGAAGACAGGTTGGCATTAGCAGGAGGTGCTCAAACCCACATGCAGTTGTGCATATATATAAGGGAGCAAATCCTGCACTTGTGGCCCGTTGCTAATGGCAATCCCCAGCAAAATGCATACGGTGGAGGATGCCCGCGGCGAACCACAAGTACCACAATAGACATCCTACACAAGGTAACAAGTGCGGATGTAATAATTAATATAACAATATAACAAAACAATAACAACGACAGGTGCACTCTGCAGTCTCACTAAACCCTCAAACTGATTTTAAAATTGAGAGATTAGTCAACATGTCCTACGGTGTAGAACATGTCTAAGCCCGGGCACCACGCCAAGGTTTCTCAAGTAGCCCGGGACCTAACACTCTCCTACCTTAGCCGTATGGGCAATACCAGGAGCCAGTGGGCAAATTTACAGGAGCATAAGGCCGACTCACAAACAGCTCACCAGTTACCTCCAGCATCTAGCCATGCTTGCAATGGGAGGAGGGTGGAGTCTGCGAGTCCCACTCAAGACTGGCTGATATAGCCCAGGCCTCACAGGTGCACCTAAATGTGGCCTGTAGATGGAAAACAGGCACATTTAAATTGGAGTTTATACACCTCCAGGAATCTATATATACAAACTAAGAAGACAGGTTGGCATTAGCAGGAGGTGCTCAAACCCACATGCAGTTGTGCATATATATAGGGGAGCAAATCCTGCACTTGTTGCCCGTCAGGCGAAGGGAGCTGTCTGTCGTTCCCATCGTCTGCTGGTCCTGATGCTCGTCAGTCATTCCATCAGCAATCGATCACCGAAGCAATTGGCAAGAGACAACAGTATGCGTGCATGCATACAACGGCGCAGAAGCTGAATGTGCTGCTGTCCAAGTTGCTGGTGCTGCAGTCCCTCCCTTTCCAAGTGGTGAACTCTGCACCTTTCAGAGAACTGATGGCTTGTGGCGAGCCGAGGTGGAAAGTCCCAAGCCTTTAGTGACGTATTTCGGTAGCAATAAAAAATGTATTCAGCATTCAGCGCTGCAGTTATATGTGGTAAAATCTTTTGTGACGTATTTTGGTCGAAAAACAAAATGTATTCAGCGTTCAGCGCTGCATTTATATGTGGTAAAATCTTTAGTGACGTATCTTGATGAACTTCGCAACTCTTCCGGGCTCAAAGCTATCTTGACGTTTTGTCTTCTCATTGTCTGTAGCTACTAGAGGCCTGAAGTATCAGGGTTGATGAGCAGCCAATACCGCACTTGCATCAAGCTTGACAGGATTTGTCTCCAGGTGGAGAGAAAAAGTTTTTTGGAATGCTTTCTCCATCGTAATCGCGTAGTCAAATAAACTGAAGACTGGTCTTAGGCAACTTTTAATTTTTATTATTAAATTTATTAAATATTGAATATTAAATTGAACCAAAACTTGATTAATATGATAAGAAAGTAAACTTAAATTCGCCAATATATTATCCCAATATTCACGGACAATCAACTTGCTAAGCCTTTTGTGCCGGAGAACGTGTATTATTAAATCGTGTTTTAAGCTATTCTTTATAAAGTTGAGAAATTTTTACCTTCTGTTCTGTCCCATATTCCCTATACATGAATAGACAAAGCGGCCACTCTGTGGCCTCCTCATGCTGCTGCCACCTCCACAATCTCTCATTGTCGTGCCACTCTGTGGCCCCCTCATGCTGCTGCCACCTCCACAATCTCTTGTTGTCATGCTACTCTGTGACCTCCTCATGCTTAGGGCTCCTCATGTTGCTGCCACCTCCACACTATGTCACCTTGCCTCTCTGTGGCCTCCTGATGCTGCCACCACATACACACTATGTCACCTTGCCACTCTGTGGCCTCTTGATGCTGCCGCCACCTCCACACTCAGTCATTGTGCCACCCTGTGGCCTCCTCCTGATGCTGCTGCCGCCACCACCTCCAGACTCTGTCATTGTGCCACTCGGTGGCTTCCTCATACTGCTTCCACCTCCACACTCGGTCATTGTGCCACTCGGGTGGCCTTCTCATACTGATGCCACCTCCACACTCTGTCATTGTGCCACTTGGTGGCATTCTCCTGATGCTGCTACTGCTGCTGCCCCCACCTTCACACTCTGTCATTGTGCCACTATGTGGCCTCCTGATGCTGCCGCAACCTTCAGGCCCTGTCATTAGGCCACTCTGTGGTCTCCTCATGCTGTTTTTACCCTCCCCACTTCTTGACTGGGCCATTATTTTGCTTTTCGGCCTTGCTGACATCATCATTTGTTTGACCCTTCTTCTGATCTGTCCGAAGGATGGAAAAATGAGACGCACAACGGATCCTGTTTCTGTAGCAGCTGTAAGGCCTGTATGGTCCCATTTGAATTGGCTTATGATTTGGTAGCTAAAAGCAGGAGTGGGTACAAAACACAGAAGACATGCAAATATTCCATTCACATGTCGTCTCTGTTTTAGATCCAGTCCAGTTTGATCAAAATTATTTGTGCCTATCCACCACAGCCAAGTGACCTCTCTTCTACAGGAACCTAAACTAATTGCTGCCTTTTCTGGGGCCAACGGGCATTTAATGAATTCAGTGCGAGCAGATTATGTTTTTTGTCTTTGTATATTACCAAATGAAACTTGGAAACCGAGAGATAATGGTGAGACATTTATAAAAATTAAAATGTCATACTCATGTAAACAGATATAATGTTATGTAAATATTATTCACTTTGCTGTTTAACTATAAAATTCTACCAGCGACTGAGCCAAAATCCACAGATTTAAATGTTATTTTTCCATACAAGCGTCAAAATACTGATTCTCTTTCAACTGGATCAGATGATGAAAGAAGAACCCTTAACAAATGTCACACTTCCTTGCTCTTGATAATCAGCTATTGTTTATTTCAAAGAGAGATAAGCATTTTCCCTGTGGGGCTTGTTAGGGTCTGCAGTAATCGGAGTGAACAACTGATAAAACAGCGAGTTGTCTATAAAAAGGCGGCATGCATTGATAGGCTTTTCTACTCCAGCTGTGGTACCAGGATCACCAGGAGACTTCTTCACCACTAATGCTATCTTTTATGGCAATTTACTGCATAGATATCAAAGGTGCTTCATCATCAAGAGCATGTTGTAAAGTGGCTAGAGATCCTTCAAAAACATTCTCTTTATACCATGTATATGGAGGGTAAATTACTCTGAAGAGTTTTCCAGTTCAGAAAAGAAAAAATTAGAACCTTCCGTATAGTGTCTGCAATTCTTTAAAGAAAATATATGCTATATATACATGCAAGGATTTGAAAAAATAGTAGATTTATTCTTTTGTATCCATTAAAACACATTGGGACAAATTTATTAAGACCGACTTTTTAGATGCCGGTCTTAATAAACCCCTAAGCTTGCGGTGGTTCCGCTGAAGTTATGAAGCGGAGACGGCGGATCCTCCACCAGTTCTAAATGTAACACAGCTTCCTAGTTGTCTTACATTTAGACCTTTTTCTACGCCTGAAACAGCCATTCCACTTCCCCGCTCATGTCAAGTCCACTTTTTTAGACCTGGCGTGAGTGGGTAAAAGTTGCAATCTGTGTCTGAAATATAAGAAATATATGCATATTTCAGCTTAATAAATGACTCTCAATGTTTTAGCTCCCAGCTTCAGGTAGGAGCTGAAATGTCGCATTTTTATAGATACAGAGAAATAACTCTACAATTTTTTTTATTTTTTTTACATCTCTGGAGTGCAGTGATCTCTTCTACACGCCATACTTTGAATACTTCATTGCCTAGTGCTGCTGTCTCCTTTTTTTGTATCTATCTATCTATCTATCTATCTACTGTATCTATTTATCAATATGCATCTTAATAAGTTATTTCAGTAATTCAATTCAAAATGTGAAACTCATATATTATATAGATTCAATACAGACAGAGTGATTTATATTGAACGTTTATTTCTTTTAAAGTTGATAATTATGGCTTATAGCTAATGAAAACCCAGTGTCACAGAAAATTTGAATATTTTAAAAAAGTTCAATATTATAGACTGGTGGTGTCACAATTAGAGTTGAGAGAACACCTGGATGTTCGGGTTCGAGAAGTTCGGCCGAACTTCCCGGAAATATTCGGGTTCGGGATCCGAACCCGATCCGAACTTCGTCCCGAACCCCATTGAAGTCAATGGGGACCCGAACTTTTCGGCACTAAAAAGGCTGTAAAACAGCCCAGGAAAGAGCTAGAGGGCTGCAAAAGGCAGCAACATGTAGGTAAATCCCCTGCAAACAAATGTGGATAGGGAAATGAATTAAAATAAAAAAATTAAAATAAAAAATGACCCAATATCAATTGGACAGAGGTCCCATAGCAGAGAATCTGGTTTCACGTCAGCAGAGAATCAGACTCTTCATGCCATAGCAAAGAATCTGGCTTCATGTCAGCACAGAATCAGTCTCTTCATGCCATAGCAGAGAATCTGGCTTCATGTCAGCACAGAATCTGTCTTCATGTCATAGCAGAGAATCAGGCTTCACGTCACCCACCACTGGAACAGGCCACTGTCACACATTTAGGCCCAGGCACCCAGGCAGAGGAGAGAGGTCTCATAGCAGAGAATCTGGCTTCATGTCAGCAGAGAAACAGTCTTCATGTCATAGCAGAGAATCAGGCTTCACGTCACCCACCACTGGAACAGGCCACTGTCACACATTTAGGCCCCGGCACCCAGACAGAGGAGAGCGGTCCCGTAACAGAGAATCTGGCGTTATGTCAGCGCAGAATCTGTCTTCATGTCATAGCAGAGAATCAAGCTTCACGTCACCCACCACTGGAACAGGCCACTGTCACACATTTAGGCCCAGGCACCCAGTCAGAGGAGAGAGGTCCCGTAACAGAGAATCTGGCTTGATGTCAGCACAGAATCTGTCTTCATGTCATAGCAGAGAATCAGGCTTCATGTCACCCACCACTGGAACAGGCCACTGTCACACATTTAGGCCCAGGCACCCAGGCAGAGGAGAGAGGTCCCGTAACAGAGAATCTGGCCTTATGTCAGCGCAGAATCAGTCTTCATGTCATAGCAGAGAATCAGGCTTCACGTCACCCACCACTGGAACAGGCCACTGTCACACATTTAGGCCCCGGCACCCAGACAGAGGAGAGCGGTCCCGTAACAGAGAATCTGGCCTTATGTCAGCGCAGAATCTGTATTCATGTCATAGCAGAGAATCAGGCTTCACGTCACCCACCACTGGAACAGGCCACTGTCACACATTTAGGCCCAGGCACCCAGGCAGAGGAGAGAGGTCCCGTAACAGAGAATCTGGCCTGATGTCAGCACAGAATCTGTCTTCATGTCATAGCAGAGAATCAGGCTTCACGTCACCCACCACTGGAACAGGCCACTGTCACACATTTAGGCCCAGGCACCCAGTCAGAGGAGAGAGGTCCCGTAACAGAAAATCTGGCCTTATGTCAACACAGAATCTGTCTTCATGTCATAGCAGAGAATCAGGCTTCACGTCACCCACCACTGGAACAGGCCACTGTCACACATTTAGGCCCAGGCACCCAGGCAGAGGAGAGAGGTCCCGTAACAGAGAATCTGGCCTTATGTCAGCACAGAATCTGTCTTCATGTCATAGCAGAGAATCAGGCTTCACGTCACCCACCACTGGAACAAGCCACTGTCACATATATAGGCCCCGGCACCCAGACAGAGGAGAGAGGTCCCGTAACAGAGAATCTGGCCTTATGTCAGCACAGAATCTGCATTCATGTCATAGCACAGAATCAGGCTTCATGTCACCCACCACTGGAACAGGCCACTGTCACATATTTAGGCCCAGGCACCCAGGCAGAGGAGAGAGGTCCCGTAACAGAGAATCTGGCCTTATGTCAGCGCAGAATCTGTCTTCATGTCATAGCAGAGAATCAGGCTTCACGTCACCCACCACTGGAACAGGCCACTGTCACACATTTAGGCCCCGGCACCCAGACAGAGGAGAGCGGTCCCGTAACAGAGAATCTGGCCTTATGTCAGCGCAGAATCTGTATTCATGTCATAGCAGAGAATCAGGCTTCACGTCACCCACCACTGGAACAGGCCACTGTCACACATTTAGGCACAGGTACCCAGGCAGAGGAGAGAGGTCCCGTAACAGAGAATCTGGCCTGATGTCAGCGCAGAATCTGTCTTCATGTCATAGCAGAGAGTCAGGCTTCACGTCACCCACCACTGGAACAGGCCACTGTCACACATTTAGGCCCAGGCACCCAGGCAGAGGAGAGAGGTCGCGTAACAGAGAATCTGGCTTCATGTCAGCACAGAATAAGTCTTCATGTCATAGCAGAGAATCAGGCTTCACGTCACCCACCACTGGAACAGGCCACTGTCACACATTTAGGCCCCGGCACCCAGACAGAGGAGAGGTTCATTCAACTTTGGGTTGCCCCGCAATATAATGGTAAAATGAAAATAAAAATAGTATTGAATGAGGAAGTGCCCTGGAGTAGAATAATATATTGTTAAGGGGAGGTAGTTAATATCTAATCTGCACAAGGGATGGACAGGTCCTGTGGGATCCATGCCTGGTTCATTTTTATGAACGTCAGCTTGTCCACATTGGCTGTAGACAGGCGGCTGCGATTGTCTGTAATGACGCCCCCTGCCGTGCTGAATACACGTTCAGACAAAACGCTGGCCGCCGGGCAGGCCAGCACCTCCAAGGCATAAAAGGCTAGCTCTGGCCACGTGGACAATTTGGAGACCCAGAAGTTGAATGGGGCCGAACCATCAGTCAGTACGTGGAGGGGTGTGCACAGGTACTATTCCACCATGTTAGTGAAATGTTGCCTCCTGCTAACACGTTCCGTATCAGGTGGTGGTGCACTTAGCTGTGGCGTGGTGACAAAACTTTTCCACATCTCTGCCATGCTAACCCTGCCCTCAGAGGAGCTGGCCGTGACACAGCTGCGTTGGCGACCTCTTGCTCCTCCTCTGCGTTCGCCTTGGGCTTCCACTTGTTCCCCTGTGACATTTGGGAATGCTCTCAGTAGCGCGTCTACCAACGTGCGTTTGTACTCGCGCATCTTCCTATCACGCTCCAGTGTAGGAAGTAAGGTGGGCACATTGTCTTTGTACCGGGGATCCAGCAAGGTGGCAACCCAGTAGTCCGCACACGTTAAAATGTGGGCAACTCTGCTGTCGTTGCGCAGGCACTGCAGCATGTAGTCGCTCATGTGTGCCAGGCTGCCCAGAGGTAAGGACAAGCTGTCCTCTGTGGGAGGCGTATCGTCATCGTCCTGTGTTTCCCCCCAGCCACGCACCAGTGATGGGCCCGAGCTGCTTTGGGTGCCACCCCGCTGTGAACATGCTTCATCCTCATCCTCCTCCACCTCCTCCTCATCCTCGTCCTCCTCGTCCTCCAGTAGTGGGCCCTGTCTGGCCACATTTGTACCTGGCCTCTGGTGTTGCAAAAAAACATCCCTCTGAGTCACTTTGAAGAGACTGGCCTGAAAGTGCTAAAAATGACCCCTCTTCCTCCTCTTCCTCCTGGGCCACCTCCTCTTCCATCATCGCCCTAAGTGTTTTCTCAAGGAGACATAGAAGTGGTATTGTAACGCTGATAACGGCGTCATCGCCACTGGCCATGTTGGTGGAGTACTCGAAACAGCGCAACAGGGCACACAGGTCTCGCATGGAGGCCCAGTCATTGGTGGTGAAGTGTGTCTGATCCGCAGTGCGACTGACCCGTGCGTGCTGCAGCTGAAACTCCACTATGGCCTGCTGCTGCTCGCACAGTCTGTCCAGCATGTGCAAGGTGGAGTTCCACCTGGTGGGTACGTCGCATATGAGGCGGTGAGCGGGAAGGCCGAAGTTACGCTGTAGCGCAGACAGGCGAGCAGCGGCAGGGTGTGAACGCCGGAAGCGCGAACAGACGGCCCGCACTTTATGCAGCAGCTCTGACATGTCGGGGTAGTTGCGAATGAACTTCTACACCACCAAATTCAGCACATGCGCCAGGCAAGGGATGTGCGTCAAACCGGCTAGTCCCAGAGCTGCAACGAGATTTCGCCCATTATCGCACACCACCAGGCCGGGCTTGAGGCTCACCGGCAGCAACCACTCATCGGTCTGTTGTTCTATACCCCGCCACAACTCCTGTGCGGTGTGGGGCCTGTCCCCCAAACATATGAGTTTCAGAATGGCCTGCTGACGTTTACCCCGGGCTGTGCTGAAGTTGGTGGTGAAGGTGTGTGGCTGACTGGATGAGCAGGTGGAAGAAGAGGAGGAGGAAGCTGAGTAGGAGGAGGAGGAGACAGGAGGCAAAGAATGTTGCCCTGCGATCCTTGGTGGCGGAAGGACGTGCGCCAAACAGCTCTCCGCTTGGGGCCCAGCCGCCACTACATTTACCCAGTGTGCAGTTAGGGAGATATAGCGTCGCTGGCCGTGCTTACTGGTCCACGTATCTGTGGTTAGGTGGACCTTGCCACAGATGGCGTTGCGCAGTGCACACTTGATTTTATCGGACACTTGGTTGTGCAGGCAAGGCACGGCTCTCTTGGAGAAGTAGTGGCGGCTGGGAACAACATACTGTGGGACAGCAAGTGACATGAGCTGTTTGAAGCTGTGTGTGTCCACCAGCCTAAATGACAGCATTTCATAGGCCAGTAGTTTAGAAATGCTGGCATTCAGGGCCAGGGATCGAGAATGGCTAGGTGGGAATTTACGCTTTCTCTCAAATGTTTGTGAGATGGAGAGCTGAACGCTGCCGTGTGACATGGTTAAGATGCTTGGTGACGCAGGTGGTGGTGTTGGTGGTACATCCCATGTTTGCTGGGCGGCAGGTGCCAACGTTCCTCCAGAGGCAGAGGAAGAGGCCGAGGCGGCGGCAGCAGCAGCAGAAGAGGCCGAGGCAGCAGCAGAAGAGGCCGAGGCGGCAGCAGCAGAAGGGGCAGCAGGGGGAGCCTGAGTGACTTCCTTGTTTTTAAGGTGTTTACTCCACTGCAGTTCATGCTTTGCATGCAAGTGCCTGGTCATGCAGGTTGTGCTAAGGTTCAGAACGTTAATGCCTCGCTTCAGGCTCTGATGGCACAGCGTGCAAACCACTCGGGTCTTGTCGTCAGCACATTGTTTGAAAAAGTGCCATGCCAGGGAACTCCTTGAAGCTGCCTTTGGGGTGCTCAGTCCCAGATGGCGGCGGTCAGTAGCAGGCGAAGTCTCTTGGCGGCGGGTGTTCTGATTTTGCCCACTGCTCCCTCTTTTGCTACGCTGTTGGCTCGGTCTCACCACTGCCTCTTCCTCCGAACTGTGAAAGTCAGTGGCACGACCTTCATTCCATGTGGGGTCTAGGACCTCATCGTCCCCTGCATCGTCTTCCACCCAGTCTTGACCCCTGACCTCCTGTTCAGTCTGCACACTGCAGAAAGACGCAGCAGTTGGCACCTGTGTTTTGTCATCATCAGAGACGTGCTGAGGTGGTATTCCCATGTCCTCATCATCAGGAAAAATAAGTGGTTGTGCGTTAGTGCATTCTATCTCTTCCACCCCTGGGGAAGGGCTAGGTGGATGTCCTTGGGAAACCCTGGCAGCAGAGTCTTCAAACAGCATAAGAGACTGCTGCATAACTTGAGGCTCAGACAGTTTCCCTGATATGCATGGGGGTGATGTGACAGACCGATGGGCTTGGTTTTCATGCGCCCTCTGTGCGCTTTCTGCAGAAGACTGGGTGGGAGATAATGTGAACGTGCTGGATCCACTGTCGGCCACCCAATTGACTAATGCCTGCACCTGCTCAGGCCTTACCATCCTTAGAACGGCATTGGGCCCCACCAAATATCGCTGTAAATTCTGCTGGCTACTGGGACCTGAGGTAGTTGGTTCACTAGGACGTGTGGCTGTGGCAGAACGGCCACGTCCTCTCCCAGCACCAGAGGGTACACTAACACCACCACGACCATGTCCACGTCCGCGTCCCTTATTAGATGTTTTCCTCATTGTTCCCGTTCACAACAATTTTGAGAATGGCAAATTTGGGAATGCTTTTTCAACCCAGAACAAAAAGTCTGCTTTTACGGTCACTACAAATAACTTGACCAGCTAAAACTGTGCAGATTTGGTTGAATAGAGATGTGAGACCTGTTTTTTTTTTGCGCTGTGTGACAGTTATAGGTTTAATCACAGAATGACACTTCTATCAGCACGCTAGCATGTGTCTTAGGTTTTTCTGAATCACACTATCAATACCTTCAATGTAAGATTTTCTTTTTGGGATAGATTTCAAGTAGGCCTCAAATACCACAAACTAGTAATTTTGAGAATGGCAAATTTGGGAATGCTTTTTCAACCCAGAACAAAAAGTCTGCTTTTACAGTCACTACAAATAACTTGACCAGCTGAAACTGTGCAGATTTGGTTGAATAGAGATGTGAGACCTGTTTTTTTTTTGCGCTGTGTGACAGTTATAGGTTTAATCACAGAATGACACTTCTATCAGCACGCTAGCGTGTGTCTTAGGTTTTTCTGAATCACACTATCAATACCTTCAATGTAAGATTTTCTTTTTGGGATAGATTTCAAGTAGGCCTTAAATACCACAAACTAGTTATTTTCAGAATGGCAAATTTGGGAATGCTTTTTCAACCCAGAACAAAAAGTCTGCTTTTACGGTCACTACAAATAACTTGACCAGCTGAAACTGTGCAGATTTGGTTGAATAGAGATGTGAGACCTGTTTTTTTTTGCGCTGTGTGACAGTTATAGGTTTAATCACAGAATGACACTTCTATCAGCACGCTAGCGTGTGTCTTAGGTTTTTCTGAATCACACTATCAATACCTTCAATGTAAGATTTTCTTTTTGGGATAGATTTCAAGTAGGCCTCAAATACCACAAACTAGTAATTTTGAGAATGGCAAATTTGGGAATGCTTTTTCAACCCAGAACAAAAAGTCTGCTTTTACGGTCACTACAAATAACTTGATCAGCTAAAACTGTGCAGATTTGGTTGAATAGAAATGTCAGGTCTATTTTTTAGGCGCTGGGTGACAGGCTCAACTTGCCCCTGATGTAATATATGGCCAAAAAATAACCACACTGTTGATGGTTAAATGCACTTGGGTGACACAGGCTCAGCCTGCACCAGATGTAGTATACGGCCAAAAAATAACCAGACTGTTGATGGTTAAATGCACTTCTTTGACACAGGCTCAGCCTGCATCTAATGTAGTATATGGCCAAAAAATAACCAGACTGTTGATGGTTAAATGCACTTCGGTGACACAGGCTCAGCCTGCAGCTGATGTAGGATATAGCACAAAATAACCACACTATCGAAGGTTAAATACACTTGGTGATAACTCGTGCTGGCGCACCACAAGTCACAAAATGGCCGCCGATCACCCCAGAAAAAAAGTGATCTAAAAACGCTCTGGGCAGCCTCAAAAAAGTGAGCAAGTCAATAATAGCACTTCAATGATCCACAGCTGCAGATCGATCACAGAATAAAGTCTTTTGGAGGAGTTAATCTGCCTAATCTCGCCCTAACGTCGCAGCTGCAACCTCGCCCTATACTGATCATAGCAGAGTGACGTGCGGCGCTACGTGACTCCAGCTTAAATAGAGGCTGGGTCACATGGTGCACTGGCCAATCACAGCCATGCCAATAGTAGGCATGGCTGTGATGGCCTCTTGGGCCAAGTAGTATGACGCTTGTTGATTGGCTGCTTTGCAGCCTTTCAAAAAGCGCCAAGAAAGCGCCGAACACCGAACCCGAACCCGGACTTTTACGTAAATGTTCGGGTTCGGGTCCGTGTCACGGACACCGCAAAATTCGGTACGAACCCGAACTATACAGTTCGGGTTCGCTCATCTCTAGTCACAATCTAATCAGCTAATCAACACAAAACACCTGCAAAGGTTTCCAAAACCTTTAACTGGTCCCTTGGTCTGGTTCAGTAGGCCACATAATCATGGGGAAGCCACAAAATGTCATTGCTAAAGAGGTCGGCTGTTCACAGAGTGCTGTATCCAAGCATATTAATGGTCTTAATTGTCAACAAAATGTCATTCAAGAATTTGGGGGAGATTCACAAGGAGTGGACTGAGGCTGGAGTCAATGCTACAAGAGCCACCACACACAGATGTATCCAGAACATGGGCTACAACTGTCGCATCCCTTGTGTCAAGCCTCTCATGACCCATGGACAATATCAGAAGTGTCTTACCTGGGCTAAGGAGAAAAAGACTTGCTCAGTGGACCAAAGTCCTATTTTCAGATAAAAGTAAATTTTACATTTTATTTGAATATCAAGGTCCTAGAGTCTGGAGGAAGAGTGGAGAGGCACACAATACAAGTTGCTTGAGTTCCAGTGTGAAGTTTCCTCATTCAGTTGTGGTTTAGGGAGCCATGTCACCTGCTGGCGTTGTTCCACTGTGTTTGTTACATCAAGTCCAAAGTCAGCACAATCATCTACCAGGAAATTTTAGAGTATTTCATGCTTCCCTCTGCTGACAAGCTTTATGGAGATGCTGATTTCAATTTCCAGCAGGACTTGGAACCTGCCCACACTGACAAAAGTACCAAAACCTGGTTTAATAACCACATTATCACTGTGCTTGATTGGCCAGCAAACCTGCCTGACCTAAACCCTATAGAGAATTTGTGGGGTATTGTCAAGAGGAAGATGAGAGACACCAGACGCAATAATGCAGACAAGCTAATAGATGCTATCAAAGCAACATGGGCTTCTATAATACCTCAGCAGTGCCAGAGGCTGATCGCATTGATACAGTAATTCATGCAAAAGGAGCCCCAATCAAGTATTGCGTGTACATACTGTACATCATTTTCAGTAGGCCAACATTTCTGTGTCAAAAATATATTTTTTAATTAGTCTTATATAATATTCTAATTTTCTGAGATGCTGACTTTTGGGTTTTCATTAGCTGTAAGCCATAATCATCAACATTGAAAGAAAGAAATGTTTGAAGTAAATTCCTCTGTATTTAAAGGGAACCTGTCACCAGTTTTATGGTGTCCTAACTAAGGGCAACATAAATAAGTGATGGATTCTCTTAGCACAATGCTGGGTCACTTTCTTTAATTGACCCAGTCAATCTGCCAACATCTTGTATTGAAAAGCTCCAGCTGATAATGATGAGTCCTGAATATTCATGAGCTCCTGACTCTCCCCACCCACCTGCTGCTGAATGACAGTTTGTTTTCATAGGAACCAGCAGCAGGTGGGCAGGGGAGTGGCTATAGCTCTGAATTAAATATACGCTGGACTCCATTACATCACGCTGGACTCAAATCAGCTCATTAGCATGCGGCATGCGGCATCTTTGTGTGTATATTATGAGATAACCATCTGTCACACCAGTAAGTGAATACATCTAAGGTACTTTTTAGTAGTTAATGATTTTATATAATTAGTTAGATTATAATCAAATATCCACATGACAGGTTCCTTTTAAATAATCTATATAATACTGTATATGAATTTCACTTTTTGAATTGAATTACTAAAGTAAATTAATTTTGATGTTCTAATTTATTGAGATGCACCTGTATACACACACACACATATTGGGAAAGTCTTCAGACCCTTTTTTAGATTTTAAAAGGTTGTGCTAGAATAAAAAAAATCTAGTTTTCCCTCATCAATCTGCACTCAATACCCCATAATGACAAAGTGAAAATAGAACTTCAGAAATTTTAGCAAATTTATTCAAAAGAAAAAACTAAAATTTCACATGGACATAACTAATTTAGACCCTTTGCAATGACATTTGAAAGTTTGCTCTAAGGGCCTCCTATTTCTTATGATCATCTTTGAATGTTGCTACATTTTGATTGGTGCCCACCTGTAGTAAATTCAGTTGATTGGTGTGGGGATTTGCTCCGGTAGACAGGATTAGCGGACGCAGTATAGAGGCAACAACAAGTTCTTTGGATCAAGCAGTTCAGTGTTTTATTCACACTTTATGCAAGTGACAAAACAAGCAGTCATATTCAAACTAAAAGTCACCTTGCGGTGTTGGTGGTAATTCACACCATGCGGCAATTCTGCCTCAAAGAGTCCTTGCTGATAGAAGCACCAACCTGTTTTCACGCCAAACAGGTAGCAAACCTTCATCCAGACACAAGGCCAGTGAGCCCAGCTGCCTATTTAAGCTGCCTATTTAAGGATAGCCAGGTGCTGCCAAAACCCGGAACGGCATTTAAAATCCGGTCCGGTATTTGACCTCACCTGGCTGTAAATCAGCCCAGCAGCACATGTTGGGAGGAAAATACCTGTTTTCCCAGACCAAACCTCTCACTGTGTCACATTGGACATGGTTTGGAAAAACACACCTCTGTCTATATAAGGTCTCACAGCTGACAATGCCTCTCAGAGCCAACACCAAGCAATGAGAAAGAAAGAAATTGTCTGTAGAGCTCAGAGCAGCTTGACCGTCTGAATGTCTAGTTTAGCTCTGATGTTTGTCTGAAGACTTATTTATGTCTGGACAAACTGCTTATTAATTCCCATAGACTGGCTTCGAAGCACTATACAAGTCTATGATAAAAATAGTAACAGTGTTTCTGTTTAGGCTGTGCTTCTCAGACTCCAGCCCTCCCACTAGAAGGTTAGATTTAGCTAGAAATTGTATATAAAGAGAGCAGTGATAGCCCCTACTTGTCTGCAGATAGAGATCAATGCTTACTAGAAGAGACTCTGCCAGTATGCAGATAGGGACCAGTGCTTAGTAGAAGAGACCCTCCTAGACTGCATGAGTGACCAGAAGAAGATACTGAGATGCGGATGCTGAGCCACAGACCCTGGCTTACCAACCCAATGACAAGGGAGCCAGCAAGTTGACTAAGCCACAGATCCTGGGCCACCAGCTTTTGTACAGGGTACCAGCCTTCTCAGAGAGAGAGAAGGACAGCTAACTCAAGACTTTCCTTAATAGAGATGGCCGTGCGGTTCGACCGGCGGTCATTTTGCGGTGAACTCTGCTCGTTTGCGATTCGCTGAACATGCAAACATATGGTGATGTTCACATGTGCCATATTCTTTTCCATTGCGCTGAACTTTTACCCATGACACATCCATCAGGTGGGACAGGACAGCCAATTGATATGTTTCAGCACATGTACCCCCCCCCCACCCTATAACAGAACCCGATCTGGCAGCCATTTTAAATTCTGTGTTTTGCCAGTGTAGGGAGAGGTTGCTTTGTGGAGCAGGTACAGACTGTTAGGGACACCAAACACAAGCTATTAGTACCACAAAAGTCCTTTTAATGACTTGTATAGGTGTGCTATCGATAGGTGTGATATACTGAGGGGTGTGAAATACTTATAATATACTTTCTAACATAGAAAGTATATTATAGTGCATTTGTATTGTGCAGCAGTTGTGTGCAGTTCTGCTACAATACTGCAGCTATATAGAGGGACAAACGCTATTGGAATAACTAATTGCAACTGGTGTGATATACCTGTTGCGCCCCAAAAAACTGATTAAGGGGTTTGATATACCTATAATATGCTTTCTAACATAGAAAGGATATTCTAGTCAATTTGTATTGTGCAGCAGTTGTGTGCGGTTCTGCTGCGATACAGCAGATCTATAGAGGGACAAGCTTTATTGGAAACTTGCAATCGGTGTGATATACCTGTTGCCACAAAAAAAAACTGATTGAGGGGTGCAATATACCTGCTTCCACAAAATACAGATTAAGGGGTTTGACATACCTGCTTTCACAAAATACTGATTGAGGGGTGCAATATACCTGCTTCCACCAAATATTGATTCAGGGGTTCTATATACCTATTTCCACAAAATACTGATTGAGGGGTGCGATATACCAGCTTCTACAAAATGCTGATTAAGGGGTTAAATATACCTGCTTCCACAAAATACTGTTTGAGGGGTGTGAAATACCTGCTTCCACCAAATACTGATTGAGGGGTTCTATATACCTGCTTTCACAAAATACTAATTGAGGGGTGTGATTTACCTGCTTCCACAAAATACTGATTGAGGGGTACGATATACCTGCTTCCACCAAATATTGATTCAGGTGTTCTATATACCTGCTTCTACAAAATACGGATTGAGGGTTGCGATATGCCTGATTCCACCAAATACTGATTGAGGGGTGTGATATGCCTGCTTCCACCAAATATTGATTGAGGCCTGCGAAACACCGGCTTCCACAAAATTCTGATTAAGGCTACTTTCACACTAGCGTTGTTTAAATCCGGCGTTCAATTCCGACATGGGAACTGCCCGCCGGATCCGGAAAAACGTGTGAAAACGGAATACATTTGAATCCTGATCAGGATTTTGATCACAATGAAAAAATGCATTGGAAAAAACGGATCCGCCATTTATGGACTTTAACTTTTTTTTCACATTTTTCGGGTTTAACATGCAAAAGCCGGATCCGGTTTGACTGAACACACGGCGCCGGAACCGGCGTTAATGCAAATCAATGGGAAAAAGACCGGATCCGGCGTTCAGTCAAAGTGTTCAGGATTTTTGGCCGGAGGTAAAAATACAACATGCTACGGTTTTCTGAAAAGCCCGATCAGTCAAAAAGACTGAACTGAAGACATCCTGATGCATCCTGAACGGATTACTCTCCATTCAGAATGCATTAGGATAAAACTGATCAGTTCTTTTCCGGATTTGAGCCCCTAGGACAGAACTCAGCGCCGGAAAAGAAAAACGCTAGTGTGAAAGTACCCTAAGGGGTGCGATATACCTGCTTCCACAAAATATTGATTCATGGGTTCCATATACCTGTTTCGACAAAATACTGATTGAATGTTGCGATATACCTGCTTCCACCAAATATTGATTGAGGCCTGCGATACACCGGCTTCCACAAAACACCGATTGAGGGGTGCGATATACCTGCTTCCAAAAAATACTGATTAAGGGGTTTGATATACCTGCTTCCAAAAAATACTGATTGAGGGGTGCGATATACCTGCTTCCACCAAATATTGATTCAGGGGTTCTATATACCTATTTCCACAAAATACTGATTGAGGGGTGCGAAATACCTGCTTCTATAAAATACTGATTAAGGGGTTCTATATACCTGCTTCCACAAAATACTGTTTGAGGGGTGTGATATACCTGCTTCGACCAAATACTGATTGAGGTGTGCGATACACCAACTTCCACAAAATACTGATTATGGGGTTCTATATTCCTGCTTTCGCAAAATACTAATTGAGGGGTGCTATTTACCTGCTTCCGAAGAATATTAATTGAGGGGTGCGATATACCTGCTTCTACAAAATACTGATTAAGGGGTTCTATATACCTGCTTCCACAAAATACTGATTGAGGGGTGCGATATACCTGCATTCACAAAATACTAATTGAGGGGTGCGATTTAACTGCTTCCGCATAATACTGATAGAGGGGTACGATATACCTGCTTCCACCAAATATTGATTCAGGTGTTCTATATACCTGTTTCCACAAAATACTGATTGAAGGGTGCGATATACCTTCTTCTACAAAAAACTGATTGAGGGGTGCGATATACCTGCTTCCACAAAATACTGATTAAGGGGTGCGATATGCCTGCTTCCACAAAATACTAATTGAGGGGTGTGATATACCTGCTTCCACCAAATGTTGATTGAGGCCTGCGATACACCGGCTTCCACAAAATACTGATTGAAGAGTGCGACTTACCTGCTTCCACAAAATATTGATTCAGGAGTTCTATATACCCGTTTCCACAAAATACTGATATTAACTTTTACCCATGACACATCCATCAGGTGGGACAGGACAGCCAATTGATATGTTTCAGCACATGGACACCCCCCCCCCCCACCCTATAACAGAACCCGATCTGGCAGCCATTTTAAAATCTGTGATTTGCCAGTGTAGGGATAGGTTGCTTTGTGGAGCAGGTACAGACAGTTAGGGACACCAAATGCAAGCTATTAGTACCACAAAAGTACTTTTTAACATAGAAAGTATATTATAGTGCATTTGTATTGTACAGCAGTTGTGTGCAGTTCTCCTGCGATACCGCAGCTATATAGAGGGACAAACGCTATTGGAATAACTAATTGCAACTGGTGTGATATACCTGTTGCCCACCAAAAAACTGATTGAGGGGTGAGATATACCTATAATATACTTTCTGACATAGAAAGGATATTATAGTCAATTTGTATTGTGCAGCAGTTGTGTGCGGTTCTGCTGCGATACAGCAGATATATAGAGGGACCAGCTTTATTGGAAACTTGCAAGGGTGTGATATACCTGTTGCCCCAAAAAAAAACTGATTGAGGGGTGCGATATACCTGCTTCCACAAAATACAGATCAAGGGGTTTGACATACCTGCTTTCCCAAAATACTGATTGAGGTGTGCAATATACCTGCTTCCACCAAATATTGATTCAGGGGTTCTATATACCTATTTCCACAAAATACTGATTAAGGGGTGCGATATACCAGCCTCTACAAAATACTGATTAAGGGGTTAAATATACCTGCTTCCACAAAATACTGTTTGAGGGGTGTGATATACCTGCTTCCACCAAATACTGATTGAGGGGTTTTATATACCTGCTTTCACAAAATACTAATTGAGGGGTGCGATTTACCTGCTTCCGCAAAATACTGATTGAGGGGTACGACATACCTGCTTCCACCAAATATTAATTCAGGTATTCTATATATAGTACCTCTAAACTGCAGTGCCCTTATGGGACCCTCGGGATATAACAATACTCACTATAACGGTCATTTGACCAATCAATCCCTTTAGGGGTCCTCACTAACGTTTTAAAAAAAATGATATCTTTTGATTTACCTGCTTCCTCAAGATACAGATTGAGGGGTGCAATTAACCTGCTTCCACCAAATATTGATTCAGGTGTTCTATATACCTGTTTCCACAAAATTTTGATTGAGTGGTGCGAAATACCTGCTTCCACCAAATATTGATTGAGGAGTGTGATACTCCAGCTTCCACAAAATATTGATTCTTGGGGTTCTATATACCTGTTTCAACAAAATACTGATTGATGGGGTGCGATATACCTGCTTCCACCAAATATTAATTCAGGTATTCTATATATAGTACCTCTAAACTGCAGTGCCCTTATGGGACCCTCGGGCTATAACAATACTCACTATAACGGTCATTTGACCAATCAATCCCTTTAGGGGTCCTCACTAACGTTTTAAAAAAAATGATATCTTTTGATTTACCTGCTTCCTCAAGATACAGATTGAGGGGTGCAATTAACCTGCTTCCACCAAATATTGATTCAGGTGTTCTATATACCTGTTTCCACAAAATTTTGATTGAGTGGTGCGAAATACCTGCTTCCACCAAATATTGATTGAGGAGTGTGATACTCCAGCTTCCACAAAATATTGATTCTTGGGGTTCTATATACCTGTTTCAACAAAATACTGATTGATGGGGTGCGATATACCTGCTTCCACCAAATATTAATTCAGGTATTCTATATATAGTACCTCTAAACTGCAGTGCCCTTATGGGACCCTCGGGATATAACAATACTCACTATAACGGTCATTTGACCAATCAATCCCTTTAGGGGTCCTCACTAACGTTTTAAAAAAAATAATATCTTGATTGTATTCATTTAAAACTCTAACCAGAAACAGACCCAAATTGTGATTATTAAAACTATCAGGGTGAATGCGGGGACAGTATTGAATTATGCTGATAACAGCTGTGATAGGGTCAGCACTTGGCATTCCTTTTATTTGCAGCAGCGACTGCTTTATTTGAACAACACCCTGCGTGGTGCTTGATACGATTGCAAAAGCTGTTTTCCCTTGGTGTCTTTACTGCAGTACCATTACCATGTAGGTACACCTTCTCAACAGTTAATAATGACAAAACAGGAGGCTTATCTCATGCTCCTAGGTGGCTACAATCTGTCCTCATGATTTAGAACTGTCTGTATCACCACACTTTTATTTGAGGAGGAGTGGGGATGGTTCTTTATATATATTCCCTCATTTACTATTTCCGAAAGATGCGGCTTCTTGCGGTAAAACATGTCGGGGGGGGGGGGGGGGGGAGTGTCTGTTAGTTTTTAGTAAGGGTGCATTAAGGGACTGACATTACTATACAGGGAGAGTGTATAGGTCAGCAAGCAATAAATATAAATCACAGTGCTGCTCAATACCATGTAGGCTATATTAACAGTGTATGGCAAGAGGAAATAGTAAATGAGGGAATATATATAGGGGATCCATCCCCACTCCTCAGCCTTCCTCTTCTACTTCCACTTTCTGCTGTGTGCACCCCCAAACACACCACCACCACCACCAAAGCCCCTCCACTTGAGTCAGAGGAATTATTTTCCCCTCCATTCCCAGATCTTACCGAAGTGCAGCCATTCTTGGCATCGGATGAGGAAGAAGAAGTAGCAACGGCGGCCACCCAGTGGTCTGACGACAGTACCCAGATTAACCCAAGGAGGGTGGTCCCCGTTGTTGCTGCCTACTCCGAGATCTCGAATGTCAGTTGTGGTAAAGGTGACGATGATTACGTGTCGATGGACGTCACGTGGGTGCCCACAAGAGAGAACGAGGAGGGCAGTTCAGAGGGAGAGACAGAGCAGCTGATAGGAAGGAGAAGCAGGCAGAACTCGCAGTGCACAGGAGGCAAAAAGACTGCAAATGTATCTAGAGCGAGCCATCCACCATGCACGGTCACATCTTGTGCTCCCAGGATGCCAGCACATGGTTCCGCAGTGTGGGCTTTTTCTAACGTGTCAGCTGAGACATTGCCATGATGTGCTGCAGCTGTTGTGCCTGGAAGCCAAGAGCCACACCGGTCCTGCACTGCTTTCAGCTCTGTGGTCACAGGCCGATCAGTGGCTAACCCTGATCAATTTGACAGTTGGTAAAGTGGTGTGCGACAATGGTGCCAATCTGCTGAGTGCGCTGAAACAGGGCAAAATGACACACGTGCCGTGCATGGCACACATCCTGAACTTTGTCGTGCAGCGATTCATTGCCAAATACCTCAGGGTCCAGGATGTCTTACGGCAGGCCAGGAAAATGTCTTGCCATTTTAGAAGATCTTACACGGCCATGGCCCCCCTTGCTGACGTTCAGCGGTGACACCACTTGCCCATCAGACGTCTGATTTGCGACAGCCCTACGTGCTGAATCTCCACCTTGTATATGCTTGATAGGCTGCTCCAGGAGCAATGTGCCGTTAACGACTACCTGTACGAACTCTGCAGCAGGACAGGTTCCGGGGAGCTTGGTTTCTTTTCACTGTGCCAGTGGCTGCTCATGCGCGACACATGCAGACTTCTGCGGCCATTTGATAAGATCACCAAACTGGTCATTTGCAGCCAGGGCACCATCAGTGACATCGTACCTTGCGCCTTCTTTCTTGAGCGTGAATTGCGTTGTGTCATTGATCAAGACGTCGAGGAACAGGAGCTGGAAGATGAGGAAGTTGCAATACTGAATGAATTCCCAGGGGGGCTACTCCATCTGAGACAAGTCAGCAGAAGTCTGAAGAGGAGTCAGAGAAGGATGGTGGATGTGGGGAGGAGGAGAAAGAAGAGCAGGCTTTGAGAGGGACTTTAGTCTTTTTGGGGATCCCTCGTGTTGTCAGTGCCTAGGGGGGAGGAGACCAAGGACGACATTCTCCTGGGCGATAAGCAGGAGCCAGGCCGCTCCACCGCTTCCAATTTAGTGCAAATGGGGTCCTTCATGCTCCAGTGTTTGAAGAGGGACCCCCGTATAAAAAGCATAAAGGGCAAGGACCAGTACTTGGTGGCAACATACTTAGACCCCTGGTACAAACACAAACTGACGGACATGTTACCAGCATCACAGAGAGCTGTCAGAATGCAGCATTTCCAGGCCTTGCTGCAAAAGATGCTGCATTCTGCTGTCGTGGGCGCTGGCAGAGCAATTTCCACCAACAGCGAAACAGGTGCGGGTACCAATCCTACCGTGCCTGCAAGACGAGGGTGGTTTGAAGATGTGTTGGTCTCTTCAGATATGAGATCATTCTTGCAGCCAACCCTCCGGATCCAGCCTCAGGGAATGGCTAGACCGACAGGTGTCCGACTACATCAGGTTAACAGCCGATGTGGACGCTCTGAGAAGCGAGGAACCCCTGGAACTCTTGGCTTGCCCCTCGTCGAGTGTCCTGTCCAAAAAGATGTTCAGCGCAGCAGGGAGGATCGTGACCGATAAGCACACTCGCCTAGCTCACGACAGTTTGGACTACCTCACATTTCTAAAAATGAATGACGCAAGGATCTTGGAGGAATTCAACACCTGTGACGACCACGTGTAATTGAATTTACTCATGCCAGTCCACATGGTCCTTGTCTTATATATATACAACAGTATAAAAGGTCTTTTCTGTCAGGTGAATGCCTAATTTTTGGGGCCTCTACTCCAGTATCCTACATTAAAGTTTTTATCCAGTGACCGCCTAAAGTACCTCCTGACACATAATCACTAGTTTTTCTTTCAGGTAAATGCCTAATTTTTGGAGCCTGTACTGGCCTACAGTAAAATTTTTAGCCGGTGACTGCCTATTGTACCTCCAGCCACATCATCACAAGTTCTTTTCTGTCAGGTGAATGCCTAATTTTTGCAGCCTGTACTGGCCTACAGTAAAATTGTTATCCGCTGACCGTCTAATATACCTCCAGCCACATAATCACTTGTTCTTTTCTGTTAGGTGAATGCCTAATGTTTGGGGCCTGTACTCCACTGTCCTGCATTAAAATTGTTATCCACTGACCGCCCAATATACCTTCAGCCACATAATCACTTGTTCTTTTCTGTCCTGTGAATGCCTAATGTTTGGGGCCTGTACTCCACTGGCCTGCAGTAAAATTGTTATCCACTGACCATCTAATATACTTCCAGCCACATAATCACTTGTTCTTTACTGTCCACTAAATGCATAATTTTTGGGGCCTGTACTCTACTGGCCTACAGTAAAATTGAACGCCTAATATACCTCCAGCCACATAATCACTTGTTCTTTTCTGTCCGGTGAATGCCTAATGTTTGGGGCCTGTACTCCACTGGCTTGCAGTAAAATTGTTATCTAATGACCGGCTAATATACCTTCAGCCACATAATCACTTGTTTTTTTCTGTCCAGTGAATGCATAATTTTTGGGCCCTGTACTCCACTGGCTTACAGTAAAATTGTTATCCACTGAAAGCCTAATATACCTTCAGCCACATAATCACTTGTTCTTTTCTGTCCTGTGAATGCCTAATGTTTGGGGCCTGTACTCCACTGGCCTGCAGTAAAATCTTTATCCACTGACCATCTAATATACCTCCAGCCACATAATCACTTGTTCTTTACTGTCCACTAAATGCATAATTTTTGGGGCCTGTACTCCACTGGCCTACAGTAAAATTTACTGCCTAATATACCTCCAGCCACATAATCACTTGTTCTTTTCTGTCCGGTGAATGCCTAATGTTTGGGGCCTGTACTCCCCTGGCTTGCAGTAAAATTGTTATCTAATGACCGCCTAATATACCTTCAGCCACATAATCACTTGTTATTTTCTGTCCGGTGAATGCCTAATGTTTGGGGCCTGCAATGCATAATTTTTGGAGCCTGTACTCCACTGGCCTACAGTAAAATTGTTATGCACTTACCGTCTAACATACCTCCAGCCACATAATCACTTGTTTTTTTCTGTCAGGTGAATGCCAAATTTTTGGGGCTCATACTTCCGTGTCCTAAAATAAAAATTTTCTAGGCTCCAAGCAGGGTACATTTTTAAGAGTTTCCCTTTAAGATGCATAAAAATGGCCCCTGATGAAAATACATATTTTTTGTGGGAATTTTTGCCATTGATCTCCTTCTGGTATGTCACTGTGCATGTTGTGGGACTATTTGTGCACTTCTAGTAAGAATGTGGTGGCTGCAAAAATGACCTGAAGGTTTTTCAGGTTCACCTGCCATTATAGTGAATAGAGCCCGCCATGAACACGTGGTTCGCTAACATTTGATTGCGAACGCGCGTTCACAAAACGTCCCGGCCGTTGTTCGTCCATCATTATTCCTTAACATGAAACCTTCTTCTGCTAGGGAGGAGACTAGAGAAGCCAGCTCATTGTCTTGTCTATTTTGTTTTGCAAATTTTGAAAATTGCTAATTTTTCTAAATTTTGGGTACATTTTGTATTTTTTAATCAATAAAAATGAAATATTTTGACTCAAATTTATCACGGTTATAAAGTACAATATGTGACAAGAAAACAATCTCAGAATGGCTTGGATACGTAAAAGTGTTTAAAAGTTATCACCACATAAAGGGACACATGTCAGATTTGCAATAAATGGCCTGGTCCTTAAGGTGAAAAATGGCAAGGTCCTTAAGGGGTTAACCGCTTCATGCCCGATGACGTACATGTACGTCATCAGTCCGTTCTTTAAACATGGCGCCCGATCGCGTGGGCTGCGGGCGCCATAGCCGTGGGTGGCCGTCTGCTTCTTATAGCAGACACCCACGGCTCATGTACGCATCTGGAAGTAATGCCGATCGCCGACATTTAACCCCTCAGATGCCTTGGTCAATCGTGATTATGGCATCTGAGCACGCTGAAAGCCAAAAGTGCACTTTTTCGGTTATGCTCCGGCTCCCCCGTGTGGCGATCGGAATACCCGGAGCTTGTGTGCAGCAGCCCCTGTCTTTGTGAATGACAGGAAGCTGCTGCATAGTATTTTCTATGGAGCCCTTGCCTGTAATAGGGATCCATATGAAAGTAGTAAAATCATCATAGATTCCAATGCAAGTGGTTTGGAGTCTATGATAACAGCAATCAGATGATTAATTGTTATAGTTTCCTATGGGAACTATAAAAAAGTGTAAAAAATAAATAAAGTTTAAAAAAAACCCTTAAAAACTCAAATCACCCCCTTTTCCCAAAATAAAAGTAAAATAAAAAAATAAATAAAAAAAATACACATCATGGGTGTCACAATGTGCGAAAACACCCATAGTATAAAAATATAAAAATATATTCCCCATACGGCAACCAAAAAACCCTGAAAAAAGCGTCCAAATGGCTGATTCACCGTTTTTAACAGCTTCATTTTCTAAAATAAATAAATAAATAAATAAAAAGTGATCAAAAAGTCATACACCCATCGGAATGGTATCAATGAAAAGTTCAGATCGCCCTGCACACATAATTACAAAAAGTTATAGGGGTCAAAATATGGCGACAAAAAAAGAAAACAGATTTTTTCAATTTTTTTTATCACTATCAAAACGCAAGAAAAACTATAAATATAAGGTATTATAAATAAATAAAAATGGAAAACTGTGGTGGAATTGCTTTTCTTTTGCAATTTCACTCCATTTGGATTTTTTTTCGCGCTTCCCACTACATCATATGCAATACTAAACAGTCGGGTTGGAAAGCACAACATGTCCCGCAAAAAACAAGCCCTCATATGCCTATGCGAACAGACAAATAAAAAAGTTATGGCTCTGGGAAGACAGGAAGGGCAAAACGGGGTGAAAGGGTTAAGGACCAGTTCAGGTCTAAAGTCACTTTGTGAGGCTTACATAATAGAAACCACCCATAAATGGCCCCATTTTAGAAACTTCACCCTTCAAGGTATTCAAAACTGATTTTACAAACTTTGTTAACCCTTTAGGTGTTCCACAAGAATTAAAGGAAAATGGAGAAGACATTTTTGAATTTCACTTTTTTGGTAGATTTTCTATTTTAATCCATTTTTTCCAGTAACCAAGCAAGGGTTAACAGCCAAACAAAATTCAATATTTATTACCCTGATTCTGTAGTTTACACACGGCAGGGCGCAGAAGGAAAGGAATGCCATTTGGTTTTTGGAAGGCAGATTTCACTGGGATAATTTTAAGTTGCCATGTCACATTTGAAGACCCCCTGATGCACCCCATGAGTAGAAAATCCAAAAAAAGACCCCATTTTGGAAACTGCGGGATAAGTTGGTAGTTTTGTTGGTACCATTTTAGGGTACATAGGATTTTTGGTTGCTCTGTATTACACTTTTTGTGAGGCAAGGTAACAAAAAATAGCTGTTTTGGCACTGTTTTTATTTTTTGTTATTTTCAATGTTCATCTGACAGATTTTTATAGAGCAGGTTGTTACGGACGCGACAATACCAAATATTGGTTGTTTGTTTTAGTTTTACATAATAAAGCATTTAAAAACAACTTTTTTTAGTGTCTCTATTTACTGAAAGCCATATTTATTTTTATTTTTTTGGGTGACTGTCTTATGTAGGGGCTCATTTTTTTTCAGTATGAGATGACAGTTTGATTGGTACTATTTTAGGGTGCATATGGCTTTTTGATCGCTTGGTATTACACATTTTGAGATGTAAGGTGACAAAAAAAGGCTTTTTTGTCACAGTTTTTTATTTTTATTTTTTACGGTGTTCACCTGAGGGGTTAGGTCCTGTGGTATTTTTATAGAGCAGGTTGTTATGGACGTGGCAATACCTAATATGTAAATCAGCAATAAAAAAAAAAAAATAATCATGTTTTAGTGTCTCCATATTCTGAGAGTCATAGTTTTATTATTTTTATGGCGATTGTCTTAGGTAGGGTCTCATTTTTTGCGGGATGAGATGACTGTTTAATTGGTATGA
Organism: Bufo bufo; assembly: GCF_905171765.1. Classification (NCBI taxonomy): domain Eukaryota; kingdom Metazoa; phylum Chordata; class Amphibia; order Anura; family Bufonidae; genus Bufo; species Bufo bufo. Next base: position 392,489,374 of record NC_053393.1, on the reverse strand, counting down.
TTTTGGGGTGCGTATGACTTTTCGATCGCTTGGTATTACACTTTTTGTGATGTAAGGTGACTTAAAATGGCTTTTTTTAGCACAGTTTTAATTTTAAAAAAATTCGGTGTTGACCGGTGTTGTGATATTTTTATAGAGGAGGTTGCTACACATGCGGTGATACCTAATATGTCTGTTTTTTCAATTTTTTAAAAATTTTTTACAATTTGATATTTCTATTTATGGGAAAGGGGCTTCTCTTTAATTGAAACTTTATTTTTTTTATTGTTAAAAACACATTTTTTTCACAGTTTTTTATTTTTGTCCCACTATGGGACTTCAAAATTACAGGGTCTGATCCCTGTTTCAATGTAGCACAATACATCTGTGTAAGGCCTCTTTCACACGACCGTTTTTTTTTTCCAATTTGCGGGCCGTTATTTGCGTTCCGTATATGGTCCGTATACGGAACCATTCATTTCAATGGTTCCGCAAAAAAAACTGAATGTACTCCGTATGCATTCCGTTTCCGCATTTCCGTATTTCCGTTCCGTTGAAAGATAGAACATGTCCTATTATTGCCCGCAAATCACGTTCCGTGGCTCCATTAAAGTCAAGGGGTCCCAGTGCTCCAGACAAAAAAAAATATGAAGGAGCCATTGGCTCCTAACCTGAAAAATTTAGGAGCCAAATGAAATTTTTAGACGCCAAATTTAAAATATATATAATATAGCTGGGATGCTTAGGAGCATATAAGCCATCTAAGGCCTCATGCACACGAACGTGTATATTCTTTCCATGTCCATTCCGCTTGTTTTTTTTTTTGCGGGCCGTATGCGGAACCATTCATTTCAATGGGTCCGCAAAATAAACGTAAGTTACTCCGTGTGCTTTCTGTTTCCGTATGTCCGTACTTCTGTTCCGCAAAAAAAAATAGAAAATGCACACGGACGTCATCCGTATTTTATGCAGAACCATTTTTTGCAGACCGCAAAATGCATACGGTCGTGTGCAAGAGGCCTAAGTCTGAGAGGACACAATAACACCTTTAAGCAGTGCATGTTGATGAAGTCAGCTGGTACATGCCCAATGAGGCAGGTCTGTGAACAGTACCGTACCATGAGCTTTTAATTTACTTTTTTACTAGGCCATCAGCACCTGCAATGACTGAAAATAATCTAACACAGCAATCTAACTCCTGTTATAGGTGCCAGAAAAAAAAAAAAAAGGTGTCAAGGCTGTCAATAATTAGTGAATGGACAACTTAAACCAGGAACACACTAGAAATCAGACAGCAACTGTACATATGTCATTTAGTGCTGATTTGGAAAAATATTAAAACGAGTTGACAGGGGAGGCAAAATTTTTAGTACAGTGCTCAGGGTGGTTTAAAAAGAATCAATACTCACCACCACTGATCCCCTGCCACTCCTATTTCAATGCTTAATGGATCTCCACTGGTCTCGGCAGCTCAGTCAATCACTGGCCGAGAAAAGTATAGCGCCATAGCTAGTGATTGGCTGAGCAGGCTTCTCCTGGCATTTCCTGCTTGTGGAGACTGGACCATTAAGTAGAGACCAGTGACCAGTGGGAACCCAAGGTCTGCTGGGAGCTTGACGGGATTTGCGATGCAGGAGTGCTGAATTCACAAGTCTGTGAGATCCCGGCCCGGAGTCCTGCTGAGTGCAGGAGCGCACGGCGTCATTGATTGCTATGACGCCGTGCGCTCCCTGCTGCCGCCGCAGTACTGTAATACATATACCAGTGTATTACTGTACTGCGGCGGCAGCAGGAAGCGCACGGCGTCATAGCAACCAATGACGCCGTGCGCTCCTGCACTCAGCAGGACTCCGGGCCGGGATCTCACAGACTTGTGAATTCAGAAGCAGACTGCTGGAAGCGGAAGCACAAGATGCGGGAACCCAAGCCACGCCCACCCTCTATGCCGAGTAGTGTGAGCGAGCGGATCTTCATCCAGCAGACGGCTGCAGCGTGTCTCTGCTGGATGAAAGCCTTTTTTTCTTAGAGGCAGAGCAGCGGAGGGTTTAGGCGCAAATGGCGACAAGACTACAAAGTCTTGTCGCCATTTTGCAATTCCAAGTCACATTGGCGACCATTTCGGTCGCCATCTGGAGCCCTGGGTCCGCAAAAAAAAAAACGGAACACATACGGAAATGCATCCGTATGTCTTCCATATCCGTTCCGTTTTTGCGGAACCATCTATTGAAAATGTTATGCCCAGCCCAATTTTTTCTATATAATTACTGTATACTGTATATGCCATACAGAAAAACGGAACGGAAAAACGGAACGGAAACAAAAAAACGGAACAACGGATCTATCAAAAACGGACGGCAAAACACTGAAATAGCCATACGGTAGTGTGAAAGAGGCCTAATACACTGATAGTTTGCCTATGAGACCAAGCCTGGGGGCTGGGCCTCATAGGTCTCAGTACATGCCGGGCCCCAAGGCCTTGGAATGGCTTGGGGCTGCCATGGCAACCATCTGGCCCCCGCCACCGCAGCGTGGGGACCCAATGGCTAAGGAGAAAAACCTCCCATATGCCACGGTCAGCGCTGACCGCGGAATATGAGGGTTTAATCCACCGGCATCTGCGTTATCACCGATGCTGGTGGATGCAGCAGGGATACGGCTGTCAGTAACAGCCGGATCTGTGCTGCTGATTGCCGGACCGCACATGGGTAGAAGGAAGGACCTCAGGACTAGAATGCTCGTCCTGGGGCGCAAAGTACCGGCCATTTAGGATGAGCATTCTCGTCCTGGGTCCTTAAGGTGTTAAAAGTATATTCTATATAGGACAAAATGACAACGGACTACTGTAGAACATAACTATTTCTATGTGCTAATGTGATGTTGAATAATTTGGTGTTGATAAATACAAAAGTATTATGGGGATGATACTTATTGGCTAACCTGAAAATCATATTACAAGCTTTCAGAGCACAGGGTTCTTCAGGCAAAATTACAATTGAAATAATTGGGGACCTGAGAAGAGAATAAAACCTACCTGCTACCTGCCTCTCGCTTCTGGGTTCATGGTTCCCAGGTTATCTTCACGTGTTCTCAAATGGCATATCACCTCTGGGTCATGTGCTGCATGATGACATGTCATTACTGAGGCCAACGATTGTGGAGGTGTGGGGAAGACAGCCTGGGACCCACGGAGTCAGATCTGAGAGGTTGGGATCAGGTAAGTATAGCTCCCTTTGTAGGTCCTGCTAGGTTGGAGGGGGGGTTAAGAAAAAAAAAATTGTCGACAACCTTTTCTAATACATGTTGGCTAGTGTTGAGTGAACCCGAACTGCAAAGTTCAGGTCCGTACCGAACTTTGCGAGTTCGGGTACCCGGACACCGAACTTTGCAGCAAAAGTTCGGGTTTGAGTTCGGTGTTTGGGCATTTAATAAAGCTTGTTGAAAGGCTGTAGGGAACCAATCAACAAGCTTTTAAGCTGTGGGCACTTAAATTCCATCACAGCCATGCCTACTAATGGGATGGCTGTGATTGGCCGATGCATGATGTGACCCAGCCTCTATACAAGCTGGATCACATGAAACCAAGAGCAAAAGAAAAGATTGTTTCCAGCTTCAGCGTATAAAAGTTTTCTTTATTTCAGCTTGTGGTATAAAATCCGACACAGAATCACATGGAGATACACGGACAGATTGTGACGCGTTTCGGGCTGTGGTATTGAGCCCTTCTTCAAGACAATACATCAGTGTACTAAAAACAAAAGCTTTATATACCACACAAATGGATATGCTCCTCCTCCTTCAATTACTGAATTGATTGGAGACTGCGTCCCCACAGATCATGTGGTATATGTTATAACATGTAAAATATGTAATTTACAATATGTTGGGTGCACCACCAATGAACTGAAGGTGCGCATAAGAAAACATTTGAGCGATGTCCCTCATTTCTTGTCTCGCAATGTCTCAGCGGCAACAAGACATTTTGCCACTGTTCACAAGGGCGATACCTCTGCGTTTTCTGTACAGGGAGTGGAGGTGGCCTCCACACCTGTCAGAGGAGGTGATCGCAAACAAAAACTTCTAAGTAGGGAAACATATTGGATGTTCATTTTAGACACTTGCATACCAAAGGGTTTGAATAGAAAGCATGATTTAACCTTGCAATATATGTAGTTCATCATTATATATATATATACATGTATTGGCTTCTTTGTATGTGAAAGTTTGTTTGAAGTACTGTGTCCCCACCCATGTGCTGCTGGGAGGTTCTCCTAATCCAGTAGCACCTGGGTCTGGGACGCAGTCTCCAATCAATTCAGTAATTGAAGGAGGAGGAGCATATCCATTTGTGTGGTATATAAAGCTTTTGTTTTTAGTACACTGATGTATTGTCTTGAAGAAGGGCTCAATACCACAGCCCGAAACGCGTCACAATCTGTCCGTGTATCTCCATGTGATTCTGTGTCGGATTTTATACCACAAGCTGAAATAAAGAAAACTTTTATACGCTGAAGCTGGAAACAATCTTTTCTTTTGCTCTTGGACTCATCAAGTGTGGCTAGGTTCAAGCCACTCCTTTTCCGTGCTTCACACAGGTGACTAAAGGTGAGAGCTGCTAAAACCCCTTTTCTTATCATACAAGCTGGATCACATGTATCACCCCCCATCAGCTCTGAGTAGTGCAGGGACAGGAAGCAGGCAGCTGAAGTGAGGGAGAGTGTTAAGAATCTCACCTGGCTATGATGTGGGTGCAATACACCAGCTTTGCACCCCTGACACAGAAATATAGTAATTAATCTGGCTACAAATTCGGTGGGTGACCTATAGCGATCTTTTGTTGGTGCAATGCACCATCTTTGTACCCCTGACACAAAAATATAATAGTTAATCTGTCTGTTAGTTCGGTGGGTGACATATACCCATTTTTGGTGTGAGGTACACCTGTACTGCATCCGTGACAGCGAAATTAATATAGTTAATCCGTCTGTTAGATCGGTGGGTGACCTCAAAGAATGAGGAGAACTTCAAATAAGGGACGTGGCCCTGGTCGTGGTGCTGCTGGTGTTGGTGGAGCTCCTATTGCAGGGAGATGACGTGGTCGATCTGTGCCAGCTACACACCAAAGGAAACACCTTTCTCAGGTGCACGTAGGCGGCAGAACATTCAGCATTATTTTGTAGGCCCGAATACCGGTGTACAAATGGTGATGATAGAACTGTTATGGACTATTGATACAAAATGGATACTTGCTTGTTGAAGACTATGTTTAGCTAAGATGGTGGCCAGGCATTCAGCCAACGCCTATAAACTAGAATCTTACTTTGTGGTTTCCGTTCAGTTCAAGCAAGCAGTTTCAAAGAAAGAAGAAGTAACGGTTTCACCCACCAGCAAGGGTGGAGGGGGGGGGGGAACTTCCTCTTGTCATCAATGTTACAGAAAAGTTAAGAGTTTATAGCCAATAGAGAGGATACACGCCACCTTACACCCACCCCACTCTTTCCTGTTCTAAAACCTATATACTGTCTGCTGTTCCTCAAATAAACCAGAGATCCTGTTATAACTCCGAGCTGTGTGTTGTCTCAGTTTGATCTCTCCGTGCACGTACATTAATTAATTTGGAGCAGTACATCAACCAAACTGGCAGCTTGGCCAGAGCCAGAACAGAACAAGTAGACGCAATAGTATTTTTGGTGGCTGACAGTGCCTCCAGTTCCTTCACATTGTCTCCCACCCGATCCCCTGCTGAAAGCGCAGAGTTGGCACCTGCAGCCCATGGGCATCTGTCTTTCACCTCACCCCCTTGCAAATCAGGCAAGCAGTCTGAGCCCCAAGCAGTCTTGTATGCTTTTTGATGACTCTGCTGCCATCCACCTAGCCCTGCCCCAGAAGTGGAAGAGATTGAGTGCACTGATTCCCAAGCACTTATATTTCAGGATGTGGGCATGGGAGGACCACCGCAGCATGTCTCTGATGATGACGAAACACAGGGGCCAACTGCTGTGGCTTTCTGCAGTGTGCAGAACGGCAAGGAGGGCAGGGGTGAGAAGTGGGTGGAAGATGATGTGGAGGATGATGAGGTCCTAGACCCCACATGGAATCAAGGTCATGTGAGTGACGTGTGCAGTTCGGAGGAAGAGGTGGTGGTCACACAGCACCAGCCACACAGCTAAAGAGGTAGCAGGGTGCAAAAGCAGAGTGGCCATCCCCTAGCCAGTATGCCTGCTACTGCCCACCGCACCCATGGACTGAGCACACCAAAGCCAGCTCCAAGGAGTTCCCTGGCGTGGCAGTTCTTCAGACAATGTGCTGACGACAAGACGTGAGTAGTTTGCACGTCTGGTGGAGACGGAGACTTTTCAAAACCTTATGGCGGTAGCTGTCCCACAGTACGTGGTTCCCAGCTACTACCTATCCAGGCGAGCCATCCCTGCCCTGCACAACCAAGTGGCAGACAAAATCAGGTGTGCACTGCGCAACGCCATCTGTGGCAAGATCCACATAACCACCAATACATGGGCCAGTGAGCATGAGCAGGGATGTTATATCTCCCTAACAGCACACTGGGTAAATGCAGCGGCGGCTGGGCCTGAGGCGGATAGCTGTTTGGCGCATGTCCTTCCGCCACCGAGGACTGCAGGACATTTCTTGCTGCCTCCTGTTGCCTCCTACTCCGTTTTCTCCTCTACCGTCTCCTCATCGGGTCAGCGTAACACCTGCACCACCAACTTCAGCACAGCCAGGGGGAAACGACAGCAGGCTGTTTTGAAACTGATCTGTTTAGGGGGAAAACCTATCCAGTTTGACGCACATCCCTTGCTTGGCGCATGTGCTGAATTTGGTGGTGCAGAGGTTCCTGAAAAATTACCCTGATATGTCAGAGCTGCTGTAAAAAGTGCAGGCCGTCTGTGTGCGCTTTCAGCATTCTCATCCTGCTGCTGCTCGTCTGCATGTCACTCTGCGGAACATCACCAATTCACCACCAATGAGGGGGCCTCCATGCGGGACGTGTGTGCTGTGTTGCGCTGTTTCGAGTACTCCACCAACATGGCCAGTGCCGATGACGCCGTCCTCAGCATTACTATCCCACTTCTATGTCTCTTTGAAAAAACGCTTCGGGCGATGATGGAAGAGGATGTGGCACAGGAGGAAGAGGGATCATTACCACGGTTATCAGACCAGTCATTCACAAGTGGCTCGGAGGGTGGGTTCCTGCACCATACAGGCCAGGTACACAACTGTTCAGCCAGGACACAGTTCTGGAGGATGAGGAGGAGGAGGAGGAACAGTGTTCACAGCAGGGAGGCACCCAAAGCAGCTTATGGACATCAATGTAGCATGGCTGGGGGAAAACAGAGGACACAGACGATACACCTCCCACAGAGGACAGCTTGTCGTTGCCTCTGGGCAGCCTTGCACACATGAGCGACTACATGCTGCAGTGCCTGAGCAATGACCGCCAATTTGCCCACATTCTAACCAGGGCCGTCTTTACCAAGGGGCAAAAGGGGCAGCTGCCCAGGGCCCAGTTGCTCCTGGGGGGCCCAAGGCAGCTGCCTCTTGAGCCCTGATAGCCACTGCCCCGGGTGTCAGGCTGTCAGCTACACAGGGGGTGCTGCCATGCCATGCCTGCCGGCACTCCAGCCAGCGAACTGTGTCTGTGAGAGCTGTGAGTGTGATCTAGGACCTTAGATGACATCATCACCATGTGACCAGTAACCTAGCAATATTACTGGTCACATGGCTGAGGTCATCACAGGTCCTATCAGGAGTGTTGCAGGAGAAGTTTTCCTTAACTGTGGAGCTTTTTTTGTGAAGATTACATCAGAAAAAGGTGACAGGGGCTGTTATGCTAATATACTGTAAACTACTGTATAGTGGGGTGCTGTATACTGTGGGGGGCCTATATACTGTGGGGGGTCTGTATACTGTGGGGGGCCTGTATACTGACTGTTGGGGCCTGTATACTGACTGTGGGGGGGCTGTATACTGTGTGGGGGGGCCTGTATACTGACTGTGGGGGGCTGTATACTGTGGGGGGCCTGTATACTGACTGTGGGGGGCCTGTATACTGACTGTGGGTGGGCTGCATACTGTGTGGGGGGGCTGTATACTGTGTGGGGGCCTGTATACTGTGGGGGGGGGGGCTGTACCTGTATAGGGTGCTATACTGCATACTGTGGGGTGCTGGGGTGCACTGTAACACTAGGGTGAGCCGAGCCCTGGTCTCATTCCTGCAGAGCGGTGCCCACTTCCAGCCTGAGCCCAGCTGCCCAGAGCACTGATCCTGAGCCGCTGGAGTCTTCAGAACTGGAAGTATTTACAGTCATTCACTGTACTCTACCAGATGTGTGGATTTTTTTTGTGTGTGTGTTGTGGTGGAGGGCGTGATTGCCTGCTAACGTGTACGAAGGCGGGATCCAGGGGGCCCAAGTAAATTTTTGCCCAGGGTCCAATCAATATTAAAGACAGCCCTGATTCTAACCAGAGCTGATTACTGGGTGGCCACCCTGCTGAATCCCCGCTACAAGGACAACGTGCCGTCCTTAATCTGGAGTGTGACTGGAAAATACTTTGGTAGACGAGCTGCTGATGGCATTCACACCTGACAGCGGGGGCCCAGTGGAAGCACAAGACAAAGGCAGAGGAGGAGGAAGAACTCGCCAATGCAGCTGGGGCACCGCCAGCACCTCAGAAGGAAGGGTTAGCAGGGTCGAAATGTGAAAAAATCTTTGTTAGCACGCCACAGCAACCAGCACCACCAGCTGATATGTAACGTCTTAGCAGGAGGCAGCATTTCAGCAGTGCTGGCCTGCCCTGCAGCCAGTGTATTGTCCGAACGTGTATTTAGCATGGTTGATCACAGACAAGCGCAGCTGCCTGTCCATAGCCAACGTGGACAAGCTCACGGTCATTAAAATGACTCGGGCATGGATCCAACTTGACTTGTCAGTACCTTGTACTGAATAGACAAGTATACCGGCCGCACTCAGCCATTGTTATACTATAGCGCACTTTCTCTTTGCGTTCTCTTTTCCATTTCCCAATGTTTTGGGGCCTTCCCAAATTTATAAAAAAGAAATAAATAAATAAATAAAGGAAAAAAAAAAAACAGTCTTGGCTATCTCCTCCCCCTCCACCGCAGCTTTCACCTACACCGCCACGTCTACCGCCTCCTCACCCTCCTACTATGTTAAGTCATTTCCCTATCCACATTTGTTTGCAGGGCAATTGTCCTGCTCTTACCCCCATGCTGCTTCCTTTTTCAGCCCTCTAGCCCTTACTATGACTATTTTACAGCCATTTTAGTGCACCAAAGTTCCCCATTGACTTCAATCGGGTTCGGGTTCGGGTCAAGTTTGGGTCCCGAACCCGAACTTTGACCCAAAGTTTGGCCGAACCTGAACATCCCTAATGTGGGCCATTGACTACATTTGCAATATGTTGCACTGCTAAAATTCTATACAGTATGTCTGAAAGAATAATTTCTGGAACAACTAAATTGCTTGTTTTATGCTACTCAAAGGAAAAAAATATAAAATCATGGGGACAGGTAACTATTGATTCAGAGAGCAGTGATACAACTGTTAAATAGAAAACCACTTTCCTGTGTTCTTTTTGTCTTTGACTATTAACATAGCTTTGGGCTATTTTTTTTTACAAAACGGAGAATGGAGAACAATTTTACTCTAATTAGTTTGACTGCGGTGCAAAAGCTTCATGTTTGCTGCAATAATTGGTTATCTGAAAAATTGAGGACTGGCAGAACAAAGTACTATGTTACTTTATTAAATGTATTTGTGTGCTGAGTTCATGAGTCACCTATATAGTATAAAAGCGAACCACTGCCTCCTCCTTCTAGACAAAGCCAGGTGCACTCACTGCCTAAGAAGCCCTTTGTGTAGAAAACACCAGGAAATAGATCCATTTCCTCCATTTATGGATGTTCACTTTGCTGTTCCATTACAAATCATTTTATTGAAAAAAAAATACCAGGACCATACTTTTCAGCAGCTCTTTTGTAGACAGATATATAAAATTGCACCTAATGACTCTGTGGGTTAGTTGTGATTAGAGATGAGCGAATTGAATCCCATGAATTCTTATCTCCTCTATTTGCTTGCGATGGGCCACCAGCCGCCATCTTGATTGAAGATCTTGGCCGAAATCCCTTGCGTGTCATTGCACCCACTACCCAAATCGAACTTTTGAAAAATTCGCTCATCCCTAGTTGTGATTAACAATATTCTCTCTGCAAAATAAGATTGCTTGGAAAGTTTGCTATTTTTACCCTCTGCTTGACTACACTTTAAATGTTTTGCATGTAGTAAGAAAATGGTGACTGCAAGGTATGTGAGCATGTATGTGCTTTCAATAGGAAAAGAAGAGAACTTGATGCCAGACACCTCTGGCGGTTGTTTATCTCCCAGAAAAATAAAAGGATCCAGCTGTGAAATTTAAGATGCTCTATCCTTTTCTTCCCTACCATCTTCTGTCAGTAGATGGTCAGGAGTTCCTCATACAATACATTGTCAGCCTGACCCACTGAAAATGGTGGGTTTAGCCAACAATAGTCTACCATAAAGAACAATTACATCATAGTGATTGTGTGGCACAGGAGCTGTGCCAGCATGATAACAGCAGGAGTCCAGTACTGACTGACAGCTGGTCTCATTCTGTAATGGCCAGGATTGGAGTTATCATTTAACCCCCTAAGGGTACTTTCACACTTGCGGCAGAGAGATCCGGCAAGCAGTTCCGTCGCCGGATCAGGCAAAACGTATGCCAAATGATGGCAGGATCCTGATTAGTCTTAAAAATGTCTGATCAGTCGAAAAAATGCATTGAAATGCCGGGTCCGTCTTTCCGGTGTCATCCGGCAAAAACGGATCCGGCATTTATTTTTTTCACCTTTTTTTCAGTCTGCGCATGCGCAGACCGGAAGGATGGATCCGGCATTCCGGTATTCTGAATGCCGGATCCGGCACTAATACATTCCTATGGGAAAAAATGCCGGATCCGGCATTCAGGCAAGTCTTCAGTTTTTTTCGCCGGAGATAAAACCGTAGCATGCTAAACTGAAGACAACGACTAAACTGAAGACATCCTGATGCAAACTGAACGGATTACTCTCCATTCAGAATGCATGGGGATATGCCTGATCAGTTCTTTTCCAGTATAGAGCCCCTGTGACGGAACTGAATGCCGGAAAAGAAAAACGCAAGTGTGAAAGTACCCTTAGATGACACAGTCAATAGCGACCACAATATCTAAATAGCTGGACAGAAGGAAGAGACAAAACCAAAGGCCCCAGGCCTGCCATGACTATATGACTACTAGGCTGTGCCACAGGCACAGATTGACAGACTGTAACGGTCGCGTACACACACACACAGGGGGGAGGGAAGTGACCACTGCGCTCCACCCTTACCCCTGGCCCTGCCTACTTGCCTCGCGAGTCCTAATGACAGGGGACAACTGGACGGCAATCCCTAACTTGGAGTAAGTGCAGGGATGACAGACAGACAAACAACAGGACGTGAACGGACCGAGTCAATACCAGGAAAGCTGCAAAGTACAAATGGAGCAAGCAGAGAATTGTCAGGAGAAGCCGGGGTCATAAATACCAGGAGAGCAGAGAAGTACAAGAGGAGTCCTAAGAGAGTAGTCAGGTGGGAGCCGAGGTCACAATACCAGGACGGAAGCGCAGTACAGGAGGAGCAGGCAAAAGGATGGTCAGGGAACAGGATCAGGTAAGTATTCAGCAGTCCAACAAATAGCCAGGAACCTAGCCAGCAGGCTGCCTGTATTTATAGTGGGGAGTGAGGGTCATGTGACGTGGCCAGCGTCACATGACCGACAGACCAACCAGTCGAGCACCGAGTGATCAGCTCGGCGCTCAAGGCAGACTAGGAGCAGGGAGCCACCCAGCTAGTAAAGCCGCCCTGGGAATGAGGTCAAACACAGAACCTCATTCCAAAAGCTAAGCAACAGTTCAGCGGGCAATGGGGGACCGAGTGCACCTTCGGAACCCCGTGACACAGACAGTCAGTCATAAAGTGACAAGCTTTAAAGGGAGTCTGTCATGTCATTTTCACCAATTTAGCTAACAGCATTGCCTATCAGAAGATTGCAAACACATTCCAAACATACCTGCGTGTACTCTGTGTCTTTAGTCCATCTCCAGGAAAAACACTTTTGTTCTGCTGAAATATGGCTCCCAAGTGCCCAGCTGGGCGGGGTTTGCTTTGGGCACTTGGAACAGTATGCAAGGTACAGCAAAGCATTATAAAAGCAATGAAAATATCGCATTGTTACATCCCCTAGTTGGACTAAAAAATAATAAGTAGTGATGTATATATGTACCCCAAAACAATATGCAAAAAAAAAACTCATATTGCTATTTCAGTGGAAAAATTAAAAAGTTATGGCAACAACAATGTGATGAAGCAAAAACTATAAAAAAAATTATAAGGGCCCTAAAGGGGGTAATTAAAGAGGTTTTCCACCCTTAGATATTGACCTGTCTTCCGGATAGGTCATTAATGTCAGACCGTGGATGTCACGGTCCCTCCTGTTAGAGAGGTGAGAAGATCGGATAGACTTGCTGCACGTGAGGCTATCTGACAGGTCTCTCTGTTTTCCTCTATGTATGTTGTTGTTTGGCAGGAACTGACCTCTCCTCCGGTGCCTCTCGTTATCAGTGATGAGGCTCTATTTAGATCCACCTCACACTGCTGACCATGCGGTTTATAGTTTCTGCTTGGAGTTGGTAGCGCTGGTTTGTCTTGGATCTCCTGCTTCTCCATACATCTCTAAGCTAAGTACTTGCTGCCTTCACTGTTTCTTTTTATCTGTTGTGTGTTGTTTCTATGCCTCAGGGAGATGCAGGTTCCTTCATTCTGGAAGGAACCAGCTGTCTCATCCCCTGCTACCTATCCTAAGGCTCGTCAGTTTTAGCAGGGCTTTAGGTATCCGGTGTATGAGTATTTCCACCATCAGGATCTGCTCATACTGGCAGGAGTTAGGGAAAGGCCTAGGGATTACTAGGAGGTCACCATCCCTCTTCCTTAGCTTTTGAGGCCTAGATTGTTGTCTATTCGTTGTGGTGTGTATTTGGTGTTTTTCCTTCCCCTTAACCTGTGACAGTGGATATCCGACACCTGGCATCCACACCAATCAGCTGTTTGCTGCAGAAAGATAACAGTGGACAGAAACGGAAGCAGAAGGCTCATCCACTGTGTAGTGCCAGGATACTGCAGCTGAACTCCCATACAAGTGAATATAAGATGAGTTGCAGTACCTCATCATAGCAAGTATACAGTGAATAGAGCCTTCTGCTTCCTGTACCTTCCAAAGTTATGTTTCTGGCACTAGTGGATGACCCCCACTGGTTTGATATTGATAATATATATAGGTTATCAATATCTAAAAGGCGGACTACCCCTTTATGGGGTTACGATTACTTCATGTGTTCCATAGACCAGCAGCAGAACTATAGAAAGCTGGTTCCCGAAACCACATTTATGTTATAATGGAGACAGTCTGATTCCCCTGATGTCTCCTTGAGAACATATTGGACAGGGTGAGTTAGAGGTTACTTAGGCCTCTTTCACACTTGCGTTGTCTGGATCCGTCATGTACTCCATTTGCCGGAAGTGCCCGCCGGATCTGTAACACCGCAAGTGAACTGAAAGCATTTGAAGACTGATCTGTCTTCAAAATGCGTTCAGTGTTACTATGGCACCCAGGACGCTATTAAAGTCCTGGTTGCCATAGTAGTAGTGGGGAGCGGGGGAGCAGTATACTTACCATCCGTGCGGCTCCCGGGGCGCTCCAGAATGACGTCAGAGCGCCCCATGCGCATGGATGACGTGATCCATGCGACACGTCATCCATGCGCGTGGGGCTCCCTGATGTCACTCTGAAGCACCCCGGGAGCCGCACAGACGGTAAGTATACTGCTCCCCCGCTCCCCACTACACTTTACCATGGCAACCAGGACTTTAGCGTCCTGGCAGCCATGGTAACCATTCAGAAAAAGCTAAACGTCGGATCCGGTAATGCGCCGAAACGACGTTTAGCTTAAGGCCAGATCCGGCCTTGCGGCAAGTGTTCAGGATTTTTGACTGGAGCAAAAAGCACAGCATGCTGCAGTATTTTCTCCAGCCAAAAAACGTTCCGTTCCGGAACTGAAGACATCCTGATGCACCCTGATGCATCCTGATGCATCCTGATGCATCCTGAAGAGATTTATCTCCATTCAGAATGCATGGGGATAATCCTGATCAGGATTCTTCCGGCATAGAGCCCCGACGACGGAACTCTATGCCGGAACAGAACAACGCAAGTGTGAAATAGCCCTTACTTCATTTTTTTCATATAATATCTTTTCAATATTAGTAACTATATATATATATATATATATATAATTTGTTCAGAAAAGTACAGATGTAGCAGGGTTAGCACTCAAGCTCTTTATTCAAATTTCTTAACTCATCGCGTTATCTTGAGACAAAAGCCATTGAAAAGCAATTAAAGGTATTTGCTTAACGCATTTAATTTAGATAACACGTTTCATAAATCATGAGTGTTAACTCTACTACATCCGTATGCACCAGTCAGCAGTATGTCTCCCTATGACTGCCAGTGCCCGTTAGGAAGTGACCTCACACTAGAGTCTACCAGAGAGTACGACCAACCTATAAGAAAAACTCAAATTGGGTGTATACAATACACTGGGGTCTAGTATGATACACTGAGCCAACCAACGAGAAAAAACCAATAACCCCATAGAAAATGAGAGAACACACATATAAAATATATATGTAATTTATTAAGACACAATACAATTAATATGACATGAAGGCACAGGGTAAAGGACGGTGGGACGCCCCGTGTGGCGGGACCGTGAACAACCACCCTCACATGTACCCGACTAACAAGGAAATGCCTTTCTCGGCGAAACGCGCGTCGAGGTGCAGCTCTGGTCATACACCTTGGGTTCCAGCACATCATGGGTAACTTATGTTTTGTTTCATACATGGTTAGTTTGTTACTTTAGTGTTACTGCTTGCACATAGCACCCTTGCTTCGCCCCAACTTTGTGATGCGGTTTGGTTGTCTGTATTCACGTGATGGCCATTAATGTTACCAGTGGTGGGCAAGTTTGCTATGTGTGACCTTATTGATCCTCTACATGTATGCAACATACATATGTTTATATGTTACTTTGGGCGAACTTACAGCTTTCCCATTCCTATGTTTATGACATTTCCATGTTAGTCGGGTACATGTGAGGGTGGTTGTTCACGGACCCGCCACATGGAGCATCCCACCGTCCTTTACCCTGTGCCTTCATGTCATATTAATTGTATTGTGTCTTAATAAACTACATATATATTTTATATGTGTGTTCTCTCATTTTCTATGGGGTTATTGTTTTTTTCTCGTTGGTTGGTTCTACCAGAGAGTACCCCTTAGAAAATGCCCACAGCCAGATACATTAACAGCGTAAGTTCAGATAGTGTCCCTCACAGAGAGTCAGATACCACCCATACACTGGTTTCCATCTAGAGTGTCTCTATAGACAGGCATGGAACAAGTCAGCATCCTCTTAAAGACTGCTCACTTATCATTCTTTTCTCCTGGAGGAAACTTGTGGCTTGACAAACTGAACTGAAAAATCACTTCAGAGGCCATCAAAATTCAATTGACTTCCTCAAGTTCAACCAACTAGGACTCATTTACATTAAAGTTCAAGGTATTCTGTCACCATTTTGGACTGTTCCTGGTGTCCTCCAAGTCACATACATCCTATCACAGACATACCTTTGTGAGGTTTTCTTGATCTTTATTGCCCCTGAAAAAGATCTTTATATTTATATGCAAATTAGAATAAAAGAGCAAAAGCGTGAGTACCTATCAGCAATGAAGCCCAGCCACTCCCATTTGAATCAAGCCCTGCTCCTCCCATGTTCCCCTTCTCTCCACCTACAGTACCTCCACTCCAGACATAATCAAGCTAGTGTTAAAGCCAGTGAAATCTCATGCAGGCACATATCACTACTCTCTTTACTGGCTCCCTCTGCTCCCGCAATCATCAAGACAGCGCTTGAAATCTTGCATAGGCACACCTCACTGCTCTGATTGCAAATACAGTGGTGATGTGCACCTGCCTGAGATTTTAAGCACTGGATTGATGACAGTGCAGAGTGAGGCTTGATTCAAATGGGAGCTGCCCCTTGAGCTTTTTTATATTAATCTATTTATTTATATAAAGATCTTTTTCAGGTGCAATAAATATTGAGAAAAGTACATAAGGTATATCTGGTATATGGTGTATGTGACCTACAGTATAGGTTGCCAAGAACAAGTTAAAACAAAAAGAGGTGGTGGCAGAGTCCCTTTAATGTAAATAGGTCAATTTTCAAAATAAGTGGCTCTCCAGGAAATAGAGGCAAATATGCCCTAGGCAGCTATGTCTCTAGTCTACCCTGTGTTTTAAGCCTAGTCTACGGTAGTGAAGGGGTTAATTCAACCATATGTGTGGGTAAAGTGCAGTGAAGGGATTGATGGTACTATGTAGAGATGAGCGAATTATTGAAAAGTTTTATTCGGCTGATTCGCCAAATAAAAAAGAAAAATTTGCTTTGTGACGAATTACTCCATTTTTTTGCAAGTAGCTGCAAAAAGCGCTGCTCCCCATCATTGTACCCCTCAGATGCTGCGCTCATACATAATTGCCGCCATAATTGCTAGAAAATCTGGGGTGAAATCTAGCGCAGGATGCGATGACGTCATCACACACTGGATTTTGGCCGAGATCTTCAATCAAGATGGCGGTTGGCGGACCGTCGCGAACAAATTTCATGTTTAATCGATTCGGTACCACGAAGCACGAGGAAATTCGGCTTTGAGGTGAATCAAATTTATCCTGAAATTTGGAATGAATTCCACTTTGTGGAATTCGATTCGCTCATCTCTAGTACTATGGTAATCTACCTGGAGGTCAGGCCAAGGTGGTGAGGGGGTTAGTGGGTCTGTTAGTCGTTCTATACTGCCCTATCATAAGGCAAATTAGGATAGAGGGTAGATGCCGAGCTCAGAGATATAATATTTTCTATTATGTAAGATAATATTTTCATGGAAAAAAAGCTGCTAGTTCAAAAAGTTTTGTAAATCCCACAGTAAAACTGAAACGAGGCAACATGCACATTCTTCTGTTCTGGCTAAATCCTCCAAGTATTTTCAGATCTCACTCACCTAAAGGAATAAAATGTATTTTATAGAGAAATGTCTGCTGAATGTTAATAATAAATATATTTTTTTGTTTTTAAGGTAAATGATAAAAATATGAAAAGGTGTCGCAAGAAAACAAATCCATAGCTGATTTTGTATTTGAATTTTATATGGAAAGTACACTTACCAACATTGGGACAAAGTTAATGTTGACCAGTTTTATATATAGTAACATAGTAACATAGTTTATAAGGCAGAAAAAAAGACATCTGTCCATCCAGTTCGGCCTCTTATCCTGCAAGTTGATCCAGAGGGAGGCAAAAAAAACCTGTGAGGTAGAAGCCAACTTTCCCCACTTAAGGAGAATAAAAATTCCTTTCCGACTCCAATCAGGCAATCAGAATAACTCCCTGGATCAATGATATATAAATTTTTATTTACTTAAGATACCATTGTAACATAACCTTAACATTTCCACCAGAGAAAAAGAAAAACATTATGCTAATAGACTGGAAAATAAAGAAGAGATTATGTTGGAATGTTGAGAGATGAAAGAAATCTGATGATGTGATTTTAGGGGCTAAAAAGATAAGATCACCCAAGTGTTGTCTCTTTACATAGGTCAGTTATGAAGAATCGTTCATAGAAATGTTCATCCCCAATCATTGTCCCATTTGTTGTATTGTGTGTAAAGGCCTTAAAACAAGATCAAATTCTTATCACAAGAGAAATCTGAAGGGAGTCACAATTTGCAGGGAAAATGTAGTAGTGTATGCTCTTCAAACAATAGGAATGGAGAACCATGCAATTCATGCTCCAACGCTCTGCTCTGGCTAAAGGGAAGCTAATATGGAAAGAGTTGTCCAATGTGTAATAATACATATAGATCAAATGCTATGTGTTAAGGTACTATTACACTGACAGAACAGCCAGTTGATTATTGTGAGGGAAGTGTTCCCTCTCGTCAATTGCCTGCTCGCTAGACTAGGAGACTGCTGCTATTACAAATGCTCGTTAGCGATCATCTTACGATTATCTATTGGTGTAATAGGGCCTTAAGACAATGAGCGCATGTGTGTATTTAAATAATTTTTACAGTTCTACAAATCAAAATGTTTTCTGCGTATGTAAGACATAACTCTGTATGACCTATATGTGTATTTTACAGCAGTTGCATATTTGTATAAGGCATTATGGCTGGTTCCTTCTTTAATCAGTCTATTAAAAGAAGGTTATAGTGCCTATAGGGACTTAAAACAAAATACTCGATACAGGCACAGGGAGAAATATGTTGATTTTGCATTTTACATAGTTGCTGAGTTGACAAAACAAATGTATTAAATTATATGTCATATCACCCTATCAAAGATAAATCAAATATTCTGTAGTGCTGACATTTCATTACTGCATGCAATCTCCTAATCAGTAAATGCTTGATTCACTGCTTCCTTTTTACATATCACTGACTCATCTCAATTAAACTGAACTTTAAAGGTTACTTTCGTTACAAAACAAAATGAATGCCTGTATATATATTTATGGTAACATTTTTCTATATAAATTACAGTAATCTCAGTTTACAACAAATTGGCACTAAACTTTAAATTAGTAAGCATCTTTGAGGAAGGAAACTTGGCATATTCTCATTTTGTTACTATATCTAATTTGTTTTACTGATGAAGTGCAGAGTACTGAGCAATATGTCCTACATTTTCCCCATCTTCATTTGCAATTCATCTTTAGCTGTATGTATCACATATGTGTAGACTGTACCTTTGGCCCCAGTGCAAAAGCAACACCTACTGTAGGCCCATCACCTCATTGATAATAATGCCATATGCCATTTTATATGATGGCATTGTGTAATATTGCAGTACTTGCGCTTCATTTTTCTTATGCACCCAAGAGAATTTAGGATCTGTACCTCATGGATCCCAAATACACTGTTATTTAATTTCTATGGGACCCTACATGTCATCAAAATACAGTCCACAAAAGTAAAATGAAAACATAGCAGCATACTCCATTGGAACTTCTTGACTACAAGCATCAATTCACTACTACTAGAGGAAAATTTGATAAGGAGAGAAGGCCAATCTCCCAACAGATTAGAGGCTTCTGGGAGGAATAAAGACCTACATTTACTGTCCATTTATTAGCTTCTTTATTTTATTCTTATAGTTTTATTTTTTTAAATATTTAGAGTTGGAGAGGTTTAGCTTTTGCATGTGGGTTTGTAAATCAGTACATATTGACATAGAGTGCACCACACTTTCTTGTGATGGATAAAAAGTTACATATGTGTAATAGATTTATGTGATATTTGAAAAAATGGGACAAAAACAAGAAAAGTAAGAAATGAAATGGTAAAATCTCATCAGAATCTTTCCATATGTTATATGGACATCATAGAGGAGGATCCCCCATATGGGACAACCACCCTTAGCCAAAGAGGATAGATGCAAATAAAAAGCTGTCTTGCTGAAAGACCCTTTTAAAAAAATATTTGCCTTTTTATGTTGAAGATGCTCAAAAATAACTATTATTTCATATTTTGAACAAGTGTGAAGAATTATCTAAAACTGTTTAGTTATTTTTTTTATAAATAGTTATCATTACTTTGCACCAGCTTACATACAACCTCAAATTCATTTAAACAGTTATCATTATGCACTGTTTCATTATAATACATTCTTCATAAAAATGGAATGGAAAATGTTTTGTTTGTTAAAGGAAAATTATGTTTTGTGAGTTTATAAGATTTATATTGTTGTAGGAAATGCATTTTCCAATTATGGTAGTGAAGAGTTTGACTTCTCCCACTAACTAGAGAAGAAATTCTTTCAAAATGAAACTTTTAAACTTAAAAAAATCTAACTGTGCTGTGGGTTTTGAAACAGGGTATTTGTTACCTATCTTGAAAGAGCTTAGATACAGTCCTACAAGATGCAAGAGTGTCGTACGTGACTTTTGAGGACAATTGAGGTACTTTTGATTCAGGTCGAATTTATTCAGACTGAACCAAATGTATTGGCCAACTTGACTGAGTCAGACTCAACGTGAATTTTGGGAGATTCACTTATCTCTACTAATAACCTGAAAGATTGTGAAGTGTTTTAAAGCTTCACAATAAGCATATTACACTCTGCTATTGAAGTAGGCTCTAATCAGAATTCAGGCTGTTGCAGAAAAAAATAATTCTGAGTCTTACGATATGTCAGCCACTTACAATTCCCTTTGAACAATGCTGTACTACTAAAGTACATGTGCTGATTGGTTTTCTAGTACAGTAGTACAATATTATATGTAGCATACTACTTTCTAATTGTGCCAGGTCGAGCTGTTCATGTGGACATGGCTCCATTTTATTTTGATAGTGTTCTGCACAGGAGCCTGAAGATGCTCCTATCCTTAAAGGAAAAATGTGGGGGGTTGAGTCTGCACAACCCGTGTATAGGTGCATATCACTATGGCGAAATACATATACAAACGGAAAATGCAAATGTGATCGCACACTACATCCAGCCCTCTGCCCTGCCTCCATGCTGGATGAGACATTGGTGTACATTTTGGCCAAAGCGTAATAAGCCACTCACCGCGTCAAGGTCGTCTCATTTGAGTGGTCCCTAACACTTGTTCCTACCTGTTTATGGGCCATGACAGCCACATAAAGTCCAGGGAATGCAGGTCAGCATGCAAGCCAAGCACACTCTGCTTTTAACCCCGTCCGGTGCCATTACAGCTTTCATCGGATCCAGGGATGCAAGTACCAACATGCATGCTGAGCCCACCATATACTTCTCCTGGAGCCAAATGGCTACTGGTAGGTTCTATATAAGCAGACTCAGTTTTATACTGACTTTAAAACCAGCATCAGGACAGATTGACTGGTCAGGTGTGCATGACTGCATGTCGGTACTTGCATCCCTGGATCCGATGAAAGCTGTAATGGCACCGGACGGGGTTAAAAGCAGAGTGTGCTTGGCGTGCATGCTGCACCTGCATTCCCTGGACTTTGTGTGGCTGTCATGGCCCATAAACAGGTAGGAACTAGTGTTAGGGACCACTCAAATGAGACGACCTTGACGCGGTGAGTGGCTTATTACGCTTTGGCCAAAATGTACACCAATGTCTCATCCAGCATAAAGGCAGGGCAGAGGGCTGGATGTAGTGTGCAATCACATTTGCATTTTCCGTTTGTATATGTATTTCGCCATAGTGATATGCACCTACACACGGGTTGTGCAGACTCAACCCCCCACATTTTTTCTTTGTAGTTGATATTGGAGGCGTGGCGATCTCCTTTGAGTCATGCACACCTGACCAGTCAATCTGTCCCGGAGGCTGGTTTTAAAGTCAGTATAAAACTGAGTCTGCTTATATAGAACCTACCAGTAGCCATTTGGCTCCAGGAGAAGTATATGGTGGGCTCAGCATGCATGTTGGTACTTGCATCCCTGGATCCGATGAAAGCTGTAATGGCACCGGACGGGGTTAAAAGCAGAGTGTGGTTGGCTTGCATGCTGACCTGCATTCCCTGGACTTTATGTGGCTGTCATGGCCCATAAACAGGTAGGAACAAGTGTTAGGGACCACTCAAATGAGACGACCTTGACGCGGTGAGTGGCTTATTACGCTTTGGCCAAAATGTACACCAATGTCTCATCCAGCATGGAGGCAGGGCAGAGGGCTGGATGTAGTGTGTGATCACATTTGCACTATCCTTAAAGGAGTTGTCCGAGAAAGAAAAACTGAGGTAGCTGTAAATTATCTGATTTATAACAAAAGAATAGATACTTACCTATTTTCTCCACTGGTAGCTTTACCTCTTTTCTCTCCTGCTGCTACCAGCGTCGTGCCATGGTCTTTCTCTACTGATGTCACCTTCCTGGCTACAGTGGTGATTATTAGTGTTGGGTGCGAATATTCGAATCGCAAATTTTAATCGCGAATATCGCCACTTCGAGAATTCTGAAGATTTTGAATATAGTGCTATATATTCGTATTCTCAAATATTCTAGATTTTTTTTCATCTGAACCCATGATCCCTCCCTGCTTCTTGCTTGTGGGCCAATGAGAAGGCTGCAATGTCTTTGTCTGAGCCTAGCAACATCCCTATCAACCAATAGGAAAGTTCCCTACCCCTTACTATATAAGAACCTCCCCAGCAGCCATTTTCAGCAGTTTCTTGCAGTTCTGAGAGAGACAGCAGTGTCATTGCTGTGCTCTGTGCTTTGCTGTGTCATTACATTAGATAGTTAGTTAGTTAGCTAGTTAGCTTATATATATTATACAGATAGTTAGTGGGAGATAGTCAATGTAGGTTAGATAGTGATATAGTGTAGCTGATTCTGCTGTCCATACATACATGCTACAGACATAGTGCTGTGATGTCACAAGTTCACAACAATACTTAGTGCACCAATCAGTAATATGTAGTCAGATCTGCTAAAATGTGAAGTTGCACGTATTGAGCCAAAATATGCGCATCATTAATTTCATTCATGATTTTTACATGTAAGTAGAGATGGCCTTGCGGTTCGCCCAGCGGTCGTTTCACAGCGAACTTTGCTCGTTTGCGGTTCGCCTAACAAGCGGACATATGGCGATGTTCGCCGGCACCATATTCTTTTGCATGCTGCTGAACTTTGACCCATGACACATCCATCAGGTGGGGCAGGACAGCCAATTGAGATGTTTCAGCACATGGACACACCCCCTACCCTATAAATAAACCTGATCTGGCAGGCATTTTACATTCTGTTTTTTGCCAGTGTAGGGAGAGGTTGCTGTGTGGAGCAGGGATAGACTGTTAGGGACACCAAACGCTAGCTAATAGGGCCACAAAAGTCCTTTTAAAGACTGGTATAGGTGGGCTATTGATAGGTGTGACATACTGAGGGGTGTAATAAACTTATAATATATTTTCTAACTTACAAAGTATATTATAGTGCATTTCTATCGTGCAGCAGTTGTGTGCGGTTCTGCTGCGATACTGCAGCTAGATAGAGGGACAAACGCTATTGGAATAACTATTTGCAACTGGTGTGATATACCTGTTGCCCCCCAAGAAAAAAACTGATTGAGGGGTGTAATATACCTATAATATTCCTTCTAACATAGAAAGGATATTATAGTGCATTTTTTTTTAATGTGCAGCAGTTGTGTGCGGTTCTGCTGAGATACTGCAGCTAGATAGAGGCATAAACGCTATTGGAATAACTAATTGAAACTGGTGTGATATACCTGTTGCCCCCCCAAGAAAAAAACTGATTGAGGGGTGTAATATACCTATAATATACCTTCTAACATAGAAAGGATATTATAGTGCATTTTTTTTTAATGTGCAGCAGTTGCGTGCGGTTCTGCTGAGATACTGCAGCTAGATAGAGGCATAAACGCTATTGGAATAACTAATTGCAACTGGTGTGATATACCTGTTGCCCTCCAAAAAAACTGATTGAGGGGTGTGATATAACTATAATATACCTTCTAACATAGAAAGTATATTATAATGCATTTGTATTGTGCAGCAGTTGTGTGCGGTTCTGCCGAGATACCGCAGCTAGATAGAGGGACAAACGCTATTTGAATAACTTATTGCAACTGGTGTAATATACCTATTGCTCCCCCCAAAAACTGATTAAGGGGTGCGATATACCTGCTTCCACAAAATACTGATTGAGGGGTGTGATACACCAGCTTCCACAAAATATTGATTGAGGGGTGTGATACACCGGCTTCCGCAAAATATTGATTGAGGCCTGCGATACACCGGCTTCCACCAAATATTGATTAAGGGGTTTTATATACAGACTTCCAGCAAATACTCATTAAGGGGTACTATATACCTGTTTCCACAAAATACTGATAGAGGGGATTTATATACCAGCTTCCACCAAATATTGATTGAGGCCACCGATACGCCAGCTTCCACCAAATATTGATTAAGGGTTTTGATATACCGGCCTCCAGCAAATACTCAATAAGGTTTTCTATATACCTGTTAGAGGTATACTGATAGAGGGGATTGATATACCGGCTTCCACCAAATATTGATTAAGTGGTTTGATACACCAGCTTCCAGCAAATACTCATTAAGGGGTTCTATATACCTGTTTCCACAAAATACTGATCGAGGGGATTGATATACCAGCTTCCACTAAATATTGATTAAGGGCTTTGATATTCTGTCTTCCAGCAAATACTCAATAAGGGGTTCTATATACCTGTTTCCACAAAATACTGATAGAGGGGATTGATATACCAGCTTCCACAAAATATTGATTAAGGGGTTTTATATACAGACTTCCAGCAAATACTCAATAAGGGGTTCTATATACCTGTTTCCACAAAATACTGATAGAGGGGATTGATATACCAGCTTCCACCAAATATTGATTGAGGCCACCGATACGCCAGCTTCCACCAAATATTGATTAAGGGTTTTGATATACCGGCCTCCAGCAAATACTCAATAAGGTTTTCTATATACCTGTTAGAGGTATACTGATAGAGGGGATTGATATACCGGCTTCCACCAAATATTGATTGAGGCCTGCGATACACCGGCTTCCACCAACTATTGATTAAGTGGTTTGATACACCAGCTTCCAGCAAATACTCATTAAGGGGTTCTATATACCTGTTTCCACAAAATACTGATAGAGGGGATTGATATACCAGCTTCCACTAAATATTGATTAAGGGCTTTGATATTCTGTCTTCCAGCAAATACTCAATAAGGGGTTCTATATACCTGTTTCCACAAAATACTGATAGAGGGGATTGATATACCAGCTTCCACCAAATATTGATTGAGGCCACCGATACGCCAGCTTCCACCAAATATTGATTAAGGGTTTTGATATACCGGCCTCCAGCAAATACTCAATAAGGTTTTCTATATACCTGTTAGAGGTATACTGATAGAGGGGATTGATATACCGGCTTCCACCAAATATTGATTGAGGCCTGCGATACACCGGCTCCCACCAACTATTGATTAAGTGGTTTGATACACCAGCTTCCAGCAAATACTCATTAAGGGGTTCTATATACCTGTTTCCACAAAATACTGATAGAGGGGATTGATATACCAGCTTCCACTAAATATTGATTAAGGGCTTTGATATTCTGTCTTCCAGCAAATACTCAATAAGGGGTTCTATATACCTGTTTCCACAAAATACTGATAGAGGGGATTGATATACCAGCTTCCACCAAATATTGATTGAGGCCACCGATACGCCAGCTTCCACCAAATATTGATTAAGGGTTTTGATATACCGGCCTCCAGCAAATACTCAATAAGGTTTTCTATATACCTGTTAGAGGTATACTGATAGAGGGGATTTATATACCGGCTTCCACCAAATATTGATTGAGGCCTGCGATACACCGGCTTCCACCAACTATTGATTAAGTGGTTTGATACACCAGCTTCCAGCAAATACTCATTAAGGGGTTCTATATACCTGTTTCCACAAAATACTGATAGAGGGGATTGATATACCAGCTTCCACTAAATATTGATTAAGGGCTTTGATATTCTGTCTTCCAGCAAATACTCAATAAGGGGTTCTATATACCTGTTTCCACAAAATACTGATAGAGGGGATTGATATACCAGCTTCCACCAAATATTAATTGAGGCCACCGATACGCCAGCTTCCACCAAATATTGATTAAGGGTTTTGATATACCGGCCTCCAGCAAATACTCAATAAGGTTTTCTATATACCTGTTAGAGGTATACTGATAGAGGGGATTGATATACCGGCTTCCACCAAATATTGATTGAGGCCTGCGATACACCGGCTTCCACCAACTATTGATTAAGTGGTTTGATACACCAGCTTCCAGCAAATACTCATTAAGGGGTTCTATATACCTGTTTCCACAAAATACTGATAGAGGGGATTGATATACCAGCTTCCACTAAATATTGATTAAGGGCTTTGATATTCTGTCTTCCAGCAAATACTCAATAAGGGGTTCTATATACCTGTTTCCACAAAATACTGATAGAGGGGATTGATATACCAGCTTCCACCAAATATTGATTGAGGCCACCGATATGCCAGCTTCCACCAAATATTGATTAAGGGTTTTGATATACCGGCCTCCAGCAAATACTCAATAAGGTTTTCTATATACCTGTTAGAGGTATACTGATAAAGGGGATTGATATACCGGCTTCCACCAAATATTGATTGAGGCCTGCGATACACCGGCTTCCACCAACTATTGATTAAGTGGTTTGATACACCAGCTTCCAGCAAATACTCATTAAGGGGTTCTATATACCTGTTTCCACAAAATACTGATAGAGGGGATTGATATACCAGCTTCCACTAAATATTGATTAAGGGCTTTGATATTCTGTCTTCCAGCAAATACTCAATAAGGGGTTCTATATACCTGTTTCCACAAAATACTGATAGAGGTGATTGATATACCAGCTTCCACCAAATATTGATTGAGGCCACCGATACGCCAGCTTCCACCAAATATTGATTAAGGGTTTTGATATACCGGCCTCCAGCAAATACTCAATAAGGTTTTCTATATACCTGTTAGAGGTATACTGATAGAGGGGATTGATATACCGGCTTCCACCAAATATTGATTGAGGCCTGCGATACACCGGCTTCCACCAACTATTGATTAAGTGGTTTGATACACCAGCTTCCAGCAAATACTCATTAAGGGGTTCTATATACCTGTTTCCACAAAATACTGATAGAGGGGATTGATATACCAGCTTCCACTAAATATTGATTAAGGGCTTTGATATTCTGTCTTCCAGCAAATACTCAATAAGGGGTTCAATATACCTGTTTCCACAAAATACTGATAGAGGGGATTGATATACCAGCTTCCACCAAATATTGATTGAGGCCACCGATACGCCAGCTTCCACCAAATATTGATTAAGGGTTTTGATATACCGGCCTCCAGCAAATACTCAATAAGGTTTTCTATATACCTGTTAGAGGTATACTGATAGAGGGGATTGATATACCGGATTCCACCAAATATTGATTGAGGCCTGCGATACACCGGCTTCCACCAACTATTGATTAAGTGGTTTGATACACCAGCTTCCAGCAAATACTCATTAAGGGGTTCTATATACCTGTTTCCACAAAATACTGATAGAGGGGATTGATATACCAGCTTCCACTAAATATTGATTAAGGGCTTTGATATTCTGTCTTCCAGCAAGTACTCAATAAGGGGTTCTATATACCTGTTTCCACAAAATACTGATAGAGTGGATTGATATATATATCGGCTTCCACCAAATATTGATTGAGGCCTGCGATACACCGGCTTCCACCAAATATTGATAAGGGGTATGATACACCGGCTTCCAGCAAATACTCATTAAGGGGTTCTATATACCTGTTTCCACAAAATACTGATAGAGGGGATTGATATACCGGCTTCCACCAAATATTGATTGAGGACTGCAATATACCTGTTTCCACAAATACTGCTCTTCTATAGGGACAGTGTCACAGGGTTATTTTGTAAATGACAGGCAGAGGAAGAGGTAGGCCATTCCGCAAGGGAGGTAGGGGTCGGGCATGTGCACCAGGCCAGAGCCTAAGTGGGAAGTTGGAGAAGGTGCATGCGATTACGTCAAAGGACCCACCAGAGTTGGCTCACTCAGCCTTCCTCTTCTGCACCCTCCTCATCCTCTGTATCTGCACCCTCCTCATCCTCTGCTGTGTGCAACCCTAAAAACACCACCACCACCATAGCCCCTCCACTCGAGTCAGAGGAATTATTTTCCCATCCATTCCCAGACCTTATCGATCCGCAGCCATTCTTGGCATCGGATCAGGAGGAGGAGGTAGCAACGGCCGCCACCCAGCGGTCTGACGACAGTACCCAGATCAGCCCAAGGACAGAGGTCCCTGCTGTTGTTTCCTACTCCGAGATCTCTAATGTCAGTGGTGCTGAAGGTTACGATGATGACGTGTCGATGGATGTCATGTGGGTGACCACAAGAGAGGAAGAGGAGTGGAGTTCAGAGGGAGAGACAGAACAGCAGATAGGGGGTACAAGGAGGATAAGCAGGCAGAACACGCAGTGCACAGGAGGCAAAAAGCAGACTGCAAATGTATCTGGAGTGAGCCATCCACCATGCATGGTCACATCTGACGCTCCCAGGACGCTGGCACATGTCTCCGCAATGTGGGCTTTTTTTAAAGTGTCAGCTGCTGACAATAGTGTTGTCATCTGCAGCCTGTGCTGTAAATGCATAAGTCGCTTTAAGCCCAACACTCACCTAGGGACGACTGCCTTAAGAAGGCACCTCGCCTTCCATCACCGAGCCCAGTGGGAGCAACACCATCAGAACCCACAAAGTCACACTCCACTCCACCTTCTACCGTGCCGTCGTCGCGTTCCTCTGGCAAAAGGCAGGCTTCCGTGGCCCAAATGTTCGAACGTAAAAAGTTGTTGACGCTGGATAACCCTCTTGCCCAATGGCCTGACCGCTGACTTGTCAGAACTGCTAGCCCGCCAACTACTGCCTTATAAACTGGTGGACTCGGAGGCATTTAGAAAATTTGCGGCCATTGGCACACCGCAATGGAAGGTCCCCGTAAGGAAATATTTCTCCCAGAAGGGCATCCCAGAGCTATATGGCCACGTTCACTTGCAAGTGAAAGTATCTCTGGCACACAGTGTCGGTGCCAAGATACATCTGACCACTGACACGTGGTCTAGCAAACATGGGCAGGGAAGGTACATAACTTTTACTGCCCACTGGGTGAACCTTCTGATGGCTGTCAAGCATGCAACCCGTGGCACCCATGTGGATTTGGTGTACCGTAACAGATTGCATGCAGGCCTACCTCTTCTTCTCCTCCTCCTACTCCATCCTTTGTCTCCTCCTCGGCTGACTCCTCCTTTTCCACTGCTACCGCCTCTTCCGCTGCACCCCCAAAGCTCCCCATAACCTATTCGACGTACCAGGTGAGACGTTGCCATGATGTGCGGCTGTTGTGCCTGGAAGCCAAGAGCCACACCGGTCCTGCGCTGCTTTCAGCTCTGCCTTCACAGGCCAATCCGTGGCTAACTTTGCTCAATTTGACAGTTGGTAAAGTGGTGTGCGACAACGTTGCCAATCTGCTGAGCGCGCTGAAACAGGGCAAAATGACACTTAGCCTGCATGGCACACGTCCTGAACTTAGTCGTGCAGCGATTCGTTGCCAAATATCCCGGGGTCCAGGACGTCTTGCGGGAGGCCAGGAAAATCTCTGCCCATTTTAGAAGACCTTACACGGCCATGGCTCGACTTGCTGACGTTTAGCGGCGACACCACCTTCCCGTCAGAATTCTGATTTGTGACAGCCCGATGCGCTGGAACTCCACCTTGTATATGCTTGATAGGCTGCTCCAGCAGCAACGTGCCGTTAACGACTACCTGTAAGAGCTCTGCAGCAGGACAGGTTTTGGGGAGCTTGGTTTCTTTTCATCGCACCAGTGGCTACTCATGAGCGACGTATGAAGACTTTTGCGGCAATTTGATGAGATTATCAAACTGGTCAGTCACAGCCAGGGCGCCATCAGTGACATTGTACCTTACGCCTTCTTTCTGGAGCGTGCATTGAACAAGCCGTCGAGGAGCAGGAGCTGGAAGAAGAGGAAGTCGCAATGCTGAATGAATTCCCAGGAAGGGGCTACTCCATCTGAGACAAGTCAGCAGGAGTCTGAGGAGGAGTCAGAGGAGGATGGTGGCTGGGGGAGGAGGAGTAGGAAGAGGAGCAAGAAGAGCAGGCTTTAAACTTTTCAGGGATCCCTGGTGTTGTCCGTGGCTAGGGGGGAGGAGACCGATGATGACATTGTCCTTGGCGATGAGCAGGAGCCAGGGCGCTCCACCACTTCCAATTTAGTGCAAATGGGGGCCTTCATGCTCCAGTGTTTAAAGAGAGACCCCCGTATAAAAAGCATAAAGGGCAAGGAACAGTACTGGGTGGCAACGTACTTAGACCCCTGGTACAAACACAAAATGGCGGATGTAACGGCATACAAGGGAATACTGCAGGGATCTGCGGAGGGTTAGTAGGGATCCGAGGTTCCGGAGCATGAGCCCTCCTACCATCAAGGTCGGCTCATGCAGCTAGGAGTCAGGGTCAGATTAGGGATGCGATAGGAGGTGACCTGCTCCCTAATTCTGTGGTCCTGGCCAAGTAGTGACCTACCATCTTCTGGCATCGCACGGCTGAGGGTTTTCCCCATCCGCCATGACACCTGCAGTAAAATTGTTTTCCAATGACCATCTAATATACCTCCAGCCACATATTTACTTGATGTTTACTGTCCGGTGAATGCCTAATGTTTGGGGCCTGTACCCCATTGGACTGCAGCAAAATTGATATCTATTGACCGTTTAATATACCTCCAGCCACATAATTATTTGATATTTTCACTCCGGTGACTGTCTAATGTTTGGGGCCTCTACTCCACTGGCCTGCAGTAAAATTGATATCCAATGACCATCTAATATACCTCAAGCCACATAATCACTTTATGTTTTCTGTCTAGTGAATGCCTAATGTTTGAGGCCTGTTCTTCACTGGCCTCCAGTAAAATTTATATCCATTGACCATCTAATATACCTCCGGCCACATAATCACTTGATCTTTACTGTACAGCGAATGCATAATTTTTGGGGCCTGTAATCTCACTGGCCAACAGTAAAATTGTTATACGGTGACCGCCTAATGTACCTCTAGCCACATAATCACTTGTTCTTTTCTGTCCGGTGAATGCCTAATGTTTGGGGCCTGTACCCACTGGACTGCAGTAAAATTGATATCCATTGACTGTCTAATATACAGTACAGACCAAAAGTTTGGACACACCTTCTCATTCAAAGAGTTTTCTTTATTTTCATGACTATGAAAATTGTAGATTCCTACTGAAGGCATCAAAACTATGAATTAACACATGTGGAATTATATACATAACAAACAAGTGTGAAGCAACTGAAAATATGTCATATTCTAGGTTCTTCAAAGTAGCCACCTTTTGCTTTGATTACTGCTTTGCACACTCTTGGCATTCTCTTGATGAGCTTCAAGAGGTAGTCCCCTGAAATGGTTTTCACTTCACAGGTGTGCCCTGTCAGGTTTAATAAGTGGGATTTCTAGCCTTATAAATGGGGTTGGGAAAAAAACAGCTAAGTAAAGAAAAACTAGTGGCCATCATTACTTGAAGGTCAGTTAGTCAGCCGAAAAATTGGGAAAACTTTGAAAGTAAGGGCTATTTGACCATGAAGGAGAGTGATGGGGTGCTGCGCCAGATGACCTGGCCTCCACGGTCACCGGACCTGAACCCAATCGAGATGGTTTGGGGTGAGCTGGACCGCAGAGTGAAGGCAAAAGGGCCAACAAGTGCTAAGCATCTCTGGGAAATCCTTCAAGACTGTTGGAAGACCATTTCAGGGGACTACCTCTTGAAGCACATCAAGAGAATGCCAAGAGTCTGCAAAGCAGTAATCAAAGCAAAAGGTAGCTACTTTGAAGAACCTAGAATATGACATATTTTCAGTTGTTTCACACTTGTTTGTTATGTATATAATTCCACATGTGTTAATTCATAGTTTTGATGCCTTCATAGTCATGAAAATAAAGAAAACTCTTTGAATGAGAAGGTGTTTCCAAACTTTTGGTCTGTACTGTACCTTCAGCCACATAATCACTTGAAGTTTTCTGTATGGTGAATGCCTAATGTTTGGGGCCTGTACTCCACTGGCCTGCAGAAAAATTGTTATCCAATGACAGTCTAATATACCTCCAGCCACACAATCACATGATGTTTTCTGTTCGGTGAATTCCTAATGTTTGGGGCCTTTACTCCACTGGCCTGCAGTAAAATTCATATCCATTGACCGTCTAATATACCTCCGGCCACATAATCACTTGATCTTTACTGTACAGTGAATGCATAATTTTTAGGGCCTGTAATCTAACTGGCCAACAGTAAAAATTTTATATGGTGACCGCCTAAAGTACCTCCAGCCACATAACTACTTGTCCGGTGAATGCCTAATGTTTGGGGCCTGTACCCCACTGCACTGTGGTAAAATTAATATCCATTGACTGTCTAAAATACCTCCAGCCACATAATCACTTGATGTTTTCTGTCCGGTGAATGCCTAATGTTTGGGGCCTTTACTTCACTGGCCTGCAGTAAAATTGTTTTCCAATGACCGTCTAATATACCCCCAGCCACATAATCACTTGATGTTTTCTGTCCGGTGAATGCCTAATGTTTGGTGCCTGTACTCCACTGGCCTACAGTAACATTGATATCCAATGACCGTCTAATATACCCCCAGCCACATAATCACTTGATGTTTTCTGTCTGGTGAATGCCTAATGTTTGGGGCCTGTGCTCCAGTGGGCTACAGTAAATCTGTTATTAAGTGACTGCATAATGTACCTCGAGCCACATATTTACAATTTCTGTTATGTCAGGTAAATGCCTAACTTTTAGGGCCAGTTCTCCCGTGGCCTAAAATAAAAAATTTCTAGGCTCCAGCAGGGCACATTTTTGAGAATTTCCCTTTAAGACGCATAAAAATGGCCCATAATTAAAATACATATTTTTTGTGGGAATTTTTATCATTGATCCCCCTCTAGTATGTCACTGTCCATGTTGTGGGACTATTTGTGCACTTCTAGTAACTATTTAGTGGCTGCAAATATGACTTGAAGGTTTTTTAGGTTCGCCTGCTATTAAAGTGAATTGGTGCACGCCACGAATCGTCCCAGCCAATGTTTGTTCATCACTACATGTAAGGATTCATCTATCTATCTTTCTATCCACTTGTTTCATTTTCTTAAATCCATGTTTGTTTGTTTTTGGGATTACAGTTTGGGGGCTAAGAAAAAAAAATAGAGCTCAACTTCCAATATTCTTAACTTACAATCGACATCCTAGAAAAAATAATATTGTAATTTGAGGGAACACTTTGTATTAGGAAATTGCTTCATAAGCAAACAAATACAATATTTGGCATACAAGTGCTAAAGTAAATGGATCTAGAGTTTGAAAAGTAACTTTCTATTTAACATGCTGGGTTCTATGAGTTAAAATCAATTCTGAAACTTCATTATCGCCAGACCGACAGCATAGATTGATGGGGTATATGGCATTCATCCCAAGTACTACTGGCTGGTATGACAAAGTCTTTGCAATTATGAAGTAGACTAAAGTGTTTGAAAAGGATGAATACTGAATTACTTATAGAAGTGCCTCTTTGATGTGAACCTGTCTAGAAAAAATATCCCATTCAGCCAACAAACAATTATTGAAGCAGTTAAATGAAAAATCTGCAAACTGAAAAAGAATGCAGTCAATCAAAATATTGGCGGTTTTAAGGAAATAATTTTTCCTTGAGTGGATTTGAGATCTCTGGCCAGGTGCCAATAGAAGATATCACTGCCAATATGATGACAGCTACTTGTTATCTCACAAGATGAAAGTGTTCTTCATATAAAAGATTACAAATAACATTAAGCAACAATCTCCATGGTGCATGCTTCACAAAATCTGAGCTAAGTGTCTTGTACTACAAAGAGGTTTTTTCAGAGGCAGACGGAAGATTAAATATAATTTATATATCAGATTCTCCAATTTTAATAGGTTACAATAATTCTAAAGTGCCTACATGGTAGCATGCTTATTTCATCAATTTCAACATACATACAGAAAGTTCTCAGTATTGTACCCTCTATGCAAGCTTGTCGACCGCTGATACCATGTTACTGATCCTGATACAACTTTTCATGGCAACTAGAGATGAGCAAATCGAAGTTGACAAAGTGGAATTCGATCCGAATTTCAGTAAAAAATTAGATTCGCACTGAAGCTGAATTTCCTCACGCTTTGTGGTAACGAATCACACTTTTTCCTAAAATGCCTGCTGCATATGTTAGGACATCGAGCAAAGAACTCTGGGAACGAGGGATCACCCACAATACCATGCAAGCAGCCAATCAGCAGCCAGCCCCTGTGATGTCACAGCCCTATAAATAGCCTCAGCCATCTTGGATTCTGCCATTTTCCAGTGTACTTAGTGCAGGGAGGGATGTGACAGGCGCTAGGGACAGTGCTATGAAAGACTTTATTTTGCTAAAAAAACAATTTATAAGTTCAGGGAAAGATTATTCATAGTGTTGGGTAAGGATAGGGAGTCATTATCTACACTATAAAAGGAGAACAGGGTCCAATAGGGGAGTGTACAGCCTGGGTAATAGGAGCGATTCTATTACACCTTGCTACACTAACTGGAGATCCAAATTGCACTAAATGATAGCTCAGTAATTCCAGCAAAACTTGCTTGTTATTGGGGTACAAGTGCTATGTGATACAGCTATTTACAGGGTGTATTAATAGGAAATATATGTATGTCCTATTAGCCGTTCTGTGGTGATTTTTGATTATATTCTTTTTGGGAGCTGTATTAATAGGAAAAAGAATATGTCTTAATTGCCGTTCTGCAGTGAAGTTACATTGTACTACAGCCATTTACAGGGTGTATTAATAAGAAATATACATATGTCCTATTAGCTGTTCTGCTGTGAATTTTGATTGTTATTTTTTTTTGTGGGGGTGTATTAATAGGAAAAAGAATACGTCTTAATTGCTGTTCTGCAGTGAAGTTACATTATACTACAGTCATTCTCGGGGTGTATTAATAGGAAATATATGTACGTCCTATTAGCAGCTCTACGGTGAATTTAGATTTTTATACTTTTTTTGGGGGGGTGTGTTAATAAGAAAAAGAATACGTCTTAATTGCTGTTCTGCGGTGAAGCTTCACTGTAATATAGCCATTTACGGGGTGTATTAATAGGAAAGACACATACGTTCTATTAGCCGTTCTTCTATGAATTTTGATTATTATACTTTTTTGGGGGAGCTGTATTAATTGGAAAAAGAATACGTCTTAATTGCCGTTCTGCGGTGAAGTTACACTGTAATACAGCCATTTACGGGGTGTATTAATAGGAAAGACACATACGTTCTATTAGCCGTTCTTCTATGAATTTTGATTATTATACTTTTTTGGGGGAGCTGTATTAATAGGAAAAAGAATACGTCTTAATTGCCGTTCTGCAGTGAAGTTACATTGTACTACAGCCATTTACAGAGTGTATTAATAAAAAAGATATGTACGTCCTATTAGCCGATGGGAGGTGAATTTTGATTCTTTGATTTTTTTTTAGGGGGGTGTATTAATACGAAAAAGAATACGTCTTAATTGCCATTCTGCATTGAAGTTACAATGTACTACAGCCATTTACAAGATGTATTAACCACCTTCCATCCGCACGTTGACTATAAACGTCCGGGAGGTGGTTCTCTATCTCTGAATGGACTTTTTAAAATGTCCATTCAGAAATCGCAGCTTCACGCTAATTGTGCAGCTGCTGATCGGGTTGCCCGCAGTCAGTGACAGCAGGGCAACCCTTAGGCCCCTTTCACACGGGCGAGTATTCCGCGCGAATGCGATGCATGAGTTGAACGCATTGCACCCGCACTGAATACCGACCCATTCATTTCTATGGGGCTGTTCAGATGAGTGGTAATTTTCACGCATCACTTATGCGTTGCGTGAAAATCACAGCATGCTCTATATTCTGCATTTTTCACGCAACGCAGGCCCCATAGTAGTGAATGGGGTTGCGTGAAAATCGCAAGCATCCGCAAGCAAGTGCGGATGCGGTGCAATTTTCAAGCACGGTTGTTAGGAAACGATTGGGATGGAGACCCGATCATTATTATTTTCCCTTATAACATGGTTATAAGGGAAAATAATAGCATTCTGAATACAGAATGCATAGTAAAACAGCGCTGGAGGGGTTAAAAAAAATTTAAAATAATTTAACTCACCTTAGTCCACTTGATCGCGTAGCCGGCATCTCCTTTGTTGAATAGGACCTGTGGTGAGCATTAAGTACCGTTACAGGACCTTTGATGACGTCACTCCGGTCATCACATGGTACGTCACATGATCTTTTACCATGGTGATGGATCATGTGATGACCGGAGTGACGTCATCAAAGGTCCTGGAATGAATGCTCACCACAGGTCCTGTTCAGCACAGAAGGAGACAGACGAGATGCCGGCAGCGCCAGCAAGTGGATTAAGGTGAGTTAAATTATTTTTTAATTTTTTTAACCCCTCCAGCGCTATTTTACTATGCATTCTGTATTCAGAATGCTATTATTTTCCCTTATAACCATGTTATAAGGCAAAATAATTCAATCTACAGAACACCGATCCCAAGACCGAACTTCTGTGAAGAAGTTCGGGTTTGGGTACCAAACATGCGCGATTTTTCTCAAGCGAGTGCAAAACGCATTACAATGTTTTGCACTCGAGTGGAAAAATCGTGGGTGTTCCCGTAACTCACCCGCACATTTTCCCGCAACGCCCGTGTGAAAGAGGCCTTAGAGTGTCCCTGCCTTCTAGATTACCGAGCGCTGTGTATACAGAGCAGAAAGCGCTATGTGGTTCCTGTTTCGGCACGGCGGTCATGTTAAAAAATAAAAAAAAGGTTTCACATGTAAAAAAAAAATTCCCCAAGTAAGGAATACTTTTTTTTTTTTAAATAGAAAAAAAATTTCCGCGCGGGTGCAATGCGTTTTGATGCGTTTTTCACGCGCGTGATAAAAAACTGAATGTTTACAAACATCATCTCTTAGCAACCATCAGTGAAAAACGCATCGCACCCGCACTTGCTTGCGGATGCAATGCGTTTTTCACGCAGCCCCATTCACTTCTATGGGGCCAGGGCTGCGTGAAAAACGCAGACTATAGAACATGCTGCGATTTTCACGCAACGCAGAACTGATGCGTGAAAAACAAAAATGCTATTATTGTGTAAAACTTAAATAAATAAGAATAAGTATACATATTAGGTACCGCCACGTCCGTAACGATCTGCTCTATAAAAATGTCACTTCACCGAACCCCTCAGGTGAACGCTGTAAACATAAATAAATAAAAACTGTGCTAAAACAACCAATTTTTTGGTCAACTTGCTTGGTCACCTTGTGTTATAAATAATAATCAAAAAATTCATATGTACCCAAAAATAGTATCAATAAAACTGGCACCTTATCCCCTAGTTTCCAAAATGGGGTCACTTCTTTGGAGTTTCTACTGTAAGAGTGCATCAGGAGGGCTTCAAATGGGACATGGCATCTAAAAACCATGTGGCGCTCCTTTTCTTCTGCGCTCTGCCGTATGCCCATACAGCAGTTTATGACCACATGTGGGGTGTTTCTGTAAACCGCAGAATCTGGGTCATAAATATTGAGTTTTGTTTGGCTGTTAACCATCGATGTGTTAAAGAAAAAATTGGATTAAAATGGAAAATCTGCCAAAAAAGTGAAATTTAAAAATTTGATTTCCATTTTCCTTTAATTCTTGTGGAATGCCTAAAGGGTTAACAAAGTTTGTAAAATCGGTTTTAAGTCATTTATGGGGTTATCCACTATGTAGGCCCCACAAAGTGACTTCAGACCTGAACTGGTCCTTAAAAAGTGGGTTTTGGCAATTTTCTTAAATTTTAAGAATTGCTTCTAAACTTCTAAGCCTTCTAACGTCCTAAAAAAATAAAATGACATTTCCAAAATGATGCCAACATAAAGTAGACATATGGGGAATGTTAAGTAATAAATAAATAAAGTATCACTTTCTGTTTTAAAAGCAGAGAAATTGAAATTTAGAAAATTGTGAATTTTTCAACATTTTTGGTAAATTTGGGATTTTTTCATATTATTCAAATTTATGATTAGCATAAAGTACAATGTGTCACGAGAAAACAATCTTTGAATGGCTTGGATAAGTAAAAGCGTTCCAAAGTTATTACCACATAAAGTGAGATATGTCAGATTTGCAAAATTAGGCCTGGTCAGGAAGGGGGCAAATGGCCCAGATGTGAAATGGTTAATGAAAGAATATAAGCCCTGTATATACAGGGTGTATCTCACACGGCCTGACCCACAGTAGGCCTGAATTAAGGATTGGTGCACCAAATGGCGGTATTTCAAATCTCTGAATCTAACCCAAATGTATTTAGGGTGTATTTCACAATGACATATGCAGCAAAGGCAAAGGCTGCCAAATTTTTTTTTTTGCCAAAACGAATGTTTGTTTAACAACTGAATTTGAGAGCAGTATATAAGCCTGTAATTTCACACGTGCTGATGCTGCAAGGCCTGAAAATAGTGTTTTTTGGCAAAATAGTGTGTTTTTAAAACCCCAGAAAATGATGGGTGTATTTCTAGTTTAAATTGCACACTGACTAATCCAGATGTTGTAGATTGCCAAAAATGTGTTTTTTTTTGTAACAGAATATGAAAGCTGTATATATTAAACTTGAATTTAACACTTGCAGATCAGGAAAATAGTGTTTTTTTGGCAAAAAAGTGTGTTTTTAAAACACCAGAAAATGATGGCTGTATTTCTAGCTTAAAATGCACACTGACTAAGCCTGCAAATGCACCAGATGTTGTAAATTGCCCAAAAAATTGGGATTTTCAATGTCCCAAATGCTCAGATGCAGTGCTGGTGCACTGAGCTTGCATAAAATGGCCGCCGCCTCCGCCCACCTAACTGACTTATTAAAGTTTTTTTTTTTTCGGTCACTGAGCTCCGGGCAGGATAAAAAATGTGTGCCCTGCATCCACAAAACACAATGGCCAGATTTATCATTAGCTCAAGTCAGAATAATGGAGTAAAAAAAGTCGCAAATTTTTGCGCAATCGCTTAAACTGCGCAAAAATTTGCGACTTTTTTCTGCTCTGCACTATGCTCGGCAGTTTTCTGAAAGTGGGCGCGTTTTCTTATGTAAATGAATCTCTAGACTATTGCGACTATTTAAAAAGTCGCAAAAAAGTCGCAAAAAAATGCGCAATTTCACTCCAGTGAGGACCATGCTTATCTTATGCGACTTTTTAATAGAACATGCAACTTTTTCGTAAAGACGTGCGACTTTTGTAAAGCTGCTTACTGACGGATAAACTGCTACCGTCAAACCACATTTATTACAGTCTTAAAGGGCCGATCATAAATCTGACTTGGCTAAAACTGACTTTAGTCATATGTGAAAGTGGAGTGAGCTGTCAGAGTAATGATAAATCTGGCCCAATGTATGTAGATCGCTGAGTTAGATTCAGATTTTTAGCAAAGAGTCTCTCCTATTCTCTCACTGAAATCACCAGTAGCATCCACTCCCTACACTAAGCACAGCAGAGTGATGTGCAGCGCTACGTGACTCCAGCTTATATAGAGACTGGGTCACATGCTACACTGGCCAATCACAGCCATGCCATTAGTAGGCATGGCTGTGATGGCTTCTAAGGTCAGACAGTTAACCGCTTGTTGATTGGATACTCTGCAGTCTGTCAAAAAGTGCCAAGAAAGCGCCGAACCCCGAACCCGAACTTTTACTGAAATGTTCAGGTTCGGGTTCGGGGTCCAAAAATCTTAAAGTTCGGTACGAACCCGAACTTTACAGTTCGGGTTCGCTCAACTCTACTCACCACTATC
The DNA here is from genome assembly GCF_905171765.1 of Bufo bufo. Classification (NCBI taxonomy): domain Eukaryota; kingdom Metazoa; phylum Chordata; class Amphibia; order Anura; family Bufonidae; genus Bufo; species Bufo bufo. The sequence continues at coordinate 392,449,564 of NC_053393.1, read as the reverse complement.
TCACTGGGCCACTCTGTGTTCTACTCATGCTACTGCCAACTCACCACTATGTCACTGGGCCACTCTGTCGTTTACTCATGCTGCTTCCACCTTACAACTATGTCACTGGGCCACTCTGTGGTCTCTTCATGCTGCTGCCACCTGACCATTCTGTGACTGGGCCACTTTGTGGTCTCCTCATGCTGCTACCTCACCACTCTGTGATCTCTTCATGTTTCTGCCACCTCACCACTATGTCATTAGGCCACTCTGTGGTCTCCTCATGATGCTCTCACCTCACCATTCTGTCACTGGGCTCCTCTGTGGTCTCCTCATGCTGCTTCTACGCCACCCTCTGTGGTGTCCTTATGCTGCTGCCACCTCAACACTGTCACTGGGCTACTCTGTGGTCTCCTCATGCTGCTGCCACCTCACCACTATATCATTGGGTCACTCTGTGGTCTCCTCATGCTGCAGCCACCTCGCCGCTTTGTGGTCTCCTCATGCTGCTGACACCTCTCCACTATGTCACTGGGCCACTCTTTGGTCTCCTCATGCTGCTGCTAGCACACCACTATGTCACTGGGCCACTCTGTGATCTACTCATGTTACTGCCAGCTCAGCACTATGTCGCTGGGCCACTCTGTGGTTTCCTCATTCCGCTGCCACCCCACTACTATGTCACTGGACCACTCTGTGGTCTCGTCATGATTCTGCCACCTCAACATTTTGTCACTGGGCCCCTCTGTGGTCTCCTCTTGCTGCTTCCACCTCCACCCTCTGTGGTGTCCTCATGCTGCTGCCACCTCAACACTCTTCACTGTGCTACTCTGTGGTCTCCTCATGCTACTGCCACCTCACCACTCTATGGTTTTCTCATGCTGCTGCCAGCTCACCACTATGTTACTGGGCCACTCTGTGGTCTTCTCATGTTACTGCCAGCTCACCACTATGTCACTGGGCCACTTTGTGGTCTCCTCTTTCTGCTGCCACCTCACAGCTCTGTGGTCTTCTCATGCTGATGCCACCTCACCACTCTGTGGTCTCCTCATGCTGCTGACACCTCACCACTCTGTCACTGGGCCATTCTTTGGTCTCCTCATGCTGTTGCCAGCTCACCACTATATCACTGGGCCGCTCTCCAGTCTCCTCATGCTGCTGCCACCTCACCGCTCTGTGTTCTCCTCATGCTGCTGCCACCTCCTCAATCTATCATTGGGCCATTCTGTGGTCTCTTCATGCCTTTGCCACTTCACCACTATGTCACTGGGCCACTCTGTCATCTCCTTATGCTGCTGCCAGCTCACCACTATGTCACTGGGCCACTCTGTGGTCTCCTCATGCTGCTGCCACCTTACCACTCTGTGTTCTTCTCATGCTGCTGACACCTATGTCACTGGGCCATTCTTTGTTCTCCTCATGCTGCTGCTAGCTCACCACTATATCACTGGGCCACTCTGTGGTCTCCACATGCTGCTGCCACCCCACTACTATGTCACTGGACCACTTTGTGGTCTCCTCATGATCCTGCCTTCTCAACATTCTGTCACTAGGCCCCTTTGTGGTTTCCTCATGCTGCTTTCACCCCGCCCTCTGTGGTTTCCTCATGCTGCTGCCAGCTCACCACTATGTCACTGGGCCACTCTGTGGTCTTCTCTTGTTAATGCCAGCTCACCACTATGTTTCTGGGCCACTCTGTGTTCTCCTTATGCTGCTGCCACCTCACCACTATGCCACTGGGCCACTCTGTGGTCTAATCATGCTGCTGCCACCTCACCGCTCTGTGGTCCCCTCATGCTGCTGCCATCTCCTCAATCTGTCACTGGGCCACTCTGTGTTTTCCTCACGCTGCTGCCGCCTCACCTCTCTGTGGTGTTCTCATGCTGCTGCCAGCTCACCACTATGTCACTGGGCCTCTCTGCCATCTGCTCATGTTACTGCCAGCTCACCACTATGTCACTTGTCCACTCTGTGGTTTCCTCCTGCTGCTTCCATTCCACCACTGTCACTGGGCCACTCTGTCATCTCCTCACTTTACTGACAGGTCACCACTTTGTAACTGGGCCACTTTCTGGTTTACTCATGCTGCTTCCACCCCACCACTATGTCACTGGGCCACTCTGTGGTCTCTTCATGCTGCTTCCACCACACAACTATGTCACTGGGCCACTCTGTGAACTCCTCATGCTGCTGCCAACTCACCACTATGTCACTGGGCCACTCTGTGGTCTCCTCATGTTGCTTTCTCACCACTCTGTGGTCTCCTCATGTCACTTCCACCTCACCACCATGTCACTGGGCCACTCTGTGGTCTCCTTATGATGCTGCCACCTCAACATTCTGACAGAAGCCAAAGAGGTTTTTTCTGACAGAGCATTCTGTCAGAAGAAATACATTCCATCCTATGGGGCATCCTTTAAGGAATTAGAAAAGGTGTATAAAGAGCAGATAGTATCTTGGTGGGAAGTACAAAGTCTGGAACACTATCTAGAAAACAACATTGTCCCACGGGGTTTACGAATTAATCTGACCCCAGCAACCAGGTGTAGAAATACCTCCCTTATGAGTAAATGGGAGCTGGAGGCCACTAACAGCTCATTGAGGTTCATGAGACTGCTCATTGAGCAGGAACGGCAGACTCTGATTAATCTGGATACTAAACTAAGAGATCAAATTGCTATTACTCAGTCCTTTTCACAGGAGACGGACTTTGGGACAAAGGAGAAACAACTTCAGACCTCTTTGGACAAATTTCAATACCACCTCAAAGAGCGTAAACACAAACAATTTAACCGAGATTTGGCCGATTTTAAAGAAAATAAAGTATATGTACAAACATTTGATAGAAGGAGGGTAACTGAAAGAGATACCGACTTTTCATCAACAGAAACAGACCTGTCAGAATCAGATAAAGAACAATATACAGGGAACCGAAAAAATATAAATAAATGTAAAGGCAGAGGTAGAAGAAACCAAAACCGGGGAGGATCCTATAATAGAGGAGCAGGTTTTTTAGACCAGAGCTCGACCTATCCCCTAAGGAATCGAGTACAACAGCAACCACAGGGAGTGGGATCCATACCGGCCCAAAAATAATCAATCTATCATCTCATACTTTAACTAATACAGAAACAAGGGTCCTTGTCCCAACGTCCAAATACAATCCTTTTAAAACCACAGTGGACTTGCATCTCTTTGCACGGAAATTGCGGTGGTACAAGCACTACTGTAACCTTGAGAGGAAACAAAGCATAGAGATGGGTGTCCCTGTGGATATGGTAGCAGATGTTAGGCTTCTACAAAGTTTAACAACTGCTAACGAACCGGCCCCAGGTGAGGGTCCCTTTTCATGTCTAAAGAACAAGAGTAAAAGGATGCCCCCCTTAGGTGAGACCAACTGTGTGGATGTGTTCCTCAAATTGGTCAGCACCGATCTGGAGACTACTCACTTGTACTCAGCACCAAACAATTGTACTCAAGATGAACTGTGTGGATTGGACAGTTTGTCCAAAAACAAAAACATTGTTATTAAACCATCGGACAAAGGTGGTAACACCGTCATCTTGAGTACAAAGGCTTATGAATCAATGTGTATGAACCTACTGGCCCCTCGTGATTGCTATGAAATCCTTCATGTGGACCCTACTGTGGTTTATAAAAAAGAACTTAAAAACATTCTAGATAAAGCAAAATTTGCTAAACTTATTGATCAGGAAGAATACGATTTCCTGTATCCCCAGTGTCCACAAATTGCTACATTCTATAGCCTCCCGAAGGTTCACAAGGGCTGTGTGCCCCTAAAAGGGCGACCGATAGTATCGGGGGTGGACAGCCTTAGTCAAAACCTGGGAGTATACATAGACCGAATCCTGGCTCCTTTTGTCCTCTCCCTCTCCTTTCATGTTAAAGACACGGGTGATCTCCTTAGGCAACTGGAAGGGATCCATCTTGATGAGGGCTGCATATTAGGTAGTGTAGATGTGGAGGCACTATACTCCTCAATCCCACACAAGTGGGGTCTATATGCAGCATCATACTTTTTATCTACAAGAGGAAGACACTTCCAGGCCCACAGTGATTTTATACTTGAATTGCTTGAGTTCTCATTGACGAGGAATTATTTCCTATTCAATGGGCAATTCTACCACCAGCTCAGGGGCACTGCGATGGGGAGCCCTTGTGCCCCATCGTATGCAAATCTGTTCCTGGGCTGGTGGGAGAATACCTTAGTATTCAAAGATGAGTCTATGGTAGAACTGCAGTGTGTTCAAAAGTGGGCACGCTTCATAGACGACGTGTTTGTCATCTGGAAAGGGAGTATGGAGACTTTCTCTGATTGGGTCCAACTATTAAATGCGAACGAGATAGGCCTACACCTTACATCAGAGTGCCATCCATCCCAACTTCCATTTTTGGATATTTGCGTGGGCATAAATCCGAGCGGTCGATTGGAGACTACAATCTATCGTAAACCCACCTCCACTAATTCCCTCCTGAGGTGGGAAAGTAGTCACCCATACCCCCTCAGGAAGGGAATACCGCGGGGTCAATACCTGCGACTAAGGAGGAATTGCTCCAAACGCTCGGATTTTGTCACACGGGCCAAAGATCTGAGAACTAGATTTTTGGATCGGGGCTACCCGGCAGGTGTATTGACACCAGCATACCAGAATGCCTTAGGTAGTGATAGAGTGTCACTTCTTACCCCCCGAAAAGAGGTTCCTAGAAGTAATGGTAGCAAGGAAGACAGAGAGATTCGTCTCATTAGTACGTATAATGGCTGCTCGTCTGCAGTTAGAGACATCATTTCGAGACACTGGCACGTACTACGGATGGACCGTGATATTTGCAAGGTCATAAAGGAGCGCCCCAGCATCACCTACAGGCGCGGTAGGAGTATCCGTGACCTTGTGGTACATAGCCACCATATACCAGCAGCCCCCAAAAAAACATGGCTTGAGAGAGGGATTAGTGGCAACCACAAATGTGGAGGGTGCGTGGCGTGCCCCTTCATGACCAAGGCTAAAACATTCAGGAGCAATAACACGGGTAAAACATACACTGTAACTGATTTTATCAATTGCAGAAGTATGGGAGTAGTCTACAAAATTACATGCATCTGTGGGAAAGAATATGTTGGAAAGACAGTCAGAGAATTAAGGAGGAGGATAGGAGAACATGTCGGTGACATTAAAAATGCTAGAGATACATCTGTGTCTAGACATGTGAACACTGAACATGATGGAAGACTTGATTGTCTTTCCTTCATGGGTATCGAAAAAATCAAGCCGGGTATTAGACGTGGGGATTTGGATAGGAGAATCCTTCAATGTGAAGCGAAGTGGATTTTCTACCTTAAGACAGTCCACCCCTCCGGTCTAAACGAGCAACAAAATTATAGCTGTTTTATATGACTCTGTGCCACACATATACGGTGTGACATAGTCTCATATGATATGCAAGAATGAGGGCCATGTTCAATATATGTGATGATATCTTTCTGTTCAAATTACCGTATATGCGCACATTTTCCAGAGTTTGAGCATGTTGGGCATGGTGTGGTTAATGAACGGTAAGATGCCACTTAACATAACACTGCTAGGTGTAGCATAATGAAATCTTCCCTTGGTTATCTGCCGCAATTGCAGCGGAGCTGAGGCATGTATTTGGATATCCTGCCAGTAAATATCCACATTGCGATTCAGCAAGCATAAAAATTGTCTGCAAAGTATCATTTGCGGCGTCAGGGCAGTGTTCCAGTGGTTGCCATGTAACGGGCGATGCTTGGAAGCAGGTCCTTACCTCACTTCCGGTCAGCCCGCACCATGTGATGACAACTTCCGGTCCGGTGGAACGCACGCGAGCGGCGTGCGTTCCACAAGCAATCACAGATGCTGTGACTGGTATGGACAGGTGAGTTAGGTTTTCAGGGGGGCGTACACCTACTGGGAAGTGGGGCAATATAAGGAGGTGAGTATTAACCACAAATTGCTCACCCAAATCGCCACTATTTGAGGTGAGACACAGCACCGGCTTGGGACACTTCTCATGCTAAGGCTCGGATTTGATACACCATAGATCCGGTTTGAAAGTAGGAGGCAAAAACGATCTTCTTTCAGTAAGTAACCTGAGTTTGTAACCATTTTACTCATATTGGAAACTCTGTATTATATGTGACCTATATTTAGTGTGTGTTTGTTAATTTGTTTCTAGTTATCCCTGAATACTTCTGTGAAGTCCCCTGATGAGGTCTGGAGTCTAGGACCGAAACATGGCATGTAGGGCTTTGTAATTAGGGTTAATATAGCACAAGGCCCATACTGAGGGACAGGATCGGTATGGGGTCGCCCCTGTCGGGGCGGGTGCTCCATGTGTGCTAGGCAGTCGCTCTAATAGCCCCCCACCTTTAATTAGGTAGGCAAGACACAATAGGGTTGTATAGGAGTGCCATATTGCCTATAGACATCAGCACCTTGGTCACACAGGTTCCGGTTGTTCATCTTTCACCTGAACCACCCTCCACAGGTCGTGGAACCCACCATACGGGGTAAGATCCACCCTTTATTCACCTTATGCTATTGTGGAGGTGTTTTGTCTTATTTGTTTCTCACCAAGTGGCATTTATTTTAAATGAATTAGTAAATGTTATGTTTTAAAATCCCATTCACAATACATTACTGCTTTATTTGGGTGTGAATATATACCGCAAACGCATCCTCATTGTGTGTTGGTATAACTAATACCTCAACATTCTGTCACCAGGCCCCTCTGTGATCTCCTCATGCTGCTTTCACCCCACCCTTTGTGGTGTACTCATGCTGCTGCCACCTCCCCACTATGTGGTCTCCTCATTTTGCTGCCAGCTCACCCCTATGTCACTGGGCCACTCTGTGTTCTCCTCATGTTACTGCCAGCTCACCACTATGTTACTGGGCCACTCTGTGGTCTCCTTATGCTGCTGCCACCTCACCACTATGTCACCGGGCCACTCTGTGGTCTCCTCATGCTGCTGCCACCTCACCACTCTGTGGTCTTCTCAGGCTGCTGACACCTCCCCACTCTGTCACTGGGCCACTCTGTGGTCTCCTTATGCTGCTGCCACCTCACCACTCTGTGACTGGGCCACTCTGTGGTCTCCTTATGCTGCTACCACCTCACCACTATGTCACTGCGCCACTCTATGGTATCCTCATACTGCTGCCACCTCACCACTCTGTAGTCTTCTTAGGCTGCTGACACCTCCCCACTCTGTCAATGGGCCATTCTTTGGTCTCCTCATGACGCTGCCAGCTCACCACTATGTCACTGGGCTACTCTGTGGTCTCTCCATGCTGCTGCCACCTCAACGCTCTGTGGTAGCCTCATGCTGCTGCCACCTCCTCACTCTGTCATTGGGCCATTCTGTGGTCTCCACATGCTGCTGCCACCTCACCACAATGTCACTGGGCCACTCTGTGGTTTCCTCACGCTGCTGCCACCTCACCACTCTGTGCTCTTCTCATCATTCTGCCAGCTCACCACTTTGTCACTGGGCCACTCTGATATCTGCTCATGTTACTGCCAGCTCACGACTAGGTCACTGGGCTACTCTGTGGTTTCCTCATTCTGCTTGCACCCTACGACAGTCACTGAGCCACTCTGTCATCTCCTCATTTTACTGACAGCTCACCACTTTGTCACTGGGCCACTCTGTGATTTACTCATGCTGCTTCCACCCCACCACTATGTCACTGGGCCACTCTGTGGTCTCTTCATGCTGCTTCCACCTCCTTACTCTGTCACTGGGCCACTCTGTGGACTCCTCATGCTGCTGCCACCTCACCACTATGTCACTGGGCCACTCTGTGGTCTCCTTATGCAGCTACCTCACCACTCTGTGGACTCTTCATGTTGCTGCCATCTCACCACTACGTCACTGGGCCACTCTGTGGTCTCCTTATGATGCTGCCAGCTCAACATTCTGTCACTGGGCCACTCTTTGGTTTCCTCATTCTGCTGCCACCTCACCACTATGTGGTCTCCTCATGTTGCTGCCAGCTCACCACTATGTTACTGGGCCACTCTGTGGTCTTCTCATGTTACTGCCAGCTCACCACTATGTCACTGGGCCACTTTGTGGTCTCCTCTTTCTGCTGCCACCTCACAGCTCTGTGGTCTTCTCATGCTGATGCCACCTCACCACTCTGTGGTCTCCTCATGCTGCTGACACCTCACCACTCTGTCACTGGGCCATTCTTTGGTCTCCTCATGCTGTTGCCAGCTCACCACTATATCACTGGGCCGCTCTCCAGTCTCCTCATGCTGCTGCCACCTCACCGCTCTGTGTTCTCCTCATGCTGCTGCCACCTCCTCAATCTATCATTGGGCCATTCTGTGGTCTCTTCATGCCTTTGCCACTTCACCACTATGTCACTGGGCCACTCTGTCATCTCCTTATGCTGCTGCCAGCTCACCACTATGTCACTGGGCCACTCTGTGGTCTCCTCATGCTGCTGCCACCTTACCACTCTGTGTTCTTCTCATGCTGCTGACACCTATGTCACTGGGCCATTCTTTGTTCTCCTCATGCTGCTGCTAGCTCACCACTATATCACTGGGCCACTCTGTGGTCTCCACATGCTGCTGCCACCCCACTACTATGTCACTGGACCACTTTGTGGTCTCCTCATGACCCTGCCTTCTCAACATTCTGTCACTAGGCCCCTTTGTGGTTTCCTCATGCTGCTTCCACCCCGCCCTCTGTGGTTTCCTCATGCTGCTGCCACCTCAACACTCTATGGTCTCCTCATGCTGCTGTCAGCTCACCACTATGTCACTGGGCCACTCTGTGGTCTTCTCATGTTAATGCCAGCTCACCACTATGTTTCTGGGCCACTCTGTGTTCTCCTTATGCTGCTGCCACCTCACCACTATGCCACTGGGCCACTCTGTGGTCTAATCATGCTGCTGCCACCTCACCGCTCTGTGGTCCCCTCATGCTGCTGCCATCTCCTCAATCTGTCACTGGGCCACTCTGTGTTTTTCTCACGCTGCTGCCGCCTCACCTCTCTGTGGTGTTCTCATGCTGCTGCCAGCTCACCACTATGTCACTGGGCCTCTCTGCCATCTGCTCATGTTACTGCCAGCTCACCACTATGTCACTTGTCCACTCTGTGGTTTCCTCCTGCTGCTTCCATTCCACCACTGTCACTGGGCCACTCTGTCATCTCCTCACTTTACTGACAGGTCACCACTTTGTAACTGGGCCACTTTCTGGTTTACTCATGCTGCTTCCACCCCACCACTATGTCACTGGGCCACTCTGTGGTCCCCTCATGCTGCTGCCATCTCCTCAATCTGTCACTGGGCCACTCTGTGTTTTTCTCACGCTGCTGCCGCCTCACCTCTCTGTGGTGTTCTCATGCTGCTGCCAGCTCACCACTATGTCACTGGGCCTCTCTGCCATCTGCTCATGTTACTGCCAGCTCACCACTATGTCACTTGTCCACTCTGTGGTTTCCTCCTGCTGCTTCCATTCCACCACTGTCACTGGGCCACTCTGTCATCTCCTCACTTTACTGACAGGTCACCACTTTGTAACTGGGCCACTTTCTGGTTTACTCATGCTGCTTCCACCCCACCACTATGTCACTGGGCCACTCTGTGGTCTCTTCATGCTGCTTCCACCACACAACTATGTCACTGGGCCACTCTGTGAACTCCTCATGCTGCTGCCAACTCACCACTATGTCACTGGGCCACTCTGTGGTCTCCTCATGTCGCTTTCTCACCACTCTGTGGTCTCCTCATGTCACTTCCACCTCACCACCATGTCACTGGGCCACTCTGTGGTCTCCTTATGATGCTGCCACCTCAACATTCTGTCACCAGGCCCCTCTGTGATCTCCTCATGCTGCTTTCACCCCACCCTCTGAGGTGTACTCATGCTGCTGCCACCTCCCCACTATGTGGTCTCCTCATTTTGCTGCCAGCTCACCCCTATGTCACTGGGCCACTCTGTGTTCTCCTCATGTTACTGCCAGCTCACCACTATGTTACTGGGCCACTCTGTGGTCTCCTTATGCTGCTGCCACCTCACCACTATGTCACTGGGCCACTCTGTGGTCTCCTCATGCTGCTGCCACCTCACCACTCTGTGGTCTTCTCAGGCTGCTGACACCTCCCCACTCTGTCACTGGGCCACTCTGTGGTCTCCTTATGCTGCTGCCACCTCACCACTCTGTCACTGGGCCACTCTGTGGTCTCCTTATGCTGCTACCACCTCACCACTATGTCACTGCGCCACTCTATGGTATCCTCATACTGCTGCCACCTCACCACTCTGTAGTCTTCTTAGGCTGCTGACACCTCCCCACTCTGTCAATGGGCCATTCTTTGGTCTCCTCATGACGCTGCCAGCTCACCACTATGTCACTGGGCCACTCTGTGGTCTCTCCATGCTGCTGCCACCTCAACGCTCTGTGGTAGCCTCATGCTGCTGCCACCTCCTCACTCTGTCATTGGGCCATTCTGTGGTCTCCACATGCTGCTGCCACCTCACCACAATGTCACTGGGCCACTCTGTGGTTTCCTCACGCTGCTGCCACCTCACCACTCTGTGCTCTTCTCATCATTCTGCCAGCTCACCACTTTGTCACTGGGCCACTCTGAAATCTGCTCATGTTACTGCCAGCTCACGACTATGTCACTGGGCTACTCTGTGGTTTCCTCATTCTGCTTGCACCCTACGACAGTCACTGAGCCACTCTGTCATCTCCTCATTTTACTGACAGCTCACCACTTTGTCACTGGGCCACTCTGTGATTTACTCATGCTGCTTCCACCCCACCACTATGTCACTGGGCCACTCTGTGGTCTCTTCATGCTGCTTCCACCTCCTTACTCTGTCACTGGGCCACTCTGTGGACTCCTCATGCTGCTGCCACCTCACCACTATGTCACTGGGCCACTCTATGGTCTCCTTATGCAGCTACCTCACCACTCTGTGGACTCTTCATGTTGCTGCCATCTCACCACTACGTCACTGGGCCACTCTGTGGTCTCCTTATGATGCTGCCAGCTCAACATTCTGTCACTGGGCCACTCTTTGGTTTCCTCATTCTGCTGCCACCTCACCACTATGTGGTCTCCTCATGTTGCTGCCAGCTCACCCCTATGTCACTGGGCCACTCTGTGTTCTCCTCATGTTACTGCCAGCTCACCACTATGTCACCGGGCCACTCTGTTGTCTTCTTATGCTGCTGCCACCTCACCACTATGTCACTGGGCCACTCTGTGGTCTCCTTATGCTGCTGCTACCTCACCACTATGTCACTGGGCCACTCTGTGGTCTCCTCATGCTGCTGCCACCTCACCACTCTGTGGTCTCCTCATGATGCTGCCAGCTCTCCACTAGTGATGGATGAACATCTGCCGGGACGGTTCACGAACGCGATCAAATGATCGTGAACCGCAAGTTCGCGGCGGGTCCCATTCATATTAATGGCAGGCGAACCTGAAAAACCTTCAGCTCATATTTGCAGCCAAGAAATAATTACTAGAAGTGCAAAAATAGTCCCACAATATGGACAGTGACATACTAGATGTATTATTCGTATTTGTGATCTCCATTTATTATTTTTTTCAATGCGAAATATCGGCAATATAATTTTCACATACGCGCATGCGCAAATGCACTATACAGTCCCCAAATGCAATATAAAGAAAGTATATTGGTATATAACACCCCGTTTCAATCTGTTTTTTTGGGGGGCGACTGGTATATCACACCAGTAGAAATTATTTGTTCCAATAACGCTTGTCCCTCTATATACCTGCAGTATCGCAGCAGAACCGCACACAACTGCCGCACAATACAAATGCACTATAATATACTTTATAACATAGAAAGTATATTATAACATTGTACAAGGAAGGCAATCCATTAGAATATAGATAAAGATAAAACGTAACCTTTAATAATTTTACTATGAGGGTCCATTCACACGTCCGTAAGTGTTTTGCTCATCCGCAAAACACGGACATCGGCAATGCGCATTCCGCAATTTGTGGACCGCACATCGCCGGCACTATAATAGAAAATGCCTAATCTTGTCTTCAATTGCGGACAATAATAGGACATGTTCTATTTTTTTGCGGAAACGGAAGCACAGATGCTGAAGTGCGGATCCGCAAATGCGGATGCAGAATCCGCAAATGCGGGTGCGGACAGGACATTCCGGCCCCATTGAACATGAATGGGTCTGCACCCGTTCCGCAAAATTGCGGAACGTTCAAAAGTTTAAAGCCTAACATGAAGTCAGCCATGTGTGCCAGAGTACCAACAGGCAAGACTTCGCTGTCATCATCAGAAGGTGAGCTGACCCTGAAAAAAGATTGTGGGTAAGGGCCTGTAGGTGAGCTGACCCTGTAAAACATTATATGGGAGGGCCTGCAGGTGAGCTGACCCTGTAAAACATTATATGCGAGGGCCTGCAGTTAAGCTGACCCTGTAAAACATTATATGCGAGGGCCTGCTGGTGAGCTGACCCTGTAAAAAATGATATGCGAGGGCCTGCAGATGAGCTGACCCTGTAAAACATTATATGCGAGGGTCTGCAGGGTGCATGGGTATTGTAAGGGATCGCTGTACTTGGGGGGGTCATTCTCACAAGAATCATTGTCCACCGCAGCTTTCGGGGCCAAACATTGCATTTATTGGGACATTTTTCATACATGAAACAGTCCAATTAATAATCACTGGAGTGGTGAGGTTCCCACATACATCAAAACAAAACAAATACCTGCCCGGCTTCGCTCTCACTACACCTGTTAACATGGCCCTGACTCAGCTACAGAACTCTGTTCACACACGGAACCCATATACGGCTTTTTCTTAGCCCGTCGTTCCCCAGCCTCTCCGGCTGTAATCAGTCCCGTACCTGTATGTGGCCCAACAGTCATCCTGACTCCAGCATTTTGACCCTTGAATCCCGGCCTCCTCGCGTTCCCCAAACTTCGGGCTGTCACAGTGCCCCGGGGTTTCTCAGCCTGGCGAGCTGAGACCACGCACAGAGCCTCTGCTCTGGGTCTCTGTATCTCACAGCTTATCTCTCTCCAGACTGACCTACTCTGAGGCGCTTTATGCCAGCCTGATTACAGCAGGCCTCACCTGCGATCACCTCAGGTAGAAAGGAAAACCCGTACTTGAAGGGTGTGGATTGGCAATTTCCTCTACCAAGCCTAGCCACCAGTCCAAGTAAAATCCATCCCAGAAAATGTATACAAAAATGTCTCAGCAAACTATGCTTTGCTGAGACTACTGCCACTCTCTGGATTTTATCTGTCTCACCCATCTGAGGTACCTGAAGTGGGACAACACACCTTCCAGCACTGTTCACATTACCACAGTATACAGTGTATTGAGTACATTAAACAACACATTTAAAGTGCCTTTGTTCATCCGCTTTCCTCTGGTGGAGTAGAGAAGTCTGGGGCAATCCAGGCCTTGTTTATTTTTATAATAGTCAACCTGTCAACATTTTCTGTTGACAGGCGGATATGCTTATCTGTTATAATGCCGCCAGCAGCACTAAATACCCGCTCAGACAAAATGCTGGTGGCAGGGCAGGCCATCACCTCTAAGGCGTAGAGCACCAGTTCGTGCCACTTTGTCCAGCTTGGACACCCAGTGGTTGTAAGGCACTGAGGATGCTGACACAGTCTGCTACGTACTACTTCACCATCTTCCAAAACTTTTCCCTCCTTGTGACACTAGGCCGCGCATCAGGGTGAGGGTGCTGGCGGGGTGTCATGAAACTGTCCCAGGCCTTGGAGATTGTTGCTCTGCCTCTGATGGAACTGCTGTATGTTCCACTTGTCTCCCCTCCTCGGTTGCCCAAGGAAGTATGGACGCCTCCAGCGTTGTCAGATGGAAATTTTTGGAGCAATTTTTCAACAAGGACCTTCTGGTATTGGACCGTTTTGCTTATCCTCTCCACCTGGGGAATGAGAGATGAGAAGTTCTCTTTGTAGTGGGGGTCAAGAAGGGTGAACACCCAGTTATCCGTGTTGTCTAAAATGCGCATAAAGCGCCGGTCGTGGGAAAGGCAGCCTAACATGAAGTCAGCCATGTGTGCCAGAGTACCAACAGGCAAGATTTCGCTGTCATCATCAGGAGGATCACTCTCAATCTCCTCATCCTCTTCCTCCTCTTCTGCCCACCCACACTGAACAGATGAAATTAAACTTCCATGGGTACTACCCTCTGTAGCGGAGGCAACCGTCTCCTGCTCCTCCTCCTCATTCTCTTCATCGTCCTGAGAAGACGGACGGAGAGTGGTCTGACTATCACCCTGTGTAATGTCTTCTTCCCCCATTTCCACCTCTTCCACATGCAAAGCGTTGTCCTTAATTGTGAGCAGCGAGTGTTTGAGTAGACACAGAAGTGGGATGGTTAGGCTCATAATAGCGTTATCGCCGCTCACCATCAATGTTGATTCCTCAAAGTGTCTTAAAACCTCACAGAGGTACGACATCAATGCCCACTCCTTGCTTCTGATTAGCGGAAGCTGACTGTTAATGTGATAACCATGTAGCAGCTGGTATTCCACTACTGCCCTCTGCTGCTCACAAAGCCTGGCAAACATGTGGAACGTGGAGTTCCAGCGGGTGCTCACATCGCACAACAGCCGGTGAGCTGGCAATTTCAAGCGCTGCTGCAGCGTTGACAGACTGTCAATGACTTGTGGAAATGTACATACACGCGGCGCACCTTCACCAGTAGCTCAGACAAATTGGGGTAGGTTTTGAGAAACCGCTAAACCACTAAGTTTAAGACGTGGGCTAGGTATGGGATGTGTGTAAGCTTGCCGAGCTCCAAAGCCACCACCAAGTTACAGCCATTATTATACACAACCATGTCTGGTTGTAGGTTGAGTGGCAAGAAGGTGCTCCGTGGAACAGTTGAGAGCCTGTGTGGTGTGGCCCGCCTTCTCCCTTTTGCCACCCCACTGCCTCATCCCTTCTTCTCTGTACTGCTGTACTCGCTCGGCTTTCCACCTTCCCAGGTTGGGTCAGTGACCTCATCGTCCACCACCTCCTCTTCCACTTCCTCACTCTGATCATCCTCTTGATTTGTTGACCTAACCACAGCTTCAGTGATTGACAACTGTGTCTCATCATCATCCACCTCATTAAACACTAATTGCCGTTCCCCTCCGTCATGTTCTTGTGACTGTGGATGCTCAAGAGGTTGGGAATCAGGGCACAAGATCTCATGTCCCTCTTAAAGCATGCTTGGCGAGAGGGCCAAATCAAGTAATGGCGATGAAAAGAGCTCCTCGGAATATCCGAGTGTGGGATCACTTTTTTTGCCAGACTCTTTATGGTGGGAGGAAGGAGGATCAGGGTGAGGATTCTGTTGACCAGACTCTTGGCTACTAAGACTGGACTTGGTGGAAGACAGGGTGGTGCTTAACCGACTGGAAGCATTATCTGCTGCAATCCAACCGACCACCTGGTCGCACTGGTCTGACTTCAAGAGTTTTGTTCTGCGACTCCCTGCAAACTGGGACTTAAAGCTAGGTATCGAGGATGATTGTTTTTCTTGTGCTCTGGCAGCAGGCACAGTTTCAACGCGCCCAGGGCCACGGCCTCTGCGTGAACCATCAGCATCACGGCCACTTTCCCGTCTCTTGATGTTTGCCTCCTTCATATTAAATGTTATATGTACGCCTCACACAGAAGATGTGGCACGGATGTCACAGTTCACAGCAAGCACAGTATATGGAAAAAGTACAAAAAAGTATGGAAAAAGGAAAATAGATTTCACTTATATTTTTTGTATGTCTTGTCCTGACACACAGAAGGTAATGCACAAATGTCACAAGTCACTGCAGACACCATCTATAGAAAAAGTATGGAAAAAATATAATAATTTTCAATTTTATTTTTTCTATCTCTTGTCCTGACACACATAAGGTATTGCACAGATGTCACAAGTCACTGCAGACAGCCTTCTATAGGAAAACTACTTAAAAGTATGAAAAAAATATACTAGTTTTCACTTATATTTTTTCTATCTCTGTCCTTGACACACAAAAGGTATTGCACAGATGTCACAAGTCACTGCAGACACCCTCTATAGAAAAAGTATGGGAAAAATATACTAGGTTCCACTTATATTTTTTCTATCTCTGGCCCTGACACACAGAAGGTAATGCACAGATGCCACAAGTCACTGCAGACACCCTCTATAGAAAAAGTATGGAAAAAATATAATAATTTTTACTTATATTTTTTCTATCTCTGGCCCTATAACACAGAAGGTATTGCACAGATGCCACAAGTCACTGCAGACACCCTCTATAGAAAAAGTATGGAAAAAATATACTAGTTTTCACTTATATTTTTTCTATCTCTGGCCCTGACACACAGAAGGTAATGCACAGATGCCACAAGTCACTGCAGACACCCTCTATAGAAAAAGTATGGAAAAAATATAATAATTTTTACTTATATTTTTTCTATCTCTGGCCCTATAACACAGAAGGTATTGCACAGATGCCACAAGTCACTGCAGACACCCTCTATAGAAAAAGTATGGAAAAGTATGGAAAAAATATACTAGTTTTCACTTATATTTTTTCTATCTCTGGCCCTGACACACAAAAGGCATTGCACAGATGCCACAAGTCACTGCAGACACCCTCTATAGAAAAAGTATGGAAAAAACATACTAGTTTTCACTTATATTTTTTCTATCTCTTGTCCTGACACACAGAAGGTATTGCACAGATGTCACAAGTCACTGAGGACACCCTCTAAAGAAAAAGTATTGCAAAGTTTGGAACAAATATACTAGTTTTTACTTATATTTTTCCTATCTCTGGCCCTGACACACAGAAGGTATTGCACACATGTCACAAGTCACTGCAGACACCCTCTATAGAAAAAGTATAGAAAAGTATGGAAAAAATATACTGGTTTTCACTTATATTTTTTCTATCTCTTGTCCTGACACACAGAAGGTATTGCACAGATGTCACAAGTCACTCCAGACACCCTTCTATAGGAAAAGTACAAAAAAGTATGGAAAAAATATACTAGTTTTAACTTATATGTTTTCTATCTCTGTCCTTGAAGCACAGAAGGTATTGCACAGATGTCACAAGTCACTGCTGACACCCTCTATAGAAAAAGTATGGAAAAAATATACTAGTTTTCACTTATATATTTTTCTATCTTGTCCTTGACACACAAAAGGCATTGCACAGATGTCACAAGTCACTGCAGACACCCTCTATAGAAAAAGTATGGAAAAGTATGGAAAAAATATACTATTTTTCACTTATATTTTTCCTATCTCTGGCCCTGACACACAGAAGGTATTGCACAGATGTCACAAGTCACTGCAGACACCCTCTATAGAAAAAGTATGGAAAAGTATGAAATAATTGATGGCTGTATTATATTGCTGCTACCACACACAATAGTCCTTAAAAGGACTTTTGGGTGTTTGAAACGTTTTTCAACTAAATAGATTGCGATCACACTCCCTACACCAGGCATCCTCAAACTGTGGCCCTCCAGCTTTTGTAAAACTACAACTCCCAGCATGCCCGAACAGCCTACAGCTATCAGCCTACAGCAGGGCATTGTGAGAGTTGCAGTTTTACAACAGCTGGAGGGCCACAGTTTGAGGATGCCTGACCTACACTATTTGTCCCTTCCTAAGCGCAGCTCTCCCTGACTAATAATGAGCCGAAATGTGCCATCGAGGGCTATATAGCACCCGATCACGTGTTCCGGCCAGCCAATCACTGTAATGCCAGTAACCAACAAGGCTACGGCATTACAGTGATGGCAGTACCTACCTGCACGTTTATTGGCTGCATAGCAGCCAAGAAACGTGCGGGGAGGAGACTTGAGCATGGTGCTCGAGCACATGCAGTACTCGGCCAAGTACCGCCATATGCCGAGCATAGCGATCATCGAGCCGAACAGCAGTTCGGCCGAGCATGCTCGCTCAAAACTAGTCTCCTCATGTCGCTGCCACCTCACCACTATGTCACTGCCATATAGATACAACGGTATTGCCGTCCTCACGAAGAGCTGAAGGACCTGTGATGACACCACAGTCCAGTGCTGAAGGCAGTGGTGGAGAAGGATGATGTCAGCATTATGTGAACAGTGCAGGAGAGGATGGCGCTCAGCAATGAAGAGAAGTCCTGTGGAAGAAGTTGTGGTGAGGTGTGTGTCAGAGGTAAGTGAAGGGATAGATTCTCAGTATGAGAAGCAGAGTAATGCTGGGAGTTGTGGTTATTTAACTGGGACTGTATGTTAGGACTGAAGGGAGGGATGTTATTTACATTGGACTGTTTGTTGAGGAAGTGATGTTATTTACATGGGACTGCATGTTAAAGGTGGCTGGGCAGGGTGATGTTATTTACATGGAATGTGCGTTGGGGGTGGCTAGTGAGGGGATGATGTTATTTACATGGGACTGTATTTTGAAGGCAGCTGTGGGAGGGGTTATGTTATTTACATGGGACTGTATGTTGGTGGTGGCTGTGGGAGGGATTGATGTTATTTAAATGGGACTGAATGTTGGAGCAACAGTATTATGGTGTCCTAAGGGCAACATAAACTAGTGACAGATCCCCTTAGCAAAATGCTGGGCTGGTTTCTTTAATTGACCCAGCCATTTTGCTAAAATCTTGTAATGAACAGCACCAGTGAATGCAGATGACTACTGAATATCCCCCCCCCCCCCCCCCGTTGGGAAAAAACTGTCAATCAGTGGCAGGGGGCGGAGAAAGCCAGAAGCTCATGAATATCAGGACTAGAGTTGAGCGAACACCTGGATGTTCGGGTTCGAGAAGTTCGGCCGAACTTCCCGGAAATGTTCGGGTTCGGGATCCGAACCCGATCCGAACTTCGTCCCGAACCCGAACCCCATTGAAGTCAATGAGGACCCGAACTTTTGGGCACTAAAAAGGCTGTAAAAAAGCCCAGGAAAGAGCTAGAGGGCTGCAAAAGGCAGCAACATGTAGGTAAATCCCCTGCAAACAAATGTGGATAAGGAAATGAATTAAAATAAAAATTAAAAAAATAAAAATGAACCAATATCAATTGGACAGAGGTCCCATAGCAGAGAATCTGGCTTCACGTCAGCAGAGAATCAGTCTCTTCATGCCATAGCAAAGAATCTGGCTTCATGTCAGCAGAGAATCAGTCTCTTCATGCCATAGCAGAGAATCTGGCTTCATGTCAGCGCAGAATCAGTCTTCATGTCATAGCAGAGAATCAGGCTTCACGTCACCCACCACTGGAACAGGCCACTGTCACACATTTAGGCCCAGGCACCCAGGCAGAGGAGAGAGGTCCCGTAACAGAGAATCTGGCCTTATGTCAGCGCAGAATCTGTCTTCATGTCATAGCAGAGAATCAGGCTTCACGTCACCCACCACTGGAACAGGCCACTGTCACACATTTAGGCCCAGGCACCCAGGCAGAGGAGAGAGGTCCCGTAACAGAGAATCTGGCCTTATGTCAGCGCAGAATCTGTCTTCATGTCATAGCAGAGAATCAGGCTTCACGTCACCCACCACTGGAACAGGCCACTGTCACACATTTAGGCCCAGGCACCCAGGCAGAGGAGAGAGGTCCCGTAACAGAGAATCTGGCCTTATGTCAGCGCAGAATCTGTCTTCATGTCATAGCAGAGAATCAGGCTTCACGTCACCCACCACTGGAACAGGCCACTGTCACACATTTAGGCCCAGGCACCCAGGCAGAGGAGAGAGGTCCCGTAACAGAGAATCTGGCCTTATGTCAGCGCAGAATCTGTCTTCATGTCATAGCAGAGAATCAGGCTTCACGTCACCCACCACTGGAACAGGCCACTGTCACACATTTAGGCCCAGGCACCCAGGCAGAGGAGAGAGGTCCCGTAACAGAGAATCTGGCCTTATGTCAGCGCAGAATCTGTCTTCATGTCATAGCAGAGAATCAGGCTTCACGTCACCCACCACTGGAACAGGCCACTGTCACACATTTAGGCCCCGGCACCCAGACAGAGGAGAGGTTCATTCAACTTTGGGTTGCCCCGCAATATAATGGTAAAATGAAATTAAAAATAGTATTGAATGAGGAAGTGCCCTGGAGTAGAATAATATATTGTTAAGGGGAGGTAGTTAATATCTAATCTGCACAAGGGATGGACAGGTCCTGTGGGATCCATGCCTGGTTCATTTTTATGAACGTCAGCTTGTCCACATTGGCTGTAGACAGGCGGCTGCGTTTGTCTGTAATGACGCCCCCTGCCGTGCTGAATACACGTTCAGACAAAACGCTGGCCGCCGGGCAGGCCAGCACCTCCAAGGCATAAAAGGCTAGCTCTGGCCACGTGGACAATTTGGAGACCCAGAAGTTGAATGGGGCCGAACCATCAGTCAGTACGTGGAGGGGTGTGCACAGGTACTGTTCCACCATGTTAGTGAAATGTTGCCTCATGCTAACACGTTCCGTATCAGGTGGTGGTGCAGTATTCCGCACACGTTAAAATGTGGGCAACTCTGCTGTCGTTGCGCAGGCACTGCAGCATGTAGTCGCTCATGTGTGACAGGCTGCCCAGAGGTAAGGACAAGCTGTCCTCTGTGGGAGGCGTATCGTCATCGTCCTGTGTTTCCCCCCAGCCACGCACCAGTGATGGGCCCGAGCTGCTTTGGGTGCCACCCCGCTGTGAACATGCTTCATCCTCATCCTCCTCCACCTCCTCCTCATCTTCGTCCTCCTCGTCCTCCAGTAGTGGGCCCTGTCTGGCCACATTTGTACCTGGCCTCTGGTGTTGCCAACAACCTCCCTCTGAGTCACTTTGAAGAGACTGGCCTGAAAGTGCTAAAAATGACCCCTCTTCCTCCTCTTCCTCCTGGGCCACCTCCTCTTCCATCATCGCCCTAAGTGTTTTCTCAAGGAGACATAGAAGTGGTATTGTAACGCTGATAACGGGGTCATCGCCACTGGCCATGTTGGTGGAGTACTCGAAACAGCGCAACAGGGCACACAGGTCTCGCATGGAGGCCCAGTCATTTGTGGTGAAGTGTGTCTGATCCGCAGTGCGACTGACCCGTGCGTGCTGCAGCTGAAACTCCACTATGGCCTGCTGCTGCTCGCACAGTCTGTCCAGCATATGCAAGGTGGAGTTCCACCTGGTGGGTACGTCGCATATTAGGCGGTGAGCGGGAAGGCCGAAGTTACGCTGTAGCGCAGACAGGCGAGCAGCGGCAGGGTGTGAACGCCGGAAGCGCGAACAGACGGCCCGCACTTTATGCAGCAGCTCTGACATGTCGGGGTAGTTGCGAATGAACTTCTGCACCACCAAATTCAGCACATGCGCCAGGCAAGGGATGTGCGTCAAACCGGCTAGTCCCAGAGCTGCAACGAGATTTCGCCCATTATCGCACACACACCACCAGGCCGGGCTTGAGGCTCACCGGCAGCAACCACTCGTCGGTCTGTTGTTCTATACCCCGCCACAACTCCTGTGCGGTGTGGGGCCTGTCCCCCAAACATATGAGTTTCAGAATGGCCTGCTGACGTTTACCCCGTGCTGTGCTGAAGTTGGTGGTGAAGGTGTGTGGCTAACTGGATGAGCAGGTGGAAGAAGAGGAGGAGGAAGCTGAGTAGGAGGAGGAGGAGACAGGAGGCAAAGAATGTTGCCTTGCGATCCTTGTCGGCGGAAGGTCGTGCGCCAAACAGCTCTCCGCCTGGGGCCCAGCCGCCACTACATTTACCCAGTGTGCAGTTAGGGAGATATAGCGTCCCTGGCCGTGCTTACTGGTCCACGTATCTGTGGTTAGGTGGACCTTGCCACAGATGGCGTTGCGCAGTGCACACTTGATTTTATCGGACACTTGTTTGTGCAGGGAAGGCACGGCTCTCTTGGAGAAGTAGTGACGGCTGGGAACAACATACTGTGGGACAGCAAGTGACATGAGCTGTTTGAAGCTGTGTGTGTCCACCAGCCTAAATGACAGCTTTTTATAGGCCAGTAGTTTAGAAATGCTCGCATTCAGGGCCAGGGATCGAGGGTGGCTAGGTGGGAATTTACGCTTTCTCTCAAATGTTTGTGAGATTGAGAGCTGAACGCTGCCGTGTGACATGGTTGAGATGCTTGGTGACGCAGGTGGTGGTGTTGGTGGTACATCCCATGTTTGCTGGGCGGCAGGTGCCAACGTTCCTCCAGAGGCGGAGGAAGAGGCCGAGGCGGCGGCAGCAGCAGAAGAGGCCGAGGCAGCAGCAGAAGAGGTAGCAGGGGGAGCCTGAGTGACTTCTTTGTTTTTAAGGTGTTTACTCCACTGCAGTTCATGCTTTGCATGCAGGTGCCTGGTCATGCAGGTTGTGCTAAGGTTCAGAACGTTAATGCCTCGCTTCAGGCTCTGATGGCACAGCGTGCAAACCACTCGGGTCTTGTCGTCAGCACATTGTTTGAAGAAGTGCCATGCCAGGGAACTCCTTGAAGCTGCCTTTGGGGTGCTCGGTCCCAGATGTCGGCGGTCAGTAGCAGGCGGAGTCTCTTGGAGGCGGGTGTTCTGATTTTGCCCACTGCTCCCTCTTTTGCTACGCTGTTGGCTCGGTCTCACCACTGCCTCTTCCTCCGAACTGTGAAAGTCAGTGGCACGACCTTCATTCCATGTGGGGTCTAGGACCTCATCGTCCCCTGCATCGTCTTCCACCCAGTCTTGATCCCTGACCTCCTGTTCAGTCTGCACACTGCAGAAAGACGCAGCAGTTGGCACCTGTGTTTCGTCATCATCAGAGACGTGCTGAGGTGGTATTCCCATGTCCTCATCATCAGGAAAAATAAGTGGTTGTGCGTTAGTGCATTCTATCTCTTCCACCCCTGGGGAAGGGCTAGGTGGATGCCCTTGGGAAACCCTGGCAGAAGAGTCTTCAAACAGCATAAGAGACTGCTGCATAACTTGAGGCTCAGACAGTTTCCCTGATATGCATGGGGGTGATGTGACAGACCGATGGGCTTGGTTTTCATGAGCCATCTGTGCGCTTTCTGCAGAAGACTGGGTGGGAGATAATGTGAACGTGCTGGATCCACTGTCGGCCACCCAATTGACTAATGCCTGCACCTGCTCAGGCCTTACCATCCTTAGAACGGCATTGGGCCCCACCAAATATCGCTGTAAATTCTGCTGGCTACTGGGACCTGAGGTAGTTGGTTCACTAGGACGTGTGGCTGTGGCAGAACGGCCACGTCCTCTCCCAGCACCAGAGGGTCCACTAACACCACCACGACCATGTCCACGTCCGCGTCCCTTATTAGATGTTTTCCTCATTGTTCCCGTTCACCACAATTTTGAGAATGGCAAATTTGGGAATGGTTTTTCAACCCAGAAAAAAAAGTGTGCTTTTACGGTCACTACAAATAACTTGACCAGCTAAAACAGTACAGATTTGGTTAAATAGAGATGTGAGGCCTGTTTTTTTTTGCGCTGTGTGACAGGTATAGGTTTAATCACAGAATCAGACTTCTATCAGCACGCTAGCGTGTGTCTTAGGTTTTTCTGAATGACACTATCACTAGCTTCAATGTAAGATATTCTTTTTGGGATAGATTTCAAGTAGGCCTCAAATACCAGAAACTAGTTATTTTGAGAATGGCAAATTTGGGAATGGTTTTTCAACCCAGAAAAAAAAGTGTGCTTTTACGGTCACTACAAATAACTTGACCAGCTAAAACAGTAGAGATTTGGTTAAATAGAGATGTGAGGCCTGTTTTTTTTTGCGCTGTGTGACAGGTATAGGTTTAATCACAGAATCAGATTTCTATCAGCACGCTAGCGTGTGTCTTAGGTTTTTCTGAATGACACTATCACTAGCTTCAATGTAAGATATTCTTTTTGGGATAGATTTCAAGTAGGCCTCAAATACCAGAAACTAGTTATTTTGAGAATGGCAAATTTGGGAATGGTTTTTCAACCCAGAAAAAAAAGTGTGCTTTTACGGTCACTACAAATAACTTGACCAGCTAAAACAGTACAGATTTGGTTGAATAGAAATGTCAGGTCTGTTTTTTAGGCGCTGGGTGACAGGCTCAACTTGCCCCTGATGTAATATATGGCCAAAAAATAACCACACTGTTGATGGTTAAATGCACTTGGGTGACACAGGCTCAGACTGCAGCTGATGTAGTATATGGCCAAAAAATAATCAGACTGTCGATGGTTAAATGCACTTCGGTGACACAGGCTCAGCCTGCAGCTGATGTAGTATATGGCCAAAAAATAACCAGACTGTTGATGGTTAAATGCACTTCGGTGACACAGGCTCAGCCTGCAGCTGATGTAGGATATAGCACAAAATAACCACACTATCGATGGTTAAATACACTTGGTGATAGCTTGTGCTGGCGCACCACAAGTCACAAAATGGCCGCCGATCACCCCAGAAAAAAAGTGATCTAAACACGCGCAGGGCAGCCTCAAAAAAGTGAGCAAGTCAATAATAGCACTTCAATGATCCACAGCTGCAGATCGATCACAGAATGAAGTCTTTTGGAGGAGTTAATCTGCCTAATCTCGCCCTAACGTCGCAGCTGCAACCTCTC
Source organism: Bufo bufo (assembly GCF_905171765.1). Lineage (NCBI taxonomy): Eukaryota > Metazoa > Chordata > Amphibia > Anura > Bufonidae > Bufo > Bufo bufo. Next base: position 392,424,981 of record NC_053393.1, on the reverse strand, counting down.
CCTATACTGATCATAGCAGAGTGACGTGCGGCGCTACGTGACTCCAGCTTAAATAGAGGCTGGGTCACATGGTGCACTGGCCAATCACAGCCATGCCAATAGTAGGCAAGGCTGTGATGGCCTCTTGGGGCAAGTAGTATGATGCTTGTTGATTGGCTGCTTTGCAGCCTTTCAAAAAGCGCCAAGAAAGCGCCGAACACCGAACCCGAACCCGGACTTTTACGAAAATGTTCGGGTTCGGGTCCGTGTCACGGACACCCCAAAATTCGGTATGAACCCGAACTATACAGTTCGGGTTCGCTCATCCCTAATCAGGACTCATTGGCATGTGCTGGAGCTGTTAGGCCTCTTTCACACGGGCGAGATTTCCACGCGGGTGCAATGTGTGAGGTGAACGCATTGCACCCGCACTGAATCCAGACCCATTCATTTCTATGGGGCTGTGCACATGAGCGGTGATTTTCACGCCTCACTTGTGCGTTGTGTGAAAATCGCAGCATGCTCTACTTTGTGCATTTTTCACGCAATGCAGGCCCCATAGAAGTGAATGGGGCTGCATGGAAATCGCAAACATCCGCAAGCAAGTGCGGATGCAGTGCGATTTTCACGCACGGTTGCTAGGAGACGATCGGGATGGAGACCTGATCATTATTATTTTCCCTTATAACATGGTTATAAGGGAAAATAATAGCATTCTGAATACAGAATGCATAGTAAAATAGGGCTGGAGGGGTTAAAAAAAAAAGAAAAATAATTAAACTCACCATAGTGATGGATCATGTGATGGACCATGTGATGAGTGCAGTAATGTCATCAAAGGTCCTTTACCCAGGTCCTGAAGAAAGAAGAAAGAAGAGAAGCCGGCTGCACGAACAAGTGGATTAAGGTAAGTTAATTAATATATTTATTTTTAACCCCTCCAGCCCTATTTACTGAAGTATTAAGAATGCTATTATTTTCCCTTATAACCATGTTATAAGGGAAAATAATATAATCTACACAACACCTAACCTAAACCCGAACTTCTGTGAAGCAGTTCGGGTTTGGGTACCAAACATGACGATTTTTCTCACGCATTAAAACGTTTTGCACTCGCGCTGAAAAATCGCGCATTTTCCCGCGACGCTCCCGCATCTTATCCGGCCCAAAACCATGACGCCCGTGTGAAAGAGGCCTTACAGTGGTGAAAACAGGGAAAATGTCAACATAAAATAAGCTATTGTTTAAGTCAAGTTTTTATATTAAATGTTTTTTTTTTATGTTTGTTTTTTCTTATTTATTTTTTGGTGATTTTTTTTTTCCTGTCACTATATATAAAAAATCATTAAAATGATGTTTTTCACAATGGCCACTAAGACTTCCTGTTTAGAGATATGTTTTACAGGAGCCAGCATGGGCGGAAGACACAATAGACAGAAGTCAACCTTATTGACTTATTTTGGAGAGTTGTCTAGTCATGTTCTCTGTGCAGTGTCACTGTGCCTGGACAGAGTAGATAAGCTCTGATAATCATCCATTGTGAATGGTGGATCCTGTGTTATCTTTATATAGGTATTATCTTTCATTGTAATGCTGCCTGTGATTATAATGAGATGACTGCTGAAAAGGGATCTGTCCTTACATATTATTGTGCTTAGTGACCAGTGTTCGAAAAATGTATTTGTATGGCATGGGAAATTGAAGAAAAAATACACGATAAACCAAAAAATGTCATTTAAACAATAGGTCAATTTTTGATGACACATTTCCTTTAAATATTTACACATTTATGTAAATTGTTTCCATTTAGTGGTCTTTTAATTTTAAAATATTCATCACTGTCTACATGAAAAATAAAAAAAACCTTACCACTTTAAATGTACAGTACACTGTTGCTCCTTATCTGTAATAAATTTGGCATTTAAAGCTCAGTATCTTTATAACACATAATATTCTTGTCTTTTCTGTTCCTAAAATAGCAAATCAAGCGCTATCATTCCCATACTCCAATCTGTTCCTAGGGGGGTAACATATGGAAGCGAAAACCTAATAGACAAGTATTATTATCTCATGATCACTTGCACTGTAGTGAGTAATAGTCTTCTATAGACAAAGGCTATTTTGTTTGCAGCCTAGGGCAGCACTTGCCATTGGTGGCTGACTATAAAAGATCTAGAAATAAGCATTCCAGCCAAGTGCAGGATCCATTAGTCACGCACAACTTTCCAATAACAAAAAAATATTTAAAAATAGACTCGGTTATAAGCATTTCTTGTTTAAATGGCAAATAATTGCAGATGGCTAAAATCTGAAATGATTTCAAGCTGGAAATGCAAAAAAAAAAACTAAGGCAAGTAATTAAGTATATTTCATTTAGAATATAGTAAGGGCTCATGCACACGAGCGTATTTTCTTTCCGTGTCCGTTCCGTTTTTTTGTGGACCGTATGCGGAACCATTCATTTCAAAGAGTCCGCAAAAAAAAACTGATGTTTTTTTTTCTGTGTGCATTCCAGTTCCGTATGTCTGTATTTCCGTTCCGCAAAAAAATAGAACATGTCCTATTATTGTCCGCATTACGGACAAGGATAGTCCTGTTCTATTTGAAGCCAGCTGTTCCGTTCCGCAAAATACGGAATGCACACAGACCTCATCCGTATTTTTTGCGGATCCATTTTTTGCAGACCTCAAAATACATACGTTTGTGTGCATGAGCCCTAAGTCTGTGGGAAAATAAGTACTGACGTAAGATTGATGTAGTACTTTATTTAGCTGAATCATCTGCAGTTGCCTCACTTGTGTGGACATTTCCCTTTTGTTGGATTTAGTGTGGGCTGACGGAATGCAAGTCCCATCCTTGAGCAATTACTTTATATTAAATTATCTCCCAGCTGCACGTGTTTAATGAATAGATACATTTTTTGCCAGTTGTTTCTTGTATATTGTTCATTTCTATGTCTCTGTTTTCACAAGGTCTAAACTGAAAATTTTAAATGAATATACTGGATTTATTCCTACCATAAAGTGTTGCGGATTTAAAGAGACAGAGACACATTTTAATGTGTGTATTCAGATGTGAGTGTTTTAGCACGGTCTGTGTTTTTAGCACGGATGCATGCTCTATTTTGTCCCTGTTCATGAATCCATCGCGCTCATTATAGTCTATGGGTCTGTGAAAACGACGTATGCTACACGGATGCCATCCGTGTTGCATGGATAATTAGGAAGAGATGCTTTGAAAATTATTTTTCAGCTCTGCACTTTCAGTGAAACAGCATGGCACACGGACAGCAAAAAACAGACTCACGGACCCGTCACAGACAGCTTCACGGATGCATCACTGACCATATAGCTCCATATAGTTAAATGAATGTAAAAAAAAAAACTATCCCTATATTGTCGAGGTCAGGGGTATTGCTAGGGCCTCAAAAGATCCAGGGCCCAAGCCACAATGAATATGGCCCAGTTCTCTAAGTCACCACCCCTCCTTTCACACACCGCATTTTACTGTATTTGTTATACAGCAGCACATACCTCTCACATCCAGGGCCTCCCAGGTGATGTCTCCTCTGAAGTAGATCTTCTACTTGTCATCATCTTCTCCATTCAGTCCGGACAACGTCTTTCAGCCATGCCTCGTCTATGCAGAGTGTGACACACAGACATCTTTCTCACCTTTCTATCATCTTCCCCCAACCTGGAGTCCCAACAGTGTTATCCTGCTACTAGCTGTGCTCCCCAATACTCCAAAATACCTCAAAGTCCCACAAGTAGCAATTTCCTTCTAGAATGCCCTCATTAGTAATACTGCCCCCTCAAGTGCCCCTAACAGTGATACTTCTCTGCAAGAGTGTCTCCATTAGTTGAAGACTAGAGCCCTCCAAAGTTAATAATGACCTTACAGAGCCCCAGTAGAAATAAGGCCCCATATTTTTCTCCCAGTGGTAAAAAAGGTCTCTACAGACACCTCAATAGTAATAAGGCCCCCATAGTGCTCTTAGTAGAAATGAGGTGGATCTATAAGTCACTCTTCTAGAGCCCCCAGTAGTAATCAGAACATCTAATGTCCCCTATATTTAAAATGTCACTACAGTTCCCCCAGTATTTATATTGCCCCTTACTATTATAATTCTCGCCTTGAAGCGCCCCCAGTATTTATAATACCCCTGGAGTTATATTCCTACCTTCAGTATCCTCAGAAATTATAATTCCTCAGGCCCACCACTATACAGTCCCATGTAAATAACATTATTTCCCTCTATCTGCCATAGAGTAGTGATGAGCGGCATAGGCAGTATTAGTTTTCGCGATATTTTGCTAATTTTTCGCATAATATTCGCAATTAATTCACGAATTCTAGAATTCGCAATCTCCAGTCGCAAATAGGCACTAATGATGCACATTTTTTTTGCGCAATACATGCAACTTCACATTTTATCATGTCTGAGTAGATATTACTGATTGGTGCACTAAGTATTGTTGTGATATCACAGCACTGTGTCTAACAGAGACACTAATCCCTATCACAGCACAGTAATTCCTATCACACTACCTGACACCCTGCACTGGAACCAGGTACACTATATCACTATCTAACATACACTGACTATCTCCCACTAACTATCTGTATTATATATATGAGATTACTAACTATCTAATGTAATTGGATAAGGATCTAGATGACTCAGCAGAGCACAGAGCACAGCAATGATACTGCTGTCTGTCTCAGAACTGCAAAAAACAGCAGAAAATGGGTGCTGGAGAGTTTCTTATATAGTAAAGGGGTAGGCAACTTTCCTATTGGTTGCTAGGGATGTTGCTAAGCTATTGTAGCCTTTTCATTGGCCCACAAGTAAGAAGCAGTAGTACTGATGAAAAAAAAAAATAGAATATTCACGATTACAAATATATAGCACTATATTCTAGATTTTCGCGAATTCTTGAAGTTCCGATATTCGCGATAAAAAAATCGCAATTAGAATATTTGCGATCAACACTACCGTAGAGTCCCATTTAAATATCATCACACCATCTTTTCAGCCCCCTCCAATATACAGTCCCATGTAAATAACATCCCTCTTTATCTACAGTCCCCTCCAAAATACAGTCCCATGTGAAAAGCATCACTTCCCTCCCTTTAGCCACCATCAACATACATTCCTATGTAAATAACATCACTCTCTCTCAAAGCTGCCTCCAACATGGAGTCCCATGTAAATACCATTGCCACCTCAAAATTCAGTCCCATGTAAATAACATCCCTCCCTCCCACAGCTGTCATCAACATACAGTCTCATGCAAATAACATCACTCCCTCCGACAGTCGCCATCAACATACAGTCCCATGTAAATAACATCACTCCCTCCCTCAGCCCCCTCCAAAATTCAGTGCAATGTAAATAACATCACTCCCTCCCACAGCCACCATCAACATATAGTCCCCTCCCGCAGCGGCCTTTAACATACAACCCCATATAAATACAGGTAACATCACCCTGCCCCAGCCACCTCCAACATGGAGTCCCATGTAAATAACATTGCCCCCTCAACATTCAGTCCAATGTAAATAACATCACTCCCTCCCCCAGCTGCCTTCAACATCTCTCTTTATCTACAGTCCCCTCCAAAATACAGTCCCATGTAAAAAGCATCACTTCCCTCCCTTTAGCCACCATGAACATACAGTCATATGTAAATAACATCACTCTCTCTCAAAGCTGCCTTCAACATGGAGACCCATGTAAATAACATTGCCTCCTCAAAATTCAGTCCAATGTAAATAACATCACTCCCTTCCACAGCCGCCATCAACATACAGTCCCATGTGAATAAAATCACCCCCTCCACAGCCACCTCCAACAAACAGTCCCATGTAAATAACATAATTGCCTTCCTAAATAACAAATTATCTCTAAAACAACTGTAGGAAAATTCCTCATTCCTGAACCATACCTGCCAACTGTGCAGACAGCATTTCACAAAAAGCAGATCTTAAAGGAAACATAGGAGGAGAGTATGCTAGAACTGCTACTTGAGTGTTTGTGTGAAGTAGTTTTGAGCTGCGCCACTTCTGCAACATGTGAAAACATTGTACTATACAGACCTCTGCTTCTCACAAGAAACTGGTCTTTTCACTCATGTTTATTAAAGAAATCTGTCACCATTTTTATGGTGTCCTAACTAATGGCAACATAAACACCCCCCATCTTCTTCCCCCACCACTACCATCACTGCCTGTTCACCTCTTAGCAACCTACCACCACTCTCCCCCTCTACACCAGAGGACTCCATCATTCACCCTTCTCCCCACATGCCCACCTTGTCCTTCACCACACTCCAAGTGAGGAAGGAACTACAGAAAATCAAGGTGCGTAAAGCTGCAGGACCAGACGGCATCAGCTCCAGGCTCCTGAAGTGCTGCTCAGACCAACTGTGTGGCATCATGGGTCACATGTTCAACATGAGCCTGAGGTTGGGGAAGACCTCCTGTGTGGTACCAGTGCCAAAAACCTCAGCAGCTACAAGCCGGTAGCACTGACTTCACACTTGATGAAGACACTCGAGAGTCTGGTTCTCAACCATCTTCACCCCCTGGTGAGGTCTTCATTGGATCCACTGCAGTTTGTCTACCAGCCTGGCATCGGGGTGGATGATGCCATCATCTACCTCCTACACCGAGCTCTAACTCACCTGGAGAGGCCTGAAGGCACTGTGAGGATCATGCTTTTTGATTTCTCCAGTGCTTTTAACACCATCCAAACTGGACTTCTGAGGGACAAGCTGGAGATGGCAGGAGTGGACCACCACATGTCACATTGGATACTTGACTACCTCACAGAATGCCCACAGTTTGTTAAATCTCAGGGTTGTGTCTCTGACAGGCTGATCTGCAGTACCGGGGCACCACAGGGAAAAGTGCTGGCACCGTTCCTCCTAACCCTCTAGACTGCAGACTTCTCCATCAACTCCCCAGGCTGCCACCTACAGAAGTTCTCTGATGACTCGGCCTTATCACAGATGAGGACGACTTGGAGTACAGACAGGGGACACAGGATTTTGTGGACTGGTGTCAGCGGAACTAGCTCCAGATCAACGCGGGCAAAACCAAGGAGCTGGTGGTGGATTTCCGAAGACACAGGCCCTCTGCTTTGGTTCCAGTGAACATACAGGGAACGGACATTGAGGTGGTGGACTCTTATAAGTACCTGGGTGTTCACCTGAACAACAAACTGGACTAGAGCCATAACACTGATGCTCTTTTCAAAAAGGGTCAGAGCAGACACTATCTGTTGAGGAGACTGAGTTCCTTTGGAGAACAGGGGACGCTCCTAACGACCTTCTTTAACTCAGTGGTGGCATCAGCCATATTCTATGGTGTGGTTGTTGGGGGAGCAGCTCATCTGTGGCTGAGAGACAGAGATTAGATAGGCTTATTAAGAAGGCCATCTCTGTCCTAGGTTGTCCCCTTGATCCAGTGCAGGAGGTGGGTGACAGAAGAACTCTAGCAAAATTAACATCACTGTTAGACAATGACTCCCACCTCATGCACTAAGCTGCTGTGGAGCTGGAGAGCTCCTTCAGTGACAGACTGCTGTATCCTAGGTGCACAAAGGAATGTTATCGGAGGGCCTTCCTCCCAGCAGCGGTTAGGATTTATAACCACCACTGTTCCCAGAAAGCCAGTAGTAAATTTTTTGGGTAAATTCTGTGTTATGTTTTTCTGTATTTTACTCTTTAATTTCTAATTACTCTTATTTTTGCTCCTGTTGTGAATGTGATTGCTGCTGTTATGCCAAAATTTCCCCACTGAGGGACAATAAAGGGATTTTCTTCTTCTTCTTCTTTATAAACTAGTGACAGGTCTCACTTTCTTTAATTGACCCATCCGTTTTGCCAAAATCTTGTATTAAACAGCTCCAGTGCATGCCAATGAGTCCTCATATTCATTAGCTCATGGCTCTCCCTGCCTACCTGCTGCTGATTTATATGTAAAAAGCTGTCAGAGTAAAGTGGGCGGGAAGAGCCGTGAGCTCATGAATATGGGGACTCATTGGCGTGTGTCCCGAAGCGGTTAGGATTTAAAAGTGAGGGCAGCAGAAAACTGGTGACAAATTCCCTTTAAAGAAAGCTGGCACCACAAAATAAAATAAAGCAAACAGTATTAATTAAGACTTCTTGGAAGAAGCAAACAACAAAAGACTGAATAAAAAATCACACCTAAAAAAAATCACACCTAAAAGTCACACCTAAAACAGTATTAATGAAAATTTGCAGATTTTTGTAGATGAAAATATAAAAAAGTAATGGGATTCGGTATATGGTGATGCATAGAAAAAAAAAATATTTTTTCCAAGTGTTTATTTTTTTTTTAAGTATGAAAACAAGAAAACAATATAGATCTTGGTATTGCTATGATTGCAATTACTGCAGAATAAAGATAATATGTCAGTGAAACATAAAACAATGAGGGAAATGTGTTTTTTCCACTTTCACTCCATTTAGATTTTATTCAGCTTCCCACTACATCATATGGAATATTAAATGGTGACATTAGAAAGTAGAATTTGTCCCATAAAAAACAAGACCTGATATAGGTTTATGAATGTAAAAATAAAAAAGTTGTGGCTCTTAGTAGCAGTGACTAAAAAGGAAAAATGACAGCATTATAGGAGCAGGAGAATGGAAAGGACAGATTCCACACATAACTGAGCCGAATGGGGCCCACGGGCCCGATAGACAATAATGGGGTCCGTTAGGTTTCCGCTCAGAGGAAGATTGTTTGAAGCAGAGACAAAAGTCCTGCATGCACGACTTTTGTCTCCGCTTCAAAAATCTTCCACCGAGCGGAAACCTAACGGAGCCCATTAAAATTTATGGGGCCCATGGGCTCCGTTCAGCTCAGCTACGTGTCAAATCCATCCTTTCCGTTTTCCTGCTCAGTTATTGGAGCAGGAGAACGAGGTTGTGACCTCAGCCTTATGCACACGACCATATGCATTTTGTGGTTTTCATGTTCTATGTTTTTGTGGAATGGAAATACAGAAGCTGAAAGCACACAGATCATCCATATATCCGTTCTACAAAAAGATAGAATATGTCCTATAATTGGCCCAAAAATATGGACCACGGACCCATTGAAGTCAAAAAAATGTCAAAAAAATGCAGACAGCATACAGACCACATCTGCATTATGTGGATCTGTGGTTTGTAGGCCACGTAATGGAAATGGTTGTGTGTATGAGGCATTAATGAAAAGAATTCATGTAATGCAATGAGATAAAACTACGCAATTTTTATTACACCTTACTTTCAAACAGAATTCCAATTTTTTTATTTAACAAATGAGTATTTGTACATGTCATTTATTAAAAAATATTAAAGCTTTATTCATTACCAAAATCAGGTCTTAAATGTCATCTGTATGATTAAAACATTGTACAGCTCCATTAGGTAGCACTTAGGCTGTCAAGACAGAGCCATTCATTTTAAGAAAATATAAAATGTCATTGACTTTGAGGAATTAATTTTACAAAATAATTATTCACCTTTTATCAATCAGATTAATAGCAATTGAAAAAGTATGGCTTGTCTTTAGGGAAACATTGAACAGGATAATAGTAAATCTGGCCTAACAAATTGTTTCCATCCCACATATCACGCTACCTCTTTGATCACAAAGACCATGCATGTAAACTTATTGCAATGCATCTTAGCTGCTCGCTTGTTAAACAAGAGCTTCTGTGTGGCAACAGTCACATGTTTTATTTACTTGACTTCCTGGCTTACGTTTTTATCACGGTATTCATCTTCCTCAGATGACTGTAACATGCAAACCATATGCTGGGAGACTGGGAAGAGAATTACAGGGATGACAATGTATGTGTTCATTACAGCTACTGCCATGTGAGCAGTCAAATGATGACAGATGGTAGTTTCTCATTTCTTGTTCAGTTTCTGTACTGATAATTCTAAAGATTTATTGTATCCATGAAATGCCGTACCAGGAGTATGGAAAAAATGAACAAAAGTAACATTTATAGATTGAAGTTGAAAAAATAATCTCATCAGCAGGACTTGTCCCCCGGTGGGAGCTGACCCCCAAGGTGAAAAAGTGCCCAACTACCACTAGATTGACATTTAGCCTGGCCCCGACAATTTCCTGCCTGCGACACCACACCAATTAGCAGAGCAAGGGCAGATACTGTTTATGCGTCAGAACTAAGACTGCATAGGCACCGCTACCAGTAGCGGATGCGCAGACGCTCTTCCGAAGCCGAGCCTCTACCTTTGGAGAGCAGCTGCACAGGCAGGAAATTGTCAGGCCTGGGCTAAATGTCAATGTAGCAGCAATTGAGTTCTTTTTCACCTGCGGGACAGCCCCCCACAAGTGAAAAAGTCCTACTGATGAGACGAATCGATTCATTAGAATCAATTTGCTGATCTCTAAATTGTATACATATAAGACTAGAATAAAGCTGTTTTTTCTCAAAGGGAACCTGTCACGTTGAAAATCAGTATCAAAATAAGCATACAGCTATGTAGGATAGGGATCCTGAAACATAACCATACCTTTCTTATGAAAATCTATTCCTCTAATCCTGACAAATGCTTATTTTTATTTTTATGTAGATAAGGTTCTTGGTGCATCATGGCTGGGCCCACTCTATTCGGTCCACCTGGCTTCCCCGTGTCAGGACTTCTGGCTCTGAAATCTCAAGGACTGTCAGACGAACAAGAAGGGCAGGTGCCGCGTTGCTTTATTGGTGGAGCAATGGTGCACTGAAAACTTTCTTTGCATAAAAATAAAAAGAAGCCTTTCTCAGAAGTAGAGGACTGGATTTTCACAAGAAACATATGGTTGTGGATTTTCTGGAGTACTGTACCCATCTTACATGGCAGTTTCCTTATTTTGAAACCAACTTTGGAGGTGACAAATTCCTTTTTAAGACATACCCTAATACTCAAGGCTATGCAAAAAGAAAAAAGAAAAAGCTACATTGCTCTTCAGTGTACAGATATTTTGGCATAGTACAGAATCACAGTATGATTTATGACATTATGACACAGCAGTGTAAGCAAGTAGGCACAACTCTTGTAGAAACGTTAGTGTCTAAAGTAGGCCTTCTCAATTTTCTTCTGCTGTAAACCTTTCCATTGGTCACGTACTGTAAATTTTTTAAAAAATGACCTCAATTTATGTTAAAATGTATCACTTAAACCCAGCAGAACATTTCAATAAGCATAAAAGGAGTCAGCGATGTTGCTAAACCAGAGATTGAGGCTATCATAAAAATGCCATGACTAAGGATAGCATGAGTCTGTCCAAAACGCCATGATGTCCATAGGCCATGATGTACTACATGGATGTTATGCTTTTAATGTGATGTAATAAAGGCGAAGATTTTAAAGACATGTTGCTGGATTTTCTCTGTTTCATATGGTAATCATAGAAAGCACAGGGGCGTTGCTAGGTTAAGGGCTGTTTCACACGAGTGGATGCCGGATGCAGTCTGCATCGGGTCTTGGCACTCTTTCACGGAGCGGATGACACGCACGGCATCCGCTCGTGTGAAACAGCCCTAAAACATTTGGGGTCTGGGCCCCTGATGTTTTGTCCCAGGCCCTGAATGTCCCACTGTACATGCCAGCTAGATGCAACTGTATTGCCATCCTCAGGACGGCAGTACAATTGAATGTAATGCACTGGAAGATCTGAAGGACCTGCGATGATGTCTCCATCATGTGACCAGTGCAGGAGAGGACTGCAGTGAAGAGGAAAAGTACTGGGGGAAGAAGCTGTGGTGAGGTCTGCTATAAGAGGAGAGGTAAATGAAGGGAAATGCAGAGGAATGCTGGGAGTTGTGATTATTTAACTAGGACTGTATGTTAGGGCTGAAGGGAGGGATGTTATTTACATGGGGCTGTATGGTGTAGGGAGGAATATAACTACAGGGGGCACAATATTATAAATCCAGGGGACATTATAGGCGTTCTTATTACCAGGGGCTCTATAGAGCCATCTTATTTCTACTAAGAGCATTATGTGGGGGCTTATTACTACTGAGGGGTCTGTAGAGAGCTTTATTACCACTGGGGGAACAATAGGGGGCCTTTTCTACTAAGGGGGTACTCTTGGGAAGCATTTTCACAGTTGGGGGCACTGTAGGCATCAGCACCTGGCAAACCTGGACAAGTGCCAGGGCCCACTCAGGTCTATGCTAAGGATCGCAGAACAGGGAATCCCCCAGTGTTACTGAACAGTCAGGCTAAATCCATATATGGAGTCAGTACTATGAACATGAAGGGGGTATACCCAAGCATTATCAGTATTCTTGGGGACACCAAGTGTATTAAAGTCAAATTTTGCCTCTATTTTTGAAACATTTCTGCCAGGATTTTAACTCACAACATTTTACATTAGCGGCAAGAGCCTTAACCACTGAGCTATGAAGCTCAATGCTAAACTCTGGTACAAAAACCTCATAGTAGTTTCTTATGTATTAGGTATTCCTATACAGCAGAAGTATAATTATATATATATATATATATATATATATATATATATATAAATAAATAAAGTCCGCAGCACTCCTTGAAATAAAAAATGTGCAGTTTATTCACACATGTCAGAAAAATGACAACGTTTCAGTTCTCTCACAGAACCTTTCTCAAGTCAACTGACTTGAGAAAGGTTCTATGAGAGAAGTGAAACGTTGTCATTTTTCTGACATGTGTGAATAAACTGCACATTTTTTATTTCAAGGAGTGCTGCGGACTTTCTTTATTTGTTTATCTGCCCTGGTCGAGGGACCACCGCGGGCACCGTATAACAGAGAAAAAGGAGTGCTGCCTAACCTTTTCTATGATGCTATATATGTATATATATATATAATCATACTTCTGATATATATGAATGCATACTATGTGGGGAAACTACTACGGAGGTTTTTAGCCATAATATATGTACAGCAGGTTAACATGAAGCTCTATAGCCCAGTGGTTAAGGTTCTTGACTTTAAAGTAGAAGGCTGTGAGTTCGAAACCCAGCATAATCTTTTTAAAAATAGAGGCTAAATAGACACACCAACCTTTTTAATTTGTGTAACTATTATGTTTTGTTGGGAAAGATGGCAACCCTAACAGAACCCCTGCTTCCCGGTGACCCCCATAACTTTTTTTTATAGTTATGTCTACAGAGATGTGTGGGGGCTCATTTGAGGGAAATCTGTCTTTTTTTACAATGCCGTTTTGGGGTGTGTATGACTTGATCACTTTTTATTCAATTTTCTTGGGAGATAAAGTGATGAAAAAACGGCAAATCAGACTTTTTTTATTTTTTTCTGTTACATCCTTCACCATAAGGACTAACTTATTCTTATATTTTAATACTATGGGTGTTTTTGCATGCGACGATGCCCATCATTTTATTCTTTTTTTGTTCATTTTTGGGGAAAGTGGGGTGATTTTACATTTTTTAAATATTTTCCCCAAAAATGTTTTACTTTTTTTAAATTACTTTTCATCAGATTGCAACTTATACAGAATAATGGAAATTGCTCCATTATTCTCTATAGAAATCACTATATTACAGTTTAGTGCTGCCATCTAGTGGCCTGAACTGGGATATACTAACAATGAGCCTGGAAACCTAGTACAGGCTGCGGCTCATTTTTAGAACAGGGTGCTTTCCCTGATCTCCGCTGGGGGAAGGCGTGTCTGAGCAGGAAGCCCGCGCTTCAGTTTTTTAACACTCTCAGATGCTGTGGTGACATTTGACAAATGCCACAAGGTGACCCACTGAGATTTATCGCCCAAGGGCCCACATGAACCTGGAGCCGGCCCTGACTGTAGGGGGCAGTATTACTAGTGAGGGTATTCCTGGGGCGCATTATCACTGTTGGGGGCACAGTGATCTAAATTACTATTGGTGGGACTATGAGGAGCACTATTACTATGGGGGGGCACTAATATTTCTTCAGGATAGTATTTGGGGTATTGGAGAGCACAACAAGCAGCAGGATAATGTGGAGACTCCAGGTTAGGAGATGATGATAGAAAAGTGCGGAATCTAAGATGTCTGTGTGTCACACTGAAAGAAGTTGTACGGACCAAATGGAGAAGATGATGACAGAAAAGATCTACATCGGAGGAGACGTCACCTGTAGGCGCTGGATTTGAGAGGTATGTGCTTCTGTATAGCAAGTACAGCAAAATGTGGTGTGTGGGAGGAGGGGGGATGACATAGAGAACTGGGCCATATTCATTGGGGCTTGGGCCCCGGATCTTTTGAGATCCTAGCAATGCCCCTGGCTCAGCATAAGAACATTTCTTCCAAAACTGCCTCCCTGGCTGTCTCACAAACAAGTGGGGGCCTCACCATTGAAACCTACTTCACTGTTTAAAGAAGTGCTGGTGTAAGGAAATCAGCTCATGTAACATGGAATGGCAGAAACAAGGATAAAATCAGGTGAAGAGCTGAAAGACCAAGCTGAAGTCAAACTCCAAAGTGTGTAGCATAATGGCCAATAAACATTAAACCTTAAACCCCCACTTCAGAAGAACCTAAAGATCCAGTTTTGGTTCCTTCTCTGTTTCATTTACAAAAATAACTCTGAGAAATGTGAAGCTACTCCAAGAATGCACATGACTGTAGCTAAACTTCTGAAAGATCCACCTTTTTTTCATCCATAAACATTAGAACAATAATGTCTGTGGATTCCGTCAACAATCTGATGTATATGGTCGCCTCCCAACTGTCACACACCCAGCATATGTTAATGGAACAGGCCAAACACAGCTGAAATGTTAAAATAGTCTCACCGATTTCCCACCACAGAGCAAATAAGTCCAAAGTCAGTAATTTATGCTATGTCAAAATATGTATTTTAATATTACCAATATTTTTTTTTCCATTTTGTTAGTATATTTGTACCTACTGTATTATCTTGTTAATCGAGTTGAGCGGACACCTGGATGTTTGGGTTCGACGGGTTCGGCCGAACTTCAAAAAAGTTCGAGTTCGGGACCCGAACTTGACCCGAACCAGAACCCCATTGAGGTCAATGGGGACCCAAACTTTTGAGCACTAAAATGGCTGTAAAAAAGGGATAGAAAGGGCTAGAGGGCTGCAAATGGCATCAAAATGTGGT
Source organism: Bufo bufo (assembly GCF_905171765.1). Lineage (NCBI taxonomy): Eukaryota > Metazoa > Chordata > Amphibia > Anura > Bufonidae > Bufo > Bufo bufo. The sequence continues at coordinate 392,409,854 of NC_053393.1, read as the reverse complement.
TAAGAGCATGGCAAGTGCTCTTCAAACAAATGTGGATAGGGAAATGACTTTAAATAACATAAAATATGTAAAAATAAAAAAATTATAATCTTGATCTAGGAGGACAAGGTCCATATGGAGTAGGAGGTTGAAAAGGCGGGGGATGTGGCGGTGGATGTGGAAGCGGCGGGGGAGGAGGAGGTAGCCTACACTGCTTTTTGGTTTTAAATTTATTTTTATTTTTTTAAATTAGGGTACACCCCAAAACATTGGGAAATATAACCTGTGGTTATCGGCGAATCAGGGTTCCACGCCGGAGAGGGAGGATGAGAAAGAGAGACCACATCCAAGGGAGATATATGTATTAATTTTTGGGGGATCGAGCGGAAATATGGGAAAAGTTATTGAGGCGCAAATGTGGGACAAATTACTGAAGTGCAAATGTGGGAAAAGTTATTGAGGCGCAAATGTGGGACAAATTACTGAAACGCAAATGTGGGAAAAGTTATTGAAGCGCAAATGTGGGACAACTTGTTAAAGTTTAAGCATTGAATGAAAGGAGGTGGCGCGCCTCAATTAAAGAAGAATTTCTTAAATTTTATTCCCTGTCACCAATGCAGAGCAGGGGTTTCTATCCGGCAAAATTAGAAAAATGTCACCTAACAATGTAACAGACGATTTTTTTAAAATTTATGTTCCTGTTACCTATGCAGAGGTGCCCCAGTGATGTCCACCATCCATTTGGATATCTTCTCTATCAACTTTCGATGTTCTTTTCTGAGCCTACCATGTTGATCACTGTTATCGGCGAATCAGGGTTCCACGCCGGAGAGGGAGCGTGAGAAAGAGAGACCACATCCAAGGGCGATAAATGAATAATTTTTTTTTTTAATCAAGCGAAAATGTGGTAAAAGCTGTTAAAGCGCAAATATTGAACAAATAATTTAAGCGCAAATGTTGGAAAAATTATTGAAGCGCAAATGTGGGAAAAATTTGTAACGCGCAAATGTGGGACAAATTATTGAAGCGCAAATGTGGGACAAAATAGTAAAACGCAGATGTGGGACAAATTTTTGAAGCGCAAATGTGGTACAACTTGTTAAAGTTTAAGCATTGAATTAAAGGAGGTGGCGCGCATTAATTAAAGAAGAATTTCAGAAATTTTATTCCCTGTCACCTATGCAGAGCAGGGGTTTATTCACGTCCAAAATTGTAAAATGTCAACCCAAGAATGTAACAGAAAAATTACAGAAATTTATTAACCTGTCTACTTGGTAGAGCAGGGATCTATGACAGAAAACAATTGTTTATTGTCACCCGAAAATGTAAAAGAAAAATTATTGAAATTTATTACCGTATTTTTCGCCTTATAAGATGCACCGGCCCATAAGACGCAACTAGGTTTTTGGGGAGGAAAATAAGAAAAAAATATTTTTAACCAAAAGGTGTGCTTTTGGTGGGTTTGGAACTAATGGTGGTCTGTGGATGGCACTATTACTGGGGATCTGTGAAGGACACTGTTATGGGGGGATCTGTGGATGACGGACACTGTTATGGGGGGATCTGTGGATGACGGACACTGTTATGGGGGATCTGTGGATGACGGACACTGTTATGGTGGGATCTGTGGATGACGGACACTGTTATGGGGGGATCTGTGGATGACGGACACTGTTATGGGGGGATCTGTGGATGACGGACACTGTTATGGGGGGATCTGTGGATGACGGACACTGTTATGGGGGGATCTGTGGATGACGGACACTGCTACAGGGGGGATCTGTGGATGACGGACACTGTTACAGGGGGGATCTGTGGCTGGCACTGTTACAGGGGGGATCTGTGGCTGGCACTGTTACAGGGGGATCTGTGGCTGGCACTGTGATATATGTGCCATCCACAGACCCCCCACCCCATAACAGTGCCATCCACAGACCCCCCAGCCCATAACAGTGCCATCCACAGACACTGTTATGGGGGGATCTGTGGATGACGGACACTGTTATGGGGGGATCTGTGGATGACGGACACTGTTCTGGGGGGAACTGTGGATGACGGACACTGTTATGGGGGGATCTGTGGATGACGGACACTGTTATGGGGGATCTGTGGATGACGGACACTGTTATGGGGGGATCTGTGGATGACGGACACTGTTACAGGGGGGATCTGTGGATGACGGACACTGTTACAGGGGGGATCTGTGGATGACGGACACTGTTACAGGGGGGATCTGTGGCTGGCACTGTTACAGGGGGGATCTGTGGCTGGCCCTGTTACAGGGGGGATCTGTGGCTGGCACTGTTACAGGGGGGATCTGTGGCTGGCACTGTTATATATGTGCCATCCACAGACCCACCACCCCATAACAGTGCCATCCACAGACCCCCCAGCCCATAACAGTGCCATCCACAGACCCCCCCACACCCCTTAACTGTGCCATCCATGGATCAGCCCCCCCCGCCGCCCCCCCAGTATACAAATATAAAATGTCTTATTCAATTAAAATGTATTACATATGCCCCCTCACTCCTAAATTCCTAATAGTACCTTACATCCTAATCCTAATAGGTTCTGTACAATGCCAGCGCATCACTCACTGACGTCACTTGCCTGCGCCGCCTGCTACATTCATAAAGTAGGCGGTGCAGGCACGTGACATCAGGGAGTTACGCTGCCGCCCGCCCGGCCTGCCTGCCGGCATTGTACAGAATCTATTAGGAATAGGATGTAAGGTACTATTAGGAATTTAGGAGTGAGGAGGCATATGTAATTAATTTTAATTGAATAAGACATTTTATATTACTATACCGGAGCGGCGGGGCGGGGCTATAGTACACTGACTGCACCGCCCCGCCGCTATTCCCGGCCCCCAGCTCCTCCTCCCAGTCCCTCCCCCAGCCCCCGCTCACTCGTACATCGCATCCAGCGATGTTAACCTGTCAGCATTCGCCCTATAGGACGCAGGGGCATTTCCCCCCCATTTTTTGGGGGGGAAAAGTGCGTCTTATGGGGCGAAAAATACGGTAAGCTGTCAACTATGTAGAGGAGGGGTATATTACACCCAAAAATTTGTGAATTTTAACAGAAAATGTAACAGACAAATTTTTTATTTATTTTTACCTGTCTACTAGGTATAGCAGTGGTACATCACACCCAAAAATAGGTGAATTTCACCTGAAAATGTAACAGACAAATTTTTTATTTATTTTTACCTGCCTACTAGGTATAGCAGTGGTAAATCACACCCAAAAATTGGTGAATTTCAACCAAAAATAAAACAGACCAATTATATATATATTTTTAACCTGTCTACTAGGTATAGCAGTGTTACATCACACCCAAAAAAAAAATATTTCACCCGAAAATGTAACTGACAAATGTATTTATTTTTTTAACCTGTCTACTAGGTGTAACAGTAGTACATCACACCCAAAAATTGTTTAATTTCACCCGAAAATGTAACTGACAATTTTTTTAGTTTGTTTTACCTGTCTAGTAGGTATAGCAGTGGTACATCACACACAAAAATTGGTGGATATCACCCGAAAATGTAACAGACAAAGTAGTGAAATAAAATAAGTACAAAAAAAAAAAAATATATTGATTCATGAGGTGGAGTTCCATATGGAGTAGGAGTTTGAGGAGGCGCGGTGGACGTAGCAGTGTAGGTGAAAGCGGCAGTGAAGGAGGACGAGGTAGCCAACACTGGTTTTTGGTTTTAATTTAATTTTTATTTTTTAATTAGGGTACACTCCAAAAGAGTGTGAAATATCCAAAATACAAGAATGAGCAATTACGCTGCAGTATAACAATGGCTGGTTAAGGCCAGTATACATGTCTATTCTGCACAAGGTATGTACAGGTCCTCTGGGATCCATGCCTTGTTCATTTTAATAAACGTGAGCTTGTCCACATTGGCACGTTCAGATAATACACTGGCTGCAGGGCAGGCCAGCACCTCCAAGGCGTAAAGGGCAAGCTCAGGCCATGTACCCAATTTGGAGACCCAGAAGTTGAAGGGGGCAGACCCGTCATTCAGTACGTGTACGCGTGTGCACACATACTGCTCCACCATGTTGGTGAAATGCTGCTTCCTGCTAAGACGTTCCATATCAGCTGGTGGTGCTGGTTGTTGTGGCGTGCTGACAAAGCTTTTTCCACATTTCGGCCATGCTAACCCTGGCTTCTGAGTTCCTGGCGGTGCCCCAGCTGCATTGGCGACCTCTTCCTCTGCCTCTGGGAATGCCACCAGCAGCGCGTCTACCAGCGTGCGCTTGTATTCGTGCATCTTACAATCACGTTCCAGTGACGGAATTAAGTACGGTACGTTGTCCTTGTAACGGGGATCCAGCAGCGTGGCCACCCAGTAATCAGCACAAGTTAGAATGTGGGCAACTCGGCGGTCGATGCGGAGACACTGCAATATGTAATCGCTCATGTGTGCCAGGCTGCCCAGAGGCAACGAAAAGCTGTCCTCTGTGGGAGGTGTATCGTCTGTGTCCTCTGTATCCCCCCAGCCATGCACCAGTGATGGCCATGAGCTGGTCTGGGAACCATCCTGCTGTGAACTTGGTTCCTCCTCCTCAATCTCCTCCTCCTCCACCTCGTCATCCTCCAGAACTGTGCCCTGGCTGGACAATAGTGTACCTGGCGTTTGTGGGTGCAGGAACCCACCCTCGGAGCCACTTGGGAATGACTGGCCGGAAACCCTACGAAATGATCCCTCTTCCTCCTCCTCCTCCTGTGCCACATCCTCTTCCATCATCGCCAGCAGCATTTTTTCAAGGAGGCATAGAAGTGGGATAGTTACACTGAGAATGGCGTTATCGGCACTGGCCATTTTGGTGGAGTACTCGAAACAGCGCAACAAGGAACACAGGTCTCGCATGGAGGCCCAGTCATTGGTGGTGAAGTGGTGCTATTCCGCAGAGCGACTCACTCGTGCGTGCTGCAGCTGAAACTCCACTATCGCCTGCTGCTGCTCGCACAGTCTGGCCAGCATGTGCAAGATGGAGTTCCATATTGTGGGCACGTCGCATATGAGGCGGTGAGCGGGAAGGCCGAAGTTACGCTGCAGCGCTGACAGGCGAACAGCAGCAGGGGGAGAATGCCGAAAGCGCGCACAGATGGCCCGCACTTTATTCAGCAGCTCTGACATATCGGGGTAATTTTTAAGGAATCTCTGCACCACCAAATTCAGCACATGTGCCAGGCAAGGGATGTGCGTCAAACCGGCTAGTCCCAAAGCTGTTACGAGATTCCGCCCATTATCGCACACCACCAGGCCGGGCTTGAGGCTCACTGGCACCAACCACTCATCGGTCTGTCCCACAAACAGATAAGTTTTAAAACTGCCTGCTGTCGTTTACCCCTGGCTGTGCTGAAGTTGGTGGTGAAGGTGTTACGCTGAGCAGATGAGGAGCCGGTAGAGGATAAGGAAGCGGAGTAGGAAGAGGAAGCAACAGGAGGCAAACTGAAGCGCCCTGCAATCCTCGGTGGTGGAAGGACATGCGCCAAACTGCTATCCGCCTCAGGCTCATTCGCCACTGCATTTACCCAGTGTGTTGTTATGGTGATATAACGTCCCTGACCGTGCTTACTGGTCCACATATCCGTAGTGAGGTGCACCTTGCCGGCGTTGCACAGTGCACACCTGATTTTGTCCCCCACTTGGTTGTGCAGGGAAGGGATGGCTTTCCTGGAAAAGTAGTGGCGGCTGGGCATGACGTATTGTGGGACAGCCACCGCCATAACGCCTTTAAAACTATCTGTCTCCACCAGACAGAATGACAGCATTTCAAAGGCCAGTCATTTAGAAATGCTGGCATTCAGGGCTAGGGATCGCGGGTGGTAGGGGGGTACTTCCTCTTCCTCTCCAGTGTTTTGGAGATGGAGAGCTGAACGCTTCCGTGGGACATTGTGGAGATGCTTGGTGACCCAGGTGGTGGTTTTGCTGGCAGATCCTCTGTTTGTGGGGTGGCAGGTGGCACTGTCACTCCAGAGGTGGATGAAGAGGCCAAGACTGCAACAGAAGAGGAAGCAGGAGGAGCCAGAGACCTTTCTTGGTTTTTGAGGTGTCTACTCCACTGCAGCTCATGCTTAGCACTTAAATGCCTGGTCATGCAGGTTGTGCTCAGGTTGAGAACGTTTATGCCTCGCTTCAGGCTCTGATTGCACAGCGTGCAAACCACTCGTGTCTTGTCGTCAGCACATTATCTGAAGAACTGCCACGCCAGGGAACTCCTTGGAGCTGGCTTTGGTGGGCTCGGTCCCTTGCTGCGGTGGGCAGTAGCAGGCGTACTGTATAGGGGACGTCCACTCCGCTATTGCACCCTTCTTCATCTTCTGCTGTGCTAGTGGCTCTGTGCGATCACCGCCCCTTCCTCCGAACTACATAGGTCACTCGCATGACCTTGATTCCATGTGGGTCGAGGACCTCATCGTCCTCCACATCATCTTCCACCAAATCTTCACCCCTGCCCTCCTTGTCGGTCTGCACACTTTCGTAAGCCCCAGCAGTTGGCACCTGTGTTTCGTCATCATCCGAGACATGCTGCGATGGTCCTCCCATGTACTCATCTTGAAACATAAGTGGTTGGGCATTGGTGCACTTAATCTCTTTCACTTCTGGGGCAGGGATAGGTGGATGGCCCTGGGAAACCCTGCTAACAGAGTCATCAAAAAGCAGAAGAGACTGCTGCATGACTTGGGGCTCAGACTGCTTGGCTGATTTGCAAGGGGGTGAGGTGAAAGACTGATGGACATAGGCTGCAGGTGCCAACTCTGATCTTTCAGCAGGAGACTGGGTGGGAGACAATGTGAAGGAACTGGATCCACTGTCAGCAACCTCCATTACTAGAATTTCCCTTTAAGTGCAAGGATGTGGTGTTTTATACAATAAATATTAACTACTAGTGTCCCTAGGACTATATTACACCTATTAATCCTGCACCTACCTAATTGCCTAAGACTTAACTTTTATTTTTTATGCTCCTAATAATGCTTATATAACTAACTAAATCTTTAAAATTTCCAGTACATCGCAGCCATTCACATCTATTTGGTTTCCCTGTTAGGAATGACCTAACCAGGTTCGCTACTCCAGGGTAAATAAACACTAGTGCCTTTCTGGCTGCGCGCTGCCAGTATTTGTGAGGGCACTGTGTTTAGATTGACCCTGTGCTGCTTGGCTGCAACAATGTGCTGTATTAAAATTAGAGCTTCACGCTGCCCTCCGACATGTTTCGCCGTGTGCCGTCGTCTTCAGGGGTTAGGGCAGAGTGTCAGCAACCCAATCTACTATTGCCTGTACTTGTTCTGGCCTCACCATTCGTAGAGCCGCATTGGGCCCGACCAAATACAGCTGCAGGTTCTGTCGTCTACTCGCACCTGAGGAAGGGGTTTCACTTGTGCGTGTAGCTGGCACAGATCGACCACGTCCTCTCCCTGCAACAGGAGCTCCACCAGCAGCACCACGACCTGGGCCACATCCCTTATTTGACGCTCTCCTCATATTTCTCAAATTTAAGATCTTGCCCTAAATGGGTGTTTAATAGCAGAATAGAACGACAGTATGTAAAGGTTGTATCTCACACGCCCTGATCCAGACTAGGCCGCAATTAAAGATTTGTGCCCAAAATGGCTGTTTGTTTAATGACTGAATAGAACCGCAGTATGTAAAGGGTGTATCTCACACGCCCTGATCCAGACTAGGCCACAATTAAAGATTTGTGCCCAAAATGGGTGTTTGTTTAATAACTGAATAGAACCACAGTATGTAAAGGGTGTATCTCAGACGCCCTGATCCAGACTAGGCCGCAATTAAAGATTTGTGCCCAAAATGGGTGTTTGTTTAATAACTGAATAGAACCACAGTATGTAAAGGGTGTATCTCACACGCCCTGATCCAGACTAGGCCGCAATTAAAGATTTATACCCAAAATGGGTGTTTGTTTAATAACTGAATAGAACCACAGTATGTAATGGGTATATCTCACACGCCTTGATCCAGACTAGGCCGCAATTAAACTTTTTTGCCCAAAACGGGTGTTTGTTTAATGACTGAATATGATAGCAGTATATAACCCTTGAATTTTGCACGTGCTGATGCTGCAAGGCCAGAAAAATTGTGTATTTTGCCCAAAAAAGGGTGTTTTATTAATAGAAGAATATAACCACAGTATCTAAATGGTGTATCTCACACCGACTGATCCAGACTAGGCCGCAATTAAATTTGTTTGCCCAAAATGGCTGTATTTCAAATAACTGAATAGAACCACAGTATTTAAAGGGTGTATCTCACACGTACTGATCCAGACTAGGCCGCAATTTAAGTTTTTTGCCCAAACTGGGTGTTTGTTTAATAACTGAATATGACAGCAGTATATAACCCTTGAATTTCACACATGCTGATGCTGCAAGGGCTGTAAAATTGGATATTTTGGGCAAAAAAGTGTGTTTTTAAAAACCCAGAAAATTATGGCTGTATTTCTAGCTTAAATTGCACACTGGAAAAGAATTGTGATGGCACACTCGCACTTGGATTAAATACGGGGATTTTTTATTATTATATGAAGTAAAAAAGTATTTGATGGTGAATGTTTATATTATATAGATGATGCTATAAATATAACAATAAAAATAAAAATAAAATAAAAATAAAAATAAAAAATAAAAAATAATAAATGAAAAATATATATATATATGAAATATGTGTATATATATATATATAGGTACGTTAGGGTAGAGTATAGAGTCTATTCGGCATAGGTATATAGTTCAATGGGTATTGATGGAGTAGGATTCCCTAAAATTATGATTAAAAATAGGTAAAATAAAGTAAAAGTAGTGTCCAAAAAGTAGTGTCCAAAAAATATATTAGAGAATGTTCAAAGAGTTCTTTAAGAGGTCCTGGAATCAATAAATGTGGTCCAAGAAGTTCTAATAATAGATGTTGTCTGTCTTCAGTCAGGTAGTGGTGTTCTTGAGAAGAGTGCAGTATATGCGCATATAAAATCCAATTGATAAAAATAGGAATAAAGTGCAGTGCAAAAATAGAGAATTGGGAAAAAAATAGAGAATTGGGAAAAAAATAATAATAATAAATATATGTGCTCAATGGCATATAATATGTTGTGCACAACAAATGTTTACTTTTAGCATACAAGTGAAAAAATGTGTTAAAATCGTTGTTGGTACTGATACAGCTTGGTTAGGACCTGTATTCACCGAATTGTCAAGTGTTAGTGTCCGCCTTTTAAAGAGAGAGCGACTCTCCTGGCAGTTTTCCAATTCACTTGGATTTGGATGTAAAATTTCCTGATATTGTTATTACATATGGCCGTTCTCACTGGCAAATAGCATATGTTGTTTATGGAGGAATAGTAAAAAGATAAAGTTTACTTTACCCCTCTTCAGTTGGTTACGGTATCTCCCGTTCTGCAAGGACCTGCGTGGCGTCCCACGTGATCGCTTGCCTTACCGTGTGATGCTGCACGTGATGGTGATGCAGCCTGACGTCACACGATGGTTGCTTTCTGATTGGCCAATCTCCTTAGCTGCGGGAAATTTGAAAATATCACGGTGGCAGGTATTTTCTTCCGATGAATTTTAGTTCACTGTAATTGATTTCCTTATGGTCCTCACTGCTTCCTCTTGACCATGGTCAAGAGGAAGCAGTGAGGACCATAAGGAAATCAATTACAGTGAACTAAAATTCACCATGGTCAAGAGGAAGCAGTGAGGACCATAAGGAAATCAATTACAGTGAACTAAAATTAATCAGGAGAAAATACCTGCCACCGTGATATTTTGACATGTGTGAATAAAACTACATTTTTCTATACTTCAAGGAGTGCTGCGGATTTTCTTCATTATTTCAAAGTCCTGAATCCAGGGACCACCGCTGGCACCGCACAGCTACGGCTGAGTTAACAAGGAGTGCTGCCTGAACTTTTTCTTTATATATATATATATATATATATATATATATACACATATTTCATTTATATATATATTTTTCATTTATTATTTTTTATTTTTTATTTTTATTTTTATTTTATTTTTATTTTTATTGTTATATTTATAGCATCATCTATATAATATAAACATTCACCATCAAATACTTTTTTACTTCATATAATAATAAAAAATCCCCGTATTTAATCCAAGTGCGAGTGTGCCATCACAATTCTTTTCTATTGTAACATATCCTTACGGTTTTAGGTGTACCGGTGATAGAGCACCTCCATCCATACTGACCGTCTGGTGAGCCACAGAACCCTTTCTATCTATAAATTGCACACTGACTAATCCAGATGTTGTATATTGCCAAAAAAGTGTGTTTTTTTATTAACAGAATATGAAAGCTGTATATATTAAACTTGAATTTCACACGTGCAGATCTGTAAAATAGTGGATTTTGCCAAAAAAGGGTGTTTTTAAAAACCCAGAAAGTTATGGCTGTATTTCTAGCTTAAATTGCACACTGACTAAACCAGATGTTGTATATTGCCAAAAAAGTGTGTTTTTTTAGTTACAGAATATGCAAGCTGTATATATTAAACTTGAATTGCACACGTGCACATCTGTAAAATAGTGGATTTTGCCAAAAAAGGGTGTTTTTAAAAACCCAGAAAATTATGGCTGTATTTCTAGCTTAAAGGGATTCTGTCATGAGATTTGAGCCCTATAAGCTAAACATATGGCCAGGTCCGTACTAATAACATGAATCCTAAACTGCCCTTATTAAACCTGCTTGTGGCTCTATTAGCCCAAAAAACTGGTTTTTATAAGCTGTCACTCACCTACCTAAGGTGCCCAAGGGGTTTTACGTTAACCCAGGGTGCCCGCCCGCACCCCTCGCCGTCTGGTGCCTAGCGCCGCCTTCCTCACCTCAGCCCCGCCTCCGCAATCCTCCTGTCCCTTTGCTAGATCCGGCGCCTGCGCACTAGGCTCAGCCTGATGCGCCGTGTACTCCTGGCAGCGGTGAGGGGTGCGGGCGGGCACCCTGGGTTAACGTAAAACCCCTTGGTTATAAGGGCAGTTTAGGATTCATGTTATTAGTATGGACCTGGCCATATGTTTAGCTTATAGGGCTCAAATCTCATGACAGAATCCCTTTAAATTGCACACTGACTAATTCAGATGTATATTGCCAAAAAAGTGTGTGTTTTTTTTAGTAACAGAATATGAAAGCTGCATATATTAAACTTGTATTTCACACGTGCAAATCTGTAAAATAGTGGATTTTGCCAAAAAAGGGTGTTTTTAAAAACCCAGAAAATTATGGCTGTATTTCTAGCTTAGATTGCACACTGACTAATCCAGATGTTGGATATTGCCAAAAAAGTGTTTTTTTACTAAAAGAATATGAAAGCTGTATATAACCCTTGAATTTCACATGTGCTGATGCTGCAAGGGCTGTAAAATTGGGTATTTTGGCAAAAAAGTGTGTTTTTAAAAACCCCGGAAATTATGGCTGTATTTCTAGATTAAATTGCACACTGACTAATCCAGATGTTGGATATTGCCAAAAAAGTGTGTTTTTTTGCTAACTGAATATGAAAGCTGTATATAACCCTTGAATTTCACACATGCTGATGCTGCAAGGGCTGTAAAATTGTGTATTTTGGCAAAAAAAATCGTTTTTAGAAACCCAGAAAATTGTGGCTGTATTTCTAGCTTAAATTGCACACTGACTAATCCTGTAAAGGCATCAAATGTTGTATATTGCCAAAAAAGGGTGATTTTTTAAAACCAGATTATTAGTGCAGTATTTCAAGCTTGGATTTGAATGTCACAAAAGCTCAGATGCAGTGCTGGTGCACTGAGCTTGCATAAAAAAAAAAATTCTGTCACTGGGCTCAGGACAGGGTAAAAAGATTGTGCCCTGCACCCACACAACTAAATGTATGTAGATCGCTGAGTTAGATTCGAGTTCTGATCTGAGATTCTTTCCTATTCTCTCCCTGAAATCACCAGCAGCATCCTCTCCCTACACTAGTAACAGCAGAGTGACGTGCAGCGCAACGTGACTCAAGCTTATATAGAGGCTGGGTCACATGCTGCACTGGCCAATCACAGCCATGCCATTAGTAGGCATGGCTGTGATGGCTTCTAAGGTCAGACAGTTAAACGCTTGTTGATTGGCTGCTCTACAGACTTTCAAAAAGCGCTAAGAAATCGACGAACACCGAACCCAAACTTTTACTGAAATGTTCGGGTTCGGGTCCGGGGTCCAAAAATCCTAAAGTTCGGTACGAACCCGAACTTTACAGTTCGGGTTCGCTCAACCCTAATTATTAACAGTAATTGAAATGTGTTCCTCCAGTTACAATTTTCTTTTTGTATTATTTGCCTTCAAGCATACCTAACATTCCATGAAATTTCAGAATAAATCTACTTCATTAGGAATGTCCATTACCATCTCTTCCACAGGTAAGCAATGCTCATGGCTAGAGATGATCGGATAGATTTGTAAGACCTGTAATACTTGTAACAGGGTGTCGCTCAAGTTGAGAACACTTCTCCTGCTGCTTGATTGACAGGGCCAGACATGACTTGGCCAGCCCTGACAATCTAGCGCCTTTCACTACTGGAGTAGCGACTGCACACACGCTGCTACTTTTCTGCAGCAGTGCTTCTGACAGCGGCACAGGTGCAAGATTTCAGGGCCAGACATCTCAGTCTTGTCAATCAAGTGGCAGGGGCAGTGTCCTAAGCTTCATGGACACCCCTTTGCCGGTGCAGAATTTCTTCTTCCATTACTCCTGCCCCAGTTTATTTCTGATGATCTGCCCACGGTCGGTGCTTTTATTGGTGGAACAGATGTTAGAAATGTGCATTCTAACCAGTCTTTAACTAAGGAGCCCCATAGACAGCAAGCTGTGATGCACTGTGTTTCTATATATTTTTTTATAGCTATCATCGTTTTCATCAATTTGCTGCAAAAGCTCTCTTGTGGGATCAAATTGGATTGGCCAACCATTACTCTCAAGATGCATCAGTGAGCCTTGGGTGCCCATGACCTGTTGCCATTTTACTGCTTGTCCTTTGTTGGACCACTTTTTTCGTAGGTAAAAACTATGGCACACAGGGAGCACCCTACAAGACCTGCCTTTTTGGAAATGTTCTGACCACGACAATTGGTTTTTATTAGTGTCGCTCATATCCCTACTCTTGCCCATTTTTCCTACTGCCAACACATCAGCTTCAAGAACTCACTATTCCCTTGCTGCCTAGTTTTTCCTGCCACTTGACATGTGCCATTGAATCAATAGCGAGATTTTCCTGTTATGGCTGTTGAACGTATGTTAGCAGATACCTTTCAAATAAAGTTTCAGCACTGTGCACATATTTTTCTTTAACATCTTCTAGTTGCATTTTAAAATCCTACATTTAATGTGTACAATTCAATTAAAAAGGTGGTAAATGTACACATGTAGTTAATTTATTGTACCATATTGTAGTGTTTTAAAACTAGAAACAATGAAGCAGATGGAATATAGGAAGCAACGTTAATGTATTTCAAAGGCAAACAAAGACAAATCCTCATTCCACGCAAGCAATGTTATGCTCTATATGCTTGTATGCTTGTAAATGAAACCTTGTCACATCCTTTTTATACTATTTCTGATGGGTTTTAGATGGAAAAGAAGACCAATTAGAAATGTTATATAGCTAGTTCATGTAAATAGAATAGGGATGAAATTATAAACTTTATAAAAGCTTTCTCCTTATAATCATTAAGGTCCACACAATAAGGTCTCATGCATGAATTATGGGCCCATGCATCCTTGTATGATATAATAAAAAAATCTTAGCCAACCTCTGCAATTGCTTAAATGCTTCCAAACAAAGCAATTTTTCACCTTGCTGGGTCAGCCTAATTTTACAAATCTGATACAGTGGCATGTAAAGTTTGGGCACATTCTCTTTGTATTTTAACTTAAGCACAAAAGTGTGTTTGTTATTTTCATCTATTACATTTTCAATGTAACAAAAAAGAAAAAGGGCCAGAAGCAAAGGTTTAGGCACCCTGCATGGCTTATCCACAGATTTTCAATGATGTTCACATCAGTGAACTCTGAGGACCTTGGCGAAACCTTCAGCTTGTGCCTTTTGAGGTAGTCTATTGAGGATTTTGAGGTATGTTTAGGATCATTATGTATTTGTAGCTGTCCTTATTTCAACTTCAGCTTTTTTACAGTTGGTGTTACGTTTGCTTCCAGAATTTGCTGGAATTTCATTGAATCCATGTCCACGTGTCCCGTGCCACAACCTTAAAGCATGATTGATCCACCCCCATGCTTAATTGTTGGAGAGGTGTTATGTTCATAACATTTTGAGGGCTTTTTTTTTCAAACATAACTTTGCTCATTGTGGCCAGCCCAAAATTTTTTATTTTAACCTCATTGTCCCACAGAGATTGTTTCCAAAATGCATCAGGCTTGTTTAGATGTTCTTTTACAAACTTCTAATGCTGAATACTGTGGTGAGGATGCAGGAGAGGTTTTATTTTGATTACTCTTCTATAAAGGCCATATTTGTGCGGGTGTCGCTGAACAGTAGAACAATTTACCACAACTCCAGAGCCTACTAAGTCTTCCTGAAGGTGTTTTTCAGTCAAGCAGGGGTTCTGATTTGCCTTTCTAGCAATACTATGAGTAGCTGTCTCAGAATTTTTTCTTGGTCTTCCAGACCTTCTGTTGACCTCCAATGTTTTCGTTAACTGCCATTTCTTAATTACATTACCATTGCCCTCAAAGTCTCCTGATCTGAACATCATTGAAAATCTGTGAATAGACCTCAAAAGAGCAGTGTATGCAAGACAGCCTAGGAATGTCATAAAAATTGAACTTTTTGTAAGGAGGAATGGATGAAAATCCCCCAAAGGAGGTGCCAAAGGAGGTACTACTAGGTACTAACCATGCAGGGTTCCCAAACTTTTTCCTTTTTTGTTATATTGAAAGTGTAAAAGATGAAAAAAATTAAGTTTTTGCGTAAAAAACAAAGGGAAGATCCTTTTATTTACAAATTGCTTGTTCATAATAACAGTCATTTTGACCAGGGGTGCCCAAACTTTTGCATGCCACTGTATGTGTCAATTTGTGTTCTAATTTCAAATGCTTTTGCTTATCCAACCGATTCTGAGACTGTTATTTTGGGACACATTGTACTTTGCATTAGTGGTAAATTTGGGTCAATATGCTTTACCTTTTTTTTTTTTTAATCCAAAATTTACAGAAAATCTTGAAAAATTTGAAATTTTCTAAATTTGAATTTCTCTGCTTCTAAGTCAGATAGTGATATCTTATAAAATAGTTATTGATTAATATCCATCATATATTTACTTTATTCTGGCATCATTTCGAAAAAGCAATTTTCAAGGACCAATTCAGTTTTGAAGTCACTTTGAGGCCTCATGCACACGAACGTTTTTTTTCACGGTCCGCAAAAACAGGGTCCGTAGGTCCGTGATCCGTGACCGTTTTTTCGTCCGTGGGTCTTCCTTGATTTTTGGCGGATCCACGGACATAAAAAAAAAGTCATTTTGGTGTCCGCCTGGCCGTGCGGAGCCAAACGGATCCGTCCTGAATTACAATGCAAGTCAATGGGGACGGATCCGTTTGACGTTGACACAATATGGTGCCATTTCAAACGGATCCGTCCCCATTGACTTTCAATGTAAAGTCCGGAGTCCCTTTTATACCATCAGATCGGAGTTTTCTCCAATCCGATGGTATATTTTAACTTGAAGCGTCCCCATCACCATGGGAACGCCTCTATGTTAGAATATACTGTCGGATATGAGTTAGATCGTGAAACCTCATTTCCGACAGTATATTCTAACACAGAGGCGTTCCCATGGTGATGGGGACGCTTCTAGTTAGAATATACTACAAACTGTGTACATGACTGCCCCCTGCTGCCTAGCAGCATCCGATCTCTTACAGGGGGCCGTGATCAGCACAATTAACCCCTCAGGTGCCGCACCTGAAGGGGTTAATTGTACTATCATATCCCCCTGTAAGAGATCAGGGCTGCCAGGCAGCAGGGGGCAGACCCCCCCCCTTCCTCCCCAGTTTGAATATCATTGGTGGCCAGTGCGGCCCCCCCCCCCCCTTCCTCCATTGTAATAAATCGTTGGTGGCACAGTGTGCGCCCCCCCCCTTCCTCCCTCTATTGTAATAATTCGTTGGTGGCACAGTGTGCCCCCCCCCCCGCCTCCCCCCCCCCCTTCCTCCCTCTATTGTAATAATTCGTTGGTGGCACAGTGTGCGCCCCCCCCCCCCTTCCTCCCTCTATTGTAATAAATCGTTGGTGGCAATCATTGGCCCCCCTCCCTCTATAGCATTTTCAACATTGGTGGCCAGTGTGCGGCCTCCCATCTTGCGCCCCCCCCCCCCCCCCCGATCATTGGTGGCAGCGGGTTACTAGCAATAGTACAAGATTCATACTTACCTGGGAGCTGTGATGTTCGTGTCCGGCCGGGAGCTCCTCCTACTGGTAAGTGACGGTTCATTTAGCAATGCGCCGCACAGACCTGTCACTGTCACTTACCAGTAGGTGGAGCTCCCGGCCGGACACGAACATCGCAGCAGCAGGTAAGTATTAATCTTCTACTATTGTACTATTGCTAAGTAACCATGGCAACGAGGACTGCAGTAGCGTCCTGGTTGCCATGGTTACCGATCGGAGCCCCAGCGAATAAACTGGGACTCCGATCGGAACTCCGCTGCCACCAATGATGATGGGGGGGAGGGGGGGGGGAGATGGGAGGCTGCACACTGGCCACCAACGTTGTTAATGCTATAGATGGGGGGGGGGGGCAATGGGGGGCGCACACTGTGCCACCAACGATTTATTACAATAGAGGGAGGAAGGGGGGGGGGCGCACACTGTGCCACCAACGAATTATTACAATAGAGGGAGGGGGGGGGGCCGCACTGGCCACCAATGATATTCAAACTGGGGAGGGGGGGGGGGGGGGAGGGTCTGCCCCCTGCTGCCTGGCAGCCCTGATCTCTTACAGGGGGATATGATAGTACAATTAACCCTTTCAGGTGCCGCACCTGAAGGGGTTAATTGTGCTGATCACGGCCCCCTGTAAGAGATCGGGTGCTGCCAGGCAGCAGGGGGCAGTCTTGTACACAGTTTGTAGTGTATTCTAACTAGAAGCGTCCCCATCACCATGGGAACGCTTCTGTGTTAGAATATACTGTCGGTTCTGAGTTTTCACGAAGTGAAAACTCAGCTTTGAAAAAGCTTTTATGCAGACGGATCTTCGGATCCGTCTGTATAAAAACTAAACTACGGCCACGGATCACGGACACGGATGCCAATCTTGTGTGCATCCGTGTTCTTTCACGGACCCATTGACTTGAATGGGTCCGTGAACCGTTGGCCGTGAAAAAAATAGGACAGGTCATATTTTTTTCACGGCCAGGAAACACGGATCACGGATGCGGCTGCAAAACGGTGCATTTTCCGATTTTTCCACGGACCCATTGAAAGTCAATGGGTCCGCGAAAAAAAACGGAAAACGGCACAACGGCCACGGGTGCACACAACGGTCGTGTGCATGAGGCCTGAGGGGCTTAAATATTAGAAACCATCCATAAATGACCCCATTTTAGAAACTACACCATCAAGTTATTCAAACCTGATTTTTGAAACTTTGTTACCCCTTTAGTTGTGCCGCAGGAATTAAAGCAAAATGTAAGTGAAATGTAAAAATGTCATTATTAGAGTTGAGCGAACACCTGGATGTTCGGGTTCGAGAAGTTCGGCCGAACTTCCCGGAAATGTTCGGGTTCGGGATCCGAACCGAACTTCGTCCCGAACCCGAACCCCATTGAAGTCAATGGGGACCCAAACTTTTCGGCACTAAAAAGGCTGTAAAACAGCCCAGGAAAGAGCTAGAGGGCTGCAAAAGGCAGCAACATGTTGGTAAATCCCCTGCAAACAAATGTGGATAGGGAAATGAATTAAAATTAAAATTAAAAAAATAAAAATGACCCAATATCAATTGGACAGAGGTCCCATAGCAGAGAATCTGGCTTCAAGTCAGCAGAGAATCAGTCTCTTCATGCCATAGCAAAGAATCTGGCTTCATGTCAGCAGAGAATCAGTCTCTTCATGCCATAGCAGAGAATCTGGCTTCATGTCACCCACCACTGGAAGAGGCCACTGTCACATATTTAGGCCCCGGCACCCAGACAGAGGAGAGCTGTCCCGTAACAGAGAATCTGGCCTTATGTCAGCGCAGAATCTGTCTTCATGTCATAGCAGAGAATCAGGCTTCACGTCACCCACCACTGGAACAGGCCACTGTCACACATTTAGGCCCAGGCACCCAGGCAGAGGAGAGAGGTCCCATAACAGAGAATCTGGCCTTATGTCAGCGCAGAATCTGTCTTCATGTCATAGCAGAGAATCAGGCTTCACGTCACCCACCACTGGAACAGGCCACTGTCACAAATTTAGGCCCAGGCACCCAGGCAGAGGAGAGAGGTCCCGTAACAGAGAATCTGGCCTTATGTCAGCGCAGAATCTGTCTTCATGTCATAGCAGAGAATCAGGCTTCACGTCACCCACCACTGGAACAGGCCACTGTCACACATTTAGGCCCAGGCACCCAGACAGAGGAGAGAGGTCCCGTAACAGAGAATCTGGCCTTATGTTAGCGCAGAATCTGTCTTCATGTCATAGCAGAGAATCAGGCTTCACGTCACCCACCACTAGAACAGGCCACTGTCACACATTTAGGCCAAGGCACCCAGGCAGAGGAGAGAGGTCCCGTAACAGAGAATCTGGCCTTATGTCAGCGCAGAATCTGACTTCATGTCATAGCAGAGAATCAGGCTTCATGTCACCCACCACTAGAACAGGCCACTGTCACATATTTAGGCCCAGGCACCCAGGCAGAGGAGAGAGGTCCCGTAACTGTCACGGCTGAGGATGGGGGAAATCCTCAGCCGTGTGGAGCCCGGTGATATTTCGGCTGCTAGGCCATGTAGACAGGATTAGGGAGCAGGTCACCTCCTAAGGCATCCCTAACCTGACCCTAGCTCCTAGTTACATGGGCCAACCTTGATGGTAGGAGGGCCCATGCTCCGGAACCTAAAAGTCCCTGCTGGCCCTCAAGATGACCCTCACCTAGGAGCTAAGTAAGACAAGCCCACTCCTCCTAGACACGGAGGAGCAGGAGTCTCAACGGCCAAGCTGCAGGAAAAGGGGAGACATAAACAGCTCTATGGATATGGCAGGTGAACAAGGAGTTCCACCTACCTGCCACCGCCTTGCTGACTGGATCCCTGTGTTAGCAGGGTGCAGATCACAAGCGCATCCCTACACAGGGAACCCAGATCCATAGCTGCACAAAATCACATATAAAACATCACACGGACATCACACATAACTGGAAATAACTAAAGCACAATATGGTTATGACATTAAGGTTTAGACATAAAGGTTTATGACCACAGGGGTGGCTCTTACTGGCAGGTAATAAATACATGAGGCTGCTCTCAGCTAAGCATGGCTGAAGCAACCTGAAGGCCTGCAAAAGCAGTGAGGCTTTATAGGCCAAGAAGCCACACCCCACAGTCAGACACACCCAGTGATCACACACACTAGGAAGGGGATTAACCCTTCCAACACCAGGGAAGGGAAAACACCACTTAAAGGGAACGTGCACACAATAACATAAAACACAGTGCACACATCCACACATCACACACAAAACCGCATGCGCAGCGTAGCGAGCTGCATGGCACAGCTCAGCCTGCTACGCTGCCACATACATACTGTTGCCAGCGGCAACCACAGGTGAGGCCAATACCACAGCCCTCACCTGTGATTGAACACCAATGAAAACCGCTGACAACCGCATGCGGTTCAGGAGTCACGGTCATAGCCATGGCCGTGACAGTAACAGAGAATCTGGCCTTATGTCAGCGCAGAATCTGTCTTCATGTCATAGCAGAGAATCAGGCTTCACGTCACCCACCACTAGAACAGGCCACTGTCACACATTTAGGCCCAGGCACCCAGGCAGAGGAGAGAGGTCCCGTAACAGAGAATCTAGCCTTATGTCAGCGCAGAATCTGTCTTCATGTCATAGCAGAGAATCAGGCTTCACGTCACCCACCACTGGAACAGGCCACTGTCACAAATTTAGGCCCCGGCACCCAGACAGAGGAGAGGTTCATTCAACTTTGGGTTGCCCCGCAATATAATGGTAAAATGAAATTAAAAATAGTATTGAATGAGGAAGTGCCCTGGAGTAGAATAATATATTGTTAAGGGGAGGTAGTTAATATCTAATCTGCACAAGGGATGGACAGGTCCTGTGGGATCCATGCCTGGTTCAATTTTATGAACGTCAGCTTGTCCACATTGGCTGTAGACAGGCGGCTGCGTTTGTCTGTAATGACGCCCCCTGCCGTGCTGAATACACGTTCAGACAAAACGCTGGCCGCCGGGCAGGCCAGCACCTCCAAGGCATAAAAGGCTAGCTCTGGCCACGTGGACAATTTGGAGACCCAGAAGTTGAATGGGGCCGAACAATCAGTCAGTACGTGGAGGGGTGTGCACAGGTACTGTTCCACCATGTTAGTGAAATGTTGCCTCCTGCTAACACGTTCCGTATCAAGTGGTGGTGCAGTTAGCTGTGGCGTGGTGACAAAACTTTTCCACATCTCTGCCATGCTAACCCTGCCCTCAGAGGAGCTGGCCGTGACACAGCTGCGTTGGCGACCTCTTGCTCATCCTCTGCCTTCGCCTTGGGCTTCCACTGGTTCCCCTGTGATATTTGGGAATGCTCTCAAAAGCACGTCTACCAACGTGCGCTTGTACTCGCGCATCTTCCTATCACGCTCCAGTGTAGGAAGTAAGGTGGGCACATTGTCTTTGTACCGGGGATCCAGCAGGGTGGCAACCCAGTAGTCCGCACACGTTAAAATGTGGGCAACTCTGCTGTCGTTGCGCAGGCACTGCAGCATGTAGTCGCTCATGTGTGCCTGGCTGCCCAGAGGTAAGGACAAGCTGTCCTCTGTGGGAGGCGTATCGTCATCGTCCTGAGTTTCCCCCCAGCCACGCACCAGTGATGGGCCCGAGCTGCTTTGGGTGCCACCCCGCTGTGAACATGCTTCATCCTCATCCTCCTCCACCTCCTCCTCATCCTCGTCCTCCTCGTCCTCCAGTAATGGGCCCTGTCTGGCCACATTTGTACCTGGCCTCTGGTGTTGCAAAAAACCTCCCTCTGAGTCACTTCGAAGAGACTGGCCTGAAAGTGCTAAAAATGACCCCTCTTCCTCCTCTTCCTCCTGGGCCACCTCCTCTTCCATCATCGCCCTAAGTGTTTTCTCAAGGAGACATAGAAGTGGTATTGTAACGCTGATAACGGCGTCATCGCCACTGGCCATGTTGGTGGAGTACTCGAAACAACGCAACAGGGCACACAGGTCTCGCATGGAGGCCCAGTCATTGGTGGTGAAGTGTGTCTGATCCGCAGTGCGACTGACCCATGATTGCTGCAGCTGAAACTCCACTAGGGCCTGCTGCTGCTCGCACAGTCTGTCCAGCATATGCAAGGTGGAGTTCCACCTGGTGGGCACGTCGCATATGAGTCGGTGAGCGGGAAGTCCGAAGTTACGCTGTAGCGCAGACAGGCAAGCAGCGGCAGGGTGTGAACGCCAGAAGCGCGAACAGACGGCCCGCACTTTATGCAGCAGCTCTGACATGTCGGGTAGTTGCGAATGAATTTCTGCACCACCAAATTCAGCACATGCGCCCATTATCGCACACCACCAGGCCGGGCTTGAGGCTCACCGGCAGCAACCACTCGTCGGTCTGTTGTTCTATACCCCACCACAACTCCTGTGCGGTGTGGGGCCTGTCCCCCAAACATATGAGTTTCAGAATGGCCTGCTGACGTTTACCCCGGGCTGTGCTGAAGTTGGTGGTGAAGGTGTGTGGCTGACTGGATGAGCAGGTGGAAGAAGAGGAGGAGGAAGCTGAGTAGGAGGAGGAGGAGACAGAAGGCAAAGAATATTGCCCTGCGATCCTTGGCGGCGGAAGGACGTGCGCCAAACAGCTCTCCACCTGGGGCCCAGCCGCCACTACATTTACCCAGTGTGCAGTTAGGGAGATATAGCGTCCCTGGCCGTGCTTACTGGTCCACATATCTGTGGTTAGGTGGACCTTGCCACAGATGGCGTTGCGCAGTGCACACTTGATTTTATCGGACACTTGTTTGTGCAGGGAAGGCACGGCTCTCTTGGAGAAGTAGTGCCGGCTGGGAACAACATACTGTGGGACAGCAAGTGACATGAGCTGTTTGAAGCTGTGTGTGTCCACCAGCCTAAATGACAGCATTTCATAGGCCAGTAGTTTAGAAATGCTGGCATTCATGGCCAGGGATCGAGGGTGGCTAGGTGGGAATTTACGCTTTCTCTCAAATGTTTGTGAGATGGAGAGCTGAACGCTGCCGTGTGACATGGTTGAGATGCTTGGTGACGCAGGTGGTGGTGTTGGTGGTACATCCCATGTTTGCTGGGAGGCAGGTGCCAACGTACCTCCAGAGGCAGAGGAAGAGGGCGAGGCGGCGGCAGCAGCAGCAGAAGAGGCCGAGGCGGCAGCAGCAGAAGAGGTAGCAGGGGGAGCCTGAGTGACTTCCTTGTTTTTAAGGTGTTTACTCCACTGCAGTTCATGCTTTGCATGCAGGTGCCTGGTCATGCAGGTTGTGCTAAGGTTCAGAACGTTAATGCCTCGCTTCAGGCTCTGATGGCACAGCGTGCAAACCACTCGGGTCTTGTCGTCAGCACATTGTTTGAAGAAGTGCCATGCCAGGGAACTCCTTGAAGCTGCCTTTGGGGTGCTCGGTCCCAGATGGCGGCGGTCAGTAGCAGGCGGAGTCTCTTGGCGGCGGGTGTTCTGATTTTGCCCACTGCTCCCTCTTTTGCTACGCTGTTGGCTCGGTCTCACCACTGCCTCTTCCTCCGAACTGTGAAAGTCAGTGGCACGACCTTCATTCCATGTGGGGTCTAGGACCTCATCGTCCCCTGCATCGTCTTCCACCCAGTCTTGATCCCTGACCTCCTGTTCAGTCTGCACACTGCAGAAAGACGCAGCAGTTGGCACCTGTGTTTCGTCATCATCAGAGACGTGCTGAGGTGGTATTCCCATGTCCTCATCATCAGGAAAAATAAGTGGTTGTGCGTTAGTGCATTCTATCTCTTCCACCCCTGGGGAAGGGCTAGGTGGATGCCCTTGGGAAACCCTGGCAGCAGAGTCTTCAAACAGCATAAGAGACTGCTGCATAACTTGAGGCTCAGACAGTTTCCCTGATATGCATGGGGGTGATGTGACAGACCGATGGGCTTGGTTTTCATGCGCCATCTGTGCGCTTTCTGCAGAAGACTGGGTGGGAGATAATGTGAACGTGCTGGATCCACTGTCGGCCACCCAATTGACTAATGCCTGTACCTGCTCAGGCCTTACCATCCTTAGAACGGCATTGGGCCCCACCAAATATCGCTGTAAATTCTGCTGGCTACTGGAACCTGAGGTAGTTGGTTCACTAGGACGTGTGGCTGTGGCAGAACGGCCACGTCCTCTCCCAGCACCAGAGGGTCCACTAACACCACCACGACCATGTCCACGTCCGCGTCCGCGTCCCTTATTAGATGTTTTCCTCATTGTTCCCGCTCACCACAATTTTGAGAATGGCAAATTTGGGATTAGTTTTTCAACCCAGAAAAAAAAATGTGCTTTTACAGTCACTACAAATAACTTGACCAGCTAAAACAGTACAGATTTGGTTGAATAGAAATGTGAGGCCTGTTTTTTTTTGCGCTGTGTGACAGGTATAGGTTTAATCACAGAATCAGACTTCTATCAGCACGGTAGCGTGTGTCTTAGGTTTTTCTGAATGGCACTATCAGCACCTTCAATGTAAGATATCCTTTTTGGGATAGATTTAAAGTAGGCCTCAAATACCAGAAACTAGTTATTTTGAGAATGGCAAATTTGGGAATAGTTTTTCAACCCAGAACAAAAAGTGTGCTTTTACGGTCACTACAAATAACTTGACCAGCTAAAATAGTTCAGATTTGGTTGAATAGAAATGTGAGGCCTGTTTTTTTTTGCGCTGTGTGACAGGTATAGGTTTAATCACAGAATCAGACTTCTATCAGCACGGTAGCGTGTGTCTTAGGTTTTTCTAAATGACACTATCAGCACCTTCAATGTAAGATATCCTTTTTGGGATAGATTTCAAGTAGGCCTCAAATACCAGAAACTAGTTATTTTGAGAATGGCAAAGTTGGGAATAGTTTTTCAACCCAGAACAAAAAGTGTGCTTTTACGGTCACTACAAATAACTTGACCAGCTAAAACAGTACAGATTTGGTTGAATAGAAATGTCAGGTCTATTTTTTAGGCACTGGGTGACAGGCTCAACTTGCCCCTGATGTAGTATATTGCCAAAAAATAACCACACTGTTGATGGTTAAATGCACTTGGGTGACACAGGCTCAGCCTGCACCAGATGTAGTATATGGCCAAAAAATAACCAGACTGTTGATGGTTAAATGCACTTCGGTGACACAGGCTCAGCCTGCAGCTGATGTAGGATATAGCACAAAATAACCACACTATTGATGGTTAAATACACTTGGTGATAGCTTGTGCTGGCGCACCACAAGTCACAAAATGGCCGCCGATCACCCCAGAAAAAAAGTGATCTAAAAACGCTCTGGGCAGCCTCAAAAAAGTGAGCAAGTCAATATTAGCACTTAAATGATCCACAGCTGCAGATCGATCACAGAATGAAGTCTTTTGGAGGAGTTAATCTGCCTAATCTCACCCTAACGTCGCAGCTGCAACCTCTCCCTATGCTTCAATCAGCAGAGTGACGTGCAGCGCAACGTGACCCAAGCTTATATAGAGGCTGGGTCACATGCTGCACTGGCCAATCACAGCCATGCCAATAGTAGGCAAGGCTGTGATGGCCTCTTGGGGCAAGTAGTATGACGCTTGTTGATTGGCTGCTTTGCAGCCTTTCAAAAAGCGCCAAGAAAGCGCCGAACACCGAACCCGAACTATACAGTTCGGGTTCGCTCATCCCTAGTCATTATTTTTTTTCAGATTTTCAATTTACTTCTATTTTTCCTGTAACACAGCATGTAGGGCCTATAAGTTTCCTCATGCCGATTAATGTGCTCTCTCCCAAAGGAGAGATAGTACCGCCCAAATTCTGACTTAGGCCTCTCACCCAGTTAAGCCAATACTCTCTGCTCTGCACTGATGAGGAGCAATCACCCCGAAAGGTGACAGGTGCTGGCTTATTTAATATCCAAGTCATGTCTAAAGTCCTATTTAAAAAGTTGAACAATGACTTATAGGATCGCTGCATTACATCTGGTGGCATTAGAGGCAGAGCTTGTTAAGGGCTCATTACCATCCCTTTCTTCCCGGAATTCCATAGGAGTCTTCTCACGCCAATTAAGGCGCTCTCTCCCTAAGGAAAGATAGTACCGCCCAAATTCTGTAACGTAAAAGGGTTAGAAAACTGCAAAATAAACCAATATTTATTGCCCTGGTACTGCAATTATATGCACCTTATGGTTTTTAAAGGTCAGGTTTTGTTGGAATGAATTTTGGCCACCATGTCACATTTGAAGAGACCCTGAGGCACCCCTACAGTACAAACACCCCAAAAATGAGCTTATTTTGCAAACCACACCCCTCAAGGAGAGCTTTGAATCAACAGGCATTTCATAGAATTTAGAGACACTTGGCTCAAAAAGTTACCCTATTTTGGAAACTACATGTTACGGACAGGTCCTGCGTAAATCTGTTATGGACAGGTCTATGCAAACTGTTACAGACAATGGTTGTGGAACCAATGTGTCAACCATCGAGCTTGACATTGGGCTAATCCTATAGGTGTTGTCATGGCAGTCGCCTGGTTTCACCCTTTAACCCCTTCAGTACTAAATCTGAGGGGAGATACAAGCAAAATGGCCCAATTCAGATACAGGCAGCCAAGATTGTAACACCACACCCCACCAGCACCACCACCTTACACCCCGTCAGCCTGCATGTCTGGATACATGCAGGAATATTACATCCTTAGGTATAAGGGTACCAGAACAGGAAGAAGACACAGATTTACAGTTTATACTCTGAGTGCAAGTCCTGCAAAAAAGAAGTTCAAATGGTTTCCAGGATACAGGCACAAAACATGAAGTAGGGACAGAGTCACTGAATTATACCCCAAAGGCAATTTCCCTGCAAAAACAAGCCCAAAGGGTTATGGGGATAGCGGATCCAGGACCAGAGCTAGAAACCAGGTGCAAGGCTAGTATCTCTGGAAACAGTTCAGACATAGAGGATACAGGGTGGCAGTGGACAGGATGTTCAGTTAATCATAAACAGAGGACTCTCACACTGTCACTACAAGACACAGTTCAGACACAGCAGGTACAGGATGGCAGTAATCAATGTGTCCAGACTGGAAGAAGAAGGAGATGCTCACACTGTCACTACACAACACAGTTCAGACACAGCAGCAGTGGTCAGGGCATCCAGGTGGGAAGAAACAGAAGACACTCACACTATCACTACAGGACACAGTTCAAACAACCATCCTAGGTGGGTCAGTGAGTACCATGGCCTGTGCAAACTGTTATAGACTGGCCCTTTGCAAACTATTGCAGACAATTATTGTGGAATCGCTGTACTACCCAACCAGTTTGACATTTGGCTAATCCTGAGGGTATTTTCTTGGAGGTCCCCGGGTTTTCACCTTTTATCCCCTTCAGTGCTGCAGCTGAGGAGAGATACGGTATAAGCACAATGGCCAAATTCACACATAGGCAGCCAACATTGCAATATTATTCCTCTCAAGGAATTTATAGAGGGGTGTAGTGAGTGTTTGGACCCCACAAGCATTTCATAAAATTTAGAGACACTTGGCTATGAAAATGACTGATTCATCTAAGGGGTTAATCCGCCAACATCAGAGTTTTCACCAATGCCAGTGGTTATAGAACGGTCCTGGGTACCAGTAACAGCCAGGCCCCTGTATTGATCGAGCCAGAACAGCTTACATCACCCACAGATTCGTAACTGACAGTTCCCCGTTCCTCCACTTTGGAATGACAGATATTTATTTATTTCATGCACTTATATAGCACAGCTATATTCCGCAGCGCTCTACAAACATTAGCATCAAGCTGCCCCCATGGGGCTCACAATCTAAGGTCCCTATCAGTATGTCTTTGGAGTGTGGGAGGAAACCAGAGTACCCGGAGGAAACCCACACAAACACGGGGAGAACATACAAACTCCATGATCACCTATATATAGATAATAAAGGATCTACCATTCACAATAAATGATATCACAATTTAGCTACTCCCTCCTGTCCTCCTCACAGTCACAGAGCACACCTTTAAAACTCTCTAATAGAAATCAATGAGGCCCCCTCCTGTCATTTGTGGCTATGGCCAATGGTGGCAGCTGAAAAGCAAATCTCTAAATGCTTGTAAGACAGTTCAGGCAAGATGGCTGCCCCCATAATCACGTTCAGGAAATAGAATTAAAAAAAATCTGCAATCAGAAAATAAAAATCGAAAAAAAGGATTTCTGATTTTGACCTGCAGAAAAAAATTCCTTTTTAAAGAGGACCTTTCATCAGAATCAAGTATGTAAACTGAATATACATACATGGAGAGCGGCGCCCAGGGATCCCCCTGCACTTACTATTATCCCCGGGCGCCGCTCCGTTCTCCGGTTATAGGCTCCGGTAAAGTCATAGCTAGCCTCCACCCATTTGAGCCTGCCGCGGTCTCCTTCTCCTATGCTGTAGCGCTGGCCAATTGCAGCGCTCAGCTCTTAGCCATGCTATGAGCTGAGCGCTGCGATTGGCCAGCGCTACAACATAGGAGAAAGACGCCGGCAGGCTTAAATGGGTGGAGCCTAACTATGACTTTACCGGAGCCTATAACCGGAGAACGGAGCGGCGCCCGGGGATAATAGTAAGTGCAGGGGGATCCCTGGGCGCCGCTCTCCATGTATGTATATTCAGTTTACATACTTGATTCTTTAAGTTTTCAAGTGTTGATTAACCAAATACGTAATTTAAGTCTATACTTGACCTTCACTTGACTTTCTTAGTTGCATACTTGCACCACTACTTATGGCATATTGTGTAGAACACCTGTCTAAGCAGTGTTCTCCATCTCTGGGATTTGTGTTTCATACACAAAGGTATTGCTATGAATATCCAAAAAGTTCTGGACACTCCCTTGGATTTAAGCATTTTATTCAGTCTATTTAGAATTTCTGTTTACTGAGAGCTCTGTTGACACACATGTCATACTTTATAACGTGCCCACCTCCATATAATGCATGTGGAGTCTCCCTTCTTGTACACAATGAGAAATTATGAAAAACAAAATAATCTCAACAAATGAACACAGAAGAAAGCAGTTGGTGTAATAGTTTGTGCAGGTGCTGTGTTTTGTAACATTTCTGGCACAAATATTGTATTGTAGGGTGCAGAAATACTGTTGCTGTAGATCCTCTTTTATTAAGAACGCTCTATAAAAAAACTGTACAAGCCAAGGCAAAACATTTGTATTCAATTCTTCACACCTTTTGTGTTCTGATTGTTGCCAAAAGCTGAACAGTAAACAAAAACTAGATAGCGCTAAATTTTGTGATAAAGAAACTGGGCATCCATAAAAGTGGAACATTTTGTGTATATACTGTATGATTCCTTTGTATCTTTTTATATTACTATCTGGAGCTAATAATATTTTAGAAGGGATGTCATATAAAAAAATCCCTTTTATATTCATAAATTCCTTTTTTCAAAGTGTTTTTGAGGCTACTTTCACAGGATCTGCAAAAACGGATCCGTTACAATAATACAACCGCATGCATTCGTCATGAACAGATTTGTTTGTAATATCTGTAACATAGCCAAGACGGATCTGTCAGAAAACACTATTGAAAGTCACTGGTGGAGGGATCCGTTTTCTATTGTGCCAGAGAAAATAGATCTGTCTCCAGTGTGCCAGGATGGATCCGTTTGGATCACTTTCGTCAGGTGGACAGCAAAACACTGCAGGCAGCGTTTTGGTGTCCACCTCCAGAGCAGAATGGAGACTGATCGAAAGCAAACTGATGCATTCTGAGCAGATCCTTTTCCATTCAGAATGCATTAGGGCAAAACTGATCCGTTTTGGACCCCTTGTGAGAGCCCATGACGGATCTCACAAACGGTAAGCCAAAACGCCAGTGTGAAAGTAACCTTAGCTGTCAGCCACACATGATGAATTTCCTTTCTGGGAATGCTACCCCAATTTGAAGGGGAAACAAAGCAAAATGTAAATATTAAACATTTTGAGGCAGATTTACTATTAACCACTTACCGACCGCCCATTGACTATAAACGTCCTTGGGCGGTCGGTTAATCTCTGAATGGACGTTCTGGAACGTCCATTCAGAGATCGCAGCTGCACGCTAATCGTGCAGCTGCAGATCGGGTTGACTGATGTCAGTGACAGCAGTGCAACCCTTAGAGAAGGCAGGGACAGTTCCCAGGTGTCCCTGCCTTCTAGCTCGCTGACCGAGCGCTCACCAAGCCATTTTTGTCACCTTACATCACAAAAAGTGCAACACCAAGTGATCAAAAAGGAGTATGTCCCACAAAATTCTACCAATAAAACCGTCATCTCATTCTTCAAAAAATGAGTCCCTACATAAGAAAATTGCTCAAAAAATAAAAAAAACATTATTTTTTGGTTTCAAAAATGCTATTATTGTGTTAAAGTAAAATAAATAAAAAAAAGTATACATATTAGGTATCGCCGTGTCCGTAACAACCAGCTCTATAAAAATATTACATGACCTAACCCCTCAGGTGAATGCTGTAAAAATAAATAAATAAAAACTGTGCTAAAACAACCAATTTTTTGGTCACCTTGCCTCATAAAGTGTTATAATGAATGATCAAAAAAATCATATGTACCCAAAAATAGTACCAATGAAACTGGCACCTTATCCCCTAGTTTCCATAATGAGGTCACTTTTTGGGAGTTTCTACTGTAAGGGTGCATGAGGGGGGCTTCAAATGGGACATGGCATCTAAAAACCAGTTCAGCAAAATCTGCCTTCCAAAAACAATGTGGCGCTCCTTTTCTTCTGCTCCATGCCATGTGCCGTTACATCAGTTTACGACCACTTGTGGGGTGTTTATGTAAACCGCAGAATCAGGGTAATAAATATTGAGTTTTGTTTTGCTGTTAACCTTCGATGTGTTAACCGCCTCACGTCCGCCCATAGGATATAAACGTCCTATGGGTGGACGTCTATTTCTGACAGCACGTTTTAAAACGTCCTGTCAGAAATAGCAGCTGCACGCTAATCGTGCAGCTGCTGATCGGGTTGCCCGCTGTCAGTGACAGCAGGGCAACCCAGAGATAAGGCAGGGACAGTGCCCAGGTGTCCCTGCCTTCACGATCGCTGCAGACACAGCGCTCACCGAGCACTGTGTCTGCAGAGCAGGAAGCGCTGTGCGCTTCCTGTTCCGGCCCGGCGGTCATGTGACCGCCGGGACCGGAGAGTGTAGGGGCTGTGTGAGGTCTCTCAGAGACCTCGATCAGCCCTGCTGTGAGGCTGTACAGCGCAGGATTGCTGCTGTACAGCCTCTATAGGGGTGCATTTCCACTGTAACTGGGGCTACTATGTCAGCCCCAGTTACAGGAGAAATCAACAGTGAAAAAAAAAAAAAAGTGAAGTAAATGTCCCCCAGAGGTCTTGTATGACCTTATGGGGGACGAAAAGTGTAAAATAAAATAAAAATAAAATAAAGGGTTGAAAAAATAAAATAAAAAAAAGGTTCACATGTATAAAAAAAAAAAATCCCAAGTAAGGAATAAAGAAAAAAATTAAAAATAGAAAAAATAAAATAAAATAGACATATTTAGTATTGCCGCGTCCGTAAAAACCAGCTCTATAAAAATATCACATGACCTAACCCCTCGGGTGAACACCGTAAAAAATAAATTAAAAAAACTGTGTCAAAACAAGCAATTTTTGTCACCTTGCATCACAAAAGGTGCAACACCAAGTGATCAAAAACGCGTATGTCCCACAAAATGGTACCAATAAAACCGTCACCTTATCCCGCAAAAAATGAGCCCCTACATAAGAAAATCTCTCAAAAAATAAAAAAACTATAGCTCTTAGAACATGGAGACACTAAAACATCATTTTTTTGGTTTCAAAAATGCTATTATTGTGTTAAAGTGAAACAAATAAAAAAAAGTATACATATTAGGTATTGCCGCGTCCGTAAAAACCAGCTCTATAAAAATATCACATGACCTAACCCCTCGGGTGAACACCGTAAAAAAAAAAAAAAAAAAAAAACTGTGTCAAAACAAGCAATTTTTGTCACCTTGCATCACAAAAGGTGCAACACCAAGTGATCAAAAACGCGTATGTCCCACAAAATAGTACCAATAAAACCGTCACCTCATCCCGCAAAAAATGAGCCCTACATAAGAAAATCTCTCAAAAAATAAAAAAACTTTAGCTCTCAGAACATGGACACATTAAAACATAATTTTTTGGTTTCAAAAATGCTATTATTGTGTAAAACTTTAATAAATGAGAAAAAGTATACATATTAGGTATCGCCACGTCCGTAACAATCTGCTCTATAAAAATGTCACTTGACTGAACCCCTCAGGTGAACGCTGTAAAAATAAATAAATAGAAACTGTGCTAAAACAACCAATTTTTTGGTCACCTTGCCCCATAAAGTGTTATAATGAATGATCAAAAAATCATATGTACCTAAAAATAGTACTAATAAAACTGGCACCTTATCCCCTAGTTTCCAAAATGGGGTCATTTCTTGGGAGTTTCTACTGTAAGGGTGCATCAGGAGGCTTCAAATGGGACATGGCATCTAAAAACCATGTGGAGTTCCTTTTCTTCTGTGCCCTGCCGTGTGCCCATACAGCAGTTTACGACCACATGTGGGGTGTTTCTGTAAACCGCAGAATCTGGGTAATAAATATTGAGTTTTGTTTGGCTGTTAACCATCGATGTGTTAAAGAAAAAAATTGATTAAAATGGAAAATCTGCCAAAAAAGTGAAATTTAAAAATTTGATCTCCATTTTCCTTTAATTCTTGTGGAACGCCTAAAGGGTTAACAAAGTTTGTAAAATCGGTTTTGAATACCTTGAGGGGTGTAGTTTCTACAATGGAGTCATTTATGGGGGTATCCACTATGTAGGCCCCACAAAGTGACTTCAGACCTGAACTGGTCCTTATAAAGTGGGTTTTGGCAATTTTCTTAAAAATTTGAAGAATTGCTTCTAAACTTCTAAGCCTTCTAACGTCCTAAAAAAATAAAATGACATTTCCAAAATGATGCCAACATAAAGTAGACATATGGGAAATGTTAAATAATAACTATTTTATGAGGTATCACTTTCTGTTTTGAAAGCAGAGAAATTGAAATTTAGAAAATTGCGAATTTTTCAAATTTTTGGGTAAATTTGGGATTTTTTCATAAATAAAGGTGAAATATTTTGACTCAAATTTATGACTATCATGAAGTACAATGTGTCACGAGAAAACAATCTCTGAATGACTTGGATAAATAAAGGTGTTCCAAAGTTATTACCACATAAAGTGAGATATGTCAGTTTTGCAAAATTTGGCCTGGTCAGGAAGGGGGCAAAGGGCCCAGATGGGAAGTGGTTAAAGAAAAAAATGGATTAAAATGGAAAATCTGCCAAAAAAGTTAAATTTTAAAATTTGATCTCCATTTTCCCTTAATTCTTGTGGAACGCCTAAAGGGTTAACAAAGTTTGTAAAATCAGTTTTAAGTAACTTGAGGGGTGTAGTTTCTACAATGGGGTCATTTATGGGGGTATCCACTATGTAAGCCCTACAAAGTGACTTCAGACTTGAACTGGTCCTTTAAAAAGTTGGTTTTCGCAATTTTCTTAAAAATTTTAAGAATTGCTTCTAAAATTCTAAGCCTTCTAACGTCCTAAAAAAATAAAATGACATTTCCAAAATGATGCCAAAATAAAGTAGACATATGGGGAATGTTAAGTAATAAATATTTTATGAGGTATCACTTTCTGTTTTAAAAGCAGAGAAATAGAAATTTAGAAAATTGCGAATTTTTCCAAATTTATGGTAAATTTGGGAATTTTTCATAAATAAAGGTGAAATATATTGACTCAAATGTATGACTATCATGAAGTACAATGTGTCATGAGAAAACAATCTCTGAATGGCTTGGATAAGTAAAAACGTTCCAAAGTTATTACCACATAAAGTGATATATGTCAGATTTGCTAAATTAGGCCTGGTCAGGAAGGGGGCAAATGGCCCAGATCTGAAATGGTTAAAAATGTGCAATTTTTTTTCCACAATTTACATAAAAAAATGATGTATATGCTTTGCACCACATTTATCGACTAGTTTACACACTTTTCTAACCTTTTTTGCAACTCGTCCGACAAGAAGGCGTGACTTCATGAAAATTGATGTGGGGTCATGTATCAAGACTGGTCTCGATGTACCCTGCGCTGATGGGATGATGCACTTAATTTATAATAAGGGGGAAGCCTCGTCATAAATTAATAGCATCCTCCTTCAGTCCGTTCACCTGTATTGAAATCTAGGCCACCTTGTAACTGGTGTAGATTTCATTCATCATTACACCATAAAACTGGCATAAATGATCATAAATCTCCCAGGGCTGATGGGCCTACCCAAACCTCATCCTCACCACAGCCCCTTTTCAAAATATTGGTGAGGGTGGAGTATAAACACCAAATGCTTAGAATGCTGGTGCAATAAGGTTATCAGTCAACATCTGCTGCCAAAGAGTAGAGCAGCTACACAGAATGGGGGTCATGTATCATAATTAGAGTTGAGCGAACCCTAACTGTAAAGTTCGGGTTCGTACCGAACTTTAGAGTTTTCGGCACCCGGACCCGAACCCGAACATTTACGTAAAAGTTTGGGTTCGGGTTCGGTGTTAGGCGATTTTTATGGCGCTTTTTGAAAGCCTTTGATATATTGCACATCTGGGATTACACGATCATAAGTGACGGTCAGATTTAGGCCATAAATACGGCTTTGGCATACTGGGGTGAAAAAAGCCTCTGATATACTGCACATCTAGGATTACACGTGCATGAGTGACTGTCACATTTAGGCCAGAAATACGGCTTTTTGGTTACTAAGGTGAAAAAACCCTCTAATATACTGCACATCTGGGATTAGATAAGCAGAAGTGACTGTCACATTTAGGCCATAAATACGGCTTTTTGGTTACTGGGGTGAAAAGACCCTCTGATATACTGCACATCTGGGATTAGACAAGCATAAGTGACTGTCACATTTAGGGCAGAAATACGGTTTTTGGTTACTGGGGTGAAAAAAGCCTCTGATATACTGCACATCTAGGATTAGACATGCATAAGTGACTGTCACATTTAGGCCATAAATACGGCTTTGGCATACTGGGGTGAAAAAAGCATCTAATATATTGCACATCTGGGATTACACGTTCATAAGTGACTGTCAGATTTAGGCCAGAAATACGGCTTTGGCATACTGGTGTGAAAAAAGCCTCTGATATACTGCAAATCTGGGATTACACGTGCATAAGTGACTCTCACATTTAGGCCATAAATACGGCTTTGGCATACTGGGGTGAAAAAAGCCTCTGATATACTGCACATCTGGGATTAGACGTGCATAAGAGACTGTCACATTTAGGCCATAAATACGGCTTTGGCATACTGGGGTGAAAAAAGTCTCTAAAATACTGCACATCTGGGATTATACATGCATAAGTGACTGTCACATTTAGGCCATAAATACGGCTTTGGCATACTGGGGTGAAAAAAGCCTCTGATATACTGCACATCTGGGATTACACATGGATAAGTGACTGTCACATTTAGGCCATAAATACGGCTTTGGCATACTGAAGTAAAAAAAAAGCCTCTGATATACTGCACATCTGGGATTACACGTGCATAAGTTACTGTCACATTTAGGCCATAAATACGGCTTTGGCATACTGGGGTAAAAAAGCCTCTGATATACTGCACATCTGGGATTACACTTGCATAAATTACTGTCACATTAAGGCCATAAATACGGTTTTGGCATACTGGGGTGAAAAAAGCCTCTAATATACTGCACATCTAGGATTAGACGTGCATAAGTGACTGTCACATTTAGGCCACAAATACAGCTTTTTGGTTACTGGGGTGAAAAAAGCCTCTAATATATTACACAACTGGGATTACACGAGCATAAGTGACTGTCACATTTAGGCCATAAATACGGCTTTGGCATACTGGGATGAGAAAAGCCTCTGATATACTGCACATCTGGGATTACACGTGCATAAGTAACTGTCATATATAGGCCATAAATACGGCTTTGGCATACTGGGGTGAAAAAACCCTCTGATATACTGCAC
The DNA here is from genome assembly GCF_905171765.1 of Bufo bufo. NCBI lineage: Eukaryota > Metazoa > Chordata > Amphibia > Anura > Bufonidae > Bufo > Bufo bufo. Next base: position 392,374,314 of record NC_053393.1, on the reverse strand, counting down.
ATCTGGGATTACACGTGCATAAGTGACTGTCACATTTAGGCCATAAATACGGCTTTTTGGTTACTAAGGTGAAAAAACCCTCTAATATACTGCACATCTGGGATTAGACAAGCATAAGTGACTGTCACATTTAGGCCATAAATACGGCTTTTTGGTTACTGGGGTGAAAAAAGCCTCTGATATATTGCACATCTGGGATTACACGTTCATAAGTGACTGTCACATTTAGGCCATAAATACGGCTTTGGCATACTGGGGTGAAAAAAGCCTCTGATATACTGCACATCTAGGATTAGACGTGCATAAGTGACTGTCACATTTAGGCCAGAAATACGGCTTTTTGGTTACTGGGGTGAAAAAGCCTCTAATATATTGCACATCTGGGATTACACGTGCATAAGTGACTGTCACATTTAGGCCAAAAATACGGCATTTTGGTTACTGGAGTGAAAAAACCCTCTGATTTACTGCACATCTAGGATTAGACATGCATAAGTGACTGTCACATTTAGGCCAAAAATACAGCTTTGGCATACTGGGGTGAAAAAAGCCTCTAATATATTGCACATCTGGGATTACATGTGCATAAGTGACTGTCACATTTAGGCCATAAATACGGCTTTGGCATACTGGGGTGAAAAAAGCCTCTAATATACTGCACATCTGGGATTACACGTGCATAAGTGACTGTCACATTTAGGCCATAAATACGGCTTTGGCATAATGGGGTGAAAAAAGCCTCTGATATACTGCACATCTGGGATTACACGTGCATAAGTGACTGTCACATTAAGGCCAGAAATACGGCTTTTTGGTTACTGGGGTGAAAAAACCCTCTAATATACTGCACATCTGGGATTAGACATGCATAAGTGACTGTCACATTTAGGCCATAAATACGGCTTTTTGGTTACTGGGGTGAAAAAAGCCTCTGATATATTGCACATCTGGGATTACACGTTCATAAGTGACTGTCACATTTAGGCCATAAATACGGCTTTGGCATACTGGGGTGAAAAAAGCCTCTGATATACTGCACATCTAGGATTAGACATGCATAAGTGACTGTCACATTTAGGCCAGAAATACGGCTTTTTGGTTACTGGGGTGAAAAAGCCTCTAATATATTGCACATCTGGGATTACACGTGCATAAGTGACTGTCACATTTAGGCCAAAATTACGGCATTTTGGTTACTGGAGTGAAAAAACCCTCTGATTTACTGCACATCTAGGATTAGACATGCATAAGTGACTGTCACATTTAGGCCAAAAATACAGCTTTGGCATACTGGGGTGAAAAAAGCCTCTAATATATTGCACATCTGGGATTACATGTGCATAAGTGACTGTCACATTTAGGCCATAAATACGGCTTTGGCATACTGGGGTGAAAAAAGCCTCTGATATACTGCACATCTGGGATTACACGTGCATAAGTGACTGTCACATTTAGGCCATAAATATGGCTTTGGCATAATGGGGTGAAAAAAGCCTCTGATATACTGCACATCTGGGATTACACGTGCATAAGTGACTGTCACATTAAGGCCAGAAATACGGCTTTTTGGTTACTGGGGTGAAAAAACCCTCTAATATACTGCACATCTGGGATTAGACATGCATAAGTGACTGTCACATTTAGGCCAGAAATACGGCTTTTTGGTTACTGGGGTGAAAAAAGCCTCTAATATATTGCACATCTGGGATTACACGTGCATAAGTGACTGTCACATTAAGGCCAGAAATACGGCTTTTTGGTTACTGGGGTGAAAAAACCCTCTAATATACTGCACATCTGGGATTAGACATGCATAAGTGACTGTCACATTTAGGCCAGAAATACGGCTTTTTGGTTACTGGGGTGAAAAAAGCCTCTAATATATTGCACATCTGGGATTACACGTGCATAAGTGACTGTCACATTTAGGCCAGAAATACAGCTTTTTGGTTACTGGGGTGAAAAAACCCTCTAATATACTGCACATCTGGGATTACACTTGCATAGGTGACTGTCACATTTAGGCCACAAATAGGGCTTTTAGGATACTGTGGTGAAAAAAACCCTTTTTTCCTATACTGCACATCTGTGATTACACGTGCATAGGTGACTGTCACATTTTGGCCATAAATACCGCTGTCATATAGAGTTTAAAAAAATAAATGAGTGCAATACCCTACATCAGGGTTTTTATTGGCGGTTAATTATTTTTAACAGACTTAACCACTTTTTACTTTGCTTAGTGAACACTAACTATCAGGCAAACATCTAATAAGGGACACGGTCGTGGTGGTGGTGTTGGTGGAGCCTCTGGTGCAGGGAGAGGACATTGCCGTTCTGCCACAGCTACACGTCCTACTGAACCTACTACCTCAGTTCCCAGTAGCCGCCAGAATCTACAGCGATATTTGGTCGGGCCTAATGTCGTTCTAAGGATGGTAAGGCCTCAGCAAGTACAGGCGCTAGTTAATTGGGTGGCCGACAGTGGATCCAGCACGTTCACATTATCTCCCACCCAGTCTTCTGCAGAAAGCGCACAGGTGGCGCCTGAAACCCATGCCCATCAGTCTGTCACATCACCCCCGTGCATATCGGGGAACCTGTCTGAGCCTCAAGTCATGCAGAAGTCTCTTATGCTGTTTGAAGACTCTGCTGGCAGGGTTTCCCAAGGGCATCCACCTAGCCCTTCCCCAGGGGTGGAAGACATAGAATGCACTGACGCACAACCACTTATGTTTCCTGATGAGGACATGGGAATACCACCTCAGCACGTCTCTGATGATGACAAAACACAGGTGCCAACTGCTGCGTCTTTCTGCAGTGTGCAGACCGAAAAGGAGGTCAGGGAGGAAGACTGCGTGGAAGACGATGCAGGGGACGATGAGGTCCTAGACCCCACATGGAATGAAGGTCGTGCCACTGACTTTCAGAGTTCGGAGGAAGAGGCAGTGGTGAGACCGAGCCAACAGCGTAGCAAAAGCGGGAGCAGGGTGCAAAAGCAAAGCAGCCATCGCCAAAACAGTTTGCCTGCTACTGGCCACCATCAACAGGGTCAAGGAGTTCCCTGGCATGGCACTTCTTCACACAATGTGCTGACGACAAGACCCGAGTGGTTTGCACGCTGTGCCATCAGAGCCTGAAGCGAAGCATTAACGTTCTGAACCTTAGCACAACCTGCATGACCAGGCATCTACATGCGAGACATGGGCTGCAGTGGAGTAAGCACCTTCAAAACCAAGAAAGGGCTCAGGACCCTCCTGCCCCCTCTTCTGCTGCTGCCTCGGTCTGATATGGGTATGGCTTACAGTCTTGCTTTATTCACATTGCATTAGTTGTCCTGGCTGTGAGCTGGATTTCATCACCTTCAGACCGTGTTCACACCATAGTTAGCGTAGTGGTAGGACCCTTGCCATGCTGAGAGACCGTGACGTGGTGCATGATGGGCTCCGATGTGTTCCTGACAGGAATATATTGGCAAAAGTCTCAGTTTTTAATATCTGCTTGTATGACTAGCTAGTATTATCAGTGGCATATACGTTTGGTGCATTTTTTTCTGTGATTTATGCCTCGGCCTCTTCCTCCGCCTCTGGAGGAACGTTGGCACCTGCCGCCCAGCAAACAGAGGATGTGCCACCAATAACACCACCTCCGTCACCAAGCATCTCCACCATGTCACAGGAAAGCGTTCAGCTCTCCATCTCACAAACCTTTGAGAGAAAGCGTAAATTCCCACCTAGCCACCCTCGATCCCTGGCCCTGAATGCCAGCATTTCTAAACTACTGGCATTTGAAATGCTGTCATTCAGGCTGGTGGAGATGGACAGCTTCAAACAGCTCATGTCGCTTGCTGTCCCACAGTAGTCGTTCCCAGCCGCCACTACTTCTCCAGGAGAGCCGTGCCCTCCCTGCACAACCAAGTATCGGATAAAATCAAGTGTGCACTGCGCAACGCCATCTGTGGCAAGGTCCACCTAACCACAGATACGTGGACCAGTAAGAACGCCCAGGGAGGATATATCTCCCTAACTGCACACTGGGTAAATGTAGTGGCGGCTGGGCCCCAGGCGGAGAGCTGTTTGGCGCACGTCCTTCCGCTGCCAAGGATCGCAGGGCATCATTCTTTGCCTCCTGTTGCCTCCTCCTTCTACTCGGCTTCCTCCTCCTCTTCTACCACCTCCTCATCCGGTCAGCGACAGACCTTCACCACCAACTTCAGCACAGCCAGGGGTAAACGTCAGCAGGCCGTTCTGAAACTAATGTGTTTGGGGGACAGGCCCCACACCGCACAGGAGTTGTGGCGGAGTATAGAACAACAGACCGACGAGTGGTTGCTGCCAGTAAGCCTCAAGCCCGGCCTGGTGGTGTGCGATAATGGGCGAAATCTCGTTGCAGCTCTGGGACTAGCCGGTTCACCATCAATGACTGGGCCACCATGCGAGACCTGTGTGCCCTGTTGCGCTGTTTCGAGTACTCCACCAACATGGCCAGTGGCGATGACGCTGTTATCAGCGTTACAATACCACTTCTATGTCTCCTTGAGAAAACACTTAGGGCGATGATGGAAGAGGATGTGGCCAAGGACAAGGAGTAGGAAGAGGGGTCATTTCTAACACTTTCAGGCCAGTCTTTTAGAAGTGGCTCAGAAAGAGGTTTTTTGCAACAGCAGAGGCCAGGTACAAATTTGGCCAGCCAGGGCCCACTACTGGAGGATGAGGAGGAGGAGGATGAGGAGGAGAATTGGGATGAAGCATGTTCACAGCGGGGTGGCATCCAACGCAGCTCGGGCCCATCACTGGTGCGTGGCTGGGGGGATACAGAGGACACAGACTATACGCCTCCCACAGAGGACAGCTTGTCCCTTCCTTTTGGGCAGCCTGGCACACATGAGCGACTACATGCTGCAGTGCCTGCGCAACGACTGCAGAGTTGCCCACATTTTAACGTGTGCTGACTACTGGGTGGCCACCCTGCTGGATCCCCGTTACAAAGACAATGTGCCGTCCTTAATTCCCTCACTGGACTATGATCGGAAGATGCACGACATGGCCGACATGTGGAAAAGCTTTGTCACCTCGCCGCAACAACCAGCCCCAACTGCTGATATGGAGCGTGTTAGCAGGAGGCAGCATTTGAACAACATGGTGGAACAGTACCTGTGCACACGACTACACGTACTGACTGATGGTTCTGCCCCATTCAACTTCTGGGTCTCCAAATTGTCCACATGGCCAGAGCTTGCCCTGTATGCCTTGGAGGTGCTGGCCTGCCCTGCAGCCAGTGTACTCTCTGAACGTGTATTTAGCACGGCAGGAGGCGTCATTACAGGCAGACGCAGCCGCCTGTCCACAGCCAACGTGGACAAGCTCACGCTCATTAAAATGAACCAGGCTTGTATCCCACAAGACTTGTCTGTACCTTGTGCAGTATAGACATTTATACCACCATCAAACATACATTCTTGTACTCAAGTGCAATGATTCTTTGTTTTCTTATTTTTTTTATTTGTCCCAATATTTTGGGGTTACCTACCCAAATAAAAAAAAATAAAAAAACATTGTTGGCTACCTCCTCCTCCTCCATTGCTGCCTCCACCTACAACACAACATTCGCCGACTCCTCAACCTCCGACTCCATATCCACTTCCTTCTCTGAGTTGCAGGTTAATAATTTGTAATTTTTAGTTTTTTTATTTCATTTTAAGTTATTTCCTTATCCACATTTGTTTGCAGAGCAGTTGCCATGCTCTTAAGCACATTTTACTGCCTTTTACATCCCTCTAGCCTTTTCAAGGACTATTTTAGAGCCATTTTAATTAAAAAAAAGTGCCAATTTTAGTGCCCTAAATTGAAAAAAATCGTATTTTCAATTGTCGGGTGCCTTTTTACCATTTTTGGCATATACAAACCCCTGCTGTGCCTGGGTGACAGGGGCCTAAATCTCTCAAAATCCTCTGTTCTATTGCTGGGCGACAAGAACCCCCTTTTGCCGTGAATGAACCCCTGCTGTGCCTGGGTGACAGGGAACTAAATCTCTCAAAATCCTCTGTTGTATTGCTGGGTGACATGAACCCCCTTTTGCCGTGAATGAACCCCTGCTGTGCCTGGGTGACAGGGGCCTAAATCTCTCAAAATCCTCCGTTGTATTGCTGGGTGACAAGAACCCCCTTTTGCCATGAATGAACCCCTGCTGTGCCTGGGTGACATGGGCTTAGATCTCTCAAAATCCTCTGTTGTATTGGTGGGTGACATGAACCCCCTTTTGCCGTGAATGAACCCCTGCTGTGCCTGGGTGACAGGGGCCTAAATCTCTCAAAATCCTCTGTTGTATTGCTGGGTGACAAGAACCCCCTTTTGCCGTGAATAAACCCCTGCTGTGCCTGGGTGACAGGGGCCTAAATCTCTCAAAATCCTCTGTTCTATTGCTGGGTGACATAAACCCCCTTTTGCCGTGAATGAACCCCTGCTCTGCATTGCCGACTACAAGCGCACGCTTATGATAGCATTCCCAGCTGACAGCGCGGGCACAGTGGAAGCACAAGGCGAAGGCAGAGGAGGAGGAAGAGGTCGCCTTGTGCTTCCACTGTGCCCCCGCTGTCAGCTGGGAATGCTATCATCAGCGTGCGCTTGTAGTCGCGCATCTTCCGATCAGTAACAGATGTTTTCACTAAATTTACGTTTATTAAAATGAACCAGGCATGGATCCCACAGGACTTGTCCGTACCTTGTGCAGAATAGACATTTATACCAGCCTCAACCATCCATTCTTGTACTCAAGTGCACTTATTATTTGTTTTATTTTGTTATATGTCCCAATATTTTGGGGGATACCCCAATTTAAAAATAAAAAATAACACAAATCAGTGTTGGCTACCTATTCCTCCTTTACCGCCGCTTCCACCTACACCGCCACGTCAACCTACACCGCCACATATACCCATCCACCGCCTCTTCAACCTCCTACTCCTAGATCCAGATTGTTATTTTACATTTTTCTGTATTTTATGTTATTTTAAGTCATTTCCCTATCCACATTTGTTTGCAGAACAGTTGTCATGCTCTTAAGCACATTTTGATGCCTTTTGCAGCCCTCTAGCCCTTTCCAGGACTATTTTAGAGCCATTTTAGTGCCCAAAAGTTTGGGTCCCCATTGACTTCAATGGGGTTCGGGTTTGGGGTCAAGTTAGGGTCCCGAACCGGAATTTATTTTTTTAAGTTCGGCCAAACCTGCCGAACCCGAACATCCAGGTGTCCGCTGAACTCTAATCATAATCAATCTCAATGACCTTGCACCGTCGGAGTGGGTATAGTATAAACTCCAACTGAGACCAAATTTAGTCAAAATGGTGTTTAAAAAGTCGCAAAACTGCATTTCTGGCTTAGGGGACATAGTAAATGACTCTCAATGTTTCATGCAAAGACTCAGCACATCAGTGCATTATGTGGATAATCTATTATTTCCATTGAGAAGTGTGTAGTACTTTCTTTCACCTTTGAAGCCACCACAGAGTAATTTAACACTTGCTAGGTTTCCTTAGATTTTATAGCTGATTGCTGGAGAGCCTAGCAGCTGGATATCTTGTGACCAGCAAGTAATGGTCGAAATTGGAAAAATCATAAATGTGTCAGTACATGGAACTTAGTCGGAAGAGTTATTATCCACTGAGGAAAGAACTGTCCACGGTTATCGACGATCTTTTTATCACACTTAATTATAGAAAATTATAATCAGTCAGAAATACATTTCATAACTATTAATGTTAATGAGAATGGACAAGCAGACTGTTTGGCAAGCGAGACTGATGATTGACAAACTGTTTTCAAACTGAATTAAAGTTTTGCAGACCTTTCCTCGAGAGGTTAATTAACTAATTTAGAAATAGATTATAGACATTTAAGGTAGCAAAATATAACATATCAGACACATCTGTCAATCACTTTCCATAATGAGTACAGAGGAAAAGCACCTTTCATTATCACCTATAGCTGAGTAGAAAACCAGTTTAATAATTGTATTTCTATATGTAGCCTTTTAGTTTTGTATAAATATGTAGTACAAATAATATTTTCTAAAGTCTGAGATCACATTTGTCTTCATTTACAAATTTAGGGTCCATTCACACGTCCGCAAAAGGGTCCGCACCCGTTCCGCAATTTTGCGGAACGGGTGTGGACCCATTCATTCTCTATGGGTCCGGACGTGAAGCGGATTGCACACTATGTGCTCTCCGCTTCCGCATTTGCGGAGCGCGGCCCCGAACTTCCGGGTTTTGGCTCCGAACTTCCGGTCCGCAGCTCCGCAAAAGATAGAACATGTCCTATTCTTGTCCGCAGCTGCGGACAAGAATAGGCATTTCTATACCGGGTGACGGCCGGGTGTGTTGCGGATCCGCAAATTGCGGGTCCGCAACACACCACGGACGTGTGAATGGACCCTAAGACTGTTTTTTATTTTAGTTTATTGTTTTGAGAAATTTTAAACAAAATATTTTTAGAATAAATTAAATGAAGAAATACCAAAATTTACAAAATAAGTAAAATTTACTTGACCCCTGTGATGAAGTAATGTAAGAAATCCATGTGTTGCATATGAATTTTGCTGTTAACTTAATTATTTATATAATTATTATTAGAAATGAGCGAATTTCGGTTCGCCGAATTTTCCAAAAAGATTAGTTTTGATCTGAATTTATTTGTGGCAAATTTCTTTAAACAGCTATTTCCTGGCTGCAAAGAGGCTGTATAGTGATGTAGAACACTGTGCCTTGCAGTAACATGCATAGGGAGTCTGCTGTGGTAGTGAAACAATACTGTGAGTCAGTATGACACGCAGACGACAGAAGTTGCTCTTAGAATCACTGCACACTTCACATATTTGAGCAGTTATGGGGCCAAAACTGACCAAATAACTCAAGTGTGAACTCAGCCTTACAGGTCGATATTAGCGTCAGGTATAAAAACAGTGCAGAGGCCCAAGAGGCCTACTGTAGCGTGAAAGAGCGCACTCCTTTTACACCGTAGAATCTGGCCTTATGTCAGCGCAGAATCTGTATTCATGTCATAGCAGAGAATCAGGCTTCACGTCACCCACCACTGGAACAGGCCACTGTCACACATTTAGGCCCAGGCACCCAGGCAGAGGAGAGAGGTCCCGTAACAGAGAATCTGGCCTTATGTCAGCGCAGAATCTGTATTCATGTCATAGCAGAGAATCAGGCTTCACGTCACCCACCACTGGAACAGGCCACTGTCACACATTTAGGCCCCGGCACCCAGACAGAGGAGAGCGGTCCCGTAACAGAGAATCTGGCCTTATGTCAGCGCAGAATCTGTATTCATGTCATAGCAGAGAATCAGGCTTCACGTCACCCACCACTGGAACAGGCCACTGTCACACATTTAGGCCCAGGCACCCAGGCAGAGGAGAGAGGTCCCGTAACAGAGAATCTGGCCTTATGTCAGCGCAGAATCTGTATTCATGTCATAGCAGAGAATCAGGCTTCACGTCACCCACCACTGGAACAGGCCACTGTCACACATTTAGGCCCAGGCACCCAGGCAGAGGAGAGAGGTCCCGTAACAGAGAATCTGGCCTTATGTCAGCGCAGAATCTGTCTTCATGTCATAGCAGAGAATCAGGCTTCACGTCACCCACCACTGGAACAGGCCACAGTCACACATTTTGGCCCCGGCACCCAGACAGAGGAGAGCGGTCCCGTAACAGAGAATCTGGCCTTATGTCAGCGCAGAATCTGTCTTCATGTCATAGCAGAGAATCAGGCTTCACGTCAGCCACCACTGGAACAGGCCACTGTCACACATTTAGGCCCAGGCAGAGGAGAGCGGTCCCGTAACAGAGAATCTGGCCTTATGTCAGCGCAGAATCTGTATTCATGTCATAGCAGAGAATCAGGCTTCACGTCACCCACCACTGGAACAGGCCACTGTCACACATTTAGGCCCCGGCACCCAGACAGAGGAGAGGTTCATTCAACTTTGGGTTGCCCCGCAATATAATGGTAAAATGAAATTAAAAATAGTATTGAATGAGGAAGTGCCCTGGAGTAGAATAATATATTGTTAAGGGGAGGTAGTTAATATCTAATCTGCACAAGGGATGGACAGGTCCTGTGGGATCCATGCCTGGTTCATTTTTATGAACGTCAGCTTGTCCACATTGGCTGTAGACAGGCGGCTGCGATTGTCTGTAATGACGCCCCCTGCCGTGCTGAATACACGTTCAGACAAAACGCTGGCCGCCGGGCAGGCCAGCACCTCCAAGGCATAAAAGGCTAGCTCTGGCCACGTGGACAATTTGGAGACCCAGAAGTTGAATGGGGCCGAACCATCAGTCAGTACGTGGAGGGGTGTGCACAGGTACTGTTCCACCATGTTAGTGAAATGTTGCCTCCTGCTAACACGTTCCGTATCAGGTGGTGGTGCACTTAGCTGTGGCGTGTTGACAAAACTTTTCCACATCTCTGCCATGCTAACCCTGCCCTCAGAGGAGCTGGGCGTGACACAGCTGCGTTGGCGACCTCTTGCTTCTCTTCTGCCTTCGCCTTGGGCTTCCACTGGTTCCCCTGTGACATTTGGGAATGCTCTCAGTAGCGCGTCTACCAACGTGCGCTTGTACTCGCGCATCTTCCTATCACGCTCCAGTGTAGGAAGTAAGGTGGGCACATTGTCTTTGTACCGGGGATCCAGCAGGGTGGCAACCCAGTAGTCCGCACACGTTAAAATGTGGGCAACTCTGCTGTCGTTGCGCAGGCACTGCAGCATGTAGTCGCTCATGTGTGCCAGGCTGCCCAGAGGTAAGGACAAGCTGTCCTCTGTGGGAGGCGTATCGTCATCGTCCTGTGTTTCCCCCCAGCCACGCACCAGTGATGGGCCCGAGCTGCTTTGGGTGCCACCCCGCTGTGAACATGCTTCATCCTCCTCCACCTCCTCCTCATCCTCGTCCTCCTCGTCCTCCAGTAGTGGGCCCTGTCTGGCCACATTTGTACCTGGCCTCTGGTGTTGCAAAAAACCTCCCTCTGAGTCACTTCGAAGAGACTGGCCAGAAAGTGCTAAAAATGACCCCTCTTCCTCCTCTTCCTCCTGGGCCACCTCCTCTTCCATCATCGCCCTAAGTGTTTTCTCAAGGAGACATAGAAGTGGTATTGTAACGCTGATAACAGCGTCATCGCCACTGGCCATGTTGGTGGAGTACTCGAAACAGCGCAACAGGGCACACAGGTCTCGCATGGAGGCCCAGTCATTGATGGTGAAGTGGTGCTGTTCCACAGTGCGACTGACCCGTGCGTGCTGCAGCTGAAACTCCACTATGGCCTGCTGCTGCTCGCACAGTCTGTCCAGCATATGCAAGGTGGAGTTCCACCTGGTGGGCACATCGCATATGAGGCGGTGAGCGGGAAGGCCGAAGTTACGCTATAGCGCAGACAGGCGTGCAGCAGCAGGGTGTGAACGCCGGATGCGCGAACAGACGGCCCGCACTTTATGCAGCATCTCTGACATGTCGGGGTAGTTGCGAATGAACTTCTGCACCACCAAATTCAGCACATGCGCCAGGCAAGGGATGTGCGTCAAACCGGCTAGTCCCAGAGCTGCAACGAGATTTCGCCCATTATCGCACACCACCAGGCCGGGCTTGAGGCTCACCGGCAGCAACCACTCGTCGGTCTGTTGTTCTATACCCCACCACAACTCCTGTGCGGTGTGGGGCCTGTCCCCCAAACATATGAGTTTCAGAACGGCCTGCTGACGTTTACCCCGGGCTGTGCTGTAGTTGGTGGTGAAGGTGTGTGGCTGACTGGATGAGCAGGTGGAAGAAGAGGAGGAGGAAGCTGAGTAGGAGGAGGAGGAGACAGGAGGCAAAGAATGTTGCCCTGCGATCCTTGGCGGCGGAAGGACGTGCGCCAAACAGCTCTCCGCCTGGGGCCCAGCCGCCACTACATTTACCCAGTGTGCAGTTAGGAAGATATAGCGTCCCTGGCCGTGCTTACTGGTCCACGTATCTGTGGTTAGGTGGACCTTGCCACAGATGGCGTTGCACAGTGCACACTTGATTTTATCGGACACTTGGTTGTGCAGGGAAGGCACGGCTCTCTCTGAGAAGTTGTGGCGGCTGGGAGCAACATACTGTGGGACAGCAAGCGACATGAGCTGTTTGAAGCTGTCTGTGTCCACCAGCCTAAATGACAGCATTTCATAGGCCAGTAGTTTAGAAATGCTGGCATTCAGGACCAGGGATCGAGGGTGGCTAGGTGGGAATTTATGCTTTCTCTCAAATGTTTGTGAGATGGAGAGCTGAACGCTGCCGTGTGACATGGTTGAGATGCTTGGTGACGCAGGTGGTGGTGTTGGTGGTACATCCCATGTTTGCTAGGCGGCAGGTGCCAATGTTCCTCCAGAGGTGGAGGAAGAGGCCGAGGCGGCGGCAGCAGCAGAAGAGGCCGAGGCGGCAGCAGCAGAAGAGGTAGCAGGGGGAGCCTGAGTGACTTCTTTGTTTTTAAGGTGTTTACTCCACTGCAGTTCATGCTTTGCATGCAGGTGCCTGGTCATGCAGGTTGTGCTAAGGTTCAGAACGTTAATGCCTCGCTTCAGGCTCTGATGGCACAGCGTGCAAACCACTCGGGTCTTGTCGTCAGCACATTGTTTAAAGAAGTGCCATGCCAGGGAACTCCTTGAAGCTGCCTTTGGGGTGCTCGGTCCCAGATGGCGGCGGTCAGTAGCAGGCGGAGTCTCTTGGCGGCGGGTGTTCTGATTTTGCCCACTGCTCCCTCTTTGTCTTTTGCTACGCTGTTGGCTCGGTCTCACCACTGCCTCTTCCTCCGAATTCTGAAAGTCAGTGGCACAACCTTCATTCCATGTGGGGTCTAGGACCTCATCGTCCCCGGCATCGTCTTCCACCCAGTCTTCCTCCCTGACCTCCTGTTCAGTCTGCACACTGCAGAAAGACGCAGCAGTTGGCATCTGTGTTTCGTCATCATCAGAGACGTGCTGAGGTGGTATTCCCATGTCCTCATCATCAGGAAACATAAGTGGTTGTGCGTTAGTGCATTCTATCTCTTCCACCCCTGGGGAAGGGCTAGGTGGATGCCCTTGGAAAACCCTGGCAGCAGAGTCTTCAAACAGCATAAGAGACTGCTGCATAACTTGAGGCTCAGACAGTTTCCCTGATATGCATGGGGGTGATGTGACAGACTGATGGGCTTGGTTTTCATGCGCCATCTGTGCGCTTTCTGCAGAAGACTGGGTGACTAATGCCTGTACCTGCTCAGGCCTTACCATTCTTAGAACGGCATTGGGCCCCACCAAATATGGCTGTAAATTCTGGCGGCTACTGGGACCTGAGGTAGTTAGTACACTAGGACGTGTGGCTGTGGCAGAACGGCCACGTCCTCTCCCAGCACCAGAGGGTCCACTAACACCACCACGACCATGTCCACGTCCGCGTCCCTTATTAGATGTTTTCCTCATTGTTCCCGTTCACCACAATTTTGAAAATGGCAAATTTGGGAATACTTTTTCAACCCAGAACAAAAACTGTGCTTTTACGGTCACTACAAATAATTTGACCAGCTAAAACAGTACAGATTTGGTTGAATATAAATGTGAGGCCTATTTTTTTCGCGCTGTGTGACAGATATACCTTTAATCACAGAATTAGACTTGTATCTGCACGGTAGCGTGTGTGTTACGTTTTTCAGAATGACACTATCAGCACCTTGAATCTAAGATATCCTTTTTGGGATAGATTTAAAGTAGGCCTGATATAGCAGAAACTACTAATTTTGAGAATGGCAAATTTGGGAATAGTTTTTCAACCCAGAACAAAAACTGTGCTTTTACGGTCACTACAAATAATTTGACCAGCTAAAACAGTACAGATTTGGTTGAATAGAAATGTGAGGCCTATTTTTTTCGCGCTGTGTGACAGATATACCTTTAATCACAGAATTAGACTTGTATCTGCATGGTAGCGTGTGTGTTAAGTTTTTCAGAATGACACTATCAGCACCTTCAATCTAAGATATCCTTTTTGGGATAGATTTAAAGTAGGCCTGTTATAGCAGAAACTACTAATTTTGAGAATGGCAAATTTGGGAATAGTTTTTCAACCCAGAACAAAAACTGTGCTTTTACGGTCACTACAAATAACTTGACCAGCTAAAACAGTACTGATTTGGAGGAATATAAATGTCAGGTCTATTTTTTAGGCGCTGGGTGACAGGCTCAACTTGCCCCTGATGTAGTATATGGCCAAAAAATAACCACACTATTGATGGTTAAATGCACTTGGGTGACACAGGCTCAGCCTGCACCTGATGTAAATAACCTACATAGAAAATGCCAGACCGCTGGTACTAAATATGTCCTTTATTACAAAATCACATTAAACAACATACATGATTAAAAGAATCAGTGCAGGAGATAAAAGCAACATCACTGGAGGAGACATACAATGAACGGAGTCCCTATCCTAGAACATTGTTCAAAAAACATGATTATGCATATAATGAATCATACATAATGAGGAAAAGGGACATTTACCCATACAGAGTCTCCTCCAGGATGGCGCCAACCCCAACGCGCGTTTCGGCGTACCTTCGTCTGGGGGTAGCGTCATCACTGGAGGACATGGTTTAAATACAAGCATCAGCCAATCGACATACCGGTAATCATTATTCCTGCATCACCGGACTGCGCCGGATTTACTCAAATGAACTTCCTGGATGCCGGCATCTAGAGGAACACGTGACCACCCGGAAGCATGTGATCCGCTTCTGGTCACGTGATCCGAATGACGTCACTTGAGCGCGCACAAGCTAGTCGCAGCTAAGTAGCGTCATCCAACCTTACTATATGATTCGGATCCATCATATTGAAATATCCGTATATTTACCAGGCCGAAAGGGCGTACACACGCAATCAAATTGTACCGGATAGACACATACATCAATCATTTCATATGGACATACAAAACTGAAAACCGAATTAATATAAAGAAGTTAATATACAGAATTATTCACTACATACACATAACAACTTATTCCACAGACATGCCATTGGACCAATAGGTAAGGAATCCTCTCTCTCATTATTCTGATAGCAGATGTACATCTATCATATAGGCTCATACCTATCCTTTACATCTATAAATAATCAAATATTGACAGTAATAGTAAAAAAGTGCAAAGTGCATAAATTAGAGAATATATACTGATCCATAAAAAATGTGTATATATATTTATTATATGTATGACCCTCAGTATTAATACCACTGGTAATTCATATATCAAGAAAAAATGTAAATATAAAAAATCCATGTTATGTGAAAACAAATCACCTCTTATATATATATGTGTACCTTCACTGTTTGAACCAGTGAATGTTGAAAAAAGTGCAAAGTGCATACAAATAAAAGTATCAACTTAGATACATATACAAGTTCATATAGTGTCCTATGAGCCACTAGTGCTGTGGGAAAGGATAACAAACGAGGAAAGGAGAGGAAAAAGGAGGAAAAGGAGGGAAGGAAAGGAGAGGGAAGGGAGGAGGGGAGGGAAGGGGGAGGGGGGGGGAGGAAGGGAAAGGAAAAGAAAAAGGGGGGGGGGTGGAAGGGAGAGGATTATGTGGAAAAAGAGCCTGAGGCTAGATGCTTCAACCATATAATTATTGGTTGCATCCTACCAGCCCCATGTGCTATATGTACTGTGTGAGAGATATCAATTGCAGTATTCCATTGTTCGTTTCGATATTGGTCACCACATCAAATTCCCCGAAGTGTCTCAAAGGGAGGCACAACGGGAAATTCAAGGCGGGGGCACAAATCAAAACCAATAAACACTAAATCAGTCCGCTAGATAATTGCATGGTCGATCCATACATTGGTCACCGCATCACATTCCCCGGCACACATAGTACATGTGAACCGGGGAATGCAAGGCGGGGACACAAAGTCCACTCAGCGATGACCCTAGGAGGCCAGGGGAAGAAAAAGTGATTAAAACAAAATTAAAATCCATAAATTGAACCCCTTTTGGGTGTGGAGACCCATATGAACCATGATGCCTATAGGAAAGTGGAGAAACCAGTGGATTCATTCAGACCGCCCGGGTGCAGTGTATTTAGTTTCCAAATCCACTTGCACTCGAGCTGTCCCAATCTTTTAGTGATGTTACCTCCTCTGATGTTTTTCATGACACAGTCAATCGCCCGTACCTTCAAATGCACGGGATTACAGTCGTGATATGTCTTAAAATGTCTTGCAACTGGTTTTAGATTACACAAATCTTCTTCCTCTGTTGCTGCCATTATATCTCTGACATGTTCTCGCACTCTCACCTTCAATTCTCTCGTGGTTAAACCCACATAAATTTTCG
Source organism: Bufo bufo (assembly GCF_905171765.1). Classification (NCBI taxonomy): domain Eukaryota; kingdom Metazoa; phylum Chordata; class Amphibia; order Anura; family Bufonidae; genus Bufo; species Bufo bufo. The sequence goes on along the minus strand of NC_053393.1, from coordinate 392,357,930 downwards.
GGCAAGAACATTTGGCATAATACACGACTGCCGTACTCGTGCATGTGAGGCATTGTGTGATTTTAAAGGTTTTTGTATTGGCTGTGTCATTGAAAGAGGTTGCCCTCTCCATATTTGGGCATGCTATACATTTCCCACATGGGACAAAACCCCACTTCGGCTTCCCCAGTCCTGGGAACAAAGGTTGTTTTTGTTTTACCTACAGGCTGCGTACGAGATGATCTCTCAAATTCTTTAAAAGTCTCGCCGTTATCATAGGGTAAGGTGCTATAAATTTTGTCAAAATGGGATCGGTTAGTAAGATCGGCCATGATTTTTCCAGAATGCCCTTCATCTCTATCCACCTTCCATGATATCCCGTGATGTATCGTGTCTTGTTATCCTTGCTCTTTTGGATTTCGGAGAAGAGTAAGTCCTGCCTGGAGCATGTTTTTGGTCTCCTATAGGCTTTCTTGATTGTGCGTTGGCTGTATCCACGGCTTGTGAATCTTTCCTTTAATATTTTGGCCTGTTGTTCAAAGATTTCTTCCGTCGAGCAGATTCTCCGAGCCCGTAGGTATTGTCCAATCGGGATTGAATTGATCATCTGTGGAGGGTGTGACGAAGAAGCATGTAAATATGAGTTTACTGCTGTAGGTTTTCTAAAAACATTCGTCACTATACCTCCATCAGCACCTCTCTCTAGATGTACATCCAAAAACTCAATATGTTCCTTACTGTACTTATACGTTAATTTGATGTTCTTGGCGTTCTTATTTAATGCCATAAAAAATTCCTCCAACTCCCTCGTACTTCCCTGCCAGATCATGAATACATCGTCGATGTACCGCGCCCAAAAAATGGCGCGGTCCATCGACATGTATTGATCTGACAGGAAAAGGTCCCTCTCCCACAGCCCCAGGAACAAATTTGCGTAGGAGGGCGCACAGGGCGCCCCCATCGCAGTTCCCTGGAGCTGCAGGTAGAAGGACCCTCCAAAGGAGAAGAAGTTGTGCGTAAGAACAAAAGAGAGGAGCTCCAGGAGAAACACTCTGCGGTTAGCCTCCAAATTTTCCTGTACAAGGAAAAAATCCACTGCTTGTATACCATCCGTGTGTCTTATACTCGTATACAGCGATTCAACGTCGCATGTCACCATAAGTGTATCATCCCCTAAATAGATACCATCGACTTTCCGTAGGAAGTCGGTCGTATCTTTGATATGGGATGGCAGACTAGCCACTATGTCTTTCAATTGAGAATCTAGGTATCGTCCTATTTTCTCAGTAAAACTGCCCCGGCCTGAAATAATTGGCCTTCCAGATGGAACTTTCGGATTCTTATGAATTTTGGGCAGTAGATAAAGGGTGGGTACCACCGGTTCTTTTACAACCAGGGCATCATCTAATGCCTTGGATATTATGTTGTTGTCTACTGCCTTCCCTAGAATTACACTCAGGTTCTTCTCAAATGCCTGTAGGGGATTGAACGTGAGCTTCTTATAGCATGCTACCTCTCTCAATTGGCTATAGGCCTCCTGTTCATACAGATCATGGGGCCATACCACAATGTTACCACCTTTGTCGGATGGTTTAAACACGACATCTTGTAATCTCCCAAGGTTCTTCAGACTAGTCCGTTGAACCCTTGATAGATTATCCTTTGGGGCAAACATTGACATGTTCTCAAATTGTCGGGAGACAAGCTTGACAAACAAGTCTACTGCTGGACATAGTGATAAAGGAGGGAATTTTTTAGACTTACACTTGATGGAAGACGGAATCTCCTCAATTCTCTGTAATTCTTTTCCTCCTCCCTCATTTTCTCCTCCCAGTTCTTCCAGAATTTTGACTGCCTGCATCTCTTCAGGAGTAGATAAAACCCCACTCACATCCTCCTTATAATGCCATTTTTTTTAGCAGCAATGAGCGGGCGAAAATATGCAGATCTTTTACTGCTGTAAAACAATCAAAATTTGCACATGGGGAAAAGGTTAGACCCTTTTCCAGCAGTGATTTATCTGCTGGTGACAGAATGTGATTTGATAAATATTTTACCTTCAGCCCATCATAGCCGCTGGTATCCCTTCTGTCTCCAAAGGGTCTCCTTTTCCCATTTGAGACAGACGAGATCGGGGATTCAGAAAAGAAAGGGACCACCAGGAGCGACCTCAAATGGGAAAAGGAGACCCTTTGGAGACAGAAGGGATACCAGCGGCTATGATGGGCTGAAGGTAATAAATTTATCAAATCACATTCTGTCACCAGCAGATAAATCACTGCTGGAAAAGGGTCTAACCTTTTCCCCATGTGCAAATTTTGATTGTTTTACAGCAGTAAAAGATCTGCATATTTTCGCCCGCTCATTGCTGCTAAAAAAAATGGCATTATAAGGAGGATGTGAGTGGGGTTTTATCTACTCCTGAAGAGATGCAGGCAGTCAAAATTCTGGAAGAACTGGCAGGAGAAAATGAACTAGGAGGAAAATAATCACAGAGAATTGAGGAGATTCCGTCTTCCATCAAGTGTAAGTCTAAAAAATTCCCTCCTTTATCACTATGTCCAGCAGTAGACTTGTTTGTCAAGCTTGTCTCCCGACAATTTGAGAACATGTCAATGTTTGCCCCAAAGGATAATCTATCAAGGGTTCAACGGACTAGTCTGAAGAACCTTGGGAGATTACAAGATGTCGTGTTTAAACCATCCGACAAAGGTGGTAACATTGTGGTATGGCCCCATGATCTGTATGAACAGGAGGCCTATAGCCAATTGAGAGAGGTAGCATGCTATAAGAAGCTCACGTTCAATCCCCTACAGGCATTTGAGAAGAACCTGAGTGTAATTCTAGGGAAGGCAGTAGACAACAACATAATATCCAAGGCATTAGATGATGCCCTGGTTGTAAAAGAACCGGTGGTACCCACCCTTTATCTACTGCCCAAAATTCATAAGAATCCGAAAGTTCCATCTGGAAGGCCAATTATTTCAGGCCGGGGCAGTTTTACTGAGAAAATAGGACGATACCTAGATTCTCAATTGAAAGACATAGTGGCTAATCTGCCATCCCATATCAAAGATACGACCGACTTCCTACGGAAAGTCGATGGTATCTATTTAGGGGATGATACACTTATGGTGACATGCGACGTTGAATCGCTGTATACGAGTATAAGACACACGGATGGTATACAAGCAGTGGATTTTTTCCTTGTACAGGATGATTTGGAGGCTAACCGCAGAGTGTTTCTCCTGGAGCTCCTCTCTTTTGTTCTTACGCACAACTTCTTCTCCTTTGGAGGGTCCTTCTACCTGCAGCTCCAGGGAACTGCGATGGGGGCGCCCTGTGCGCCCTCCTACGCAAATTTGTTCCTGGGGCTGTGGGAGAGGGACCTTTTCCTGTCAGATCAATACATGTCGATGGACCGCGCCATTTTTTGGGCGCGGTACATCGACGATGTATTCATGATCTGGCAGGGAAGTACGAGGGAGTTGGAGGAATTTTTTATGGCATTAAATAAGAACGCCAAGAACATCAAATTAACGTATAAGTACAGTAAGGAACATATTGAGTTTTTGGATGTACATCTAGAGAGAGGTGCTGATGGAGGTATAGTGACGAATGTTTTTAGAAAACCTACAGCAGTAAACTCATATTTACATGCTTCTTCGTCACACCCTCCACAGATGATCAATTCAATCCCGATTGGACAATACCTACGGGCTCGGAGAATCTGCTCGACGGAAGAAATCTTTGAACAACAGGCCAAAATATTAAAGGAAAGATTCACAAGCCGTGGATACAGCCAACGCGCAATCAAGAAAGCCTATAGGAGACCAAAAACATGCTCCAGGCAGGACTTACTCTTCTCCGAAATCCAAAAGAGCAAGGATAACAAGACACGATACATCACGGGATATCATGGAAGGTGGATAGAGATGAAGGGCATTCTGGAAAAATCATGGCCGATCTTACTAACCGATCCCATTTTGACAAAATTTATAGCACCTTACCCTATAATAACGGCGAGACGTTCAAAGAATTTGAGAGATCATCTCGTACGCAGCCTGTATGTAAAACAAAAACAACCTTTGTTCCCAGGACTGGGGAAGCCGAAGTGGGGTTTTGTCCCATGTGGGAAATGTATAGCATGCCCAAATATGGAGAGGGCAACCTCTTTCAATGACACAGCCAATACAAAAACCTTTAAAATCACACAATGCCTCACATGCACTAGTACGGCAGTCGTGTATTATGCCTAATGTTCTTGCCCGAAAATTTATGTGGGTTTAACCACGAGAGAATTGAAGGTGAGAGTGCGAGAACATGTCAGAGATATAATGGCAGCAACAGAGGAAGAAGATTTGTGTAATCTAAAACCAGTTGCAAGACATTTTAAGACATATCACGACTGTAATCCCGTGCATTTGAAGGTATGGGCGATTGACTGTGTCATGAAAAACATCAGAGGAGGTAACATCACTAAAAGATTGGGACAGCTCGAGTGCAAGTGGATTTGGAAACTAAATACACTGCACCCGGGCGGTCTGAATGAATCCACTGGTTTCTCCACTTTCCTATAGGCATCATGGTTCATATGGGTCTCCACACCCAAAAGGGGTTCAATTTATGGATTTTAATTTTGTTTTAATCACTTTTTCTTCCCCTGGCCTCCTAGGGTCATCGCTGAGTGGACTTCGTGTCCCCGCCTTGCATTCCCCGGTTCACATGTACTATGTGTGCCGGGGAATGTGATGCGGTGACCAATGTATGGATCGACCATGCAATTATCTAGCGGACTGATTTAGTGTTTATTGGTTTTGATTTGTGCCCCCGCCTTGAATTTCCCGTTGTGCCTCCCTTTGAGACACTTCGGGGAATTTGATGTGGTCACCAATATCGAAACAAACAATGGAATACTGCAATTGATATCTCTCACACAGTACATATAGAACATGGGGCTGGTAGGATGCAACCAATAATTATATGGTTGAAGCATCTAGCCTCAGGCTCTTGTTCCACATAATTCTCTCCCTTCCCCCCCCCTTTTTTCTTTTCCATTCTCTTCCTCCCCCCCCCTCCCCCTTCCCTTCCCTCCCCTCCTCCCTTCCCCCTCCTTTCCTTCCCTCCTTTTCCTCCTTTTTCCTCTCCTTTCCTCGTTTGTTATCCTTTCCCACAGCACTAGTGGCTCATAGGACACTATATGAACTTGTATATGTATCTAAGTTGATACTTTTATTTGTATGCACTTTGCACTTTTTTTAACATTCACTGGTTCAAATATATATATATAAGAGGTGATTTGTTTTCACATAACATGGATTTTTTATATTTACATTTTTTCTTGATATATGAATTACCAGTGGTATTAATACTGAGGGTCATACATATAATAAATATATATACACATTTTTTATGGATCAGTATATATTCTCTAATTTATGCACTTTGCACTTTTTTACTATTACTGTCAATATTTGATTATTTATAGATGTAAAGGATAGGTATGAGCCTATATGATAGATGTACATCTGCTATCAGAATAATGAGAGAGAGGATTCCTTACCTATTGGTCCAATGGCATGTCTGTGGAATAAGTTGTTATATGACATGTGTATGTAGTGAATAATTCTGTATATTAACTTCTTTATATTAATTCGGTTTTCAGTTTTGTATGTCCATATGAAATGATTGATGTATGTGTCTATCCGGTACAATTTGATTGCGTGTGTACGCCCTTTCGGCCTGGTAAATATACGGATATTTCAATATGATGGATCCGAATCATATAGTAAGGTTGGATGACGCTACTTAGCTGCGACTAGCTTGTGCGCGCTCAAGTGACGTCATTCGGATCACGTGACCAGAAGCGGATCACATGCTTCCGGGTGGTCACGTGTTCCTCTAGATGCCGGCATCCAGGAAGTTCATTTGAGTAAATCCGGCGCAGTCCGGTGATGCAGGAATAATGATTACCGGTATGCTTGTATTTAAACCATGTCCTCCAGTGATGACGCTACCCCCAGACGAAGGTACGCCGAAACGCGCGTTGGGGTTGGCGCCATCCTGGAGGACACTCTGTATGGGTAAATGTCCCTTTTCCTCATTATGTATGATTCATTATATGCATAATCATGTTTTTTGAACAATGTTCTAGGATAGGGACTCCGTTCATTGTATGTCTCCTCCAGTGATGTTGCTTTTATCTCCTGCACTGATTCTTTTAATCATGTATGTTGTTTAATGTGATTTTGTAATAAAGGACATATTTAGTACCAGCGGTCTGGCATTTTCTATGTAGGTTATTTATATGTATTTATTGCCACAGGCTAGGACAGCACTTGAATGTGGATTCAATCAATGGTTGAGGTATCTATTTCGGTACTGCACCTGATGTAGTATATGGCCAAAAAATAACCACACTGTTGATGGTTAAATGCACTTGGGTGACACAGGCTCAGCCTGCACCTGATGTAGTATATGGCCAAAAAATAACCACACTGTTGATGGTTAAATGCACTTCGGTGACACAGGCTCAGCCTGCAGCTGATGTAGGATATAGCAAAAAATAACCACACTATTGATGGTTAAATGCACTTGGTGGTAGATTGTGCTGGCGCACCACAAGCCACAAAATGGCCGCCGATCACCCCAGAAAAAAGTGATATAAAAACGCTCTGGGCAGCCTAAAAAAAGTGAGCAATTCAATATTAGCACTTCAATGATCCACAGCTGGAGATCGATCACTGAATTAAGTCTTTTGGAGGAGTTAATCTGCCTAATCTCGCCCTAACGTCGCAGCAGCAACCTCTCCCTATGCTTGAATCAGCAGAGTGACGTGCAGCGCTACGTGACCCAAGCTTATATAGAGGCTGGGTCACATGCTGCACTGGCCAATCACAGCCATACCAATAGTAGGCAAGGCTGTGATGGCCTCTTGGGGCAAGTAGTATGACGCTTGTTGATTGGCTGCTTTGCAGCCTTTCAAAAAGCGCCAAGAAAGCGCCGAACACCGAACCCGGACTTTTACGAAAATGTTCGGGTTCGGGTCCGTGTCACGGACACCCCAAAATTCGGCACGAACCCGAACTATACAGTTCGGGTTCGCTCATCCCTAACCACCAGCAGCAGCAGCTAGACATGGAGCAAAACCTGAACCAGCAAGTGTTGGCATACTTGGACTGCACCCTGCTACCCCATATTGAAGATCCCCTGGACTACTTGGCAGCCAAAATTGATTTGTGGTCGCAACTGGCCGATTTTGCCCTGGACAAGCTTTCCTGCCCGGCCAGTAGTGTGGCATCAGAGCGGGTGTTTAGTGTGGCGGGGGCCATAGTTACCAAAAGGAAAACTCGCCTTTCCACCCAAAATGTGGAGAGACTGACCTTTGTGAAGATGAATCCGGCGTGGTCAGCCAGGACTTCCACACACCAGTACCTGATGCATCAGACTAGATCATTCATGGTGCCACACCCAAACTTTGTCAAAAGAGACCCGTTTCTTCTGGCTACCTGCTTCAGCTACTATTTTGATGCTGCCACCCACCTTATGACACACACCTGCTGCCAGATACACCAAATGCCACCTATCATCTTGTGCTGGTACTGGCTAGGCTTTTGACCCCCACCTCCCGACTCTGTCACTGGGCCACTCTGTGGTCTCCTCATGCTGCTGCCACCTCACCACTCTGTGGTCTCCTCATGCTGCTGCCACCTCAGTACTCTGTGGTCTTCTCGTGCTGCTGTCACCTCACCACTCTGTGGTCTCATCATGCTGCTGCTACCTAAACACTCTGTCACTGGGCCACTCTGTGATCTCCTCATGTTGCTGCCACCTCACCACTCTGTGGTCTCCTCATGCTGCTGCCACCTCAGTACTCTGTGGTCTTCTCGTGCTGCTGTCACCTCACCACTCTGTGGTCTCATCATGCTGCTGCTACCTCAACACTCTGTCACTGGGCCACTCTGTGATCTCCTCATGCTGCTGCCACCTCACCACTTTGTGGTCTCCTCATGCTGCTGCTACCTCAGTACTCTGTGGTCTTCTCGTACTGCTGTCACCTCAGTACTCTGTGGTCTTCTCGTGCTGCTGTCACCTCACCACTCTGTGGTCTCATCATGCTGCTGCTACCTCAACACTCTGTGGTCTCCTCATGCTGCTGCCAACTCAAAACTCTGTCACTGGGATACTCTGTGGTCTCTTCATGCTGCTGCCAACTCAACACTCTGTGGTCTCCTCATGCTGCTGCCAACTCACCTCACTGTTGTCTCCTCATGCTGCTGCCAACTCAAAACTCTGTCACTGGGTCACTATGTGGTCTCTTCATGCTGCTGCCAAATCACCACTCTGCGGTCTCCTCAAGCTGCTGCCAACTCATCACACTGTTGTCTCCTCATGCTGCTGCCAATGCAAAACTCTGTCACTGGGCGACTCTGTGGTCTTTTCATGCTGCTTCCAACTCAAAACTCTGTGGTCTTCTCATGCTGCTGCCAACTCACCACTCTGTGGTCTCCTCATGCTGTTTCAACCCTCTCCACTCGTTTGCTTTTTTGTGGCCTGGTTTACATCACAATTTATTTGACCCTTCTTCTGATCTATCAGAAGGAAGTTAAAATTAGACACTCAACGGATCCTGTCTATGTCGCAGATGTAAGGCCTGTATGACATGGTCCCTATTTTACATCAGAATTGGCTTATGATTTGGTAGACAAAAGCAAGAGTGGGTACAAAACACAGAAGACATGCACATATTCTATTCACATATCATCTCTCTTTTGGATCCACTTCTGTTTTTATTTTATTTTTTGGCCTTAGCAATACTGATGGATTACTGACCAAAGGTGGATGCTCAACAGACAGGATATGTTTTTTGGGGGTTATTGTTCTGACGGATCAGAGGAACCTGATCTGCTGACAATCTCTTCACTCTGTCAGGGGGGCTCTACTTGTATCATCGTAAAACAGTACAGGTTTTGTCGAAAACTGTGGAATCATCTGATGACGGTGTAAAAGGAGTGTGCTCTTTCACCCTATATTAGGATCTTGGGTCGCTGCACGGTTCTTCATACCTGACCCTAACCTGTAAGGCTGAGTTCACACTTGAGTTATTTTGTCAGTTTTGGCCCCATAACTGACCAAATAAGTGAAGTGTGAAGTGTTTCTAAAAGTGACGCCTGTCATCTGCGTCTCATACTGACTCACAGTACTGTTTCTCTACCACAGCAGACTCCCTATGCATGTTTCTGCAAGGCACAGTGTTCTACACCACTATATAGGCTCTCTCCAGCCACAAAATAGCGGTTTCCTAACACGATTTGTCACAAATAAATTCGGATCGAATCTAATTTTTGGGGAAAATTCAGCGAACCGACTGAATCTAATTTTTGAGAAATTCGCTCATCTCTAGTACTAAGCCATAGCGTGAAAAACAATATGCTAAAATTTTATGCGTTTTACACCAAATTATGTTGGTTTGCTAAATCATTTTTTGACACATGGCTTTCATAGCCATGTATTCACCTAGTTTCACCTGTACAATACTCATGGGAAAATACTACATAGCAGAATTATGGTAATTTACAGTGACCATATGACCATATGTGGCACACTACCACTTTGCGCATGGGCATCCTTGTTTTGTTTATTTAAAAGTTTCAAAACTCAAAATTATAATTATGGACAGGTTTATTTACAGAATTAGACTAGGGTGTATGTGTGCATGTTCCTGCATTCACTAAAGATATATCTACACAAGCTTGATGACACAGTTTGTTTAAATTTGGGGCAAAAATCATTGGAGAAACAGTATCAGCAATTTTTGCAAAGCCACAGAGAAAAAATGCCACTAAACCAGAACATAAGAATACATTATATCGATTATTAGGATAATGAGGCAGGAAATCCTTTGGTTTAATACAGTAATGTCAATTTATTATATTTCCTCATGCACATAATAACATATATGCAATGCTGTATTTGGTATTAAATTGCAAGTGCCTAGGGCAGCAGAATTTTGGGGACAGCAATGTAATCCGTACTTTTTTTTACGTAAAAAAAAAAAAATTTCACCACTTGGCCTGGTTTACAGTATGTGTGTGAGTGTATACATGTCTATATAAATTTATGCAAGTATATATTCTGAGTGCATACATTTATGACTACATGTAATAAGTGTACATGTGCGTGTGCTAGCATATAATGAGCATGTGTATAATGATTGTACATATGTAGGTATGTATGTATGCATGTAGCAAGTATGCATAAATAGAGTCTGACCAAAAGGTGCGGTTGTTTGCGATGTGGCTGTGCTGTGGTTGAGTACCCCATGGCCAATTAGGCCGACCTGCCTTTTATTTAATCAATAGATCATCAATACTCTGACACTGCAGAACTCCTTTAACAGTTACATTCTGTAATTTACCTACACTTTTCTACAATAAAACGTGCCTGGCATTGTTTTAACATGGTTTATTAAAAATTTAGGAGAGTGTGAGAAGACAAAAGATTGCATTAAGAAAGGTTGCAGCTGGTTAATTGAGGCTTATTCAATCTCAGAGCCTAGGACAGCATAAAATGCAAATGCAGCCCTGTATACATGCACAGTATACACATATACTATCTATCATATATAACTTTTGAGCTTATGATAATATTTTATGAAGTTTATTTTACAGTCTAAATAGCTTTTGATTCTGATACATTGTAATTATTTTATAGACTTCAAGCAGATTTGTAAAAAGAAAAAAAACAATCATCCGCGTAATTAAGATATAAAGTAAAAAATTACTTTGAGAGTTTAATTACTAATTTTAATTACTGTCAAATTGAATTTAATTGAAAAATGTAATTTATTACTAATTCTTGGGTAGTTTTATTTTTACAAGCAAAGATTTTGCTATATCTTTTTAAACTGCATGCATGAAATGAAATATAAATAATCATGCAAATACCATAAAAGATAACAAAGGCTTTTAAGAATTGAGGTCATAATACAATCTTAGATCAAAAAGGCATTTTTCCAAGTTTAATTCAGAATGACCAGAACAAAAATCCTATAAATGTTATTTGTACAGATGCTGAAATATTTAATTAAGAAACTATATTTTAAAAGGAGAATGAATATTACGTGCCTTAAAAAGAATCAATAGAATTGAGCTAATTTGTTCTATTGGGGTGATTTAAATTAGTATAATGTGCTAAAATGATGCACAGTACTCTTCATTTAAAGGGACACTGACAGGCCCAATTAGCATATTTAGGCATATATATGTCAGTACAGGTCTTATAAAGTCTATTAAAATCATCTAAGTATCCCCCCTGTCCACCTTATAAATACCGAAATATTAAGTTTTATAACCTGCTTGTCCGGTCACAAATCTGCCCAAGGGGCGGCGTTTCATCTGAAAATGCGCCCAGCCAGCCGCTCTCAACTGCCGTCTGAAGCCCCGCCCAGCTCATTAATATTCACTTCGCTGGGCGGCGGCTACAACTCTCCCGACTCAAGTGCCCGGCGCATGCGCATAAAGCAGGGGCTGCAGCGCTCTGTACGCAGGCGCGATGTGACCCCGGCTGGGCGCATGCACTGAAGATTGGACGGAGGACGTGCCCAGAGGATCGAATGGGCTGTGCGCAGGATCTTGAGTCTGGAGAGTTGTAGCCGCCGCCCAGCAAAGTGAATATTGATGAGCTGGTCGGGGCTGCAGACGGCAGTTGGGAGCGGCTGGCTGGGCGCATTTTCAGATGAAACGCCGCCCCTTGGGCAGATTGGTGACCGGACAAGCAGATTATAAAACTTAATATTTCGGTATTTATAAGGTGGACAGGGGGGATACTTAGATGATTTTAATAGACTTTATAAGACCTGTACTGACATATATATGCCTAAATATGCTAATTGGGCCTGTCAGTGTCCCTTTAAGCTCACTTGCAGAAACTCACTGAATACAGGGCATATAGGACGAAGCTAGTGGATTGCTAGACAAGTATATGCCTGTACTCGCCATTGAAATCTATTAAACATACACCAAAGGCAGCATCCCCACCCATAAGAGTTTTATGAATATTCTGTGAACATTACATGAATGCCTGTAGTTAAAGCTCCCTTTTAAAGGAATTCTCAGAGATTTCGATATTGGTGGCCTATACTCAGGATAGGTCATCAATATGTGATTGGTGGGGGTCCAACTTCCGGCAGATATTTGAAGAGATCGCGTCACTCTGATAAGTGCTGCAGCCTCCTCACAGCTTGCCAAGCAAAATGCCATGCATTGTTTAGCTGCTGTCCTTGGTATTGCAGCTCAGGCACGTGACATCACTGGCCTAGGAACAGGCCCCAGTGCACAAATACTTGATCAGTGGAGATGCCAGGAGTCGGACGCCCACCAATATTGAGGACCTATTCTGAAAACCATTTTCACATAATTCTCCAGCAGGTCTTGTTTTCCTTTTAAAGCTGTGCAAAACTACAGTGTATAAGAAAATGAATGATTAAGGACCTTCTCACTGTGAAATATAAGAGGTAATGGCAGTTTCTTTCATGCAAGAATCTTTACCCATATGAAATAACTGCTGCATTAACACTTCTCATCATAATAGCTACCCCATTGGCTCTATAGAAATTTAAGACCTAAGTTCACTGACAAAAACTTTTCAGTTGTGTAACTCACTTATTAGCGATACAGATAGGTTGATCTGTCACAAAGACCAGGATTGCCAAATGGTGTGTTGTCTTCCCAGTGCTCGAGTTTGACATATAGTGGATTGTATTTATAAATTATTGGGAGTGGCTGGTGAAGATCCAGCGGTCAAGGTCCACATTGGAACCAATGACAAAGTTAGAGGTAGGTGGAAATTATTTCAGGGACTTAGGTCGCAAGCTCAGGGAAAGGACCTTAAAGTAGTATTTTCTGAAATATTACCGGTGCCACAAACCACACCAGAAAGGCAACGGCAGATTAGGGAGGTTAACAGGTGGCTCAAGAACTGATGAAAGAAAGAGGGTTTGGGTTCCTGTAAAACTGGGCTGACTTCTTTGTTGGCTAAAGGCTGTTATGTAGGGGTGGGTTGCACCTCAATATTTTTTTTATTAAAGATCGCAGATGACACTAAATTGTGTAAAGTAATAAACACAAAAGAGGATTGCTACAGATGGATCTGGATAGATTGGAAGCTTGGGCAGAAAAGTGGCAATTGAGGTTTAACACTGACAAATGTAAGGTTATGCACATGGACAGGAATAATAATAATAATAAGTCACCCGTACGTACTAAATGGTAAAACTGGGCTCATGTGAACAAGACAGACATAGCAGAGCTGGAGAGGGTTCAGTGGAGGGCAACTAAAGTCATAACTGGAATTGGTGGACTACAGCACCCAGAAAGATTATCAAAATTATGATTATTTCATAAAAAAAAAAAGAAAAGATGACTGAGGGGAGATCTAATAATCATTGTACACAAACATAGAAGAGGATTCTTTACGGTAAGAGCAGTGAGACTATGGAACTCTCTGTCTGAGGAGATGGTGATGGTGAATTCAATAAAAGAGTTCAAGAGGGGCCTGGATGTATTTCTGGAGTGTATTATTACAGGCTATAGCTACTAGAGATGGGTCGTTGATCCAGGGAGTTATCTGATTGCCTGAATGGAGTTGGGAAGGAATTTTTTCCCCTAAAATGAGGATAACTGTCCTCTACCTCACAGGGTTTTTTCTTTTAGCCTTCCTCTGGATAAACTCACAGGATTGCAATGTGAAATGGATGAACGTATGTCTTTTTTCAGCCTTACAAACTATGGGGTCATTTACTAAGCTAAAATACGCCTAAAGCATTGTGCCGCTATCTGCGACTTGGTCCCACTCACACCAGTTTTAAAATTGTGGGTACAGCAGAACATTAAAAATGGCTTTATATGCAGTCAGAGTGCTCCAATATATTAGCGATTGCGCTAATCGGCACTAATCATGCGAATATTTTGCCGCAAAACGTGAAACTTTACATTTTAGCAGATCTGCATTTATGTATGGACAGCAAAACCTATCAAACTACCTAACACCCTGCACTGCAACAGCTATACTATATCAGGACATAACCTACATTGACTATCTCCCACTAACTATCTGTATTTTATATACAGTACAGACCAAAAGTTTGGACACACCTTCTCATTCAAAGAGTTTTCTTTATTTTCATGACTATGAAGGCATCACAACTATGAATTAACACATGTGGAATTATATACATAACAAACAAGTGTGAAACAACTGAAAATATGTCATATTCTAGGTTCTTCAAAGTAGCCACCTTTTGCTTTGATTACTGCTTTGCACACTCTTGATAAGCTTCAAGAGGTAGTCCCCTGAAATGGTTTTCACTTCACAGGTGTGCCCTGTCAGGTTTAATAAGTGGCATTTCTTGCCTTATAAATGGGGTTGGGACCATCAGTTGCGTTGAGGAGAAGTCAGGTGGATACACAACAGCTGATTGTCCTACTGAATAGACTGTTAGAATTTGTATTATGGCAAGAAAAAAGCAGCTAAGTAAATAAAAACGAGTGGCCATCATTACTTTAAGAAATGAAGGTCAGTCAGTCAGCCGAAAAATTGGGAAAACTTTGAAAGTAAGGGCTATTTGACCATGAAGGAGAGTGATGGGGTGCTGCGCCAGATGACCTGGCCTCCACAGTCACCGGACCTGAACCCAATCGAGATGGTTTGGGGTGAGCTGGACCGCAGAGTGAAGGCAAAAGGGCCAACAAGTGCTAAGCATCTCTGGGAACTCCTTCAAGACTGTTGGAAGACCATTTCAGGGGACTACCTCTTGAAGCTCATCAAGAGAATGCCAAGAGTGTGCAAAACAGTAATCAAAGCAAAAGGTGGCTACTTTGAAGAACCTAGAATATGAGATATTTTCAGATGTTTCACACTTGTTTGTTATGTATATAATTCCACATGTGTTAATTCATAGTTTTGATGCCTTCATAGTCATGAAAATAAAGAAAACTCTTTGAATGAGAAGGTGTGTCCAAACTTTTGGTCTGTACTGTATATAAGCTATCAAACTATCTATGTAATGTAATGTGGAAAGCAGAGAGCACAGCAATGACACTGCTGTCTCTCTCAGAACTTTAAAAAACGATAGAAAATGGCTGCTGGGGAAGTTCTTATATAGTAAGGGGTAGGCAACTTTCCTATTGGTTGCTAGGGATGTTGCTAAGCTCAGACAAATACATTTCAGCCTTCTCATTGGCCGACAAGCAAGAAGGGAGGTTACTGATGAAAAAAAAAAAATCTAGAATATTCGAAATTATGAATATATATCACTATAGTCTAAATATTCGCGAATTCTCGAAGTGCAGATATTCACGATACGAATATTTGCGTGCCCAACACTAGTTAAGGTCAGTACTTTGACCAGTCTGCAGCTACACGGCCCCTGACAACTATCTATCATAGCCTGCAATAACTTGTTTCACAATTTGTGGTAAAGTAGCTTTTCTATGGGATGGAAACAAGAAGGAAAGCCTTTGATCCCATGTGATTTCATGTGCTTTAGGCAACCATGACCCTGTTGCTGTTTCACCAGTTTTTCTTCCTTGAACCACTGTTGGTAGGTACTCCCCACTGCATATTTTCAACATCCCACAGGACCAGCCATATCACAATTTGGTATTTGTCAAATCTTTACATTTGTCCATCTTTCCTACTTCCAACAAATTAAAATAAAGACCAGACTGTTCGCTTGTTAAAATATCTCCCCTCTTAACAGGTGCCATTGTAACAAGATGATCAATGTTATTCACTTCTCCTGTCAGTGGTTTTATTTAGTGTTGATCGAGCACCAAAGTGTAGAATGGAAATCAATGGGAGAACCTGAGCATTAAACCAGGTACCCCCTGCTCTGAAGAGGGGAGGGTGTCTGGTTCACATGAAAAGGTCAGAAATTGATGGAAACACCACTGAAATGGTTCTGGAACAGCATGGGAAGGATGTCTGTATGCATATTGGACTCCCAGGTCGCTGCTGGGAACGATGTTGTTCGAGAAGTACGCCAATTTTACAGACTGATAATAATACGCACAAAACCGAAGATAAAATCGATTTTAGAGGAAAAATGGTTAGGAAACATTCTTTCCTGTATATTGAGGGTCTCATTCACATTGTGGTACAATTGTTCAGGTAGTGGGACTCCTACACTCATAAAGCCTATGCACTAAGTAAGAGGGCTGCCAAAAATTAAAACGAAACCGCACTCCAATACACCCTTTATTACACATAAAGGAGTGCATCATATACACCCTTGAAATATTATTGGCCTGCTGGTGACCCTCAAAAACATTAGGAGCAAGGGCCTGCTGGTGATCCTCTAAAACATTAGGGGTGAGGGCCTGCTGCCTAGCTGACCATCTTAAACATTAGGGATGAAGGTCTGCTGCTTAGCTGACTCTCTAAAACATTAGGGGCGAGTGCCTGCTGCTGATCTGACCATCTAAAATATTATGGGTGAGGGCCTTCTGCTGAGCTGACCATCTAAACATTAGGGGTGAGGGTCGGCTGCTGAGCTGACTTTCCAAAATATTAGGGGCGAGTGCCTGATGCTGATCTGACCATCTAAAACATTATGGGCGAGTGCCTGCTGCTGAGCTGACCATCTAAAACATTAAGGGCGAGGGCCTGCTGCTGAGCGGAACATCTAAAACATTAGGAGTGATGGTCTGCTGCTGAGCTGACTCTCTAACACATTAGGGGTTAGTGCCTGCTGCTGAGCTGACTATCGAAAAAATCATGGTTGAGGGTCTGCTGCTAAGCTGACTCTCTAAAATATTAGGGGCGAGTGCCTGCTGCTGATCTGACCATGGAAAAAATTAAGGGCGAGGGCCTGCTGCTGAGCTGAACATCGAAAATATTATGGTTGAAGGCCTGCTGCTGAGCTGACCATCAAAAAAATTATGGTTGAGGGCCTGCTGCTGAGCTAACCCTCTAAAACATTAGGAGTGAGGGCAGCCTAATAAGCATGTTGATATAATGGAGGAGGAGGAGGAGGACGAGAAAAGAAAGATTGAACCATATATCCTTTTTGTGGTGGAAGGGGTGCATGGGAATACAATGTATTCAATACACCATAAAAGCCACATTTAAAGTGCCTTTATGTTCAGCCGCTTTCCTCTGGTGGAGTAGAGAAGTCAGGGGCAATCCAGACCTTGTTCATTTTGATAAGAGTCAACCGGTCATCATTTTCAGTTGACAGGTGAATACGCTTATCAGTTATTATGCCCCCAGCAGCACTAAATACCCACTCTGACAAAACGCTGGCAGCAGGGCATGTGTGCCAAAGTCCCAATAGATAAGACTTTGCTGTCCTCATCAGGAGGATAACTCTCAATCTCCTCATCCTCTTCCTCCTCTTCTCCCCATCCACGCTGAACAGATGGAATAGACCTGCTATGGGTACTACCCTCTGTGGCGGAGGCAACCGTCTCCTGCTCCTCCTCATCATCATCATCATTCAATTCGCGCTGAGAAGATGAAATGAGGGTGGTCTGGCTATCACCCTGTGTACTGTCTTCACCCATTTCCACCTCTTCCACATGCAAAGCGTCCGCCTTCATTGTGAGCAGCGAGCGTGTCAGTAGACACAGAAGTGGGTTGGTTACACTGATAATAGCGGCATCGCCGCTCACCATCTGTGTTGATTCCTCAAAGTTGAGTAAAACCTCACAGAGGTCAGACATCCATGCCCACTCGTCGCTTGTGAAGAGCGGAAACTGACTGGAAAGGCGACGACCATGTTGCAGCTGGTATTCCACTACTCCGTCTGCTGCTCACAAAGCCTGGTCAACATGTGGAAAATGGAGTTCTAGCGCGGGCTCACGTCGCACAACAGTCAGTGAGCTAGCAATTGCAAGCGCTGCTGCAGCGCTGCCAGACTGGCGGCAGCTGTAGATGACTTTTTGAAATGGGCACACACGCAGCGCACCTACACCAGTAGCTCAGGCAAATTGGGGTAGGTTTTGAGAAACCGCTGAACCACTAATTTTAACACATGGGCTAGGCATGGTATGTGTGGGAGCTTGCCAAGCTCCAAAGCCGCCACCAAGTTACGGCCATTATCAGACACAACCATGCCTGGTTGTAGGTTGAGTGGCAAGAGCCACAGCTCAGTCTGGTTCCTTATACCCTGCCACAGCTCTGCTGCGGTGTGCTGTTTGTCACCTAAGCAAATAAGTTTCGGCACGGCCTGTTGCCGCTTCAACACTGCCAGTGGCGTCTCTAGCTTTCAAATTTTGGGGGGGGCACACTGGGGGCCAGGACAAAAGTAGGGGGGGCAGCTATAACAACTATACATTTACACAAATACGCTTAGAATTGCTTAAATACTTTACCCAATACCTAAAACCGCAACAGGGAAGAAAAGTCCAGCTGTCTGTGGATGACACTTTTATAGAGAGGGGGATCTGTGGATGACACTGCTATGGGGGGGATCTGTGGATGCCACATACTGTATATAGCATCTTATGCTATATGTGTCATCCACAGATCCACCCCATGACAGTGTCATCCCCATTTCCCCCTCCATAACAGTGTCATCCACAGATCTCCCTCCCCGCCTCTCACAGGAGTGTACATATATAAAATAAAATAAACATATTTCATATGAAAACTTACAGTTACTTGGCTTGGCCCTTGGGGATCTCGGACGCCACTTCCACATTTTGGCCGGGGGCTCGGCGGAGCTGATGTTGTGTTTTATCCTAATGAGAAAGATTTCATAATAAGGATTTGGAGAAGGGGCAGAGGGATAGCAGAGCAGGGAGAGGCTGGTGCTGCTACTAGGGGCTCATACCATGGGGGAGTAATAAAGCCCACCATAGTGCCCCCCCCAGTAGAAATAATTCTCCTTATAATGTGCAAAACATACCCCCTTATGCCCCCAGTTGAGCTAATGTCCCCCATAATGTGCCAGTATAAAATACCCCTATATAGTGCCCCAGTAAATGCCTCCACAGTGCTCCTCTCCCCCTTCCTCCTAGTGCCCCCCATAATGTACCAGTATAAAATGCCCCATATATCGTGCCCCAGTAGATGCCCTCAGTGTCCCCCATAATTTGCAAGTATAAAATACCCCTTCTTAGTGCCCCCCGTAGATGACTCCATAGTACTCCTGTCTCCCCTTCTCCATAGTACCCACCATAATGTGTCCCAGTATAAAATGCTACTGTACAGAGCCCTCCATATAAAACACCCCTTCTTTGTGGCCTCAGTAGATGCCTCTATAGTGCCCACCAATAATGTGCCAGCAATAAGTGCCCTCAATAACGTGCCACTGCCAGTATCAAGAGCCCCCATCATGTGCCAGTAATAAGCCCCCATCACGTGCCAGTAACAAGAGCCCCCATCACGTGCCAGTAATAAGCCCCCCCCCATTACGTGCTAGTAATAAGCCCCCCATCACGTGCCAGTAATAAGCCCCCCATCACGTGCCAGTAATAAGCCCCCCCATTACGTGCCAGTAATAAGCCGCCCATCACGTGCCAGTAATAAGCCTCCCATCACGTGCCAGTAATAAGCCCCCCATTACATGCTAGTAATAAGCCCCCCATTACGTGCCAGTAATAAGCCCCCCCATTACGTGCCAGTAATAAGCCCCCCATCACGTGCCAGTAATAAGCCTCCCATCACGTGCCAGTAATAAGCCCCCCCATTACATGCTAGTAATAAGCCCCCCATTACATGCCAGTAATAAGCCCCCCATTACGTGCCAGTATTAAGCCCCCCATCATGTGCCAGTATTAAGCCCCTCCATGTTCCAGTATTAAGCCCCCCCATCATGTGCCAGTATTAAGCCCCCCATTGTGCCAGTATTAAGCCCCCCCATCATGTGCCAGTATTAAGTCCCCCCATCATCATGTGCCAGTATTAAGTCCCCCCCATCATGTGGCAGTATTAAGTCCCCCCATCATCATGTGCCAATATTAAGTCCCCCCCATCATGTACCAGTATTAAGTCTCCCCCATCATCATGTGCCAGTTTTAAGTCCCCCCCATCATGTGCCAGTATTAAGTCATCCCCCCCATTGTAATAAGCCCCCCCATTGTAATAAGCCCCCCCAATGTGCCAGTAACACTATTGTAAAAAAAAAAAAAAAATAACACTTATACTTACCTCAGTGTCAGCGATGCGATGCAGACTCTTCCTGTGTCCCGCACTGTAAGGCTCAGGCGGCGCGATGACGTCATCGCTCCGCCTGCTCCAGCCTCTGATAGGCTGCCGGCCTAGTGCCTGCAGCCTATCAGAGGAAGGGGAAGGGACACGCCTCTCCCTCCCCTGCACCTCCGCTGGCACAGGCATGTCAGGCAGATTACAATGGAGATGAGCGCAATGGAAGCGCTCATCTCCCTGTGCCCGGCGGCGGCGGCTCACTTGGGGGGGGGGCATTTTAGTTGGGTGGGCACATGGGGGGGCACAGCATGATGTAGGGGGGCCGTGGCCCCCTCTGGCTACCCCCTGGCGACGCCACTGAACACTGCAGTGCTACACTGCTTCCAGATACTGACTGATGGCTAACTGGTGTTGCAAGATCACAATTCAGAGGTGGAAGTGGAGGAGGAGGTGGGGGAGGAGAAGGGGGGTTGCAGCCACTAATGTAGGTGGTGGCGGAAATCCTGATGGAAGTAGGGCCCGCAATCCTTGGCGTCGGTAGCACCTGTGCCATCCCAGGGTACGACTCGCTTCTGGCCTCCACAACATTCAACCAGTGTGCCGTCAGGGAAATGTAATGTCCCTGGCCACAAGCACTTGTCTATGTGTCAGTTATTAAGTGGACCTTCCCAATAACTACATTGGTCAGGGCACGGGTGTTGTTACAGGATACATGCTGGTGTAAGGCGGGGACGACACACCAGGCAAAATAGTGGCGGCTAGGGACTGAGTAGCGAGGGATGGCCACTGTGTCCACAAGCCTAAATGGCAACATTTTTAGGGCCAGCAATTTGGAAAGGTGCCCATTTAGTGCTATGGTCTGTGGGTGGGTGGCTGTGTGTATTTGCGATTTCGTTCTAAGGCCTGGGGTATGGACATCTGTATGCTGCGCTGGGACACAAGTGGATGTGCTAGCTGATGCTGCTTGCGAAATTCCAGGTTCAGGGCGGGAGGCATCCGGGCCTACGTCTTGGACGGAGGATTGGCCAGCACGTAACACAGGGGAAGAGGAGGCAGTGGTGTGAGCCGCCAAGACTGATTGTGGACCCAAGCGTTCGGCCCACCTATTAGGGTGCATTGATGCCATGTGGCGGATCATGCTGGTGTTGGTGAGGTTGCTAGTGTTCACGCCCCTGCTCATTTTGGTACGGCACCGGTTGCAAATGACAATTCTTTTATCGTCCGTACTTTTATCAAAAAAGAGCCAGACTGCGGAACACCTACCCCTTGGCAAGGAAGATTTCCGCAAGGGGGTGCTCCAGGGAACAGTTGCAGGCCTGCTTGGTGTGGCCCACCTTCTCCCTTTTGCCACCCCACTGCCTCTTCCAGCCTGTTGCGGTGCTGCGGATCCCTCCCCCTCTGTACTGCTGTCCTCGCTCGGCTTGCCACCTTCCCAGGTTGCGTCAGTGATTTCATCGTCCACCACCTCCTCTTCCACTTCCTCACTCTGGTGATCCTCCTGACTTGTTGACCTAACAAGAACCTCACTTATTGACAACTGTGTCTCATCCTCATCATGGACCTCTTGAGACACCAATTGCCGTTGACTTATTGGCAACTATGTCTCATCATCATCATCCACCTCATGAAACACTAATTGCCGTTCCCCACCGCCATCTTCTTTTGACTGTGGATGCTCAAGAGTTTGGGAATCAGGTTACAAGATCTCCTCATGTCCCTCTTCAAGTGGGCTTGGCGAGAGGCCCAAATTAAGGAATGGCGATGAAAAGAGCTCCTCGGAATATCCGAGTGTGGGATTACTTGTTTGTAAAGACACTCCATGGTGGGGGGAAGGAGGATCAGGGCGAGGATTCGGTTCACCAGACTCTTGGCTACTGAGATTGGACTTTGTGGAAGACAGGATGGTGCTTAACTGACTTGAAGCATTATATGCTGCAATCCAACCGACCACCTGCTCGCACTGGTCTGACTTTGAGAGTGGTGTCTTGCGCCGCCCTGCAAACTGGGACAAGAAGATAGGTATCGTGGATGAGTGTGTTTCTTGTGCTCTGCCAGCAGACACAGTTTCACTGCGCCCAGGGCCACAGCCTCTGCATGCTCCATCAGCAGCACGGCCACTTCCCATCCCTTAGTGCTCGCCTTCATCATATTAAATGGTATATACAGTATGCTTGCAAGTATATCACACATACAGTAGCGCAGTTTTTTAAGTGTATGCGCAAATAAATTACGGTCAATGTCACAGATATTTGGGATGCGGAAACGTTATATAGGAGAAGTACCACAGGTAAGGGGAGGCAGAGCGTGATCCATGTAAATTTTTAGCCAGTCAGTGCACTACAATAATAACAGCTGAGCCATGCTTATTAGCGAATAGTGAGAGATAGACAGGTAGTACAAATCTGCAGGCAGCGCACTGTGACACCCTAACAGAGCGCATTAAATAGAGCATAGTGGCATATGCAGATATCAAGGAGTGACCCAGTTAGTAGCAGTGTTAGTCTCAGCCAACCTCACAGTATACACTAAGTTATTAGGAGCAGTGCAATAAGGCTGATAATTTTAAGTGTGTTAGTTCTAAGATATAATTTTAAACAAAATTAATAAACGTTACATTTTAGTTAATAAAGATAATAACACGTGTCAACCAAGAGACTCTATTGGTCATGGTGGCCATTTGTAAATAAACAGTACCTCAGGTAATGGCGCTGCTGTCAACAGGGGCTAAGAAATAAATTACAGTCAATGTCACTGATATTTGGGATGCGAAAACGTTATTTAGGAGAGGTACCACAGGTAATGGCGCTGCTGTCACCAGCGGCTAAAAAAAATTACAGTCAATGTCACAGATATTTTTAGTATGCGCACACGTTACACAGGAGATGTAGTGCAGATAATGTCCCTGTCTGCAGCGGCCAAACAATTGCAAGCTATTTAGCGCAGGTTGCGCTAAAGATATATATTACTGCCAAATACAACAATAGTCTTTAAAAGGACTCTTGGCTCTCTAATAATTGCACGCAATTTAGCACAGGTTGCGCTAAAAATATATATTGCTGCCAGACACAACAATAGTCCCTAAAAGGACTTCTGGGTCTCTAACACCAACCCTGCCTAACAAAAAAAAAAATTCTGTCAATATCACTGATATTTGGGATGCGGAAACATTATACAGGAGAGGTACCACAGGTAATGGCACTACTGCCAACAGCGGCTAAAAAAAATTACAGTCAAATGTCACAGATATTTGGGATGTGGAAACGTTATACAGGAGAGGTAACACAGGTAATGGCGCTACTGTCACCAGCGGCTAATAAAAAATTACAGTCAATGTCACAGATATTTGGGATGCGGAAACGTTATTCAGGAGACGTACCACAGGTAATGGCTCTGCTGTCAACAGCAGCTAATAAAAAATTACAGTCAATGTCACAGATATTTGGGATGCAGAAACGTTATACAGGAGAGGGACCACAAGTAATGGTGCTGTTGTCACCAGTGACTAAGAAAAAATTACAGTCTATGTCACTGATATTTAGGATGCGGAAATGTTATACAGGAGACGTACCAAAGGTAATGGCGCTGCTGTCAACAGCAGCTAAGAAAAAATTATAGTCGATGTCACAGATATTTGGGATGCAGAAATGTTATACATGAGAGGTACCATAGGTAATGGTGCTGCTGTCAACAGCGGCTAATAAAAAATTACAGTCAATGTCACAGATATTTGGGATGCAGAAACGTTATACAGGAGAGGTATCACAAGTAATGGTGCTGCTGTCACCAGCGACTAAGAAAAAATTACATTCTATGTCACTGATATTTGGGATGTGGAACGTTATAAAGGAGAGGTACCACAGGTAATAGCGCTGCTGTCACCAGCGGCTAAGAAAAAATTACAGTCAATGTCACTGATATTTAGGATGGGGAAATGTTATACAGGAGAGGTGGTAAAAGAAATGGCGCTGCTGTCACCAGCGGATAGGAAATAATTACAGTCAATGTCACTGATATTTGGGAGGAGGAAACGTTATACAGGACAGTTACCACAGGTAATGGCGCTGCTGTCATCAGCGGCTAAGAACAAATTACAGTCAATGTCACAGATATTTGGGATGCGGAAAAGTTGTACAGGAGAGGTATCACAGGTAATGGCGCTGCTGTAAACAGCAGCTAAGAAACATTAGTCAATGTGACTGATATTTTGGATGAGGAAACGTTATATAGGAGAGGTACCATAGGTAATGGCGCTGCTGTCAACAGCGGCTAAGAAAAGATTTGTCAATGTCGCTGATATTTGGGATGCGGAAACGTTAAATAGGAGAGGTACCACAGGTAATGGCACTTATGTCACCAGTGGCTAAGAAAAATTTACAGTCAATGTCACTGATATTTGGGATGCGGAAACATTATACAGGACAGGTATCACAGGAAATGGCACTGCTGTCAACAGCGGCTAAGAAATAATTACGGTCAATGTCACAGATATTTAGGATGCGGAAACGTTATACAGGAGGGGTAAAAGAGGTAATGGCACTGCTGTCAACAGCGGCTAAGAAAAAATTACAGTCAATGTCACAGATATTTGGGATGTGGAAATGTTATACAGGAGATGCACCACAGGTAATGGCGCTGCTGTCACCAGTGGCTAAGAAAAAATTATTGTCAATGTCACAGATATTTGGGATGCGGAAACGTTATACAAGAGAAGTACCACAGGTAATGGCGCTGCTGTCACCAGCGGCTAAGAAAAAATTACTGTCATGCCCTGCTCAGATTATGTGCGGAGGTCTGCCAGGTTAGCAGCACGTGTGTAGTTTTTTGTTTTTGTTTTGGAGTTGAGCTGTATCCGCCTCCCTTCAGGTGCTCTGGGTGGGGTCGTTTGTAGGAGTTTAAATCACGCCTCTTCCCAGTGTTCCATGCAGGTTATAGCTTCAGTCTTGCTCTGTGGAAGGAAGGAAGGAAGGATTTGCGATTTCTGCTCTGTGACAAGATAAGTTGATTTTGGTTTTCTTTTGGGTGTTCTGTCTAGGCTGTTAGGGAGATGCCTGCATCCTCCAGGTCCTGAGGAAGCAGGCTGTCTCTTTTCCCCTGTCACCATCTTAGGGATTTTAGGTTATCTTCAGGCTTAGGCACGGGGGCACATTTATTCCCACCTTCAGGGTCTGAACGTGGGCACAGTAGTCTAGGGAGAGCTGGTAGAGATTTGTAAGGAGGTGACCTTTTATCCCCAGCTTCTGGCCTAGACACTTGTTTGTGGTTTTCTGTGGTATCTTGTATCCTGTCCAGCGTGACAATTACAGTCAATGTCACAGATGTTTTTAGTATGCACACACGTTAAACAGGAGATGTAGCGCAGATAATGTCACTGTCCGCAGTGTCTACAGATAAAGTACACTGGATGTCAGATATTTTTTGTATGCGCACACGTTAAACAGGAGATGTAGCGCATTAAGGTCGCTGTCTGCAGCGTGTACGGAAAAAAGTACACTGGATGTCACAGATATTTTTACAATGCGCAAACGTTACACAGGAGATGTAGCGCAGATAATGTCGCTGTCTGCAGAGGCCAAACAATTGTAAGCTATTTAGTGCAGGTTGCGCTAAAGATATACAGTATATTGCTGCCAGACACAACAATAGTCCTTAAAAGGACTTTTGGGTCTCTAACACCAACCCTGCCTAACAAAAAAATAAAATTCAATTCCCTACACTATCTGTCCCTTCTACAGCACAGCTCTCCCTGACTAAGACTGAGCAGAGCCTCGTGTCATCGGGTGCTTTTATAGCACCCGTTGACGCGTTTTGGCCAGCCAATCGCAGCCAACAAACGTGCGGAAAGGAGACTCGAGCATCGCGCTTGAGCACACTCGGTATTCAGCCAAACACTGCGATGTGCTGAGAATCGCGATGCTCGAGCCGAACTGATGTTCGGCCGAGCAGGCTCGCTCAACACCAGTTTTATTGGTATGGCTCATCAATGTATATAAGTATTGCACCAAATCTACATAAGAAATATGTAATTAGTCACATAAAATAACCAGATTACAGAATATAAATCTGAATACAAACTTTGGTGGTAAAAAACAAATATCTGTCTGACAATGACGATTAAAGGGGTTGTTCTGCCCTTTACTAAGTGATGGCCTAGCCTTAGGATCGGCCATCACTAACTGATCCGCAGAGGTCTGACAACCAACACCCCCATCTAACAGCTGTTTCAATGTAGCTCCATCGCCAGAAGTTGGCACCAGAACTACCCTACTCTGTCAACTTTGTAGTGGACAATGCTCGTCACTTGCTGTCCACTACAAGGTTTATAGATAGAGTGGTGTAGTTCTGGCACTTACTTCCAGAGACTGAGCTACACCCGAACAGCTGAAAGGAGGTGGTGTAGGGTGTCAGAACCAAACTGGTCTGCTAGTGATAGTCTGTCCTGAGGCTAGGCCATGACTTAGTAAAGGCCACACAACCCCTTTAAAACATAATTGAGCTATGTTTAGCAATTATTATTGAACACCTGAGCCCTCATGGTGGGTAGCCCATGACTCCTTTCTATAGCCTGCAGCTAAAATATTGTCATGATCTTTCCATGATCTTTTGAATAGCACATGTACAACACATGGCATTTTATGTATCTATCATGAATTGAAAGGACTTTATATACAATACAATTTAGATTTACTGTAGTTAGTCAACTAGGTTATTTTAAATGCTAACTTTCTGAAGATTGAATCTATGTAGTTGATTTATTATATGAAGTTATTAAACCAATACTTAAAATCCCAAACTAATAAACAGTATAGGAAGGAATAAAAGAAATAACAAGTTGTTTGCACCACAAATCCATAAGGAGTGGTTACGGTGAGGTTTAAGATTATTCATCTGTGTTTTGGGATGTTCAATGCCACTCGTCACAGTTGGATGCTTGCTGCAAACATAATCATAAGTACAAACCATTGGGATTAAGTTCTAATTAACTTCTAATAATTATATCACTGTATGCCTCTCTAGTTATGAAGAAACAGGCACATTATCACACTAAGGCTCATTCTGTGTTTTCCGTCATAACCAAAAATATAATTAAAAATTTACCTCTCACTTCATACATAAATCACCTTAAAGGAGTTTCCAGAATTTTATTCAGAACAGATCAATAACAAACTGTGCAATATTCTTAGGCTACATGCACACGTCAGTGAAAAATGGACATGTGATGGACATTTTCTTAAAGGTGATCACACGTCCGTTTTATGGGATTATTCACACGTCATTTTTTTTGATGGCCTGTGAATAATGGATGTAAAAAAATAGAACATGTTCTATCTTGTCCATTTTTAACTGACCGACTGCCCCCATACAATTAGGTCTAAGTCTGAGAAAGGCATTAGTGGAAAAAAAAGTCTGTTAAAAATAGATAGTTTATCTGTTTTTAAAAGACATTTTTTTTTCACTGTCGTGTGCATGTAACCTTATTTTGACAATTCCAGTCCAGTCTGCTGCAACCAGTCTTGTCAAGTGACCACAGCAGTCAATCCTAGATTTGTTGCTAAAGACCATATGGTTCCAGTCTGTAGCGGTCCAGATTTCTTTTCCACAACACCACTGCAAATGAAGTTGACGGTGGCTGGCTGTCAATGGCAGGGCACATGATGTGTGCCTTGACACCAAATTCTTCTGCTAAGTTCCTGTAAATGGTCTGGGCAGAGACAAGGATGTGCAATGGAAGTGCCACCTGTATCTGTATGGTGGCCAATAAAACGGTTGGAGCTGCTTGGGCTTGTCAGTGGCTCAAACGATCATCTCTACTGGTGGTCTGTCTGGGCCTTCCGGAGCCTGTTCACCATGTGTGCATGCCCTCACATAATCACTGCTCCCAACACCTCCAACAGCTAGGTCAGAATGGCCTAGATAGCAGGCAATTTGTCAAAATGACCATCCTACTTTCCTCAGTCTAACAATGTGCCCCCTCCCACACAACTGGGCAAAATGAGTGCTTTGTAGAGGCTTGTCGAGCAGTCAATAATCTCTCACAAGAGGGTAGACTACCTAAATTAGCCTCTAAGAGCATTTTTATAGGGCAGTGGGGGAAGCACTTTTATGCCCTCTTGTTGCAAGACCCAGTGTGTAATCAGACCACACCTACAATCACTTACACATCTGTCTGAGACATAAGTGCATGCCGAGTTTTGCAGAAATCTGACATTTCTGTCTGGGTATGTATAAATAAAAGACATTTTTAAATCTATAGCATCTACTAATTAATTAAAATATTGATCACTGGTAATTCTACTGACAAAGAGATTTACAACCGTAGTGACAAAGTGCTTGCTGTAGAACCATTTTAGGAGGGTTATCATATACTTATACATTTACAGTGGGTATAAGAAAGCATTTGTGTAATTCAAGAATAAACTCATACATATTATTAAAGTCATCCTAAAACATAATTTTCCAAACTAAACAACTCTTCTTTCTCTTAATAGGAACTATATATCGCAGAATAATGCGGTCCATTTCTGAGCCTACAGAACCCAGCCTTCTCTTACTAATATTCTAGAGCTCTAAGCTATTCACAATTTTCCAAATGCAGGCTTACTAATGATTATATAGAAGTAAGACTGTATTTTCTTCATGTGCCTCTATGGCCCTGTTGCACTTTGGCATCTATCCCAGAATGTTCTTTGCTTTGGCAGCAGCTGCCTGGCTCTAGTTGTTACACTTCAGTTTACAGCCT
Source organism: Bufo bufo (assembly GCF_905171765.1). Lineage (NCBI taxonomy): Eukaryota > Metazoa > Chordata > Amphibia > Anura > Bufonidae > Bufo > Bufo bufo. The sequence continues at coordinate 392,329,063 of NC_053393.1, read as the reverse complement.
CCTAATATTTTTAAGTCCTTTTTTACATAAGTTTTACATTTGCCTTCAATCTTCTCTAACTCCCTCTAAAGAGTAATTCTCATGTCTGTGTTACTTCACTTAGTCCATCATTTAATATGGAAATTATACTATACTATTTTTTATAAATATATTTAAATACTCAGGCCTATGTTCACATGATGGGCAAAGGTTCCAGAAAAATATGACAAAAACAGCTAAATAATTAATTTATTGAGAAAACTAATGAAATTTAAGTGGATGTAAAGGCTGCGATGTTAATTCTTTAACGTATAATAACAGATAAGGAATAATACTAATTAAACCTGTCCACTCAATTACTGAGCAACTTCACCCAATGAATCTAACATTGCGACATTAAAAAAGGTGGGGGAGCTGTTTGACATCCAGCGCCGTGAATGCACACTAACTGACATCTCCTGCTCTTTATAGGTGCCTGGAATGTCCATTGGAGAGAAGAGCCAATCATCATCCCTGGGCACCTGTAACTTACCCCAGACATCATTCGCTGATGATTTCTCCAATCAAAATCTGTTGACAGGTAAGAAATAATAATTTTATTACACACCACATTAACATAACATATACAATGAACGGAACCATGCCGTTATTACTTTACATTCCCCATATGTCTACTTCATGTTTGGCTCATTTTGTGAATGCCATTTTATTTTTTGGGGACATTAGAAGGCTTAGAAGTTTAGAAGCAAATCTTGACATTTTTCAGAAAATTTCTAAAACCAACTTTTTCTGGACCATTCATGTCTGAAGTCACTTTGTGAGGCTTACCTAATAGAAACCACCCAAAAATTACCCCATTTTACAAGTTACACCCCTCAAGGTATTCAAAACTGATTTTACAAACTTTGATAACCCTTTAGGCGTTCCACAAGAATTAATGGAAAATAGAGATAACATTTCAAAATTTCACTTTTTGGCAGATTTTCCATTTCAATCCATTTTTCCAGTTACAAAGCAAGGGTTAACAGCCAAACAAAACTCATTATTTATGGCCCTGATTCTTTAGTTTACAGAAACACCCCATATGTAGTTGTAAACTGCTGTACGAGCACACGGCAGGGCACAGAAGGAAAGGAATGCCATACGGTTTTTGGAAGGCAGATTTTGCTGGACTAGTTTTTTGACACCGTGTCACATTTGAAGACCCCCTGATGCACCCCTAGAGTAGAAACTCCAAAAAAAGTGACCCCATTTTAGAAACTACGGGATAGGGTGGCAGTTTTGTTGGTACCATTTTAGGGTACATATGATTTTTGGTTGCTCTATATTACACTTTTTGTGAGGCAAGGTAACAAGAAATAGCTGTTTTGGCACCGTTTTTATTATTTACAACATTCATCTGACAGGTTAGATCATGTAGTATTTTTATAGAGCAGGTTGTCACGGACGCGACAATACCAAATATGACAACTTTTCTTGGTTGTTTGTTTCAGTTTTACATAACAAAGCATTTAAAAAATATGACTTTTTGATCGCTTGCTATTACACTTTTTGTGATGTAAGGGGACAAAAAAAGACTTTTTTTACACCTTTTTTTTATGGTATTCACTTGAGGGGTTAGGTCATGTGATATTATATATAGCAGGTTATTACGGACACGGCGATATCTAATATGTATACTTTTTTTATTTATGTAAGTTTTACACAATGATTTCATTTTTTAAACAAAAAAAAACATGTTTTAGTGTCTCCATAGTCTGAGAGCCATAGTTTTTTCAGTTTTTGGGCGATAATCTTAGGCAGGGTATGAGATGACGGTTTGATTGGCACTATTTTGGGATGCGTGTTACTTTTTGATCGCTTGCTATTGCACTTTTTGTGATGTATGGTGAAAAAAAATAGCTTTTTTTACACCGTGAATAATTAATAAATGTATTATATTTTAGACAAATTTACCTTCATTAAATACAATTTTCTTTGCAGAGAGTAAATTTTACACTGTTTTTGCTTTTTACGGTGTTCACCTGAGGGGTTAGGTCATGTGATGTTTTTATAGATCAGGTTCTTATGGACGCGTCGATACCTAATATGTATACTTTTTTAAATTTTCTTAAGTTTTACACAATAACAGCTTTTTTAAAACAAAAAAAAATGATGTTTTAGTGTCTCTATATTCTGAGCCATAGTTTTCTATTTTTTGGGCGATTGTCTTAGATAGGAGCTAATTTTTTGCGGGATGAGGTGACGGTAAGATTGGTACTATTTTGGTGGGCATACGCCTTTTTGATCGCTTGCTGTTGTACTTTTAGTGATGTAAGGGGACAAAAAAATTGTTTATTTAGCACAGAATTTTTATTTTTATTTTTACGGTGTTCATCTGAGGGAATAGTTCATGTGATACTTTTATAAAGCCGGTCGATACGGACGTGGCAATACCTTTTCTTTTTTTCCCTATTTTTTACAAAAAATGTTTTACTTTTTTTGGGGAAAATGACGTGTTTTTTTTTACTTGAAACTTTTTGACCTATTTATGACCTATTTTTTTGGGGAAAAAGTTTATTTAAAAAAAATAATTTTACTTTCTTTTTTGTCCCACTTTGGGACTTCAACTTTTGGGGGTCTGATCCGCTTTACAATGCATTCCAATACTTCTGTATTGGAATGCATTGGCTGTATGAGTAATACAGTGTGTATTACTCATACAGCTTCCTGCCTGTGAGATCCAGGGGGCTGGATCTCACAGACTCTTCACCGGAAGGCAGCCCCAATACCTAAGGAAGGAATCACGTTGCCTTCCATGCCATCGGGTTCCCATTACAGCAGCACGGAGACCTGATGGCAGCGCCGATCCCCGCCGGAATGACCCGTAAACGTTGCAAACCGCAGGTCTGAATTGACCTGTGGTTTGCAGCGATCGCCGATACGGGGGGGGTCACAGGACCCCCCTCGGCATTATCGCAGAGTGCCTGCTGAATGATTTCAGCAGGCACTCTGTTCCAATCACCACTCTGCGGTGATCGGAAATACACAGGGCGTGCCTGTACGCCCTATGTCCTTAAGTACTGGGACATCAGGGCGTACAGGTACGCCCTGTGTCCCCAAGAGGTTAAAGTGTCCTGACAGGTTCCCTTTAAAGCTGTTCTCCGGGAATTAGGTTGATGCAGCCATTTTAAATCATTTCAGGAGAGGTCTAAAGGCATGAATAGATCACAATAGGGTCAGAATCTGACTATATTTATTACAGTGAATAATTAATAAATGTATTATATTTTAGACAAATTTACCTTCACTAAATACAATTTTCTTTGCAGAGAGTAAATCACACTGATTGTTTTACTACCTTATGTTCATATTTGCCATAAAATGTTGCAAAGAATCCATTTTACATTATAAAATCACATCTAATCTACATAAATCTTATTTTTACATAAGGAAATCTTATAATACGTGTCATTTCTTTCTCTTTTTCTTTTCACAGGGAATTGCACATTTTACCACCTTCATCTCTGATTAGAATCCAAAAGGATATGCACTGAAAACGGATTGTCAGATCATTTCTGTTTTTTTTTATTGTGTTGTGGATAAAACTCCAACGCAAATGAAACAAAAGAAATTGCTCATAATGTTTCGTCCAGGTTCATGAAGAACACAAAGAAGCTATATTGCCATTGTACAGTAGTGTTCGTAAGCTGGCTGTTAATAGAAAAATACATTGGAAAAAATTAGAAACTATTTTTTCCCTTTGAAATCTGTGCGGACTCTTACAGCTAAAATAATGTGTAATATGTAACTGCGTTGCTAAGGAAACAACCTATTTTTCATGAATAGCAGAGCTAATGGCATGAGAAGCCTATGCAACTTATCACAGAATCTTTTAGTGCTGCCCCAGGCTGAACACAGTCCTACAACCTCTTGTTAAAATGAGCCCATTCTTCATAGCCTGTGTGCACTTACCTTGTAATTATCCCTACTGTGCCTATCTTAATACACTCAGTGCTTTGTCTCCCCTTTTTTCCAAATAAAAGACAACTAGAATCATGCAGATCAAATGAAAACCTAAATGACCTAATGATGCTATATGCAAATAATGGCACCCATTAATGAAAGGAAAGACCTTGCTGTTCATATTTGATATTATCATTTTATCATGTACAGGTATATCTCGACATTAGATTTAACCAAAATTAAAATGATTAAAAAAAAATTACATTACGTGGCTTACTTTATTATGTCGATATACACCCAAAAAATCATCTTGTATTTAAAAAATATGGAATTTCTAGAATGAAATATTACAAACAAAATAAAAATTATTTCAATTTCATTTTCTGATGTGAAACATAAACTGTAGCAGTCCGTTAAATGGGCAAAGGAATGAAATGCTATGACTGACTGGCCTGAGGAAATAATATTCCCACTGTGGCCCAGTATTTTACTGGTTAAAAATTCACCCATACCCATCTTGGTTTTTCAGCTGCTCATAGTGGGAGTTATGAATTATGTATATGAGATCATAAATATAATGGGGTGCTGATAAAAATAAAACTATGTAGAAGGCCTCATATTTTTCTTCAGCATGCTATCCATTTTTAAAATGGATAGCTCACTCACATACAATGTGTTAAGGCAATTCACATTTTTTTTCACAGTTCCGTGTGCCCGATCTGCAAAACTCACTGCAGATCCTATTATTGTTCTTTTTGAGGATGAGAATATCACTTTCTATTGATAGGGGTGCGAAAATAAGGCAATGCACACTGAAGATATCCATTTTTCTTCAATTGTCTATTTGAAAGTCTCAATCCCAAGTGCGGAGGTCCGTTTACCTAACGCGTTTCGGGGTTAGAGCAGTTGACCCCTTCATCAGTGACCACTGATGAAGGGGTCAACTGCTCTAACCCCGAAACGCGTTTGGTAAACGGACCCCCGCACTTGGGATTGAGACTTTCAATCGATTTTGGAGGTGAACACTTTAATACTACAACGACCCTGAGAACGCCTGTCGTAGGAAGTCTCTGCTGGACAAGGGAAGCTTACCTTCAGCGAGATTACGTGGACTTCCGGCATTGGCGTGGGTCTCCTCGAGACCGTAACACCGATACATTCAACAGGTGCATTGAGACGAGGGTAGGAGATCTTTGTCGAAAATCCTCCGGGTAAGATCGAACTGTCTTCGAAAATTAAGCAATCGTTTTTTGCAAATTACAGTGGGACGCCGCTGTTTCAGGCTAAGGAGTGGGACGCCACTCTGTGTATAGCTACCAACTAATCGAGACTTAATATTGGAATGCTATCAATTGAAACCTGAGACTGAAGTTTTAATAATCTAGATTGAAGTATTGCTATTGTCTGTGGATATCCCAAGCTTTTTTTTGGATGCAAAATTTCTATCGATTTTAGATCGATTTTATTGATTGACTTTTACTGCTGGATTGTCATTCTTTATTGTTGGATCGCTATTTTTATTACTGATTGCCAATTTACGTTTTATTCGTAGTTTTATTCGTATATTCATTCACAATGTGGTTTTTAGTATGCCATTTATAATCTATGCTGCTATATACAAGTATATTACACTGTGAATTAATTGAATATTAACGCTGACCATACTAATAAAATTCTTATGTACCAATATCCACTGTTCCCATTGCTTTAAAGAGCGCCCTTCTATTTTTATTCATATTTAACCCCCTTTTTCAGACTTGGTGATCTGTAAGTGGGTGCACCTCATGTGGTTCCCTGATCACTCTAGTGCGACATAATCCCTTTTATCTGATATAGACGAATACGATGCTGTCAGGTTTACTCCCAAATAGTGCAAGGTAGTATCTTGCCATCTAAAACGGTAGTTAGACCGAAGCGGGGTTAAGACTTCTGCGGGTAGATTCAAAGGGAGGGCTTCTGTTTTCACGGAGTTAACATTATATCCCGAGAGCTGACTATATACTGCTAGCAAAACAAATAAATTAGGTAAAGTAATATGTAGGTCAGATAGAGTAAAAAGAACATCATCCGCGAATAATGATATTTTATATTCAACTTGATTAACCACGATCCCATGGATGTCTGTGTGGGACCTAATTGCTGCAGCTAAAGGTTCAATGCAAAGCACAAATAAAAGAGGGGAAAGCGGACACCCCTGTCTGGTGCCATTTTTTAATCAAGAAAGGGGCTGAGTTAGCATATGGTAATTTAATTGTCGCCGTAGGGCGGCTATATAGTGACCGGAGGGCTGAGAGGAAAGGACCGGAGAATCCAAAAGCCTGTAGGGTGGAAAACATGAAGGGCCAACCTAAGCGATCAAATGCTTTTTCAGCATCTAGACTCAATAGTAGTGCCCATTGATGTTGCCTATTGGCAATATCTATCAGGTTAATAAGCCTCCTCGTGTTATCCCCACCCTGACGGCCCCTCACAAAGACAACCCGGTCAGAGTGTACTAGTTGCGGGAACCAATACGCCAACCGGTCTGCTAACAGTTAAGTGAATATTTTTAGATCAGAGTTTAGAAGAGCAATAGGGCGGTAATTAGTGCAATCTAGGGGGCCCTTTCCCGGTTTCGGAATAAGAGTAATATGGGAATGAAGCATAGTCTCTGGTATAGCTGCGCTTTGCAGGAATGAGTTAAAAAGGGTACATAAATGGGGTACTAGAAGAGATGAGAATGTCTTGTAATAAGAGTAGGGTAAACCATCCGGCTCAGGTGACTTACCATTAGGTAATTGGGAGATTACACCCTGTATTTCCTCAGTCGTGATCTGAGCGTTAAGCGCAGACCCTGCTTCCGGTGACAGCTTAGGTAGGCTGCCCCGAGCCAAAAACAAATCAAAGAGTTTTTGGCAGTCCACTGGGTCGGAGGGCGTCTGTTGTGGGAGGGAGTATCAAGAAGCATAGTATTTCTGAAATTGATCCAGTATCGTTTTGGGGTCGTATGCTCGTTCTCAAGGCCATTGGGGTGGTAGTCACGGCCGATTCCCATAGTTGGCGGGCCAGAATGGTGTGGGATTTATTCCCCCACATATAAAACTGTTGTCGCGAATACAATAGGAGTTTACAGTTTTTTCTAATGCCATTTCATGCAACCGGACGCGAAGGAGCACTATACGCCGTAATAAGTGACAAGAGCGATGAGACCCCAAACGGGCCTCTAACTGTTTTAACTGGGCAAGGGTGTTATTATAACGCAAGTTATAGTCTCTCTTCAATCTAGTGCTCACGCTAATACACGTGCCTCTGAAAACGGCTTTATGCGCCTCCCATAGTATAGCTACAGATGGAGCTGAGGGTTGGTTGAGAGAGAAATACTCCTTTAAGGAACCACCCAATTCCTGTCTAGTCGGTAGCTTAGTTAGCAGAGATTCATTAAGCCGCCAGTGACACACCCGAGGACGGTTACCCCCTGGGTTAAATGTAACAGAGATTGGCGTGTGGTCTGACCATGTGATATTGCCCATCTCAGCATCTGTCAACATTCTGAGGGTGGGCGACGTATTCCCAAAGAAGTAATCTATAAAGGGTATGAGTCCTATGCGGGTGCGAATAAAATGAATATGTTCTAGCCGAGGGGTTATTAACCCTCCACAGGTCATACAGTGCATATTGTCTAATGAGCTTTCTGAAGAGGCGTGACAATTTCCGCTGAGCTCTAGATGGCAGTACGTTCCCGGGGGTCAGTCTGTCCCAGTGTTCCGAGAACACGGCATTAAAATCACCGCCGACAACAAGTGCCGCTGGCAGATATTTGTCTAGTTCCTGAAAAACCCTTTTCAGGAAGGGGATCTGACCCGAGTTTGGGGCATAGGCATTACATAAAATAAGTTGGGTACCGTAGAGGGAGGTCTGGAGTATTATATATCTACCGTGATCATCAATCCGGCAAGATTCAATTTGGATAGGGCAAGTAGCAAATAGAAGAATAGCAACCCCAGCAGTCTTTTTGCCTGCACTAGCAGAATACACTCGTGGATAGGTTCGGGCCGCAAACTTAAAGGAACCCTCTCTGTCAAAATGGGTTTCTTGTAGAAAAACTAAATCTGCTTTTTGAGATTTACATTCAGTGAAAGCCAGCATCCTCTTTGCATTTGAATTAAGACCTTTAACGTTTAGAGAAATACACTTAATCATGTGTGTACATGGGATAATAATACTTGCCAAAGAGAGATCCTTCAGGAGGCCCACCTCCCCATACACTGAAACTCGTCTTGATGTTGTAGCACTAAGGAACCTAGGGGAGATACACAAAGGGAAAAAGGGGGAGACAAAAGACAACATATACGACAAAGAACATGGAATAGGATTCTGAACAATGGGTGTGATCACCCAGTCAAGACTCAATATAATGTAAGTAAAAGTGAAAAAAAAATCCCACGTCTGTCCCACCTCAAAATCTAGAGTGAGGAAAAGAGAGAGGGCAAAGAATAGAGTCCCGTCGAGGCAAGAAAAATAACTCAGGGATCACCTGAAAGAAAACAAGTCAAAGACCAATGCAATAAAAACAATTGCACTAAACTTAAGAGCTGCTGCTCAGTAACATGAAAATCAACAGAAGGCCTCGGAGGGGGTCAGTCCCTCAAGAAAGCACTCAAGGAGGAGCGTCACGGAGGGGAGATCCAGATGCTCCTGCCTGAGGAAGGGATCGATTTCTTTTCCGCTGGACTGTGTGCCACAATGGAGCAGGAGCTGGGGGAGGGTCAGGGGCCTCCCAGTCGTCAAGGGTCGGAGTGTTAAGGTCCAGAGAGGAGAAGAAACGGGGTAAGTCCGCGTGAATGCGTAGAACTGAAGACTTGCCATTCTTTGTAGCGATTAAAGCAAAGGGAAAGCCCCAGCGGTATGGGATTTTAAAATCTTTCAGACAGGCTAAAAGGGGTTGAAGGGCTCTTCTTTTCTGTAAGGTCAGCCAAGATAAGTCCTGGTATAGATGAACACTGGAGATATTGTACGTAGAGCACGAGTTTTGGCCATAATAGATTCCTTCAAGCAGAAGTCATGTAGGCAACAGATCACATCTCGTGGTTGTGAAGTACTGCTTTTCTGCCGAAGTGCCCTATGAGCCCGGTCGAGTTTAATGACCAGCGGTGTTTGGGGGACCAGAATTAAATTAAACAGTTCGTTCAATATGATGCCCAGGTCCTCGTCAGAGTCTGACTCCAGAAGACCCCTGATCTGTATATTTTTACGGCGTCCCCTGTTATCAAGGTCTTCCAGATGCTTAGTATTCTCTTTAATGGCTTGGGACTGGGTGGCTATAATAGACTGTAACTGAGAGACATACCGTCTGGTGTCATCATGCTCCGTCTCAATTTGATCCACGCAGGCGGACATTTGTTGCAAGTCCAAATGTAGAGAAGAGATTTCTGCTTTACATGCATTCCGTACCTCAGCCACCATTACTTTAAAATCAGCCTTTGTGGGCAATTGCTGTAAAGTCTGCTGCAGAGATATTGTAAGTTGGGGGGTATAGAGGGGGCCATCTTCTCCCTCATTCACAGAAGCTGGACGTTGATCCCAGACGTTCATATCTCTAGGGGGGTGCATATGAGCAGAGACAGTGTCCACCTCAACATCAGGGGGGTCTCCCCACTCACGGCGGCGTGATGGCGTAGCTGCAGGCTGTCAGGCCTGTTTGGGAGCTGCTTTGGGCGGCATGATGTGAGTGTCCAGGAGGCTCCAAGCTCAAGCCAGGGGTAGCCGTGGGCTGAAAGGGCACAAATTCTTTAGCTAGGGGGGAGAGAGAGGGCTCCCCAGAGGTCTGATCGCCGCGCTCACCTGCCGAGCTGGAGAAGGCGGGAGCCGCCGCTGCTGTAATGGCGCCTGTGGAGGAAGGCTGTAAGAGGCCGCAGTGAGATGCCGGGAGCTGGGAGCCGCGGGTGAGGTAGGTGTACAAGTTTCGGTTCTCTCCGGAGGACGGGCGGGTAGAAGGCTTCTTTGGAGGCAACTTTTTCCCCATGTGACGCCCCAATATCGGCGAATTTGGCCTAAATCAGGAGCGGGAGCAGCGGAGCTCAGGGATCACGCCACCATCTCTGCAGATGTCCAGACCACGCCCCCAAGATATCCATTTTTCAACGATCGTTTTTATTTTTTTTTGACAAAAAAATAATCATATATAGATGTGAGTATGAGGCTCCTATACTTTAATCAGATTCATTTTCACTTCTAGAAGTTATATAAAATAGAATATGGCACCATTGTTAACCCCTTAACGCTCCATGACATCACAGCAGCATGGTCGTTTCTATTCCTTGCTATAACAGTACATCATGGACATAGCGCAGGCTCAGGAGCTGGGCCCACTACACTGCTTGTGGCTGTTGGCTGTATTATACAGCGGGCACCCGACTCTTACTCTCAAGATTGCAATAGCAATTGCAGCTTCTTAGCAGTTAGAGGGAGCTCCCTCTGTCCTCTGATTAGCACTCCGCAAATGCAATCTTGAGGTGCTGATTACTAAGCATGGCAGCCAGGGTCTTTCCGTGTGCTTCCGGGTGCGTACAGCCACATAGCAAAAGATAGGACATGTCCTATCTTTGGCCAAAACATGCAGATTGCAGACCCATTGAAGTAACTGGGTTTGCACCAAAACTTGGGTTACATGGCCGGAGTTTTGCGAATCCATGGCTTACGGTCTGCAAAATGGACTGGGCCATGTGAATACATCCTTGATGTGCCTGTCAGAATGACTATGAACTGTAATACAGTAGAACAGTGCATAGTACAAGAGATTAATAGAATGCAGGTTCAAGTGCCCTTAGAGGACTAAAAAAAAATCAATAAAGTTTTTAAAAATATTAAAACAAATATTAAAATGAAACCTTGCCTCTCCAAAATAATTGACTAGAAAATGAGAATATATCTTAAAATGGTATCAGAAATGAGCCAATCGAAGTTGAAGAAGTGGAATTCGATCCGAATTTCAGGAAAAATTTGATTCATACCGAATCCGAACTTCCTCACGCTTCATGGTAACGAATCGCATTTTTTCCTAAAATGGCTGCTGCATGTGTTAGGACGTGGAGCAAGGAACTTTGGGAACTAGGGATCACCCACAATGCCATGCATGCAGCCAATCAGCAGCCAGCCCTCTGATGTCACAGCCCTATAAAAAGCCTCAGCCATCTTGGATTCAGCCATTTTCCAGTGTACTTAGTGCAGGGAGAGACATTAGCAGGCACTAGGGACAGTGGTAGAAAACTTTTATTTTGCTGTATAGAGGTTCAGGGAAAGGATAGGGAGGTATCATTCCACAGTATTAAAGCAGAACAGGGTACAGTAGTGGAGTTTACAGCCTGGGTAATAGGAACAATCCTATTACACCTTGCTGCACTTATTGCTATTATACAGCTCTGTAATTCCAGCAAACTGTTCTTGTTATTGGGGTGCAAGTGCTGTTTGATACAGGGTTTATTACAAGGAAATATTTCTATGTCTTTCTTATTTGCCCTTGTGCGGTGCAGTTATATGTTCTAAAGAATTTTTTGTCTCTTACTAGTGGGAAAAAAAGGGCTTATTAGCCGTTGTGTGGTGAAGTGAGAAAATTACAGGCATTTTTGGCGTGTATTGGTTGCAAAAGAAAATATATTATTTGCTGTTCAGCGGTGCAGTTATATGTTCTAAAGCCCTTTTTGGCGTGTATTAATGGGCACAAAAATATATATTATTTGCCGTTCAGAGGTGCAGTTATATGTTCTAAAGCCTTTTGTGGCGTATATAAGTAGAAAAAAAGGGCCTATTTACCGTTCAGTGGTGCAGTTATATATTCTAAAACCCTTTTTGGCATGTATTAGTGGCAAAAAAATAAATATTATTATCCGTTCAGCGGTGCAGTTATATGTTCTAAAGCCCCTTTTGGCGTGTATTAGTAGCAAAAAAATATATATTATTTGCCGTTCAGCGGTGCAGTTATATGTTCTAAATCCTTTCGTGGCGTCTATAACTGGAAAAAAATAAGGGACTATTTGCCGTTCAGCAGTCCAGTTATATGTTCTAAAGCCCTTTTGGCATGTATTAGTGGGGGGAAAAGGGCTTATTAGCCGTTCTGTGGTGATGTGTGAAAATTACTGACGTTTTTGGGGTGTTTTAATTTCCTTTTTATTTATTTATTTCATCTAACAGTATGTCAGACAGAGAAGTGCCAGGCCCTGCACAGGGGAGTGGCAGAGGCCTAAATGTTTGTGGCGCAGGCACAAGTCGCAGCAGAGTAAGGGGGCGTGGCAGCAGGAGTCGCAGTGAGAGGCCTGAGGTCCCGGTGTCATCTTGCAGTCGTGTCTTGACCAGCAACCCAGCGGTTCTTGAATGGTTGACTCGGTCATCCACTTCATCCCAAGTGACATCAGACATCCCCAGCCAAGAGTCGGTGGGTTCGTTAGACACAATCCTTAGTTGGCATGGCCCGGGAGCAGGCCCTGTGCCCTCACCTGTCCTCAACCTGCCTCTGTCCTTTTCTGTTCCCTCAGCAAGAGAACTATTATATGCTGTGGGCTCAGCGCCACTATGCAGCGAGGAAGAGCTACTAGAGGACAGTCAACAGCTACTGGCCAGCCAAGATGTGGAGGAGACATCCGTCGCTACCTTCGGTAGGCAGGCAAGTAGTGATGAGGAGAGTGGCATGGGAGCTGCAGACAGTACTCAATGACGATGATTTAGCTGATCGCACTTGGGAGCTGGGTGAATTAGGGGCTTCATCATTATCGGGAGAAGAGGGTGGCAGCTTGCTTGTAAGGCAGCGGCAGAGCAAGCAAGTCGCTAGCATTGCCGGGAGTCAGAAGGGTGGCAGCAGTGGGAGGTAGGGAGCCAAACGTGCTCGGGGTAGACCACCCGCTACACAGGAGCCTACCTGCCCGGAAAGTAGTGGTGCAGGGGTTCAAGGAAGCTGCGGGGGTAGCAGTCAGTCAGTGTGGAGTGTTGGGGGTAAAATCACCTACTCGGCGGTGTGGCAGTTTTTTGTTAAGCCGTCGGAGGTTGAATTTGTGGGCAGAAGGTGAAGCGTGGCCAGGATGCCAATTTTGGCACCACGGGCCTGCGTCAACATAGGCAGCATCACCATAAAGTGGCCTTGGAGAACCGTGGCTCTGATGTGGTGGTCCAGCCTGCCGCAGCAACTGCACCCGATTTCAGGCAGTCAAGGCTCCACCACCTCAGCGGAAGAGAGCTGTCTGTCATTCCCATCATCTGCTGGTCCTGATGCTCCTGCTCCTACTCCTACTCCTCCTCAGTCATTCCATCAGCAATCAATCACCGAAGAGATTGCCAAGAGACAACAATATGCGTGCACTTATCCAATGGTGCAGAAGCTGAATGTGCTCCTGGCTAAATTGCTAGTGCTGCTGTCCCTCTCTTTCCAAGTGGTGGACTCTGCACCTTTCAGAGAACTGATGGCTTGTAACGAGCTGAGGTGGGGAGTCCCAAGTCGCCATTTCTTTGCCAAAAAATCACGTATGTAGAACAGTCCTTGAGCCTGTCGGTGTCTGCCAAAGTACATGGCAGTGCCGACGTGTGAAGCTTTAACCACGGTCAGGGACAATACATGTCCTTTACGGCCCACTGGGTGAATGTGCTTCCTGCACAGCCACAGCAGCAACTTGGTCAGGTCATGCAGATTCCGCCTCCACATTCTTACGCCATTGGTCCTGCGACAATGTCCGCCTCTGCCTCCTCATCCTCCATCGTGTCCTCAGCCTCCATTGCAGGGACACTTCACAGTGTCCCTCCAGCATACCACATGTGCAGCGCATGCCGGTGTCACTCTGTTCTGCACTTCGTTTGCCTGGGTGAACTGAGTCACACATGGGATGAAAAGCTTTGTGTTTTTCATCAATAAATCAAATCCTGGCTTTCTCCACAACAACTCAAAATTGGAACCATGGTGATCGACAATGGGAAGAACATGGTGTTGGCACTTTTTCATGGAGGGCTGAGCCATGCACCCTGCATGGCCCACGTGTTCAATCTGGTTGTCAAGCGGTCCTGAAGTCTTCCACCCATCTGCAAGACATCCTAAAAATGGCCAGAAAACTTTACATGCACTTCAGCCACTCGTACACCGCAAAGCACACCCTCCTTAAGCTGCAGAAGCAGAATGGCATCCCCCAACATAGGCTGATATGCAACATTTCCACCCGTTGGAATTCCACCCTCCATATGTTGGACCGATTATATGAACAGAGAAAGGCCATAAACAATTTCTTGATGATCCAAGCGGACAGGAGTACTCCCCTGTGTAATTTCGATGTCAGCCAGTGGCAGCTCATGCCTGATACCTGCCATTTGCTTAGGCCCTCTGAGGAGGCCACGTTATTTGTCGTCAGGACTACGAGATGAACAACGTCATTCCACTGCTTCATGTCCTGGAACAGATGCTGGTAAATCTGGCCGGTCAGGGGATTTGAGAAGTGGTGATTAGATCTCATGGCCACATGAGTCCTGTGTGGGCTGAACTGGAGGAGGAGGAGAAGGACATTGGAGCACAAGCAATGTGTAGCGAAATGGGTGATATTTCTACATAGGTGACAGAAGATGAGGAGCAGAAGCAGCTAGAGGAGCTACAGGGTGATGAGTAAGACGAGGCAGAGGACCCAGACACATCATGGCAGTATGCAGTGGAGATGGAGGCAGGGAGTCCCTCTGAGTGACTTGCACAAATGGCCCAATGCATGCTCACTTGCTTGCGTAGTGACAGCCGAATTGTCACCATTCAGCAGAGGGATGACTTCTGGCTCTCTACCTTTTTGGACCCTTACTACTGGTCCAAAATGGGGGCCTTTATTACACCCACTGAGAGGGAGGATAAATTGAACTACTATAGAGACATCCTATGTAGTCAGTTGGCTGCTGCCTATCTGCCCCGTTGTCCATCCTCTCGCAGGTCTGACCGGAGGGCCCTCTGCGCTCATGTGCCTCTGCCATGGCTGCTGTGGCAGGGTGGGGGGTAGGAGCAGTTCTAGCTCCTTCAGCAGCAACTTGAGTCTTGAGTCGCTGATGAGCAGCTTTCTTCACCCGCCTAGTAAGGAAACTACTCACCAGCAGCAGCTAGACCTGAACCAGCAGGTGGTGGCATTCTTTGACAGCACCCTGCCACCCCACATTAAAGATCCACTGGACTACTGGGCAGCCAAACTAGATTTGTGGCTGCAACTGGCAGAGTGTGTCCTGGAAAAGCTGTCCTGCTCGACCAGTAGTGTGGCATCAGAGCGGGTGTTTAGTGCGTCGGGGGCCATAGTTACCCCAAGAAGAACTTGCCTGTCCACCTAAAATGTGGAGAGACTGACCTTTGTCAAGATGAATCAGCCGTGGATCTGCCAAGATTTCCACCCACCAATTCCTGATTGTTAAACAAAACAAGCAATGCAACAGCTCACTGAAAATCAAATAAGGTACAAAATTGCATCATAATAGCAAATGCTGAACTAATAAGTTAGAGATACTTGGCAAATCGTTTTGTACAAAATTATTTGAGCCCGTCTGCCGAACATCAAGGCAATCTCTAGTTAGACGGGTTCCTAACACTAAATATACCTGTTATGTGCCATAGTGGCTATCACAAAATTCAGAAAGTGTAGGTTCCACTTACATGCTGGATCCGCCTGAATTTCCGTCATTTTCGGTGCCAAAATGGCCTCCATTATATCCAGGGAAAGCAGTTACCAGCATGCACGCCGGGCCCACTCCACACCACCCCTGGCGCCACATGGTCACCAAGGACTGCAATGAGAGTCCACACACTATCTCTCTCCTGGTGCCAGATGGCTTCAGTGAGTGGGGGGGAGCAGGCCAAGCTAAATACTAACACTAATTAAAATCAACCTGTGGGACAGACGAGCTGGAAGGAGTGCACGACTGGGGAGGCAGCCACACCTCCAGTA
Organism: Bufo bufo; assembly: GCF_905171765.1. Taxonomy (NCBI): domain Eukaryota; kingdom Metazoa; phylum Chordata; class Amphibia; order Anura; family Bufonidae; genus Bufo; species Bufo bufo. The sequence continues at coordinate 392,313,227 of NC_053393.1, read as the reverse complement.
CAAACTGCAAAGAAAAAGGGGGTCAGTCAGCACATCCCAAAGCACAGGGGCACGTTGCTATGGCTGAGAACAAGACTGTTAAACAAAACAAGCAATGCAACAGCTCACTGCAAATCAAATAAGGTACAAAATTGCATCATAATAGCAAATGCTAAACTAATAAGTTAGAGATACTTGGCAAATCGTTTTGTACAAAATTATTTGAGCCCGTCTGCCTAACGTCAAGGCAATCTCTAGTTAGACGGGTTCCTAACACTAAATATACCTGTTATGTGCCATAGCGGCTATCATAAAATTCAGAAAGTGTAGGTTCCACTTACATGCTGGATCCGCCTGAATTTCCGTCATTTTCGGTGCCAAAATGGCCTCCATTATATCCAGGGAAAGCAGTTACCAGCATGCATGCCGGGCCCACTCCACACCACCCCTGGCGCCACATGGTCACCAAGGACTGCAATGAGAGTCCACACACTATCTCTCTCCTGGTGCCAGATGACTTCAGTGAGTGGGGGGGAGCAGGCCAAGCTAAATACTAACACTAATTAAAATCAACCTGTGGGACAGACGAGCTGGAAGGAGTGCACGACTAGGGAGGCAGCCACACCTCCAGTACAAACTGCAAAGAAAAAGGGGGTCAGTCAGCACATCCCAAAGCGCAGGGGCACGTTGCTATGGCTGAGAACAAGACTGTTAAACAAAACAAGCAATGCAACAGCTCACTGCAAATCAAATAAGGTACAAAATTGCATCATAATAGCAAATGCTGAACTAATAAGTTAGAGATACTTGGCAAATCGTTTTGTACAAAATTATTTGAGCCCGTCTGCCGAACGTCAAGGCAATCTCTAGTTAGACGGGTTCCTAACACTAAATATACCTGTTATGTGCCATAGCGGCTATCATAAAATTCAGAAAGTGTAGGTTCCACTTACATGCTGGATCCGCCTGAATTTCCATCATTTTCGGTGCCAAAATGGCCTCCATTATATCCAGGGAAAGCAGTTACCAGCATGCACGCCGGGCCCACTCCACACCACCCCTGGCGCCACATGGTCACCAAGGACTGCAATGAGAGTCCACACACTATCTCTCTCCTGGTGCCAGATGGCTTCAGTGAGTGGGGGGGAGCAGGCCAAGCTAAATACTAACACTAATTAAAATCAACCTGTGGGACAGACGAGCTGGAAGGAGTGCACGACTGGGGAGGCAGCCACACCTCCAGTACAAACTGCAAAGAAAAAGGGGGTCAGTCAGCACATCCCAAAGCGCAGGGGCACGTTGCTATGGCTGAGAACAAGACTGTTAAACAAAACAAGCAATGCAACAGCTCACTGCAATTCCTGATGCATCAGACTAGATCATCCATGGTGCCACACCAACACTTTGACAAAAGAGACCGGTTTCTTCTGGCCACCCGCCTGATGCCACACATCTAATGCCAAGTGCTCCTTCTTTCACCCACCATCTTCAGCTTGTACTGGTATTGCCACCCACCTCCCCACTCTGTCACCGGGTCACTCTGTGATCTCCTGATGCTGCTGCCACCTCCACACTATGTTACCTTGCCACTCTATGGTCTCCTGATGCTGCTGCCATCTCCACAGTATGTCACCTTGCCACTTTGTGGTCTCCTGAAGCTGCTTCCACCTCCACACTATGTCACCTTGCCACTCTGTAGTCTCCTAATGCTGCTGCCATCTCTACACAATGTCAACTTGCCACATTGTGCCACCCTGTGGCCTCCTCCTGATGATGCTGCCACCACCTCCACACTCTGTCATTGTGCAACTCTGTGGTCTCCTCATGCTGCTGCTGCCACCTCTGCACTGCCATTGTGCCACTCTGAGGCCTCCTTCTGATTCTGCTGCTGCCACCTCCACACTCTGTCATTGTGCCACTCTGTGGCTTCCTCATGCTGCTTCAACCTCCACACTGTCATTGTGCCACTCTGTGGCTTCCTGATGCTGCTGCCACCTCCACACTCTGTCATTGTGCCACCCTGTGGCATCTTCCTGATGCTGCTGCTGTCATCTTCACACTCAGATCCTGTCTTCCCCCTTTACTCGGTCAGCATTTGGTCAGTAATCTGTGGCGTCTTCTGATGTTGCAGCCACCTTCAGACTCTGTCATTGGCCACTTTGTGGTCACCTCATGCTGCTTCCACCTTACCACTATGTTATAGGGCCACTCTGTGGACTTCTCATACTGTTTCCACACTCCCCACTTCATGACTGGGCCACTATTTTGTCTTTCGGCCTGGCTGACATTATCATTTATTTGACCGTTCTTCTTATCTGTCAGAAGGAAGGAAGGAAAAATGAGACGCACAACGGATCCTGTCTATGTAACAGCTGTAAGGCCTGCATGACATGGTCCCCATTTTGCATCAGAATTGGCTTATGATTTGGCAGTCAAAAGAAGGAGTGGTTACAAAACACAGAAGACATGCAAATATTCCATTCACGTGTCATATCTGTTTTGGATCCACTCCTGTTTTTTTGGGCTTTAGCAAAATTGATGGATTACTGACCAAATGCTGACCGAGTAAAGGGGGAAGACAGGATCTGTTTTTGGGGGTTATTGTTTTGACAGATCAGAGGAAGGGCAAAATAATTAGTGACAACAACACAAACTTACTGCTGATACCCACTCCACTCTGTTGGTGGGGCTCTACTTGTAGAAGCGTTTAATAGAACAGGTTCTGTAGACATCTATGTGGAATCAGCTGCCGACGGTGTAAAAAGAGTGCACTTCTTCTTGACACTAACATTGACCTGTAAGGCTGAGTTCACACTTGAGTTATTTGGTCAGTTTTGGCCCTGTATCTGCCCAAATAAGTGAAGTGTGCAGTGATTCTAAGAGCAACGTCTGTCTTCTATATGTCATACTGACTCACAGTATTGTTTCACTACCACAGCAGACTCCCTATGCGTGTTAGGCCTCATGCAAACTGCGGATCCGCAAAAGACTGAAGCCGCCCGTGTGCCTTCCGCAATTTGCGGAACGGAATGGGCGGCCCATTGTAGAAATGCCCATTCTTGTCCGCAAAACGGACAAGAATAGGACATGTTCTATTTTTTTTTTTTTGCGGGGCCACGGAACGGAGCAACTTTTGCGTCCCCATTGAAGTGAACGGGTCCGCTCTGAGCCGCAAAAACGGCGGCTCGGATGCGGACCCAAACAACGGCCATGTGCATGAGGCCTTACTGCAAGGCACAGTGTTCTAGAAATAGCCATTTTTTAAGGCGATTCGCCACAAATAAATGTATCGAACCCAATTTTTGGGAAAAATTTGTTGAACTGGCCAAATCAAATTTTTGAGAAATTCGCTCATCTCTAAATGGTATCAGTAAAATCTACAGCTCGGATCACAAAATATGAGCCCCGCACAGCTCCATCTGCAGAGAAATAATCCCACTTTTTTTTTTTTAAAGCTATTGTTTATTTTTTTTAAATAGAACAAAAGTATAAACATAAAAATAAAAAAATATAACAAAATGGCAGTCAGGTTGTTTTTTTACACTTTCTCTGTTAAACAATTCACTTGATGTACAATACCTCAAAATGGTTCCATTAAAATACAATTTGCCCAACATAAAACAAGCCAACATATGGCTATGTTGATGAAAAAAAAAACTGAAAAGTATATTAACCCTTTCAGGAGTGAGGCCTTCAGATGCCTGAATGTCCACAGTAAAATGTCGCCTTTTGGAATGGCATATTCTACAGGTAAATTTGTTATTGATACTTTAGCTAACCTGTTTCCTTTTTTGGCAGTTTGGGGTTTTAACCTCATAAAAGTAAAAAATGTTTACATTTTTCCAGTTTTATGTAGGAGAAAATGACTAAATATTGAAAAAATGCAAATTACTTTATTTTTTATTTTTATAATATGATTACTATAATGACTTTAACCAAGATGTGTTTTCTTTTAGCAAACATTAATTTTCTCACCTTTCTGTGTATAGTGTTACCACATATGTGTAATTTGCCCAAAAATATATGTAAAGGGACACTTGAGAAAATCATGTACTGCTAAATATACTTTCCAACCAAAAATCCAAAAACTCCTTGAAGCTCCGTCATACTTTTTTTATGTATTACATATATTATTAGATTTTTGTCATATAACTAGCTAAAACCTACAGTGCTATAATCCAAAACAAGTTATATAACTTTTCTAATAGACATGTTACCTTTAGCTGACATTTTTTGCTTATTATAAGTAGGATAAGTCATTAATACCAGATCGACAGAGGTCAAATTCTCCATCGATCAGCTGTTCAGGAGTATCTCTTGCACCAAATCTACATAGCTCTGTCCATTATGTAGTGGACAGGTCAGGTAACTGCAGTGTTGCTCCCATTCACTTTGATGGGAGTAATGCTGCAGTAAACGGTTTAGTCCACTACACAATGGACAGAGCTATGTAGTTCCAGCACTAGAGATACTCCTGAACAGCTAATCGGTAGAGGTCCGACTCCCTGAATATCAAATTAGGGCGTCAGACCTCCACTGATTTGATATTGATGACCTATCCTAGAAATGTCAATATTTGATAAATCCAGTTATAGTCCTTTAATTTCTGTACCTTCCATGTGTACTGTACATTTTTTGTCGCATTTATAATAAAGTTTATAGTTGTATAAGCATTAAAGGGGCTCTGCAGTTTTTTTTTTAACTGATGATCTATCCTCTGGATAGATCATCAGCATATGATCGGCGGAGGTCCGACACCCGGGACCCCTGCGATCAGCTGTTTAACCGCCTCACGTCCGCCCATAGGATATAAACGTCCTATGGGTGGACGTCTATTTCTGACAGCACGTTTTAAAACGTCCTGTCAGAAATAGCAGCTGCACGCTAATCGTGCAGCTGCTGATCGGGTTGCCCGCTGTCAGTGACAGCAGGGCAACCCTAAGACAAGGCAGGGACAGTGCCCAGGTGTCCCTGCCTTCACGATCGCTGCAGACAGAGCGCTCACCGAGCGCTGTGTCTGCAGAGCAGGAAGCGCTGTGCGCTTCCTGTTCCGGCCCGGCGGTCATGTGACCGCCGTGACCGGAGAGTGCAGGGGCTGTGTGAGGTCTCTCAGAGACCTCGATCAGCCCTGCTGTGAGGCTGTACAGCGCAGGATTGCTGCTGTACAGCCTCTATAGGGGTGCATTTGTCCTGTAACTGGGGCTACTATCTCAGCCCCAGTTACAGGAGAAATCAACTGTGAAAAAAAAAAGAAAAAGTGAAGCAAATGTCCCCCAGAGGTCTTGTATGACCTTATGGGGGACGAAAAGTGTAAAAAAAAATAAAAAAAATAAAGGGTTGAAAAAATAAAATAAAATAAAGTTTCACATGTAAAAAAAAAAAAGTTCCCAAGTTAGGAATAAAAAAAAAAAATTAAAATAGAAAAAATAAAGTAAAATAGACATATTTAGTATTGCCGCGTCCGTAAAAACCAGCTCTATAAAAATATCACATGACCTAACCCCTCGGATGAACACCGTAAAAAATAAATTAAAAAAACTGTGTCAAAACAAGCAATTTTTGTCACCTTGCATCACAAAAGGTGCAACACCAAGTGATCAAAAACGCGTATGTCCCACAAAATGGTACCAATAAAACCGTCACCTCATCCCGCAAAAAATGAGCCCCTACATAAGAAAATCTCTCAAAAAATAAAAAAACTATAGCTCTTAGAACATGGAGACACTAAAACATAATTTTTTTGGTTTCAAAAATGCTATTATTGTGTTAAAGTGAAACAAATAAAAAAAAGTATACATATTAGGTATTGCCGCGTCCGTAAAAACCAGCTCTATAAAAATATCACATGACCTAACCCCTCGGGTGAACACCGTAAAAAAAAAAAAAAAAAACTGTGTCAAAACAAGCAATTTTTGTCACCTTGCATCACAAAAGGTGCAACACCAAGTGATCAAAAATGCGTATGTCCCACAAAATGGTACCAATAAAACCGTCACCTCATCCCGCAAAAAATGAGCCCCTACATAAGAAAATCTCTCAAAAAATAAAAAAACTATAGCTCTTAGAACATGGAGACACTAAAACATAATTTTTTGGTTTCAAAAATGCTATTATTGTGTAAAACTTTAATAAATGAGAAAAAGTATACATATTAGGTATCGCCACGTCCGTAACAATCTGCTCTATAAAAATGTCACTTGACTGAACCACTAAGGTGAACGCTGTAAAAATAAATAAATAGAAACTGTGCTAAAACAACCAATTTTTTGGTCACCTTGCCCCATAAAGTGTTATATTGAATGATCAAAAAATCATATGTACCCAAAAATAGTACTAATAAAACTGGCACCTTATCCCCTAGTTTCCAAAATGGGGTCACTTCTTGGGAGTTTCTACTGTAAGGGTGCATCAGGGGGCTTCAAATGGGACTTGGCATCTAAAAACCATGTGGAGTTCCTTTCCTTCTGCGCCCTGCCGTGTGCCCATACAGCAGTTTACGACCACATGTGGGGTGTTTCTGTAAACCGCAGAATCTGGGTAATAAATATTGAGTTTTGTTTGGCTGTTAACCATCGATGTGTTAGAGAAAAAAATTGATTAAAATGGAAAATCTGCCAAAAAAGTGAAATTTAAAAATTTGATCTCCATTTTCCTTTAATTCTTGTGGAACGCCTAAAGGGTTAACAAAGTTTGTAAAATCGGTTTTGAATACCTTAAGGGGTGTAGTTTCTACAATGGGGTCATTTATGGGGGTATCCACTATGTAGGCCCCACAAAGTGACTTCAGACCTGAACTGGTCCTTATAAAGTGGGTTTTGGCAATTTTCTTAAAAATTTGAAGAATTGCTTCTAAACTTCTAAGCCTTCTAACGTCCTAAAAAAATAAAATGACATTTCCAAAATGATGCCAACATAAAGTAGACATATGGGGAATGTTAAATAATAAATATTTTATGAGGTATCACTTTCTGTTTTAAAAGCAGAGAAATTGAAATTTAGAAAATTGCGATTTTTTTAAATTTTTGGGTAAATTTGGGATTTTTTCATAAATAAAGGTGAAATATTTTGACTCAAATTTATGACTATCATGAAGTACAATGTGTCACGAGAAAACAATCTCTGAATGACTTGGATAAATAAAGGCGTTCCAAAGTTATTACCACATAAAGTGAGATATGTCCGTTTTGCAAAATTTGGCCTGGTCAGGAAGGGGGCAAAGGGCCCAGATGGGAAGTGGTTAAGAAGGCAGCGGCACTGGCAGTAGCGCCGCGGCCTTCTCACTGTTTACCACAGGCCCAGTGATGTCACTACTAGTATCAATGGCCTGGGCGGGGCTAAGCTCTCTTCACTTGAATAGATCATCAGTTTAAAAAACTGCAGAGCCCCTTTAAATAAAGCAGATAGGATTCATTTGTTCATCTTATGATTTGTAAAAAAAGACTAGATGTACCTTTAAGCGTGTTTTCATATTTATTTATAATTTTGATATTTGTGAAATGTATTTATGAGCTAATCATTTTGTTTGTGCTTTTAATCTCATCACGGATCATTTTGTGGATCATGGCCGTTCTTCATTTTCTAATGATCAAATTATTTTTATTGCCAATTATTTTTATTCATAAAAAACAGGAGGAAAGAAAATGAGAGTATGCACACTGAATAATTGTTTTAGATTGTATATATTTATATTGTATAAAAGGCTCTACATGAATATATAATGTTATTTTGAGCACTTTTGGTTGATGTCACAGCTGAGACATGCTTTGTTTCTCCTATGTCACTTACGCATAGACGTGTGTGTTATACTGTGATGATCAGACTGTGCACTGGAGTAAAAAGTATATAAGGTGGTATTTTATTTGGAACCTAATTCTTAGCAGCCTGGGGTCAGTCCCCAGTGGAGACACTAATTTTTCCCTCAGCTGTTTGTATATGTTCCATTATTATGCACATCTCATTGTGCTGTTTGGAATAACCTAATTTGCGAAGCCCCAGGGTTGTATATTGAAGGCAGAATAATAGGCTTCATCACAGGCTATGCTCAAGTTCCTTTTGTTGCACAACAAAAATGTACTAAATCACAGGCAGTATTAACTATAGTTGCATACTTTAATACAGTAAAGGGTTTCCCATTTCACACCATGCTATGTCTTTATTTAGCTAAGAAAATTAAGCCGTGCTCCGTGAAATATAACAGCATCTGATTTAAATAGGGCTAAACTCATGTTATCAAATACATGTGATTATGAAGAAGTCGATATTACTTATGCTTTACTGAATTGCGTGTGGCCAAATGCACAATCTTAAATGGTAAAATATGTATTTGCTTTCAGTCTCAAAATACATTTGTCTCTAGTCTAGACATATGTGCAAATTGTATATTTTTTTTCAAATAAGAACAGATTGTTGTGGTCTATTCTGATGTCAATTTAGAAGTACAAATGTACGCCTGGATTTGATTTTTTTTTACAAATGCACATTTGCTTCAATTAGCATGTCATTTGCATAGATTTAAGATGTATTTATTTCTTGAATAAAAATCTTATTGTACATAATCATTACACCATCTTGATCGTTTTTTTTTTATTAGCGATGAGCAAAGTTTTGAAAAATTTGATTTGGCCGATTAGCTGAACTAGCCATCCACAGGTCCCCTATAACAGTGTGCCATCCACAGGTCCCCCATAACAGTGTGTCAGCCACAGGTCCCCCATAACAGTGTGCCATCCACAGGTCCCTCATAACAGTGTGTCAGCCACAGGTCCCCCATAACAGTGTGTCATCCACAAGTCCCCCATAACAGTGTGTCATCCACAGATCCTCCATAACAGTGTGTCATCCACAGGTCCTCCATAACAGTGTGTCACCACAGGTCCCCTATAACAGTGTGTCATCCACAGGTCCCCCATAACAGTGTGTCATCCACAGGTCCCTCATAACAGTGTGTCATCCACAGGTCCCCATAACAGTGTGTCATCCACAGGTCCTCCATAACAGTGTGTCATCCACAGATCCTCCATAACAATGTGTCATCCACAGATCCTCCATAACAGTGTGACATCCACAGGTCCCCCATAACAATGTGTCATCCACAGGTCCCCGATAACAGTGTGTCCTCCACAGATCCCCCATAACAGTGTGTCCTCCACAGATCCCCCATAACAGTGTGTCATCCACAGGTCCTCCATAACAGAGTGTCATCCACAGGTCTCCTATAGCAGTGTGTCATCCACAGGTCCCCATAACAGTGTGTCATCCACAGGTCCCCCATAACAGTGTGTCATCCACAGGTCCCCCATAACAGTGTGTCATCCACAGGTCCCCCATAACAGTGTGTCATCCACAGGTCCCCCATAACAGTGTGTCATCCACAGGTCCCCCATCACAGTGTGTCATCCACAGATCCTCCATAACAATGTGTCATCCACAGATCCTCCATAACAGTGTGACATCCACAGGTCCCCCATAACAATGTGTCATCCACAGGTCCCCGATAACAGTGTGTCCTCCACAGATCCCCCATAACAGTGTGTCCTCCACAGATCCCCCATAACAGTGTGTCATCCACAGATTCCCCCATAACAGTTTGACATCCACAGGTCCCCCGTAACAGTGTGCATGCGCGGCATTATCTCCATTCACTGCTATGGAATTTAAAAAAATAAGAGAGCCAGTGATCAGCTATTATCAGAACACTCATAGCATAATGGAGGATTACCATGCATGCACACTGTGCTCTCCCTTCACTTCAGGCGCCCGGATGGGACAGCTCCTGGTTTTATAAAACTGCATCATGGAAAAACAGTGCCCTGGCCATTCATAATGCGGAGTCCATGTCCAGAATTCCCATTGAAAATGGGAAGGAATAAAGAATCCACGCCAAAACGCACCCAAAAATAACCTGATGCGAATTCTGCATTAGGTTTTTTTAGGCCTCTTTCACACTAGCGTGTGCGCCCCGTTGCCGTATTGCAGCCCACAAAATGTGGGCCGCAATACACGAGCACAGTCCGTGGGGCAGCGGATCGCGGACACATTCACTTGAATGGGTCCGCGATCCGGCTGTTCCGCAAAAAGATAGGACATCTTTTTGCGGAACGGAAGTACGGGACGAAACCCCACGGAAGCACTCCGTAGTGCTTCTGTAGGGTTCCGTTCCGTGGTTCTGTTCCACACCATTCCGCATCTCCGGATTTGCGGACCAATTCAAGTGAATGGGTCCGCATCCGTGATGCGGAATGCCCACGGAACGGCACCCATGTATTGTGGATCCGCAAATGCAGTCCACAATACGGCAACGGGGCGCACACGCCAGTGTGAAAGAGGCCTTAAGCACAGAAAATATTCTGTGTGAACATACCCAAAGAGGCTGCAGGATCAGCAGCTTACAGTGGAAAGGCTAAAGAGAGATAATGGCATTCTACACTCAGCTGCTCTGGTTGCAACCACTGTCCGTGCCTACAAAGTGCTGCCAAACTGCTAGTCGAATATTTCAGGATTTGGGGCCCCACTTTCAATTTTGCCCAGGGTCACACTTTGTCTAAAACCGGCCCTGCCATGGAGTGCCGCAAGATTCAAGTAGTTGCCCCATGACAGAGTTGGGAGGTGGCAGCAGCAGCAGTGAAAGTAACAGGGATATTACCTGGGCCCAACACAGGCTACTGGGGGAGCTAATGGCCAGCATTAATATCATGTATCTCCATTGTGGCTATAATCATCATGCCTTCTGGTAATGCTGTATCTAAGCCTTCCCTACTGAACATCTGTAGCTAAGTATCATTCTATTTACACTATCGCCCTTGTATCATCGATCACATCTATATCTTAGCTGGACCTAGTCCAAAGTTCTACCTACCTCCTGATGAGCCTGATTGTTTACAGGTGAAACGCGTCGAGGTGGATGTAATAAGATGTACATATTTTAAAACGTGCGTATTGTATTTTGGAGTGGAATGGTGATCTCCTCAGTATCCGGACCCCCTTCCACTCTGATACTGTCTGTATAACCTGTATTTTTGATTTTCGGAAATGGGCAGGTGGTGACCACATTTATTTTGAACCACCCTCCATTCCCGATTTATCGCCATTACTGTTTTTGCATACCATCTATTTTTTCCCTGGCTAGGGTCAATCTAGGGATTTGTTAGTCTTAGGTTCGGGGACAGGGAACCCCCACCATCAGGAGGTTACCCTGGGCTGAGCAGTCTTTTAGGGCTGTTTTAGGGTAAGCATTGTGTCTGCCCTGCCCTTTCCTCAGACCCTGTCTCATTGTTGATATGATCCTCGAACTGTCTAAGTCTACCGACATTTTGTATCACTAATATATGTTCTGTTTAGGGGTCACTACTCCCCTGTCAAAAGTAATTTATATTTAATCCTTTTGAAATTGTAGCACACTCTGTTGGTATATACATACCTATACCCACTTTATCACTAATAAAGGTATTTTTAAAAGTCACTAATTCTAAATAGCAATCTATATAAAACCCACGTGATAAAAAAATCTAACAAAAATCTAATTATAAGACAATTAACAGGGATATTAGTGGCCTCTAACATAGTGGAAATGGGGGCCAAAAGCAGCTGCAGTAACAGGGACAATAGTGGCTCCATGACAGAGTGAGGAAGTGGGGCAGCCGCAGTGGCATACAGCAGAAGATGGTGGCAAATCACAGTAGTAGCAGACCCCAACAAAAACTGTGTGATAGCAAGAACCAGTGGTATGCATATCCTTTTAAAAATGTAACAAAAATGTAACAGCAAACTAAACTGTAGAAACCAGTGTCAGGCAGCTGATGCCAAGGCCAATAAGATAATGGGTTGCATCAAAAGGGACATAGATGCCCGTCATGAGAACTTTGTCCCGCCACTTTACAAATCACTAGTCAGACCACACAGACTATTGTGTACAGTTCTGGGCTCCTGTGAACAAGGCAGACATAGCAGAGCTGGAGAGGGTTCAGAGGAGGGCAAATAAAGTAATAGCTGGAATGGGTGAACTACAGTACCCTGAAAGATTATCAAAATTAGGGTTATGCAGTTGAGAAAAAAGACGACTGAGGGGAGATCTAATAAAAGTGTATAAATATATCAGGGGGCACTACAGAGATCAATTTATACCCAAGACTGTGACTGTGAGGGGACATCCTCTGTGTCTAGAGGAAAGAAGGTTTGTACACAAACATACAAGAGGATTCTTTACGGTAAGAGCAGTTAGACTATGGAACTCTCTGCCTGAGGAGGTGCTGATGGTGAATTCACTAAAAGAGTTCAAGAGGGGCCTGGATGTATTTCTGGAGTGTAATAATATTACAGGTTATAGGTCTTAGATTACTGGAGCGTTGATGCAGGGAGTTATTCTGATTGCCTGACTGGAGTTGGGAAGGAATATTTTTCCCCTAAAATCAGAAAAATTTGCTTCTAAAGTTTTTTTTTCGTTCCTCTGGATCAACTTGCAGGATAACAGGCTGAACTGGATGGACAGTTGTCTTTTTTAAGCCTTACAAATACTGTAAGTTACTATGTTACTAAGTACAAACCGGATTCCAAAAAAGTTGGGACACTAAACAAATTGTGAATAAAAACTGAATGCAATGATGTGGAAATGGCAAATGTCAATATTTTATTTGTAATAGAACGTAGATGACAGATCAAACATTTAATCCGAGTAAATGTATCATTTTAAAGGAAAAATACGTTGATTCCAATTTTCACAGTGTCAACAAATCCCAAAAAAGTTGGGACAAGTAGCAATAAGAGACTGGAAAAAGTAAATTTGAGCATAACGAAGAGCTGGAAGACCATTTAACACTAATTAGGTCAATTGGCAACATGATTGGGTATAAAAAGAGCTTCTCAGAGTGGCAGTGTCTCTCAGAAGTCAAGATGGGTAGAGGATCACCAATTCCCACAATGTTGCGCAGAAAGATAGTGGAGCAATATCAGAAAGGTGTTACCCAGCGAAAAATTGCAAAGACTTTGCATCTATCATCATCAACTGTGCATAACATCATCCGAAGATTCAGAGAATCTGGAACAATCTCTGTGCGTAAGGCTCAAGGCCGTAAAACCATACTGGATGCCCGTGATCTCCGGGCCCTTAAACGACACTGCACCACAAACAGGAATGCTACTGTAAAGGAAATCACAGAATGGGCTCAGGAATACTTCCAGAAACCATTGTCAGTGAACACAATCCACCGTGCCATCCGCCGTTGCCAGCTGAAACTCTACAGTGCAAAGAAGAAGCCATTTCTAAGCAAGATCCACAAGCTCAGGCGTTTTCACTGGGCCAGGGATCATTTAAAATGGAGTGTCGCAAAATGGAAGACTGTTCTGTGGTCAGACGAGTCACGATTCAAAGTTCTTTTTGGAAATCTGGGAGGCCATGTCATCCGGACCAAAGAGGACAAGGACAACCCAAGTTGTTATCAACGCTCAGTTCAGAAGCCTGCATTTCTGATGGTATGGGGTTGCATGAGTGCGTGTGGCATGGGCAGCTTGCATGTCTAGAAAGGCACCATCAATGCAGAAAAATATATTCAGGTTCTAGAACAACATATGCTCCCATCCAAACGTCATCTCTTTCAGGGAAGACCCTGCATTTTTCAACAAGATAATGCCAGACCACATTCTGCATCAATCACAACATCATGGCTGCGTAGGAGAAGGATCCGGGTACTGAAATGGCCAGTCTGCAGTCCAGATCTTTCACCTATAGAGAACATTTGGCGCATCATAAAGAGGAAGGTGCAACAAAGAAGGCCCAAGACGATTGAACAGTTAGAGGCCTGTATTAGACAAGAATGGGAGAGCATTCCTATTTCTAAACTTGAGAAACTGGTCTCCTCGGTCCCCAGACGTCTGTTGAGTGTTGTAAGAAGAAGGGGAGATGCCACACAGTGGTGAAAATGGCCTTGTCCCAACTTTTTGGGGATTTGTTGACACCATGAAATTCTGATTCAACATATTTTTCCCTTAAAATGGTACATTTTCTCAGTTTAAACTTTTGTTCCGTGATTTATGTTCTATTCTGAATAAAATATTAGAAGTTGGCACCTCCACATCATTGCATTCAGTTTTTATTCACGATTTGTATAGTGTCCCAACTTTTTTGGAATCCGGTTTGTACATATCAGTAGGCCAAGATGCCCCATTGTAGGAATGGCAGTAGAGGCAGCAGGCGGTGGCATCAGAATGGTGGCAGCAGCACGTGGCAAGAAGTAACGGCCTATTTTGCACAGTATTCTGGTGTTGCAGCACACTGCAGTATGATCATTAGTGGTAGAATTATCGATTATGTTTAGAGTTGAGCGGACACCTGTATGTTCGGGTTCGACGGGTTTGGCCGAACTTCGGAAAAAAGTTTGAGTTCGGGACCCAAACTTGACCCGAACTTAACCCCGAACCCGAACCCCAATGAAGTCAATGGGGACCCAAACTTTTGAGCACTAAAATGGCTGTAAAAATGTCATAGAAAGGGCTAGAGGGCTGCAAATGGCATCAAAATGTGGTTCAGAGCATGGTAAGTGCTCTGCAAACAAATGTGGATAGGGAAATGACTTAAAATAACATAAAATACGTGAAAATAAAAAATTATAATCTTGATCTAGGAGGACCAGGTCCATATGGAGTAGGAGGTTGAGGAGGCGGTGGATGTGGCGGTGTAGGTGGAAGTGGCGGTGGAGGAGGAGGAGGTAGCCTACACTGCTTTTTGGTTTAAAATTTATTTTTATTTTTTTAAATTAGGGTACACCCTAAAACATTGGGAAATATAACCCTCCAGTCGTCCTAAACACACGTTCAGACAATACACTGGCTGCAGGGCAGGCCAGCACCTTCAAGGGGTGAAGGGCAAGCTCAGGCCATGTGCCCAACTTGAAGACCCAGAAGTTACAGGGGCTGACCCCTGTCAGTCAGTTTGTGTAGGCGTGTGCACACTTAATGCCCCACCATGTCGCACGTCCCCGTGATGTTCACGACCCAAAAATTGGTGATTTTCACCAGAAAATGTAACAAATTTTTTTTTATTTTTTTTGGTCTACTAGGTATAGGAGTGTTACATCACACCAAAAAAAATTTGAATTTCACCAGAATATATAACTGACAATTATTATTTTTGTAACCTGTCTACTAGGTATAGAAGTGGTACTATACACCCAAAAATTGGTGATTTTCACCAGAAAATCTTAATGACTATTTTTTTTTTTAACTGGCCTACTCTTTATAGCAGTGGTACTATACACCCAAAAATTGGTTAATTTCACCAGAAAATGTCAATGACAATTTATAATTTTTTTTTTAAATGGCCTACTAGGTATAGCAGTGGTACTATACACCCAAAAATTGGTTAATTTCACCAGAAAATGTTAATGACAATTTATTTTTATTTTTAACCGGCCTACTAGGTATAGCAGTGGTACTATACACCCAAAAATGTATTAATTTCACCAGAAAATGTTAATGACAATTATTTATTTGTTTTTTTAACCGGCCTACTAGGTATAGCAGTGGTACTATACACCCAAAAATTGGTTAATTTCACCAGAAAATGTCAATGACAATTTATTTTTATTTTTAACCGGCCTACTAGGTATAGCAGTGGTACTATACACCCAAAAATGTATTAATTTCACCATAAAATGTTAATGACAATTATTTATTTGTTTTTTTTTAACCGGCCTACTAGGTATAGCAGTGGTACTATACACCCAAAAATTTATTAATTTCACCAGAAAATGTTAACCACCTCAGCCAGACAGTAAAAACACCACACAAATTACCCCATTTCGGAAAGTAGACACCCTAAGATATTCGCTGATGGGCATAGTGAGTTCATAGAACTTTTTATTTTTTGTCACAAGTTAGCGGAAAATTATGAACTCACTATGCCCATCACAAAATACCTTGGGGTGTCTTCTTTCCAAAATGGGGTCACTTGTGGGGTAGTTATACTGCCCTGGCATTTTAGGGGCCCTAATGCGTGAGAAGTAGTTTGAAATCCATATGTGTAAAAAATCCTAAAGGTGCTCTTTAGAATTTGGGCCCCTTTGCGCACCTAGGCTGCAAAAAAGTGTCACACATGTGGTATTGCCATACTCAGGAGAAGTAGGGCAATGTGTTTTGGGGTGTCTTTTTACATATACCCATGCTGGGTGAGATAAATATCTGTCAAATGACAACTTTGTATAAAAAAATGGAAAAAGTTGCCTTTTAGAGAGATACAGTGAGGAACAGAAGTATTTGAACACCCTGCAATTTTGCAAGTTCTCCCACTTAGAAATCATGGAGGGGGCTGAAATTAACATTGTAGGTGCATTCCCACTCAGAGACAGAATAAAAAAAATAATAATTCAGGAAATCACATTGTATGATTTTTAAAGAATTTATTTGTCTTGCACTGCTGAACATAAGTATTTGAACACCTGAGAAAATCAGTGTTAATATTTGGTACAGAAGCCTTTGCTTGCAATTACAAACGTTTCCTGTAGTTCTTGACCAGGTTTGCACACACTGCAACAAGGATTTTGGCCCACTCCTCTACACAAATCTTCTCTAGATCTGTCAGGTTTCGAGGCTGTCGCTGAGCAACATGGAGTTTCAGCTCCCGCCAAAGACGTTCTATTGGATTTAGGTCTGGAGACTGGCTAGGCCACTCCAGAACCTTGATATGGTTCTTACAGAGCCACTCCTTGGTTATATTGGCTGTGTGCTTCGGGTCGTTGTCATGTTGGAAGACCCAGCCACGACCCATCTTCAATGCTCTGACTGAGGGAAGGAGGTTGTTGCTCAAAATCTCACAATAAATGGCCCCATTTATGCTCTCCTTAATACAGTGTAGTCGTTCTGTCTCCTTCGCAGAAAAGCACCCCAAAGCATGATGTTACCACTCCCATGCTTCACAGTAGGGATGGTGTTCTTGGTATGCAACTTATCCTTCTTTTTCCTCCAAACACGACGAGTGAAGTTTAGACCAAAAAGTTCTACTTTGGTCTCATCTGACCACATGACTTTCTCCCATGCCTCCTCTGGATCACCCAGATGGTCATTGGCAAACTTCACACGGGCCTGGACATGTGATGACTTGAGCAGGGGAACTTTCCGTGCAATGCACGATTTGAAACCATGACGGCGTAGTGTTCTACCGACAGTGACCTTTGAAACTGTGGTCCCAGCTCTCTTCATGTTATTGACCAGCTCCGCCCTTGTAGTTCTGGGCTGATTCCTCACCTTTCTTATCATCAGTGATACCCTACAAGGTGAGATCTTGTATGTAACCCCAGTCCGAGGGAGACTGACAGTCGTCTTTAGCCTCTTCCCTTTTCTAACGATTGCTCCAACAGTTGATCTATTTTGACCAGGCTGCTTGGCAGTTGCCCTGTAGTCCTTCCCAGCCTTGTGGAGGTCCACAATTTTGTCTCTGGTGTCTTTTGACAGCTCTTTGGTCTTGCCCATGGTAGTAGTTGGCATCTGACGGACTGTGTAGTGGACAGGGCAGACAGGTGCTACAAAGGTAGATTAATGAGTGGAGTAGAAGTGGACTTTTTAAAGGCACAGTAACAGGTCTTTGAGAGTCAGAATTCTTGCTGTTTCTCAGGTGTTCAAATACTTATGTTCAGCAGTGCAAAACAGATAAATTCTTTAAAAATCATACAATGTGATTTCCTGATTTTTTAATTTTTTATTCTGTCTCTGAGTGGGAATGCACCTACAATGTTAATTTCAGACCCCTCCATGATTTCTAAGTGGGAGAACTTGCAAAATCGCAGGGTGTTCAAATACTTCTGTTCCTCACTGTATTTCTCTCACCCAGCATGGGTATATGTAAAAAGACACCCCAAAACACATTGCCCTACTTCTTTTTACATATACCCATGCTGGGTGAGAGAAATATCTCTCTAAAAGTCAACTTTTCCCATTTATTTATACAAAGTTGTCATTTGACAGAGATATTTATCTCACCCAGCATGGGTATATGTAAAAAGACACCCCAAAACACATTGCCCTACTTCTCCTGAGTATGGCGATACCACATGTGTGACACATTTTTGCAGCCTAGGTGGGCACAGGGGCCCAAATTCCTTTTAGGAGGGCATTTTTAGACATTTGGATTCCAGACTTCTTCTCACGCTTTAGGGCCCCTAAAATGCCAGGGCGCGCTTGCTTGGGATGTATTGTTTGAAGCCAAGGCGCCCGGTAAAATGTATAAGGGACTCGTCTATGTTTTGCTCAGGGGTATACAAATCTGCAAATTTGGTGTTATGGTGGTCTATAAGAGGCCGAATTTTGTGGAGGCGGTCAAAAGCTGGGTGGCCTCTGGGACGAGAGGTGCTGTTGTCGCTAAAGTGCAGGAAACGCAGGATGGTCTCAAATCGTGTCCTGGACATGGCAGCAGAGAACATGGGCATGTGATGAATTGGGTTCGTGGACCAATATGACCGCAATTCATTCTTTTTTGTCAGGCCCATGTTGAGGAGAAGGCCCAGAAAAGTTTTACATTCGGAAACTTGGACTGGTTTCCACCGGAAAGACTGGGCATAAAAGCTTCCCGGGTTGGCGGCTATAAATTGAGTGGCATACTGATTTGTTTCTGCCACGACTAAGTCCAAGAGCTCCGCAGTCAAGAACAGCTAAAAAAAAAACAGTGCCGATCCCATATGAGCTATCTCAACCTGAACTCCAGACTGGGCGGTGAAAGGGTGAACTACAGGTGCGGCTGAAGTTGGGGGCTGCCAATCAGGGTTTGCCAGCACCTCAGGGACTCTAGGGGCTCTACGGGCCTGTCTGTGCGGTGGCTGCGACGGGGGAATTAATGCACGTGCCACCGTACCAGCTTCAGAAAAAGGGTTTGAGATCCGCACACCCTAGATGTTGGGTGCTCATGAAGGACAAACGTCAATTGATTCACAGAGGAAATCCACGGCACACCATTACAATTTCACCCAGGGTGTATTACTGAATTAATTATAATGCTTGAATAATTACTCTGGATGGAACAAAAAAAATGGATGTATGAACTATCATGAATTAAAAAAACATTTATTGATGAAATTGTAATGGTGTGCCGTGGATTTCCTCTGTGAACCATACCAGCTTCAACTGCCCTTCTGGTGCTCGCCACTTCACCATGTTATACGGCAGTGCTGGTACTAGGTCCAGGATGGGCTGCGCTGCTGGTGCATGCCTCACCACGTAATCCGACAGCGCCAGCCCCACTCTGCTGCCCTTGAAGCGGATCCTGCGCAACCTGTGGTCTAGCAACACAGGGCCGGGTACGCCTGGTGGTGTCAGGGACCTCAACCTCCTCGTCCGAACTTTGGGTCAGACTGCCACTGCTTTCTACAGGTTCGTATTCTGACCCGCTGGATTCGTCAGATGAGGGTTCCCATTCCTCATCCGACTGGGTCAGAATCCTGTAGGCCTCTTCAGAAGAATACCCCTTATTTGCCATTTGGTCAACTAAATTTAGGGGGTATTCCCTGAGACTACCCAAGAAAAAAAGCAAGCCTGTCTTGCAAATGGGAGGCTAGCGAAGTACCGGAAGCCGCTGCGATTGATAAAAAATATCAAAACTGATTTTTTTTTATCGCCGCAGTGCTTGTAAAGTGATTGTGCAGTGATCAAAAAATTTTTTGGATTTTTTGTCACTGCAGCGGGGTGGGCGTGGGTGAACGCACGTGTGAGCGACCGATCAGGCATGATCAGGCAAACACTGCATTTTGGGTGGAGGGCGAGCTAAGGTGACACTAATACTATTATAGATCTGACTGTGATCAGTTCTGATCACTTACAGATACTATAAAAGTACCAATGCTGATTAGCGATACACTAATCAGCGAATCAGTGACTGAGGTGCGGTGGGCTGGGCGCTAACCGACGCTAACTACCTAACAAAGGGGCCTAAACTATCCTAAACCTAACAGTCAATGCTAGTTGAAAAAAAAAAGTGACAGTTTACACTGTTCACTTTTTTCTCTTTCACTAGGTGATTGACAGGGGTGATCAAGGGGTGATCAAGGGGTCAATTGGGGTGATGGGGGGTGATCTGGGGCTAAGTGTAGTGTTGGTGTGTACTCACAGTGATGTGTGCTCCTCTGCTGGGACCAACCGACGTAAAGGACCAGCAGAGGAGCACAGAAGCCATTTAACACATTATATTTATAAATATAATGTGTTAACTGGCTTGTGATTAGATTTTTTGAAAATCACCAGCCTGCCAGCGACGATCATTGGCTG
Organism: Bufo bufo; assembly: GCF_905171765.1. Taxonomy (NCBI): domain Eukaryota; kingdom Metazoa; phylum Chordata; class Amphibia; order Anura; family Bufonidae; genus Bufo; species Bufo bufo. The sequence continues at coordinate 392,293,013 of NC_053393.1, read as the reverse complement.
GCAGGCTGGTGACGAAATACTCCTCTAACTTTTGCCGGCCCGCAATGCGCATGTGCCGGCGCGTCAAGGAGGAACAAAACGACCGCCTCCGGAACGCAATCCTGCGTTAGGCGTTAGGCGGTCCGGAGGCGGTTAATGACAATTTTTTATTTGTTTTTTTAACAGGCTAACTAGGTATAGAAGTGGCACTCTGCACCCAAAAATTTGTGATTTTCACCCGAAAATGTTAATGACAATTTTTTTTTTTTAGCAGTGGTACTAAACACCACAAAATTGGTTAATTTCACTAGAAAATGTTAATGAGAATTTTTTCTTTTTTTTTAACCGGCCTACTAGGTATAGCAGTGGTACTATACACCCAAAAATTGGTTAATTTCACCAGAAAATATCAATGACAATTTATTTTTATTTTTTTAAATGGCCTACTAGGTAATAGCAGTGGTACTATACACCCAAAAATTGGTTAATTTCACCAGAAAATGTTAATGACAATTTAATTTTATTTTTTTAACCAGCCTGCTAGGCATAGCAGTGGTACTATACACCCAAAAATTGGTTAATTTCACCCGAAAATGTTAATGACAATTTATTTATTTTTTTAACCGGCCTACTAGGTATAGCAGTGGTACTATACACCCAAAAATTGGTGAATTTTACCAGAAAATGTTAATGACAATTTTTTATTTGTTTTTTTTAACCGGCCTACTAGGTATAGCAGTGGTACTATACACCCAAAAATGTATTAATTTCACCCGAAAATGTTAATGACAATTTTTTATTAGTTTTTTAACCGGCCAACTAGGTATAGCAGTGGTACTATACACCAAAAAATTGGTGAATTTCACCAGAAAATGTAAATGACAAAGTAGTGAAATGATATAAAATAAAATAAGTACAAATAAAAAAATAGATTTATGAGGTGGAGTTCAATATGGAGTAGGAGTTTGAGGAGGCGGTGGACGTAGCGGAGTAGGTGGAAGCGGCGGTGGAGGAGGACGAGATAGCCAACACAGGTTTTTGGTTTTAATTTAATTTTGTAAATTAAGGTACACTCCAAAAGAGTGTGAAATATCCAAAATACAAACATGAGCAATTGCGCTGCAGTATACCAATGGCTGGTTAGTGCCGGTATACATGTCTATTCTGCACAAGGTACGGACAAGTCCTGTGGGATCCATGCCTGGTTCATTTTAAAGAACGTGAGCTTGTCCACATTGGCTGTGGACAGGCGGCTGCGCTTGTCTGTGATGACGCCCCCTGCCGTGCTAAACACACGTTCAGATAATACACTGGCTGCAGGGCAGGTGAGCACCCCCAAGGCGTGAAAGGGCAAGCTCAGGCCATGTGCCCAATTTGGAGACCCAGAAGTTGAAGGGGGCAGACCCGTCATTAAGTACATGTAGGCATGTGCACACATACTGCTCCACTATGTTGGTGAAATGCTGCCTCCTGCTAAGACGTTCCATATCAGCTGGTGGTGCTGGTTGTTGTGGCGTGCTCACAAAGCTTTTCCACATTTCGGCTATGCTAACCCTGCCTTTTGAGGTGCTGGCTGTGCCCCAGCTGCGTTGGCAACCTCTTCCGCGTCCTCTGCCTGTGCCTTGTGCTTCCATTGTGCCCCCGCTGTCAGGTGGGAATGCCACCAGCAGCGCGTCTACCAGCGTGCGATTGTACTCGCGCATCTTACGATCACTCTCCAGTGACAGAATTAAGGACGGTACGTTGTCCTTGTAATGGGGATCCAGCAGCATGGCCACCCAGTAATCAGCACAAGTTAGAATGTGGGCAACTCGGCGGTCGTTGCGGAGACACTGCAGCATGTAATTGCTCATGTATGCCAGGCTGCCCAGAGGCTACGAAAGCTGTCCTCTGTGGGAGGTATATCGTCTGTGTCCTCTGTATCCCCCCATCCACGCACCAGTGATGGCCATGAGCTTGTCTGGGTGCCACCCTGCTATGAACATGGTTCCTCCTCCTCCATCTCCTCCTCCTCATCCTCCACCTCGTTATCCTCCAGAACTGTGCCCTGGCTGGACAATTGTGTACCTTGGGTTTGTGGTTGCAGGAACCCACCCTCGGAGCCACTTGGGAACGACTGGCCGGAAACCCTACGAAATGATCCCCCTTCCTCCTCCTGTGCCACATCCTCTTCCATCATCTCCAGGAGCGTTTTTTCAAGGAGGCATAGAAGTGGGATATTAACGCTGAGAATGGCGTTATCGGCACTGGCCATGTTGGTGGAGTACTCGAAACAGCGCAACAAGGAACACAGGTGTCACATGGAGGCCCAGTCATTGGTGGTGAAGTGGTGCTGTTCCGCCGAGCGACTCGTGCGTGCTGCAGCTGAAACTCCACTATCGCCTGCTGCTGCTCGCACAGTCTGGCCAGCATGTGCAAGGTGGAGTTCCACCTTGTGAGCACGTTGCATATGAGGCGGTGAGCGGGAAGGCCAAAGTTACTCTGCAGCGCTGACAGGCGAGCAGCAGCAGGGTGAGAACCAGGGGCGTCGCTAGGTTAAAACATTCGGGGCCTGGGCCCCGGATGTTTTGTCCCATGCCCTGAATGTCCTGCCTGCCTGCTAGATACAACTGTATTGCCGTACACAGAACAGCAATACAATTGAAACTAATACACTGGGAAGAGCTGAAGGACCTGTGGTGACATCACAGGTCATGTGATCAGCAGAACAGGCTGTGATAGGATGACCTGGATGATGTCACCATCATGTGACCAGTGCAGGATTGGACCGGAGTGAAGAGGAGAAGGAGCCTAATGGTAATGTCTGTACATGAGAAAAGGTAAGTGAAGGGAGAGGCAGAGCAATGCTGGGAGTTGTAGTTATTTAACTGGGATGTATGTTAAGGCTGAAGGGAGGGATGTTATTGACATGGAACTGTATGTTGAAAGTGGATGGTGGGGGGGGAATGATGTTTATGTACATGGGACTTAATGTTTAGGCTACGTTCACATTTGCGTTTGGGGATCCGCTTGTGAGATCCGTTTCATGGCTCTCACAAGCAGCCCCAAATGCATCAGTTTAACCCCAATGCATTCTGAATGGATGCAGATCCATTCAGAATGCATTAGTTCCGCTCCGTACGGCCCCCCGTTCCGTTTTGGAGGCGGACCCCAAAATGCTGCAAGCAGCGTTTTTGTGTCTGCATGACATTGCGGAGCCAAACGGATCCGTCCTGACTTACAATGTAAGTCAATGGGGATGGATCCCTTTGCATTGACACAAAATGGTGCAATTGTAAACGGATCCGTCTCCAATTGACTTTCAATGTAAGTCAGGACGGATCCGTATTGGGACTTAGAAATCAAATCTAATAAAACCATACACTGGTTCAGACCATGTGAGATACACCCTCTACATACAGGTGTTTGATTCAGGCATTTGAAATACAGCCATTTGAAATACAGCCATTTTGTGCAGAGAAATATTTAATTCAGGCCTACACTGGTTCAGACCGTGTGAGATACAAACTCTACATACAGGGGTTTGATTCAGGCATTTGAAATACAGCCATTTGAAATATAACAATTTTGTGCAAAGAAATATTTCATTCAGGCCTACACTGGTTCAGACCGTGTGAGATACCCCCTCTACATACAGGGGTTTGATTCAGGCATTTGAAATACAGCCATTCGAAATACAGCCATTTTGTGCAAAGAAATATTTAATTCAGGCATACACTGGTTCAGACCGTGTGAGATACACTCTCTACATACAGCTGACAGTGGATCCAGTTCCTTCACATTGTCTCCCACCCAGTCTTCTGCTGAAAGACCACAGTTGGCACCTGCAGCCGATGTCCATCAGTCTTTCACCTCACTCCCTTGCAAATCAGCCAAGCAGTCTGAGCCCCAAGTCATGCAGCAGTCTCTTCTGCTTTTTGATGACTCTGTTAGCAGGGTTTCCCAGGGCCATCCACCTAGCCCTTCCCAGAAGTGGAAGAGATTGAGTGCACCGATGCCCAACCACTTCTCTTTCAAGATGAGTACATGGGAGTACCGCCGCAGCACGTCTCGAATGATGACGAAACACAGGTGCCAACTGCTGGGGCTTTCGAAAGTGTGCAGACCGACAAGGAAGGCAGGGGTGAAGACTGAGTGGAAGATGATGTGGAGGACGATGAGGTCCTCGACCCCACATGGAATCAAGGTCATGCGAGTGACCTATGTAGTTCAGAGAAAGAGGTGGTGGTCGCACAGAGCCACCAGCACAGCAGAAGAGGAAGCAGGGTGCAAAAGCGGAGCGGCCGTCCTCTAGACAGTACGCCTGCTACTGCCCACCGCAGCAAGGGACCAAGCACACCAAAGCCAGCTCCAAGGAGTTCCCTGGCGTGGCAGTTCTTCAGACAATGTGCTGACGACAAGACACGAGTTGTCACGAACCGGCAGGACAGGTAGTGAATCCTCTGGACCAGAGAGGCGATGGCCCGGGTTGTACTAGAGGACCGGTTCTAAGCAGTCACTAGTCTTCACCAGAGCCCGCCGCAAGGCGGGATGGATTTGCCGCGGCGGTAACTACCAGGTCGTGTCCCCTAGTAACAACTCGACCTCTCTGGCAGCTGATAAGGCGTGGTACACAGGGAGAAGGTAAGAGCGTAGTCGGACGTAGCAGCGGTCAGGGCAGGCGGCAAAGGTTCAAAGGCGAGTGGACGGTAGCAACGGGTACGGCAACAGGTAAGGCAAACTAACATCGTAGGGAACGCTTTCTCTGAGGCACAAGGCACAAAGATCCGGCAGAAGGCTGTGGGAGGAGAAGGTATAAATGGGCAGTGCACAGGTGCAGCCTAATTAAGTCAGCACTGCCTCTCACAACCTTAACCCTTAATAACCCCTTTGGACCAGGCACCAATCACTGGTGCACTGGTCCTTTGAATCTAAGAGTCCCGGCGCGCGCGCCCTAGAGAGCGAGGACGCACACGCCGAGACGCTGGAATGCTGCCTGGGGGCATACGCTGTGAGCGCTCCGAGGCCAGCAGGGGACCCGGAGCGCTCAGCGTAACAGTACCCCCCCCCTTTGGTCTCCCTCCCTTTTTGGTACCGAAGAACTTGCGGATGAGACTGCGATCCAGGATGTTCTCCTCCGGCTCCCATGACCTCTCCTCAGGACCGCAGCCCTCCCAGTCGAACAAAAAAAATATTTTCCCCCGGGAGATCTTGGTCGCCAAGATCTCCTTGACAGAGAATATATCGGAGGTACCGGCGACAGGGGTGGGAGAAACAAGCTTGGGAGAAAAACGGTTAAAGACAGCAGGTTTAAGAAGGGAGACATGGAAGGAGTTATGGATTCAGAGGGAGGGAGGAAGATGGAGCTGATAAGAAACTTGATTGATATGACTCTTGATTTTATAGGGTCCCAAGAAACGAGGGCCCAACTTGTAACTTGGGACCCTAAATCGGATGTACCTAGAGGAGATCCACACCTTGTCACCCGGACGAAATTCCGGTGGAGATCTGCGTCTCTTGTCAGATTGAACCTTCATACGGGCGGAAGCCCTGAGGAGAGCAGCGTGGGTTTCTCGCCAGATGGAGGAAAAATCCTGTACAAGACTGTCAACGGCAGGTGCAGAAGAAGGAGTGGGAGACTGTGGCAGAGGTGGAAGAGGATGACGGCCAAAAACTACAAGGAAAGGAGACTTGTTAGAGGCAGAGGATTGTTTGTAGTTGTAGGAGAACTCCGCCCAGGGAAGTAGATCAGCCCAGTCGTCATGGCGTGAGGATACAAAGTGACGCAGATAGTCACCCAAAATCTGGTTCACCCGTTCTACTTGGCCGTTAGACTGAGGATGGTACGAAGAAGAAAAGTCCAATTTCATACCGAGCTGAGCACATAGAGCCCTCCAGATTTTGGAGACGAATTGTACCCCACGATTCGAGACAATATGTTTGGGAAGGCCATGGAGACGGAAGATGTGTTGGAAAAATTGTTTGGCCAACATGGGTGCAGAGGGTAGACCGGGCAGGGGTACAAAGTGAGCCATCTTGGAGAAGCGATCCACCACGACCCAAATAACGGACTTGCCATGGGAGGAGGGAAGATATCATCCAGGTATACGACCACGCAGGTGTAAAGTAAGTCCCTGAAAATATCATTGACGAATTCCTCGAAGACAGCAGGTGCGTTGCAGAGGCCGAAGGGCATCACCAAATACTCGAAATGGCCGTCACTTGTGTTAAAGGCGGTCTTCCATTCGTCTCCCTCACGGATACGGATCAGATTATAGGCCCCTCGAAGGTCCAATTTAGTGAGACGATCAAATAGCTCAGAGATTAGAGGCAGAGGGTATCGGTTCTTAAAGGTAATTTTATTAAGACCTCTGTAGTCAATGCAGGGGCGGAGGGAGCCGTCTTTTTTAGTCACAAAGAAAAAACCGGCCCCAGCAGGAGAAGAAGATTTTCTTATGAATCCTCTCTGTAGGTTCTCACGTATATAGTCGGACATGGCAAGAGTCTCAGGAGGTGAGAGAGGATAAATTCTGCCCCGAGGTGGAGTAGAACCGAGTATCAGATCGATCGGGCAATCATAGGATCGGTGAGGAGGAAGAACCTCAGCTCATTTCTTGCAGAAGACATCCGTGAAGGAATGGTATGGCTTGGGCAGCCCAGAAGGCGGAGAAACTTGCGGGTTCTGTTTGACCAGAGCAGGCTTGAGACAGCGGTCCGAACAGGAGGAGCCCCAACGCAGGATCTCACCGGTGGACCAATTCAGGACAGGGCTATGACGTTGAAGCCACGGCAGACCCAGGAGGAGTTCGGAGGAACAGAAGGGAAGGACAAAGAATTCTAAAATCTCGGTATGAAATATTCCGATGTCCATCTGCAGAGGCTGGGTACGGAACTGCACGGTGGCTGATAGTCTCTCACCGTTAACAGTAGAAATGAAAAACGGCTTGGGTAGATGGATTACTGGAATACGGTACTCGTCAATCAAGGAGGCGTGAATGAAGTTGCCAGCTGAACCGGAATCCAAGAAGGCTTCTGCGGAGAAAGAGGACTTGGAAGAGATGATCAACTGCACGGGTATGATGAGACGTGGAGAGGAAGAATCCACACCTAGCAACGCCTCTCCCACGCTTACTAGGTGCGAGCGTTTCCCGAACGCGGTGGACGGAGAGGACAATCTCTAAGGAAGTGCTCGGTACTGGCACAGTACAGACACAGGTTCTCGTTTCTGCGGCGGCTTCGTTCTTGCGGAGTCAAGCGTGACCGATCCACCTGCATGGCTTCCACGGCGGAAAACCCAGTAGCGGGTTGAGGGGGATGCGAAAAAACGGGAGCCAGACGAGGAAAGCGTCTAGGACGAGCTTTTTCCTTTTCAAGGAGGAGTTCCTCTTGTCTTTCGGCGAAACGTTTGTCTATCCTAGTGGCCAGCAAGATGAGGTCACTAAGAGTGGAAGGAAGCTCACGTGCAGCCAGAACGTCCTTTACTTCACTGTTAAGTCCTTTCTTGAAGGTGGCGCAAAGGGCTTCATTGTTCCAGTTCATCTCAGAGGCCAGGGTGCGGAACTGAATGGCATAGTCGCCTACGGAAGAACCTCCTTGGGTCAAATTTAGTAAGGCAGTCTCTGCGGAGGTAACCCGGGCAGGCTCCTCAAAAACATTCCGGAACTCTAGGCAGAAGCTCTGGACGGAAGCGGTGGCAGGATCTGCGCGGTCCCATAGTGGTGTAGCCCAGGCCAGGGCCTTCCCGGACAGTAAACTGAGAATAAAGGCTACCTTGGCTCGCTCAGAAGGAAACTGGTCGGACAGAAGCTCGAGGTGGAGAGAGCACTGCGACAAGAACCCACGGCACTGCTTAGGATCTCCGTCATATTTGTCTGGTAAGGACAAACGGATTCTGGAACCGGTGGTAACGGCAGGCGGAGGTGATGCAGCAGGAGCAGACGGAGGAGCTGGCTGTTGCAGAGAAGGCAGGAGCTGCTGCAACATAGCGGTCAACTGGGCCAGCTGTTGACCCTGCTGGGCCACAATTGTGGTGAGGTCCTCCAGGCTTGGCAGGGGAACATCAGCGGGATTCATGGCCGGATCTTACTGTCACGAACCGGCAGGACAGGTAGTGAATCCTCTGGACCAGAGAGGCGATGGCGCGGGTTGTACTAGAGGACCGGTTCTAAGCAGTTACTGGTCTTCACCAGAGCCCGCCGCAAGGCGGGATGGATTTGCCGCGGCGGTAACTACCAGGTTGTGTCCCCTAGTAACAACTCGACCTCTCTGGCAGCTGATAAGGCGTGGTACACAGGGAGAAGGTAAGAGCGTAGTCGGACGTAGCAGCGGTCAGGGCAGGCGGCAAAGGTTCAAAGGCGAGTGGACGGTAGCAACGGGTACGGCAACAGGTAAGGCAAACTAACATCGTAGGGAACGCTTTCTCTGAGGCACAAGGCACAAAGATCCGGCAGAAGGCTGTGGGAGGAGAAGGTATAAATGGGCAGTGCACAGGTGCAGCCTAATTAAGTCAGCACTGCCTCTCACAACCTTAACCCTTAATAACCCCTTTGGACCAGGCACCAATCACTGGTGCACTGGTCCTTTGAATCTAAGAGTCCCGGCGCGCGCGCGCTCTAGAGAGCGAGGACGCACACGCCGAGACGCTGGAGTGCTGCCTGGGGGCATACGCTGTGAGCGCTCCGAGGAAAGCAGGGGACCCGGAGCGCTCAGCGTAACACGAGTGGTTTGCACGCTGTGCAATCAGAGCCTGAAGCGAGGCATAAACGTTCTCAACCTGAGCAAAACCTGCATGACCAGGCATTTATCTTTCAATATATCTTTATTGAGAGTTTTTTCATAAATCCAAAGAATACAGTGATCAAAGGAATCGTACATATCACCCGTACAACGGGTTATATTACATTACTATGCGTTGTTCGCATGTACCATGTGGTATCATGTACTCCAGAGATTGTATCTGTATATCAGGTTGGTATAACATCAGTACAATCCAATAACCATGTCTTACAAAATAAACATGAAAAATGAACAGAGAAACGAGAAAAGAAATAAAGAAAAGGTAAGGCAAGTAGGCAGACTCTTTGTAAAAGACCAAGGCTTCCGAGTGTACATCACAAGCACTAGTTAATACAAGCATATTATCAACTATGTAAACACCATTTGTATTCAAAGGTTATTAGTGACATTCTATTGATCATTGGAATTATCACTCCACTGAGCCCACTCTCTTTCAAATTTGCATACCGCAAAGTTTTTGTGTGCTAACATTTTTTCAAAAGACCTAGTAGTGTCTACTGAATTGATGATTTCCTGTATGGTCGGAATTGTTGAACTTTTCCAGTTCCTAGTTATAGCCAACTTTGTGGCTAGGAATAGATGCATAGCAATGGTCCTAAGATTATATGGGATCTCCGTAATATTAACAAAGAGTAAGGCCAAAGCCGGGTCACTGTTTAGCTCACGGCCCGTTAGCTTTGCAACAAGTTGAAAAATACTAGACCATAAATCTTTTAGCAGAGGGCAGCTCCATAGAATGTGTATAAGGGACCCTCTGCCCCCACATCCTCTCCAGCACAGTGGCTCCAAGCCAGGATAAATGCAACTCAGTTTCAGAGGGGTAAAGTACCATCTAAGTAAAGTTTTTGAGTATGCTTCAAGGTGAGATACACACTTCAGTCGTTTAGTTGCATATGTGATAGCTATAGACCACTGCGCTGGGGGGATATCGCGGCCCAGATCTTGCTCCCATGAGATAATGGGAGTTGTTTTTATAAAGGAGTTTTTGTTGCCTAAGAAAGTATATAGAGGGCGGACTCCCTTCCACTTGGATTGAGTCAAGTTCCATTGGCTCAGGAGTTCCGCATGTGAATGAACCATTAGCATAGGATTAGAAGCTATAAGGTGGCGAACTCTTAAATACTTATAAAAGTCGTTTTTATGTAATTTGAACCGTTTTTGCAGATTCTCAAAGGAATCAAGATCCTTTATGTTGAGCAAATCAGCAACCGTTTCCACTCCTTTCTTTTTCCATCCCTCTAGAGAGAGATCAGGAATAAGGTATTGCAACGCCTCTATTGGAGTGATTTTTGCTATGGAAACGGTCGTTCCACGATCGCCTCCATGATATCTTTTCCAGGCTTTCAAAGAGGTGGAAAGTAAGTACGGGAGGGATTGTGATGGAATTTCCTTGAAGAGAGAGGCTAACAGTATAGCTTTTAAGTTATGGGTTGGGGCAAGTGTCTGTTCAATGTGGACCCAGTGTTTGGGGTTATCAGCGGACCACCATTCCTTGAGTTGGTGCACTCTAGTGGCAAGATAATAATCATAAATATTTGGAAGATTTAGGCCTCCCACCCTCCTAAACTTGGACATTATTGATTTAGCGATGCGAGGTGGACCCTTCTTCCAAATAAACTTGTTCAGTAATTTGTTAACAGTATTAAAGAAGGAGCTAGGAAGGTCCAATGGGAGAATTCTGAATAAATAAAGAAGCTTAGGGAGCACATGCTGCTGGAAGGCTGCCACTCTACCCAACCATGAAAGCTCTGTTTTCATTATGTTATCCAGTTCTTTCTGGAGATCTAGGAGGAAACTAGGAAAATTTGCTTCATACAATTTTGGGATAGTGGTGGTAAGTTGGACCCCAAGGTATTGAACTCCTGATGTCTGCCAATCCCAAGAGTAGGACTGTTTTAACTGGTTCAGGGTATAATCGGATATAAAAAGGGGGAGGGCTTGAGATTTGCTCTCATTCAACTTATAAAATGACAGAGAGCCATATGTGTGTATGACTTTTTTTAACTCATAAAGGGACACGGCCGGGTTGGTTAGGGAAAGAATTATGTCATCCGCATATAATGAAAGGGTGTGATGCCTATCACCTATCCGGATTCCTGAGATATTCGCATTTTGTCTGATAGCCTGTGCTAATGGCTCTAGGGATAAGATAAAGATGAGGGGGGACAGGGGGCACCCCTGCCTTGTTCCATTTGAAAGGTTAAAGGGGTCTGACAGTTCCCCATTGGTTAAAACTCGGGCAGCAGGGCCTCTATATAATGCTCCTATAGCTTTGATGACAGCAGCAGGGAATCCCATCTTATGGAGCACCGAGAAGGCAAACGACCAGTTAACTCGGTCGAATGCCTTCTCGGCATCCAGCGTAAGGAAAACAGTGGGTATTCGCAATTTGTTGACTCTATCAAGTAGGTTTAATACTCTTCTAGAGTTGTCAGTGATTTGTCTACCCACAACAAAACCCACTTGGTCAGGGGCAATTAGGGTCGGGATAATCTCCGCCAACCTGTTCGCTAGTAATTTGGCATAGATTTTCAGGTCAGTATTGAGGAGGGAAATAGGCCGAAAATTTTGGGGGACAGTTGGCTCTTTGCCAGGCTTTGGCAGAGTGACAATAGTGGCCTCTAGCATCTCTCTAGGCATAAGACCCTCCGACATAGTTCTCACTAGGGATGAGTGTAGGTGCGGACCTAGGATCTCCGAGAAAAGTTTATAATAGGAGTTAGACAGGCCATCCGGGCCAGGACTCTTGTTATGGGGTAATTGCTTGATAATACGCAGTATTTCCTCTAGTGTGATGGGTAGACAGATTTTTGTTTTTTGTTCTTCAGACATGGAAGGCAATGAGAGGGAGTCAAGGAATTTATCTATGTCCTGATCAGAAGGTTGAACCACCTCCTTGTTGTCAGCTAAATTATATAATTGTGAGTAAAAGGACATGAAACTGTTTGCAATTCCTTTCGGGTCATATATTTTATGGGTTTTTGAGGGGTTCCAGAGAAAGGCGATCCGGGAATTTTGGGACTTAGATTTGATTCTATTGGCTAGTAATTTCCCAGCCTTATTTGCTTGTGAATAATACATAGCTTTCACTTTTTTCAGAGACATTTCATATTTATGCAGCATGTGCTCCCTAAGCTGAGCCCTGAGAGAGCAAAGCTCCTCCGAGTGTCCAACGTTGGGTGATGCTTTATTCAGAATCTCAAGTGCTCGAATTTTGTTCAGTAGATAAGTAGTGAGGTGCACTCTTTTCTTTTTAACTCTGTACCCGAGCTTAATAAAAATGCCCCTAATATAGGCCTTGTGTGCTAACCAGGTGATAGATGGATTGTCTACTGAATTAACATTATTCTGGAAATATTCAGACAGTGCGGTTTTTACCTCTAGCTGGCAATCTAGGTCAGCCAGTAGATATTCATTTATTATGACCAGGCATTTAAGTGCAAAGCACGAGCTGCAGAGGAGTAGACACCTCAAAAACCAAGAAAGGTCTCTGGCTCCTCCTGCTTCCTCTTCTGCTGCAGTCCCGGCCTCTTCATCCACCTCTGGAGTGACAGTGCCACCTGCCACCCTGCAAACAGAGAATCTGCCAGCAACACCAACACCTGGGTCACCAAGCATCTCCACAATGTCCCAAGGAAGCTGAAAGTGTTGTTTCCTTCTCAATGCACCTTGATTCCTTCCTTTGTCCCCGAAGACAGGCGCCTGGAGAACTTATCAGTGACACATGCAGTATGACGTCAGTAACAGTTCTATTTATTCCTTGCCATACAGGCCTTTTATACATCCATACATACATACAAGAACAGCTGCAGCTCTCATTACAATAATGCTGACTAGGAACAGTTCCTTATACAGACAGAAGGTCAATGTAAATATAGTCACCCTCTAATATGATGTCACCCAACCTCCTGTCCTTCATACAGATCATACAGCTTATTCTATTTAACCCTTCAATCCCCTCTTAAGTCATGAATATGACTTATCTTCTTTTTCTCATAGAGAGGTAAGTAGCATATGATTGTCCAGGGTCTGTGGGTTTTGGACACATTACACAAAACATCTGTATGAGGGAAGGGATACATTGGATACAACAACATATGACAATCAAGGAAGCAATTATAATTATAATACTGATCAATAATGTTCTTAACCAACTCAAATCCGGCAGCCAGCTCAATAACTAGTCCCACCAAGAGGATGAATCAACATCTTTCCTGATATTATTAGCAATTTCATGTAACGCTTGAATATGGGACTGGATTGATCTGGAATGATCAGATAAATTAAAGCAGCACATTCCTTTAAAATCTTGACATCCTATATTATGTTTCAGTAACAGATAATCTACAGAAAATCTAGTTTCTAGCACTGCTCCTCTTACGCCTTGTATATCTAAAAGCATGTCTGATAAGGCGATAGAGGTATGATTCAGAGATTTAGCTAAGTCTCATGCAATAGAATTTATAGTACGAGTATTATATATAGCCAGTCCAGGCACTCCTAATATAGAGGCACCCAAACTTGTATGTTCTGTACGGCTGAGAAGGGGTAAAGTAGAGTCACAGGGCCAGATTTATCATTAGCTCAGGTCAGAATAATGGAGTGAAAAAGTCCCAAAAAAAGTTCCAAACGCTAAAACTGCGCACAAATTTGCGACTTTTTTCTGCTCTGCACTATGCTCACCAGTTTTCTGAAAGTAGGCGTGTTTTCTTATGTAAATGAATCTCTAGACAGATTTACTATTGGGACTATTTAAAAAGTCGCAAAAAAGTCGCAAAAAAGTTGCAATTTCACTCCAGTGAGGACCATGCTTATCTTATGAGACTTTTTAATAGAACATGCAACTTTTTCATAAAAACGTGCGACTTTTTCGTAAAGATGTGTGACTTTTGTAAAGCTGCTTACTGACGGATAAACTGCTACCGTCAAACCACATTTATTACAGTCTTAAAGGGCCGATCATAAATCTGACTTGGCTAAAACTGACTTTAGCCATATATTAAAGTGGAGTGAGCTGTCAGAGTAATGATAAATCTGGCCCACAGTCTTCTGATAAAGTCTTGGTAACTGATCTGTAAGCTCTCCTGATAGGGGGTTGACTGGGAAGAGCCAAAGTCAGCCTGGATAACGCACAGGGACATCCAATAACATTAGCAGGAATGTAATTATAAGTGCTGTTACCACAAGACAAAAACCATCCCTTAGGGAGCATTATATTATAGATAAAACTGGGAGTCACAAAGGTCTTATTACAACTCATGGAATTATTCAGGGAGCTAGCAAGCCTACTTTTCTTTTTACAAGTGTCGTCAATATAATCATATACACTATTCTTAGGTAATCCACTTTTTATGTCTCTATTATCACAATATAAAGTCATATCCTGGGAAAAGGTAAAACAAGTCTCTGCTGCAGTCACGTTAATAGTAGTTATTCTAATATTATCCCTGCTATTTCCTATTTTCTGACACTCCCCACAGAAGTCATACAAGGGAATAAAAGATTGTGTATTGTTAGCCATCGCCCAGACTTCAAGGAGGGATTAATCGGGTGTAGGCACGCAATAACAGATGTTTGTATAAGATCCCGTTTGCTCTGTAAGTCTTTAAAGGGACACTGACAGGGCCAAAAAGCATATTAAGGTATATATATGACCGTACAGGTCTTATAAAGTGTATAAGAATCATGTAAGTATCCCCCCTGTCCACCTTATAACTACAGTAATGTGAAGTTTTATAACCTGTTGGAATCGGGTTCAATCTGCCCAAGGGGCGGTGTTTCACCTCAGCTTGCACCCAGCCAGCCTCGCCACAACTGCCGTTTGAAGCGCCGCCCAGCTCATCAATATTCAATTCGCTGGGCGGCTACTAGTGTCCCCGACTATCTTCAGCGCATGCGCCCGGCACCCTCACTGGCCGGGATCGCATCGCGCCTGCGCACAGTCTCATTCTCAGAGGCTGCCTCTGAGAATGAGACTGTGCGCAGGCGTGATGCGATCCCGGCCAGTGAGGGTGCTGGGCGCATGCGCTGAAGATAGCCGGGGACACTAGTAGCCGCCCAGCGAATTGAATATTGATGAGCTGGGCGGCGCTTCAAACGGCAGTTGTGGCGAGGCTGGCTGGGTGCAAGCTGAGGTGAAACACCGCCCCTTGGGCAGATTGAACCCGATTCCAACAGGTTATAAAACTTCACATTACTGTAGTTATAAGGTGGACAAGGGGGATACTTACATGATTCTTATACACTTTATAAGACCTGTACGGTCATATATATACCTTAATATGCTTTTTGGCCCTGTCAGTGTCCCTTTAAGGGTCAATGAACTAACATTTAGGGCATTTGCCATCCTGACTATACTATTCTGTTCAGAATAAAAGGGGACGGGAGCAAAGGGATCTTGCTCCTGAGCTCTTTTATATACTGACCGATTACTTGGTGCACCGCAGAAGAAACTCATCTCCTCTGGGTGATAAATACATGTAGTAATAAGCCAGACTGGCAAGAAAACACAAAGATTAATAATTATCAGCAGACAAACAAATCTCCCAGAATATTGTGGGGTCATCATCTTCAGCCTGTGGCAATGCACTTTTCAGGGAAACTTCTTCTGAGTTCCCCTCTTTGTTCAGGGATTTCACACCTGCTTCACCCTCTTTATCTTTGTCCATCACCGGAGAAGAAGCCTCAGGCACCCTTTTCACTCTGCTAGCGTGAATCCAGATTGGAGCCTCTTCTGTGAGAATCGCTGTTCTGGTGACTGCTACCATTCGGTTGGGTTGTCCAAACGGGAACTCAGTCTGTTTTCGTCCTTTTACCAGGCGCTGGACTATCACCACGTCTCCTGGTTGGAAAGGATGCGTAGGTTTCTGTGGAGAGAAAGGAGAGGCACGAGCAATATCTTGTTCAAATTGATCTAAGATTTCTACAAGTTTCCTCACATATTCTGCCTGTACTACTTCTAGATCCCCTTTTTCTATCACAGGGGCCTTTGGACCCCAAGGGGTGGGGAAGGGTCTTCCCATTAGGACCTCAAATGGTGAGTAACCAGTATTCTTATTAGGCTGCATCCTAATTTCTGAGACATATAATACACCGGGAAACATAAGATTGTACCTTTGATCTAAGACCTGGTATAAAAATATCTCTCTGAATGAGGTCAGTGGTTGCCTGTGCTCCCCTATGGCCAAGACCATGATATTGTGCAATTAAAATTGGGGCGTTTGCAACTGGAATACATGGCTTCCCCTCTTTGCAGACAAGACCCATATCAGGGTCTTGTACTGCACCTACCGACTGCCATTCTATTTTGTCACTACTGGTAGCCAAATCCTGGAGGCTTAGCAATAGATTGTCAGTAATGGTAATGTCTGGAACTAGGGAAGGCATTTGAACTGTTGCTGTCGTTCTAATAGCAGCCTCTTTTGCTGCCTGATCAGCTAGGGCATTCCCTTTAGCTATGTGCGTTTGTAGACCAGTATGTGCCTTACAATGTATAATAGCAACTTTGCTTGGTAATTGGATGGCGGTCAGGAGATCATGTACTAGGGTGGAATGTGAGATTTGTCTCCCATCTGCAGCTATGAAGCCTCTCCTCTGCCAGATTACCCCATGATCATGTACATCCCCAAAGGCATACTTGGAATCGGTGTATACATTTACATCTATCCCCTCAAAAAGACAACAAGCTCTAGTGAGGGCAATCAGTTCAGCTGCTTGGGCCGACTGAAAAGGTATAGGATTTGATTCCAGTATAACATCAGGGAGTTGAACCACAGCGTATCCTGCATGATAAGTGTTGTCATTAGGGCGGGAACAGGATCCATCCACAAAAACATCAGGTGCTCCTTCAATGGGTGTGGACTGTAAGGCCTAGGTGAGGTATGTTCATGTATAAGTTCAGTACATGCATGGGGAGGAGGCAAATCATCCTGCTCTCCCTTAATCTAAGTAGGTATATGTATAGACGCAAGTTGTTTACTGTATAAACAGAAAAGAGGGCGCACCAAAGGGTAAAAACTTTTGAAAATTCGGATTAAATTCCAATTTGGAAAGGCTCACCTTGCAGGGTTGCGCAATTATAGGCACAATGCTATTGTAGACATGTAGGAGATAATTTTAATCCCCGATATGAAGGTTGGTATGCAGCCACGGATGTAGATGTCCTCGGATAAGCGCGCCTAGGCCCACACGGAGGATTGAAATGACATGTAGAAAAAGAGCATCCCTCGGCGCAAGGAACCAACCAGAGGCGGATGATGGATCTTCAAGAATTTTTATTGCAGTCACACAATGCGTTTCGGGGAAAGGGTCCCCTTCATCAGGTAAAGAATATAGCATATATAGCTATGCAATATTCTTCACCTGTTGAAGGGGACCCTTTCCCCGAAACGCGTTGTGTGACTGCAATAAAAATTCTTGAAAATCCATCATCCGCCTCTGGTTGGTTCCTTGCGCCGAGGGATGCTCTTTTTCTATTTGTAGTTAAGTAGGGCATTCAGTATACCCATTGGATCGAATGTGGCTGCTAAGTATTTGATATTAAGTTGAGGATTAGATAGCAACAAAACTTCATATCCACTCAGTCTTTGTGCTGACATATGTTGCATATGTATGTTCTTCAATAGGGCCTGAACATTGTGTGGTATGTAGAGTAGTGGGATGACCTAGGGTGACAGGCGTGGCCATCTCAGCGACCATAGCACAGGCTGCCAAACTCCTGAGACACGCAGGCATGCCCTGAACCTGTACGGGAACCACTTTTGAGAAAAAAGCAACAGGGCGGAATTTACCTCCATGATCCTGCGCCAGGATTCCTGCCATGGTTTTACAATTGTCCCTGGCAAATAAGTGAAACATCACGCCATAGTCGGGAAGGCCCAAACCAGGACTTGAAACCATTGCACATTGCAAATGACGAAAAGCTTGTAACATTTCATCAGACCATTTAATGAAGTCAGGCATATCAATATTAGTGGCTTGTCTCAGAATATTATCATAGTAGGAACAATCAGCAATCCATTGGCGGCAGTAACCAATCATGCCAAGAAAGGTCAACATGTCTTTCTTGGTTTGTGGGTGGGGCAGACCCAGTACGGAGGTAATTCTGGCATAGCTGATTTTCCTCTCACCTTTACTGAGAACAAAGCCCAAATACTCAACACTTTCCATACACCATTGTCATTTCTTCCTAGAAACTTTGTGACCACTGTCACATAACCACAGTAATAAACGAACACAGTCTGCCTGGCAGGCCTCCCGAGCAGAACTACATATGAGGAGATCGTCCACATATTGTAGAAGGACAGAACCATGAGGGGCAGTCCAAGGGCGCAGAGTTACTTGGAGGACAATGGAGTAGACTACTGGGGAGCCTACATAACCCTGAGGCATTCTACACCAAGTATACTGGCAAAATTTAAATGTGAAGGCAAAAAGTGGCTGTGTCTCCTTATCAACTGGGACAGAAAAAAATGCATTCTTTAAATCAATAACAGAGAAAAACTCTGCATGGGCAGGAATAGCTGATAGCAGAGATGGTATGTCTGGAGCCACAGGGGCTATGGGTATAATAACAATCTTATTATCATCTACTTCAATAGGCTCCTTTAACAAGGTGTCCCCTACAGTCATAAAAGTGAACTGTTCCTCATGGTCACTGTCCAAGTGATGAGGTATATGTTCAGGTTTGGGAAAACATTTTTTTTTGTGATCTAAGGCGCATGGGAGATATGACATCTCTAGTGTTAGAAATGTGTGAATTTTATTCTACATGTTCTCGTATCTCCAGGACAGCAACTAGTCAATCCCAAGCTGCCACAAACTTCTTCTTATCTCAGGAGCCACTCCCCTCCCTTTTCTGCTGTTACTCGAGCTCTGTCTATGCAACGCTATGAGGAGAGAAAGGGGGGCAGGGAGCTGCGCTGTGGGCAGCGTCTGAACTATCTCCCAACAGATGCTTTGAAGAAGAAGTGTGCACTGTGAAAGGATGCTAGAGTGTTATCTCTTCTCCTCCTATCTCTTCTTCCCTTTTGAGCCAATGAAATAATGCCTGGGCCTCAAAGTACTGCCCTTTTAATCTGTCATCTTTTGGAAGGGATGGATATATCTGTGGGATATTTCCTAAATAGGGAGGAGGGGGCTTCTGGAGTGAACCCCTTGTCAATTCTTTTCCTAACTCATGTTTCTTTTATATCCCTCCTGGTTCTCTGCCTTCTGGTTGTGAACCATTTTATTTGGTCTATCATACCAATATGGTGCATAAGTAATTCAATTTTTCCCTCCCGACTGCAAATACTGCATGTCCCACTGGGGGTCTGGACCATAATATGGGTAAGCGTCAGTGTCACCCAAACATAACCCTTTTACCATATCCATATGGAAGGTGTCATTAGCCCATTCCCGAGGGAACAAATTTATACTCTTCATCCCCTCCGTCCATCCTGCCATATTATCCACCCAGGGAGTAACTAAATAATAATCAGTCCCACAGACCCGGGCTACATAATCCTTACATGTTTCTCCTACATTCGGAGGGGGTGGAGAGACCTTTCCTTGCTTTGCACCCATTTCTTATAACTTAATTGAGACGGAGGCAGAGCAAAACCCTCCCCAGGACTGGCTGTACTGAACCGTGAAGGACTTATGTCTATGCACAACTTCCTTCTCAACTGTCTGTTAGTATTATCCCTTAAAACAGTTAATTCCGTTCACCAGTTTCTGGGTTAGTGGGTCATCCAGGACACACACAATAAAGTTAGTACATTTTTCACAGTATCATTTGCTGCTTACCTTCAGCACAAAAATTACTTAATGCTTCATAACATCATAACATAACAGAAAGCATAAGAAAGCGACAGAAAAGAAGCAATAGAAATTGGGTGACAAGAGAAATCAAGGTGCAGACTCTATATGAATTCTTCCCAAAAGAATTCCTCAGGTAAATCCTTCCCTAAAGAATTTATCTGTTAGACTTGGCCAGTAGTCTATTTACAGTCTATCTTGCCTAAAGATAGATACAATTTCTTTCATTCTATCTTGCCTAAAGATAGATACCATTTCTTTTAGTGTGTCTAAAGCGGATTTAAAATAGAAGCAGCAGAAAATTTTACGGAAAGCATCGGAATGTCCCCAGTCGTTAGACAGGAATGTTCCGTTACTTACCGAATTCCTGTATTTTCTATTCGGCGGAGGAATCCCCAGCTAAAAGTGTTGTTTCCTTCTCGATGCACCTTGATTCCTTCCTTTGTCCTCGAATACAGGCGCCTGGAGAACTTATCAGTGACACATGCAGTATGATGTCAGTAACAGTTCTATTTATTCCTTGCCATACAGGCCTTTTATACATCCATACATACATACAAGAACAGCTGCAGCTCTCATTACAATAATGCTGACTAGGAACAGTTCCTTATACAGACAGAAGGTCAATGTAAATATAGTCACCCTCTAAGTCTAATATGATGTCACCCAACCTCCTGTCCATCATACAGATCATACAGCTTATTCTATTTAACCCTTCAGAAGCGTTCAGCTCTCCGTCTCCCAAACGCTGGAGAGGAAGAGGAAGTACCCCCCTACTCACCCGCGATCCCTAGCCCTGAATGCCAGCATTTCTAAATTACTTGCCTTTAAAATGCTGTCATTCCGTCTGGTGAAGACGGATAGTTTTAAAGGCCTTATGGCGGTGGCTGTCCCACAGTACGTCGCGCCCAGCCAACATTACTTTTCAAGGCTAGCCATCCCTTTGATTCGCAGCCAAGTAGGGGACAAAATCATGTGTGCACTGCGCAACGCCATCTGTGGCAAGGTGCACCTGACTACGGATACGTGGACCAGTAGACACGGTCAGGGTCGTTATATCTCCATAACAGCACTCTGGGTAAATGCAGTGGCAGCTGGGCCTGAGGCGGATAGCAGTTTGGCGCATGTCCTTCCACCACCGAGGATTGCAGGACGCTTCAGTTTGCCTCCTGTTACTTCCTCCTACTACTCTGCTTCCTCATCCTCTACCAGCTTCTCATCCGATCAGCGTAACAGCTTCACCCCCAACTTCAGCACACTCAGGGGTAAACAACAGCAGGCAGTTTTAAAACGTATCTGTTTGGGGGACAAACCCCACACCGCGCAGGATCTGTGGACGGGCCTTGAACAACAGACCGATGAGTGGTTTGTGCCAGTCAGCCTCAAGCCCGGCCTGGTGGTGTGCGATAATGTACGAAATCTCGTGGCAGCTCTGGGACTAGCCGGTTTGACACACATTCCTTGCCTGGCGCATGTGCTGAATTTGGTGGTGCAGAGATTCCTCAAAAATTACCCCGACATGTCAGAGCTGCTGCATAAAGTGCGGGCCTTCTGTGCGCGCTTTTGGCGTTCTCAGCCTGCTGCTGCTCGCCTGTCAGCGCTGCAGCATAACTTCGGCCTTCCCGCTCACTGCCTCATATGCGACGTGCCCACAAAGTGGAACTCCACCTTGCACATTCTGGCCAGACTGTGCGAGCAGCAGTAGGCGATAGTGGAGTTTCAGCTGCAGCACGCACAGGTGAGTCACTCGGCGGAACAGCACCAATCACCACCAATGACTGGGCCTCCATGCGAGACCTGTGTTCCTTGTTGCTCTGTTTCGAGTACTCAACCAACATGGCCAGTGCCGATAACGCCGTTCTCAGCGTTACTATCCAACTTCTATGCCTCCTTGAAAAAACGCTCCTGGCAATGATGGAAGAGGATGTGGCACAGGAGGAGGAGGAAAAGGGGTCATTTCGTAGGGTTTCCGGCCAGTCATTCCCAAGTGGCTCCGAGGGTGGGTTCCTGCACCCACAAACCCAAGATACACAATTGTCCAGCCAGGGCACAGTTCTGGAGGATGACAAGGTGGAGGATGAGGAGGAGGAGATTGAGGAGGGACCATGTTCACAGCAGGGTGGCACCCAGACCAGCTCATGGCCAACACTGGTGCATGGCTGGGGGGATACAGAGGACACAGATGATACACCTCCCACAGAGGACAGCTTTTTGTTGCCTCTGGGCAGCCTGGCACACATGAGCGATTACATGCTACAGTGTCTCCGCAACGACCGCCAAGTTGCCCACATTCTAACTTGTGCTGTTACTGGGTGGCCACGCTACTGGATCCCTGTTACAAGGACAACGTACCGTCCTTAATTCCCTCACTGGAGGTTGATCGTAAGATGCGCGAGTACAAGCGTACGCTGATAGATGCGCTGCTGGTGGCATTATCACCTGACAGCGGGGGCACAGTGGAAGCACAAGGCGAATGCAGAGGAAGAGGTCACCAACGCAGCTGGGGCACAGCCAGCACCTCAGAAGGCAGGGTTAGCATGGCCGAAATGTGGAAAAGCTTTGTCAGCACACCACAACAACCAACACCACCAGCTGATATGGAACGTCTTAGCAGGAGGCAGCATTTCACCAACATGGTGGGGCAGTATGTGTTCACACGCCTACACGTACTGAATGACGGGTCTGCCCCCTTCAACTTCTGGGTCTCCTAATTGGACATATGGCCTGAGCTTGCCCTTTACGCCTTGGAGGTGCTGGCCTGCCCTGCAGCCAGTGTATTATCTGAACGTGTGTTTAGCATGGCAGGGGGCGTCATCACAGACAAGCGAAGCCGCCTGTCCACAGCCAATGTGGAAAAGCTCACGTTCATTAAAATGAACCAGGCATGGATCCCTCAGGACTTGTCTGTACCTTGTGCAGAATAGACATGTATACCGGCACTAACCAGCCATTGGTATACTGCAGCGCAATTGCTCATTCTTGTATTTTGGATATTTCACACTCTTTTAGAGTGTACCATAATAAAAAATAAATAAAAATTAAAACCAAAAACCTGTGTTGGCTACCTCGTCCTTCTCCCCCGCATTTTCTACCTACACCGCTACATCCACCGCCTCCCCAAACTCCTACTCCATATGGAACTCCACCTCATAAATCAAATTTTTTTTATTTATTTGTATGTATTTTATTTTATATAATTTCACTACTTTGTCAGTTACATTTTCTGGTGAAATTCACAATTTTTTAGGTGTATAGTACCACTGCTAACCTAGTAGGCCGGTAAAAAAAAATATATATTGTCATTAACATTTTTATGTGAAATTCACCAATTTTTGGGTGTATAGTACCACTACTAAACCTAGTAGGCCGGTTAAAAAAATAAAAATTGTCATTTACATTTTCCGGTGAAATTCACCAAAAATTGGGTGTGATGTACCACTGCTATACCTAGTAGACAGGTTTAAAAAAAAAATCACAATTTTTTTGGGTGTAATATACCCCTCCTCTACCTAGTTGACAGCTTAATAAATAATTCTTCTGTTACATTGTTGGGTTGACATTATACAATTTTAGATGTGAATAAACACCTGCTATGCACAGGTGACAGGGAATAAAATTTAATATATTATTCAGTAATTAATGCGCGCCACATCCTTTTATTCAATGCTTAAACTTTGAAAAGTTGTCACACTTTTATGCTTTAATAATTTCTCCCATATTTCAACTCTATAATTTTAAATTTGAAAAAATGAATCCTCCCTTGGGTGCGGACGTGCGACATGGTGGGGCAGTAAGTTTGCACACGCCTACACGAACTGACTGACAGGAGTCAGCCCCTGCAATTTCTGGGTCTCCAAATTGGGCACATGGCCTGAGCTTGCCCTTTACCCCTTGGAGGTGCTGGCCTGCCCTGCAGCCAGTGTATTGTCTGAACGTGTGTTTAGCATGACTGGAGAGGGTTATCACAGGTTATATTTCCCAATGTTTTGGGGTGTTCCCTAATTTTTTTAATAAAATTTAAAACCAAAAAGCAGTGTAGGCTACCTCTTCCACCGCCGCTTCCTCCTACACCGCCTCCTCAACCTCCTACTCCATATGGACCTTGTCCTCCTAGATCAAGATTATTATTTTTAATTTTTACCTATTTAATGTTATTTAAAGTCATTTCCCTATCCACATTTGGCTGCAGAGCACTTGCCATGCTCTTAACCACATTTTGATGCCATTTGCAGCCCTCTAGCCCTTTACATTACATTTTTACAGCCATTTTAGTGCTCAAAAGTTCGGGTCCCTATTGACTTCAATGGGGTTCGAGTTCGGGTTCGGGGTCGAGTTCGGGTCAAGTTCGGGTCCCGAACTTAAACTTTTTTCTCAAGTTCGGCCGAACCCGTCGAACCCGAACATCCAGGTGTCCGCTCAACTCTACCCATATACTAACTTTGAATGAGAAGATAGACTGGCAGCACAGCCTAAATCTGTGGAACTGTTTTGGGCAGGAAATCCATGATTGCGGTCGGTCAAATATGACTTCCATGGAATTCGGGAACCCCTGCTCGGATCTTGGTGATTTTTGGATATGTTGTTCGCCCAGATCAGAGCTATCCTTGGATGTACTGTATAATTTATGGAGATATGTGGGGTTTTGAGGTGGTTTCTGTGTTTTGGGAAAAATTTGTGTTTTCTGCCTGTGAGTGATTAAGTTAGCCCATTATGTTTGGTAATTGTATCACAGGCAATGCCCATTGTATTTTGTTGATTGCGTCACAGACAATGCCCATTGTATTTTGTTGATTTCGTCACAGACAGAAGGGGGTGGTTGCTGGAAAGGTTTAAATACTGTAAATGCATGTGATTGGCTAATGTATAAACTGTCGCAGTCTTCCACAAGGTCCCCAGGGGGAGTGTCCCTTGCTGGAAGACCTGCATAAAAGGCTGACATGTAGCCCCATTAGAGTTCCTGTTTTACCCTTAACATAAAGCCTTGTCTCATGTGTGGGGTGAAAGGCTGTATCTACACTAGGGATTGCTATACGCTGTATACTCCCCTGGCTATAATCACTGAGCTCTTTTAAAAGCTTGTTCCTGCATCACTCTCTGAAGAAAGAAAGGTTCACCACTGGAGCCTTGTCGTAGGTCCAGGTTGGGTAGGAGACGGCGAGACCCCAACCAAGCTGCGGCGGTTTGTGGTGTCTGCAGTGCTTGGAGCCCTCGGGAAGCACTAGGAGCATCCATCAATGGTGCTACCCAGTCGGGGTGCCAGGAGATCCGTTACAGTTCCTATGGCGTTTGTCACTATCTGTAGCTGAGGTAACGCAGCTAAACCACAAACAAATGCTGCACTTTGCAAATGCACTATTTAGAAAGTATATAATTGGTATATACCAACTCTGCTTCAATCAGTTTTTTTGTGGGGCAACTGGTATATCACACCAGTAGAAATTATTTGTTCCAATTGCGTTTATGACTATCTGTAGCTGCGGTAATGCAGCAAAACTGCAAGCAAATGCTGCACTACCTAAAAGCACTTTATAGAAAGTATATTATTGGTATATAACACCCCTGCTTCAATCAGTTTTTTTGGGGGCAACTGGTATATCACACCAGTAGAAATGATTTGTTCCAATAGCGTTTGGCACTCTGTGTAGCTGCAGTATTGCAGCAGAACCGCACACAACTGCTGCACAATACAAATGCACTATATTATACGTTCTATGTTAGAAAGTATATTATAAGTATATTACACCCCTCAGTAAGTCACACCTATCGATAGCACACCTATACCAGTCTTTAAAAGGACTTTTGTGGCCCTATTAGCTAGCTTTTGGTGTCCCTAACAGTCTGTCCCTGCTCCACACAGAAACCTCTCTCTACACTGACAAAAGACTGAATGTAAAATGGCAGCCAGATCAGGTTTATTTATAAGGTAGGGGGTATGTCCATGTGCTAAAACGTCTCAATTGGCTGTCCTGTAGCACCTGATGGATGTGTCATGGGTCAAAGTTCTTCACAATGTAAAAGAATATGGCGCCGGCGGACATCGCCATATGTTCGCCCATTCGGCGAACCGCGAACTAGCAAAGTTCGCTGCGAAATGACCGCCGGGCGAACCGCAAGGCCATCTCTATGCATTAGTTGTGTGCGGTTCTGCTGCGATACCGCAGATATATAGAGGGACAAACGCTTTTGGAACAACTAATTGCAACGGGTGTGATATACCTGTAGACCCCAAAGAAACTGAGGCAGGGGTGTGATATACCTATAATATACTTTCTATATAGTGCATTTGAACTGTGCAGCAGTTGTGTGCGGTTCTGCTACGATACCGCAGCTATATAGAGGTTCAAACGGTATCGGAACAACTAATTGCAACGGGTGTGATATACCTGTAGACCCCAAAGAAACTGATTGAGGCAGGGGTGTGATATACCTATAATATACTTTCTATATAGTGCATTTGAACTATGCAGCAGCTGTGTACGGTTCTGCTGCGATCTGCAGCTATAGAGAGGGACAAACGCTATTGGAACAACTAATTGCAATGGGTGTGATATACCAGTTTCTCCCCAAAAAAACTTATTGAGGCAGGGGTGTGATATACCTATAATATACTTCCTATATAGTGCATTTGAACTGTGCAGCACTTGTGTGCTGTTCTGCTGCGATACATCAGCTATATAGAGGTTCAAACGGTATTGGAACAACTAATTGCAACGGGTGTGATATACCAGTTGCCGCCCCAAAAAACTGATTGAGGGGTCTGTTATACCTGCTTACACAAAAGACTGATTAAGGGGTTAGATATATTTGCTTCCACCAAATATTGATTGAGGCCTGCAATTTACTTGCTTCCACAAATACTGCTCTTCTCTAGAGACTTAGGCACAGGATCATTTTGAAAATGACAGGCAGAGGAAGAGGCAGGCCATTCCGCAGGGGTAGTAGGGGTCAGGCAGGTGCACCAGGCCGGAGCCTAAATGGGAAGTTCAAGAAGGCGCGTGCGATTACTTCAAAGGATGCACCAGAGTTGGTTGAGTGGCTCACTCACCCTTCCGCTTCTGCACCCTCCTCATCCTCTGTATCTGCACCCTCCTCACTCTTAGCTGTGTGCACCCCCAAATCCACCACCATCACCACCACCACCACCATAGCCCCTCCACACGAGTCAGAGGAATTATTTTCCCATCCATTCCCAGACCTTACCTATGCGCAGCCATTCTTTACATCGGATGAGGAAGAGGAGGTTGCAACGGCCGCCACCCAGCGTTCTGATGACAGTACCCAGATCAGCCCAAGGAGGGAGGTCCCAGCTGTTGCTGCCTTCTCCGAGATCTCTAATGTCAGTGGTGGTGAAGGTGAGGATGATGACGTGTTCGTAGACGTCACGTGGGTGCCCACAAGAGAGGAAGAGGAGGGAAGTTCAGAGGGAGAGACGGAGCAGCAGAAAGGAAGAAGAAGGAGCAGAAGCAGTTACAACTCGCAGGGCACAGGAAGGAAAAAAAAAGCAGACTGCAAATGTATCTGGAGCTAGCCATCTAGCATGCATGGTCACTTCTGGCGCTTCCAGGACGCTGGCACATAGTTCCGCAGTGTGGTCTTTTTTTAAAGTGTCAGCTGCTGACAATAGTGTTGCCAACTGCAGCCTGTGCTCTCAACGCATACGTCGCGATAAGCCCAATACTCACCTAGGGACGACTGCCTTAAGAAGGCACCTGGCCTCCCATCACCGAGCACAGTGGGAGCAACGCCGTCAGAACCCACAAAGCCACACTTCCGGCGCTCCACATCCTGCCTCTTCTCCTTCTCCTCTCTCCTCCCATTTGTCCTCCACTCCACCTTCCACGTGCCATCATCACATTCATCTGGCATAAGTCATGCTTCCGTAACCCAAATGTTAAAGCGGAAAAAGATTATGACGCCGGATAACCTTCTTGCCCAATGGCTGACCGCTGGCTTGTCGGAACTGCTAGCCTGCCAACTACTTCCGTATAAACTGGTGGACTCGGGCAGGGAAGGTACACAACTTTTACTGCCCACTGGGTGAACCTTCTGACGGCTGTCAAGCATGTAACCTGTGGCTCCCGTGTGGATTTGGTGTTACCGTCACGGATTGCATGCAGGCCTGCCTCTTCTTCTCCTCCTCCTACTCCATTCTCCGTCTCCTCCTCAGCTGACTCCTCCTGTTCATGTGATGTTTTTATAGGGCTGGTTGTTACGGATGTGGCGATACCCAATACATGTATGTATACTTTTTTTTATTTATTTCACTTTAGCACAATAATAGCATTTTTGAAACAAAAAAACGTATATTTTAATGTCTCCATGTTCTGAGAGCTATAGTTTTTTTTTGTAAGCGATTTTCTTATGTAGGGGCTACATTTTTGCGGAATGAGGTGACGATTTTATTGGTACCATTTTGTGGGACATATGACATGTGTTTTTGATCACTTGGTGTTGCAACTTTTTGTGATGTAAGATGACAAAAATTTCTTTTTTTGACACAGTTTTTATTTTTTATAGTATTTATCGGACAGGGTGGATCATGTGATATATTTATAGAGCCGGCCTTAATGGACGCGGCTATACCAAATATGTCTATTTTATTAATTTTTTTATTTTATTTTTTAAATTAATTACTTAATTTTTTTTTACATGTGAAACCCACTTTATTTTTTTAATTTTTTAATTTTTTATTTTACACTTTGCGTCCCCCATACGGTCATACAAGACCTCTGGGGGACATTTAATGTCACTTTTTTTTTCTTTCCACTATTCATTTCTCCTGTAACATTTCTCCAGTTACAGGGGATATACAGCCCCTAGAGAGGCTGTACAGTAGTATACAGTGCTGTGCAGCCTCAGTGCAGGGCTGATCGAGGGCTGGGGAAGACCCAACAGCTCCTGCACTCTCCCGGCCCCGGTGGTCACATGACCACCGGGCCGGGACAGGAAGCGCATAGCGCTTTGTGATCTGTATACACAGAGCTCGCTGAGCACTGTGTATACAACGATCTAGAAGGCAGGGACACCTGGGAACTGTCCCTGCCTTCTCTCTGGGGTGGCCTTCTGTCATTGACAGCGGGCCCCTGACACAGCAGCTGCACGATTAGCGTGCAGCTGGATCTCTGAATGGACGTTTCAGAACTTCCATTCAGAGATAAACAACCACTACCCGGACGTTTATAGTCAACAGGCAGATCTAAATGGTTAAACTATTTTCAGCAACGCTGTCTATAGCGCATGAGCCCTTGACACATCTTTCCCTATGCTCAGCTCCCAGTGAAATGGCAGAGACTGAATGGGAAGACAGTTTTATAGGGCTGGGACATCACAGGAGAATGGCTAAAAGTGGACTGTCTGGCTGCATGACTTTAGGGGTTATCTCGAATTCCCTGTCTTTTTACTTTCACTGTGTAACACATGCAACCACTATTTTAGAAAAAAATAAAAATAATCATTTGTTACCACGAAGTGCAAGGAAATCTGGATTCGTGACTAATCGAATTTGTCCTAAACTTCAGATCAAATTTCACTTCAGATGCTTTGATTCACGCTATTTATTATAATTAAAAAAAATTAAAGTTACTTAAAATCTCACTAAGGCATTGTCATTTAATTGGAAATTTCATTAAAAGGGTTGTCCAGGATTTTACTATTGATGGCCTATCTTCAGCTTAGCAGGTGTCCAACACCCCGCTCCCCCACCGATCAGCTGCTTCAGGGTAGCTCCTTGGCAGACTCACAGAACTACACAGCTAAATACATTGTGTAGTACACAGAGCTAGTTACTGCGGTGAAGTTCCCATTCACGTCATAGTTTTGGCACTGAACTTACTGCAGAACAGCTGATCAGGAAAGGTGTCAGGCTCCAGCAATCAGAGATTGGTGGCCTATCCTGAGGATAGATCATCAAAATTAAGGTCCTGGACAACCCCTTTAAGAATGTGGCCACATGGTGAAGATGGCTGCATGTGGCCAAGCCAGGCTCATTCATGGCAGCAAATGGGTGTACAATTTTGTGGCAAAATTGTGTGGTCATTGGTTACCATGGATAGTTGGGGATTCAGCTGTATGTAGCATCTGACCATGTAAATTCACCCAAATAGTTTTTGATAGAGTTTCCTCTATTTTAATAATGATTTATTAAAGGGAACCTGTCATCAACTTTATGCTGCCTATACTAACACCAGCATAAAGTAGAGACAGGTGAGTTGATTTCAACGGTCTGTCATTTAAAAGTTAAAAGTGGTTGCCGAGAACTAACATAGAAACATAGAATGTGTCGGCAGATAAGAACCATTTGGCCCATCTAGTCTGCCCAATATATCTGAATCCTATGAATAGTCCCTGGCCCTATCTTATATGAAGGATAGCCTTATGCCTATCCCATGCATGCTTAAACCCCTTCACTGTATTTGCAGCTACCACTTCTGCAGGAAGGCTATTCCATGCATCCACTACTCTCTCAGTAAAGTAATACTTCCTTATATTACTTTTAAACCTTTGCCCCTCTAATTTAAAACTGTGTCCTCTTGTGGTAGTTTTTCTTCTTTTAAATATGCTCTCCTCCTTTACCGAGTTGATTCCCTTTATGTATTTAAAAGTTTCTATCATATCCCCTCTGTCTCTTCTTTCTTCCAAGCTATACATATTAAGGTCCTTTAACCTTTCCTGGTAAGTTTTATCCTGCAATCCATGTACTAGTTTAGTAGCTCTTCTCTGAACTCTCTCTAGAGTATCTATATCCTTCTGGAGATATGGCCTCCAGTACTGCGCACAATACTCCAAGTGAGGTCTCAGCAGTGTTCTGTACAGCGGCATAAGCACTTCACTCTTTCTACTGCTTATACCTCTCCTTATACATCCAAGCATTCTGCTGGCATTTTGTGCTGCTCTATTACATTGTCTTCCCACCTTTAAGTCTTCTGAAATAATTACTCCTAAATCCCTTTCCTCAGATACTGAGGTCAGGACTGTGTCAAATATTCTATATTCTGCCCTTGGGTTTTTACGCCCCAGGTGCATTATCTTGCACTTATCCACATTAAATTTCAGTTGCCAGAGTTCTGACCATTCTTCTAGTTTTCCTAAATCCTTTTCCATTTGGCGTTTCCCTCCAGGAACATCAACCCTGTTACATATCTTTGTGTCATCAGCAAAAAGACAAACCTTAACATCGAGGCCTTTTGCAATATCACTTATGAAGATATTAAACAAAATTGGTCCCAGTACAGATCCCTGTGGAACCCCACTGGTAACATGACCTTGTTTTGAATGTTCTCCATTGACTACAACCCTCTGTTGTCTGTCACTCAGCCACTGCCTAATCCACTCAACAATATGGGAGTCCATGCTCAATGACTGCAGTTTATTGATAAGTCTTCTATGTGGGACAGTGTCAAAAGCCTTACTAAAATCTAGATATGCGATGTCTACTGCACCTCCACCGTCTATTATTTTAGTCACCCAGTCAAAAAAATCTCCCTGAAGTAAACCCATGTTGTTTTTCATCTTGCAATCCATGGGATTTTAGATGTTCCACAATCCTATCCTTTAATAGGGTTTCCATTAATTTGCCTACTATTGATGTCAGACTCACTGGTCTATAGTTGCTCGATTCCTCCCTACTACCTTTCTTGTGAATGGGCACGACATTTGCCAATTTCCAATCTTCCGGGACGACTCCTGTTACTAATGATTGGTTAAATAAATCTGTTAACGGTTTTGCCAGCTCACCACTAAGCTCTTTTAATAATTTTGGGTGTATCTCATCAGGCCCCTGTGACTTATTTGTCTTCACCTTAGACAGCAAACTTAGAACATCTTCCTCTGTAAAGATACATGCATCAAACGATTTATTAGTCATTCTTTTTACATTTCTATATAAATGTCAAAAAAAAATTACGCATTTGGATTCCGTGAGGGGTATGGTGAGTTCATGTGAGATTTTATTTTTTGACACAAGTTAGTGGAATATGAGACTTTGTAAGAAAAATAAATAAATAAAAAAATATTTCCGCTAACTTGGGCCAAAAAAATGTCTGAATGGAGCCTTACAGGGGGGTGATCAACGACAGGGGGGTGATCAGGGAGTGTATATGGGGTTATCACCCCCCTGTCATAGACAGCAAACTTAGAACATCTTCCTCTGTAAAGACACATGCATCAAACGATTTATTAGTCATCCTTTCTAGTGGAGGTCCTTCTCCTTCTTTTTCTTTTGTAAAAACTGAACAGAAGTATTCATTAAGGCAGTCGGCTAGCCCTTTATTCTCTTCTACATACCTTCCGTCTTTTGTTTTTAATTTAGTTATTCCTTGTTTTAATTTCCTTTTTTCATTTATATATCTGAAGAATGTCTTATCCCCTTTTTTCATAGACTGAGCTAGTTTTTCTTCTGCCTGCGCTTTAGAAGTTCTTATAACTTGCTTGGCCTCTTTCTGCCTAATCTTGTAGATTTCCTTATCTTCATTGCTCTGTTTTTTTTTATAATTACAAAATGCTAGCTTTTTATTTTTAATGATTTGGGCCACTTCTGCTGAGTACCACAGTGGTCTCTTCCTTTTTTTGCTTTTACTGACAAGTCTAATGCAATTTTCTGTTGCCTTCAATAATGCACCTTTTAAGTAGTCCCATTTCTCCTGGACTCCATGAAATCCGTTCCAGTCTGATAAGGACTCATTTATGACTAATTTCATTTTTGAAAAGTCTGTTTTTCTAAAATCTAAAACTTTTGTTTTTGTGTGGTGGGACTCTTTCACAGTTCTTATATTAAACCACACTGACTGGTGATCACTAGATCCCAAGGTTTCGCCTATAATGACATCATATACCCAATCCCCATTTGTGAATACCAAATCCAAAATGGCCTCCCTCCGGGTTGGCTCCTCAACCACTTGTTGTAGAGATAACCCCAGTAGGGAATTTAGAATATCTGTACTCCTGGTAGAACTTGCTATTTTGGTTTTCCAGTTTATATCTGGAAGATTGAAATCTCCCATAATGATAACTTCTCCTTTCATTGTCATTTTAGCTATTTCTTCAACTAGTAGATCATCTAGTTCTTTAACTTGACCAGGTGGTCTATATATCACACCTACACGAGTTACTGCATGATTAGCAAACTGCAACGTAACCCAAACTGACTCTATAATGGCCTCACCAACTTGTATTAGGTTAGATTTAATGCTATATTTCACATACAGGGCCACCCCTCCTCCTTTCTTGCCTTCTCTGTCTCTTCTGTATAAAGAGTACCCTGGTATGGTTATGTCCCAGTCATTTCTTTCATTAAACTATGTCTCCGTAACAGCCACTAAATCTACATTCTCAGATGCCATTATTGACCCAAGTTCATTGATTTTTTTACCTAAACTGCGAGCATTTGTAGACAGGACTCTGAGCTTATCATTTCTTAACCTCTGTGCTTCTGACCTGTTCTGGCATTGTTTCGGGGGGCAATTGGACTCTTTTATTTTCACTCTTTATTTTCACTCTAACATCACAATCATTGTAGACTGGGCCTGGAAAAGAGTCCCGGTCACCTGAGAAGAGTCATGGTTATTCATGAATTCCTGCTCTCCCTGCCCACCTTCTGATGACTGACAGTCTTCTACCTAGTTTTCTCCCTTTCTCTCTAGGAGAGAACTGCCAATCATCAGCAGATGAGTGAAAGTGCAGGAGATTCGGAATAACCATGACTCTTCTCATGTACAGTACAGACCAAAAGTTTGGACACACCTTATCATTCAAAAAGTTTTCTTTATTTTCATGACTATGAAAATTGTAGACTCACACTGAAGGCATCAAAACTATGAATTAACACATGTGGAATTATATACATAACAAACAAGTGTGAAACAACTAAAAATATGTCATATTCTAGGTTCTTCAAAGTAGCCACCTTTTGCTTTGATTACTGCTTTGCACACAGTTGGCATTCTCTTGATGAGCTTCAAGAGGTAGTCCCCTGAAATGGTTTTCACTTCACAGGTGTGCCCTGTCAGGTTTAATAAGTGGGATTTCTTGCCTTATAAATGGGGTTGGGACCATCAGTGGCGTTGAGGAGAAGTCAGGTAGATACACAGCTGATAGTCCTACTGAATAGACTGTTAGAATTTGTATTATGGCAAGAAAAAAGCAGCTAAGTAAAGAAAAACGAGTGGCCATCATTATTTTAACCGCCTCCGGACCGCCTAACGCAGGATCGCGTTCCGGAGGCGGCAGTACCAGGCAGAGTCACGCATCTATGCGTCATCTCGCGAGACGCGAGATTTCCTGTGAACGCGCGCACACAGGCGCGCGCGTTCACAGGATCGGAAGGTAAGCGAGTGAATCTCCAGCCTGCCAGCGGCGATCGTTCGCAGGCAGGCTGTAGATGCGATTTTTTTTAACCCCTAACAGGTATATTAGACGCTGTTTTGATAACAGCGTCTAATATACCTGCTACCTGGTCCTCTGGTGGTCCCTTTTGCTTGGATCGGCCACCAGAGGACATAGGCAGCTCAGTAATAAGTAGCACCAAACACCACTACACTACACCCCCCCTGTCACTTATTAACCCTTTATTAACCCCTGATCACCCCTGATCACCCCATATAGACTCCCTGATCACCCCCCTGTCATTGATCACCCCCTTGTAAGGCTCTATTCAGATGTCTGTATGTTTTTTACGGATCCACGGATACATGGATCGGATCCGCAAAACACATATGGACATCTGAATGGAGCCTTACAGGGGGGTGATCAATGACGGGGGTGATCACCCCATATAGACTCCCTGATCACCCCCCTATCATTGATCACCCCCCTGTCATTGATCACCCCCTTGTAAGGCTCCATTCAGACGTCCATATGTTTTTTACGGATCTACGGATACATGGATCGGATTCGCAAAACACATACGGACGTCTGAATGGAGCCTTACAGGGGGGTGATCAATGACAGGGGGGTGATCACCCCATATAGACTCCCTGATCACCCCCCTGTCATTGATCACCCCCTTGTCATTGATCACCCCCCTGTAAGGCTCCATTCAGACGTCCGTATGTTTTCTACGGATCCACGGATACATGGATCGGATCCGCAAAACACATACGGACATCTGAATGGAGCCTTACAGGGGGGTGATCAATGACAGGGGGATGATCACCCCATATAGACTCCCTGATCACCGCCCTGTCATTGATAACCCCCCTGTCATTGATCACCCCCATGTAAGGCTCCATTTAGACGTCCGTATGTTTTTTTAAAGATCAACGGATACATGGATCGGATCCGCAAAACACATACGGACATCTGAATGGAGCCTTACAGGGGGGTGATCAATGACAGGGGGGGTGATCACCCCATAAAGACTCCCTGATCACCCCCTTGTCATTGACCACCCCCCTGTAAGGCTCCATTCATACGTCTGTATGTGTTTTGCGGATCCGTGGATCCGCAAAACACGGACACCGCGGATCCGCAAAACACATACGGACGTCTGAATGGAGCCTTACAGGGGGGTGATCAATGACAGGGGGGTGATAACCCCATATACACTCCCTGATCACCCCCCTGTCGTTGATCACCCCCCTGTAAGGCTCCATTCAGACATTTTTTTGGCCCAAGTTAGCGGAAATATTTTTTTATTTATTTATTTTTCTTACAAAGTCTCATATTCCACTAACTTGTGTCAAAAAATAAAATCTCACATAAACTCACCATACCCCTCACGGAATCCAAATGCGTAATTTTTTTTTGACATTTATATAGAAATGTAAAAAGAATGACTAATAAATCGTTTGATGCATGTATCTTTACAGAGGAAGATGTTCTAAGTTTGCTGTCTAAGGTGAAGACAAATAAGTCACAGGGGCCTGATGAGATACACCCAAAATTATTAAAAGAGCTTAGTGGTGAGCTGGCAAAACCGTTAACAGATTTATTTAACCAATCATTAGTAACAGGAGTCGTCCCGGAAGATTGGAAATTGGCAAATGTCGTGCCCATTCACAAGAAAGGTAGTAGGGAGGAATCGAGCAACTATAGACCAGTGAGTCTGACATCAATAGTAGGCAAATTAATGGAAACCCTATTAAAGGATAGGATTGTGGAACATCTAAAATCCCATGGATTGCAAGATGAAAAACAACATGGGTTTACTTCAGGGAGATCATGTCAAACAAATCTTATAGATTTTTTTGACTGGGTGAATAAAATAATAGACGGTGGAGGTGCAGTAGACATCGCATATCTAGATTTTAGTAAGGCTTTTGACACTGTCCCACATAGAAGACTTATCAATAAACTGCAGTCATTGAGCATAGACTCCCATATTGTTGAGTGGATTAGGCAGTGGCTGAGTGACAGACAACAGAGGGTTGTAGTCAATGGAGAACATTCAAAACAAGGTCATGTTACCAGTGGGGTTCCACAGGGATCTGTACTGGGACCGATTTTGTTTAATATCTTCATAAGTGATATTGCAAAAGGCCTCGATGGTAAGGTTTGTCTTTTTGCTGATGACACAAAGATATGTAACAGGGTTGATGTTCCTGGAGGGAAACGCCAAATGGAAAAGGATTTAGGAAAACTAGAAGAATGGTCAGAACTCTGGAAACTGAAATTTAATGTGGATAAGTGCAAGATAATGCACCTGGGGCGTAAAAACCCAAGGGCAGAATATAGAATATTTGATACAGTCCTGACCTCAGTATCTGAGGAAAGGGATTTAGGAGTAATTATTTCAGAAGACTTAAAGGTGGGAAGACAATGTAATAGAGCAGCACGAAATGCCAGCAGAATGCTTGGATGTATAGGGAGAGGTATAAGCAGTAGAAAGAGTGAAGTGCTTATGCCGCTGTACAGAACACTGGTGAGACCTCACTTGGAGTATTGTGCGCAGTACTGGAGGCCATATCTCCAGAAGGATATAGATACTCTAGAGAGAGTTCAGAGAAGAGCTACTAAACTAGTACATGGATTGCAGGATAAAACTTACCAGGAAAGGTTAAAGGACCTTAATATGTATAGCTTGGAAGAAAGAAGAGACAGAGGGGATATGATAGAAACTTTTAAATACATAAAGGGAATCAACTCGGTAAAGGAGGAGAGCATATTTAAAAGAAGAAAAACTACCACAAGAGGACACAGTTTTAAATTAGAGGGGCAAAGGTTTAAAAGTAATATAAGGAAGTATTACTTTACTGAGAGAGTAATGGATGCATGGAATAGCCTTCCTGCAGAAGTGGTAGCTGCAAATACAGTGAAGGGGTTTAAGCATGCATGGGATAGGCATAAGGCCATCCTTCATATAAGATAAGGGCCGGGGGCTATCCATAGTATTTAGTATATTGGGCAGACTAGATGGGCCAAATGGTTCTTATCTGCCGACACATTCTATGTTTCTATGTTTCTATATTCCAGACTTCTTCTCATGATTTAGGGCCCCTAAAATGCCAGGGCAGTATAAATACCCCACATGTGACCCCATTTCGGAAAGAAGACACCCCAAGGTATTCCGTGAGGGGCATATTGAGTCCATGAAAGATTGAAATTTTTGTCCCAAGTTAGCGGAAAGGGAGACTTTGTCAGAAAAAATATATAATTTCCGCTAACTTGTGCCAAAAAAAAAAATTCTATGAACTCGCCATGCCCCTCATTGAATACCTTGGGGTGTCTTCTTTCCAAAATGGGGTCACATGTGGGGTATTTATACTGCCCTGGCATTTTAGGGGCCCTAAAGCGTGAGAAGAAGTCTGGGATCCAAATGTCTAAAAATGCCCTCATAAAAGGAATTTGGGCCTCTTTGCGCATCTAGGCTGCAAAAAAGTGTCACACATATGGTATCTCCGTACTCAGGAGAAGTTGGGCAATGTGTTTTGGGGTGTCATTTTACATATACCCATGCTGGGTGAGATAAATATCTTGGTCAAATGCCAACTTTGTATAAAAAAATTGCAAAAGTTGTCTTTTGCCGAGATATTTCTCTCACCCGGCATGGGTATATGTAAAAAGACACCCCATAACACATTGACCTACTTCTTCGATACCAGATGTGTGACACTTTTTTGCAGCCTAGGTGGGCAAAGGGGCCCACATTCCAAAGAGCACCTTTCGGATTTCACAGGGCATTTTTTACAGATTTTGATTTCAAACTACTTCTCACGCATTAGGGCCCCTAAAATGCCAGGGAAGTATAACTACCCCACAAGTGACTCCATTTTGTAAAGAAGACACCACAAGGTATTCCGTGAGGGGCATGGAGAGTTCCTAGAATTTTTTATTTTTTGTCACAAGTTAGCGGAAAATGATGATTTTTTTTATTTTTTGTTTCTTACAAAGTCTCATATTCCACTAACTTGTGACAAAAAATAAAAACTTCCATGAACTCACTATGCCCATCACAAAGAATGCCAAGAATGTGCAAAGCAGTAATCAAAGCAAAAGGTGGCTACTTTGAAGAACCTAGAATATGACATATTTTCAGTTGTTTCACACTTGTTTGTTATGTATATAATTCCACATGTGTTAATTCATAGTTTTGATGCCTTCATAGTCATGAAAATAAAGAAAACTTTTTGAATGAGAAGGTGTGTCCAAACTTTTGGTCCGTACTGTATATCTGACTCTTTTCAAGGCCTGTGCTCTAATGATTATAAAGCTGGTTCTCAGCAACCACTTACTATTAGCTCATGAGTGACATACCGCTGAAATCAGCATTTCTGTCACTATTTTATGCTGCCCTCCGTGAGGTCAGCATACAGTTGATGACAGGTTCCTTTTAAGCCTATTCTATAACACGGGTGTCATAATGACAATGCTGATCATAAGGGTGGTGCAGCATCTCTGAGCATATGATACATTTTGTGGAACCTCTGATTTTCCCTACAGCTCTTTTAATACATGCTAATTTGGCATACAAGACAGGAAATGTCTCATACAGATAAAACCTCTCAGGCGTTATGCACATGACAGGGCAGTATGTACTACATTATTGGGCTTTAGGGTTGAGCGAACCCGAACTGTAAAGTTCCGGGTTCGTACCGAACTTTACGGTGTTCGGCACCCGAACCTGAACATTTCAGTAAAAGTTCGGGTTCAGCGTTCGGGTAATATTAATATACCATCGGATCGGAGTTTTCTCCAATCCGATTGTATATTTTAACTTGAAGCGTCCCCATCACCATGGGAACGCCTCTATGTTAGAATATACCATCGGACTTGAGTTAGATCGTGAAAACTCTGATCTGACAGTATATTCTAACACAGAGGCGTTCCCATAGTGATGGAGACACTTCAAGTTAGAATATACTGATAACTGTGGACATAACGGCCCCCTGCTGCCTGGCAGCACCTGATCTCTTACAGGGGGCTGTGATCCGAACAATTAACCCCTCAGGTGCCGCACCTGATGGGTTAATTGTGTGGATCACAGCCCCCTGTAAGAGATCAGGTGCTGCCAGGCAGCAGGGGGCCAGACCCCCCTCCCTCCTGAGTATTAAAATCATTGGTGACCAGTGCGGCCCCCCTCCCTCCCCAGTATTAAAATCATTGGTGGCCAGTGCGTCCCCCCCTATTAAAATCATTGGTGGCTAGTGCGGCCCCCCCACCCACTCCCTATTAAAATCATTGGTGTCCAGTGCGGCCTCCCCTCTCCCACCCCTAATTAAAATCATTGGTTAACAACCCCCCTCCCCCCCCATCATTGGTGGCAGCGGAGCGGCAGTTCCGATCAGAGTGCCAGTTTAATCGCTGGGGCTCCGATAGGTTAACATGGCAGCCAGGACGCTACTGCAGTCCTGGCTGCCATGGTTACTTAGCACTTTTAGCAGCATTATACTTACATGCGCTGTCTGTGGCCAGCCGGCGCTCCTCCTACTGGTAAGTGAAAGGTCTGTGCGGCGCATTGCTTTTAGCACAGACCTGTCACTTACCAGTAGGAGGAGCGCCGGCCGGCCACAGACAGCGCACGAAAGTATAATGCTGCTAAAAGTGCTAAGTAACCATGGCAGCCAGGACTGCAGTAGCGTCCTGGCTGCCAGGTAACCAATCGGAGCCCCAGCGATTAAACTGGGACTCCGATCGGAACTGCCGCTCCGCTGCCACCAATGATGGGGAGGGGGATTTTTAACCTGTGGCCACTGCCACCAATGATTTTAATAGGGGTGAGGGGGGGAGAGGGGAGGCCACACTGGACACCAATGATTTTAATAGGGGGGTGGGGGGGCCACACTGGCGACCAATGATTTTAATACTGGGGAGGGAGGGGAAGGCGCACTGGCCACCAATGATTTTAATACTGCGGCACCTGAGGGGTTAATTGTGCGGATCACAGCCCCCTGTAAGAGATCGGGTGCTGCCAGGCAGCAGGGGGCAGTTATGTACACAGTTCTTAGTATATTCTAACTTGAAGCGTCCCCATCACTATGGGAACGCCTCTGTGTTAGAATATACTGTCGGATCTGAGTTTTCACGATCGTGAAAACTCAGATCTGAAAAAGCTAATACTATTATTTTCCGTTATAACCATGTTATAACGGAAAATAATAAAGTGAAGTTCGGGTGCCCATTGACTTCGGGTTCCGGTCCAAGTTCGGATCAAGTTCAGGTCCCGAACCCGAACTTTTTTTTAAAGTTCGGCAGAACTACCCGAACATCTAGGTGTTCGCTCAACTCTATTGGGCTTCCATACAGCAATGCATGATAATTCCTAGTTAATATGGCTTCTGTTGGAATATGTCGGAATTTTCCCTAAGAATCTGTAATAAAATAAAATAAACTCTATGGCATACTGTGGCAGAGCATGGACCTATAGATTTTGATGGGTGTCATATTAAGATCCAATGCATACGTGTACAGAGCCATAATAGGATCATATGATGAGATTTAAGGATGAGTGGTACTGCATCATAAATTAATGCACAGGGTTCATAACCATGTGTTGGGAAAATTGGCATTGAATCCAAGCATATATCCATAGGGACTCTCATTCTGAATAAAGCTATCCTTATGCTGTTTGAAATAACCAATATGGGATGTAATGGTCATATAACTCCGGCCCCCACCCCCACCCCATAAAAATTGAAATGATATTATTCACGCTAATAGCTAGAATTGTATCTTTGGAATTGCTTGCTCCTTTATATTCTCAGTGCTCAGCTTGTTATAATACTGATTGTTCAATTTGTCTTTTTAATAAGGGCTTTTTCCCACTTCAGTGGTTTACATTTGTGTAATGTCTGTGTTCTCCACGTACAGCACATGGATCCATTGAATTCTATGTGTATTCAGACATCTCTGGTCATGAAACCTCTGGTTGTCAGAAGAAAAAAAAACACAACAGTACATACCACATTCAATGTCTTGCAATGGATCCATAAAAACCACGGACAATATATGGATGCCAATCCGAATGCCATTCATATACACTTCACATAAAGCAATTTTTTTTAGATTTTTTTGGTGTTTTTCCTTTTCATTTCAGAAGTACTATGCCATTGGCAAATACAAAATATTGTCCTTCTGTAGCAGTGAACACAAACGAAAAGACCTCTTATATAGATGCAGCGTTCAGGTGTCCGCCTGCTGAGCGGAGCGGAGGACAAACGGTGCCAGACTGATGCATTCTGAGCGGATCCGCCTCCACTCAGAATGCATTAGGACTGGACGGATCCGTTCGGGGCCGCTTGTGAGACTCTTCAAACGGAGCTCACAAGCGGAGCCCCGAACGCTAGTGTGAAAGTAGCCTAAGCGGGGCGAAAGTGTGGCCTAAAATTAGACTTTTAGCTCCAAAATGCCCCAAAATTTGTTGCTTACAAATGTGAAAGACAGTAAGGCAATTATAAGTTGTGCTAAACTTTTAGATAGGGAGTCTATAGATGCACCAGATTCATCATAGAACCATAACCACTGCCCTGTTTACCCTGTCTAACTCTTGGTCAATCCTGGCCAATGTGTTTGAAGAAAGCTTTAAGGCCCTTTAACATGCACCATTGTGAATGAATGTTCCTACAAGCATTTGTTCCTGATCCATGTATACATGCCCAGTGGTAAGATGACA
Organism: Bufo bufo; assembly: GCF_905171765.1. Lineage (NCBI taxonomy): Eukaryota > Metazoa > Chordata > Amphibia > Anura > Bufonidae > Bufo > Bufo bufo. Next base: position 392,251,417 of record NC_053393.1, on the reverse strand, counting down.
AATGACCACACTCAGTCATTAGTCATTATGGGCATGAAAACCATAGTTTGCTGCCATCGTATCCCCTTGTGCAGACAAGGGATGCTGATGCCAATATGCAAACTTTATGTGGACAAATGATGACGGTTCCATTTAAATCTACTAAATGAGAACCAATGAACATTCTACATTATTGATCAGTTCTCGTTAATGGGCATATTATCTATCATTGTAAATGGGCCCATAGAATGGGTTTTCACATTTAGTTTTTTTTATGCAGTTTTTGAAGACAAAGTCAGGCTTGGATTTATAAGAGAGAAGATACAGGGGAAATTTCTCATTACTCTACAGAATGTTTTTGGCATTAAAAAGTCATAACACCCAGTTTTAGAAACACCATTATGACTAAATCTAGTAACAACTGCTGTTTTTACACCTTACTCAGCAGTTTATGAAAAGGGGGCATGCTGAGGGAGGGGTGTGGGTGGATTCATGGTGAGGGAGAGGTTGGTGTGGGGGCATCTGCCCAGGCACATTCATGATGATTTACACCAGAAACTGGTGTAAATGATGACTGAAATAAATACCAGCTAGGAGCTGGCCTGTTGCATGTGTGCTGCGCAGCTGAAGGCATCTACAGTATGTTGGTCACTAGAGGCATCTTGAGTCTCCGCTTTCTCTGCAACTGCCGTACCTCCAGCAATTTGATTGACAGGGCCAGGAGTAATCATGTTTACACTGCCTGGTGCAGTGGATGTGGCAGTTGCAGAAAGAACAGACCCTCTAGGTGTAACAGCAACTGCCCCGTTTCTCCTACAGGCTCAATTGCATATATTGCAACTTCATTTATCTCAGCAATGTGGACACAGATGAACATGGGACCAACACAGATGCCTTCAGTGCCGTCTTTAATATTGATTGGACCCTGGGCAAAAATTTAGTTGGGCCCCCTGGATCCCGCGTTCCCACACCTTAGCAGGCAATCACGCCCTTCACCACAACACACACAAAAAAAATCCACACACCTGGTAGAGTATAGTGAATGACTGTAAATACTTCCAGTTCTGAAGACTCCAGCGGCTCATGATCAGTGCTCTGGGCAGCTGGGCTCAGGCTGGAAGTGGGCACCGCTCTGCAGGAAGGAGACCAGGGCTCGGCTCACCCTAGTGTTACAGTGTACCCCAGCACCCCACAGTATGCAGTATAGCACCCTATAGTATTCAGCAACCCACAGTATGCAGTATAGCACCCTATAGTATACAGCACCACACAGTATGCAGTATAGCACCCCACACTATACAGTACCCCACAGTATATAGTAGAGCAGTATAGCAGCCCACAGTATACAGCACCCCACAGTATACAACACCTCACAGTATACAGTAGAGCAGTATAGCACCTCACCGTATACAGCACCCCAAACTATACACGATAGAGCACCCCACACTATACAGCCCCCCACAGTATACAGTACAGCAGTATAGCACTCCACAATATACAGCACCGACAGTATACAGTATACAGCCCCCCACACTATACAGGCCCCCCACACTATACAGGCCCCCCACAGTATACAGCCCCCCCCCACAGTATACAGGCCCCCCACAGTATACAGCCCCACACAGTATACAGCCCCCCACAGTATACCGGCCCCCACACAGTATACAGCACCCCACTATACAGTAGTTTACAGTATATTAGCATAACAGCCCCTGTCACATTTTTCTGATGTAATCTTCACAAAAAAAGCTCCACAGTTAAGGCAAACTTCTCCTGCAACACTCCTGGTAGGACCTGTGATGACCTCATAGCCATGTGACCAGTAATATTGCTAGGTTACTGGTCACATGATGATGATGTCATCTAAGGTCCTAGATCACAGCTCTCACAGTACGCTGGCTGGACTCAGTGCCGGCAGGCATGGCATGGCAGCACCCCCTGTGTAGCTGACAGCCTGACACCCGGGGCAGTGGCTAGCAGGGCTCAAGAGGCAGCTGCCTTGGGCCCCCCAGGAGCAACTGGGCCCGGGGCAGCTGCCCCTTTTGCCCCTTGGTAAAGACGGCCCTGGATGCCTTTAGCTGCCAAGCGCACATGTAATAGGTCAGCCAGTTTCATAGGTATAAATATGCTGACCGATAACCTTTAAGGGTCCATTCAGACGTCCGTATAATGGGGACGGATCCGTTCCGCAATTATGCGGAATGGGTGTGGACCCATTCATTTTCAATGCTGTCTGCATTTCCAGTCCACGGTCCCGAACTTCTGGTCCGCAGCTGCAGACAAGAATAGGAATCCTCTATAATAAGTGCCGGCAATGTGCAGTGTCAGTGTTTTGCGGTCCGCAATATGCAGAATGGACCCTAAGTCTGTCTTTCCTTTGTGAGGTTGCGCCAAATTTTGGAAATGGTGCACATTAACAACATATTTGGAGTAAGTGCAATGTGGTGTACGCCTATGTCTATAAAAGTACACCATGGAGTTGCCTGACGTGAAGATGCAATGTTTTTACAACTTCTTAAAAAGTCATGTATCATAAATGAGACTCTAATACTGAGATTCTTTTCACTCCACTTGTGAAAGTGGCGAGGATCACGAATGTCACAAAATTTGATAATTTGACAAATGTCCCTCATATTCTATATAAGCAACCTTGTTGTAATACCCCATTAAATGTATGTCTTACAAGGTATCTTAATATGTAGATTTGAAAATAGCCCAATGTCATTTCCAGGTGCCTACGTATTTCTCCAAATACATTAGTTAATTAGAATATCATGGATATCTGCCACCATGCAATGGGCAACAGATTCGCAGTTTTGCTCTGATGACTGCTACCAGCCATGTCTGTTGTTAACAAAGACATTTACACCTATCTGCTCGGCATGTGCTAACACTTGTTACTTGTTATTCCCACATGCTGCTGAGTACTTTGGGAAGTTTGCCAATCTCTTTGGCTTCTGGCTTCTTTAGCTCTCTTCAATAAAAGCAAGTAAAATGCTAAATACCTGTTGTAAAATAAGATTACCACACAAGATAAAACAAAGATCCCTCAGTGGTTTTCCATTTAACATTGACTATTTGTGAGTCTCGCTGTGATTAATAAAATTAATATTGCCACATTTATCAATAAATACACAGTGATGCTCACAATCCTTGGTTTTGAGAAATACCTATTTCTGACATGAGAGCCTTTACTGAACTGATCACTAGAGATGAACGAATCGATAGAAAAATTTGGGGTTCGGGAGCATTAAGGTGAGAGGTTGAGGGAGAGATTGAGAAATAGAAAGTGAGAGACTGAGATATTTCAAGGCAATCAGAACTGTTTCTGAATAAATTCCACCTGAATCTGTTTAAAATACACCTCATTTTTAAAACACCATGTAGCATCATTTGGCAGGTCTTTTCCACTCAAAAGAGGAGCTGACTGCCTCTGCGCAAGCAAGTGGATGAGATGAGTGATTTTTTTTAAACCCAAAAGGCCATATTGCACTAGCGTGTTACCGTTTTTAACTGCCATTAGACGGGTGCACTTCTGTCTAAGTGGCCGTTAAAAATAGTCCCATTAATTGATAGGCTGAATGGGGTTTTAACATAGCGATTTGTGCCAAATTAATTCGTAATGAATCAAATTTCTTGTCAAAATTTGGCGGAGCTTCCGAATTGAATTTTTTTAAAACTTCGCTCATCTCTACTCTTAAACCTCACTTTCCTTATATATTAGTAGGCAGACATGCAAAGAGTTCCTTTATCACCTGTGGCCAACTATGGCTGTGAGGAAAAGAACTTAAAACAGTAAAGTACACTTTAGATGGTAGATGTAGCTGAATACCCCATGTGGTCGCCACAACCAATTAATGTGCCCTACACAGTTGATGCCAGTAAATGGCTGCAGTGGGGAAGTGCGATATACAACATGTCATTGCTTCAGTCAGGCAAACAGGATCACAGTCATGTTTAAATTTGTGGTATACCAGAAATGAGTGTATATACATTGAAATATCAATACCACTGTAACTGTTGCAGCTACTACTACTAGTAATAATAATGAGTAGTAGTGGTAATCATAATCCTCTTATTACTTTTATTTTTTCATACTAGCAGATCACACCAGTTTCTATCCTGTCCTTGAAGATTAAATTTAATTATTTTCTTCCACATAGTATCGTATTATTAAATGACAAGAGCCAGTAGCATATCCAGTATCCAGTAACTTAAATTAGCTTTGTCTTAAACTTGCCATTGCTTGTGCATGAACTTAGTCAAGTGTGTAATACGATTTCCACTGCAGTAACTTACTGCTTTTACAGACAATCAAATAGCTATCCATCCCCATGAACAAAGTCATTTCCTGCTCCACTTGCAGTTTAAGAGGAATGTGCTCCCCTGTACGGCGTTTGTTTAGAATTAACAGGAGCATTCAATGCAAGTCCAGCTATCTACTTAAGGCCTTTTTTCCCACAGGCGTGTTGCCGTATTCCAGACCGCATTTGCAAATCCGGAGATGCGGAATGGTGCGGAACAGAACCACGGAACGGAACCCTACGGAAGCACTACGGAGTGCTTTCGTGGGGTTTCGTCCCGTACTTCCGTTCCACAAAAAGATAGAACATGTCCTATATTTTTGCGGAACGGCCGGATAGCGGACCCATTCAAGTGAATGGGTCCTCGATCCGATGCGGCTGCCCCACGGACTGTGCTTGTGCATTGCGGCCCGCAGCACGACCACGACCACCCGCAGGAAAGAGGCCTAAGACGGAGGATCTAAACTCTTGGCTACACGTTATTTTCAGTATACGTGCTTCATATGTTCGGTATGTGGTCACTATTTGTGAACTGACCCACAATATGTGTGCAGTGTATACATGTACGATATTGAAGTTAACCACTCCAGTTCGGATTATAGACTGGAGTAGGGATGAGTGAATCAACTTTGGATGTTTCATCGTTTCAATACTGTACAGAGTGAGCGCTCCGTACAGTATTAGAATGTATTGGCTCCGATGAGTCGAAGTTATTACTTTGCGAATTCTTGCGAGACTTCGCGTAATAACTTCATAAATTAATTTCTACTGTAAAAAAAACATTTCCCGAACTCGGGTTCGGTTACAAGGTACCACTGCCATTGCCACAGAACTGATGCTCAGGCATTAGTGGCAATGGTATGATGCATTACAGTCTCCAGCTTTGCCTGGACTGTGAGAAAATGGGGGTATTGATGCAGTAATCCACTAAACTGATGCAACACCAATGCGCCTTCCAAAAAATTTCATGGAGGGGGAAAAACATTTTTTACATTTCAACCATATGGAAAGTGAGTACACGGAACTTACCCTTAGGCATTAGTGGCAGTGGCATGATGTATTGCAGACTCTAGCTTTGACTTGACTGTGAGAAAATGTTGATATTGACGCAGTAATCACGTACATTTATACTGCACCGTAATGAAATTTAACACGCCCTCAGCCCTAAACAAAAAATTATAAATTTCAACCGTGTGGAAAATTAGTACATGGAAACTCACCCTCAGACATTTGTGGCATGATGCACTTGACTGTGATAAGTTACAGTCTTGACTGTGATAAAATGTCTATGTGTATTGAACAGTAATCATATACATATGCTTCTTAAAGAGGTCCTTTCACTGGTCCTAACATTCCAATATTATTACCTGCCAGTGTAGGGCTTTATTAGGAGATGTCAGGGCGCTTTTTCTTTTTCAGGTTGGCTCCTTCATTCCCCCACTGTGTGCCCCGTTCACCCTGTTTGCACTGTATGCTAATTAGCAGCATCGGTACAGGGAGGGGGAGATGGCCGGGTTTCTTAAGGGGCGTCTCCTTCTCCCTGGCTGTAAGCTGCCCAATCGCAGTGGAGAGCATCACAGCCAGGGAGAAAAAAAAACTTCTGTGAGCTGGACCATGAGAAGGAGGGAACTCCTGCCATGATGGCTGGCTGTCATCTCTGTTTACCCATGGGATGGGGTTATGCCGCTTCATGTGGTTTAATAGAGCTGTGGTGTCTACATTTGTGTTTGCCTGCTCACGTTTTATTTTGCTCTTGCACAGCTTGGTGGAGAAAGACTGCCAGATGGTAGATATTCATGCAGGAGTAGAGGCAGCTGAGCTGGGCTTAGCTCTGGTACATTTTGGGCCTAACCCAACCACTGCGTTAGCAGAATCACAATATGCCGAGGCAGACTTGGCCTCTGCTTTTTATTGCTGCCGTCATCACCCTCCTCTTCTGATGTTGCCTCCTCCTCAGTACCCTGACTCCAAGGTCCTGTCATTGGAGTCCTTAACCCCCCATTTTTGCATTTATCAGACTGGGATATCATGGTGGGTTCTTTGGCCCCCCTCCCCTGCTCTCGTACGTATATATGCTGCTAATTTGAAAATAATCAACAACCCCCCTCCAAAAGAATATATATATATATATATATATATATATATATATATATTAAAAACGTGTAAAATAGGGAATTTCATTATCACTCCCAGACACTTTTGTGTGCTAACCTGTCTATTGCTGTAGTAATCAACTTGCTTATAATTTTATTACTAGCATATGCTGCTAGTTTGAATATAATCCGTCCCCAATAAATAAATGATTGGAAAGGAACACAGAAATAAAGGGAAACTGATTTAGGCATAAATTCGTTATCCCTCACGGAAACTTTTGTGTTCTGGCCTGTCTTCTGGTGTTGATCACCTATATGCTGGTTTAATTAAATTGAACCGCTCCCCAAAAACGTTTAAATTCCAACTGCGTGAAAAAAATAAACCACAACCGTGTGAAACGGAAAATATGTAAATGGACAATTGAGGCATGACGCTCAATTTCAATTTAACACACAAGTAGATTGCTGCCACACCATAGGTATTGCTGCAGTAGTCATGTATATATGCTGCTTAATTAAATTTAAAGCACCCCTCAAAAAAAATTAAACTGCAACCACGTGGAAACTGAAAATACATAAATGGAGAATGGGCGATTAAGATGTAATGCTCAATTTTAACTTAACACAGAGGTAGATTGCTGCCACATTGTGGGTATTGCTGCAGTAATCATGTATATACTAGACTTTCCAATCCTAGACTTTCCATTCACTTTCCTTGTCAATAACCTTGATTGATTGATTTCTGACTGTCCCTGGTTGATTTTTTAACTCTCCCGGATTTCCTAAGATATTTTTCCTAGCAGACACTGTAAGATCCAACCACCTATTTCACAGCCCAGCACATAATGGTGTTCTGCTCATTCTGCTAGGGCATCTGCCTGCCTGCTGTAGCACATTGGTTCATCCATGCCATCTGTCAGCCTGGGAACTAGTCAGGGCAAGCTTTCCCCCAATTCATCTCAGGGTCATGTAAGAACCCTTCTTGCTCCTCCCAAGTGTTTTTTTCCCAGTGGCATGTGCACTAAAATGGCGCTATGAGCTGTTTCAGTGGATTTGTCTGAAACAAACCTGGAAAGATTTGGATTTCTTGCCGTCAGAAAAATAGCCTACCCGTAGTGAAGTCCAGATCCCTGTACAGGGATTAAAGGGTGAATACAAAGAAAGCGCTAGAATAACGTCCTTAGGGTTAGCCATATGTAAAACTAGTTATTTGGCACAGTGGGTACATAGTACGCAGTTTGCTATAAATTAACTGGACAGGCTTGAATGCAATAACTTGTGGACGATTGAGAAGGGTTATGTTTGGAGAAAGTAAACATTGCATTTCAGCATAAAAACCTAATCCTGTCTGTGAAACTTGGTGGTGGCACTATCATGGTTTGGGCCTGTTTTGCTCTGCCTGGTCCAGGGCAGCTTGCCATCATTGATAGAATAATAAATTGTGAGTTATACCAGAAAATCCTAAAGGAAAATGTTATCTGTTTTGTGAGCCAAATGTAAAGAGAATGTGGGTCATGCAGCAAGACAGTGACCCTAAGCACACCAGTCATTCTACCAAAGAATGGTTTAAAAGCATCTGTCAGTAGATTTGTACCTATGAAACTGATTGACCTGTTGCCTGTGCACCTGGTAGCTGAAGGTATCTATATTGGTCCAATGTTCATATGTGCCAGCATTGCTGAGAAAAATGTTTTAATCTATGCAAATTAGCCTCTAGGAGCAACGGGGACACTGCTGTTACACCTAGAGGCTATGCTCTCTCTGCAACGGCAGCGCTCTCTGCACTTTGACAGGGCCAGGCAGTGAAAACATCTGGACATGTAAATGCAACACCCCCATTGCTCTAAGAGGCTCCTTTGCATATATTAAAACAACATTTTTAACAGTAATGCAGGCACATATGAACATAGGGCCAACACAGATGCCATCAGTTGCCAAGCTCACATGCAACAGGTCAGCCAGTTTCATAGGTACAAATCTGCTGATAGATGCCCTTTAAAGAAGAACAAAGTTAAAGTTTTGCAATGGCAAAGTCAAAGTACTAACCTTAATCCAATAGAAATATTGTGCAAGGACCTGAAGCAAGCAGTTCGTGAGAGAAAACTCACCAACATAACAGAGTTGAAATTGTTTTGTACAATGTGCAATTTAAGTTAGAAATACAACCATCATTTTCTGGGGTTTGAAAAACACTTAAAAAAAACCAAAAAAAAAAACCTGTATTTTCCTGATCTGCAAGTGTTAAATTCTAGTTTAATATATACAGCTTTCATATTCTGTTACCAAAAAACACTTTTTGGCAATCTACAACATCTTAAATTAGTCAATGTGCAATTTAAAGGGACACTGACAGGGCCAAAAAGCATATTTAGGTATATATATGAGGGTACAGGTCTTATAAAGTGTATTAGAATCATGTAAGTATCCCCCTGTCCACCTTATAACTACAGTAATGTGAAGTTTTATAACCTGCTGGAATCGGGTTCAATCTGCCCAAGGGGCGGTGTTTCACCTCAGCTTGCGCCCAGCCAGCCTCTGAGAATGAGACTGTGCGCAGGCGCGATGCGATCCCGGCCAGTGAGGGTGCCGGGCGCATGCGCTGAAGATAGCCGGGGACACTAGTAGCCGCCCAGCGAAGTGAATATTGATGAGCTGGGCGGCGCTTCAAACGGCAGTTGTGGCGAGGCTGGCTGGGCGCAAGCTGAGGTGAAACACCGCCCCTTGGGCAGATTGAACCCGATTCCAGCAGGTTATAAAACTTCACATTACTGTAGTTATAAGGTGGACAGGGGGGATACTTACATGATTCTAATACACTTTATAAGACCTGTACGCTCATATATATATACCTAAATATGCTTTTTGGCACTGTCAGTGTCCCTTTAAGCTAGAAATACACCCATCATTTTCTGGGGTTTCAAAAACACACTTTTTTTTCAAAAAACTGTATTTTCCTGATCTGCAAGTGTTAAATTCAAGTTTAATATATACAGCTTTCATATTCTTTTACCAAAAAAAAACACTTTTTTGGCAATCTACAACATTTTGATTAGTCAGTGTGCAATCTAAGCTAGAAATACACCCATCATTTTCTGGGGTTTTAAAAACACACTTTTTTGACAAAAAACACTATTTTCAGGTCTTGCAGCATCAGCACGTGTAAAATTACAGGCTTATATACTCCTGTCAAATTCAGTTGTTAAACACTCGTTTGGGCACAAAAAAATTAGTTGGCAGCCTTTGATGCAGATGTCATTGTGAGATACACCCTTAATACATTTGGGTTACATTCAGAGATTTTAAATACCTCCATTTGGTGCACAATATTGAATTCAGGCCTACACTGGTTCATGTCCTGTGAGATACCCCCTCTTACATACAGGGGTTTGATTCAGGCAATTGAAATACAGCCATTTGAAATACAGCCATTTTGTGCAGAGAAATATTTAATTTAGGCCTACACTGGTTCATGCCCTGTGAGATACCCCCTCTACATACAGGGGTTTGATTCAGGCATTTGAAATACAGCCATTTGAAATACATCCACTTTGTGCCAAGAAATATTTAATTTAGGCCTAAACTGGTTCAGTCCCTGTGAGATACACCCTCTACATACAGGGGTTTGATTCAGGCATTTTAAATACAGCCATTTGAAATACAGCCATTTTGGGCAAATAAATATTTCATTCAGGCCTACACTGGTTAAGACCGTGTGAGATAGAACCAATACATACAGGGGTTTGATTCAGGCATTTGAAATACAGCCATTTAAAATACAGCCATTTTGGGCAAAGAAATCTTTAATTCAGGCATACACTGGTTCAGGCAGTGTGAGATGCACCCTTTACATAAAGGGGTTTGATTCAGGCATTTGAAATACAGCCATTTGGTGCACTAATATTGAATTTAGGCCTACACTGGTTTAGGCAGTGTGAGATACACCCTTTACATACAGAGGTTTGATTCAAGCATTTGAAATACAGCCATTTTGGGCAAAAAAATCTTTAATTGAGGCCTAGTCTGGTTCAGGCCATGTGAGATACACCCTTTACATACTGTCGTTCTATTCTATAATTAATTAAACACCCATTTAGTGCAAGATCCTAAATTCGAAAAATATGAGGAGAGCGTCAAAAAAGGGACATGGCCCAGGTCGTGGTGATGCTGGTGGAGCTCCTGTTGCAGGGAGAATACGTGGTCAATCTGTGCCAGCTACACGCACAAGTGAAACCCCTTCCTCAGGTGCGAGTAGGCGACAAAACCTGCAGCGGTATTTGGTCGGGACTAATGCTGCTCTACGAATGGTGAGGCCTGAACAAGTACAGGCGATAGTAGATTGGGTTGCTGACAGTGGATCCAGTTCCTTCACATGGTCTCCCACCCAGTCTCCTGCTGAAAGACCACAGTTGGCACCTGCAGCCGATGTCCATCAGTCTTTCACCTCACCCCCTTGCAAGTCAGCCAAGCAGTCTGAGCCCCAAGTCATGCAGCAGTCTCTTCTGCTTTTTGATGACTCTGTTAGCAGGGTTTCCCAGGGCCATCCACCTAGCCCTGCCCCAGAAGTGGAAGAGATTGAGTGCACCGATGCCCAACCACTTATCTTTCAAGATGAGTACATGGGAGGACCATCGCAGCACGTCTCGAATGATGACGAAACACAGGTGCCAACTGCTGGGGCTTTCGAAAGTGTGCAGACCGACAAGGAAGGCAGGGGTGAAGACTGGGTGGAAGATGATGTGGAGGACAATGAGGTCCTCGACCCCACATGGAATCAAGGTCATGCGAATGACCTATGTAGTTCGGAGGAAGAGCCGGTGGTTGCACAGAGCCACCAGCACAGCAGAAGAGGGAGCAGGGTGCAAAAGCGGAGTGGCCGTCCTCTAGACAGTACGCCTGCTACTGCCCACCGCAGCAAGGGACCGAGGACACCAAAGCCAGCTCCAAGGAGTTCCCTGGTGTGGCAGTTCTTCAGACAATGTGCTGACAATGACACGAGTGGTTTGCACGCTGTGCAATCAGAGCCTGAAGCGAGGCATAAACGTTCTCAACCTGAGCACAACCTGCATGACCAGGCATTTAAGTTGAAAGCACGAGCTGCAGTGGAGTAGACACCTCAAAAACCAAGAAAGGTCTCTGGCTCCTCCCTCTTCCTCTTCTGCTGCAGTCTCAGCCTCTTCATCCACCTCTGGAGTGACAGTGCCACCTGCCACCTGCAAACAGAGGATCTGCCAGCAACACCAACACCTGGGTCACCAAGCATCTCCACAATGTCCCACGGAAGCGTTCAGCTCTCCATCTCCCAAACGCTGGAGAGGAAGAGGAAGTACCCCCCTACACACCCGCGATCCCTAGCCCTGAATGCCAGCATTTCTAAATTCCTGGCCTTTGAAATGCTGTCATTCTGTCTGGTGGAGACGGATAGTTTTAAAGGCCTTATGGCGGTGGCTGTCCCACAGTACGTCGTGCCCAGCCGCCACTACTTTTCAAGGCGAGCCATCTCTTCCCTGCACAACCAAGTAGGGGACAAAATCAGGTGTGCACTGCACAACGCCATCTGTGGCAAGGTGCACCTGACTACGGATACGTGGACCAGTAAGCATGGTCAGGGCCGTTATATCTCCATAACAGCACACTGGGTAAATGCAGTGGCGGCTGGGCCTGAGGCGGATAGCAGTTTGGCACATGTCCTTCCACCACCAAGGATTGCAGGGCGCTTCAGTTTGCCTCCTGTTACTTCCTCCTCCTACTCTGCTTCCTGATCCTCTACCAGCTCCTCATCCGGTCAGCGTAACACCTTCACCACCAACTTCAGCACAGCCAGGGGTAAACGACAGCACATCCCTTGCCTGGCGCATGTGCTGAATTTTGTGGTGCAGAGATTTCTTAAAAATTACCCCAATATGTCAGAGCTGCTGCATAAAGTGCGGGCCTTCTGTGCGTGCTTTCGGCGTTCTCACCCTGCTGCTGCTCGCCTGTCAGCGCAGTAGCGTAACTTCGGCCACCCCGCTCACCGCCTCATATGTGACGTGCCCACAAGTTCGAGCAGCAGCAGGCGATAGTGGAGTTTCAGCTGCAGCACGCACGGGTGAGTCGCTCGGCGGAACAGCACCACTTCACCACCAATGACTGGGCCTCCATGCGAGACCTGTGTTCCTTGTTGCGCTGTTTCGAGTACTCCACCAACCTGGCCAGTGCCAACAACACCGTTCTCAGCGTTACTATCCCACTTCTATGCCTCCTTGAAAAAACGCTCCTGGCGATGATGAAAGAGGATGTGGCACAGGAGGAAGAGGGATCATTTCATAGGGTTTCCGGCCAGTCATTCCCAAGTGGCTCCGAGGGTGGGTTCCTGCACCCCCAAACCCAAGGTACACAATTGTCCAGCCAGGGCACAGTTCTGGGGGATGACGAGGTGGAGATGGAGGAGGAGGAACCATGTTCACAGTAGGGTGGCACCCAGACCAGCTCAAGGCCATCACTGGTGCGTGGATGGGGAGATACAGAGGACACAGACGATACACCTTCCACAGAGGACAGCTTTTTGTTGCCTCTGGGCAGCCTGGCACACATGAGCGATTACATGCTGCAGTGTCTCCGCAACGACCGCCCAGTTGCCCACATTCTAACTTGTGCTGATTACTGGGTGGCCACGCTGCTGGATCCATGTTACAAGGACAACGTACCGTCCTTAATTCTCTCACTGGAGCGTAATTGTAAGATGCGCGAGTACAAGCGCACGCTGATAAATGCGCTGCTGGTGGCATTATCACCTGACAGCGGGGGCACAGTGGAAGGCGAAGGCAGAGGACAAGGAAGAGGTCGCCAATGCAGCTGGGGCACCGCCAGCACCTCAGAAGGCAGGGTTAGCATGGCCGAAATGTGGAAAAGCTTTGTCAGCACGCCACAACAACCAGCACCACCAGCTGATATGGAACGTCTTTGCAGGAGGCAACATTTCACCAACATGGTGGAGCAGTATGTGTGCACACGCCTACACACACTGAATGACGGGTCTGCCCCCTTCAACTTCTGGGTCTCCAAATTGGGCACATGGCCTGAGCTTGCCCTTTACGCCTTGAAGATGCTGACATGCCCTGCAGCCAGTGTATTATCTGAACGTGTGTTTAGCACGGCAGGGGGCGTCATCACAGACAAGCGCAGCCGCCTGTCCACAGCCAATGTGGACAAGCTCACGTTCTTTAAAATGAACCAGGCATGGATCCCTCAGGACTTGTCCGTACCTTGTGCAGAATAGACATGTGTACCGGCACTAAGCAGCCATTGTTATACTGCAGCGCAATTGCTCATGTTTGTATTTTGGATATTTCACACTCTTTTGGAGTGTACCTTTATTTTAAAAAATTAAATTAAAACCAAAAACCTGTGTTGGCTATCTCCTCCTCCTCCACCGCTGCTTTCATCTACTCTGCTACGTCAACCGCCTCCTCAAACTCCTACTCTATATGGAACTTCCCCTCATAAATCTATTATTATTTTTTGTACGTATTTTATTTTATATCATTTCACTACTTTGTCATTTACATTTTCGGGTGAAATTCACCAATTTTTGGGTGTATAGTACCACTGCTATACCTAGTATGCATGTTAAAAAATTTTTAATAAATTGTAATTAACATTTTCGGGTCAAATTCATCAATTTTTGGGTGTATAGTACCACTGCTATACCTAGTAGGCCGGTTAACAAAAAAAAAAATTTGTCAGTTACATTTTCAGTTGAAATTCAACAATTTTTGGGTGTGAAGTACCACTGCTATACCTAGTAGACAGGTTAATTAATAAAACAATTTGTCTGTTACATTTTCGGGTGAAATTAACCAATTTTTGGGTGTATAGTACCACTGGTATATCTAGTAGACCGGTAAAAAAAATATATATATTTGTCAGTTACATTTTATGGTCAAAAATTTTTGGGTGTAATATACCCCTCTTCTACCTAGTTGACAGCTAAATAAATTTCAATAATTTTTATTTTACATGTTCGGGTGACAATAAACAATTGTTTTCTGTCATAGACCCCTGCTCTACCAAGTAGACAGGTTAATTAATTTCTGTAATTTTTCTGTTACATTCTTGGGTCGACATTATACAATTTTAGACGTGAATAAACCCCTGCTCTGCATAGGTGACAGGGAATAAAATTTCTGAAATGCTTCTTTAATTGATGCGCGCCACCTCCTTTGATTCAATGCTTAAACTTAAACAAGTTGTACCACATTTAAGCTTCAATACTTTGTCCCACATTTCCGCTATTCTCTTTTGGCCAACATTTGTGCCTCAATAGCTTTTCCCACAATTCCACTTGACTCTTTTGGCCCACATTTGGGCTTCTGTAATTTGTCCCACATTTACTCCTCAATAGCTTTTCCCACATTTCTTCTCGATCCCAAATTTTTAAAATAAATTTATCTCCCTTAAATTTGGTCTCTTTTTCTCACGCTCCCTCTCTGGCCTGGAACCCTGATTCCCTGCCACCGTTAATCAACATGGTAGGCGCATAAAAGAACATCGAAAGTTGATAGAGCAGATATCAAATTGGATCGTGAACATCACGGGGACGTGCGACAAGTTGAGGCAGTAAGTATGCACACGCCTACACGAACTAACTGACAAGGGTCAGCCCCTGCAACTTCTGGGTCTCCAAATTGGGCACATGGCCTGAACTTGCCCTTTACGCCTTGGAGGTGCTGGCCTGCCCTGCAGCTGGTGTATTGTCTGAACGTGTGTTTAGCACGACTGGAGGGTTATATTTCCCAATGTTTTGGGGTGTATCCTAATTTAAAAAAAATTAAATACATTTTAAAACATAAAGCAGTGTAGGCTACCTCCTCCTCCTCCACTGCCACATCCACCGCCTCCTCAACCTCCTACTCCATATAGACCTGGTCCTCCTAGATCAAGATTATAATTTTTTATTTTTACGTATTTTATTTTATTTAAAGTCATTTCCCTATCCACATTTGTTTGCAGAGCACTTGCCATGCTCTTAATCACATTTGCAGCCCTCTAGACCTTTCCATGACATTTTTACAGCCATTTTAGTGCTCAAAAGTTCGGGTCCCTATTGACTTCAATGGGGTTCGGTGTCAAGTTCGGGTCAAGTTCGGGTCCCAAACTCGAACTTTTTTCCGAAGTTCAGCCGAACCCGTCGAACCCGAACATCCAGGTGTCCGCTCAACTCTACCGTTCAGGGCTCTCACAAGCGGTCCAAAACGGATAGGTTTTGCCCTAATGCATTCTGAATGGAAAAGGATCCGCTCAGAATGCATCAGTTTGCCTCCGTTCCATTCCGCTCTGGAGGCGGATGATGCGGAGCCAAACGGATTCGTCCTGACACAAAATGGAAGTCAATGGGGACGGCTCCGTCTGAGGTGGATCCGTTTCAATTTGTTTTGATCAGCCATCTTGGATGAAGTTTTAAGCAACAGTTATAAAGCTCCTTCTTTCTTTCATTCTCTGGTTGGTGCTGATGGACTTGAGGTGGGGGGACGGGGTTGATGATGGCATGGGGGCATATTTTGGCAATGGGGGGGGATGGCGCAGAAGTGGGGCTGATGGCACGGGGGGAGAGGCACTGTTAGGGGCTCAAGGCATGTGGGAAGCTTTTGGCACGGGGGGAGTTTATGGCACTGGTGGTGGCAGATGGCATTGGGGGGGCCGTTGGCATATAGCAAGATTATGGGATGGGGGGAGTTGATGGCACTGGGAGGGGGGGCATACCGTGGGGGCAGATGGCAATGAGGGGCGGCAGATGGCACTGAATAGGGGCAGATGGCACAAAGGTGTGGCTGATGGCACGGGGGGAGGAGGCACTGTTGGGGCTAAAGGCATGTGGACAGATTATAGCACTGGGGGAGTTGATGGCAGTGGGAGGGGGGGCAGATGGCAGTGGGGGCGGCATATGGCACTGAATGAAGGCAGATGGCACCGAATGGGGTCATCAAAAACAAGATCATGGGAATATTTTTTTTTTTTTTTTTAGCATCTTCTTTAACCCCAAAAAAAACTAATTATAAAAGAATTTCTGTGGTGGTCAAGCCCAAAGCTTATCTAATAAAAAGTAAGTTTTTTAAATAAATATTTTATAAATGTGATATCTCTGGCAATGTTTAATGTACATTTGCTCTTGATTATGTTTCCTACAGATGTCTGAAGTCTCAGAAAGCGACAGAAGAAGGCCACCCAGAAAGTCCCGTAGAATTCAACAAGCGGTAAGTATAACAAGCGACAATTGGATTTTGTAACACAATTAGATTCATTGCATTAATCAGTATGTGTTTTATTATAGTCTTTATCATCAACCAGCTCACCTGCTGCAGCACCCTCACCTGCTGGGGTTGGGTCACCTAGGGCCTCGGCGTCATCAAGGGGAAGTGGAAAAAGCACGGACCAGGGCCGGCAGGAAGTAAGTATATTTCTATATATTCTGTTTAAAAAAAATTGTATACCCCAGTCTCCTCCAGAGATCGTGGGAGAGCCCGTGGCGGTTGGAGACATGTAAGTATTGAATACGTAGTTTTAATTTGCATTAGTTTTTTGTACTATTTTCTTTTTCTTCCAGGGTTCCAGAGTCTTCACCTGGGAAAATAATGAGTTTGTTGTCCCTCACATCGACAACGAACTCCTTATCCAACTGGTGGAGGCGCGTCCTGCTTTATGGGACCACACCGACCGCCACCATGTCAACCATCATCTCACTCGGCCGCTCTGGAGGGAGATCAGTGAGTCCTTATTCACTGGCTGGAGGGATCTCACTGCGGTGGCTCATAAACAATGTGGTAAGTATAGAAATATGTATTTTTTTACCACATATATAATGTTGACCTAACAGCATGCTAATATTTTTAGAATTATTATTTTTTTGTTCACAGTTGACAAGGTTATCATTCGGTGGCTGTCAATCCAGGACCGCTTCAAGAGAGATTATAACAAGGAGGTTCAGGCCCCGAGTGGATCCGGAGAAACCTCAAGGCCGCCATATATGTATAGTGCGGCCTTGGAGTTCCTACGACGGACGCTGGCACTAAGAAGTTATTTTTATTTTTTTTCCAAAATGAATAGAAAACACTTTTGCTTCCCTCTACCTCTGAGTGCAAGGGGCTGTCTGAGACAGAGAAGCGTTTGGCCCCTCTGTTTCTGTCAGCCCCCTACGGTCAGAGGGACAACTGTTCTCTCCCTCTGACTGCAAGGGACTGTCTGAGACAGAGGAGCGTTTGGCCACTCTGTTTCTAGCAGCCCCTACGGTTGGAGGGACAACTTTTCTTTCCCTCTGACTGCAAGTGGCTGTCTCAGACAGGGGAGCATTTGGACCCTCTGTTTCTGGCAGCCCCCTACGGTCAGAGGGACAACTGTTCTCTCCCTCTGACTGCAAGGGGCTGTCTGAAACAGAGGAGCATTTGGCCCCCTACTGCCCTACTGTAAGAGGTAGGCATAGCATCGAACCTGGACGCAGTAATTCAAGGCCTTTTTTTTTCCTCCACAGAACTGCCAGCAGCACTCGGGCGTATGACACAGCTCTTGAAGCGGACCCGGAACCAACCGCCACCCCCAGCCCTCCTGTCCATCATACCCCTGTTCAGGACAATCCTGGTGCCCTACCGGGTCCCTCTATTCAACAGGCACTCTGTAATTTGAGACAAAATGTGAGAGCGATGTTGAATAGTAGATCCGATAGGAGGTGTCTGAGGATTATGGGAACCTTGTCAGTAAATTATGTGAACTGGGTATCTTAAAACATAACTTTTACTATATATTATTTAAAATAAGTATACACCACATTGTTGTGAGACAAAAATGCAATTTAGGTAGAAGCGCCACTAACTAATATCACAGAATATGTGAAGAAAGAAAAATGGGTGGATCTTACCACGTCCAGTAGGGAGATCAACACCTGGTGGCGTAATGGTCGTTTTGTGAAGCGGCAGAAGGACAATGGTGACCGGCACTCTTTTGGTCAAGGCATTGGTTTGTTCTCCTGTTTAACCCTAAAATAGGACCCTACCTATGTAAAGGGTAGGGGGCTAACCGAGTTGCCTGCCTATCAGACACAGAGCACCGCCCCCCCCAACAGGGGCGACCCCATACGGAACCTTTCCCTGTATATGGACCTAATCCCTATTTGTACCCTATTTATAAAGCCCTACATGCCATGTTTCATTCCGAATTACCGGAACTCATCAGGGGACTTCAATGAACTTTTAGGGAATACTAAAAAGGAAAAAAGGGAAATACAAAATACACAAAATATTGGTCACTAACCGTCCTGGATAATGGACTATAAAAAGCTAAATGCTAGATCTTAGATGTTAAAATCTACTTACTAGAATTGAAGGTACGTTCCCCGTCGTATTCTATGTATAGACAATCAGTGGCAAATGTCCATACTAGGTGTAGGGAAGTGTTCCCTGTACACCTATGTCTCGCCGCAATTGGTGGTGGTTTGGGAGAGCACCTGTTTGTGCTCGATCCCTCCTTAAATATACTAGATATCCGGCTAATTCAACCCCTAATTACCTACCTCACCTGGCTTGCAGAGCGCGGAAACCATGGTCCGCATTTGGAACGCACGCCATCCGCGTGCGTTCCACAGTACCGGAAGTAGGAATTACGTGATCCCGGGTTGCCGGAAATGGGGTGGGAACTAATGTGTGAGCGTCGCCTGCAGCTTAGCAACCTCGCGACTAACATACAGAATACCCACGTGTACCGCCAATGATGTTTTGACAGCTGGTAAGAAATAGCAGAATCGCTTAGAGTGGATTTAAAATGACAGAACGGCTAAATACATTATAAGATACTGATTATGTGTAGTATACGGCAGAAGGTGATCACTAATGATTCATTCATATAATAATGAAAGCAATGAAAGCATTCAATGAAAGGCAATGAAATGGGGCAATCTTGTTTTAGTTTAGATAAAGCTGCTAAAGTTCAGCTGCTTGTTAGGGCCTAGGGGATAAGTGGTCTTCAAATAGAAGATCCATTTTGCCTCACACTGGAGGATTCTCCTGTCAAGGTCACCTCGTCTCACCCCTGGCTTGATCTTTTCAATGTGCATAAATGAGAGGCATTCTGTCTTCCCTCCATGTTCAGCTCTGACATGGCGCGAGACAGAAGTGTCCCTAGCATTTTTCACGTCTCCATGTTCACCTACCCTCCTCCTTAATTCTCTTGTTGTCTTACAGACGTACTCTTTACCACAGTCACAAGTGATTTTGAAAACCACCCCTGTGGACTTACAATTAATAAAGTCCCTAACCGTGTACGTCTTATGGGTATTACTGCTCTTGAAGGTCTTTGCACACTTCATGTACCTACACGCCGTACAACCTCCACACCTGTAATTACCATAGACACCTCTCTCTAACCAGGTTTTATTTGTGGGTGCTGGTGTGAAGTGGCTGTTTACCATCAGATCACGAACACTCCTACCTCTCCTGTACGTGATACTGGGGTGCTCTTTAATGACTCTACATATGTCGGGGTCCATCCTAAGCACATGCCAATGCTTTGAGATGATTTCCCTTATTGCAGCAGAGGACCCATTAAACGTGCTAATGAGACAAATTTCTCTTTTATTCCCTTGAGGATTAGCCCCCATTAGTTGTTTCTTTTTAGGGGTAAGAAGGGAAACACGATCACAGTTGAGGGCTGCTTGTAGGCCGGTGTCAAGATACCGACCGGGTAGCCTCGATCAACGAATCTGGTTTTCAAATCATCAGCCTGTCGTATAAAGTCAGAACGTCTCGAGCAATTCCTCCTTAGCCGTAAATATTGGCCTCGGGGGAAACCTTTCTTGAGGGGGAAAGGATGGCTACTCTCCCACCTCAAGAGAGAATTAGTGGAGGTAGGCTTTCGAAAAATTGAAGTATCAAGCGTACCATTGCGGTTCTGGATGACACATATGTCCAGGAAGGGGAGTTGTGTTGGATGACATTCAGATGTAAAGCGCAGGCCCATGTGGAGAAAGACTCCGGACTCCCCTTCCAAATGACATGTGGTGTATATGATACTTATTTTAAATAATATATAGTAAAAGTTATGTTTTAAGATACCAAGTTCACATAATTTACTGACAATTTGTTTGGGTTGTGACATTATACCTCTACACGCTCAATTCAGTGTGGAAGGTATACAAATATTTGATTATGGGAACCTTGTAGAGATCATTTTCGATGCTCTGGAAGGTTTTGCTGATGAAATGAGGCGAAGGTTAGATGACTTGGCATGTTGCCTGGAAGGGGAGGAAGCGGCGCATCAAGTCAGCCCTCACCATCATTACGTGCTAACCATAATCCCCAGGATGGACCAAATGATGCCCAAGCAGATGCATGAGTTTAAAAATTTGGTGGAGAACGGGTCATGGGAAATTTTGCACCGCCCCCGTCCCACACCTACCCCCCATTTCACTCCTTTCGCCCATCCCCCTTCCGAAAACCATCCCATTCCCGGCATCCGTCCCTTTCCCAACCACAATCTTTTCTTCTACTCCTTCTCCTCCTCACTATGTCGCTCCTACTTCTTTCCAAACTCCCTCTTCGACATATGCTTGGGAACATTCCAGTTCCGACCCGTCCTCTCTCCACACCCCTCAAATCCAACCGGCATCTTTTCCTGCGGCTTGTCATTTTTATCCCGCCACTAAAGAGAGGGGGGCTAGCGCTGCCGGCCAAAGACAGTCCACCCCGCAACAGTCCACCTCTCCTCCACATTTTGAAAATGTAGAATTTATTTTATTATTTTGTTAATATTTATTTTTCTAATTCAGAGACTTTTTTTTATATTTTTGTTAAATAAATATGTTGACTGTACTTCAGTGTGTGTGTGTGTTTTTTATTTTCTGGTACAGGCTATCATCAACTTTGGCCACTCCAGCTGTTTGGAAACTAGAACTCCCAGCAAAACACTAATTTGCGTTTATTATAACACTTATAGAATTAAAAATTGGTTTCTAGGAGTTTTATTTTCTGAACGCCTGTAGTTCAAAAGGTGGCTGAACCTTTGATGTTGCATGATCAACAACGGGCTTTCTTCTAGCTCCTTATTGATCATATTCCTGCTGATTGGCACATGAACAAGCAAATGCTTGTTAATCAGTCAATCTTGTACAAATTCACATGAGCCCTTGTGGGAGTCACGGTACATGTGAATCAACCTCATCAACAATTAATTTACTAGAGAGCGTCAATTTTAAATTTAGCTCTTTAGTACAGATGAAGCTCTCACATAAACTAGCATCATTACCACAAGGGGCACAAAAGGGACATGATGCTGCTAAAGGTGTTGTCCGGGTTCAGAGCCGAAGCCGGACCTACACATAATTTGCACCCAGCCAACCACATGGATGTTAACAATGGAGCAGTTCAAGCTCCAATGCTCTTCCTTGCCCTGCGCAGGATCAGGCCGAACAAGGGCTGACAATAACACACTGCTAAGCGGAGGATTAAGCCAAACAGTGACGTCACTGTCTCTAATGGGCAGGCTTTACCGCTGTCTTAGCCGTATTAAAGGCTATGCCAGGGCTACAGACAGTCCATTAGTGCTGGTAATGCCACGGGACTCACTGACGATGCAAGTCTCTGCCTGGCAGCGCTATGGAGACCCCAGTACATCAAAAAATCTCCATAAAATGCCTATGCACTGCGAGATTCAGTGGGGTAGTTTGGTTCAAAATATGGCTGTATCCGGGTTCAGCTCTGAACCCAGATAACCCCTTTAACAAGCATTATTTCTCATAACAAAAGGCATATTGTGTGATGTCAAATAAAATATATCAGCAGTGTAGCAGAACCATTCTTGGGGCTGAGTAAAAAAAAAAGAAGTCAAAAGGTGCATAAAAATTTATAATTTTGATTTAATATAAGAGAAAACAGTTTAAACAATTAAACAACATTATCCTGCCAACTCAGTCTGCCCGCTTCAGAAACAAAGTAATAGGGGAAACTATCCCTCATTCGGACGACGGCTATGGTTGACTGATATGACAAATGTTGCAGCCTGGTGAGTGTGCAATCAACCTCTTGCGGGTCCAGGTGCAGCGGTTCCTCAGATAAAAGATAGTTGTGTAGAACTACACAAGCCTTGACTATATCGTCTATGGTTTCCACCTTAAGATTAATGGCTTTGGTTAGAATACGTCATTTGGCAACTAAAATGCCAAAGGCGCACTCCAACAGTCGTCTATCTCGTGTCAGTCTGTAGTTAAACATGTGCTTTGTAGTGTTCAATTCAAGGCTAGAGTACGGCTTTATTAGGTTCTCGCACATTTGGAAAGCCTCGTCCCCTACTACCACAAATGGCATTGGAGGTTCATCAGTACATGGCAAAGGTCTTGGAGGTGGCAATCAAAAGTCCTTTGAATACAAGAGGCGTCCCATTGCTGAGTTTTGGTAAGCCATCAAGTCATTTGTCTGCCCATAAGCTCCAATGTCCACAGCGACAAACCGATAATCAGCATCCGCAATGGCCATCAGAATAATTGAGAAATATTTTTTGCAGTTGAAAAATTCTGAGCCACTTCCGGAAAGTTTTACAATCCGTATATGTTTTTCATCCACAGCTCTGACACAATTTGGGAATTGGCAGGTTTCCAGGAATTTGTCTGCTATTTGAAGCCACTGGATTACCTCCCACTAGGCACGACAAGTATCGCGGAGTATACCGGGGATCGTTGAAATTCCCATCCGATATTGGTAATGCAGCGATGACAGACTTTCTCCTGTAGAAAGAAACCTGTGAAAAAAATTAGTAAAAATATACAGTGGCTATAAAAAGTCTGCACACCCCTGTTAAAATGTCACAACAGTGACATTACCAAGAACTGGACGTACCTCCAAAATGGATAAAAAGACCAGAAGAAAACTAGTCTGGGAGGCTACAAAGAGGCCTACAGCAACATTAAAGAAGCCGCAGGAATATCTGGCAAGTACTGGCTGTTTGGTACATGTGACAACAATCTCCCATATTCTTCATATGTCTGGGCTATGGGGTAAAGTGGCAAGATGAAAGCTTTTTCTTACGAAGAAAAACATCCAAGCCAGGCTACAATATGCAAAAACACACCTGAAGTCTCCCAAAAGCATGTGGGAAAACGTGTTATGGTCTGATGAAACCAAGGTTGAACTTTTTGGCCATAATTCCAAAAGATATGTTTGGCGCAAAAACAACACTGCACATCACCAAAAGAACACCATACCCACAGTGAAGCATGGTGGTGGCAGCATCAAGCTTTGGGGCTGTTTTTCTTCAGCTGGTACTGGGACCTTAGTTAAGCTAGAGAGAATTATGAACAGTTCCAAATACCAGTCAATATTGGCACGAAACCTTCAGGCTTCTGCTAGAAAGCTGAACATGAAGAGGAACTTCATCTTTCAGCATGACAACGACCCAAAGCATACATCCAAATCAACAATGTAATGGCTTTACCAGAAGAAGATTAAAGTTTTGGAATGGCGCAGCCAGAGCCCAGACCTGAATCCGATTGACAATGTGCCATGCTGATAGACTCATACCCAAAAAGACTGAGTGCTGTAATAAATTCAAAAGGTGCTTCAACAAAGTATCAGTTTAAGGGTCTGCACACTTATGCAACCATATTATTTTATTTGTATATTTTTTCTTCCCTCTATCTAAAAGATTTCAGTTTGTTTTTCTATTGAGTTGTACAGTTTATAGATCACATTAAAGGTGAAAAAAGTTCTGAAATGATTTATCTTTGTCTCATTTTTTTTACATCACAGAAACCTGACATTTTAACAGGGGTGTGTAGACTTTTTATATCTACTGTAAGTAAAAAATAAATAAATATATATATATATCATATATACAGCTATACAAAAAAGACAATGCTTACCTTATTGTCACCATTAGCCGCTCTGCAGGAGAAATTGCCCTTCTGTAGCGGGTATTCTGTCTTTCGATGCGTTTGTAAATGCGCTGCAGCTGCTGGTCATAACTCTCGACTGTCATACGCATATAATTGAAAAAAAATTCAGGGGGGCGGAGCTTCCGCCGGTCAGAGATGGCTGCACACCTCTGAGCTCCACTACACAAGCCGTCATTAGCACCTGCTAACTGAAGCTACCAGCCCAAATATGGTGAAAATCGGGAACCCTAAGACTGGCGAACACCCGAACAAAACCCAATTTACCGGGGGTGAAATGGACAAATTCATTAAGAAAGCGGCCTCCTCGTTTGTGGCACGAGACTCCAAGATGGTGCCGGCAGATCAGCACAGAGCCAGCGCGCCGGATAGATCGGAGGACGACAGCGATGCTGAATAGTCGCAAGGTGAAGGGGCCCTCCCCATAACCAGGCACTATTTAAAACAAACCCTATGCAAGGCCATGGAGCTGATCATCAGCGAAATCGCTGCTATGCGCCAGGACATGAGACAAGTGGGAGATAGGGTGGAGGCGCTTGAAACTCACCAGTCCATGATCTTAGAGCATCAGAAGGCCGCCACCAGCTCGCTTCAAAAGTGCAGTACATACCCCCTAACTGCATAATGCCCTGGAAGACCAGGAAAACAGGGGGCGCCTAACTGACGCCTAAGAGGGATCCCAGAAACTATTACACCTGGGGACATACCGGCTGTGGTGAAAAATCTTTGCGCCTCACTTCTGGGCCCGATTATGCTCTCGTCATAATTATTGAGAGAGCTCACAGAGCACTGCGCCCTAAACCCAAGCCAGAAGACCCTCCTAGAAACGTGATCTGCAAATTCCTCAACTTCTAAGTTAAAGTGGCAGCCCAAGAGGCTGCTAGGAACAGTCCTGATATTTTATTTGAAGGTGCGCAGATATCCATATACCAAGATCTAGCCCCTTCCATTCTAAGAAAACGCAGTACCCTGAAACCCCTGACAGAATGGTTACGCTCCAACAGAATCCAGTACAAATGGAACTTTCCGTTCGGTCTCTCCATTTCCCAGGCTGGGTGTCGCTTCAACATCTCAACCCACTCTGACCTGGATAAAATATATGAAGTTCTACAAATTCCACCTCTGAAGATTGATAACTGGGACTTATTCCAGGATATTGCCGTACTTCCAGAGGTCCCTACAATAATACCTTTTACACTGCAACAAACCCCCAAAGCCCAAAAAGCTAGTAAAAGGGGACGCCAGCTAACTCCAAAGAGACTTGCTCAAGAACAATAGGTCCCTTCCAAGTTGGTTTTACCTCACTTCGGGCCGTCACCTGAGAACTTTTTCCAAGGAGGACGTCGCTCACAACAGGACCCGATGACAGCTGACGCACCAGCACAGTGCAATAAAGCTGAGAGATTAGGAGGAGACTTTAGCAACTGACATGTGATGAAAGCTGTTTGACATCTTAAGACCCTCTTCTTATCTCTCCTCTGAGTCACCTAACCTTTTCTTACTACATGTCTCCAGACCCCCCTTTGTCTCCTGTCTCCAAACTTACTTATTTATGTGTCCCTCCTACATGTCTTCTACCACCTTCCTGTCCGCCCTTTGTCCAATGTCCGACTGAGTGTCATCCTCCTAGTCACACAAATGTTCTCCTCCATTGTAGTATGACTGTAGTATGAGCATTTTACCATACTAGCTGTTTTACAACGTGCTTGACGGCACACAATCAGGTCTTCTGACCAAAACCCCTTCATGATTGGTGTAGGGGTGACCCTACGCTCATATTGTTATTATTTGGTTTTACCTTATGTTCTTATGTTTTCCCCTTCTCCCCTGTTTGATTTAAGGTACATGATACTTCTACCTCGTCTCTGTAGAGGAAGGCGCTTTGACTTTTGGACTTAGATCTTTCCACCGGATCAGATGAGTACCACCCAATCTGTGAGTGCTTTCTTCTGGGGGACCAACACACTGCAGCGTTACGTATTCAACCTGACCCATGACCATGGCTGATCTTCATATCGCCACTTATAATGTAAAGGGTTTCAACTCCCCATCCAAGAGAAGCCACATTTTTGCAATGCTGCATAAAGAAAGCTCAGATGTGTTGCTTCTCCAGGAGACGCATTTCAGGTTTAATCATTACCCCAAACTGGAATTCTTACATTATCCTTTGTGGTTCCCCTGTGGGGGGGGGGGGGGGGGCTCATCGGCATCCGGGGGCATGAGCATAGGTTTTAAGAGAAAAGTACCCTTTAAATATATCAACCATACCCAAGATCCAGAAGGGAGATTCCTTTCGGTCAAGGGGAATATAGGTCCTCAAATATACACCTTCATAAATCTATATGTTCCCAATACTAAACAAGCCTCCTGGCTTGCTGATATCTCCCAGAGTATTGCGTCCTTCAAAGAAGGTATTGTGATAGTGGGAGGAGATTTAAATGTTGCACTTCTACCCTCAAATGGACTCATCCTCCCACAAAACGGTCCACCCATTACGCTCCCTAAGACTGATAAGAGATACATTCTGGAGCCTGCACTTGGTAGACGCTTGGCGTACACTCCACCCAAATGTTGTAGACTATACCTTCTTCTCTCACGTCCACAATACTTATCATCGCATCGACTATATATTTATTTCCAAAGAGCACCTCCAGCTTTGTCCTGAAGCCAAGATTGGCTCTATCCATATCTCCGACCATACGCCTGTATTCCTCTCGATCCTATCCCCCTCACGCAACCCCACATGTTTTAACTGGTGCCTCAACAAATCTATTTTAGGAGACCCCAACACCATCAACAAAGTCTCCTCCCTATTGGATGAATACTTTAAGTTAAAAATCCACCCTCCTCTTTCCCCCCAGACCCTATGGGATGCTCATAAACCCTTTGTAAGGGGACAATTTATTAGCATAGTATTTCACTTAAAAAAACTTGGAGAAAAAAATATTGAAACCCTCCTCTCTAAAATAAAAAATCATGAAACTACACACAAACGCTCTCTGGCCAATTCACAACTTCAGGACCTTTCCAATCTAAGAGATAAATTAAAAGCTTTACTTCAAGCTAAATCCGCCAAATATTACCTCAACTCACAGCATAAATTTTTTGCCCACGGTGACAAAACAACTAAGTTCCTGATGAGTAGAATCAGGACCAGAAGAGCAGATAACTACATACATCAAATATCTTCACATAATGGAGATCCCCTTTTTTCCACTAATCAAATAGCCAATCAATTCAAAGTCTTTTACGAGGAACTGTATAATCTCCCCCCCCCATCCCCGTCTCTCATCTTTCCCTAATCTCCTCTTTCCTTGAGGCGACCACTCTCCCTTCACTTACCGAACCCCAAAAAAGCTCATTAGCAGCCCCTTTTACTATTGAGGAACTATATACGGCTCTCTCCCAGATGCCTCTAGGCAAAAGCCCTGGTCCTGATGGCCTTCCAGCATCGTATTATAAAACATTCAAGAAACAACTTCTACCTCACCTTCTCACTGTCTGCAACTTATCACTACAAAGCAGTTCACTCTCAAGAGACATGACAACAGCCCACATAGCACTGATACCCAAAGAGGGTATCATTATATCATTATATGCTATATTTACAGCTTGAAAATATTAGAGTGAATACGTTAGATATATTAATCATATGTTCTTTTTGAACACACTATACTCATTTAAATTTTGTCATTGATCGACATTGCCTTTATATCCATGCTTATATAATGGTGAAGGATACCCTAATTTGCATTTCATAATGTTTACAATACCTTTTGTTATTTTCCTTAATAAAACAAAAATTTACAACCAAAGAGGGAAAGGATTCTAAACTATTCTCAAACTACAGGCCTATCTCTCTCCTAAATATAGACCTCAAACTCTTAGCCAAAATGCTAGCCAACCGCCTTGCGAACTTTCTACCCCTCTTGGTGCATGGGGACCAGGTAGGCTTCGTTCGCAATAGAGAGGGCAGAGACAACACGACTAGAGTAATTAATGTGTTATGCCATGCCAATGTAATGACCGGCGTCACGCACTGGGAGGGAAAAAGGAAAGCCCTGCCCAAGGGAGAGGGAAAGGTGGTGACCCCTGACTCATCTTACGGCTGGCACCTGACTGCCCTGACGTCCCTAGACGGGTTCCTCACCCGTGCGGCGATCACGTGCCTAAACCCTGGCTTTCCCTAGAATGAGCCCTAGATAGTGAACGGGCCGGTGGGATCGCTAGTCCGCACCACTGACACTAAGAGGGAAACCCCAGGGAGAGGACAGACAATACAGACAAACACATACACCCAGGTGGGCGACCACAGCAGACCACAAAGGTCCAACAGGGATCCGGAGGGTAACGTTCTGGACCAACTACCAGAGAACGCAGCAACACAGCTCCAGAGGGTCAGTATAGAAGTCCAGGCAGGAAGCTCTATATCTGGCAACCAGAGAAGTGTGAGAGGGGAATATAAGGAGGTTGGGAGTGCTGGACAAGGAACAGCTGAGGAGAAGGAGCTACGGATCCTTGAGTGAGCCAAAAAGGGTTGCAAAGCAAACCCAGAAAGCTACCATAAGGAAACAGCCCTATCTTACATCGAGCGCGCAGCCAACCGCTGTGACTTCCTGACCCCGGGTATAACGGAGTCAGGCGTGGGTCTTGACACCCTCATGACAGTACCCCCCTCTCTACGAGGGGCCTCCGGACACTCAGGACTAGGTCTCTCAGGATGAGAGGCATGAAAAGCCCGAACTAGCCTGTTGGCGTTTACCTCAGACGCAGGAACCCACATTCTTTCCTCGGGACCGTAACCTCTCCAATGCACCAGATATTGAAGAGAGCGGCGGACCCGACGAGAATTAACAATTTTGGATATCTGAAATTCTAGATTACCATCCACAACAACAGGAGGGGGTGGCAGCGGTGACGGTTCTAGAGGTGGAACATATATTTTGAGTAACGACTTATGAAAGACGTTATGGATTTTAAAGGTCTGAGGTAGCTCCAGGCAAAAAGCCACGGGGTTGATGATGGCTACAATTTTGTAAGGGCCAATGAACCTAGGACCCAGTTTCCAAGAGGGAACCTTGAATTTAATATTCCTAGTAGACAACCACACATAGTCATTCACTCCTAGGTCCGGACCTGGCGACCGTCTCTTATCAGCCATGCATTTGTATTTACCTCCCATATTTTTCAAGTTAGCTTGCACCTTCTGCCATACCGATGAAAGAGATGATGAAAACCGTTCCTCTTCGGGAACCCCAGAAGACCCCCCCTCTTTGAAAGTACAGAATTGGGGATGAAAACCATATGCACCAAGAAATGGTGACTTGCCAGTGGATTCCTGACGACGATTATTTATGGCAAACTCAGCTAACGGTAAATATGATGACCACAACTCTTGGTTTTCAGACACAAAACATCTTAGATATGTCTCCAGGTTTTGGTTGGTACGCTCAGTCTGTCCATTCGACTGAGGATGGAAAGCTGAGGAAAAGGACAAGTGTACCCCCAAACGGGAACAAAAAGCTTTCCAAAATTTAGAAATAAACTGGGTACCCCGATCCGAAACAACATCGGAAGGGACCCCGTGAAGCTTCACGATTTCACTGACGAATACCTGAGCAAGAGTCTTAGCATTAGGTAGTCCGGGTAACGCAATGAAGTGTACCATTTTGCTAAACCTGTCCACTACTACCAAAATAACTGTTTTACCCGCAGACAAAGGCAAGTCAGTGATAAAATCCATTGACAGATGTGTCCATGGTCTATTGGGAATGACGAGTGGTAATAGAGACCCTGCAGGACGTGTATGTGAAACTTTTGCGCGCGCACAGGTAGAACAAGAAGACACAAAATCCAATACATCCTGACGCAACCTTGGCCACCAAAAACGACGAGACAATAGCTCCAAGGTTGCTTTACTACCCGGGTGCCCAGCAAGTGCCGAATTATGATGTTCCTTTAATAGTTCGAAAAGCAGGTTCAACGGTACGAACAATTTCTCTGAGGGGCAAGAGACCGGGGCGTCCCCCTGGGCCTCTAACACCTTCCCCTCCAGAGCAGAGTGTACCGCAGAAACAACCACTCCTCTTTGAAGAATGGGTACCGGATCACTCACATTACCCCCTCCAGGGAAACAACGAGATAGTGCATCAGCCTTGGTATTCATTGCCCCAGGACGATAGGTAATAACAAAGTTAAACCTGGTAAAAAATAGCGCCCACCTAGCCTGTCTAGGGGTGAGACGCTTAGTTGATTCGAGGTACAGAAGATTTTTGTGGTCCGTAATCACAGTGACGGGGTGGACTGCCCCCTCTAAAAAGTGACGCCATTCTTCAAACGCTAGTTTAATAGCTAATAGTTCCCTATTGCCAATATCGTAGTTCTTTTCTGCTATAGATAGTTTTTTAGAAAAGAAAGCAAAAGGACGCCATTTGCCAGGAGACGGACCCTGAGACAGCACCGCCCCCACTCCCACCTCTGACGCATCGACTTCAACAATAAAAGGCTAAGAGACATCAGGTTGGACTAGTACAGGTGCCGAGGTAAACCTCTCTTTTAGAGAGGAAAAAGCAACTTTAGCGGCGTCAGACCATTTAGAAAAATCAGTCCCCTTCCTAGTCATGTCAGTAATGGGTTTTACAATAACTGAATAATTTTTAATTAATTTCCTATAGAAATTCGCGAAGCCCAAGAACCGTTGCAGAGCTTTGAGGTTCTCAGGAAAATCCCAATCTAAAATTGCCTGGACCTTCCTAGGATCCGTACGGAAACCTGACGCAGATAAAAAATAACCTAGGAATTGTATCTCCTGAACGGCGAAGACACATTTTTCAATTTTAGCATATAATTCATTCGTCCGTAGGACCTGCAGTACTTGTCTGACATGCACCTCACGTGTTCTCAGATCAGACGAATAAATTAAAATATCATCTAGGTATATTACCACAAACCTGCAGATTAGATGACTAAAAACGTAATTAACGAAATGTTGAAAGACGGCAGGAGCATTGGTCAGACGGAAAGGCATGACTAGATTTTCATAATGCCCCTCAGGGGTGTTAAAAGCTGTCTTCCACTCATCCCCCTCCTTGATACGAATCAGATTGTAGGCCCCCCTAAGATCAAGTTTGGAGAACCACCTAGCACCCGCAATCTGGTTAAACAGGTCAGGAATGAGAGGAAGAGGGTATGGGTCTCGGATGGTTATCCGATTTAATTTGCGAAAATCTAGGCAAGGACGCAGGCCCCCATCTTTCTTTTTAACAAAGAAAAACCCTGCAGCCACGAGTGAAGAAGAGTGTCTGATGTGTCCTTTAGCCAAGCTCTCGGAGATATAATCCTTCATGGCTTGTCTCTCTGGACCCGAAAGATTATATAACCTGGTCTTGGGTAATTTTGCGCCGGGAATAAGGTTAACCGGGCAATCATAAGGACGGTGAGGTGGTAACTTCTGACATCCCTTTTCAGAAAAAACCTCCTCAAAGTCCGAAATAAATGTAGGTAGGGTAGTTATGGAGGCGACTAAGCAATTGCTATTTAAGCAATTTTCTCTGCAATGCTCACTTCACTCCGATATCTCCCTGGCCTGCCAATCCACCACTGGATTGTGCGCTACCAACCAGGGAAGGCCCAGCACTACCGGAGTGGGAAGCCCCTCCAGAACATAACATGCATCTCGTTATGGTGGTCCCCTACCCGAAGGTGTAAATTATGAACAATGTGGGTGAGGTTTCTCTGAGACAGAGGAGCAGAATCAATAGCGAATATGGGAATAGATCTCTGTAGTGTACAGAGAGACAAACCCATAGTGCGGGCAAAATGGGCATCTATCAAATTTACCCCTGCTCCACTGTCTAGAAAGAAAGAAATAGTCTCAACACCAAAAACAATAACTGCTGGCAACACAAATTGCGATGTACGTATGGAGGAAACATATACCCCCTGGCTGACATCCTCCACACAGCCTGGGGTTAGTAGTTTTCCGACGGTCTTTTGTTTCTGAGGAAAGACATTAATTAAATGACCCCTCTCCCCACAAAAAAAACAAACCCCACGCCTACGGCGAGCCTCAGGAGGACGGACCTGACGAGTAGTTCCTCCTAGCTGCATAGGCTCGTCTAAGTCTGTACAGACTAACTGCTGCTTGGGAGGGGTTACCAATTGCTCCAGTTTTTTCAACCTGTCCCTAAGGCGTCTATCTATTCGGATAGAAAGGGACATAACCGCATCAAGGGAAAAGGGGGTCTCATATAATGCAAGCGCATCCTTAACCCTTTCGGATAACCCAGAGCAGAACTGACTCCTGAGAGCCGAGTCGTTCCATTGGGTATCCGTAGCCCACCTACGGAAGTCAGAGCAATACTCCTCTACCGGCCGCTCTCCTTGTAGGAGTCTCCGTAAACTTGATTCAGCCAGTGCGACTCGGTCAGGGTAGCCATATATGAGACCCAAGGCCCCAAAAAACTCATCCACTGACCGAAGAGCCTGGGAATCAGAGGGTAAAGAGAATGCCCAGGACTGCGGGTCCCCCTGCAGCAGGGAAATAACAACCCCCACCCACTGTTCTTCATTACCAGAGGAGTAAGGGCGCAGTTTAAAATATAATTTACAGGCCTCACGGAATGTCAAAAACTTGACCCTTCCCCCAGAAAATCTGTCAGGGAGAGGGACCTTGGGTTCCGCAACAACCTGGTTACCAGTAGCAACCGCTGGGCTTGCGGTCAGTTGTAATTGCTGCTGTTGCTGGAGGACCGACGCCTTCAATCCTGCCACCTCCAAAGACAGGCCATGAAAGTGTTTGGACAGAGCAGCAATTGGATCCATACTGGATTCTAAGTAGGTCCAATTTTTTTTTTTTTTTTTTTACCTACACAAAATAAGGGCCAGATATAATGTAATGACCGGCGTCACGCACAGGGAGGGAAAAGGGAAAGCCCTGCCCAAGGGAGAGGGAAAGGTGGTGACCCCTGACTCACCTTGCGGCTGGCACCTGACTGCCCTGACGTCCCTAGATGGGTTCCTCACCCGTGCGGCGATCACGTGCCTAAACCCTGGCTTTCCCTAGAATGAGCCCTAGATAGTGAACGGGCCGGTGGGATCGCTAGTCCGCACCACTGACACTAAGAGGGAAACACCAGGGAGAGGACAGACAATACAGACAAACACATACACCCAGGTGGGCGACCACAGCAGACCACAAAGGTCCAAAAGGGATCCGGAGGGTAACGTTCTGGACCAACTACCAGAGAACGCAGCAACACAGCTCCAGAGGGTCAGTATAGAAGTCCAGGCAGGAAGCTCTATATCTGGCAACCAGAGAAGTGTTAGGAGGGGAATATAAGGAGGTTGGGAGTGCTGGACAAGGAACAGCTGAGGAGAAGGAGCTACGGATCCCTGAGTGAGCCAAAAAGGGTTGCAAAGCAAACCCAGAAAGCTACCATAAGGAAACAGCCCTATCTTACATAGAGCGCGCAGCCAACCGCTGTGACTTCCTGACCCCGGGTATAACGGAGTCAGGCGTGGGTCTTGACACCCTCGTGACAGCCAAGCACACTTTCTCTCCACTTCTACTTCTTAGCACTGATGCTGAGAAAGCATTCAACAGAATTAATTGGACCTACCTGAAACAAGTGTTAGCCCTATGTTCAAGCAGTCTTTGCTATGTATGCCCAGGCCACGGTTTAGTCATAGTCAATGGAGGTTTGTCTTTGCCCTTCCGCATACACAACGGTACCCGCCAAGTTTGCCCCCTATCCCCCCTCCTTTTTATTTTAGCAATGGAACCCCTTCTTGCTACCCTACGCGCAGACCCAGACATTAAGGGCATGAGCCTGGGAGGCAAGGAACATAAAATAGCAGCATTTGCCAACGACATGATGATATTGACTACAAACCCAAAAGATTCTCTACATAACATACAAAAACATCTACACCAGTATAGTACTGTCACTACCAGAGCTTTGAGACGTTCTCACAGCTCTGTTTCTCCACCCCTGTGATGATGTCACTACTAGAGCTTGGAGGAGTTCTCACTGCTCTGTTTCTCCGCCCCTGTGAGGAGGTTTTTACTTTCTGTTTCCTTCCTCCCAGCTGTTCCTCCTGCGTTTGATTTCCCTGCCTTTAAATCATCCTCCTTTGTAGGGTGTGGATTATATTTCTCATTTGAGTTGTAGCTCTTGCTTGAGTATCTTCACTTGTAAGCTATCATTTCACTGGACCTGTGTTCTGCTGCAGCAAGTACTCCGGATATTGCCAGCTGTCTTTGGATCCATCTTCTCTGCTGCTGCAGCTCCTTCAGCTAAGTGTGCAGACATTATAGTGTATCTGTTTATTTTCTGACTGGATCTGAGGCGACCACGGTTCCCTCCATATACTGAGCAGGGCACCGGTGGCCGTGCCCCTTCCACTATTGTAGGGGTTACAGTGGTCATCAGTCTTAGGTACGCGGGCATGCCTCGTTCCACCATTTGGATCCGGGCATGTGCTTTAGCAGCATAGGGAGAGCTTTGAGGGTCTGACAGGGGTCACCCTTTATCCTCCCTAGTTTGGGTCCGGTCAGTAGCTCTATTTACTGTGTATGCTCTTGTTGCTCACATACAGCCGTGACATTATAATCCACCAAAACCGTCCTTTTTGACATGGATCCGCTTTCTGGCCTGGTTGACCGCATGCAGGGTCTTTCTTTGGAGGTAGCGGATCTCCTTCAATCTATGACTCAGCTTCAAGCATTGGGCTCTGCTCCGGCCCATGGAGTCTGTTGCGAGCCAAAGGTCTCACTTCCGGAAACGTTCTCCGGGGGCAGTGCGAATTTTGTTCGCTTCAGAGAGGCATGCAAACTCCATTTTTGCTTGTGTCCCCACTCCTCTGGTAATGAGGAGCAGAGGGTGAGGATTGTCATCTCCCTGCTCAGGGGTAATGCTCAGACTTGGGCTTTTTCGCTGCCATCAGGGGATCCCTCCCTTCGATCCGTGGAAAGATTTTTTGTGGCCCTGGGGCAGATATATGATGACCCGGATCGTGTTGCTCTGGCCGAATCTAACTTATGTTTTTTATGCCAGAACAAACTGTCTGCGGAGCTTTATTGTTCTGAATTTCGGAGATGGGCAGCTGATTCAGGTTGGAATGATGCTGCACTCCGGAGTCAGTTCTGTCATGGTCTCTCAGAGAGATTGAAAGATGCGTTTGCTTTCCATGAGAGACCAACGTCCTTAGAGTCTGCCATGTCATTGGCGGTACGCCTTGACAGGCGTCTAAGAGAAAGAAACGAGACCTCTCTGTCCAGCCATTGTCAGTCTAGGGGCAGTGGTGCGGACTCATTCAGTGTGCAGGGGCCTCATCCTGTCTCGCTCCCCTCTGAGGAGGAGCCCATGCAGCTAGGTCGACTTGCCCCTGATAAAAGAGGATTTAGTCCTTAGAGTATGGTGTGTTTTTGTTGTGGGGGCATAGGTCATTTGGCAAATGTTTGTCCGTCTAGGAGATTCTTGAACTGTACTAAGAGCGATAATAAGAGAAAAACCTTAAAAGGTAAATCATCAAATTCTGCTTCATCTGCTACTTTGGGCAAAGTTGATGTAGGAATTGATGCTTTTCCTCTGACCTGCAGTTCCCGTTTTCTCCTGTCTGCCAGGGTGGCGCTAGAGAGCAAAGTCATTTCTTGTGAGATTTTTGTCGACAGTGGAGCGGCCGTCAATCTTATTGACACTCAATTTGTAGCCATGCATGGTTTTCAGGTTTGCACATTAGAAAAGGATATACCTGTTTTTGCTATTGACTCTGCTCCACTCTCACAGAGATCTCTGAAGGCATTGTTCACAATATCCGGCTAGCTGTAGGTGACACTCATGTGGAGGATATATCTTGTTTTGTCCTTACTGGATTGCCTTCTCCTCTAGTTTTGGGGTTACCCTGGCTCACTAGACATAACCCCACTATTGATTGGCAAGGAAGGCAAATAAATGAGTGGAGTGACTTTTGTAGAGAGAATTGTCTCACAGCGACTTTTGCAGAGGTGTCTACTAAAACTGTGCCATCATTTCTCTCTGATTTCTCGGACGTGTTTTCCGAGAGCGGTGTTCAGGAGCTACCTCCTCACCGGGAGTTTGACTGTCCCATTAACCTCATTCCCGGCGCCAAGCTGCCAAAAGCACGCCTCTACAATCTCTCACAACCAGAAAGAATCGCGATGCGAACCTATATCTCCGAGAGTCTCGATAAGGGGCATATTCGTCCCTCAAAATCACCTGTTGCTGCGGGGTTTTTTTTTGTTAAAAAAAAAGATGGCTCTCTGAGACCTTGCCTAGATTTTAGGGAGTTGAACCGTATCACGATTCACGATCCCTATCCCCTTCCTCTGATCCCGGACCTCTTCAACCAAATTGTTGGGGCCAAGGTTTTTTCCAAATTGGATTTGAGAGGCGCGTACAACCTGGTCAGGGTCAGAGAGGGGGATGAATGGAAAACGGCCTTTAATACCCCTAACGGGCATTTCGAGAATCTCGTTATGCCTTTCGGCCTGATGAATGCTCCGGCCGTCTTTCAGCATTTTGTTAATAGTATTTTCTACCATTTATTGGGGAAATTTGTATTGGTGTATCTTGATGATATTTTGATTTTTTCCCCTGATGTTCAGACCCATCAGGATGACCTTTTTCAGGTTCTGCAGATTCTGCGGGAAAATAAATTGTACGCCAAGCTGGAGAAATGTCTTTTTATGGTATCGGAGATTCAATTTCTGGGTTTTCTCCTCTCTGCTTCTGGTTTTCGCATGGATCCGGAGAAGGTCCGTGCTGTACTTGAGTGGGAGCTTCCTGAGAATCAGAAGGCATTGATGCGCTTTCTGGGTTTTGCGAACTATTACAGAAAGTTCATTTTGAATTATTCCTCTGTTGTCAAACCCATCACTGACATAACAAAAAGGGGGCGGATTTTTCCTCTTGGTCGGAGGAGGCGCTTGCAGCTTTTTCTAAGATTAAAGAGAGTTTTACGTCTGCTCCCGTCTTGGTGCATCCCGATGTTTCCTTACCTTTTATTGTTGAGGTGGATGCTTCCGAGGTGGGTGTGGGTGCGGTTTTGTCCCAGGGCCCTTCTCCTGCCAAATGGCGACCCTGTGCCTTTTTCTCTAAAAAACTCTCCCCGGCAGAGAAAAACTATGATGTGGGAGATAGGGAGTTGTTGGCCATCAAGTTGGCTTTCGAGGAATGGCGCCATTGGTTGGAGGGGGCCAGGCACCCTATCACCGTTTTTACCGACCATAAGAATCTGGCATACTTGGAGTCGGCCAGGCGTATGAATCCGAGACAGGCCAGATGGTCTCTGT
This sequence comes from Bufo bufo, assembly GCF_905171765.1. Taxonomy (NCBI): domain Eukaryota; kingdom Metazoa; phylum Chordata; class Amphibia; order Anura; family Bufonidae; genus Bufo; species Bufo bufo. Next base: position 392,213,827 of record NC_053393.1, on the reverse strand, counting down.
TCTTCTCCAGATTCAATTTTGTTGTTACATTCCGCCCTGGGATCAAAAATGTGAAGGCTGATGCTCTCTCTCGCTGTTTTCCGGGAGGAGGAAACTCCGAGGACCCGGGTCCCATTTTGGCGGAGGGGGTAGTTGTTTCTGCTCTATATTCTGATTTGGAGGCCGAGGTCCAGGCTGCCCAGACTGAGACACCTGCCCGTTGTCCTTCTGGGAAGTTGTTTGTGCCTCCTGAGCTACGTCACAAACTCTTCAAGGAGCATCATGATACTGTTCTTGCTGGTCACCCCGGGAGTAGAGCCACGGTAGATCTCATTGCTCGGAGATTTTGGTGGCCGGCTCTTCGTAAGTCAGTGGAGGGTTTTGTGGCTGCTTGTGGGACGCGCGCTCGCGCTAAGGTCCCTCGTTCACGGCCTTCAGGTTCCCTTCTCCCGTTACCCATACCTTCCCGTCCTTGGACACACCTGTCCATGGACTTTATCACGGATCTTCCTCGTTCCTCAGGGAAGTCGGTGATCCTGGTGGTGGTGGACCGTTTTAGCAAGATGGCTCATTTCGTACCTTTCCCTGGTTTACCCAATGCTAAAACTTTGGCGCAAGCTTTTGTCGACCATATTGTTAAATTGCATGGCATTCCCTCTGATATTGTTTCCGATAGAGGCACGCAGTTTGTGTCCAGGTTCTGGAAGGCTTTCTGTTCTCACCTGGGGGTTCGGCTGTCTTTCTCGTCTGCTTTCACCCGCAGTCGAATGGTCAGACTGAGCGCCTCAATCAGAATCTGGAGACATATTTGCGCTGTTTTGTGGCAGAGAACCAGGAGGATTGGTGTTCATTTCTCCCTCTTGCTGAGTTTGCTCTGAACAACCGTCGTCAGGAATCTTCTGATAAGTCACCATTCTTTGGTGCATATGGGTTCCATCCGCAGTTTGGGACATTCTCGGGAGGGGCTCTTTCTGGTTTACCTGAGGAGGAGAGATTTCCCTCGTCTTTGTCTACCATTTGGCAAAAGATTCAGAGTAATCTTAGAAAGATGAGTGAGAATTATAAGCGTGTGGCTGATAAGAGACGTGTGCCTGGTCCGGACCTGAATGTGGGTGATCTGGTGTGGTTGTCTACAAGAAATATTAAACTGAAGGTTCCCTCCTGGAAATTGGGTCCCAAGTTTATTGGGCCTTATAAAATCTTGTCAGTCATCAATCCTGTTGCCTTCCGTCTTGATCTTCCACGGGTTTGGAAGATACATAATGTATTTCACAGATCTCTCTTAAAACCATATGTCCAGCCCACGGTACCCTCCTCTTTGCCTCCTCCTCCGATTTTGGTTGATGGCAATCTGGAGTTTGAGGTTTCCAGAATTGTGGACTCTCGCATTGTCCGCGGTTCTCTTCAGTACCTCGTTCATTGGAAGGGTTATGGTCCTGAGGAGAGGATGTGGGTTCCGGTGTCGGACATTAAAGACACTCGCCTCATCAGGGCATTTCATAGGGCTCATCCTGAGAAGGTGGGTCCTGGGTGTCCGGAGTCCACCCGTAGAGGGGGGGGGTACTGTCACTACCAGAGCTTTGAGACGTTCTCACAGCTCTGTTTCTCCACCCCTGTGATGATGTCACTACTAGAGCTTGGAGGAGTTCTCACTGCTCTGTTTCTCTGCCCCTGTGAGGAGGTTTTTACTTTCTGTTTCCTTCCTCCCAGCTGTTCCTTCTGCGTTTGATTTCCCTGCCTTTAAATCATCCCTCCTCCTTTGTAGGGTGTGGATTATATTTCTCATTTGAGTTGTAGCTCTTGCTTGAGTATCTTCACTTGTAAGCTATCATTTCACTGGACCTGTGTTCTGCTGCAGCAAGTACTCCGGATATTGCCAGCTGTCTTTGGATCCATCTTCTCTGCTGCTGCAGCTCCTTCAGCTAAGTGTGCAGACATTATAGTGTATCTGTTTATTTTCTGACTGGATCTGAGGCGACCACGGTTCCCTCCATATACTGAGCAGGGCACCGGTGGCCGTGCCCCTTCCACTATTGTAGGGGTTACAGTGGTCATCAGTCTTAGGTACGCGGGCATGCCTCGTTCCACCATTTGGATCCGGGCATGTGCTTTAGCAGCATAGGGAGAGCTTTGAGGGTCTGACAGGGGTCACCCTTTATCCTCCCTAGTTTGGGTCCGGTCAGTAGCTCTATTTACTGTGTATGCTCTTGTTGCTCACATACAGCCGTGACAAGTACCCTCTCTAATTTCAAGATTAATGCAAGTAAATCCCTGATACTTAGTACTGGGATATCCGCCGAAACAAAACGCCTACTGATGAAAGATTCTCCCTTCAACTGGTCCTCCCCAACCATCACATATTTAGGAGTAAAAATCAGTCCCTATATCCCAGACCTCTTTTCTCTCAACTATATCCCTCTTAAGACATCAATATTCAAAGCCATCGATAAACTACAAACTTCTGCCCCCACGCTCTCCTGGTTTGGCCGTAAAAACTCTCTTACGCGCTTTTATCCCATTCGCGTCAGTTAGGAGGTATTGGATTTCCTGACCCGGAACTATATGGAAAAGCTATACTGCTGGCTAGGACGGTAGACTGGCTCCGGAACTCAAGCCATAAACCTTGGGTGGACCTGGAACAATGCATATTAGGCCTGCCGACCCGAACAATCCTTTTTGGTCACCAAGCCCTTCCTTGTATACCACTACCTACTTATCCAATCATAAAAGCCACATTGGACGCATGGAGGTGGATGAGTTCCTCCCACTGCTCGGTACCCTTTCCTTTCCCATTACTGGCAGTCAAAGATATCTTCGGCATATCATCCCCAACTATGCTTGAATCCTCTTCTAAAAGGGTTAGATCATCCTCCTTACCTATCAACCACCTCCTTGATTCACCAGGAACTCTGGTCAATGCAGATGCCCTGCACGCCCTACTCAACCCTCATCCCTGTGATCTTACCTTAATACTGCACATCAAATCCTTCATTATTGGGAATAACACTAATGGGGAACTTCTTCGCCCCCCTGGCTTATAATATATAACAGATTACGCTCCCCCCCCCCCCTCACCACCAAACCAGCTTTCATACGTTATTGGGAAAGAGAAACCGGGATAGACATACCCACTCTATAATCCCTTTTTTACTCATTTTTAGCTTGCCACACAAAGCTTCACGCTGTGTTCGTATCCAGGAAAATGGATATAAAATCCAAACCCAGTGGCATATCACCCCTGCTAGATCCTCACACTTCGTTGGTGCTTTTTTGGACACATGCTGGAGGTGCTCGAAGAAAAAAAGTAACCTTCCTCCATATCTGGTGGAACTGTCCGTCGATAAACAAATGGTGGTCTGATATCTTTCAAATTAGCAACCAGATATGTTCGTCCTCAGTGAAGATGTCCCCATATATAGCCTTATTATCTTATTTTAATGAGGTAAAACATCCCCCTTCTACTTACCTTTTGAAACAACTAATAATTGCAGCACGCCTCCTGGTCCCCAAGTGTTGGCTCCAGACCTCTCTACTCTCCATGGAACAATGGAACCTTAAGATAGACCAGCTCTATCGATTTGAGGAACTTTCCTCTTGGGAATCCCGCACACACCTAACTTTCCTAAAGCGCTGGTCTCTTTGGTCAAGATACAGATTCTCTAGCCTTTGACGGCCCTAGACTATCAGATAGTCATACTTCTGGCTCTAGGTCCTTCACGGTCCCATCAACAGTAGTCCTATTGCATACTCTTTCTCTAACCACGGATGCTAGGCTTGACCCACCCCGGCTCCATTCCTGGCGCCTTGTTTTCACAATACCCCTCTATAATATATTTATGTTCCAACATAACCAGACATATGCATGCTTTCCATAAATATGTTTGAAGTGATAACTCAAATACAAGCTTCAGTAAGTGTTCTAATCTTCATACTGCTTTTAATTAGAACCATTAGAGCCGTGTCATTTTATGTTTGCCGCCCTTTACATACATGATGACTCCTCTTTCTCGCTAGTATTTTGGACCTTGTACCATGTTACACATTTATCTGTAACTCATTGCTATGTTTCATTGAATATGAAAATAAAAACTATAAAAAAATAAAAATAAAAAATAAATAAGAAAAATTCAGGATTCACACAAAGCTCCAAATAGGACAGAAAAAACGCCTCTGGTCATCCACTTTGAAGTTATTGGGTGGACCCAATACCAGTGCTTTCCTAGGCACGTCTTCTCCATCTCACTTTAAGGATTAGAAACCTCAATCAGACGCAGACTCAATCGCACGCAAGTGTGCAGGCAACATGGTTCCAAAACACAAAGAGCCTGAATGGAGGTTTCCCTGCTTAAATACACTGTAAAAGTGGGAGGACACTTTGCAACACGCCTCCTCCCTAAAAAACGGATCCGCTAAACGGAATCCAAAATGGAAGCAAGCCTAACGAACGGATCCGCTTTACAGATGGATCTGTTTGGACGGATCTGTTAGGAAGTGGTCCGTTTGCATCCGTTTTGCTATTTCTGAGATGGATCAGTTTTAGACGGATCCGTTAAACTCGAGTGTGAAAGTAGCCTTGGTTATTCTTAGACATGTGATAATAGATCATCTTCCTCTAATATGTTTGACTCATTTGTATGATTTGGTTATCTTTATCTGTTTTTTAGGCATGTGTGAAAATCTGATGTAGCTTTAGGCCAAATGTATCCAGAAATATAGAACATTCTAAAATGTTCACAATATTTCAAGTACCACTGTACTTGTGTGTATTTGGGTTAATTTGAACAATCCTTTCTCGTAGGACCCCTTACAAAAACAAAAACTAAAAGACACTAAACCCTGAAACCAATAGTAATCAGCTTTAATCTGTTCGAGAACCTGGGTCCAAGTGTTCAGTTCTTCTCCACCACAACCACACGTTAAATGAAGTATTACAGGGTCTCAATGGAAATCAATGGGCTGTCCATGTAATGCACAGGTGAACAGGATTAATCGAGAGTGAAAGACCATCTTTGCAGCTGCACTCTGAGTTACTGTAGTTGAGGGACATCATAACTGAGAGTCACGTTTATTAATTCAGAATGATCTATTAGATAAAAATAGATAAAATGTTTTTTCTAAACCCGACAAAGTAAATACACTCATTAAATAAAACACACCCAGACAGAAATGTTGGATTCCTGCAAATTTTGCAGGCAGATATGCAAATAATATGTAAATGATTACAGGTGTCTTGCAACAAGAGGGCGTAAATGTGCTTCCCCTGCTGACCTATAAAAAGGTTATCAGAGACTACATTTTGGTAGTGTACCCCTTGTGAGAGAGATTGTTGACTGCTAGGCATGCTTCTACTACGATTCGAAGACATTTTAACACAGTTGACAGACTTTGATGGAGGCCTATAATTTCACTGAGACAGCACGATAGTGGTTTCAACAATTTGCCAACCATCTAGACTATTCTGACCTAGTTGTTAGGAGATGTTGGGAGCAGTGGTAAAGTGAGGGCAAAAAACACAGCCAACAGTCTCCTGACAGCCCAGACCGGCCACCAGTATAGAGGATTATTTGATCCGCCGACAAGCACGAGCTGCTCCCACAGTTTTGCTGTCCACCATCCACACAGGTGACACTTTCATTACACTACCCTGTCTCTGCCTGGACTATTTCCAGGCATTTTCCAGAAATAAATTTGATTTCATGGCATCCATTATGTGTCCTGCCACTGACAGCCAGCCGCCATCACCTTTGTTTGCAGTGCTGTCATGAATAAGAAACCTGGACTTCCACAAACTGGAACCCTATTCTCTGTACGAATCCAGGTTCTGTCTGGGATCCAACGATGGTCGGGTTCAATATTGATTCAAATGATCTATGAGCGGTATGGATAAAGGCTGATAGCAAGTATGAGGTGAGAGTAGTCACAACACTATTGGCTTTAGTCAAAAGTGCATTGTTGTCTTAGAGCTTCTTAAAGAACAAGATACTGTTATGTGTCCTGATTTTTCAAAGAAGTCATCTTGACCAAAACTGGCAGGATGCCATGCTTGGAGAAAATAAACTGGATTCAAAGTAGGCACAAAGCATTACATGCTGAGTAAAACATGTTTTATTTAAACAAAATATGTCATTCTATAATCGTCTTTGAACCAAAAGCGGACACATTTCATTAGATTTTAAATATTTTATGTATATATTTTATTATTCATATTGAAGTCTGTGTGGGCTTTAAATAGAAAAGTATCTTGATGTAAAATGAAAAAAAAAAATGTAATTCCCACATTTCTAGTAAAAATAGAAGCAATGCAGTACTATTAAATAATGTATGGGAGGAAATCATTTAAAAAGTTACATAGCTGTGGTGATACACAGTGCTCTCATAGTGCTAGAAACAATGACAGTTTATACAGATTAGCTAAATTACATTTCATTTCTGTTAATTTCAGGCTGCAAATACAAGTCGTGGTGGTGAAGAAATAAGCTGGCAGGAGTCTGACTGCTGGAGTCCTGTGTTACCCTATTTGAATGGAGCAACTCTGTGGGACTACCACAGATAGGATGCAGTGTTAGGTCCCTTTCACACGAGCGAGATTTCCACGCGGGTGCAATGTGTGATGTGAACGCATAGCACCCGCACTGAATCCTGACCCATTCATTTCAATGGGGCATCACTTCTGTGTCGCGTGAAAATCGCAGCATGTTCTATATTCTGCGTTTTTCACACAGCCCTATCTCCATAGAAGCGAATGGGGCTGCGTGAAGTTTTTAACTCATGTTAATTAGCAACAGTTGAAGGTAAATTCACAAGAAGGATGCCGCCTGGGTGGAAATAACACAGGAGGTGTTCACAAGTGCGTGTTCAAAAAACCCTGAACCAAAGCGCATGACTTTAAGTGCACTGTCCATATATATATATATATATACACATACATGTGTGATATTTAGTTTCTGTAAAGTAGCATAGCACATGTCTAACGTTTTCCTCCATTACATAGCACATGTTAACCGAAGACATTGTTTGACATGTGCTATGCTACAAAAGGACATTGTTTGACATGTGCTATGTTACAGAGGCCATTGTTTGACATGTTCTATACTACAGAAGACATTGTTTGACATGTGCTATGCTACAGAGGCCATTGTTTAACATGTTATATGCTACAGAGGCCATTGTTTGACATGTTCTATACTATAGAGGACATTGTTTGACATGTGCTATGCTACAGAGGACATTGTTTGACATGTGCTATGCTACAGACGACACCCCTAGGTTAGCACATGGTAGTGATACTGTATTTAATGTATTAAAAAATTGTTTATTTATATTGTTTGTACAAACCGGATTCCAAAAAAGTTGGGACACTATACAAATCGTGAATAAAAACTGAATGCAATGATGTGGAGGTGCCAACTTCTAATATTTTATTCAGAATAGAACATAAATCACGGAACAAAAAGTTTAAACTGAGAAAATGTACCATTTTAAGGGAAAAATATGTTGAATCAGAATTTCATGGTGTCAACAAATCCCCAAAAAGTTGGGACAAGGCCATTTTCACCACTGTGTGGCATCTACCCTTCTTCTTACAACAATCAACAGACGTCTGGGGACCAAGGAGACCAGTTTCTCAAGTTTAGAAATAGGAATGCTCTCCCATTCTTGTCTAATACAGGCCTCTAACTGTTCAATCGTCTTGGGCCTTCTTTGTTGCACCTTCCTCTTTATGATGCGCCAAATGTTCTCTATAGGTGAAAGATCTGGACTGCAGACTGGCCATTTCAGTACCCGGATCCTTCTCCTACGTAGCCATGATGTTGTGATTGATGCAGAATGTGGTCTGGCATTATCTTGTTGAAAAATGCAGGGTCTTCCCTGAAAGAGATGACGTCTGGATGGGAGCATATGTTGTTCTAGAACCTGAATATATTTTTCTGCATTGATGGTGCCTTTCCAGACATGCAAGCTGCCCATGCCACACGCACTCATGCAACCCCATACCATCAGAGATGCAGGCTTCTGAACTGAGCGTTGATAACAACTTGGGTTGTCCTTGTCCTCTTTGGTCCGGATGACATGGCGTCCCAGATTTCCAAAAAGAACTTCAAATCGTGACTCGTCTGACCACAGAACAGTCTTCCATTTTGCCACACTTCATTTTAAATGATCCCTGGCCCAGTGAAAACGCCTGAGCTTGTGGATCTTGCTTAGAAATGGCTTCTTCTTTACACTGTAGAGTTTCATCTGGCAACGGCGGATGGCACGGTGGATTGTGTTCACTGACAATGGTTTCTGGAAGTATTCCTGAGCCCATTCTGTGATTTCCTTTACAGTAGCATTCCTGTTTGTGGTGCAGTGTCGTTTAAGGGCCCGGAGATCACGGGCATCCAGTATGGTTTTACGGCCTTGAGCCTTACGCACAGAGATTGTTCCAGATTCTCTGAATCTTCGGATGATGTTATGCACAGTTGATGATGATAGATGCAAAGTCTTTGCAATTTTTCGCTGGGTAACACCTTTCTGATATTGCTCCACTATCTTTCTGCACAACATTGTGGGAATTGGTGATCCTCTACCCATCTTGGCTTCTGAGAGACACTGCCACTCTGAGAAGCTCTTTTTATACCCAATCATGTTGCCAATTGACCTAATTAGTGTTAATTGGTCTTCCAGCTCTTCGTTATGCTCAAATTTACTTTTTCCAGCCTCTTATTGCTACTTGTCCCAACTTTTGGGGATTTGTTGACACCGTGAAAATTTGAATAAACTTATTTTTCCTTTAAAATTATACATTTACTCGGATTAAACGTTTGATCTGTCATCTACGTTCTATTACAAATAAAATATTGACATTTGCCATCTCCACATCATTGCATTCAGTTTTTATTCACTATTTGTTTAGTGTCCCAACTTTTTTGGAATCCGGTTTGTAAAATATACTTTTTTTTTAAAAATAATCTACATTTTTCCTTAAAACTGTAAAATATTCTATCTATCATCTAATGGCACAAAAGAAAGGTCTAAGGTGTCCCGTGAAAAATAATATCAAGTACATGTAGGCTGGATCAGAAATGAATCAGTTGTTTACAGTTAGATAGGCCCATTGCTACAACTGAAAAATTGGCCTGGTAAAGAAGAAGGGAGATAAACATTCTGGCAATGAAGCGGTTAAACAAGCCGTTTCTTAACACTGTCAACCATTTACTCATAGGTATATATGTCATTTTCTAACGAATAAGATAGGGGGCGGCATCACTGCTCCGGCTGAATACACGAGGAGAAAGACGCTGTATATGGCTGGAGAGGACAATATGTGTCATTTTCACTCTGACATTATTTACTATTGCTGTCATTGTGTTAAAGAGCTTAAGGGGGAGGGCAAACATTTAAAAAAGAGAGAACAAAAAAAATTAAAAAAATCTTAGTCCTAGGAGACTACAGAATGTCATATACCAATGTGCAGGCCAATAGGAGCATTTTTGATTCATGTAGAATTGATTCGGCAGGGAATCAAATCAAAAAGATTCATACCCTGCAACAGCTATGATGCTGAATGTAAATACAGTTTTAACAAGTTGTCAATGATGGGGAATTAGCATTCCTATGAATGTAAAAGAGCCTTTAGTGATCAGTGGCAAAACCAAATCCATTTTAAACTTATGACATCTTTTTAATTCCACCCTTTAAATCTCTATTCTAATACTATAGGCATTCTATTGATAGCCAAATGAATAAATTAAGCACTTATGGCTTGTTTGCATCTAGTTTTGGCCCAACATCTGTCCAATGTGCAGAGAAAACTTCCAGTGTATATGATGTGTATCCACAGGCCACCATTGAGCCATTTCGTTTTGGTGTATACCCGGTGTATATATCAATGCAACAGTACCCTTTTTTTTTTTGGCCATTTGGCATGGAATACCTTTTTCACAACAGTACAAATGGTGTCTATTAGCCAGTGGTCAAATCATAGCACCCCATAGCAAAGGTCAGAATCCGCCCCCCCCCCCCCCCATATATAGTTAACCCTGTATGTTTAACATCTAGTACTTTTTTTTTTTTTAACATTGTCGCTGCTGAGTCTTGAACTCAGGACCTGCTATATGGTAGGCAAAAATCGGACCCATTAAGACACAGGCTTAACTGTAGACAACTAAACTAAAAACTAAAATCTTCAATAGCATTCTTCCTGTGCATAATGCACTGTGTACTGATATCTACAGATATATCTCTATATACCAGTACACCAGTTAAATATATATATATATATAAAAAAGGGGCACACAGTTCACACATCCTGATACTGGAGAGACGTTTCTCATTAAACAATTTTTGACATGTGACAGTGATCATGTGATTTATGTGTTATCTTGTCCTAGTAATTTACTTTATGTGGTCGAGACCACCCTCGATTTTAAAACTCGACTTAACCAACATTGTTACAATATTCGCAAAAAACTATAGGATTTGCGAGTGCCTAAACATTTTTCAGATTTAAATCATTCTGAACAACAGCTACGATTTCAGATCATTGACCACGTCCCCCCATTGAGGAGCATTGCAATAGATCTAACATACTGAATAAAAAAAGAGCTTCAATGGATCTTTAGGTTGAATACACTAAAACCCAAGGGCCTTAATGTGGATTTCAAATTAAATACAGTAATACGCTAACTCTTTGCTGGGGCTTGGGAGTTGTTTTGCCCCCGGTTCCCAGCGGGGCTCTGCTCCACCCTACTGTGTTGGCAGTTTTCTCTAATATGTTACTGATTATTATTGTTTTCTAGTTTTAAATTTTATATACATCCATGATTGATTTGTTTCTGTCTCTCTTTTTTCTTATTCATACAGATTCATGTGGATAACACTTGATTCATCTAGGGACTTGCGTCATATTGGCAGTTATTAAGCTATATTATTTTATATTGAGGTGACAGAGAAAAATGCCCCGTATAATTGAAGTTCTGACTAAAAGTAGGACGACATATATGTAATAGTTACACATTGGTTATTGCTGTGGTGAGTTCTGGATTGGAGTGCTAAGTGAGGGTTTAGAGGGGGTCACTCCAAGGTAGTGGGGTGTCCTTTCCCTCTGACTCTTCGCCGGCTTGGGATCGTCCCTCCAGTTTTGGGGTGATGACCCGCTTCTTCACTCCTCCAGCAATGCTAGTAACGCCGATTTCGGCGTGGTTTGATGCTGATAGTCCACTGGTGAGCTCAACTGTTTGATCTTCTCATTTAATAATTGTTTCTATATGAATTATACAGGTGTTATCAAGGTTCATTATAAATATCAATCATGGTTTTATATAAAATTTGGTATTTTTGATTATGAGGTTTCGGGTATGAAAATTATGTGTAAATAATTTGATATGCACGATAATTGATCATGATAATTTTGCACTATTATGGCACTGTAGACACTTTATTTTGTACTATTTATGTTTAATTATGTATATTAATTATTGATGAAATGCACATGCACTTTATATAATGTGACACAGTGAGAGGTTTTATATGGGAAAAAAAGGATTTTCCTCCCAGCATGTGCTGCTGGCCTGATTTACAGCCAGGTGAGGTCAAATACCGGACCAGATTTTAAATTCCGGTCCGGGTTTTGGCAGCACATGGCTGTCCTTAAATAGGCAGCTGGGCTCGCTCAGAAGCCATGTCTCTGTGTTGGGATCTGGGAGCCTTGTGTCTGGACGAAAGCTTGCTACCTGTTTGGCGTGAAAACAGGTTGGTGCTGCTATCAGCAAGACTCTGAGGCAGAATTGCTGCATGGTGTGAATTACCACCAACACTGCAAGGTGACTTTTAGTTTGATTATGACTGCTTGTTTTGTCACTTGCCTAAAGTGTGAGTAAAACACTGAACTGTTTGATCCATAGAACTTGTTGTTGCCTCTTTACTGCGTCCGCTAATCCTGTCTACCAGAGCGAGTCCCCACAATATATATATATATATATATATACACATATACAGGGAGTGCTGAATTATTAGGCAAATTAGTATTTGACCACATCATCCTCTTTATGCATGTTGTCTTACTCCAAGCTGTATAGGCTCGAAAGCCTACTACCAACTAAGCATATTAGGTGATGTGCATCTCTGTAATGAGAAGGGGTGTGGTCTAATGACATCAACACCCTATATTAGGTGTGCATAATTATTAGGCAACTTCCTTTCCTTTGGCAAAATGGGTCAAAAGAAGGACTTGACAGGCTCAGAAAAGTCAAAAATAGTGAGATATCTTGCAGAGGGATGCAGCACTCTTAAAATTGCAAAGCTTCTGAAGCGTGATCATCGAACAATCAAGCGTTTCATTCAAAATAGTCAACAGGGTCGCAAGAAGCGTGTGGAAAAACCAAGGCGCAAAATAACTGCCCATGAACTGAGAAAAGTCAAGCGTGCAGCTGCCAAGATGCCACTTGCCACTAGTGATGAGCGGGAGGTGCCATATTCGATTTCGCGATATTTCGCGAATATTCGCATGAATATTCGTGTTATATTCGTCGAAATCGAATATTTGCAATTATTCCAATTATCGCGAAATTATTTTTTCGCATATTGCGAAAATTTATCTTGATAGTATAAGGCAACGTTCCTATGCTAATGACTTGACTATGGCTAGGCTAATATGTGTATTTTACGAAATTTCGTAATATTGCTCTAACTTCGTCTCTTAGAATATTACGAATATTCTAAAAGACGAAGTTAGAGCAATATTAAGAACATTTGCAAAAGTCGAAATTGCGATGCGAGTAATATAACACGAAATAGTCGCATGAAGATTTAAACTTAGCACTGCTATATTCCATATTCTAGCCTAATATGGAATATAGCTGTGCTAAGTTAGCACTGCTATATTCCATATTAGGCTAGAATATGGAATATAGCTGTGCTAAGTTGAAATCTTCATGCGACTATTTCGTGTTATATTACTCGCATCGCAATTTCGACTTTTGCAAATGTTCTTAATATTGCTCTAACTTCGTCTTTTAGAATATTCGTAATATTCTAAAAGACGAAGTTAGAGAAATATTACGAAATTTCGTAAAATACACATAGATTGTATTTAAGCTAATATACTGCTATAGTAATAATTTTTAATAGTGTACATATTTTACAAAACTTAAGTTCAGAAGAGGCAAAAAAAAATTACAGGAAAAAAAAGGGATTATAGCACTATATTAGCTAAATTACAATCTATATGTGTATTTTACGAAATTTCGTAATATTGCTCTAACTTCGTCTTTTAGAATATTCGTAATATTCTAAGAGACGAAGTTAGAGCAATATTACGAAATTTCTAAAAGACGAAGTTAGAGCAATATTAAGAACATTTGAAAAAGTCGAAATTGCGATGCGACTTATATAACACGAAATATTCGCATGAAGATTTCAACTTAGCACTGCTATACTCCATATTCTAGCCTAATATGGAATATAGCAGTGCTAACTTAGCACAGCTATATTCCATATTAGGCTAGAATATGGAGTATAGCAGTGCTAAGTTGAAATCTTCATGCGAATATTTCGTGTTATATTACTCGCATCGCAATTGCGACTATTGCGAAATTTCGTAAAATACACATATAGATTAGATTGTAATTTAGCTAATATGGAATATAGCAGTAAGTTGAAAACGCCACTGACTGGAGCAGCCAGGAAGCCAGGAATCCAAAGGACAGGTAAGAACAACTTTAGGGAAGTGGGAAAGAAAAAAATATAATAAAAAAAAAAACTAATATTCGATTTCGCGAATATATAGAACGATATTCTAAATATTCGTGAAATCTCGAATATGTGATATTCGCGCGAAATATTCGCATCGCGAATATTCGCGCCCAACACTACTTGCCACCAGTTTGGCCATATTTCAGAGCTGCAACATCACTGGAGTGCCCAAAAGCACAAGGTGTGCAATACTCAGAGACATGGCCAAGGTAAGAAAGGCTGAAAGACGACCACCACTGAACAAGACACACAAGCTGAAACGTCAAGACTGGGCCAAGAAATATCTCAAGACTGATTTTTCTAAGGTTTGATGGACTGATGAAATGAGAGTGAGTCTTGATGGGCCAGATGGATGGGCCCGTGGCTGGATTGGTAAAGGGCAGAGAGCTCCAGTCCGACTCAGACGCCAGCAAGGTGGAGGTGGAGTACTGGTTTGGGCTGGTATCATCAAAGATGAGCTTGTGGGGCCTTTTCGGGTTGAGGATGGAGTCAAGCTCAACTCCCAGTCCTACTGCCAGTTTCTGGAAGACACCTTCTTCAAGCAGTGGTACAGGAAGAAGTCTGCATCCTTCAAGAAAAACATGATTTTCATGCAGGACAATGCTCCATCACACGAATCCAAGTACTCCACAGCGTGGCTGGCAAGAAAGGGTATAAAAGAAGAAAATCTAATGACATGGCCTCCTTGTTCACCTGATCTGAACCCCATTGAGAACCTGTGGTCCATCATCAAATGTGAGATTTACAAGGAGGGAAAACAGTACACCTCTCTGAACAGTGTCTGGGAGGCTGTGGTTGCTGCTGCACGCAATGTTGATGGTGAACAGATCAAAACACTGACAGAATCCATGGATGGCAGGCTTTTGAGTGTCCTTGCAAAGAAAGGTGGCTATATTGGTCTCTGATTTGTTTTTGTTTTGTTTTTGAATGTCAGAAATGTATATTTGTGAATGTTGAGATGTTATATTGGTTTCACTGGTAAAAATAAATAATTGAAGAGCGCCGGTCTGAGATGGCCGCTTGATTCTGAGCTCCGTGCCACAGCCCGTTCTTTGCACTAGCAATCATTAGCATTCCGCTAGAAAATGGTCAAGATCGGCAACCCCAGAGCAGGGGACAGCTCCGGTGCCAGTAAAAATCAAGTCGCAGGAGGCGACATGGATAAATTCCTGAAGAAAGCGGCAGCCTCATACATAGCCCGCGATTCCAAAATGGCGCCTGCTCAACCCCAGAAGGTTAGATCGGAGGACGAAGCAAGTGACAATGAAGAACCGCAAGGTAGAGGGGCCCTTCCGATCACCAGAAACTACCTAAAGAACACCCTGAGTAAGGCCCTTGAACCCCTGCTTAGTGAGGTCGCAGCCATGCGTCAGGATATGCGGCATATAGGGGACAGGGTGGAGACGTTGGAGAATCAACAGGGCCAGATGCTAGACTACCAGAGGGCCACGTCTGATTCCTTAAAGAATTGCGGTACCTACCTGAACCAACTCCAGAGTGCCCTGGAAGACCAGGAAAATAGAAGCCGCAGGAACAACTTGCGCATTCGGGGGATCCCGGAATCTGTACCTCCTGGCGATATTCCAGCTGCAGTTGTCTCCCTCTGTTCCTCTTTGTTAGGCCCAGATTATGAATTGGAGATCATCCTGGAAAGAGCGCACAGAGCGCTTAGACCCAGACCCAAACCAGACGATCCCCCAAGGGATATTATATGCAGATTTCTCAACTTCCAGGTTAAAAATGCTGTTCAGGATGCTGCAAGAAATCGACAAGACATCACCTTTGGCGAGGCCCAGATATCAATTTATCAAGATCTAGCTCCCTCAACATTAAGGAAGCGTAAATTCCTCAAGCCCCTGACGGAGTGGCTGCGGGCAAAAAGGATCCTCTATAAATGGAACTTTCCCTTTGGCATCTCCTTCTCTCATGGAGGCCGTCGCATCAACATCACGACTCACGCTGACCTAGTGGCGGTTTATGATCATCTGCAAATCCCCCCTATGCCAATTGAGAATTGGGACTTATTCCTGGACTTAGGAGCCTTACCAGAAATACCATCGGTAGAAGCGTTCACAATACAGCATACTCCTAAGGCCCACAAAACGGGGAAGAGGAATCGCCAGTTGACACCCAAGAGACTGTCTCAGGAATAATCCTTATGGATCTCTTCCAATACTTTCTTCATATACAGAGATGGTGCTTTCTATTCTCCTGGACTACCCTTGATCTATCCAGATAATTTGCTTCTCTCTTATATGAATACTTTGCTATTATCTGCTTTATTAGCTTAACATACTGCTAGTAGATCTAGGTCATAGTCCTGTATAATATAATGTGATCTCTGTATTGATTACTCCATGCTTATCTTTCTTGCTTCTCCTCTTCCCCCCATAAGTCTCTCCAACCTTTCCCTAATCATATCATATCCCTTTCTGACTCTCAATTTTTCTTGCTCTGACTGTCCGATGTTGGCCTGTCCAATCCTGCCTTCATTTGAAAAGCCCATTACGATGCGAATGAGGATTGCGTAGTTCTATTTCGCAATCTTATGTGCAGAACGGCCTGTTAACCGGTCTTTGACCAATTTCCCCCCATGCCTTACACCAGTGGACCAATCCACTTTATA
Source organism: Bufo bufo (assembly GCF_905171765.1). NCBI lineage: Eukaryota > Metazoa > Chordata > Amphibia > Anura > Bufonidae > Bufo > Bufo bufo. The sequence continues at coordinate 392,197,488 of NC_053393.1, read as the reverse complement.
AGTTATCCTTTTGTTTTCCTTTATTTTGTTCTCATTGTTTCCCCTCTCCCTTTGTTCAGTTCTAGGTACCTCACATGTATCTTCCTGTCATTATGGATGAGCACACAGGATCCAAAAGATCAGGCTTCTTCCCTGGACGGGGTGGTCTTCTTGAAAACCGTGAGTGCCCTCTCCTGGAGGTCTAGCACACCACTTTCCTTCTCCCTCTCTATACACATTGACTATGGCTGACATTCTCATAGCCTCGTATAATGTAAAGGGATTTAACTCACCCTCTAAAAGAAGTCAAATTTTCTCTATTTTACGTAAGGAGGGCTCGGATGTGCTGCTCCTGCAGGAGACTCACTTTAGGTTTAATCATTATCCCAATATGGAATTCTCCCATTACCCGCTCTGGTTCCATTGTGGGGGAAGTTCCGCCTCGTCCGGGGGAGTAAGTATTGGTTTCAAAAGGAGGGTCCCCTTTAAATATATGGACCACAAACAAGACCCAGAGGGTAGATTTATCATGGTTAAGGGGAATATAGGCGCCCAGGTGTATACATTTGTAAACCTCTATGCCCCCAACTCCAAACAGGTTATATGGCTAGCCTCCATAGCTCCTCTGATTGCCTCCTTTAAGGAGGGTATAGTAGTATTAGGGGGTGACCTGAACGTTGCCATCAACCCTCAACTGGACTCATCTTCTCACACAACTTCCCAATCGAAAAGATCTTTAAGGCGCATTAAAAATACACTCTGGGATCTTCAGCTAGTAGACGCTTGGCGAGCCCACCACCCTGACACAAAAGATTATACTTTTTTCTCCCATGTGCATAATAGCTACCACCGAATAGATTATCTCTTTATCATAAAAGAGCACCTCCAACTTTGCCAAATGGCCAAAATTGGGTCTATTCATATCTCAGACCACGCCCCCATATTCCTTAAACTCACTTCCCCTATACAGAAACCTAAATGCTTTAATTGGAGATTTAATGAATCAATCTTGGGCAATCCAGATTCCATAAAGAAAATAACATCACACTTGGAAGAATATTTCACCCTAAACTCCTCTCCAGAACTCTCTCCACAGACTATTTGGGACGCACACAAACCCTATATTAGGGGGGAGTTTATCAGTTTAGGAGCTCATCTAAAGAAATCCAGGGAAAACAACATCAACACCCTCCTCTCTAAAATAAACAAATTAGAGTCGGCCCACAAACTTACTCGCTCTGAAACTCAACTCCAAGAGCTTTCTAAAGCAAGAGCAGAACTAAAATCCTTACTACACAATAACTCGGCCAAATACTATCTCAACTCTCAATATAAGTTTTTCGCTCATGGGGACAAGGCTTCCAAATTTCTTATGAACAGAATTAAATCCAGGAGATCTGACAACTACATTCACCAATTGTCCACCCCTAATGGTGACCCCATATTTGCTTCATCTAAGATAGCTAAACAATTCAGGGACTTCTATGATTCACTTTACAATCTCCCCTCTTCCATATCTTCATCTGACCACTCCTCCTTGGTGGACGCTTTCTTGAAATCAACCTCCTGTCCAACTGTATCAGAGAGTCAAAAGCTTTCCTTAGAAACGCCATTTACAATGAAAGAGATTTCCACAGCCCTCGATCAGATGCCCAAAGGGAAAAGTCCAGGCCCAGACGGACTTCCTGCACTTTACTATAAGACCTTCAAAAGTCAGCTTTTGCCATACCTTTTGACGGTGTGCAATCAAGCTTTGAAGGGATCCCCCTTGTCCAGAGACATGACATTGGCTCATATAGTTTTGATTCCCAAGGAGGGGAAGGACTCTAAGCTTTGCGCAAACTATAGGCCTATATCCCTGTTAAATATTGACCTCAAATTACTCGCAAAGCTTCTGGCCAATCGCCTGGCAGTCCTTCTCCCTCTTCTGGTACATGTGGATCAGGTAGGCTTCGTACGTAACAGGGAAGGCAGAGACAACACCTCTAGAGTGGTTAATGCTCTATCCTATGCTAAACACACTTCCTCTCCCTTAGTATTCCTCAGTACCGATGCTGAAAAAGCGTTCGACCGCATCAACTGGAATTACTTGAGTCAGGTTCTCAAGTTTTTTGGCCTGCCTGATCCATATGTCAAGGCTGTATTCGCCATGTACGACCGAGCCTCGGCTCGGGTCATGGTCAATGGGGACTTGTCTACTCCCTTTCGAATTCAAAACGGTACTCGCCAAGGCTGTCCTTTATCCCCCCTTCTTTTCATTTTGGCTATGGAACCCCTACTGTCCAAACTTAGAGCAGATACCAAGTTCGAAGGGATAACTCTTGGTGGCAGAAGCCACAAGATCGCTGCGTTTGCGGATGATGTCATGATAATGACATCTAATCCTAAAACATCCCTCCCAGCAATCTTGGAACACTTGAAGGAATATAGCATAGTCTCCAACTTTAAGATTAACGAGAGCAAGTCCACCATCATTAGTACAGGACTCTCACCCTCACTCAAACTCTCCTTAATGAAAGATTCGCCCTTTAACTGGTCCTCCCCAACCATTACCTATCTAGGAGTTAAACTGAGCCCTTCCATAACTGACCTTTTTAATCTCAACTACGTTCCTCTAAAATCGGCCTTATTTAGCTCGCTTGATAATCTCACCAAGTCTGTCCCTACCCTATCTTGGTTTGGCAGGAAAAACATTCTCTCCGCTCTCATCATCCCACGTCTCACCTACCTCCAACAAGTGCTCCCAATTCCTGTGCCCAAATCATACTACACCTCCCTAAAACAGAGATTTGGAACTTTTATTTGGAACGGCAGGAAAGCGAGACTCTCTTACTCCTTTCTGTCTCGTTCTCGCACCTCTGGAGGGATAGGATTGCCAGATCCCGAATTATATGGAAAGGCCATACTAATGTCAAGAATTATTGACTGGTTGAGAAACACAGAGAACAAATCCTGGGTAGCCATGGAGCAAAATATTATCGAAATGCCGACCCGGGCCCTGTGCCTGGGCTACCAAACTCCCCCACAAATTAATTTACAACCTTTCCCAATCATCAAAGCAACGGTTGATGCTTGGAAATGGTGGAACCGTTCCCATTGTTCTATACCTTTCCCCTCTCCTCTTATCACGATTAGCGACATTCTTGGCTCGGCTACTGGTGGACTTAGAAGCACTTTGTCAAAAATAATTAGATCTTCAACTTTGACTATTTCTCTTTTCCTTGACCCCCAGGGTTTAATTCCCACGAATGAAACCATTAAATCCCTCCTGAATCCACAACCATGGGACTTCTCTATCACCCCTCTCATCAAATCCTTTATTCACAAACACAACACAAACGGAGAGCTTCTCCGCCCTCTCACTTGGTTTGAAGCTTTAATTGCCAATTCCAGCCCCCCCAAGAGACCCATCTCTTTTATCTACAACAAGTTAAGATCCCCACCTATAGTCGTCAAACCATCCTTCATTCGCTCATGGGAACTGGAAACTGGGGTAGATCTCCCGATCCATTCCTTGTATTCACTTTTTGACATACCGCACAAATCATCTAGATGCGTAAGGGCCCAAGAGAATGGCTACAAAATCCTATCACAATGGTATATTACCCCAGTTAAATCTGCCCGTTTCAACAGACCCACATCAGTAGATTGTTGGAGATGTCAAAGCGAGGTAGGCACCTTTCTCCATATTTGGTGGACTTGTTCTCCCTTAAATAAGTGGTGGGCTGAGATCTTCCAGATTAGCAATCAGATTTGTTCTTGTAACATTACACCTTCCCCGTACGGAGCCTTGCTCTTCTTATTCAATGACGGGTCATCTCTGCCACCCACATTCCTTTTTAAACAGCTCTTATTGGCAGCCCGTCTCTTAATTCCTAAATACTGGTTGCAATCCAGTCTCCCCTCAATAGAACAATGGAGATTAAAGGTAGACCAGATCCACCGTTTCGAAGAAATGGCCTCTTGGGAATCGAGAACCCATTTGACTTTTCTGAGAAAGTGGGCCCCATGGACAAAGTATAGATTTTCCCAGCACTAATCCTTTTTTGTCTTCCTTTCTTTCCGAAATATGGATCGCCCAACCTAAAAAGGAGCTACCCCATGGGTCATACTAATTAAACAGAGGCTAGAGACTTAACTTTTTGAGTATACTATACCTTATCCATTTATACTCCTATGATTATACTCCTATGATTATGGCAGCACTATCATTGCCAATTGCATGCCGTCTCCCCATCCAGCTGATGTATAACTATAACAAGCTATGTATCTTCCTATCTTTGGAATATAACTCTAAATTGCTTATATTAACTCATGCTCTACAAATTATTCTTGTGCTTAAGTGTATGGTACCGATTTACACCATTGTTGGTGTTATGTTACGTTGTAATTTTTTTTTCTAAGAATTCAATAAAATTCTTTTAAAATTAAAAAAAAAAAAAATAAATAAATAAATAAATAAATAATTGAAATGGGTATATATTTGTTTTTTGTTAAGTTGCCTAATAATTATGCACAGTAATAGTCACCTGCACACACAGATATCCCCCTAAAATAGCTAAAACTAAAAAAAAACTAAAAACTACTTCCAAAAAATATTTACCTTTGATATTAATGAGTTTTTTGGGTTCATTGAGAACATGGTTGTTGTTCAATAATAAAATTAATTCTCAAAAATACAACTTGCCTAATAATTCTGCACTCCCTGTACACTCACCTAAAGAATTATTAGGAACACCTGTTCTATTTCTCATTAATGCAATTATCTAGTCAACCAATCACATGGCAGTTGCTTCAATGCATTTAGGGGTGTTGTCCTGGTCAAGACAATCTCCTGAACTCCAAAGTGAATGTCAGAATGGGAAAGAAAGGTGATTTAAGCAATTTTGAGCGTGGCATGGTTGTTGGTGCCAGACGGGCCGGTCTGAGTATTTCACAATCTGCTCAGTTAGGCTACTTTCACACTACCGTTCAAAGCGGGTCCGTCTGATGTCTGCTCAGACGGATCCTCTCCTATAATGCAGACGTTTGGATCCGTTCAGAACGGATCCGTCTGCATTATAGTTGAAAAAAATTTCTAAGTGTGAAAGTAGCCTGAACGGATCCGTCCAGACTTTACATTGAAAGTCAATGGGGGACGGATCCGTTTGAAGATTGAGCCATATGATGTCATCTTCAAATGGATACGTCCCCATTGACTTACATTGTAAGTCTGGACGGATCCGCTTGCCTCCGCACGGCCAGGCGGACACCCGAACGCTGCAAGCAGCGTTCAGGTGTCCGCTTGCTGAGCGGAGCAGAGGCTGAACGCTGCCAGACTGATGCATTCTGAGCGGATCCGCATCCACTCAGAATGCATTAGGGCAGGACGGATGCGTTCGGGGCCGCTTGTGAGCCCCTTCAAACGGAGCTCACAAGCGGACACCCAAACGCAGGTGTGAAAGTAGCCTTACTGGGATTTTCACTCACAACCATTTCTAGGGTTTACAAAGAATGGTGTGAAAAGGGAAAAACATCCAGTATGTGGCAGTCCTGTGGGCAAAAATGCCTTGTTGATGCTAGAGGTCAGAGGAGAATGGGCCGACTGATTCAAGCTGATAGAAGAGCAACGTTGACTGAAATAACCACTCGTTACAACTGAGGTATGCAGCAAAGCATTTGTGAAGCCACAACATGCACAACCTTGAGGCGGATGGGCTACAACAGCAGAAGACCCCACCGGGTACCACTCATCTCCACTACAAATAGGAAAAAGAGGCTACAATTTGCACAAGCTCACCAAAATTGGACTGTTGAAGACTGGAAAAATGTTGCCTGGTCTGATGAGTCTCGATTTCTGTTGAGACATTCAAATGGTAGAGTCTGAATTTGGCATAGACAGAATGAGAACATGTATCCATCCTCTGATGGCTAATTCCAGCAGGATAATGCACCATGTCACAAAGCTCGAATCATTTCAAATTGGTTTCTTGAACATGACAATGAGTTCACTGTACTAAAATGGCCCTCACAGTCACCAGATCTCAACCCAATAGAGCATCTTTGGGATGTGGTGGAACAGGAGCTTCGTGCCCTGGATGTGCATCCCTCAAATCTCCATCAACTGCAAGATGCTATCCTATCAATATGGGCCAACATTTCTAAAGAATGCTATCAGCACCTTGTTGAATCAATGCCACGTAGAATTAAGGCAGTTGAAGGCAAAAGGGGGTCCAACACCGTATTAGTATGGTGTTCCTAATAATTCTTTAGGTGAGTGTATAAATATATATATCTGATTGGTTCACTTGTACCACTGCTTGAGAAAGGCTCTATAGCTGAGCCGAAACGTTGCGTATCCACATGGGTGAATAAAGAATATTTATTTTTATTATTGGAGTGCTGCTTGTTTTACTGTATATATATATATATATATATATATATATAAACAAATCATACAATGTATAGATGTACAGATGTATCTGTAGATTGCAGTATATTGCAGTACTGTAGATTGCGGCACCCGGAAGTGTAGCAGCACATGCATAGTTGGCATCTGCTTCAACAACAGCAGCAGTGGCTTAACTGGTAAAGTTTTGGATTCCAATACAGAAGGTCCTTGGTTCAAAACCTGGCAGAGAATATAACTAAAGTTACATATACAGGGTATCCTAAAGGCCAGTCCAGATTCAAGAAAAGAGTAAGGCAGTGATGGAAAGAGGGAGGGACTAAACTGTGACTCCATAGAGAAAGGACTCCTTATAGTGTCCCAACCATGTGGGCCCCATAGCAACTGTGTGGTCTTCCTCCATTGAGTATACGCCACTGCTATTAGCAATATATCCCACTATATGTGCAGAGTTCCGCTGCCTCCTCAAACAGCTGAACTGCAGGGGTCCCAGGTGTCGGACACACATTCATCAGATAGCAAGGATAGGTCATCAGTATAAAAAAGTTGGAAAAACCCATTAAATAATTTCAGAATGTTATTTTACTGTCCAGAAATAACCTAACTACAAAGAATAAGGATTCCTTCCACTACAAAAAATACTGCGCTGACATCAAAATACCACAAGTGATTCTAATCGTGCTGACTTCAACACTCTTGGAGGCTGACCCGAATAGAAGAAACTCATGATCTCTTTCATAGAAATTGAATACAATGACCTCTGTGGGGCTCAGAAGACCTACTCACACTAACAATGATTTCATTGACTGTCAAAGCATCTGACTATCATATGTTGATGACAACATTACTATATGCCAGGCCATGAAGAATTGATTTTGGAGTCTTAGCATATGTTTCTATATTTAAAGATCAGATCTGAAAATATGGCCTGCGGTAGCTGAATGACATAATGTTGTGTTATCAGACAAAGAAATATCAGAAAATGTGAACAAACTTCTCTTAACCATTCAAATTGATTGCATTCTATTTTTAACACATAATCAACTATCTTAAATCATAGCTCAATGTTTCTTAATTTCATTAACTTCAAAGTGTAGATGAATAATGACAGTATCTACAATGATGCTATTGTTTAATTAACTACTAGGCCTAACAGTAATGACTAAGAAAATGAGATACGTACAGTATTTTTGAAAAAGCTGAAAAAGCTATTTTTATGTTGTACATCTACAACATAAACATCTGAGAATAAAAGGGGCTCTGGAAACGTGGTCACACACTAACCAAGACAAATAATAATCTGGTTGTATCTGTTGACTGGACACAGAGTCCCATTTAATGGGTAACACTTTATGAGCAGCCATTCAAAAGCATATCTGCAATGAACATGGTATGCTCGGCTACACATTAAAAACCACCTATATTGAGATTTCCACACATGCCTGAGCCATGTGATCAAATGGAGTAATTGTTACATGGGGGGAAAAAAAATATGCACAATTAGATGGTATTGTGGAATGAACAACTCCATCACAGAATATATACATGTTCATAGTGTGTAAAGCAATATTCACAACGATATATATTTTTTTATATTACTTTTTTAGTTCTTTAAAGCAGTTGTCTGTCCAGCTTTTTTCAAAAGTTCGCCAAAGCCACTAAATGTTTAAAACTAATTAGAGGACATGTTACTGTATACTCATCACCTAAGCCCCGCTATTCCCAGCATTGATGCTCCAGTTCTCACTGCAAGTTGTAGTTTATTAGACAGCAGCTGTGATTTAGTCATATACAGCACAGGACCACTACAGCCAATCACCCGCCTCAGCGGTCTCATGCCATACAACACTGGAGCCAATAATTGGCTGCAGCAGTTAAGTGCCACATATGGCTACATAACTGCTGCAGCTGTGTAAACACAGAAACAGGTGAGAACCAGAGTGGCAGCACTTGAAACAGTGGGGTATTAAGTGGTAGGCATATGTTATTTTGTTATTTTAACATATTTAGTGGCTTTGAGAAGGTATAAAAAGTGAATGAGTCACAAGAAAATGTCCTACTGTTTAAATCATTAATTTTTTTATTTTATTTATGATGATTTTTGAATCTTTTCCATTTTTATTTTAAAGGGGTTATTCTATGATTAATGTAAAAAAAAATGTAAATATATAGATATATAGTACATGACAATCTCTTTTTCTATCAAAGCTAGAACCAGTCCTCACATGAATCCAGTGTTAGACCTAAATTTCTCAAACTGCGTGCGACATTTAATAAATTTGGTGCCAATTACTTCAACACACACTGAAGCAAAAACTGACTTCAATAGTCACTGCACATGCCCTTTCATCGGCAGCCTTTTTTAGGATGGGAGTGTTATGCTGTTGGGACAGAAGGTTTGTCCAAATGGTGCATAGATTTATATATATATATATATATATATATAAGTTTCTAAGGCCTCTTACACACAAACGTATTTTCTTTCCGTGTCCGTTCCGGGTTTTTTTTGCGGACCGTATACAGAACCATTCATTTCAATGGGTCTGCAAAAAAAACGTAAGGTACTCGGTGTGCATTCCATTTCCGTATGTCCGTATTTCCCTTCCGCAAATAGTACATGTCCTATTATTGTTCGCATTACGGACAAGGATAGTACTGTTCTATTAGGGGCAAGCTGTTCCGTTCCGCAAAATACGGAATGCATACGGACGTCATCCGTATTTTTTGCGGATCCGTTTTTTGCAAAGCCTCGTGTGCAAGAGGCCTAACACATTTGACATGATTATCATCCCTTTTAAACATAAACGTAGCTCCTCACTTCCTCATTCATCCTGTCCTCCTCCATGTTCTTGTGACCATCCCTCTTCTTTCTACATAACCTCTAGGAGGAGAGCAGGTTTGGTGGGGGGCAATGAGTAGCCATGCCCAGAGTTGCCAACCATCAAGAACTGGAGCAGTCTATAAAAATAGGTGATTTTTTTCCTGCGTCTGCGAAAAAAAATTCACGTGTCTGTGATTTTTTTTCATGCTAAGGGCTCATGCACACAAACGTATTTTCTTTCCACATCCGTTCCATTATTTTTCTCCCGGACCGTATGCGGAACCATTCACTTTAATGGGGCTGTAGAAAATACAGAAGTTACTTTGTGTGCATTCTGTTTGTCCGCATGGCCGTCACGCAAAAAAGTTGTGCATGTCCTATTATTGTCCGCAAATCACGGTCCGAGGTCCCATTCAAGTCAATGGGTCCGCTAAAAATACGGAACTCAAACGGAACACATCCGTATGTCATCCGTATTTCATCCGCATTTTGCAGATCCATACTGTAGAAATGCTATGCCCAGCCCATATTGCTCATGTGTTTCGTGATTAATAAGTTACTCTTTCTGTATACGTTCCGCAAAAAACGGATCAAATATGGAAACCATACGGATATGTTTTGTGCCATAACGGAACGGAAGAGAACTTAAATCAGAGAAAAAAAAAACAGATCAGTGAAACCGGACTGCAAAACAACAACGGTTGTGTGCATGAGCCCTAAAGGAGAGAGTGGCAGTGGCAGCATCATTACAGTCTTCTATGACTCCTCCTCCTGTCACATAAGCAGCCTTCCCCAGCACTACAGGAAAATGTGTGGACTGTCTGCTAGACGCACAGCAAATGTACTGGTCCAGCAGACAGCATTGAGCCACGCAGGGCCGTAGCTATAGGGGGTGCAGAGGTAGCAGTCGCTACTGGGCCCAGGAGCCTGAGGGGGCCCAAAAACCCTTGTGCCACATAAGACCCTGGCATTATAGAAAGTGCATGCTGGTCTATTTACACCTCTGGCTAGAGGAAAGGGGTTAGGTCAAGAATTTGGCATGAGGGGGTGCCCTTTCAATGTTTGCCTCTGGCAGCGGGAAGGTTACGTGCTACCCTGCCCCTTGCCAACAAGCACTAAGGGAATGGGGGCCCAAGCTGAACTCTTGCACCAGGGCCCGTGAGCCTTTAGCTACGCCCCTGGAGCCACATGAGGCATGGGTTGGGCACCCCTGATACAGAATTCAGCTAACAAATGAAGACAATTGGATTAAAGCTATTATATATTTTTCTTATTGTTATTGATACAATGTAGCAGGGGACAATATACCGTATGTTCCTCCTGAATGAAAATCAATCAAAGAAAGATGTAGTGACGTTTTTTTTACTGCATTGGATTTTCCCATAAATATTTTAATAAAAAAGAATGGAATTCTATTACCATAGGATAGCATTTTTAATAGCATTAATGTTCTCTAGGACCCAGGAAGAGAGATGTTTCTGAATTCCAGGGAGGTTTTTTCTCTCTAAATTAGGTAGAGCTATTCTCAATATGCAAATGTAAAAATGCTATTAAAAGGTTGAGCACACAAAAATAATTGTCTAATTTCGTTGTACCCTGTTAAGGTAGATGGTTAGCTACAGCCTTTTAGCAAAGAAAATGAAGGTGTTATACCACAGTCTCAATAGTATGATCTCAGGTCCTAACTGGCAATAAAATTATAGCAGTATAGGAGTCGTGATAAACGTTTTAAAAGGGGTTTATAATGCCTGTTTGCACTGTTTTTATAAGTGCAGTACTCAAAGGAGAAGTAAAACCACTGGCATAAATCGAGTAATGGCATAATAGGCATAAAACAAGGTCAAAATATTTCTGTCTGGAACTGGTTTGTTCCAAAATGGCAACAGTCGTGAATATCATATATCTGTAGAATATATCCTTAATTTTATTTGCATATTTGCCTCTTTTTAACCCCTTCAGGACCCAGTCATTTTTCACAGAAAGAACCCAGCCTAATTTTGCAAATCTGATGTGTCACTTTATGTGGTAATAGCGATGAAATGTTTTCAGGGGCAGACTGGGAACTTAAAGAGACCCTAGAAAAAATAAATAAAAGTGGCCCCATGTTGTAGATGGGTCCAAATTGACAGAAGGCATGGCCAATACAAGAAGGCAGGGCCAACATACGTGGGCCGAGCCAGCAATACTGTAGTGCAATGCAAAATACTACCCCAACTGAACCAAATTGTTTGCATAATATTCACAATAAATTCGCGAATTCTAGAATTTGCTATCTCGTCATAATTTTCACAAATCGGCACTAATGATGCGCATATTTTTAGTTTTTTTCGCAATACATGCAACTTCACATTTTATCAGGTCTGAGTCGATATTACTGATTGGTGCACTAAGTATTGTTGTGACATCACAGCTCTATGTCTGTAGCATGTATGTATGGACAGCAGAGGAACAGTAATTCCTATCACACTACCTAACACCCTGCACTGGAACCTATCAGCTACACTATATCACTATCTAACCTACACTGACTATCTCCTACTAACTATCTGTATTATATACATGAGCTAACTAACTATCTAATGTAATTGGATAAGGAATAGGATCCAGATGAAACTTTCCTATTGGTTGCTAGGCATGTTGCTAAGCTCAGACAAAGACATTGCAGCCTTCTCATTGGCCCTCAAAATTATTTTTTTTTGTTCATGGTAATGCAAACGGATCCGTTCTGAACGGATACAAACGTTTGCATTATAGGTGCGGATCCGTCTGTGCAGATACTAGATGGATCTGCAGCTAACGCAGGTGTGAAAGTAGCCTAAAGAATAAGGACCTATAGTTTGAAAAAAAATACTTTAAAAAAATGTTTGTACAGTTTCCCCCAAATAAAACAAAAAAAAATGATAAGGCCCTATGTGTCAAGTGAAAAAATTTTTCAAAAATTTATTTTGGTAGTCCCAACACAAAAAAGTTACAACCGTTCGAACCACCACGTGTGCTAAATCACAAAAGAAAGTATTTGTTCAGATCTGGTTATTAAAGTGTTAGGCCTCTTTTACACTACCGTGTTTTGCGGTCCGTTTTTCACGGATCCGTTGGTAATTTTTTTGTTTCCATTGTGTTTCTGTTTCGGATCCGTTTTTCCGTATGGCATATACAGTATACAGTAATTACATAGAACAAATTGGGCTGGGCATAACATTTTCAATAGATGGTTCCGCAAAAAACGGAACGTATACGGAAGACATACGGATGCATTTCCGTATGTATTCCGTTTTTTTGCGGACCCATTGACTTTAATGGAGCCACGAAACGTGATTTGCGGCCAAATATAGGACATGTTCTATCTTTGCACGGAACGGAGATAAAGAAACGGAATGCATATGGAGTACATTCCGTTTTTTGGCGTACCCATTGAAATCAATGGTTCCGTATACGGACTGTATACGGAACGCAAAAAACGGCCCGCAAAACGGAAAAAAAAAGGTAGTGTGAAAGAGGCCTTAACCAATAAGCGCTTTCCCCACTAGTAAGGGAAAATGATTACTGGTTATTGCATGGTGCCTGTAATTGGCAGGAGGTGGTAATAACCAGTGAGCGCCATCCTCTGCAGTGAAGGAAATTGCTGATTTATGAATAGGAGGCAGGAGGGAAATGTCGTCACTTTTTCTGTAAAAATGACTTTTAACAAGTTCATGCAGCATGGCCCCTGAACCAGAAGATTCATACTTACCTGCTCCATGCCACCCTTGCCCCCTCTGCCTCCATCTTCCGGTTTCTGCACTTTTACACCTGTCAGTGCATGGTCATGGTCACATACACCTCTCCAGTCAATGACTGGCTGCAGCAGTGACACTCTGCTTGTGGCCACATCATTGCTGAAGCCAGTCATTGGGTGGAGAGGTGCATGTGACCATTAGTGTTGATCCCGAATATTCGAATTTCGCATTTTTATCGCGAATATAGGTACTTCGAAAATTAGCGAATATTTCGAATATAGTTACATATATTCGTAATTTTGAATATTCGAATTTTTCCAATTTTTTTTTATATATATATATTTTTTTTATCAGTACACATGATCCCTCACTGCTTCTAGCTTGTGGGCCAATAAGAAGGCTGCAATATACTTGACTTTAGGAGTAGTAGTGTTTGCGAATTTTGCTCTATATTAGTTTTTTTTTAATATTCGCAATATTGCTATATATTCTTGTTTTAGAATATTACGAATATTCGAAAAAACGAAGTTATAGCACTATAGAGAATATTCGAAAAAAATCGAATATAGAGCAATTTAGCTAATATAGTGTTATAATCTTCTTTGTCTAATAGTTGTAAGTTGAAAATTTCTCAATAAAAAATTTGAATCCGAAAATTCGCATATTACACAATCATTACCTTTCCGATTTTTCGAGTAAAAAAAAAAATTGCGAATTTTCGAATTTGCGACGAATATTCTACTAAATATTCGCGAATTCGAATATGACCCCTGCCGCACATCACTAGTGACCATGGCCATGCACTGCCAAGTAAAAACAGCACAGGGAGCCGGTAAGTATAACTCTTCTGTTTCAGGGGACATGCAGCAAGAACTTTAAAAAATTTTTTTTTTTACTGTGAAATCACTTTAAGCCCCTATTGCACTGCAAGATATTCAGGTCAATTACTGTGAACAAGTGTTTATAAGAGCGCTCATTCATGATAACAGGCTGGTATAATCGTGCCGTACATCTTTGTGCAATCAGACTGTTATAGCTAGAGATGAGCAAATTTTTCCAAAATTCGATTCGGCCGCTTCGCCGAATTTTTCAGAAAAATTTGCTTCGATCCGAATTTATTCGCAGCAAAGAGCATTAAAAAATGTCTATTTCCTGGCTGCTGAGAGCCTTTATAGTTGTAGTAACATGCTTTGGTAGTGAAATAAGGCTACTTTCACACTTGCGTTAGGAGCGTATCCGTCTGGTGTCTGCACAGACGGATCCGCTCCTATAATGCAAACGCTTGCATCCGTTCAGAACGGATCCGTTTGCATAACTGTTTATTTCAGATCTGATTTTTCACTTCGGAAAACTCAGATCCGACAGTATATTCTAAACACAGAAGCGTTCCCATGGTGATGGGGACGCTTCAAGTTAGAATATACTGAGAACTGTGTACATGACTGCCCCCTGCTGCGTGGCAGATGCTGCCAGGCAGCAGGGGGCAGACCCCCCCCCTCCTGTATTTAACTTATTGGTGGCCAGTGCGGGCCCCCCCTCCCTCCCCAGTATTAATTGTAACCAGTGCGGCCCCCCTCCCTCTATATTCATAGGTGGCCAGTGCGGATTCCCAGTAATATGACCAGTGCGGCCTCCCCCTCCCTCCCTCCCCAGTATTAAATATGACCAGTGCGGCCTCCCCCTCCCTCCCCAGTATTAAATATGACCAGTGAGGCCTCCCCCTCCCTCTATATTCATTGGTGGCCCGGCCAGTGCGGATTCCAAGTATTGTGACCACCAGTGCGGCCTCCCCTCTTCCCCCCCTCTAATTAAAATCACCCCCCCCCCATCATTGGTGGCAGCGGAGAGTACCGATCGGAGTCCCAGTTTAAATCGCTGGGGCTCCGATCGGTTACCATGGCAGCCAAGACGCTATTGCAGTCTTGGCTGCCATGGTTACTTAGCAACAAATAGAAGCATTATACTTACCTGAAGAGCTGCGATGTCTGTGTCCGGCCGGGAGCTCCTCCTACTGGTAAGTGAAAGGTCTGTGCGGCGCATTGCCTATAGCACAGACCTTTCACTTACCAGTAGGAGGATCTCCCGGCCGGACACAGACATCGCAGCTCTTCAGGTAAGTATAATGCTTCTATTTGTTGCTAAGTAACCATGGCAGCCAAGACTGCAATAGCGTCTTGGCTGCCATGGTTAACCGATCGGAGCCCCAGCGTTTTAAACTGGGACTCCGATCGGTACTCTCCGCTGCCACCAATGATGGGGGGGAGTGATTTTAATTAGGGGGGGGGGAGAGGGGAGGCCGCACTGGTCACAATACTTGGAATCCGCACTGGCCGGGCCACCAATGAATATAGAGGGAGGGGGAGGCCGCACTGGTCATATTTAATACTGGGGAGGGAGGGAGGGGGAGGCCGCACTGGTCATATTTAATACTGGGGAGGGAGGGAGGGAGGGGGAGGCCGCACTGGTCATATTACTGGGAATCCGCACTGGCCACTGATGAATATAGAGGGAGGGGGGCCGCACTGGTTACAATTAATACTGGTGAGGGAGGGGGGGCCGCACTGGCCACCAATAAGTTAAATACAGGAGGGGGGGGTCTGCCCCCTGCTGCCTGGCAGCATCTGTACACAGTTCTCAGTATATTCTAACTTGAAGCGTCCCCATCACCATGGGAACGCCTCTGTGTTAGAATATACTGTCGGATCTGAGTTTCACGATGCAACTCAAATCTGATGGTATATTCTAACATAGAGGCGTTCCCATGGTGATGGGGACGCTTCAAGTTAAAATATACCATCGGATTGGAGAAAACTCCGATCTGATGGTATATTAATAGGGACTCCTGACTTTACATTGAAAGTCAATGGGGACGGATCCGTTTGCCTCCGCACGGCCAGGCGGACACGAAAACGCTGCAAGCTGCGTTCGGGTATCCGCTTGCTGAGCGGAGGCCAAACGGTGCCAAACTGATGCATTCTGAGCGGATCCGCATCCACTCAGAATGCATTGGGGCAGTACGGATCCGTTCGGGGCCGCTTGTGAGAGCCTTCAAACGGAACTCACAAGCGGAGCCCCGAACGCTAGTGTGAAAGTAGCCTAATACTGTGAGTCCGTACGACATGCAGATGACAGGCTTCGCTCTTAGGGCTCGTTCACACGAACGTGTGCTGCCCGTTGCCGTATTGCGGACCGCATTTGTGGATCCGCAATACACAGGCACCGTTTCATGTGCATTCCGCACCATGGATGCGGACCCATTTATGGATCTAAAACAGAGATGACATGTGAATGGAATATTTGCATGTTTTCTGTGTTTTGTACCCACTCCTGCTTTTGGCTACCAAATCATAATCCAATTCTGATGGGACCATACAGGCCTTAAAGCTGCTACACAGATAGGATCCATTGTGCGTCTTATGTTTCCTTCCTTCTGACAGATCAGAAGAAGTGTCAAATAAATGAGCATGTCAGCCAGGCCGAAAACCAAAAAAGTGTACCAGTCATGAAGTGGGGAAGGTGGGAACAGCATGAGACGTCCACAGAGTGGACCTATGACATAGTGGTGAGGTGAAAGCAGCATGAGGAGACCACAAAGTGGCCAAATGACAGGGTCTGGAGGTGGAAGCAGTATGAGGAGGCCACTGAGTGGCACAATGACCGAGTCTGCAGGTGACGGAAGCATGAGGAGACCACAGAGTGGCACAATGACAAAGTCTGGAGGTGGCAGAAGCATGAGGAGACCACAGAGCGGCACAATGACAGAGTCTGGAGGTGGCAGCAGCATGAGGAGACCACAGAGAGGCACAATGACAGAGTCTGGAGATGGCAGCACAATGAGGAGACCACAGAGCGGCACAATGACAGAGGCTGGAGATGGCAGCAGCATGAGGAGACCACATAGTGGCACAATGACAGAGTTTGGAGGTGGCGGCAGCATCAGGAGGCCACAGAGTGGCAAGGTGATATACTGTGGAGGTGGGTGGCAATACCAGTACCAGCTGAAGATGGTGGGTGAAAGAAGGAGCACTTGGCATCAGATGTGTGGCATCAGGTGGGTGGCAGCATCAGAATAGTAGCTGAGGCAGGTAGCCAGAAGAAACCGTTCTCTTTTGTCAAATTGTTGGTGTGGCACCATGGATGATCTAGTCTGATGCATCAGGCATTGGTGTGTGGAAATCCTGCCTGATCCACGCCTGATTCATCTTGATGCAGTGTCCCACTATGTGCTATATATGTGGGCACTTTAAACTCTTGCTAAATGTCACATCAAATGTATTGTGGTATCATGCTGTAATTCCCTTTAACAGGCTGGCAGTGTCATTTACCTTTATTCGCCCCTAGGTGTTGCTGTCACCACTTTATACACTTTATATAAATAAAGATTTTTCGACATATCACTGCAGTGCTGAACGCTGAATGAAATTTGTTTTTCCACCGAAATAATTCACAAAAGATTTGACCGCATATATTGTAAGTGCAGCGCTGAACGCTGAATACAATATTTTTTTCCACCGAAATAAGTCACAAAAGATTTTACTGCATATACCTTGTAGGAAGGAACAAGGGGCCATCATTGATGGTCGGTACGTGTCACTAAGGTTCCTGGCCTTGGTGAGGTAAGAGCTGTTTTTTTTCTTGAAGTGTCAGTATTGCAGATTGCAGTCTGACACTTCAGCTGGTTAGTATGGCTGTAAAGCTGATCCATGATGGCTCTTACTGGGAGTAGCCAAATTGCTGGGTGGGTGGTTTCTCCCCACGTTCCAGGCCGGGTCTTGGGAGGTTTATAGAAAGCAGTCAGCACTGTGAGGTGTGTGAATTATCCTCCATCACACAGTGAAGCTGTGGAGTCTCTGTGTTTTGGGATCTGAACATGTGTGCCGTGCAAAAGGGCTGAGAGACGCATGCTGGAATACAGGCCCCTAAAGCCTGCTGGGGACCGCTGATGAAAAACTGCTAACAAGGTGAATGTTTGTGTTCTGTGGACTTTCCATGGTGTGAACGAACACCAAGACTGCGAACTGTAATTTTGTTTTGCCTTCTGTGTGAATAAACACTGAACTATTTAAGTTAAAGGGAGTCTGTCACCTCCATATGGCCATATACAGTGCTTACATGGCTCTGTGGCACACCTATACAGGATTGTAACGGTACCTTTGTTTTTTTCTTTAGACTTGCACAAGCAGGAAAAACGACGTTTAATTCATATGCAAATGAGCACTCGCAAGTGCCTAGGGGCGGCGTTCAGTGTGTAGGTGCCTAGGCTGCTCTGCCTTCTTTTCACTTTACTCCTCCCCAGTCTCTGCCTTTGCCCACCCTCCAAGTCTCTTGCCTCATCGATAGGTCAGGCCAAGGGCATGTGCACTAGGTGAAGCGATGAAGTGCCCACAATGTGCATCACCGTGCGCATGCCCCAGCCCAGCGAAGCAGTGCACAGGTGTGGGATCTTGGCCGGACCTAGTGATGACGTAAAGGACTTTTTTGGGCGGCGACTGGTGTATCACGCCAGTAGAAATTATTTGTTCCAATAACACTTGTTCCTCTATATACCTGCAGTATCGCAGCAGAACCGCACACAACTGCTGCACAATACAAATGCACTATAATATACTTTCTAACATAGAAAGTATATTATAACATTGTACAAGGAAGGCAATCCATTAGAATATACATAAAGATAAAACGTAACCTTTAATAATGTTACTATGAGGTTCCATTCACACGTCCGTAAGTGTTTTGCAGATCCGCAAAACACGGACACCGGCAATGTGCATTCCGCAATTTGCGGACCGCTCATTGCCGGCACTATAATAGAAAATGCCTAATCTTGTCTGCAATTGCGAACAAGAATAGGACATGTTCCATTTTTTTGCGGAAACGGAAGCACGTATGCGGAAGTGCGGATCCGCAAATGTGGATTCGGATCCGCAAATGCGGTTGCGGACAGCACATTCCGGCCCCATTGAAAATGAATGGGGCTGCACCCGTTTCCCCCAAAATTGCAGAACGGATGCGGACCAATTTTGCGGACGTGTGGATGGAAAAGATGAAAATAAATGAAAATAAATTAAATTATTAAAGTTAAGCAAAAAGCATAGATGTGATAGGCAATAACAAGTGCTTGGCGGCACTAAATCAGGTGCTCGGCGGCACCAAATCAAAAACCATATGTCCTACCACAAACCGGGGGGTTCCAGTGCACATCCATGAATCCCGGAGGGAAAGCAAAAAACATCTATCCCTGGGCTAGATGATGATGTTGTATTAAAGGACAGGATGGGCAAAGAACTGTCCCTGATATTGCCCTACAGGGGGGTGCTATTCTGGCCCTGATAGCCTAACCACAGACAACCCTCCCTGATAAGAGCGACCCCGTCCGGAATCTTACCCTATATAAAAATGGCCCTAGTAAGCCCCTAGCCCCTAGGACCCTGACTTCCAGGTGATCACTATATAGATCTATGTGTTTTTGACTCATTATAAAAGTATATTATAAGTATATCGCACCCCTCTGTGTATCACACCTATCGATAGCACACCTATACCAGTCCTTAAAATGACTTTTGTTGCCCTTTTAGCAGGCGTTTAATGTCCCTAACAGCCTGTCCCTGCTCCACACAGCAACCTGTCCCAACACTGGCAAAACACTGAATGTAAAATGGCAGCCAGATCAGGTTTATTTATAAGGTAGGGGGTATGTCCATGTGCTGAAACGTCTCAATTGGCTGTCCTGTACCACCTGATGGATGTGTCATGGGTCAAAGTTCTTCACAATGTAAAAGAATATGGCGGGCGCGAATATCTCCATATGTTCGCATGTTCGGCGAATCGCGAACACGCAAAGTTCGCCGCGAAACGACCGCCAGGCGAACCGCAAGGCCATCTCTAGTGGGGAACAGCCACCCACCCTGCTCTTTGGCTGCTCCCAATAAGAACCGGCCCGGATCGGCTTTTCAGCCACACTAAGCAAAACAGTGTCAGCAAGCACTATCTGCCGCTGACACACAAAATTACCGGTTCGTATCTCACCGAGGCCAGGAACCTCGGTGACACGTACCTTCTGTCAATTTCGGACCCTTGCGCCTTCCTACATACCTCTCCCCTTTGTTCAACCCTGAGGGGGTGAACACACGCCAGACAGTGTACTCAGGACAGGGCATCCGCGTTTCCCTGTAACCGGCCTGCCCTGTGTTCTACTGTGAACTTAAAGTTTTGCAGAGACAAGAACCACCTGGTGACCCGAGCATTCCTCTCTTTGGCCTGGCTCATCCACTTGAAAGGGGAGTGGTTGGTCACCAGACGGAACTTCCTCCCCAACAGATAATGACGGAGAGACTCGAGTGCCCACTTGATGGCCAGGCACTCTCTTTCCACTATACTGTACCAGGTCTCCGCTGGAGTGAGCTTACGGCTGACGAAGACAACGGGATGCTCCTCCCGGTTGACTTACTGAGACAGTACTGCACCAAGGCCTACTTCGGAGGCATCAGTCTGTACCATAAATTCCCTCTTGAAGTCGGGCGTCACCAAAACCGGAGACCCACACAGGGCCGACTTCAAAGCGGAGAAAGCCTCTTCCAACTGGTCATTTCAGCAGACTATCACTGACTTCCGTCCCTTTAAGATCCCTGTCAACGGAGCCGCTAAAGTGGCAAAATGGGGGACAAACCTCATGTAATAGCCCACCATTCCCAGAAATGACTTTACTTGTCTAGAGGTGGCAGGTCGGGGCCAATTCCATATCACCTCTATTTTGCTTACTTGGGGTTTGATGAATCCACGCACAATGACATACCCAAGGTATTTAGTCTCCTCTAACCGTATCGCACATTTCTTTGGGTTAGCTGTTAGTCCCGCCTTTCGAAGGGAGTCCACTACGGCCTGTACTTTGGGCAGGTGACTTTCCCAGTCGGTACTGTGAATGATAATATCATCCAGGTAAGAGGAGGCGTACCGCCGATGTGGACGAAGTACAATATCCATTAGACACTAGAAAGTGGCGAGGGCGCCATGCAGGCCAAAGGGTAACACCTTATATTGGTACAGCCCCTCTGGTGTAATGAAGGCAGTTTTCTCTTTGGCAGCCTCCATCAAGGGTGCCTGCCAGTACCCTTTGGTGAGGTCCAAAACAGAAAAATACCTGGCTTGGCCTAACCTCTCAATAAGTTCATCTACCCGAGGCATGGGATATGCATAGAACTTAGATATTTAGTTTAATTTCCGAAAATCGTTACAAAATCGTAACGTCCCATCTGGCTTGGGAATTAAGACTATAGGACTGGCCCACTCACTTTTAGACTCCTCAATGACGTCAAGTCGCAACATGAGCTGCACTTTCTCCGAG
Organism: Bufo bufo; assembly: GCF_905171765.1. Classification (NCBI taxonomy): domain Eukaryota; kingdom Metazoa; phylum Chordata; class Amphibia; order Anura; family Bufonidae; genus Bufo; species Bufo bufo. The sequence goes on along the minus strand of NC_053393.1, from coordinate 392,176,243 downwards.
ATGGCTTTTCGCCGAGCCTCGGGTACCCGGTATGGCTTTAACTGGACTTTTGCCTGAGGCTCAGTGACAATGTCATGTTGGATTACGGAAATCCGTGTTCCGGCTAACGAACTCCCTGGTTTCCTGAGCCTGTTTAGAGGAGAGGCTGTCAGCACTTTTTATTGTGGCAACCGCTATCTTCACATCAGACAGAGGAGCCGGAACCTCTTGCCCCAGAAAGCCAGGCCGCGGGCTGTCTTCCGTACAGGTTTCCCTATCCTTCCAAGGTTTTAGTAAATTAACATGGTAAACCTGCTCCGGTTTTGGGCTCCCCGGTTGGTGTACTTTGTAATTTACCTCTTCAATTTTTTAACGTATCTCGTAGGGCCCCTGCCACCTGGCTAGGAACTTACTGTCCACGGTCGGCACCAGAACCAAAACCCGATCACCCGAGTTAAAGATCCGTACCCGGGCCTGCCGATTATAGATCCGACTCTGGGCTAGCTGAGCGGCCTGCATATGCTCCCTGACAAGAGGCAAAATGGTCTCTATCCGTTGTTGAATTTTGGTAACATATTCAAGGACGCTTTTATGTGGAGTGGGTTGTTGTTCCCATGCCTCTTTGGCTACATCTAACAAACCATGAGGATGTCTGCCATATAGCAATTCGAAGGGAGAGAACCCAGTAGAGGCCTGGGGAACCTCTCGCACTGCGAACATGAGATAGGGCAGAAGAAAGTCCCAATCCTTTCCATCTTTGGACACCACCCTTTTTAACATGGTTTTTAGAGTTTTGTTAAACCTTTCAACCAGTCCGTCCGTTTGTGGATGGTACACGGACATCCGTAACTGTTTAATGCGCAGTAACTTACAGAGTTCCCTCATGACCTTGGACATAAAAGGGGTCCCTTGGTCAGTCAAGACCTCTTTAGGTTACCCCACTCGGAAGAACATTTCCATTAGCTCTTTAGCTATAAGTCTCGCCGATGTATGTCTCAGTGGCACTGCCTCTGGGTACCGTGTGGCTTAATCAAGGACAACCAAGATGTGTTGATGTCCACTAGCGGACTTCAGTACTGGGCCTACTAGGTCCATAGCGATTCGCTCAAACGGTACCTTGATGATCGGGAGAGGCACCAAGGGACTGCGAAAAAGGTGCTGGGGGCTAGTTGCCTGGCAGGTCGGGCAAGACTTACAGGTATGTTTCTATGTCATATATGGGTGTCATCTTAGGGATCGCTGCACGGACTGCTTTTCGGGTATCGTGGACGCTTGGGGTTGCTCCTGTTGTTTGCAAAGCCATCACGTGTTGTAGCAGCAACTATTTGGTCTCTTGCTGCTGCTTATTAGCCTCGCCTTGCTGCAGGTTGGTCTCTCGCTGCTGCAGATTAGCCTCCATGATGGCCTTCTAAACAGCGTCCATTTTGTCACGTGACACAGGTTTAAATCTAGCAGGTTTGATAAACGACATACACCCATGTGCAAACCAAAAATAATTTGGCGATCACACCAGCCTCACTGCGCTTGCCCACATCCTCCACCAATTGTAGGGATTTGAAAATGCTCTGGTAGGCAGGGTAAGTGGACGCAATACAATACAGAGGCAAGGCCACGGTTGAAAAAACAAAAGTCCAGTGTTTATTCACACAGAGAAGGCAGAAAACAAAAACAATGCTTTACAGGGTCCTGGTGTTCATACAGCAAGAGTTCCCAAAATAACATAAATCACCTGGCAGACCACAGCAGGCTTTAGGGCGGCTGACTCCCAGCAAGTGGCTCTCATGCAGCTCTCAGCATTGCAGATCTCCTCAGCTTCCAAAAACACAGAGCTCCCACATCTCCACTATCACTTGGAGGATCATACCACCCAGCTTAGCTGCTGGCTGGATTTTTAAACCCAGCCCAAAACCTGGCCTGGACGTGGGGAACAGTCACCCACCCTGCTCTTTGGCTGCTCCCAATAAGAACCGGCCCGGATTTGCTTTACAGCCATATTAAGTAAAACAGTGTCAGCGAGCACTAGCTGCCGCTGACACACAAAATTACCGGTTCTTATCTCACCGAGGCCAGGAACCTCGGTGACACGTACCTTCCGTCAATGACGGACCCTTGCAACTTCCTACACCACCAAAATACTTCAATAAAGATTTTACCACATATAACCGAGCACGGAGATGGAAAGGGTCTTCGGGTTCCCCCCCCCCCCCCCCCCCCCCGCACTATATGGATGTCTCAGAAATGAACCGCTGCTCCTGACAGCAACTCCTGGGAAGGTCATGGAGCGTCCCGGTCATCCGGCATCTATTCGCTCCGCTGAAGGATTATTTTGAAAGCCCCCACACTGCAGATTTATCATGGAGACATCATGGAGATTTTACCGCATATAACCGCCATGCTGACCGCTGAATAAATTTTGTTTTTCGACCGAAATACTTCAATAAAAATTTTACCACATATAACTGCCGCACTGACTGACTGCTACTGCCACTTCTTCCGTGAACCCATGCACCACTACTTCCCGGGTAGGTACGCTGCTGTGAAACAGAAGCTCTACCCCAGGCACATTTGGCTCCCGACCTCCCACTGCTGCCAGCCTGCTGAATCCTAGCCATGCTTTCAACACATACAACAGCTAATGTGAACTGAAAATGTATTTTTCTGTTTGTACTGAAATAGGCCACTAAATGCTTTCAACACATATAACCGCCGCCGACGTGTACTGAGAATGCATTTTTCTGTTTCTACTGAAATCGGCCACTAAACACTTTCAACACATATAACCGCCACCGACATGAACTGAGAATGTATTATTCTTTTTGTACTGAAATAGGCCACTAAACGCTTTCAAGACATATAACCGCCACCGACGTGAACTGAGAATGTATTTTTATTTTTGCACTGAAATGCAAAATAACACATATAACCGCTGCACTGACTTCCTGGGTAGGTAGGATGCTGCGAAGCAGGTGCTCTACCCTGGGCACGTTTGGCTCCCGACCTCCCACTGCTGCCAACCTGCTGACTCCCACGCACGCCGTGGATCTGAAATTCCCTCAGACACAGCATTAAAGTGCACCAAAATTGGGCCGAAACGTTGTAATAAATGTAAGAAATGTACCACTGGTGTTGAAATCTGAACCAATAAAAGCTGAACTATTGAATAACACTCCTTTGGTGTGCTGTCTCAAACTCAATAGGAACCCTGCTGACTCCCAGCCATGCTTTCAACACATATAACCGCCGACGCGAACTGAGAATATATTTTTCTTTTGTACTGAAATAGTCCAGTAAACGCTTTCAGCAGAAATAAATGCACCAGTAAAGTGCGTATATTTTTTTTCTTTCTGTACTGAAATAGACCACTGAACACTTTTGCCACAAATAGGTGCACCAGTGAAATGCGTATATACCGTATGTTCCGCCCCATAAGATGCAATTTTTTTGGCTGACATGGGGGTATGATGGCTGACAATGGGGGTATGATGGCTGACAATGGGGGTATGATGGCTGACAATGGGGGCTGATGGCTGACATGGGGGCATGATGGGTGACATGGGGGCATGATGGGTGACATGGGGGCATGATGGCTGACATGGGGGCATGATGGCTGACATGGGTGCATGATGGCTGTCATGGGGGTCTGATGGCTGCCATGGGGGGCTGATGGCTGAAATGGGCTGATCTGAGGCATTGGGGGCCTGATCTGAGGTCTGATTAACATTGGGGGTCTGATTGGGGCTGTGAGCTGAGGTCTGATTAACATTGGGGGTCTGATTGCTGGTCTGACCTGAGGTGTAATGGAAAAATATTTTTTTTATTATTATCCTCCTCTAAAACCTAGGTGCGTATTATGGGCCGGTGCATCTTATAGGGCGAAAAATATGGTATTTTTCTTTTTTTACTGTAATATGCCCCTATATGCTTTCAACATAAATAACTGCAGAAGTGAACTGAGCATATATATATTTTTTTTACTGTAATACGCCCCTATACGCTTTCAACAGAAATAACTGCAGAAGTGAACTGAGAATATATTTTTCTTGTTGGACTGAAATAGGCCACTATACGCTTTCACCAGAATTAACTGCAGAAATGCACTGAGAATATATTTTTCTTGTTGTACTGGAATACGACCCTATACGCTTTGACCAGAAAAAAACTTAATGAGTTAAGTGCATATACACTCACCTAAAGAATTATTAGGAACACCATACTAATACGGTGTTGGACCCCCTTTTGCCTTCAGAACTGCCTAATTCTACGTGGCATTGATTCCACAAGGTGCTGATAGCATTCTTTAGAAATGTTGGCCCATATTGATAGGATAGCATCTTGCAGCTGATGGAGATTTGAGGGATGCACATCCAGGGCACGAAGCTCCCGTTCCACCACATCCCAAAGATGCTCTATTGGGTTGAGATCTGGTGACTGTGGGGGCCATTTTAGTACAGTGAACTCATTGTCATGTTCAAGAAACCAATTTGAAATGATTCGAGCTTTGTGACATGGTGCATTATCCTGCTGGAAGTAGCCATAAGAGGATTGATACATGTTCTCATTCTGTTTACGCCAAATTCGGACTCTACCATTTGAATGTCTCAACAGAAATCGAGACTCATCAGACCAGGCAACATTTTTCCAGTCTTCAACAGTCCAATTTTGGTGAGCTCGTGTAAATTGTAGCCTCTTTTTCCTATTTGTAGTGGAGATGAGTGGTACCCGGTGAGGTCTTCTGCTGTTGTAGCCCATCCGCCTCAAGGTTGTGCGTGTTGTGGCTTCACAAATGCTTTGATGCATACCTCAGTTGTAATGAGTGGTTATTTCAGTCAACGTTGCTCTTCTATCAGCTTGAATCAGTCGGCCCATTCTCCTCTGACCTCTAGCATCCACAAGGCATTTTTGCCCACAGGACTGCCGCATACTGGATGTTTTTCCCTTTTCACACCATTCTTTGTAAATCCTAGAAATGGTTGTGCGTGAAAATCCCAGTAACTGAGCAGATTGTGAAATACTCAGACCGGCCCGTCTGGCACCAACAACCATGCCACGCTCAAAATTGCTTAAATCACCTTACTTTCCCATTCTGACATTCAGTTTGGAGTTCAGGAGATTGTCTTGACCAGGACCACACCCCTAAATGCATTGAAGCAACTGCCATGTGATTGGTTGACTAGATAATTGCATTAATGAGAAATAGAACAGGAGTTCCTAATAATTCTTTAGGTGAGTGTATATTTTTCTTGTAGTACAGAAATACGCCCCTATACGCTTTCACCAGAAATAACTGCAGAAGTGAAATGCGTATATATTTTTCTTGTAGTACTGATATAAGATACTAAAGATACTACAGTAAGATATAAGCCACTAAAGGCTTTTCAACATAGCACTTGCAGCCCAATAACAAATAGCTGGAATGACAGAGCTGTCTAATGGCTATTTGGATTACCAAATTATCTTTCCCTGCACTTGTAAATCGCTTTCCTATCAATGTCCCTAGCGCCTTCTGACATCTCTCGTTGCACTAAGATGCATTTATAAATCATTTTTTCTGTCTTTTTTTCCCCACAATGAGATTTTTCCAATTGCTGTCCTTAGTGCTTTCACACATCTGTCCCTGCACTCTGAACGCTGAAAAATGGCAGAATCTAAAATGGCTGCCATATTTATAGGGCTGTGACATCACAGCGCTGGCTGGCTGCTGATTGGCTGCATGCATTCCTTGTCCCAAGTCCTCAGTCCTTACACTTGTAGCCTCCATTTTAGTAAAATTGCGATTCGTTACCACGAAGCGCAAGGGAATTTGCATTCCTTGTGAATAAAATTTTTCCTGAAATTCGTATCGAATTCCACTTCATCAGCTTTGATTCGCTCATCTCTAGTGATAGCGATCATTCCTCCCCAGTCACTATACACAGCCTGTGTAATAGGCTGATGCAAATGAGTGCCAATCAACATTTTTTGCAGCCCCTTGAAATAGAGCAATGTGACAATGCTGACCTCAGACCAAAAAAGGTTGTGCACCCCTGGCTTACATAATAGAAACCACCCATTGATTGTGGCCACTGAGGAAGAAGTCAGTCTTAGGCCCCTTGCAGACGAGCATGTCCGGATGCGTTCCGGGTGCATTGCGGCAAACCGCGCGAGTAGGTACGCAATTGCAGTCAGTTTTGACTGCGATTGCGTTCCGTTGTTCAGTTTTTATCGAGCGGGTGCAATGCGTTTTCACGCGCGTGATAAAAAACTGAATGTGGCACCCAGACCCGAACTTCTTCACTGAAGTTTAGGTTTGGGTTCAAGGTTGTGTAGATGTAATTATTTTCCCTTATAACATGGTTATAAGGGAAAATATTAGCATTCTTTAATACAGAATTCTTAGTACAAGGTCAATTGAGGGTTAAAAGATATAAAAAAAATTAACTCACCTCCTCCAATTGATCGCGTAGCTGCCGGTCTCCTGTTCTTTCTTCAGGACCTGTCAAAGGACCTGTGGTGACGTCACTGAGCTCATCACATGGTCCAAACACATGGTCTATCACCACGGTGATGGACTATGTGATTGGACCATGTTATGTGATGTCACCACAGGTCCTTTAGCCGGAAGCTCATGATTAAAGAAGTAAGAAGAGATCGGCAACTACGCGTTCAAGAGGAGAATTTATTTTTATTTTTTAACCCTCAATTGACCTTCTACTAAGCATTCTGTATTAAAGAATGCTATTATTTTCCCTTATAACCATGTTATAAGGGGAAATAACACAGTGAATAGACTGTCATTTTAGCAACCATGCGTGAAAATCGCACTGCATCTGGACTTATTTGCAGATGCTTGCGATTTTCACGCAGCCCCATTCACTTCTATGGGGACTGCGTTGCGTGATAAATGCACAATATAGTGCATGCTGCGATTTTCACGCAACGCACAAGTGATGCATGAAAATCACCGCTCATGTGCACAGACCCATAGAAATGAATGGGTCCGGATTCAGTGCGGGTGCAATGCGTTCACCTAACGCATTGCACCCGTGCGAAAATCTCGCCCGTGTGAAAGGGGCCTTAGGCCTCTTTCACACGGGCGAGATTTCCGCGTGGGTGCAATGCGTGAGGTGAACCCATTGCACCCACACTGAATCCGGACCCATTCACTCCAATGGGGCTGTGCAGATGAGCGGTGATTTTCATGCATCACTTGTGCATTGCGTGAAAATTGCAGCATGCTCTATATTGTGCGTTTTCCACGCAAAGCAGGCCCTATAGAAGTGAATGGGGCTGCGTGGAAAAAGGCAAGCATCCGCAAGCAAGTGCGGATGTGGTGCGATTTTCACACACGGTTGCTAGGAGACGATCGGGATGGAGACCCGATCATTATTATTTTCCCTTATAACATGGTTATAAGGGAAAATAATAGCATTCTTAATACAGAATGCATAGTACAATAGGGCTGGAGGGGTAAAAAAAAAAAAAAAATAATAATTTAACTCACCTTAATCTACTTGTTCGCGCAGCCCGGCTTCTCTTCTGTCTTCATCTTTGCTGTGCACAGGAAAATGACCTGTGGTGACGTCACTACACTCACCACATGGTCCGTCACATGATCCATCACCATGGTAAAAGATCATGTGATGGACCATGTGATGAGCGCAGTGACATCATCAAAGGTCTTATTCCTCAAAGAAGAAGACAGAAGAGAAGCCGGGTTGCGCGAACAAGTGGATTAAGGTGAGTTAAATTATTTAAAAAATTTTTTTACCCCTCCAGCCCTATTGTACTAAGCATTCTGTATTAAGAATGCAATTTTTTTCCCTTATAACCATGTTATAAGGGAAAATAATACAATCTACACAACACCTAACCCAAACCCGAACTTCTGTGAAGAAGTCCGGGTTCGGGTCTAGGTACCAAACATGTCGAGTTTTCTCACACGCGTGCAAAACGCATTACAATGTTTTGCACTCACGTGGAAAAATTGTGCATGTTCCCGCAACGCACCCGCATCTTTTTCCGCAACGCCCATGTGAAACCAGCCTTAAACTCCGAAATGCATCTGGTGTAAAAGGACGATACGCGCATCCGATATGTGACTAATAGTGAACATCTTTTTTCTCCTGGAAGCGCTTCCACCCACAGCATTGTACGCCATCGGACCGACCGAATAGGATCGGCACAATACATGTAGGACGCCAAAGGACTGATGTCACGCCCACGTGTCCAACCTATCGCGAGACCCCAGAAGGGGAGTCGGACCTGCACGAGCAGCTACAGGCCGTGAAGACTCCAGGACAGGTATCGGCAGCTCAGGATGTTGTAAGTACGGCCACGTGGGACACCACAGATGGCTCAATATCCAGCTGCCTGAATTAGATACAATTTTACAACTGCTGTGGGAGTTCATTATTATCTGTTCACATTACCATAAATGAACTCTCATATTACTGGAACTTTGCTACATTTTAATAATCTTTATAATCACTAGGAATTATTGTAGCATCATTCTGTATATATAAAGAACCCAGTGACATACTGCTGGCAACATAAATGGTATATTGACAATTATAAAAGGACACTATACAATACTTTTATTTCCATGCCAATTAACGAAACAATGATTGCAGGAATATGATAGGAGGACGCTTTATGTCCACAAAAAAAAGCCTGTTCATAAAAATAGACGGTTTTCTTTGCACTTCTTTGCACTTACATGCTGAACTGGGAGAAGATAAAATTATCCTTATGTGTTCCTGATCTTATGGGAAAACGTGACTACCAACTGGACATTTCTAAGAATTTTCCTACACTCCTAGGACCTTGTGCATCCATATTTGTATAAACAAGCAATTTATTTATATGTACATTTTTTATTGTTTTCTTCATAATTGTTTTTATGCATTTTAGTAACAAATATTTTTTCTGCGTACGACCAGGTGAGGAATACCTGTCTATATAGATATATTAGATTTTCCATTTTAATTTATTTTCCTGTAACACAGTTAACAGCTAAACAAACTTTAATATTTATTAGAAAACAAACACTTAAAAAATCAGGATGCTTACTAAAAATCACCAGTGCTCAGCCTGCTACTACCAAATAGCAATCCACAAATAGTCTACCAACACCACTGAGGAAGGAACTTGCGTTCCGAAACCCGATCAGTGAAAAGACAGCTATAATTAATTCAAGAGCGAGGTGACACGTTCTCAAGCAAAATATACCACATTAAGGCTAGGTCTACATTTGTGACAGATAGGGCACAACTACACTGCAACATTTGTCGTGCAACATTTTGTTGCACCAATGACGCGCAACAATTTTTATAATGGCAGTCTATGGTGTCGCACTGCAACATGCGACATGCTGCAAATGTGACGCAACAGTCACAGAAAAATCCATCTCAAATGGATTTTCTGCGACTGTTGCGTCGCAGTCGCAGCCGCAGCATGTTGCATGTTGCAGTACGACACCATAGACTGTCATTATAAAAATTGTTGCGCGTCATTGGTGCAACAAAATCTCGTGCAACATATGTCGTTGTGTAAACCTAGCCTAAAGGTCCAAGAACGGCTGAAGGCGGTGCGCATGCGCAAAGTAAAATCAGCCGGTAAATCAAGGCAAATGAAGCCAGCGATCCGTGGAACCATAGGACCAAGCAGACTGAGTGCATCATCCAAGCGGGTAAGATACACTGCCAGCAAACTGCGTGAACTATCGAGGCGGGTAAGATACGCTGCTAGCGCTAAAAAAAACTATAGCTCTGTTAATACTTTGAATGCACAACAAATAAGCGGTCAAATAAAGACTGTATTATCTACATTATAACTATTTTAACGCTGGGGGGTATGCACTCAATGTACAATACAGCGTGAGATGCTTAAACAAACAATCAGCTCTATTATGTATACAGCATAATTAACGCATGCAAAAAAATGAACAAGAATAAAAAATTTACTATTAGTTCAGCTAATAAGAGAAATAGCTGTCTTAATTAGAGTTGAGCGGACACCTGGATGTTCAGGTTCGACAGGTTCGGCCGAACTTCACAAAAAAGTTAGAGTTCGGGATCCGAACTTGACCCCGAACGCCATTGAAGTCAATGGGGACCCAAACTTTGGAGCACTAAAATGGCTCTAAAAAAGTCATGGAAAGGGATAGAGGGCTGCAAATGGCAGCAAAATGTGGTTAAGAGCATGGCAAGTGCTCTGCAAAAAAATGTGGATAGGGAAATGATTCAAATAACATAAAATATGTAAAAATAAAAAAATAATAATCTTGATCTAGGAGGAGGAGGTCCATATGGAGTAGGAGGTTGAGGAGGCGGTGGATGTGACGGTGAAGGTGGAATCGGCGGTGGAGGAGGAGGAGGTTACCAACACTGGTTTTTGTTTTTTATTTTATTTTATAATTTTTTTTGTTTAACCCCTTAGGGACCAGGCTCATTTTCACCTTCAGGACCAGGCCATTTTTTGAAAATCTGACCAGTGTCGCTTTATGTGGTAATGACGTTTAAACGCTTTGACTTATCCAGGCCATTCTAAAATAGTTTTTTCGTCACATATTGTACTTCATGACACTGGTAAAATTCTGTAAAAAAAAAACATTTTTATTTATAAAAAAAATACCAAATTTACCAACAATTTTGAAAAATGTGCAAATTTTTAAGTTTCAATTTCTCTACTTCTATAATACATAGTAATACCTCCAAAAAATGTTATTACTTTGCATTCCTCATATGTCTACTTCATGTTTGGATCATTTTGGGAATGATATTTTATTTTTTGTGGATGTTACAAGGCTTAGAAGTTTAGAAGCAAATCTTGAAATTTTTCAGAAATTTTCAAAAACCCACTTTTTAAGGACTAGTTCAGGTCTGAAGTCATTTTGTGAGGCTTACATAATAGAAACCACCCAAAAATGACCCCATTCTAGAAACTACACCCTCAAGGTATTCAATACTGATTTTACAAACATCGTTAACCCTTTAGGTGTTCCACAAGAATTCATGGAATATAGAGATACAATTTCAAAATTTCACTTTTTTGGCAGATTTTTCATTTTAATATTTTTTTTTCAGTTACAAAGCAAGGGTTAACAGCCAAACAAAACTCAATATTTATGGCCCTGAATCTGTAGTTTACAGAAACACCCCATATGTGGTCGTAAACTGCTGTACGGGCACACAGCAGGGCGCAGAAGGAAAGGAATCCAATACGGTTTTTGGAAGGCAAATTTTGCTGGACTGATTTTAGAAACTACACCCCTAAAGGTATTCAAAACTGATTTTACAAACTTTGTTAACTATTTAGGTGTTCCACAAGAATTCATGGAAAATAGAGATACAATTTCAAAATTTCACTTTTTTGGCAGATTTTGTAGAAACTCCAAAAAAGTGACCCCATTTTAAGGTGGCAGTTTTGTTGGTACTAGTTTAGGGTACATATGATTTTTGGTTGCTCTATATTACACTTTTTGTGAGGCAAGGTAACAAGAAATAGCTGTTTTGGCTCCGTTTTATTTTTTTGTTATTTACAACATTCATCTGACAGGTTAGATCATGTGGTATTTTTATAGAGCAGGTTGTCATGGACGCGGCGATACCTAATATGTATAATAATTTTTTATTTATGCAAGTTTTACACAATGATTTCATTTTTGAAACAAAAAAAAACATGTTTTAGTGTTTCCATAGTCTGAGAGCCATAGTTTTTTCAGTTTTTGGGCGATTATCTTGGGTAGGGTATGATTTTTGCAGGATGAGATGACTGTTTGATTGGCACTATTTTGAGGTGCGTATAACTTTTTGATCGCTTGTTATTGCACTTTTTGTGATGTAAGGTGACAAAAAATAGCATTTTTGACACCATTTTAATTTTTTTACGGTATTCACCTGAGGGGTTAGGTCATGTGATATTTTTATACAGCATGTTATTACGGACGCGGCGATACCTAATATGTATACTTTTTTTTTTTTGTTTTACACAATGATTTCATTTTTGAAACAAAAAAAATCATGTTTTAGTGTTTCCATAGTCTGAGAGCCATAGTTTTTTCAGTTTTTGAGCGATTATCTTGGGTACGGTATGATTTTTGCAGGATGAGATGACGGTTTGATTGGCACTATTTTGGGGTGCGTATAACTTTTTGATCGCTTGTTATTGCACTTTTTGTGATGTAAGGTGACAAAAAATAGCATTTTTGACACCATTTTTTTTTTTTTTTTTTTTTTACGGTATTCACCTGAGGGGTTATGTCATGTGATATTTTTATAGAGCATGTTATTACGGACGCGGCGATACCTAATATGTATACTTTATTTTTTGTTTTACACAATGATTTCATTTTTGAAACAAAAAAAATCATGTTTTAGTGTTTCCATAGTCTGAGAGCCATAGTTTTTTCAGTTTTTGGGTGATTATCTTGGGTAGGGTATGATTTTTGCGGGATGAGATGATGGTTGATTATCACTATTTTGGGGTGCGTATGACTTTTTGATCTCTTGCTATTACACTTTTTGTGATGTAAGGTGACAAAAAATTGCTTTTTTTACACCGTTTTTATTTAACAAAAATTACGGTGTTCATCTGAGGGGTTTGGTCATGTGATATCTTTATAGAGCAGGTTATTATGGATGCGGTGATACCTAATATGTATACTTTTTTTAATTTATGTGAGTTTTACACAATAACAGCTTTTTTAAAACAAAAAAATGATGTTTTAGTGTCTCCATATTCTAAGCCATAGTTTATTTTTTTTGGGGGGGATTTTCTTAGGTAGGGGCTGATTTTTTGCGGGATGAGGTGACGGTTAGATTGGTACTATTTTGGTGGGCATACGCCTTTTTGATCGCTTACTGTTGTACTTTTTGTGATGTAAGGTGACAAAAAAATTGTTTATTTAGCACAGTTTTTATTTTTTATCTTTTACGGTGTTCATCTGAGGGGTTAGGTCATGTCATGTGATATGTTTATAGAGCCGGTCGATACGGACGCGGCAATAGCTAATATGTCAACCTTTTTTTTTTTCCCTATTTTTTACCAATTTTTGTAACTCTTTTTGGACTTTTTTTTTTTTTTTTTACTTTTAATCTTTTGGGGGGAAAACTTTATTTTTTCAACTTTTTTTTTCACTTTATTTTTTGTCCCACTTTGGGACTTCAACTTTTGGGGTCTGATCCCCTTTACAATGCATTCCAATACTTCTGTTTTGGAATGCATTGGCTGTATGAGTAATACAGTGTTGTATTACTCATACAGCTTCCGGCCTGTGAGATCCAGGGGGCTGGATCTCACAGGCTCGTCACAGGAAGGCAGCGTTGATGCCTCAGGAAGGCATCGCGCTGCCTTCCATGCCATCGGGTCCCCCCTCCAGCCCCACAGGGACCCGATGGCACCGCCACCCGCCGCAACCTGTAAAAGCCGCAAACCGCAGGTCACAGGACCCCCCGCGCATTGTCCCCGGGTGCCTGCTCAATGATTTGAGCAGGCACCCAGTTCCGATCACCGCCCGCTGCGCGGCGTTGATCGGAAATACATAGGATGTACAGGTACGCCCTGTGTCCTTAAGTACCAGGACATAAGGGCGTACCTGTACGCCCTATGTCCCAAACAGGTTAAATTTGGGTGGACCCCAAAACATTGGGAAATATAACCTGTGATAACCTCCTCCAGCCATGCTAAACACACATTCAGACAATACACTGGCTGCAGGGCAGGCCAGCACCTCCAAGGCGTAAAGGGCAAGCTAAGCCCATGTGCCCAATTTGGAGACCCATAAGTTGAAGGGGGCAGACCCATCAGTCAGTACGTGTAAGCGTGTGCACACATACTGCTCAACCATGTCGCACGTCCCCGTGACGACCAAGATCTAATTGGATATCTTCTCTATCAACGTTCAATGTTCTTTTCTGCGACTCGGGGAGGTAGTGCCGATAAATAACAATACAGGACTCTTAAGATGCCCTGTTATTGGAATGATTAATAAAAAATTACAGGGAATGTCACTGGGGTATTTTGAATTTGGAAACGTTAGACTTAAGAGGCCCTGCTGCCGCTTTGTTGACTGTAGATAACTTCTGCCTGATCGCACGTCCCCGTGACATCCACAAACCAATTGGATATCTTCTCAACTTTCGATGTTCTTTTCTGCGCCTAATGTTGATCACTGTTAGCGGCGAAACAAGGTTTCATGCCGGAGAGGGAGCATGAGAAAGGGATACCACATCCATGGGAGGTCAATGGCTGAAATGTGATCGAGCGGAAATGTGGGACAAGTTGTTAAAGCGGAAGGATCAAATGAAAGGAGGTGGCGCGTGTCAATTAAAGACGAATTTTAGAAATTTAAGTCCCTGTCACCTATGCAGAGCAGGGGTTTTAAATTGGCAAAAATGGGTAAATGTCACCCACCACTGGAACAGACGATTTTTAAAAATTTCAGTCTCTGTCAACTATGCAGAGCAGCGGTTTATTCACGGCAAAACTGTGTTCATGTCACCTAAAAATTGAACAGACGATTTTACAAAAATTAGGTCCCTGTCACCTATGCAGAGCAGGGGTTTGTATATGGCAAAATTGGTAAAATGTCACCTGACAATGTAACAGACGATTTTTTTTTAATTTATGTCCCTGTCACCTATGCAGAGCAGGGGTTTATTCACGGCAAAAATGGTAAAATATCACCCAAGAATGTAACAGATGCTTTTGCACCCTGCTCCCTCTTTTGCTGTGCTGGTGCCTCTGTGCGACCACCGCCTCTTCCTCCGAACTACACAGGTCACTTGCATGACCTTGATTCCATGTGGGGTCGAGGACCTCATCGTCCTCCACATCCTCTTCCACCCAGTCTTCACCCCTGCCCTCATTGTCGTTCTGCACACTGCAGAAAGCCCCAGCAGTTGGCACCTGTGTTTCGTCATCATCTGAGACGTGCTGCAATGGTCCTCCCATGTACTCATCCTGAAACATAAGTGGTTGGGCATCGGTCCACTTATGGGGCAGGGCTAGGTGGATGGCCCTGGGAAACCCTGCTAACATAGTCATCAAAAAGCAGAAGAGACTGCTGCATGACTTGGGGCTCAGACTGCTTGGCTGATTTGCAAGGGGGTGAGGTGAAAGACTGATGGACATAGGCTGCAGGTGCCAACTCTGATCTTTCAGCAGGAGACTGGGTGAGAGACAATGTAAAGGAACTGGAGGCACTGTCAGCCACCCAATCTACATTGAATTCCCGCGGCGAGCATTGGAGCAGCGTCGGAGGCACGGCCGCCCAGTTGAGCCGAATGGCTCATTAACATAAAAGGCGGGAAATATTGCGGGGGGCACCGTGGACAAACGGGGGCACTGAGTGCAAAATGAAGAACTGAATAAGCACCACCAAGGGCCGGCAAGTAAGGGTATATCTTTAGTTTAACTTGCATTTTCAGGTGAAAGGTCCTCCTTAAAGTTTGTATTTGACTGTCACAAATGCAACAAAAGAAGCAAATGTATTATCTGGCCCAAAATGGGCGTTTTTTAACCCCTTCACAACTTCAATCCGTCTATATATGTGCCAGCTGCACATACCCCGTGCAGCTACCACGTGTATAGACGTCATGGTAGTTCTTTAATCCAAGCCCTGCAAAGTGCTTGGAATAAAGCTTCTGCCCCTGCCCTGCTGCTGTCACGGACAGCATACAGTCTAGTAATGCCAGCAAGGGACCAATCAGAGTGGTCCCTTGCCGGCAATCGATCCGATTGGTTAGTCTGTGCAGACTAACCAATCGGATCGCTGGAGTGTTAAAATGCCGGTTTCAGGCTCTGATCTGCCCCGATCTGTGCCCCCTCCATGCTGGCCGTAATCCCCGTTTCCAGCCCTGCCCCTTATGTGACCCTGCTCCTGATGCGGTCCCCCTGCTGTGTGTGATGGCGGCGGCTCCATTCCTGAGCCACCGCCATCAGCAGCGAGTGTCAGCTGTATGCTGACACTCTGCTGTAACCCCATAGATGCCGCGGCAGCGGCATCCATGGGGTTAATAGAGGGAGGGGGCTCCCTCTCTCAACCATCGGGGCTGCTGCGCCACGGCAACCAGACGCTTTGCAAAGGCGTCCGGTGTTGCCACCTACAGGAAATCTGGTAGTATTATACTTTGCAATGCAAGAGCATTGCAAAGTATAGTACAACCATCAGCCCCACTGGATCTTCAAGATCCAAGAGGGAACTGATAAAAAAAAATGTAAAATTATAATAATAGTAAAAATGTAAAATAATAAAAGTAAAAATAAATAAATAAATAAAAATTTAAATTAAAATAATAAATTGTCTTTTCCTATAAAAAAAAAAGCCACACATATTAGGTATCACCGCGTCCGTAACAACCATCTCTATAAAAATATTACATGATCAACCCTGTCCAATAAACACCATAAAAAATAAAAAATATAAACTGTGTAAAAAAAGCACCTCACATCACAAAAAGTGCAACACCAAGCGATCAAAAAGGCGCATACACCCCAAAATAGTACCAATCAAACCGTTACCTCATCCCGCAAAAAATTAGCCCCTATTTAAGACAATCGCCCAAAAAATTTAAAAGCTATGGCTCTCAGACTATGCTGACACTAAAACATATTTTTTTTGGTTTCAGAAATGCTATTATTGTGTAAAACTTAAATAAATAAGAAAAATACCAATAAAAATCTCAACTCTTTCTGCAAAAAACGAGCCCCTGCACAAGACGATCGGCAGAAAAATAAAAAACATATGGCGTTCAGAAAATGGACACACAAAAACATAATTTCTTTTTCAAAAATGCCTTATTATGTAAAACTGAAACAAACAAACAAAAAAAGTAGACATATTTGATATCACTGTGTCCGTAACAACCTGCTCTATAAAAATAGCACATGATCTACCATGTCGGATGAATCTTGTAAAACATTTAAGATAACAAAACGGTGCCAAAACAGCAATTTTTTTGTTACCTTGCCTCACAAAAAACGTAATATAGAGCAATTAAAAATCTTATGTACCACAAAATAGTACCAATAAATCTGACACCTTATCTCCTAGTTTCCAAAATAGGGTCACTTTTTGGGAGTTTCTACTGTAGGGGTGCATCAGGGGGGCTTTAAATGGGACATGGCATCTAAAACCAGTCCAGCAAAATCTGCCTTCCAAAAACCATGTGGCGCTCCTTTCCTTCTGTGCCCTGTCGTGCGCCCTTACATCAGTTTACGACCACATGTGGGGTGTTTCTGTAAACCGCAGAATCAGGGTAATAAATATTGAGTTTTGCTTGGCTGTTAACCCTCAATGTGTTAAAGAAAAAAATTTAATAAAATGGAAAATCTGCCAAAAAAGTTACATTTAGAAATTTCATCTCTATTTTCCTTTAATTCTTGTGGAACACCTAAAGGGTTAACAAAGTTTGTAAAATCAGTTTTGAGTAAACTTGAGGGGTGTAGTTTCTACAATGGGGTCATTTATGGGGGGTATCCACTATGTAAGCCCCACAAAATGACTGCAGACCTGAAATGGTCTTTAAAAAGGTGGGTTTTGGAAATTTTCTTAAAATTTTTTAGAATTGCTTCTAAACTTCTAAGCCTTGTAACGTCCTAAAAGAATAAAATGACATTTCCAAAATGATGCCAACATAAAGTATACATATGGGGAATGTTAAGTAATAAATATTGTATGAGGTATCACTTTCTGTTTTAGAAGCAGAGAAATAGAAATTTAGAAAATTGCTAATTTTTCAAAATTTTTGGTAAATTTGGGATTTTTTCATAAAAAAAGGTGAAATATATTGACTCAAATTTATCACTGTCATGAAGTACAATGTGTCACGAGAAAACAATCTCAGAATGGATTGGATAAATAAAAGTGTTCCAAAGCTATTACCACATAAAGTGACGCATGTCAGATTTGTAAATTTTGACCTGGACACTGGGGCATCAATGACCTTTGGTCTTGAAAGCGTTAATACCAGAATATAACAGCAGTATCTAACACTTGTATTGGACTGTCAGAAATCCTGCAAAGGCCGCAAATTTATTATCTTGCCCAAAATGGGTGTTTTTTTTAAAACCAGAATATAACAGCAGTATCCAACGCTTGTATTGGACTGTCAAAAATGCAGAAAAGGCCGCAAATGTATTATCTTGCCCAAAATGGGTGTTTTTTTAATACCAGAATATAACAGCAGTATCTAACGCTTGTATTGGACTGTCAAAAATGCAGCAAAGGACCCAAAATGTATTATCTTGCAAAAAATGGGTGCTTTTTTAAACCCAGACTATAACTGAAGCCTTTAAAGTTTGTATTTGACTGTCACAAATGCAGCAAAGGCCCCAAATGTAGGGTCTTGCAAAAAAATGGGTGTTTTTTTAAAACTAGAATATAACTGCAGTATTTAAACATTGTATTTGACTGTCACAAATGCACATATGCTGTGCTGGTGCACGGATAAAAGTTATTTTTCTGTGTCACTGGGCTCAGGGGAGGGTAATAAAATGGTGCACTCCACCCACAAAACAAAATTGCCGTAGATCTTAGGCCTAGTTCACACGAACGTTAGGCTTTTATAGTTTTTTGCGGTCCGTTTTTCACGGATCCGTTGTTCCGTTTTTGAGTTCCGTTGTGTTTCCGTTTCTGTTCCGTTGTTCCGTTTTTTTCGTATGGCATATACAGTATACAGTAATTACATAGCAAAAATTGGGCTGGGCATAACATTTTCAATAGATGGTTCAGCAAAAACGGAACAGATACGGAAGACATACGGATGCATTTCCGTATGTGTTCCGTTTTTTTTGCGGACCCATTGACTTTAATGGAGCCACGGAACGTGATTTGCGGCCAAATATAGGACATGTTCTATCTTTCAACGGAACGGAAAAACGGAAATACGAAAACGAAATGCATACGGAAAACATGAATGGTTCAGTATACGGACCGTATACGGAACACAAAAAAACAGCCCGTACACCCGCAAAAAAAACGTTCGTGTGAACTAGGCCTTAGAGTTATCAAGCTCTTCTGATAACAGATTCTTTCCTATTCGCTCCCTCACAGCAGCATCCTATCCCTACACTAGTAAGAGCAGAGTGACGTGCAGCGCTACGTGACTCCAGCTTATATAGAGGCTGGGTCACATGCTGCACTGGCCAATCACAGCCATGCCATTAGTAGGCATGGCTGTGATGGCTTCTAAGGGCACACGAGTTAAACGCTTGTTGATTGGCTGCTCTGCAGCCTTTCAAAAAGCGCCATTAACTCGCCAAACACCAAACTCGAACCCGAGGTCCGGGGTCCAAAAATCCTAAAGTTCGGTACGAACCCGAACTTTACAGTTCGGGTTCGCTCAAACCTAGTCTTAATATATACAAATATAAATAGCCGAACTAGAGTGAGCTCCACTAATCGACATTTAAAGGGAACGAGACTGTATATTTACTATATATAGATATATATATATATATATATATATACTCACCTAAAGAATTATTAGGAACACCTGTTCTATTTCTCATTAATG
Organism: Bufo bufo; assembly: GCF_905171765.1. Lineage (NCBI taxonomy): Eukaryota > Metazoa > Chordata > Amphibia > Anura > Bufonidae > Bufo > Bufo bufo. Next base: position 392,156,768 of record NC_053393.1, on the reverse strand, counting down.
CAATTATCTAGTCAACCAATCACATGGCAGTAGCTTCAATGCATTTAGGGGGGTGGTCCTGGACAATCTCCTGAACTCCAAACTGAATGTCAGAATGGGAAAGAAAGGTGATTTAAGCAATTTTGAGCGTGGCATGGTTATTGGTGCCAGACGGGCCGGTCTGAGTATTTCACAATCTGCTCAGTTACTGGGATTTTCACGCACAACCATTTCTAGGGTTTACAAATAATGGTGTGAAAAGGGAAAAACATCCAGTATGCGGCAGTCCTGTGGGCAAAAATGCCTTGTGGATGCTAGAGGTCAGAGGAGAATGGGCTGACTGATTCAAGCTGATAGAAGAGCAACGTTAACTGAAATAACCACTCGTTACAACCGAGGTATGAAGCAAAGCATTTGTGAAGCCACAACACGCACAACCTTGAAGCGGATGGGCTACAACAGCAGAAGACCCCACCGTGTACCACTCATCTTCACTACAAATAGGAAAAAGAGTCTACAATTTGCACGAGCTCACCAAAATTGGACTGTTGAAGACTGGAAAAATGTTGCCTGGTCTGATGAGTCTCGATTTCTGTTAAGACATTCAAATGGTAGAGTCCAAATTTGGCATAAACAGAATGAGAACATGTATCCATCATGCCTTGTTACCACTGTGCAGGCTGGTGGTGGTGTAATGGTGTGGGGGATGTTTTCTGGGCACACTTTAGGCCCCTTAGTGCCATTTGGGCATTGTTTAAATGCCACGGGCTACCTGAGCATTGTTTCTGACCATGTGCATCCCTTCATGACCACCATGTACCCATCCTCTGATGGCTACTTCCAGCAGGATAATGCACCATGTCACAAAGCTGGAATCATTTCAAATTGGTTTCTTGAACATGACAATGAGTTCACTGTACTAAAATGGCCCCCACAGTCACCAGATCTCAACCCAATAGAGCATCTTTGGGATGTGGTGGAACGGGAGCTTGGTGCCCTGGATGTGCATCCCTCAAATCTCCATCAACTGCAAGATGCTATCCTATCAATATGGGCCAACATTTCTAAAGAATGCTATCAGCACCTTGTGGAATCAATGCCACGTAGAATTAAGGCAGTTCTGAAGGCAAAAGGGGGTCCAACACCGTATTAGTATGGTGTTCCTAATAATTCTTTAGGTGAGTGTATATGTATGTGTGTGTGTATATATATATATATATATATATATATTGATGTCTGATATATATATATATATATATATATATATAACAAAAAGGGCAGCACTCCAGAAAGTAAAAGAAGAAAAATCTTTAATTACCCATATGGGACAAGCGACGTTTCGGCTCAGTATGTGAGCCTTTCTCAAGCAATGTGTACAGACAAAATACTGAGTATATATGCCAGTAGGGGTGAATACATTCAATGTGCACTACAGGTGTGCTCAATTCATAACAATTAAAATAATCAATTACAAAATACAGTACATATAACAAATTTACAATAAATCTCATGGTAAAAATCAGTGCATAGTCATATAGTGAGTAATAGATTAAAAAAGTACATATAACGTGCAGTGGAATATGCAAATACATATAGATACTTCATAATTAACAATCATAAAGTAAGTGGTGTCAGCTGTATATGTTGATAAAGTGCTGAGTGCTTACTGCGTAGGTCAGGCGGACGGAGGGTGAAGGAGGATGTAGAGCATAGACGGCTGTCATAATACATGAGGTTCGGCGTGCCTGTAGCGTGACTGCGCATGTCACCGTGACGTATGTGGCGTACTTCCGGGTTACGATGTACTTGTGGTACCGCAACTGCGCATATGCCTTCTGATGTCTCTTGCGCCATCTTGGATCAGGGCATCCTGCCTGCATTGCCAGGGACTTCTGTTAGTGACAGCCGATGTATGACAAAGTGAGGTGAGGGCACATATTAGTGCTCCTATAGCCTATATTAGTGGCTGGGTGAGTTCAGAAACGGGATGCAGCAACATCAGAGCTGCAGCCCACATCCGTGGTCCCAGATCAATTGCGCACCCACACGTTAATGTGGGGTCACAATGCATCTTGTGATCAATGCCCACTCATTACCACCTCATAGGGGAGGGATCTCCTCATATACACCTACTGTGTAAACAACAGACTGTAGTCACAGAAGATCCAAATGCATCTACAAGCAAAAAAATGTACTGACAAAAGGAGACTGTCCTTGTGAAGGCTTGCCGTCCACAGTTACAGCCTCATATCTCCTCACTCCATGCTCCGTGGCCCACCTACCGCAGACTAAAAGAAAAAGAAAGAAAAAAAGGATAAAAATATTGTGTATACAAATAAATACATAATAATAAAGAACATGTTTTTTTGTCTTGTACAAGAATCTCACAATATACGTAAATGCGGTCAACAACATAATATACAGCATAGAGGCAAACCACAAACCCTAACCCACCCCAATCCTATAGTCCACATTTAGACCATAGGGTTTGAGGGAATTAAGGGTGTGAATCCACCTCAACTCCCGTCTGTTAAGAAGATTAGCCCTGTTGCCACCTCTTCTGGGCATAGGTATAAAATCGATAATACAACACCTAAGATCTCTTTCGGTGTGTTTGAGGTCCGTAAAGTGTTTAGACACTGGCAAGTCAAGCCGTTTTTTTCTTATGCTTAGACGGTGATTATTAGGCCGTGTCTTAAAATCAGTGGTAGTCTCGCCTACGTAGATTAAATTACATGGACATGTGAGTACATAAATGATGTAACTAGAGTCGCAAGTTAAATAATATCGTATCGGGTATGTCACCCCAGTTTGTGGATGTACAAAATTTCTACCTTTTACAATATATTTACAGTTTACACATGATAAGCATGGGAAGCATCCTGTGCTATTTGTTGTCAATGTTGTCTGTCTCGATTTTTTTTGAGGTCCCCACGTCAGCCTTGACTAATTGATCTTTAATACTTTTGGATCTACGGTAGGACATTAGGGGTGGGGAATGAAATTCCTTTACGGCACTGTGGCATCCACCCAGTATACCCCAATGGCGTCGGATGATGTTCCCTATCGCTATACTCTGTTCAGAGTACATGGAAACAAAAGGAATTCTAGTTGGTTTTGTTTGACGTACTTTGTTAGTAAGAGTATCATTCCTATCTAGTTTCCTGACCAGTTCTTTTTTGTCATGAAGCAATTTGGAAGGGTATCCTCGTTTCTTGAACTTGTTGGTTAATACGTCAAGTGTGTTATCTAACCCATCTTGATCTGAGACTATACGTCTTGCTCTTAAGAACTGGGAATAGGGCAAGGATCTGATCATATTTTTAGGATGATTACTGCTGTACGTCAATAGTGTGTTCCTGTCGGTCGGTTTTGTAAAAAGTGCCGTATGCAACTTGCCGTCCGCCAGGAACACACGTGTGTCCAGAAACTGCATTTCGGTATGGGAATGCACTAAGGTGAATTGAAGTGCTTTATCAATCCCATTAAGGAATTAATGGAATTCGCAAAGCTGGTCGATAGTGCCAGTCCAGATGAGGAAGATGTCGTCTATGTACCGCCACCACGCCATAGCATGCTTGAAGTGGTGGCTTCCATAGACGACATCTTCCTCAAATCGACGCATAAATATATTGGCATAAGTTGGGGCCACGTTGGACCCCATTGCCACGCCCTGCTCTTGCATATAGTAAGAGTCTTGAAAAATAAAATAATTGGATCTCAGGACAATTTCAAGAAGGGACAATATAAAATGTTGAGCTTGACTAGTCAAAGAAGATCTATCTAGCATATAAGCAACTGCTGATAATCCCTTGCAGTGATCAATTGAGGTGTAGAGAGAGGTGACATCAAATGATACTAATGTCACCTCCTGTACACCTGTCAAATCGATCATCTGCAACTTCAGTAGGAAATCGGTGGTGTCTTGTATATAAGAATTACCACCACATGCAAAACTGCGTAGTATCCTGTCCAGGAAAATGGCAACATGGCTAAAAATTGAATCAGACCCTGATACAATAGGTCGACCGGGGGGATCGATGAGGGACTTGTGGATCTTAGGCAACACATACAGTACCGGAGTAACTGGATGCGTTACTGTAAGATAATCCACAAGTCCCCCATCTATGATCCCCGCATCTAAGGCAATAGCCAACACATTTTTGATCGATTCAGCAATTTTAAATTTGGGGTCAGCATCAATGAGCCTATAGATGGTATTGTCGCTTAATTGTCTCAATACCTCTGCAATGTATTTGCAGGTGTCTAATACAACCACCACACCGCCTTTGTCCGCGGCCTTGATAGTAAGTGCGGGGTCATGTTTTAATTCATTGAGAGCAACAATCTCATCAGCAGTCACATTGGGGCGACCAAAAGGTTGTGGAGAGTGTGTCTCTCTTAATGTCTGAATGTCAGACTTAACCGCAGCCATGTATGCCTCAATGGCAGGATCACAGATGGCAGGATTAAAGTTACTTCCAAGTGAGAGATCGAACATGCCAAGAGATAACTCACTCATCTTGGCATGCTCGATCCGCTCCTTGTTCTGAAACCAGACCTTAAGTTTAATGGCCCGGAAAAAAACCTGTAGATCAAAGTCAAGCTCAAACCAATTTGCAACAGCAGTAATCATCCTAAAAATATGATCCGATCCTTGCCCTATTCCCAGTTCTTAAGAGCAAGACGTATAGTCTCAGATCAAGATGGGTTAGATAACACACTTGACGTATTAACCAACAAGTTCAAGAAACGAGGATACCCTTCCAAATTGCTTCATGACAAAAAAGAACTGGTCAGGAAACTAGATAGGAATGATACTCTTACTAACAAAGTACGTCAAACAAAACCAACTAGAATTCCTTTTGTTTCCATGTACTCTGAACAGAGTATAGCGATAGGGAACATCATCCGACGCCATTGGGTTTACTGGGTGGATGCCACAGTGCCGTAAAGGAATTTCATTCCCCACCCCTAATGTCCTACCGTAGATCCAAAAGTATTAATGATCAATTAGTCAAGGCTGACGTGGGGACCTCAAAAAAATCGAGACAGACAACATTGACAACAAATAGCACAGGATGCTTCCCATGCTTATCATGTGTAAACTGTAAATATATTGTAAAAGGTAGAAATTTTGTACATCCACAAACTGGGGTGACATACCCGATACGATATTATTTAACTTGCGACTCTAGTTACATCATTTATGTACTCACATGTCCATGTAATTTAATCTACGTAGGCGAGACTACCACTGATTTTGAGACACGGCTTAATAATCACCGTCTAAGCATAAGAAAAAAACGGCTTGACTTGCCAGTGTCTAAACACTTTACGGACCTCAAACACACCGAAAGAGATCTTAGGTGTTGTATTATCGATTTTATACCTATGCCCAGAAGAGGTGGCAACAGGGCTAATCTTCTTAACAGACGGGAGTTGAGGTGGATTCACACCCTTAATTCCCTCAAACCCTATGGTCTAAATGTGGACTATAGGATTGGGGTGGGTTAGGGTTTGTGGTTTGCCTCTATGCTGTATATTATGTTGTTGACCGCATTTACGTATATTGTGAGATTCTTGTACAAGACAAAAAAACATGTTCTTTATTATTATGTATTTATTTGTATACACAATATATTTATCCTTTTTTTTCTTTCTTTTTCTTTTAGTCTGCGGTAGGTGGGCCACGGAGCATGGAGTGAGGAGATATGAGGCTGTAACTGTGGACGGCAAGCCTTCACAAGGACAGTCTCCTTTTGTCAGTACATTTTTTTGCTTGTAGATGCATTTGGATCTTCTGTGACTACAGTCTGTTGTTTACACAGTAGGTGTATATGAGGAGATCCCTCCCCTATGAGGTGGTAATGAGTGGGCATTGATCACAAGATGCATTGTGACCCCACATTAACGTGTGGGTGCGTAATTGATCTGGGACCACGGATGTGGGCTGCAGCTCTGATGTTGTTGCGTCCCGTTTCTGAACTCACCCAGCCACTAATATAGGCTATAGGAGCACTAATATGTGCCCTCACCTCACTTTGTCATACATCGGCTGTCACTAACAGAAGTCCCTGGCAATGCAGGCAGGATGCCCTGATCCAAGATGGCGCAAGAGACATCAGAAGGCATATGCGCAGTTGCGGTACCACAAGTACATCGTAACCCGGAAGTACGCCACATACGTCACGGTGACATGCGCAGTCACGCTACAGGCACGCCGAACCTCATGTATTATGACAGCCGTCTATGCTCTACATCCTCCTTCACCCTCCGTCCGCCTGACCTACGCAGTAAGCACTCAGCACTTTATCAACATATACAGCTGACACCACTTACTTTATGATTGTTAATTATGAAGTATCTATATGTATTTGCATATTCCACTGCACGTTATATGTACTTTTTTAATCTATTACTCACTATATGACTATGCACTGATTTTTACCATGAGATTTATTGTAAATTTGTTATATGTACTGTATTTTGTAATTGATTATTTTAATTGTTATGAATTGAGCACACCTGTAGTGCACATTGATTGTATTCACCCCTACTGGCATATATACTCAGTATTTTGTCTGTACACATTGCTTGAGAAAGGCTCACATACTGAGCCGAAACGTCGCTTGTCCCATATGGGTAATTAAAGATTTTTCTTCTTTTACTTTCTGGAGTGCTGCCCTTTTTGTTATTTTTATCTATTTGGATTGGCTTTTATCCACACTGGGCCAGCTGCACCCGCATTTTTTCCATCGACGGTGCTGCCACTGAACTTTTTTGTTTATATATATATATATATATATATATATATATATTTTTTTTTTATATATATTGTTTTAAATATGATGGATATATAGTTTTATAATAAATGTTTTACTAATTGCATTGTGAGCCAGCCATATTTATAATAGACTTAATGGTTATTAGCCTGATTCTTCATTTTAACCCTTTAAAGACTGGGCTTATTTTCATTTTTGCACTTTTGATTTTTTCCTCCCCACATTCCAATAGCCATAACTTTTAAAATTTTCCATTCACATAGCCATATAAGGGCCTTATTTTTTGCGGGGAAGATGCTTTTTTTAATGGCACCATTTAATTTACCATGTCTTGAAAAATAAAAATAAAAACAGACTACCACCAAGGTTTTCAGGGTTTGGATATCACTGCATTCACTGTGCACTAAAAATTACATGATGTTCTTATTCTGCAGATGAATACAATTGTCTTATGCATAGCTTAGCAGGGAGGTTTCTATGACAGCTCTGGGAAGCCTCAACAGGCCCCAGCTGTCATGGTAACTGATCGGAGCCCTGGGATTTCACTGCGGGGGCTAAGATCGGAAGGCTACTTCCCTCTGCCTTACCTCACAGATGCTGCAATTGGTGTTGATAGCGGCATCTATGTGGTTAAATGACTGGGTTGAGCATGATCGCCATTCCCTGTCTTTGTGGACGCTGCTGGCTGTATTATACAGCCCGCTCCATACAATTGTGGGCGCATAATGCCGTGCATGTACGGCATTATGCGTTAAGCGGTTAATGAATCACCCCATATGTAGTTTTAAACTGCTGTAAGGGCACACAACAGGGCTCAGAAGGGAAGGAGTGCCATATAGCTTTTGGAGGTCAAATTTTGCTAGAATAGTTTTTGGCGCCATGACACATTTGAAGAAACCCTTAGGCCCCTTTCACACGGATGAGTATTCCGCGCGGATGCTATGCGTGAGTTGAACGCATTGCACCCGCACTGAATACCGACCCATTCATTTCTTTGGGGCTGTTCACATGAGCGGTGATTTTCACGCATCACTTATGCGTTGCGTGAAAATCGCAGCATGCTCTATATTCTGGCTTTTTCACGCAACGCAGGCCCCATAGAAGTAAATGGGGTTGCGTGAAAATCGCAAGCATCCGCAAGCAAGTGTGGATGCGGTGCGATTTTCACGCACGGTTGTTAGGAGACGATCGGGATGGAGACCCGATCATTATTATTTTCCCTTATAACATGGTTATAAGGGAAAATAATAGCATTCTGAATACAGAATGCATAGTAAAATAGCGCTGGAGGGGTTAAAAAAAATTCTAAATAATTTAACTCACCTTAGTCCACTTGATCGCGATGCCCGACATCTCCTTCTGTCTCCTTTACTGAACAGGACCTGTGGTGAGCATTCATTACAGGTCAAGGACCTGTGGTGACGTCACTCCGGTCATCACATGATCCATCACATGATCTTTTACCATGGTGATGGATCATGTGATGACCGGAGTGACGTCACCACAGGTCCTTGACCTGTAATGAATGCTCACCACAGGTCCTGTTCAGTAAAGGAGACAGAAGGAGATGCCGGGCATCACGATCAAGTGGACTAAGGTGAGTTAAATTTTTTATTTTATTTTTTTTAACCCCTCCAGAGCTATTTTACTATGCATTCTGTATTCAGAATGCTATTATTTTCCCTTATAACTATGTTATAAGGGAAAATAATACAATCTACAGAACACCGATCCCAAGCCCGAACTTCTGTGAAGAAGTTCGGGTTTGGGTACCAAACATGCGTTTTGCACTCGCGTGAGAAAAATCGCGCATTACAATGTTTTGCACTCGCGCGGAAAAATCACGGGTGTTCCTGTAACGCACCCGCACATTTTCCCGCAACGCCTGTGTGAAAGAGGCCTTAGTGGACTGAACTATAGTGGAAAGCCCCAAAAAGTTACCCTATTTTAGAAACTATACCCCCCAAGAAATTTTTAAAGGGGTGTAGTGAGCAATTTGACCACACAAGCACTTCACAGATTTTAGCAACGCTATACAAAATAAAAATAGACATTGTTTCCAATAATATTTTTCTTTAGCCCTATATTTCCTTATTTTCAGGGGGTAACAGGAGGAAATATGCTCCACAATTTTCTCCTGAATATGGCAACAACCCATATATGGTTCTAAACTGCAGTATGGACACAGGAAGGCTCAGAATGGGAGGAGCAGCATTTGGCTTTTTGAGGCGAAATTTTGTTAGGATGGTTTTTGGGCACTGTGTCACATTTTAAGGAACCCATATAATGGAAATCCCCCAAAATGATGCCGTTTTAGAAACTACACTCTCTAAGGAATTTTTCAAGAGGTGCAGTGAGCATTTTGACCCCACAGATGTTTGGTAAAACTTAAAACACAGCAGATGGTGCAAAGTAAACTACTATTTTTTTTTACAGATATGCCAGTTCAGTGCCCAATATCTTGTACCCAGCATATGCCAGTGTAAAAAGGCAGCATTCTTATTATTATGTTCTGTTTTCTAGTTTTAGAAACACCAAACATGTGGCTCTATTATTTTGCCTCATCATATGAGAGGACTCAAAATCAAAGCGCACAATGAACATTTTGAGGCCCAATGTGATGATTTCCTTATGCTGACAACTGTAGAAGCTCTTTTGTGAAATAATAAATAGAACCCTCGAGAAATGACCCCCTTTTTGGAAACTCCACCCTTTAAGCTGTGGGATGGTGTAAGCATTTTAACTCAACTGTTGTTTTGCAGAAATTACTGAGCATCGGACTGTGTAAAGTGAAAGTTGTAAGTTTTTCCACATATATGACATTGCAGTGCCCAATATGCTGTGCTCAGCTTGTGCCATCTGAAACTTACACGCCACCACTTAAATTGTTAGGCAGGTTCTACTACATATGGAAATGCCATGAATGTGGATATAAACTGCTTTTTGGTATGCTGCAAAGTAAAGAAGAGAAAGACCACCTTTTGGCTTTTGCAGCACAAATTTCGATGGATTGGTTTACTGGTACCACGTTGCTTTTAAACAGCCCCTGGGTACCAGCCATTTTCTGAGAACCATACTTTTTTTTAAATCGTTCTCTCGATTGAGCTGTGTGGGGGCTTACTTTTTTGCGGGATGAGTTGCCATTATCATTGGTACTATTTTGCAGTACCCATGACTTTTTGATCACTTTCTATTTTGCTTTTTGGGAAGCAGGATAAAAAAGGCAGCATTTCTGCCATTACTTTTAGGGTTTTGCTATTGCGACATACACTGTGCAGGAAAAATTAAATGTTAACTTAATTCTGTTAACCAATATGATTACAGAGATACCACTTTCACATAGTTTTTAGAGACGCTCCTCTCCAACAGCAGTGCGTCTGGTCCTCATTACTACCCTTCAGTCTCCGAGTACGGGAAGAGGTAAACTCCTTTCTGAAGCACAGGGACACAGCGAAGCAGTTATCTCAGCTGTCATCTGCACATAATATACAGCTTCACAGTGCTAATACCGGAAGACTTTACATAGGGTTTTGTGCTCTGCTTTCTCACACCGGACGTCCTGCAGTGTCAGGAGCAGGATGGTTTTATGATCATAAATCCAAGAGCCGCCATTTTAGCTACTTGACTGATTGTTCCCTAGACTAAACGAGCCATTATAAATAATTAAACACATTTAAGAAAATAAATTATAAGAACATGTTTTTTCAGTATTTTCACTTTTATCTTTCCTGGAGAACCCCTTTAAGAAGCATTGCTTCTAGTTGAGAATGCCTTCATAGAATGGTACTGTAAGGTGGCACCATATGCAGTGGTCTAACTTGAAGCTATTAAACACTATTGCAAAATCTGCAACAGTGCCCCTAACAACCTAACTTTAACTATGTGTATAAAACTGATTTATTTTTATTTTTTTATTTTTATAATTTGGCAGTTGTCATCCCTTCATGCATATGAGCCATGTGCAACTGCTACCACTGCACCTCTTAAAGCTACAGCAGCACAAAGTGTGCCTACAGTTTAATAGTAAAAGCATAAAATTGTGGGTTGTGTCCTTCAAAAGAGGAAGAGTACAAATCATAAACTGGTAGTAAATTTCCATGCCCAATATTTTTCTTGTGTAGTTACTTCAACTGCCTTTGATATACAGTCATTGCTGAGTTCCGTGATCATGCAGAAGTATCTGGATGAGCAGTTCCTTTCAAAATAATCTTATATTGAGAAATCTTGCCCTACTTTGCCAATGAAAGTATTTCCCAGATGGTAAATGCCATTTGATTGTCATTTTGTTCTTCGACATTAATAGTTTATCACATGGATTTTTGTGTTTCTCTTTGATGTGATTATGGGCCAAAACTGATCTGAAATCAATTAGAAATAGAATTTTTTAATAGTAAAATTTTATGTCAACTCTCTTGCCACTCTGAGTGCTGATAAGGCTTTGCCTCAATTTAGTATCCATGTTTAATTATTTGTAGGGATTATATTTACAACTTTTATGATTTTAAACGTAAGGCAAGTCTCCAGGTTTCCCATTTCCAGGGATTCTCCTCTCAGTTTACGTAAGACAGTTACCTAATAATCTTTTACACACTAGTGGTTTAGTAATCTGTACTTTATAAAATATTTGTAGTACTCTTCCTTTAATGAATATCAGCTCTCCATACATTTACATTCTGGTGAGCCTGTGATAGACTTGTGCTTATACTCAGCAGCCAATCTGAGAAGGTGGAGCTGCAGTATGGAAGGGCAGAGCAGGCTCAACCAATCATAACACAGAATGTGGATCGTAGACTATCTGTAGACACTGTAGCTTAAGGAGCTGATCTGAAAAGCAGCCAAGCAGAAAAACAAATGTCAGATAAGTATCACCTATAGAGACCGACCCATGTATCACTCGGGAGCTTACAGCTGCATTGCTAACCTACAGTCAGTATAAGAAGAGGCATAGTAATATAGTTTGCAAGGCTGAAAAAATACATCTGTCCATCCAGTTAAGCCTGTCATCCTGCAAAGTTGATCCAGAGGAAGGACAAAAAAAAACATGAGGTAGAAGCCAATTTCCTCATTTTAGGGCAAAATTCCTTCCCAAATCCAATCAGGCAATCAGAATATCTCCCTAAATCAACGACCCATCTCTAGTAACTATAATCTGTAATATTATTACACTCCAGAAATATATCCAGGCCCCTCTTGAACTCTTTTAGTGAATTTACCATCGCCACCTCCTCAGGCAGAGAGTTCCATAGTCTCACTGCTCTTACCATAAAGAATCCTCTTCTATGTTTGTGAAGAAACCTTATTTCCTATAGACATAGAGAATGTCCCCTCGTCACAGTCACAGTCCTTGGGATAAAGAGATGATGGGATGACACTAAATTCTACTTCAATCCCACCCTGGAAGCACAATTAGTACACCCTTGGAAACTAGAGGCATTACTACACACCAAATATGCTGCAATACCCTCTTCAATTTGGACCAGTCTATTAGTGAAGGATACTATCGCAGGTTGGAAAGGGTCCAATAAAATCTTCGACCTACCTTTCATGCTCTCAAAGTATATGAGCATATGGGGCACCTGGAATTCCCAGCAGGCTTAGAATCCACGCATTTTGTGCTATGGTGGGCAGTGAGCATTAAGTATGTAAATGGTGTCTGGAATATCCAAAAGAAATGTTGCTATTCATTTACTGAATTAAGGGAGATACATCAGCTTGGGAATGAACACTTGCTAGCGTACCTTCAACTTATGGGGTTCCTCAAACCTAGAGTTCTGAATCTTACTGAGAAATACATTTCCAATAACTTTTATCTCCTAGTAGGTCAGGGACAAAGTAAAACAACATTGTCGGAAATATATCAAGCAGAAGAATTTTGCAGAACAGCTCTTCTCCCAGTGGAGGAAGGACTTCCCCTCCATGGACACCAGTGTTGATCACGAATATTCGAATTTCGAATTTTTATCATGAATATAGGTACTTCGAAAATTTGCGAATATTTCTAATATAGTTATATATATTCGTAATTTCGAATATTCAAATTTATTTTTCCATTTTTTTTCTTTTTTTTTTTTTTTTAGCAGTACACATGATCCCTCACTGCTTCTAGCTTGTGGGCCAATAAGAAGGCTGCAATATACTTGACTTTAGGAGTAGTAGTGTTTGCGAATTTTGCTCTATATTCGTTTTCTTTGAATATTCGCTATATTGCTATATTTTTTAGAATTCGCTATATTGCTATACGTTTTAGAATATTACGAATATTCGAAAAAACTAAGTTATAGCAATATAGAGAATATTCGAAAAAAATCGAATATAGAGCAATTTAGCTAATATAGTGCTATAATCTTCTTTGTCTAATAGTTGTAAGTTGAAAAATTCTCAATAAAAAATTTGAATCCGAAAATTCGAATCCCGAAAATTCGCATATTACACAATCATTACCTTTCCGATTTTTCTAGTAAAAATAAAATTGTAAATTTTCGAATTTGCTAATATTCGAAGAATATTTTACAAAATATTCGCGAAATATCGCGAATTCAAATATGACCCCTGCTGCTCATCACTAATGGACACTTAGAAAGTGATTCTACAGGGATGGGATAAGGTTAGGAAGGTAGTTGTTAATTAGGGGTGGAGGGAAACACATTTCAGAATGATTCATCAAGCCATATACGGCTTTCAGTTTACTTTCCGAACTCCATCCCAGCCCAGATTTTCTAATTGCCCAAAATGCCACCTTGGAGGCTATGATCTATGTCTTGGGGTATGGTCTTGCCAGGAATTGGTAAAATTTTGGAGGCTGATCAGGTCCCAAATTAAATGCCATCTGGGGATTTCAACTCCCCTAGCCCCTGAACTTATCCTATTTCATGTTCTTCCTGAGGGAAGAAAAATCCCCCCAATACTCCACATTTCACTCCTAGCAGCAAAAAGATGTCTCTTTAGAGACTGGCTACAGCCTTGTGTCCCATCAGCAACATATGTTTTTCGCCAAATTAAGCTATGTTTCAATATGGAGAGAGTAGAGGCAGAACAACACAAGGGAAAATATGTTAAGACATTCTTCAAGAGGTGGGAGGTCTTTGTCATTTTGGTGTTGTCAGACGCTGAATTAAAGGAGCTGATGAAGTCCTTCTTAACTTCTGAATGGTACCTACGGGGGAAACTCGCGAACATTCTGGGAAGACTGCAGGTGGATTAGACAATAGATAGGAATGTGATTGTGTCGAACTGAGAGAGCACTGAAAGGGGGGAGGGGGGTGGGAGTTTAAATGTTGTTATGTTTGGTTGTTTGCGCTAGGATTAATACTCGGCTTTAATGAGGTCTATACTTGAATCCTGACTGTATTCACTAGCTTGCCGGACGATCAGGTTCGGGACTCCCTCTACATATACAATCTGGACTGAGAAGACCCCAAAGATGCACGGTCTTGTATAAATGACCTATTGTACTTGTTTTTGCATATGTTGTAAAAAAGAATGTAAAAAAAAACCCTAATAAAGATTATATTTAAAAAAAAAGGTGATGGGAGAGATTTCTGTACTGCCCCTGATATATTTATACATAGTTATTAGATCTCCCCTTAGTCATCTTTTTTCTAAAGTGAATAACCCCAATTTTCATAATCAGATGGGAGTAGTGCATCATACCAGAAACAAGGCTTGTTTGTAACATAACATAGTAACATAGTACATAAGGCCGAAAAAAGACATTTGTCCATCCAGTTCGGCCTGTTATCCTGCAAGTTGATCCAGAGGAAGGCCAAAAACCCTGTGAGGTAGAAGCCAATTTTCTCCACTTTAGGGGAATAAAAAATTCCTTCCCGACTCCAATCATGCAATCAGAATAACTCCCTGGATCAACGACCCCTCTCTAGTATCTATAGCCTGTAATATTATTAAGCTCCAGAAATACGTCCAGGCCCCTCTTGAATTCCTTTATTGTACTCACCATCACCACCTCCTCAGGCAGAGAGTTCCATAGTCTCACTGCTCTTACCGTAAAGAATCCTCTTCTATGTTTGTGTACAAACCTTCTTTCCTCCAGACGCAGAGGATGTCCCCTCGTCACAGTCACAGTCCTGGGGATAAATAGCTGATGGGATAGATCTCTGTACTGACCCCTGATATATTTATACATATTAATTAGATCTCCCCTCAGTCGTCTTTTTTCTAAAGTGAATAACCCTAATTTTGATAATCTTTCAGGGTACTGTAGTTGCCCCATTCCAGTTATTACTTTAGTTGCCCTCCTCTGAACCCTCTCCAGCTCTGCTATGTCTGCCTTGTTTACAGGAGCCCAGAACTGTACACAGTACTCCATGTGTGGTCTGACTAGCGATTTGTAAAGTGGTAGGACTATGTTCCTATCACGGGAATCTATGCCCCTTCTGATGCAACCCATTATCTTGTTGGCCTTGGCAGCAGCTGCCTGACACTGGTTTTTGCTGCTTAGTTTGCTGTTTATTAAAATTCCTAGATCCTTTTCCATGTCAGTGTTACCGAGTGTTTTACCATTTAGTATGTACGGGTGACTTGCATTTTTCCTTCCCATGTGCATAACTTTACATTTATCAGTGTTAAACCTCATCTGCCACTTATCTGCCCAAGCCTCCAGTCTATCCAGATCCCTCTGTAGTAGTATACTGTCCTCATCAGTGTAAATTACTTTACACAGTTTAGTGTCATCTGCGAAAATTGATACTTTACTATGCAAGCCTTCTACAAGATCATTAATAAATATATTGAAGAGAATAGGGCCCAATACTGACCCCTGAGGTACTCCACTAGTGACAGTGACCCAATCTGAGTGTGTACCGTTAATAACCACCCTCTGTTTTCTATCACTCAGCCAGTTACTTACCCACATACAGATGTTTTCTCCCAGTCCGAGCATTCTCATTTTATATACTAACCTTTTATGTGGTACAGTGTCAAATGCTTTGGAGAAGTCCAGATATACGACATCCATTGATTCGCCGCTGTCAAGTCTAGAACTTACCTCCTCATAGAAACTGATTAAATTAGTCTGACATGACCGATCCCTCACGAAGCCATGCTGATATGGCGTTATTTGCTTATTTCCGTTGAGATGCTCTAATATAGCATCTCTCAGAAAACCTTCAAACTGTTTACCCACAACAGATGTTAAACTTACCGGCCTATAGTTTCCAGGCTCTGTTTTTGGCCCCTTTTTGAATATTGGCACCACATATGCCACGCGCCAATCCTGTGGGACATTCCCTGTCAGTATAGAGTCTGCAAATATCAGAAATAAGGGTCTGGCTATGACATTACTTAATTCCTTTAGGATATGGGGGTGTATGCCATCCGGTCCTGGCGATTTGTCTATTTTAATCTTTTTAAGTCGCTGATGTACTTCTTCCTGGGTCAGACAGGACACTTTTAATGGGGAATTTATTTTTACATTCTGCATGTCATCTGACAGTTTATTTTCCTCAGTGAATACATTGGAGAAAAAAATATTTAACAGCTTTGCTTTCTCCTCGTCGCTCTCTGCGACTCCCCCCTCATTACTCTTTAAAGGGCCAACACCTTCAGATTTATACTTTTTAACATTTATATAATTGAAGAACATTTTAGGGTTAGTTTTACTCTCTTTGGCAATTAATCTCTCGGTCTCTAGTTTGGCCGCTTTTATTTGTTTTTTACATGTTCTATTTTTTTCCTTATAGTTTTTCAGTGCTTCCTCGCTACCCTCCTGTTTTAGTGTTTTATATGCTTTCTTTTTGTCATTTATTGCTTTCTTTACAGTTCTATTTATCCACATTGGTTTCTTTTTGTTCCTTAACCTTGTCATTATTTTTTTTTTTTATTGATACACTGAGTGATACATAATTCTTTAGTCTATAGAGAAGCCCAGTCAAGAAAAGCTTGCATATCAATATGAATATGTGAATACACCAATATTAATGGTGCGCATGTGCATTTGGAACTTCTTTGTGTAATGCCGTTGTCTCCTATGACTAGTTTTGAAGACAGGCAGTCTCTTCAACAGTGTTTGTTGCTTGTTTCAGCCAACTTACAGTTCAGTTACATCCGGATCGCAGCCGGGTCAGGGTATCAGTCCACAGGCCAGTGTTTCCTTCACACATGCCTTGCAGTGTGTGATCTGCAGCCTCGCACTCCACAGACACACCCTGCTTCCTGCTACACACTTTTAAAAGCACAATCGTGGACATGAGCCACGTACAAACCCGTAGTGGATCGTGGGGACTAAGCACCCACCCAACTCTTTGCTTACTCCCAGTAAAAGCCAGGCCCGGATTAGCTGTTACCAGCTATACTAGGTACAACAGTGTCCACTATCTATCTTAGTGGACACTCTAGCTTCTGACTTCCACAGTACCTTGGTGGCATGTCTCAAGTGCCCCACAGCAAACCACAATATGTATCTCCTTAATAGGTTTCCTGCACCATTCTAGGAGATACATACCTTTCTTCATATATGAGGCCTGTCACTGCCTCTCATTTGATAATACAGTTATAATAGTTTTATTATTAAGTTACAAAGAAGAATCACAGTGATTACCATATTATATGTTTTTTGTATTAATGGACAGTCTCATCAGGACAATCCTTATCCTTACCCCATATTAAGGAATATGAATATTAAGGATATTAAAGGCTATATGTACACCTTTGGGGGTATTTTTTTTTATTATTGTGGTTTACTCATTTTGGACTACAAGTAGTCTCATTTTCAATTGATCTTTATTAAAAATGTTCAGCTGTTTCTGAGATAGAAGAAATAAAAAATCAGTCTATTTGCAAGCTGTGTTTTCTTTGAATTCCCTGTAGCGGATGGCTCTTTTGTAATTGTTCTCTTTGATCTCCTGACCTCATGAACACTCGTTATAGTTCAATTCTTACCAAACTAATAAGAATGTGGCTTAAATAAGTGTTCATGAGGACATTAGGTCAGAGATAGGAGCTCTACAGGAGCCATCAGCTGATGTGATTAAAAAAACAGCAACACACAAAGTGATAGCTTGCAGATTGATTTTTTTAACTCTTGTATCTCATAAACGTCTGAACAATAAAGACCAATTGAAAAAAAATATTTGTAGCCCAAAATACGTAAAATGCAATCATACAAAAAGAAAATGCCTCAGAAGGTGTACATAGCCTTTAAGGAGTATGCTTGGCCTCCTCTATTAACCAGAGCATAGAGACATTGCATACAGTAGCTCTGACTCTAGCCTGTCTAGGTTTGCCTGTCTATGTATTACATGGGCAGCCATTAATTAGAAACACTGGGATTTAAAGGAACACTACACCTAGAGATGAAAGCTAGAAGTAAATGAGTAATGCTGTCAACGTTTGTCAGTCTGCAGCATTTTCTGCATGATCCTGACAAAAACAGTCTTGAAGAAATCCAGCAGGGAACACAAGGGTTAATCTTCTCCTGATGTCTTTTATCTTAAACTGGCAGACAACTTAAGTCCTTGGCACAGAGAAGATCTCTTTAAATGTTTCTCAGTTTTAGGCCTCATGCACATGAAGGTATTTGCGGACCATATACAGAGCCATTCATTTAAATGGGTCCGCAAAAAAAAACTAAGTTACTCCGTGTGTATTCCGTTTCGGTATGGCAGTATTTCCGTTCCGCAAAAAAATAGTGTTACGGACAAGGATAGTACTGTTCTATTATGGGCCATCTGTTCTGTAAAATACGGAATGCACACGGATGTCATCCGTATTTTTGCGGATTCGTTTTTTACGGACTGCAAAATATATACGTGTGCATGAGGCCTTAGCTGTAATATCAGACAAAATAGGAGCATGGGAAAGGGGGGAAGAGTTAGGATTTTTTGAGTCTTTTCTACATTTGATTTTTTTTTTAATACTATTGTTACCCTGTACGGCAAGCTGAATTTTCCACCAGAGATAACAACCAGGGGTTTATGCAGCCAACTACATTGACATCCTTCTTCCATACTGAAGACTGGCTGGCTTAAATTTAAAAATAGGTTTCATTCTGAGAAAACTTTAGTGCATAGTTTTAAAATGTAAATGAATTCTCTAATAATTGTTATAATAGTGCACATTATGTCTGCAGTTAATTGAACAGAATTAGAGGATACTTTTTTGTTATTTAAATGTTTAGTTAAAATTCAATACAATAAATACTATAGATTTTTAATCTATTGATAAATGAAACAGGGATCACAGAACTGTATAATTCTATCAGTTTGGCGTTTCCGTGCTGTTTAGCCACTTGTTAAGATTTTCTTTCACAGTTCAATAAATTTAATTGTGTAGAATAAATGAACTCCTTTTACAAGCAACAAATTAACTTTGCAAGCTAAAACATTAAGAGTTTAGTATGCTCACGTTTTTTTTAAAATCATCCTTCTGCCCTAACCTTTTCTGCTTGCAAAAATATATTATACAGCTGGAATTGTTTAATTTTACAGCTGAATGTCAATTAACTTACCGTAGGGTGAACTGAAATAATGTAAAATTTTATTTATGATGGTCACATACAGTACAACATCACAAAAACCATATAAAAAGTCAATCAAAAGTTTCTTATCATTGTTTACTTATTTTGATTCTTAACTAGTTAAAGGGATTTTCCAGGATGGCTTATCCTCAGAAGAGGCTACCAATATCAGATCAGAGGGGGTCCGATCGCTGTCCCCCATCACCTGTTTGAGGTGGCAGCTAAGCAAGCACAGTGCCATCCATTTGATAGCCACCATACTTGGTATTGTAGTTCAGTCCCATTCACTTGTTTGGAACTGACCTGTGCCTAGGCCAGATGACTGATGATATCACTGCCCTAGGAAGAGACTGAGGCACTCACTGGCTGATCAGAAGAGGTTCCGGGAGTCAGCCCCCGATGATCTGATATTCATGGCCTATCCTGAAGATGGGTCATCAGTGGAAATAAGTGAGGTTTTGAAAAATTCAGTTAGGCCGATTCACTGAATTTAGCAATGAAATTCGATTCGTTCCCAATTAATTTGTCACAAATCTCTATAAATCAGGTGTACCCGTACATCATGGTGGCAGAGGGAATGTATGGAGAGGGCAGCCTGGACACTTCCAATGGCTTCCATGGTAACCTCCCTGCTGTGCTGTGCATAAGGCACAGCTCAGCAAAGAGTGCATCAAAATGCTATTTACCCTAATAGATCCCCCAACACTGGACCCTTCAGATTCCACGTTCAGCGCTGATCATGTCATCTGACATTAAAATTGAGGCCTTTCAGGGGTTAATCAGGGTTAAAAAAAAATACATACTTACCTTATATATTTGCTCTCGGAGAGGCAGTCGCAGCCATCTTGATTGAAGAAATGTGCGGAATCTCACGTGGTGGTCATCACTAGAAATGAGCGAATTTCTCAAAAATTCAATTTGGCCGATTAGCCAAATTTTCAGAAAAAATTTGCTTCGATCCGAATATATTTGCGACGAATCACGATAAAAAAAACTGCTATTTCCGGTCTGCATAGAGCCTTTATATGGGTGTAGAACACTGTGCATTGCAGTAACACGTGGAGTGTGCTTGGGTAGTGAAATAATACTGTCAGTCAATATGACATGTAGATGACACGCGTCGCTATTAGAATCACTGCACACTTCACTTATTTGGGCAGTCACAGGGCCAAATAACTCAAGTATTAACTCAGCCTTAAAGGTCCATGTTACCGTCAAGAAGAAGCGCACTCCTTTTACACCCTCTTCAGCTAATTCCATATAGATATCTACAGAACCTGTTCCATTAAACACTTATACGAGTAGAGCCCCCCCCCCCCCCCCCCCGACAGAGTGGAGAGGGTGTCAACAGTAAGTTTGTGTTGAAGTCACTGATTATTTTGTCCATCCTCCTATCCGTCAGAACAATAACCCACAAAAAACGGATCCTGTCTGGGGAGCATACGCCTTCACTCGGCATTTGCTCAGTAATCCATGAGTATTGGTAATTCCAAAAAAACAGGAGTGGATCTAAAACAGAGATGACACGTGAAGGTAATATTTGCATGTCTTCTGAGTTTTGTATCCACTCCTGCTTTTGGCTACCAAATCATAAGCCAATTCTGATGCGACCATACAGGCCTTACAGCTGCTACACAGACAGGATCCGTTGTGGGTCTCATTTTTCCTTCCTAACGACCGATCAGAAGAAAGGTCAAATAAATGGTGATTTCAAGATGGCCAAACAAGGACAATAGCGACCGCATCATAAAGTGGGGAGGGTGGTAACAGCATGAGAAGTTCACAGAGTGGCCCTATGACTTAGTGGTGAGTTTGAAGCAGCATGAGGAGACCACCAAGTGGCACAATGAAAAAGTGTGGAGGTGACAGCAGCAGTATGATTAGGCCACATAGTGGCACGGTGACCTAGTGTGGAGATGGCAGCATCAGGAGGCCACAGAGTGGCAAGGTGACAAAGTGTGGAGATGGCAGCAACAGCAGCAGCATGATATCACAGAGTGGCAAGGTGATATAGTGTGGACATGGCAGCATCAGGAGGCCACAAAGTGGCACAGTGACATAGTGTGGATATGGCAGCAGCAGCATGATACTACAGAGTGGCAAGGCGACATAGTGTGGACATGGCAGCATCAGGAGGCCACAAAGTAGCAAGGTAACAAAGTGTGGAGATGGCAGCAACAGCAGCAGTATGATATCACAGAGTGGCACGATGACATAGTGTGGAGATGGCAGCATCATGAGGCCACAGAGTGGCAAGGTGACATAGTGAGGACATGGCAGCAACAGCAGCAGCATGATACCATAGAGTGGCACAGTGACATAGTGTGGAGATGGATGATCTAATCTGTTTATGGCCTTTCTCTGTTCGTATAGTCGGTCCAACATATGGAGGGAGGAATTCCAACGGGTGGAAACGTCACATATCAGCCTATGTTGGGGGATGGCGTTCTGCCGCTGCAGCTCAAGGAGGGTGTGCTTTGCGGTGTACAAGTGGCTGAAGTGCATGCAAAGTGTCCTGGCCATTTTTAGGATGTCTTGCAGATGGGTGGAAGAATTCAGGAACTGCTTGACAACCAGATTAAACACGTGTGCCATGCAGGGCGCATGGCTCAGCCCTCCTTGATGTAGCACCGACACCATGGTTCAGATTTCTTGATGAAGGACACAGAGCGGTTCCTCCCCTGTGTGACTCCATTCGCCCAGGCAAACGAGGTGCAGAACAGCATGACACCGCCGTTCCCTGCACTTGTGGTATGCTGGAGGGGCACTGTGAATTGTCCCTGCAGTGGAGGCTGAGAACACGGTGGAGGTTGAGGAGGCAGAGGTGGACATTGTCGCAGGACCAACAGCGTGAGGACATGGAGGCGGAAGCGGCGTAACCTGCCCAAGTTGCTGGTGTGGCAGTGCAGGAACCACATACACCCAGTGGGCCGTAAAGGACATGTATTGTCCCTGACCGTAGTTACAGCTCCACGCGTCGGTGCTACCATGCACTTTGGTAGACACTGACAGGCTCAATGACTGGCCCACATTCTGTTCTACATGTGTGTGCAGGGCTGGTACTGCCTTTTTGGCAAAGAAATGACGGCTTGGGACTCTCCACTTCGACTCGGCACAAGTCATCAGTTCTCTGAAAGGTGCAGAGTCCACCACTTGGAAATGGAGGGACTGCAGCACCAGCAACTTGGCCAGGAGCACATTCAGCTTCTGCGCCGTTGGATGAGTGCACGCATACTGTTGTCTCTTGGCAATCGCTTCGGTGATCGATTGCTGATAGAATGAGTGATGAGGAGGAGGAGGAGCAGGTGGTGGAGCCTTGACTGCCTAAAACCAGGTGCATTCCACTGGGTGATGCAGAGGTTGCTGCAGCAGACTGGACCACCACATTGGAGCCATGGTTCTCCCAGGCCACTTTATGGTGACGCTGCATATGTTGACGCAGGGCCGTGGTGCCAACATTGGCACCCTGGCCACGCTTCACCTTCTGCCCACAGAATCTACATATGGCCATGTTCACCTCCTCCGGCGGCTTAACAAAAAACTGCCACACCGCAGAGTAGCTGATTTTACCCCCAACACTACGCACTGACTGACTGCTACTGCCACTGCTTCCGTGAACCCATGCAACACTACTTTCCGGGCAGTTAGGCTCCTGCGAAGCGGGTGGTCTACCCCATGCACGTTTGGTTACCGACCTCCCACTTCTGCCACCCTGCTGACTTCCGACCACGCTAGCGACTTGCAGGTTTCGCCGCTGCCTTACGGCAAGCTGCCACCCTCTTCTCCCGATGATGATGAAGCCCTTATTTCAGACGGCACACAAGTGTCTGCACGTCACTGATGTCCTCTTCAACGGTCTCTGGGTCAGGAGCCTCACCGCTCGCAACATCAGCTCCCACGCCACTCTCCTCATCACTATTTGACCGCCTATCGGAGGAAGCGGCGGATATCTCCTCCACATCTTGGCTGGCCAGTAGCTGCTGACTGTCATCTAGCAGCTCGTCCTTGCTGTATAGTGGGGCTGAGCCCACAGCATATAATACTTCTCTGGTGGAGGGAACAGAAAAGGACAGAGGCAGGTTGAGGACAGGTAAGGGCACAGGGCCTGCTCCCAGGCCATGCCAACTTAGAGTTGTGTCTGACGAACCCACCAACTCTTGGTTGGGGGTGTCTGATGTCACTTTGGACGAAGTGGATAACTGAGTCAACCATTCAAGAACCACTGTGTTACTGGTCAAGACACGACTGCTAGATAACACCGAGAGCTTAGGCCTCTCGCTGCGACTCTTGCTGCCACGCCCCCTTACTCTGCTGCGACCTGTACCTGCGCCAGAAACATTTAGGCCTCTCCCACTCCCCTGTGAAGAGCCTGGCACTTCTCTGTCTGACATACCGGTAGAGCAAATGCATAAATAAAAAGGAAATTAAAACACCCCAAAAAAGTCTATAATTTTCTCACTTCACCATACAACGGCTAATAAGCCCTTTTTTTTTACTAATACACGCCAAAGAGGGCTGTAATTTTCTTACTTCACCACACAATGACAAATACTTTAGAACATATAACTGCATTCCTGAACAGCAAAAATACTTTTCTTTTGCCACTAATACACAACAAAAAGGGCTTTAGAACATATACTGTAACTGCAACTCTGAACGGCAAATATATATATTTTTTTACACTTATACACTCCACAAAAGACTTTAGAACATATAACTGCACTGCTGAATGGCAAATATATTTATCTTTTTTCTTCTTATGCACTCCACAAAAGGCTTTAGAACATATAACTGCACCGCTGAACGGCAAATGTATTTTTCTTTTTTCCATTCATGCACTCCACAAAAGGGCTTTAGAACATATAACTGCACCACTAAACTGCAAATAGGCCCTTTTTTTTTTTCCACTTATACACAACACAAAAGGCTTTAGAACATATAACTGCACCGCTGAACGGCAAATATATATCGTTTTTTCCACTTATACACGACAAAAAGGCTTTAGAACATATAACTGCACCGCTGAATGGTGAAGATATTTTTCTTTTTTCCACTTATACACTCCACAAACGTCTTTAGAACATATAACTGCACCGCTTAATGGCAAATATATTTTTCTTTTTTCCATTCATGCACTCCACAAAAGTGCTTTAAAACATATAACTGCACCGCTGAACTGCAAATAGGCCCTTATTTTTTTCCACTTATACACAACACAAAAGGCATTAGAACATATAGCTGCACCGCTGAACGCATTTTTTTATATATTTTTATCACTTATACACTCCACAAAAGGGCTTTAGAACATATAACTGCAACGCTGAACGGCAAATATATTTTTCTTTTTTCCATTCATGCACTGCACAAAAGTGCTTTAGAACATATAGCTGCACTGCTGAACTGCAAATAGGCCCTTATTTTTTTCCACTTATACACAACACAAAAGGCATTAGAACATATAGCTGCACCGCTGAACGCAATTTTTTTTATATTTTTATCACTTATACACTCCACAAAAGGGCTTTAGAACATATAACTGCAACGCTGAACGGCAAATATATTTTTCTTTTTTCCATTCATGCACTGCACAAAAGTGCTTTAGAACATATAGCTGCACTGCTGAACTGCAAATAGGCCCTTATTTTTTTCCACTTATGCACGACACAAAAGGCTTTAGAACATATAACTGCACCGCTGAATGGCTAATAGGCCCTTATTTATTTCCACTTATACACAACATAACATCACTGAAAAAAGGTGCACCACAATAATGTGTGACTGACCACACTGGCTAGACCCTCACGCTGATGTTAAAAGATACTTTAGCCAATATCTTCCAGTCAGGAACATATCGGATCCCTGCGCACACGGGTGTCAAGGTATCTCAGTGTGGCATGGGTCCTACCGCTAAGCTACTTATGTGAACACAGTCTGATAGGTGCTAAGGACCGACTCACAGCCAAGCTCCTACATACCTCCACAGTAAGATCCCTAATGCAATAGGAGGGAGGAGGAGGCTGTGAGCCCCACCTATAACAGGCCATGTGACACAGGCTACCAGGTGCACCAGAATGTTACCAATGACAAGCCATAGCTCATTCAATACATGTAAAGAAAAATCACTGAATAGAGTGGCCTAAATGGAAGAAAATGCTCAACCCCAAACACTGTAGCGTGTTTATAATCGGGGGAGCAATTCCCCCGCAAGTGATCAGTTTTTTCAGTGATTTATGTATTTTTATGTTTTCATCCACACATTATTTCATCTTGTGTAGGATGTTTTTGTGGTGCATGTGGTTCGCTGCTGGCATCCTCCATTGTATGCATTGTTTGCTGGGGATTGCTGTTAGCAACGGATCACTTTCGGAGGAATTGCTCCCCCCGATTATAAACACGCTACAGTGTTTGGGGTTGATAATTTCATCCTATTTAGGCCACTTTATTCAGTAATTTTTCTACTTATACACGACACAAAAGGCTTTAGAATATATAACTGCACTGCTGAACGGCAAATAGGCCCTTATTTTTCCACTTATACACGACACAAAAGGCTTTAGAATATATAACTGCACCGCTGAACGGCAAATATATTTTTCTTTTTTCCACTTATACACTCTATAAAAGGCTTTAGAACATATAACTGCACTGCTGAACGGCAAATATATTTTTATTTTTTCCACTAATACACGACACAAAGGGCTTTAGAACATATAACTGCAACGCTGAACGGCAAATACATTTTTTTTTTGTGCCACTAATACACGCCAAAAAGGGCTGTAATTTTCCCGCTTCACCACACAGCGGCAAATAAGCCCTTTTTTACCCCACTAATACAAGTCAAAAAATGCACTGCACAAAGGCAAATAAGATGTAGAAATATTTCCTTGTAATAAACCCTGTTAATTGCTGTATCAAACAGCACTTGCACCCCAATAACAAGAACGGTTTTCTGGAATTACAGAGCTGTATAATGGCAATTTGGATCCCCAGTCAGTGCAGCAAGGTGTAATAGGATTGTTTCTATTACCCAGGCTGTAACCTCCCCTACTGAAACCTGTTCTACATAAATGTTGTGGTCCCTACACCTTGAATAGTCTTTCCCTCAACTTGTAAATCGTTTTTTTAGCACAATAAAGTCTTTCCTAGCACTGTCCCTAGCGCCTGCTGACGTCTCTTCCTGCACTAAGTACACTGGAAAATGGCAGAATCCCAGATGGCTGAGGCCATTATAGGGCTGTGACATCACAGGGCTGGCTGACTGCTGATTGGCTGAATGCATGGCATTATAGGTGATCCAGCGTTCCCAGAGTTCCTTGCTCCATGTCCTCACACGTGCAGCAACCATTTTAGGAAAAAGTGCAATTCGTTACCACGAAGCATGAGGAAATTCGGATTTGGTGCAAATCGAATTTTTCCTGAAATTCGGATCGAATTCCCCTTCGTTACCTTCTATTCGCTCATTTCTATTTAAGATGGGCATAACTAACACATAAGAAACAAAATATACACAACTACACACCCAACAAGATTTGATGTATCAAAAATAATACATACATCAATACAATATACATGTGAAAACACATAACCTGATAATTACCATATTTTTCCCCCCAAAAGGGTGGGGGGAGTGTCCCAGCATCTTATGGGGTGAATTCTAATGAGCGCTTCCATTATGGAAGTGCTCATTAGTACCAGAGGACCGGGAAGCGGTGAAGGCTCTGTACTCACCGCTTCCTGGTCGCCGGCTGTCGGTTGTGCTGTGACTGCGCACAGTGTGAGGGCGGTCTGTGAACGTCAGGTCACAGCACAGCTGACTGCAACTGGCGTTGAGGAGCGGTTGCAGCGTCCAGAGCAGAAGAGGTAAGTGTTTTTTATTTTTATTTATTTCATATAAGGCTGCTGGGGGCTGATGAGAGGCATATGGGGCTGATAAAAAGATGCTGGGGGCTGACAAAAGGCTGCTGGGGGCTTATGAGAGGCTGATGGGGGCTGATGCGAGGTATGGAGGGCTGATGAGAGGCATGGAGGATGACATGGGGCTAATGAGAGGCATGGGGGCTGAAATGAAGGCTGATGAGAGACATTGGGCTAATGAGAGGCATGGTGGCTGATATGGGGCTGATGAGAGGCATGGGGGATGACATTGTGGATGATGAGAGGAATGGGGGCTGAAATGGGGGCTAATGCGAGACATGGGGGCTGATAAGAGGCATGAGGGCTGATGAGAGGCATGGGGGATGATATGAGGCAATGAGGTCTGATGAGAGGCATGAGGGCTGATGAGAGGCATGGGGCTCTTATCTGCTGTCTGATTGGGAGTCATTCACATTGGGGTCTGAGCTGAGGTCTGATTGGGGGTCTGATCTGAGGTCTTATTGAGGTCTGATTAACATTAGGGGGCCTGATTGGTGGTCTGACCTGAGGTCTAATGAAAAATATTTATTTCTTATTGTCCTCCTTTACACTGCGTGCAGAATTATTAGGCAAATGAGTATTTTGACCACATCATCCTCTTTATGCATGTTGTCTTACTCCAAGCTGTATAGGCTCGAAAGCCTACTACCAATTAAGCATATTAGGTGATGTGCATCTCTGTAATGAGAAGGGGTGTGGTCTAATGACATCAACACCCTATATTAGGTGTGCATAATTATTAGGCAACTTCCTTTCCTTTGGCAAAATGGGTCAAAAGAAGGACTTGACAGGCTCAGAAAAGTCAAAAATAGTGAGATATCTTGCAGAGGGATGCAGCACTCTTAAAATTGCAAAGCTTCTAAAGCGTGATCATGGAACAATCAAGCGTTTCATTCAAAATAGTCAACAGGGTCGCAAGAAGCGTGTGGAAAAACCAAGGCGCAAAATAACTGCCCATGAACTGAGAAAAGTCAAGCGTGCAGCTGCCAAGATGCCACTTGCCACCAGTTTGGCCATATTTCAGAGCTGCAACATCACTGGAGTGCCCAAAAGCACAAGGTGTGCAATACTCAGAGACATGGCCAAGGTAAGAAAGGCTGAAAGACGACCACCACTGAACAAGACACACAAGCTGAAACGTCAAGACTGGGCCAAGAAATATCTCAAGACTGATTTTTCTAAGGTTTTATGGACTGATGAAATGAGAGTGAGTCTTGATGGGCCAGATGGATGGGCCCGTGGCTGGATTGGTAAAGGGCAGAGAGCTCCAGTCCGACTCAGACGCCAGCAAGGTGGAGGTGGAGTACTGGTTTGGGCTGGTATCATCAAAGATGAGCTTGTGGGGTCTTTTCGGGTTGAGGATGGAGTCAAGCTCAACTCCCAGTCCTACTGCCAGTTTCTGGAAGACACCCTCTTCAAGCAGTGGTACAGGAAGAAGTCTGCATCCTTCAAGAAAAACATGATTTTCATGCAGGACAATGCTCCATCACACGCGTCCAAGTACTCCACAGCGTGGCTGGCAAGAGAGGGTATAAAAGAAGAAAATCTAATGACATGGCGTCCTTGTTGACCTGATCTGAACCCCATTGAGAACCTGTGGTCCATCATCAAATGTGAGATTTACAAGGAGGGAAAACAGTACACCTCTCTGAACAGTGTCTGGGAGGCTGTGGTTGCTGCTGCACGCAATGTTGATGGTGAACAGATCAAAACACTGACAGAATCCATGGATGGCAGGCTTTTGAGTGTCCTTGCAAAGAAAGGTGGCTATATTGGTCACTGATTTGTTTTTGTTTTGTTTTTGAATGTCAGAAATGTATATTTGTGAATGTTGAGATGTTATATTGGTTTCACTGGTAAAAATAAATAATTGAAATGGGTATATATTTGTTTTTTGTTAAGTTGCCTAATAATTATGCACAGTAATAGTCACTTGCACACACAGATATCCCCCTAAAATAGCTAAAACTAAAAACAGACTAAAAACTACTTCCAAAAATATTCAGCTTTGATATTAATGAGTTTTTTGGGTTCATTGAGGACATGATTGTTGTTCAATAATAAAATTAATCCTCAAAAATACAACTTGCCTAATAATTCTGCACTCCCTGTATAACCTAGGTGCATCTTATGGGCCGGTGTGTTTTATAGGGCAAAAAATACTGTAAAACAAAATCATATACAAAACCAATACAAATCTTAAAGGGATTGTATGACCTCTAACTCAAAATTAATTAATGACTGGAATGTGTGCACAAGACAATCACCTCCTATAAGCAGATATGTTCCAGCACCGACAATCCCTTCTCAGCGGCTTCTAATTCCATGTAGACCAGAAGTGTGACGTCCCATCCATCATCACATGCACCAATGGCCTCAATGGTGACGTGTCCTCAAGATGTATGTGATCACCGAGGTCAGTGATTGGCTGCAGTGCTGCATGTGACAACATGCAGAACATCACACTTCTAGGCCACAGGGGAAAGGAAGCAGTAGGAACAGGACGATCGGCGCTGGAACGGAACTGCACTGTCCACACATTCAGGGCCATAGCTCATCATGAGTTAGGAGTCGGGCAACTCTTTTAATTCAGGACACAGGAAATTACATATATAGAACAGCACAGTGCTGTCAATCAAAACCTTCAAAATAAAGATCCCATATAAAGTACTTAAAAGAAAGATGTATGCATGAAAAACTTTACAAAAAATCTGCATACTTGCATATTGACATCAAAATATTGGAGATAGGGCATAAAAATGAGTTAAGACCTAAGGCCTCTTTCACACGGGCGTCGAGGGTGAGGTCCGGATGCGTTCAGGGTGCATTGCGGGAAACTCACGCGAGTAGGCACGCAATTGCAGTCAGTTTTGTCTGCGATTGCGTTCCGATGTTCCATTTTTTCCACGCGAGTGCAATGCGTTTTGCACGCACGTGAGAAAAAACTGAATGTGGTCCCCAGACCCGAACCCGGACTTTCTTCACTGAAGTTCGGGTTTGGGTTTGGTGTTCTGTAGATTATATTATTTTCCATTATAACATGGTTATAATGGAAAATAATAGCATTCTTTAATACAGAATGCTAAGTAAAATGTCAATTGAGGGTTAAAAAATAATAAAAACATAACTCACCTCATCCACTTGATCGCGCAACCGGCATCTTCTTCTTTCTTCTTCTTTCAGGTCCTGCTGAATAAAGATAGAAGGATCTTACGTCATCAAAGGTCCTTTTGCAGGATCTGAAAGAAGAATTTATAAGGGAAATAATACAGTGAATAGACTTTAATGGGGTCTGGGGTTGCTCATCCCTATCATCTCCTAGCAACCATGCATGTAAATCGCACCGCATCCGCACTTGCTTGCGATTTTCACGCAGCCTCATTCATTTCTATGGGGCCTGCGTTGCGTGAAAAATATATAACATATAACAGAATATATAACATGCTGCGATTTTCACGCAACGCACAAGTGATGCGTGAAAATCACCGCTCATCTGCACAGCCCCATTGAAGTGAATGGGTCAGGATTCTGTGCGGGTGCAATGCGTTCACCTCATGCATTACACCCGCGTGGAATACTCGCCCATGTGAAAGGGTCCTAAGACAGAACCTTGTTGATCAAAGGAAAGCCTTGCATGAGTGGCCCACCTCATATATTGTACATTGTTTATGATGATGACAGGAGAAGAAGCTGTTGGCTGAATGGCCATTAACCCAACAACTATGGCACATGTATGGCCAGTTTAAAGGAGTATTCTGGTTACTACATGATTAATGACTGTCAGTCCCATAGGGAATGAATGGAGTGGAAGGGTTCATCAGGGATGCCTGTTCTCAGGATTGGTGGGATCCCATAAATAGGACCCCCAGCATCTGCTATCCAGTGGATAGGAGATAGCTTGCAGTAATCTGAATACACCTGTAAAGGGATTCTGTGAAGTTTTAAGGGTACATTCACACAAATGTATGTATTTTAGGGTCCGCAAAACGCAGATCCTCAAAAAATACAGATTACATGTATGTGATGTCTGTATTGCATCGGTATTTTATTTTTTTATTTTTTTTCAGACCAATGGGTAAAAAGGTCCACAAAATAGACAAGAATAGAACATGTTCTATCTTATTTGTGGGACTGCGTAACTATCATACAGATGACGACAGCACACAGTATACTTTCTGTTTTTTCTTTTGCAAATCCATAGAAATGATTAGGTCCGTGAGATCAGATCAGATGCAGACCAAAAATATGGTCATGTGAATGGGGCATAATGTTGCTACTTTCTAACAGATGTAGCGCGTGCCAGGTCCTGATTAGTGTTGGGTTTAAATATTCGTATCGCGAATTTTAATTGCGAATTTTGCTACTTCGAGAATTTGCGAATATTTAGAATATAGTGCTATATATTCATATTCACAAATATTCTAGAGTTTTTTTTACTTGAACACATGATCTCTCCCTGCTTCTTGCTTGTGGGCCAATGAGAAGGCTGCAATGTCTTTGTCAGAGCTTAGCAACATCCCTAGCAACCAATAGGAAAGTTGCCTACCCCTTACTATATAATAATCTCCCCAGCAGCCATTTTCTGTATTTTTTTGCATTTATGAGAGAGACAGCAGTGTCATTGCTGTGCTCTGCGCTTTGGTGTGTCAAACTCATTACGTTAGTTAGTTAGTTAGTTAGTTAGTTTATATATAATGCAGATAGCTAGTGGGAGATAGTCAGTGTAGGTTAGATCCTGATATAGTGCAGCTGAAAGGTTCCAGTGCAGGGTGTTAGGTAGTGTGATAGGTTCTGCTGTCATAGTGCTGTGAAGTCACAAGTTCACAACAATACTTAGTGCACTAATCAGTAATATGTAGTCAGACCTGCTAAAAAGTGAAGTTGTACGTATTGCGCCAAAATATGCGCTTCAATAATTGCCAATTTGCGCAATCCTGAATATATTGGAGCACTCTATCTGCATATAAAGCTATTGTAATGTTCTGCCGTGCCAACCATTTTTCCAGTCTCAGGAAACTTATACCAGCTTAAAAAATGTAGCAAAAGTAACCCACGCCTGTATTGCGCGCGCATTACGCGAATATTACATTGTCGGATTTCCCAATCAAGAAAATAATCGCGAATTCTTGAATTTGCGAATTTATGACAAATATTCACCCAAATATTTGTGAAATATTTTGAATTTGAATATTTCCCGTGCCGCTCAACACTAGTCCTGATATTCCTGAGCTTCTGGCTTTTCTCCGCCCCATGTCTCCGCCCATTCTCTTCAATATATTTATTAATGATCTTGTAGAAGGCTTGCATAGTAAAGTATCAATTTTTGCAGATGACACTAAACTGTGTAAAGTAATTGACACTGATGAGGACAGTATACTACTACAGAGGGATCTGGATAGATTGGAGGCTTGGGCAGATAAGTTGCAGATGAGGTTTAACACTGACAAATGTAAAGTTATGCACATGGGAAGGAATAATGCAAGTCACCTGTACATACTAAATGTTAAAACACTCGGTAATACTGACATGGAAAAGGATCTAGGAATTTTAATAAACAGCAAACTAAGCTGCAAAAACCAGTGTCAGGCAGCTGCTGCCAAGGCCAATAAGATAATGGGTTGCATCAAAAGGGGTATAGATACCCGTGATAAGAACATAGTCCTACCACTTTACAAATCGCTAGTCAGACCACACATGGAGTAATGTGTACAGTTCTGGGCTCCTGTGTACAAGGCAGACATAGCAGAGCTGGAGAGGGTCCAGAGGAGGGCAACTAAAGTAATAACTGGAATGGGGCAACTAAAGTACCCTGAAAGATTATCAAAATTAGGGTTATTCACTTTAGAAAAGAGACGACTGAGGGGAGATCTAATTACTATGTATAAATATATCAGGGGTCAGTACAGAGATCTATCCCATCATCTATTTATCCTCAGGACTGTGACTGTGACGAGGTCACATCATCTGCATTTGGAGGAAAAAAGGTTTGTACACAAACATAGAAGAGGATTCTTTACGGTAAGAGCAGTGAGACTATGGAACTCTCTGCCTGAGGAGGTGGTGATGGTGAGTACAATATAGGAATTCAAGAGGGGCCTGGATGTAGTTCTGAAGTGTAATAATATTACAGGCTATAGCTACTAGAGAGGGGTCGTTGATCCAGGGAGTTATTCTGATTGCCTGATTGGAGTCGGAAAGGAATTTTTTCAACTTGCAGGATGACAGGCCGAACTGGATGGACAAATGTCTTTTTTCGGCCTTATATACTATGTTACTATGTTACTATGACACTGATTGACAGTTTTTTTTTCAATTGAATTAGAAGCAGGGGGGTGGAGAAAATCAAGTGCTTATGAATATTCTGGACTCATCGGCATGTGCTGAAGCGTTTTTAATACAAGATTTTAGCAAAATGGCTGAATAAATTAAGACAACTGACCCAGCATTTTGTTAAGGAGATCTATCACTAGTTTATGTTGTCCTTAGTTAGGATACTATAAAACTGGTGACACATTCCCTTTAAGAGTTCTTTTACATGAGCCTATGATCAGGAAGAGTTCGCACAAACATTCGTCACTCTTTTGCCACCCTTGCTCTATGTTAGCAGTGTAATATAATCTGTGAACTATATTAAACTGAATAAGCCTAAAATTACTAGATAACGATGCCCTTTTTATATTCTTATATATAGTCCTCCAATCCAATGTATTTTTTGTGCCAATCTCCTGTGCCCATTTATTCCCACTCTTATACTTAATCACCTTACCTAATCCCTTCTTAATTATTTTATACATTTGTGCAATAGATGCCTTAGTTGCCTTAAAATTATAACAAAAGTTGGTGAATTCATCATCTTCAATAATAAAATAATGCTTGTTCTTATAGTACAAACAAAAGCATGTTTTAATTGGTGATATCTAAATTTGATAGGATAATTTTATGGTCCTCCTTTGCTTTGTTGAATTGTGATTGGACTTCTGCACTATTGTTGTTAATAATCTCCACTTGTAAGGCTTTTACCCCATCTTCTAGCAATTGCTCATTTTTAGTGATTTCAGATTTGGTTCTCTTTATTTTAGCTATATATTCCTCGCAGGAACGCTTTAAAAGAGTCCCACACGTAGTGGATGAGTGGAGCAGATATTTAGCGACCATAACTCTTTAATCTCTTTGATTATAGTTTCTTGCTCTTTAACAAGGTTCATCCAATGTGGGTTCAGTCTGAATCTCCTCAACTTCTGAATGGCAGCCCTCTCTTTAACCATCAGTAAGATAGGAGAATGATCAGAAATACTATGAGCTTTGTATTTCATTCGGTATATTATAAGGAATTCCGGACTAGAAAGTACTATGTCAATCCTTGACATCTCTGCATATGAGCGGCTAAAGCAAGAAAATGCTCTTTTATCACCATAAAAAATGTCGCCATATATCTATTAATGCCATTTCCTGACAGACTCTATTTAATAAAGTTGGCCCTCCTAAGTTAATCTTTCTTTCGTATGAAGCATCGACTCTATCTTTCTCTGGGTTCATAACATTATTAAAATCCCCCATAACTAGAATCGGCCACTTGGCCCTATAACTTACGAAATCAGCCAGACGGGACATAACATAAAGAGAGAAGGGTGGAGGTATGTATACAAACGCAAGTATGCAGACCATCCCATTCCATCGGCAATGCAAAAATACAAATCTACCTTCTTTATCGATCCTCTGGCCTAATGGAACATAGTCTACCACCTTGTGCACGTACACACTTACTCCTCGGGAGTTAGCTGAAAAGCAAGAATATTAATATTGAGACCATTTCTTTTTCATGAAGTCCACCTTCTCTGGGGACACGTGTGTTTCTAAAAGACCCACTATTGCAGGCAAATGTTTAATAACAAGGTCAAAAGCAATAGTCCTTTTAATTCTACCCCCAAGCAGCGTACGTTTCATTACCATCTATTGTAGAGAAGTGCAATGAGTAGTGAGGCTCCACCCCGTAAACTCCGTAGGCAGCTCTGCAAGTGATGGAAATCAGTCCTCCTCACATTCTAGGACAGGTTTAAACCATTCCTGGAGAACCCTTTTAAGCTATGAGACGGCAGCAATCATATCTTGGCACTGAAGAAAAAAATAAAAAATTATATATATATATATATATATATATATATATTTATTCTTCGTTTATGCCTGCACCCCAGGTGGGGAACTTAAACAGCATAGTCTTCAAAGGCAAATGTTCCATTATCGCTCTCTACCTCATGTTTGTCTTTACAATGGCTGACATTTGTACCTTTCTAATGAAACCAAAGGGCATTGCATTGCTTCTGTGTTCAGCTTCGTGGCTATCTTAGAAGCAACAGAAAGTCAGAGCTAATAATCTTTTGTTTGCAATTCAGCAATATAATGGTGGCAAACGTGCAATGTTAAAGGTCAGACAGAGAAGGTGACTGCCAGATGACTTAATTCTTCAGAGGTTTATCAAAATCTCCTGTCAGTCACAATCATGCTGGGAAATTGGGAAGCAGCCATCTGGTTAAGAGACATTTTGAAGAGAGTGCAAAAAGGTGAAACATCTCTTTGGGACGTTAAAATGAAGGTAGAATGAGCTATGTGTTTTCAATTCTCCCTCATTTACACCAAGAGACCATCAGATGACCTTGGAGCTACTAACACCATGGATATTATGCATGCAATGAATAATTATTTCTAATATTCTCTATATAAATAATTGATCTGTGATTGAAATATTACTTGTGATCCTTACAGAGTACTGTGTGAATATATGTTTGAAATAGCAGTAGCAAGATAGCTATAAATACCCAGACAAGATGCTGCATTTTTACAGCATTTGGTTTTAGCACCACTAAATGTATAGCACTACGGTACATAACTGAAGCCTAGAAAAATTGCTAATCTATTTGTTGCTGATTATGATAGAAATATGTGAATCGAATTTTGTTGATTTTATTTCACAGTCTTGTAATTAGTTTGTAGTGAGTGGGTGCATACTGTATATTAAAGGGGTTGTCCAAGAATACTTCATTTCTAACAGTTGCCTGCCTCTTGTATTGAAAGGATTATACTTACCTGCTCTGTTGCGCCAGACCTCTCGGCTGGCTCCATCTCTCTATCTTCTGGTATGGGACTTATTTTTTCCTTTTCGACATGGGCATGGTCACTTGATCGTCTTCAGCCAACCACTGACTTCAGATCAAAATCGCCAATGAATCCAGCAGTTGGCTGATGACGATCAGGTGACCATGACCATGCCGAGAAGGAAAAAATATGAAACCCGGACCAGAAGATGGAGACCCAAAATCCAGCATGGAAGACCTGAGCTGTGGGGAACAGGTAAGTATGATCCTTTTAGTATGAGATTCAGGCTGCTGCAACTGTTAGAGATTAAGTGTTCCTGGACGGTCCATTTAAACTCTGTTCACACCACATTTATTGTCTATGTCATAAGAATGTATTTGGTTAGCAAATTAAAGTATCCAAACATATCCTATGACATAGTCATAGGCTTCTCTAGGCCAAATATGTGCCAAAAGAGTAATCATTTAGCATATGCCAGACAGGATGCCATGCACTATTTAAGGTATTTTTTTTAAAAGGGGTTATCCCATAATTAAAGTAAACAATGAAAATCAGACATCATATAGCACATGACAATGGATCCAAAGCTTTCCCATTTTAATGATCCATTTGCTCTGCTAGATTTATTTTGAACTGGTAGCTCAGGGGATGTGTCTTTTCTCAGGAGATGTGTCTTTTTTGCTACAGCTTTCTCCCTGTAACTGTTACAACTTCTAATTCAGATAGTCCTGGTGGCAATTGAAGGATGAAACTGAGCATGTGCAACCACCTGAGTGAGGTGGGCAGATAAATAAGGAAAACAACAAACAGCAGGTGGTGCTATACAAATAGATTTTATTGAATAACTCAGTGGCTATGCTAAATGCTTACTTAAATGCAATTATAAAAGTATTCAGATTGGGGCTACTTTGAAAAATGTATAAAACATTTTATAGGACTTTATCACTTTAACAATAATACCTAATATACTAAGTGGTATTCTGCAGTTGCCATACAGTTGCATAAATTTTTAGGAAGTCAAGGAAAGGAAATGTGTACTTCAACTGTATACCTATATGTCTAATGGATAGCACATCACCTGAGTACCCATGCTTTCACATGTCTTTTGTAGGCTATTTTTTACTTTTATTAATATTTTAAAATGTTATCTTTTATATACAATTTAGACGATGTATTATGTGGATTAGCTTTGAAAAGCTCAGGTTTGTGCACACACATACATAGAAGCTGCACCTCAAAGGCACGTAAAAAAACACATTGAAACATATATTAAGGAATTTTTATATTTATTCATCTCTGGATTATGGGAAGATTCCATAAGGCTGTGACTTATGACGGACTTCTCTTTGCCATGTATCTTGTTAGTTCTTATTTATCTTGAGCAATATTGGGAAATGAGCTACTTTGTTTTCTCTTTGTTTGTTTTTTCATTTATTCATATTTGTTATACATTATATTATTACAGTCATATAGATTGAGCACCATAAACCATTTTTATCATATATCCATGTTGTGGTTACCTAAGAAAGCCATAGCTGTAGGTGGAGCAGAGGTAGCAGTCAAACCTGGGCTCTGGTGTCAAAGGAGATTCTGACACACAATAAATCATCGAGTACTGTTTCTGATGGAATTGGGGCTCAGGAGCTTTAAGTTATTCTAATGTCATATGGAGCTTTGAATACCAAAATCTTTTATTCCTTACAGGGGCATAGTTATAGCTGGTGCTGAGGTTGCAATTACACCCAGGCTCTGGTGTCTGAGGAGATTTAAAAGCCCCTCTGTTACATATGAAAATACCAGGATAATAAATGACACACGATAGGTCAGCAGCTTCTGAGCTTCAAGCTATGCTTCTGAGCTTTCATATAAAGGTTTTGATACATAAATCTTTGTTTTCCTACCTCTAAAGAAACCTAAATGTGGTGCTACAAAGCACCATAAGCCCTTCTTTTTTATCTTCCTTAAAACAAGCGTTCATTCCTATAAGAAATCCACACACATGCATATAAAACAACCCAGTAACTTGCAATCTAGCTGCAAATCTTGTAGAAACTTTGGCTACCTGACTTTCTAGATTTCCTCTCCATGCTCTAGCCATAAGTCTTACTGAAAATGTTACGTATATAGTCCAAATTGTGTAAAAAAAGTTTATCCATTTCAGTAAATGTATTCTTTTTGATGCGTTTAATGATTTAAAGCTCCAAAACATTAAAAATACAATAACAATGTGAAAAATAGACATCATGTAGATGATTCTCAGTGATGTGCAAAATTTCCATTAATTTCTTAGTTCAGTTACGTGTTCCTATGCAGAAGCCTCTGGAGAGTTTACTAGATGAGACTAGATCAAAGAGAGTAGCAAAAGCTTTGGCTAAACAAATGCAATATTAATGCATAGTAATGTCCCAGGGCAGACCCCTATCAAAGAGGATGCATAGTTTAAATATTGTGAAAAGTCTCTTTTTTTAATATGTTGTGACACAGTGAGGGGTTCTGTCTGGCAAGCAGGTATTTTCCTTCCAGTATGTGCGGCTGGGCTGGTTTCCAGCCAGGTGAGGTCAAATACCGGACCAGAGTTTAATTGTCGGTCCGGGTTTTGGCAGCACCTGGCTGTCCTTAAATAAGCAGCTGGGCTCAGCAGAGAGGTCTCTGTTTTTGGGATCTAAAGCTTTGTGCCGTGCTGGAGAACATGGAGCCGCATGCTGGGGAAACAGGCCCCCTAAAGCCTGCTGTGGACTACTGGAGGCAGAACTGCCAGCAAGGTGACATGTTTTATATGTTCCATTGTGCATGAATTAACACCAATACTGCAAAGTTACGTGCTGTTTTGTGCAATTGCCTCAAAGTGTGAATAAACACTGAAGTTTTGAGTTAAGAACTTTTATTTTGCCTCTGTACTGCGCCGCGCTTACCCTATCTACCAGAGTGAACCCCCACAATGTGTACAGTCGTGGCCAAAAGTTTTGAGAACGACAAAAATATTAGTTTTCACAAAGTTTGCTGCTAAACTGCTTTTAGATCTTTGTTTCAGTTGTTTCTGTGATGTAGTGAAATATAATTACACGCACTTCATACGTTTCAAAGGCTTTTATCGACAATTACATGACATTTATACAAAGAGTCAGTATTTGCAGTGTTGGCCCTTCTTTTTCAGGACTTCTGCAATTCAACTGGGCATGCTCTCAATCAACTTCTGGGCCAATTCCTGACTGATAGCAACCCATTCTTTCATAATCACTTCTTGGAGTTTGTCAGAATTAGTGGGTTTTTGTTTGTCCACCCGCCCCTTGAGGATTGACCACAAGTTCTCTATGGGATTAAGATCTGGGGAGTTTCCAGGCCATGGACCCAAAATGTCAATGTTTTGGTCCCCGAGCCACTTAGTTATCACTTTTGCCTTATAGCACGGTGCTCCATCGTGCTGGAAAAAGCATTGTTCTTCACACCAAACTGTTGTTGGATTGTTGGAAGAAGTTGCTGTTGGAGGGTGTTTTGGTACCATTCTTTATTCATGGCTGTGTTTTTGGGCAAAATTGTGAGTGAGCCCACTCCCTTGGATGAGAAGCAACCCCACACATGAATGGTCTCAGGATGCTTTACTGTTGGCATGACACAGGACTGATGGTAGCGCTCACCTTTTCTTCTCCGGACAAGCCTTTTTCCAGATGCCCCAAACAATCGGAAAAAGGCTTCATCAGAGAATATGACTTTTGCCCCAGTCCTCAGCAGTCTATTCACCATATTTTCTGCAGAAGATCAATCTGTCCCTGATGTTTTTTTTGGAGAGAAGTGGCTTCTTTGATGGCCTTCTTGACACCAGGCCATCTTCCAAAAGTCCTCGCCTCACTGTGCGTGCAGATGCGCTCACACCTGCCTGCTGCCATTCCTCATTGAGGTGCAATCTTAGTAGCCACAATATCCTTGCCTGTGAAGCCATTTTTATGCAACGCAATGATAGCTGCACGCGTTTCAATGCAGATCACCATGGTTAACAATGGAAGAACAATGATTTCAAGCATCACCCTCCTTTTAACATGTCAAGTCTGCAATTTTAACCCAATCAGCCTGACATAATGATCTCCAGCCTTGTGCTCGTCAACATTCTCACCTGAGTTAACAAGACGATTACTGAAATGATCTCAGCAGGTCCTTTAATGACAGCAAAGAAATGCAGTGGAAAGGTTTTTTGGGATTAAGTTAATTTTCATGGCAAAGAAGGACTATGCAATTCATCTGATCACTCTTCATAACATTCTGGAGTATATGCAAATTGCTATTATAAAAACTTAAGCAGCAACTTTTCCAATTTCCAATATTTATGTAATTCTCAAAACTTTTGGCCACGACTGTATATTATATAGAACCGTTTACCCTTACTAGTGTACGCTGAAGCCAGATTAATTAAAACATGTGGAGAGAAGCTGAGCCAAGTTTTATTTAGCACGGAGCAGTTTAATCCCTTAGACTTTATTACAGTAGGTAACCGGCCCTATGCAATCATACAATGCTGTGCAGCATTTCCCATTTCATTCAAAAATCTTAGTGTAAACAATTGTTGTGGCAGTGAATATATTCACTTTTTATAGGATATTTCCAGGTAAAGAAAAATATGACAATATATTTTCCCAGAAATTAAGCTGGAATACATGTACAAAAAATCATAAAAGCTAATATAATACAATATTACATAGTAAAATTATAAACTTGGCTACTGGTCGACATGTGGGTGTGGGGGGTAAAATAGAGATTAAAGTATTGCTTGATTTTGAAATGCAAACTGTTAAGTGAACCACATCTAATGATTGCTAAAATAGTGGCATTCACTGTGTATTTGTGATGGATGCCATTTTGCTAATTCACACTGTCAAGTTTCTGTAACTCACTGCTAACCAGAATGGCATAGTCTGTTGAGCTATTCTTTGTTGTCAAAAATCCCTGATGGACCCAAGACACCAAGATCCATTAGGAACTACAATATTGATTCTGTAATAATGGAAGCCATTACATCAGAGGAAACAGATCCTTAGCTGGTCGGTCAATCCTTCAAAATAATCTAGA
Source organism: Bufo bufo (assembly GCF_905171765.1). Lineage (NCBI taxonomy): Eukaryota > Metazoa > Chordata > Amphibia > Anura > Bufonidae > Bufo > Bufo bufo. The sequence goes on along the minus strand of NC_053393.1, from coordinate 392,115,473 downwards.
CTGGTTTTCTGGATTCATTGTCAAATTCAACAGACAATCTTCTCTTCTAAACTTATTTGAATAGTCCTAATGCCCATTGTTGTATAGCTTTGTTGTTTCAAATTTGAATAACAGGTCTATATAGGTTTTTTTTGTGCTTTTGTAAAGAAGATAAGACATTGGTCTACATTGTACACCTGCAATGTTTCTTTATTACTTAAATTCCCTTACATAGGCCTCTCCTTTTCCCTACTGCTCCATTGTTTATATTCAGATGTTTGGCCACAGTGCCAATATGCCATGATTATGGATGACACATCACCTATACACTGGATGAGAACCGTGTGAGACCTGAGGTGAAGAAATATAATTGCCTTGCAACATTAATAAAGAGAATGTGCCATCTAAAAATTACCTCTTGTTTAAATCTGTTTTTTATGTTAAAGGGGTTGGTCTATCATTCTTTGGGGGCATATCGCTAGGTCACCTCTATCTCTAGAACAAAGCCTGCAAAGTGAAGGAGAGATGGTCATCCTCCGTTCATTTCTATGGGACTACCAAAAATAGCTGAGCGCTAGCTTGGCTACATTCGGCACTCCCATAGGAATGAATGGAGAGTGGCTGCACACTCGTGGTCCCCTCTCTTTGACTTTCTATGCTCCATTCTAGAGATAGTTGCAGGCCTCAGAGGGCTTGGGTTCATATCCTAGTGATATGTCTTGAATGAATGAGATGGCCCAACCCCTTTAAATATATATATATTTTTTTCCATGCTATTAGCTATATAAAAAGATGTTAGTAATCCTGCATTGTTCAAACTGCCCACTAGACCTAAAATATGTTAAGACTCCCTGCCCTTTAAGATCAGTTACATGGGCCATAGACACAATGAACAGGATCTGATCCATTGACTTATATTGGAGGGTTTTCTAGGCATGCTCTGTGACCTGTGCAGAGGTCAGGAGGGAGTGGATAAGTTGTGATACCTCCTGTTATGAATGGTAGATCCTGTGTTATCTGTACAGAGATGTTGTTTCTCATTGTAGTTCTGCTTGTGGTGATAAAGATAATGGCTACAAAAAGTTACCTGTACAGAACAGGATATCATGAGTCCTAGTGGCCAGTGTGAAAAATGCAAGATAATATACTTTTTTTTTTAAAAATATACTGACATGGAAAATTTTTAAAAAACTCACCAAAAATTCTATAAAAATAACTCCAACCTGCTGGACCCCTCAACAGAACCAATCGGGTCTATTGAAATTTGAAACCATTTACATTTGTTAAATGAAATATCAGTCAAGGCATCATTGCTTCTGTTATAAATTCAAGCAATAATGCTAGTCTTAAGAGAGTGCAAGGTTTAAAACAGCATTATTTAATAGTGTTGAGCGCGAATATTCGAATAACAAATTTTTATCTCGAATATCGCAACTTCGAGATTTCGCGAATATTTCGAATATAGTTCTATATATTCGCGAAATCGAATATTCTTTTTTTTTTTTTTTTTTTTTATTTGAAAATATATGATTCCTCCCTGCTTCTTGCTTGTGGGTCAATGAGCCATTGGCCCACAAGCAACTGAATTGAAGCTGGAAGGAATCACGTTTTCAGATGGACCGGAATATTCGAAATAAAGAATATATTGCTGTACATAAAATTTTTGAATATTCGTCCTATTCTAATCTAAACCAATAATCTCGGTTATAATATTCGAGTTCACGAATATTACAACAGAAAAATCGTAATGGTTAATACGTGTGCCTGGCACTGCCCGACCGCATGACAAAATCGTTATTTAATCAACTTCGGCATACACCTCTCCGACAAGCGTCCCCGTCACCATGGGAACGCCTGTGGGTTAGAAAATACCATCTGAGTTTTCCCTGAGATCGTAAAAACTCAGATCCGATGGTATATTCTAACCCACAGGCGTTCCCATGATTACGGGGACGCTTGTCGGGGAGCAGTATGCCAAAGTGGAATATTATTGCTCTAACTTCGTCTTTTAGAATATTCGTAATATTGCTCCTCCTACTGGTAAGTGAAAGGTCTGTGCGGCGCATTGCACAGACCTTTCACTTACCAGTAGGAGGAGCGCCCGGCTGGTCACAGACAGCGCAGGTAAGTATAATGCTTCTAAAATTGCTAAGTAACCATGGCAGCCAGGACTGCAGTAGCGTCCTGGTTGCCATGGTTACCGATCGGAGTCCCAGCGATTAAACTAGGACTCTGATCGGAACTCTCCGCTGCCACCAATCATGGGGGGGAGGGGATTTTAATTAAGAGTGGGGGAGAGGGGAGGCCGCACTGGCCACCAATGAATTAAATACTGGGGAGGGAGGGAGGGGGGGACGCACTTGCCACCAATGAATGTAATACAGGGGAGGGCGGGGGGCCCGCACTGGCCACCAATGAATGTAATACAGGGGAGGGAGGGGGGGCGCACTGGCCACCAATGAATTTAAAACTGGGGAGGGAGGGGGGTCTGCCCCCTCCTGCCTGGCAGCACCTGATCTCTTACAGGGGGCTATGATACGCACAATTAACCCCTCAGGTGCGGCACCTGAGGGGTTAATTGTGCTGATCACAGCCCCCTGTAAGAGATCGGGTGCTGCCAGGCAGCAGGGGGCAGTCATGTACACAGTTCTTAGTATATTCTAACTTGAAGCGTCCCTATCACTATGGGAATGCCTCTGAGTTCGAATATACTGTCGGATCTGAGTTTTCACAAAGTGAAAACTCAGATCTGAAAAAGCTTTTATGCAGACGGATCTGCGGATCCGTCTTTGTGAAAGTAGCCTACGGACACAGATCGCGGACGTGGATGACAATCTTGTGTGCATCTGTGTTTTTTCACTGACCCATTGACTTGAATGGGTCATTGAACCATTGTCCGTCAAAAAAATAGGACAGGTCATATTTTTTTTAAGGACAGGAAACACGGATCACGGACGCGGATGAACAACGGTGCATTTTCCGAGTTTTCAACGGACCCATTGAAAGTCAATGGGTCTGCAGAAAATCACGGAAAACGGAACAACGGACACGGATGCACACAACGGTCGTGTGCATGAGGCCTTAGAAGAGGCTTCCTTCTGGGACGACAGCCATGCAGACCAATTTGATGCAGTGTGCGGCATATGGTCGGAGTACTGACAGGCGGACCCCCACCCCTCTACCCTCTGCAGTAATGCTGGCAGCACTCATACCTCTTTGAAAAGACAACCTCTGGATATGATGCTGAGCACGTGCACTCAACTTCTTTGGTGGACCATGGCGAGGCCTGTTCTGAGTGGAGCCTGGCTTGTTAAACCCCTGTATGGTCTTGACCATCGTGCTGCAGCTCAGTTTCAGGGTGTTGGCAATCTTCTTATAGCCTAGGCCATCTTTATGTAGAGCAACAATTCTTTTTTCAGATCCTCAGAGAGGTCTTTGCCATTAGGTGCCATGTTGAACTTCCAGTGACCAGTATGAGAGAGTATGAGAGTGATAACACCAAATTTAACACGCCTGCTCCCCATTCACACCTGAGACCTTGTAACACTAACTAGTCACATGACATCGGGGAGGGAAAATGACTAATTTGGCACAATTTGTACTCACTTTTGTTGCCAGCAGTTTAGACATTACTGGCTGTGTGTTGAGTTATTTTGAGGGCACACCAAATTTAGACTGTTATACAAGCTGTACACGGACTACTTTACATTGTATAAAAAGTGTTATATATTCAGTGTTGTCATATGAAAAGATATAATACAATATTTACAAAAATGTGAGTGGTGTACTCACATTTTTGAGATACTGTATTTTGTAAAGGCAAATATTAAATATGCAGCAGGTAAAAGCAAGAGCAGCAGGTGATGACTGTTTCGCACAGACTGGCCCTTCCTCTGACCTAATTTTTAAATTTAAATTAATCCATGTAAGGCTACTTTCACGCTTGCAGCAGTGTGATCCGGCGGGCAGTTCCATCGTCGGAACTGCCCGCCTGATCAGCCGATCTGCATGTGATTGAAAATATTTGTGAGACGCATCCGGATGCGGATCCGCCTCACAAATGCATTGCAAGAACGGATCCGTCACTCCGCTTGTCATGCGGACAGACGGATCTGTCTTGTATCTTTTTTCAAATTTTTACCGTTCTGCGCACCTCTATTTTAAATGCTGGATCCGGCACTAATACATTCCTATGGGAAAAAATGCCGGATCCAGCATTCAGGCAAGTCTTCAGTTTTTTTTTTGCCGGAGATAAATCCGTAGCATGCTACGGTTTTATCTTTTGCCTGATCAGTCAAAATGACTGAACTGAAGACATCCTGATGCATCCTGAACGGATTACTCTCCATTCAGAATGCATGGGGATAAAACTGATCAGTTATTTTACGGTATAGAGCCCTTAGGACGGAACTCAATGCCGGAAAAGGAAAACGCTAGTGTGAAAGTACCCTAAGCTAAATCCTTCTATCTGAGTTTCTCATTAACCTGAATCCGATAAGTTTTATACAACATGAATCACCATCATGCTCCACACTGATGTGGCGGGACACCAGTGTGATTGCCTTCTTATATGTGCTATCACATCTGTGTTTTCCCAACTCTTTGATATAGAGCTTGTGTACTTTTCTATTATCATATAAATGTGGCATTCTCAATCACACCTTTCGATTTACAGTTGATATGCAACATTTTTTTTTTTTCTCTTGTCATTGCCCCTGTCTTTCTAGGCCATGTTTTTTCAGGAAGATTAAGAAAACAATAGAGCAATCATTTTGTCATTCCAATTCCATTCCAATCACCTATAATGAGATTACCTTTCAGATTAACTAATCCCTGTGTATCTTTGTTAGAAACCTAGATTACTCTGCTCTACCTGCTCTACCATGCCAGAGTTATAAATCTATGAGATTACTGGAACAATATTTGTGACCTGACCTTTAATTTCCTTCAGGACCCTGCCATTTTTCACCTTAAGGAACAGGCCATTTTTTGCAAATCTGACATGTGTCACTTTATGTGGTGATTAGAGTTGAGCGGACACCTTGATGTTCGGGTTCGACGGGTTCGGCCGAACTTCACAAAAAAATTCGAGTTGGGGACCCGAACTTAATCCGAACTTGGCCCCGAACCCCATTGAAGTCAATGGGGACCCGAACTTTTGAGCAACAAAATGGCTCTAAAAATGTCATGGAAAGGTCTGGAGGGCTGCAAATGCCAGCAAAATGTGGTTAAGAGCATAGCAAGTGCTCTGCAAACAAATGTGGATAGGGAAATGACTTAAAATAACATAAAATACGTAAAAATAAAAAATAATATTTTTGATCTTGGAGGAAGAGGTCCAAATGAAGTAGGAGGTTAAGGAGGCAGTGGATGTGGCGGTGTAGGTGGAAGAAGCGGTGGAGGAGGAGGAGGTAGCCTACACTGGTTTTTGGTTTTAAATTGTATTTTTTTATTTTTATTAGGGTACACCCCAAAACATTGGGAAATATAACCTGTGATAACTCCACCTTGCACATGCTGGCCAGACTGTGCGAGCAGCAGCAGGCGATAGTGGAGTTTCAGCTGCACCACGCACGGGTGAGTCGCTCTGCGGAACAGCACTACTTCACCACCAATGACTGGGCCTCCATGCGAGACCTGTGTTCCTTGTTGCGCTGCTTCGAGTACTCCACCAACATGGCCAGTTCCGATAACGCCGTTCTCAGTGTTACTATCCAACTTCTATGCCTCCTTCTGCTATTGATGATGGAAGAGGATGTGGCACAGGAGGAGGAGGAGGAGGAAGAAGGATCATTTCATAGGGTTTCCGGCCAGTCATTCACAAGTGGCTCCGAGGGTAGGTTCCTGCACCCACAAATACCAGGTACACAATTGTCCAGCCAGGGCACAGTTCTGGAGGATGACGAGGTGGAGGAGGAGGAGTTGGAGGAACCGTGTTCACAGCAGGGTGGCACCCAAACCAGCTCATGAAAATCACTGGTGCGTGGCTGGGGGGAAACAGAGGACACAGACGATACACCTCCCACAGAGGACAGCTTTTCGTTGCCTCTGGGTAGCCTGGCACACATGAGCAATTACATGCTGCAGTGTCTCCACAACGACCGCCAAGTTGCCCACATTCTAACTTGTGCTGATTACTGGGTGGCCACGCTGCTGGATCCCCGTTACAAGGACAACGTACCGTCCTTAATTCCCTCACTGGAGCGTGATCGTAAAATGCGCGAGTACAAGCGCACGCTGGTAGACGCGCTGCTGGTGGCATTCCCACCTGACAGCGGGGGCACAGTGGAAGCACAAGGCGAAGGCAGAGGAAGAGGTCGCCAACACAGCTGGGGCACCACCAGCACCTCAGAAGGCAGGGTTAGCATGGCCAAAATGTGGAAAAGCTTTGTCAGCACGCCACAACAACCAGCACCACCAGCTGATATGGAACGTCTTAGCAGGAGGCAGCATTTCAGCAACATGTTGGAGCAGTATGTGTGCACACGCCTACACGTACTGAATGACGCGTCTGCCCACTTCAACTTCTGGGTCTCCAAATTGCCCTTTATGCCTTGGATGTGCTGGCCTTGAGGCTCACTGGCACGAACCACTTATCGGTCTGTTGTTCAGTGCCCGTCCACAGCCCGTCCAAACTGCCTGCTGTCGTTCACCCCTGGCTGTGCTGAAGTTGGTGGTGAAGGTGTTACGCTGACCGGATGAGGAAGCGGTAGAGGATGAGGAAGCGGAGTAGGAGGAGGAAGCAACAGGAGGCAAACTGAAGCGCCCTGCAATCCTCGGTGGTGGAAGGACATGCGCCAAACTGCTATCCGCCTCAGGCCCAGCCGCCACTGCATTTACCCAGTGTGCTGTTATGGAGCTATAATGTCCCTGACCGTGCTTACTGGTACACGTATCCGTAGTGAGGTGGACCTTGCCACAGATGGCATTGCGGAGTGCACACCTGATTTTTTCCCCCACTTAGTAGTGCAAGGACAGGATGGCATGCCTGGAAAAGTTGTGGCGGCTGGGCACAACGTACTGTGGGACAACCACCGCCAGACGGAATGACAGCATTTCAAAGGACAGTCATTTTGAAATGCTGGCATTCAGGGGCAGGGATCGTGGGTGGGTAGGGGGGTACCTACTCTTCCGCTCCAGTGTTTGGGAGATGGAGAGCTGAATGCTTCAGTGGGACATTGTGGAGATGCTTGGTGACCCAGGTGGTGGTGTTGCTGGCAGATCCTCTGTTTGCAGGGTGGCAGGTGGCACTGTCACTCCAGAGGTGGATGAAGAGGCCAAGACTGCAGCAGAAGAGGAAGCAGGAGGAGCCAGAGATCTTTCTTGGTTTTTGAGGTGTCTACTCCACTGCAGCTCGTGTGTTGCACTTGCCTGGTCATACAGGTTGTGCTCAAGTGAAGAACGTTTATGCCTCGCTTCAGGCTCTGATTGCACAGCATGCAAATCACTCGTCTTATCGTCAGCACATTGTCTGAAGAACTGTGTGAAGAAAATAGACTTTATTTGTTTTTTACCTTTTTGTGAATTGATCGACCGCACACGTGGAATTCATGGAACTGTTTTGGGCAGGAGCCTCGCGTGTGGTCGGTAACTTGTGACTTCCATGTTTTTTAAGAACCCCTGAACTGATCTGGGTGAAATTTGGATATGTTGGTCCCCCAGATCGGGACCTTGTGGGGATACCTTGATGGGGATACCTTGTGGGGAAAAGGGTGTTCCAACATTTGGGAGAATTGTGTGCTCTCTGCCTGGAGATAATTGGTTTATCCCTTAACTTATCTCAATAGCTCCCAGGCAGAGAGAGGGCGGGTGTTACTGTAACTCTGTATGTTAATTGGTTATTGTCCTTTGTTTACTGTGGGAGATCCTCTTGCAGGATGATTTCTCATAAAAGCCAGTGTGTTATCAATAAAAAGGGTGCCTGTTACACCCTTCATGAAGTCTAGGCTCATGGTTGGGGAATATTCCATTTGCTGGGGAGAATCCTCTTGGAAGCTGCATTCATCAACCCTATTCCCCTATTTCCTATGGTAGCTATAATCACATATGCTAAGCTATTGGGAAAGGAATAGAAGGCCGCAGTACCATAGCCACTGTAGGTCTTAACAACTGGTGGCAAGCGACAGGATTGAATGGGACGCATAAAGACAACTGGTGAATGGCCCAGCAGTACAAGAGACTAAAGAGGACTACACTAAAGGATCTGCTGGAAGCCCGAGGTCAGGTGGCAAGCAACAAAAAGAAAGCTACCCTCATAGCAGAACTAAGGGAGGGCGACCAAACCAGCAGCATGGCGGATGTCAGCCGGGAGGAAGCAGAGTTCCAACAGAAGGTGATGTGGAGGCTAAACCTATAGGGGCCAAATCCCACACCGGAGATGGTGACGCAAGTCCTGGCGCAGGTGAGCGCAGAACACAGAGCACAACAGGCAAGCTTAAACCAGGGAGACATGGCTTCCTTAGCTGGATCTATAAATGAAGTACAGCAGAGAAAAATTAACTATGCTGCTTTTAAAAGTTTTTCAGATGGAAAAATGGAAATTGATGCATATCTACAAGATTTCGAGTGTCAATGCGCTTTGGAGGGTCTGGAATCAGAGCAATGGGCCGTGATTCTAAGCAGAAAACTCACGGGCCGAGCAGCAGAGGCGTACCGAGCAGTTCCTGATACAGCCATACACGACTACGCCAGGGTAAAGGACATTCTGCTAGCCAGGTATGCCGTGACCCCAGAGACTTACAGGAAAAAGTTTCGGGCATTACAGAAAGGCGGCTGAGACTCCTACACCGAATGGGCTGGATACAAGGCTGCCAGGCCACAAGGCTAGAGTAGGTGCTGCAACTCCTCTTGCTAGAACAATTTTTTGACCAGACACCTGCAGACACCAGGGACTGGGTCAGAGACAGGAAGCCGGACACAATTGAGGAAGCGGCCAAGCTGGCAGACGAGCATCACGAGGGAAGAAAAGGAGAGGCTAGTGGGAACCGTCCTCTGGTAAGGTCCAGCGCTCCAACGCCAGGTCCTGTGACCCACCACCGACCGAACGCGGTACCACCCACGACACAGCCTAATTTTAACCTGAGACCGCCATTGGTATGTCACCAATGCAATCAGCCAGGGGACTACAAAATACATTTCCCTCAGCGGAGCAGAGGCAATTGGGAGCAGCCATCACCACCGCCACCGAGGGCAGCCGCTCATCACTATCAACATGAGCTGCTGGAAGACCACAGCCCTGAATCTGAGCAATGGGCAGTACTACATGAGGTGTACCTAGCCCAAGCCGAGGGGGACAACCGGGTGCACCACAGACAATGGGTCACCATAGATGGAAAGGAGACTGAGGCACTACGAGACTCTGGGGCCACCTTTACTCTGGTGCAGCCTCACACCGTATCTGCAAAATCGCGCACCAACAGGACTGTTGCAGTAAGAGTGTCAGGAGGCGCCATCCACAAACTACCCACAGCCAGAGTGCAGTTTAATTGGGGCACCGGAGCCAAGCAGATGGAAGTAGGCATTATGTCTGGCATACCTGCGGAAGTATTGTTGGGGAACGATTTGGGGTGCCTAACTTCGCAGCTGCTTACCCCAGATCTCGCTGGTACCTGCCCTGTGACTACCAGGGTGCGAGCCTGCCGAGCGGGACAGACACACTCCGAGGAACCACAGGTAGGAACCGAAATCCCTGTAGTATGCCCTAACCCTATTCCCTTCTGGATCACTCCCCAAGACTTTGGCCAAGCCCAGCAGTCAGACCCCACCTTAGCAGGTTACAGGAAGGCCGTAGGTACCCCTAAGGAATGTAATGCCCAAGAGAACTTTCACTGGGACAAGGGACTGCTATATAGGGTCACAGGGGGAGTGGGAAGTGGGGCAGCCCAAGTTATAAAAAGGCAGCTAGTCGTACCCCGCAAATACAGAGCAGAGCTTCTAAAGCTCAGCCATGATATCCCGCTAGCCGGACATCTGGGTATCAAGAAAACTAAGGATCGCCTTGCCCAGATGTTCTTCTGGCCAGGGATATCAAAAGACTTGCAGACGTACTGCAGGACATGTGACACATGTCAAAGGATAGGGAAACGGGGGGACCACCCCAAGGCCAAGTTCGGTCCCTCCCTATAATAGAGGAACCATTCTACAGAATGGCAGTAGACCTGATAGGGCCCCTCAACAAACCCAGCTCCTCCGGAAAGCGCTACATCCTCACGGTGGTGGACTAAGCCACCAGGTACCCTGAGGCTGTGGCGCTCTCCAACATTGAGGCGGAGATGGTAGCAGAGGCTCTAGTCAGGATCTTTTCCTGAGTAGGATTCCCCTGGGAAATACTCTCAGATCAGGGAACACAGTTCACGGCAACTGTCACTCAACAGTTATGGCAGAGCTGTGTCACCCCGTTATTTAGCTCCCCCTACCACCCACAGACCAACGGCCTCTGTGAACGATTCAACGGCACGCTTAAGCAGATGCTCACAGCGTTCACAGAGTCCTACGGTCAATGGGAGAAATTTCTACCCCATCTCCTGTTTGCCTACCGGGAAGTGCCCCAGGCGTCGACCGGGTTCTCCCCCTTCGAACTCCTATACGGGAGAAAAGTCCGGGGACCCCTGGACCTCATACGGGAGCACTGGGAGGGCAACACAGGAGAGGAAAGGATCCCAGTGTTACCATACGTGCTGGAATTCCGGGACCGCCTGCGGGCACTGACCGAATCAGTTCAGGAGAACCTACGGGTGGCCCAGAAACGACAGAAACAATGGTATGACCGGGAAGCACGAGATAGGAACCTGGAAGTAGGGCAAAAGGTATTAGCCCTCAGACCATCCAAAAAGGACAAGCTACAGGCAGCATGGCAGGGGCTATTTAAAGTAGTGGAACGAATTAGCGACACCACCTATATTGTGGCCAAATGTTCAGATGAAAGGATCAGACGACCTTTCATGTGAACATGTTGAAACCGTACTTCGAGCGCTCCGAGGACGTGGCCGCTATCTGTGCCCCGTCCACTGATGATAGTCAGAGACTCCCTGTCATGGATGGTGTTGCAGAACACTGGAAGTTATAAATAAACATCCGACTGACTTGATCCCAAACTAAGGAACATATGGGTGAGCCCTATAAAACCCCTAGAGCTCTCCCTGACTGCTATGCCCATGCAAAGATCTTTATGATAGAGCATTGCATGCCCTCGTACCTAGACTGTGTGACACCTGAAAACCCTATAATAGTGAGGGGACGCGACCACCGGCTCCCTGCACTTAATATGGAGGGAGTCAGGGTCACCTAGAATCAAGCCAGCACGGAAACACAAATAAAGGAAAAAGACTTATCTGAGGAACCAGCAGTTGCAGCATCTAGCAGTGAACACAATCCAGGAAGTAGTATAAACCGCAAAGTGAGGCAGTATGGGAGGGAATATAAAGGGAGGCAATCAGTGTAAATAGGTGACAGCTGGGAGAAGGAAAAGAGATGACAAAGTGAAACCAAAACAAAGAGCATCATGCAAGAGGTACAGAAGAACGTCTGCCAGAGCTTCTCAGAGAGCGGGCGGTGACATTACCCCTCCCTCTACGAGTGGACTCCGGATACTCAGAGGGACCTATGGAAAGCCCTGATGAGACGAGTGGCCTTAATGTCCGCCACTGGGACCCACATCCTCTCCTCAGGACCATAACCGTCCCAATGGAAGAGGTACTGGAGAGAACCGCAGATAATACGAGAATCCACAATCCTAGAGACCTGAAATTCAAGATTACCATCAACAACAATTGGAGGAGGAGGCAAAGAGGAGAGTACAGTGGGTTGGACATACGGTATTGATAGGGACCAGTGAAAAACATTATGGATCTTCCAAGTCTGAGAAGATCAAGACGGAAGGCAACGGGATTGATGACGGACAAGATCTTGTAAGGCCCAATAAACTTAGGACCTAACTTCCAGGAGGGAACCTTCAGATTGATATTCTTTGTAGACAACCACACCAGATCACCCACATTCAGGTCCGGACCAGGCACACGTCTCTTATCCGCCACACGCTTTTATCTCTCACTCATCCTCTTCAGATTACAGTGAATCTTTTGCCAAACAAATGACAAAGACGAGGAAAATCTCTCCTCATCAGGTAAACCAGAAGACCCCTCTCCAGAGAATGTCCCAAACTGCGGATGAAACCCATATGCACCAAAAAATGGTGACTTATCAGAGGACTCCTGGCGACGGTTATTTAAAGCAAACTCAGCAAGGGACAAAAAAGAACACCAATTCTCCTGATTCTCTGCCACAAAACAGCGCAGATATGTCTCCAGATTCTGGTTGACGCGTTCGGTCTGGCCATTTGACTGCGGGTGAAAAGCAGAAGAGAACGCAACCGAACCCCCAAGCGAGAACAGAAGGCCTTCCAGAATCTGGAAACAAACTGTGTGCCCCTATCAGAAACTATGTCTGAAGGAATGCCATGCAATTTGACAATGTGATCAACAAATGCTTGTGCCAGCGTTTTAGCATTGGGTAACCCAGGAAAGGGAATGAAATGCGCCATTTTGCTAAAACGGTCCACTACTACCAGAATCACAGTCTTCCCCGAGGAACGAGGCAGGTCCTTAATGAAGTCCATGGACAGATGCGTCCAAGGACGGGAAGGAATGGGTAACGGGAGGAGAGAACCCGATGGCCGTGAATGAGGGACCTTGGCACGAGCGCAGGTCTCGCAGGTTGCCACAAAACCCTTAACCGTCTTACGAAGAGCCGGCCACCAGAATCTCCAAGCAATGAGATCCACTGTGGCTCTACTCCCCGGGTGCCCAGCAAGGAAAGTATCGTGGTGCTCCTTAAAAACCTTGTGTCGTAAAGCGAGAGGCACAAACAACCTCCCAGGAGGACAAAGATCAGGAGCCTCTGCCTGGGCTGCCTGAACCTCTGCCTCCAAATCAGGATAAAGAGCAGAGATGACCACCCCTTCAGCCAAAATGGGGCCCGGGTCTTCAAAGTTCCCCCCTCCCGGAAAACAACGTGACAGGGCATCAGCCTTCACATTTTTAACCCCAGGGCGGAACGTGACAACAAAATTAAACCTAGAAAAGAATAAAGACCATCTGGCCTGTTCAGACGCTTGGCTGATTCCAAGTAGGCCAGATTCTTATGGTCGGTAAACACGGTAATAGGGTGTCTGGCTCCCTCTAGCCAATGGCGCCATTCCTCAAAAGCTAATTTGATAGCCAACAACTCCCTATCTCCCACATCGTAATTTCTCTCTGCGGAGGAGAGTTTCCTTGAGAAAAAGGCACACGGTTGTCATTTGGCAGGAGCGGGACCCTGAGACAAGACCGCACCCACACCCACCTCAGAAGCGTCCACCTCAACAATGAAAGTCAGAGAGACATTAGGTTGTACCAAGATGGGAGCGGAAGCAAAACTCTCTTTGATACTAGAAAAGGCCTTAAGCGCATCTACCGACCAGGAGGAAAAATCTACCCCCTTTTTAGTCATATCAGTGAGTGGCTTAACAACAGAGGAATAATTCTAAATGAACTTCCTGTAATAATTGGCAAAACCCAAAAACTGCATCAGCACCTTCTGATTCTCAGGAAGCTCCCAATCAAGCACAGCGCGGACCTTCTCAGGGTCCATGCGAAAACCAGAAGCGGAGAGAAAAAAAAACAGAAATTGAAGCTCCGGAACCGCAAACACACATTTTTCCAGTTTAGCGTACAATTTATTCTCCCGCAGAATGAGCAAGACCTGACGTAGGTGGTCCCTATGAGTTTTGAAATCAGGAGAAAAAATCTAAATGTCATCTAGATACACCAGTACAAATTACCCCATTAAATGATAAAAAATGCTGTTCACAAAATGTTGGAAGACGGCTGGAGCATTCATCAAACCGAAGGGCATAACCAAATTCTCGAAATGGCCCTCAGGGGTATTAAAGGCAGTCTTCCATTTGTCCCCTTCCCTGACCCTGACTAGGCTGTATGCCCCTCTTAAATCCAACTTAGAAAAAACTTTAGCCCCAACAATCTGGTTAAACAGGTCCGGGATTTCTTCTTAAAAAAAAAAAAACAGCTGCAACAGGTGACTTCGAGGGTCGGATGTGTCCCTTTCTAAGGCTCTTAGAGATATAACTACGCATAGCAACTCTTTCAGGTTGGGAGAGATTATATAAACTTGATTTTGGCAGCTTGGCGCCTGGGATGAGATTAATAGGGCAATCGTACTCCCGGTGAGGGGGCAGCTCCTGGACACCACTCTCTGAAAACACATCCGAAAATTCAGAGAGAAAAGATGGTACAGTCTTGGTAGAAACCTCTGAAAGAGACGCCGTGAGGCAATTCTCTCTGCAAAAGTCACTCCAACCATTTATTTGCCTTGCTTGCCAATCAATGGTGGGGTTATGTTTAGTGAGCCAGGGTAGCCCCAACACTAGAGGAGTAGGTAATCCGCTTAGGACGAAACATGACATATCCTCAACATGAGCATCAGCCACAGTCAAGCGGATATTGTGAACTATGCCCTTTAACGATTTTTGAGAAAGTGGAGCGGAATCGATAGCAAAAACAGGTATATCCTTTCCCAAAGTGCATACCTGGAAACCATGTGTTATAGCAAATTGATTATCAATGAGATTGACAGCTGCTCCACTATCTACAAAAATCTCACAAAAAATGTTCTTGCTATCTAGCGCCACCCTGGCAGGTAGGACAAAACGGGAACTACAAGCAAAAGGCAAACCTTCAATTTCCGCATCAACCTTGCAAATAGTAACAGATGGAAAGTTTTTAGAGGGTTTTTTTCTTTTTGTTTCTTTATTACCCTCAGAAAACTCCCTGAATCTCCTAGAGGGGCAAACATTTGCCAAATGATTTATGCCCCCACAACATAAACAAACCCTTCTCTGAGAGCTGAATCCTCTACTATCAGAGGCAAGCAAACCCAGCTGCATGGCCTCCTCCTCAGAGGGGATTGAGAGAGACTGAGGCCCCTGCGCACTGAATGAGACCGCCCCACTGTCCTTAGACTGAATATGACAGGAAGGAGTGGTCTCTCCTCTCTCTCTAAGACGCCTGTCAAAACGAACAGCTAGAGACATGGCTGACTCTAACGAGGCAGGTCTCTCATGAAAGGCAAATGCATCTTTCAATCCCTCCGAAAGACCATGGCAAAATTGACTTCGGAGTGCAGCATCATTCCAACCAGTATCAGCTGCCCATCTCCGAAATTCTGAATAAAATATCTCTGCGGAAAAGGCCCAAGACTGAGCGTTATACCTGAGCAGCGAGATGATGATCCCCACCCTCTGCTCCTCATCACCAGAGGAATGGGGAAGTAGGCGAAAATGGAGTTTGCAAGCCTCTCTAAAGCGAACAAAATTCTCACTACCCCCAGAGAACGTATCCGGAAGCGAGATCTTAGGCTCGGAACAAACTCCATGAACGCAAGCAGAACCGGTCACCTGAAACTGAGATACAGTTTTACGGAGATCTGCTACCTCCAGTGAAAGACCCTGCATGCGGTCAATCAAGGCTGAAACCGGATCCATGCTTAAGACGGTATTGGCGGTTTATAATGTCACGGATGGTGTTGCAGAAAACTGGAGGTTATAAATAAACATCCGACTGACTTGATCCCAAACTAAGGAACATATGGGTGAGCCCTATAAAACCCCTAGAGCTCTCCCTGACTGCTATGCCCATGCAAAGATCTTTATGATAGAGCATTGCATGCCCTCGTACCTAGACTGTGTGACACCTGAAAACCCTTTAATAGTGAGGGGACACGACCACCGGCTCCCTGCACTTAATACGGAGGGAGTCAGGGTCACCTAGAATCAAGCCAGCACGGAAACACAAATAAAGGAAAAAGTCTTATATGAGGAACCAGCAATTGTAGCCTCTAGCAGTGAACACAATCCAGGAAGTAGTATAAACCGCAAAGTGAGGCAGTATGGGAGGGAATATAAAGGGAGGCAATCAGTGTCAATAGGTGACAGCTGGGAGAAGAAAAAGAGATGACAAAGTGAAACCAAAACAAAGAACATCATGCAAGAGGTACAGAAAAACATCTGCCAGATCTTCTCAGAGAGCTGGCGGTGACACTCCCCTTACCCGACCTACTGGCAGCTAACCAAGGTACCCTAGAGCAGGTCGGGTTAGGGGAGAAACTAGATCCCACACAGCAGGCAGACGCAAAACAATTGCTGCGGGAGTACGGTGGGCTGTTCTCGGTCCTACCCAGGTACACCTCCACCACAGTACACTGGGTGGACACGCAGGGGGAGACCCAATTACAGCAACAACCGTACCGTATCCCGGCAGCCCTGCAATTTTACACTACAATACCGCCCGGGCAAACAGAACGGCAATGCGGATGGGCTTTCCCGCCAAACCGACTTGGATGTATAATTTTGGTACCCGGACATCCCCTAGCCAACCAGGCAGGGTCTAGGCGGGTATGTCAAACCATGGAACTAAGGGGGAGTATTGTGAAGAAAATAGACTTTATTCGGTTTTTACCTTTTTGTGAATTGATCGACCGCACACGCGGAATTCATGGAACTGTTTTGGGTAGGAGCCTCGTGTGTGGTCGGTAACATGTGACTTCCATGTTTTTTACGAACCCCTGAACCGATCTGGGTGAAATTTGGATATGTTGGTCCCCCAGATCGGGGCTATCAGGGGATATGTAAATTGTGGGGATACCTTGTGGGAAAAAGGGTGTTCCAACGTTTGGGAGAATTGTGTGCTCTCTGCCTGGAGATAATTGGTTTATCCCTTAACTTATCTCAATAGCTCCCAGGCAGAGAGAGGGCGGGTGTTACTGTAAATCTGTATGTTAATTGGTTATTGTCCTTTGTTTACTGTGGGAGATCCTCTTGCAGGAGGATTTCTCATAAAAGCCAGTGTGTTATCAATAAAAAGGGTGCCTGTTACACCCTTCATGAAGTCTAGGCTCATGGTTGGGGAATATTCCATTTGCTGGGGAGAATCATCTTGGAAGCTGCATTCATCGACCCTATTCCCCTATTTCCTATGGTAGCTATAATCACATATGCTCAGCTATTGGGAAAGGAATAGAAGGCCACAGTACCATAACCACTGTAGGTCTTAACAAACTGCCACGCCAGGGAACTCCTTGGAGCTTGGCTTTGGTGTGCTCGGTCCCTTGCTGCGGTGGGCAGTAGCAGGCGTACTGTCTAGGGGACGGCAGCTCCGCTTTTGCACCCTGCTCCCTCTTCTGCTGTGCTGAGGGCTCTGTGTGACCACCGCCAATTCCTCCAAACTACACAGGTCACTCACATGACCTTGATTCCATGTGGGGTCGAGGACCTCATCGTCCTCCACATCATCTTCCATCCAGTCTTCACCCCTGTCCTCCTTGTCGGTCTGCATACTTTCGAAAGCCCCAGCAGTTGGCACCTGTGTTTCGTCATCATCCGAGACGTGCTACTGTGGTCCTCCCATGTACTCATCTTGAAACATAAGTGGTTGGGCATTGGTGCACTCAATCTCTTCTACTTCTGGGGCAGGGCTAGGTGGATGGCCCTGGGAAATCCTGCTAGCTGAGTCATCAAAAGCAGAAGAGACTGCTGCATAACTTGGGGCTCAGACTGCTTGGTGGATTTGCAAGGGGGTGAGGTGAAAGACTGATGGACATCGGCAGCAGGTGCCAACTCTGATCTTTCAGCAGAAGAATGGGTGGGAGACAATGTAAAGGAACTGGAGGCACTGACAGCAACCCAATCTAATAACGCCTGTACTTGTTCTGACCTCACCATTCGTAGAGCCGCATTAGGCCCGACCAAATACCGCTGAAGGTTCTGTAGCCTACTCGCGCCTGAGGAAGGTGTTTCACTTGTGCATGTAGCTGGCACAGATCGACCACGTCCTCTCCCTACAACAGGAGCTCCACCAGCAGCACCACGACAGGGGCCATGTCCCTTATTTGACGCTCTCCTTAAATTTCTCAAATTCAGGATCTTGCCCAAAATGGGTGTTTTTTGTAGTAACAGAATAGAACACCACTATCTAACGTGTGTATCTCCCACTGATAGATGCAGCCAAGGCCGCAAATTTAGTATTTGGCCCAAAATGAGTGTTTTTTTAATAACAAAATAGAACACCACTATCTAACGCGTGTATCTCACACTGATAGATGCAGCAAAGGCTGCAAAATTAAGTATTTTTCCCAAAATGGTTGTTTTTTTAATAACAGAATAGAACAGCAGTATCTAACGCATGTATCTCCTACTGACAGATGCAGCAAAGACTGCAAATTTAGTTTTTTGTTTAAAATGGGTGTTTTTTTAATAACAGAATATAACACCATTCTCTCCTCTCCAGGTATGTCTGCATTGAACATAACTGCTGCACCCAACTTTTCTAGAGTCTGATATTGTCCACCCCTCTCATCTTTCCTTCTAAATCCTGGTATGTCTGCACTGAACTTTAATGTCTCTTTCCCTGCAGGATTTATTGAGTATTTGTTTACATTGACTATTTCACCCCTGTATCTGTTCCTTTTTTGATTAGGCCAAATGTAGCCCCCCCCCCTCATGGTCACACCTGATTAAACAATGAGTGGTATAAATCTAAGCTCCTAGGTCTTTTAGACCTTGGTCTTTCCAAATGCAACATCTCTCAAGTGCAACTCTTAAGTGCACATACTGAATTATGCCAGAATGGGACCAGAAGGGGACCATAGGTAATTACAGACATAGTTACTGCAAACAATGTTTCAATTTTTCATCTTACTCTTCCCACTTTTCCGCAACCTCCTGAAATATCCCCACATCCATTCACCCAGAAAGGAACTATTCATCTCTCTCTCCATCTTACCTTCTCATCTGACAGCTTGCACAAACCTGTTTGCCAACATAAAACACTTCCTTCCCAAACACACACAGATACCTCATGCCCTCTCTTATTCTCACCTATTAACACTTTCTCTGCTTCTCCTTAATGCTGGTAATATGTCTCCAAATCCAGGCCCCCCTCAGCAAATCCCCACTATCATCTCCATGTCCCACTACAAATCTCCTTCTACAAATTTCTGTAACCCCTTAAACCTAATAACCATTCATTCCTCTGACTCCTGCTCCTTTGTTTCCTCTTGCAGGAGCATTATGGAATGCAAGCTCTGTCTGTAACAAACTGTCCTACATTCATGAACTTTCTATCTTTCAAAAACTTTCCTTTCTGGGTCTCACAGAAACATGGCTGACACCCTCTGACACCTCCTCCCCTGCTGCACTCTCATATAGTGGATTTCAATTCACTCACACCCCCCGCCCCGGCTGCAAACATGGTGGAGGAGTTGGTCCTCTCCTATCAGACACCTGCTCCTACAGCCCAACTCCACTGCCACCCTCCATTACGCTCACCTCATTTGAAGTACACTCTGTTAGCATCTTCTTTCCCTCCAACCTTCAAGTAGCCATCATTTACTGCCCCCCAGGCCCAGCCACCATCTTTCTTGACCACTTTAACACCTGGCTACTACACTTTCTTTCTGCCGACATCCCCACTATCATCATGGGTGACTTCAATATCCCTATTGACACCTGCCACTTGGCCGCCTCTAAACTCCTGTCACTCTCTTCCTCCTTCGGCCTATCACAGTGGTCTTCAGCTCCCACCCACAGAGATGGTCACACTCTGGATCTTATCTTTACCCGCCTATGCTCCCTATCTAACCTTTCTAATTCGCCTCTCCCCCTATCCGACCACAACCTACTCACCTTCTCTTCATTGGTCTCTTCTGCAGCTCCCCCGATCCACACACTAGCACACCCCCGCAGGAACCTTAAACATCTCGACTTTCGCTTGCTTTCTGACTCTCTTCTCCCACTCTCTACCATCTGTTCCCTCCAAGACCTAGATGCTGCCACCACCCTATATAACACCACAATAAGTACAGCTCTGGACACTGTTGCCCCCCGAACACAAAATAAAACCCGAAAAATTAACAGATAAACCTGGCACACCAACCTGACCAAAAAACTTAGACAAGCTTCCAGGGCTGCTGAGCGACGATGGAAGAAATCCCATTCTAAAGATCATTTCACCGCATACAAGCAATCCCTCCTCATATTAAAATCCTCACTCGCTGATGCAAAGCAGGCCTACTTCTCATCTCTCATATCTTCCCTGGCTCACAGCCCTAAACAACTTTTTAACACTTTTAACTCCCTTCTCCGTCCCCTAGAGCCCCCACCCTTTCCTCTCATCTCAGCTGAGGACTTTGCCAAATACTTCAAACAAAAGATAGTCAACATCAGAGAAAGCTTCAGTACACAGTCCCCACGGACCCTCTACACAACTGCTCGGTCCTCTTCTCCCAAAACCTGCTTCTACACCATCACAGAAGAAAAACTCTCCACTCTACTCTCCAGATCTCATCTTACCACCTGTGCACTTGACCCAATCCCATCCCACCTCATCCCTAACCTCACCACAGTGTTTATCCCAGCCCTAACTCATCTCTTCAACCTATCACAACCTCTGGTGTCTTCCCCTCTGCTTTTAAACATGCTACCATTACACCCATCCTCAAAAAGCCTTCACTTGACCCATCTTCTTTGTCCAGTTATCGCCCCATATCACTATGCCTCAAAGCTACTTGAACAACATGTCCATTCAGAACTGTCCTCTCACCTCTCCTCCTGCTCCCTCTTACCCCCTACAATCTGGCTTTCGACCGCACCACTCGACTGAGACTGCCCTCACCAAAGTCACCAATGACCTACTAACAGGCAAAACCAAGAAACAATACTCTGTCCTCCTTCTCCTTGACCTGTCCTCTGCCTTTGACACTGTTGACCATCCCTTCTGTTGCAAACTCTCTCATCTCTTGGCATCACTGACCTGGCCCTCTCCTGGATAACATCATACCTCACAGAATGGACATTTTGCGTCTCCCACTCCCGCACCACCTCCTCGTCTCATTCCCTCTCTGTTGGTGTCCCGCAAGGTTCTGTTCTAGGACCCCTGCTCTTCTCTAGCTACACTTTTGGCCTGGGACAGCTCATAGAGTCCCATGGCTTTCAGTATCACTCTTATTCAGACGACACTCAAATCTACCTGGTCCAGACATCACCACCTTACTATCAAGAATCCCACAATGTCTATCTTCTATATCATCCTTCTTCGCCTTTTGCTTTCTAAAACTTAACATGGATAAAACAGAATTCATCATCTTTCCCCCATCTTGCTCAACCCCCCAACAGACCTATCTGTTATGATCAATGGCTGCACACTATCCCAGGTCAACCAAGTCCGCTGCCTTGGAGTGACCTTGGATTCTGCCCTTTCCTTCCGACCGCACATCCAAGCCCTTTCCACGACCTGCCGCCTCCAACTCAAAAACATCTCCCGCATCCGCTCTTTCCTTAACTTTGAATATTCGAAAATGCTTGTACATGCCCTCATCATCTCCCGCCTAGACTATTGCAACGCTCCCCTCTGTGGCCTTAAATCTAGCATGCTCGCACCTCTCCAATCTATCCTCAACTCTGCTGCCCAACTAATTCACCTCTCACCCTATTACTCCTCTGCCTCTCCCCTCTGCCAATCCCTTCACTGGCTCCCCATTGCCCAGCGAATTCACTTCAAAGTACTAACCTGTCCCCTCCCTACATCTCTGAGCTACTTTCCCGATACATCCCCACACGAACTCTCCGATCCTCACAAGACCTCCTTCTCTCCTCTCCTCTTATCACCTCTTCCCACAATCGCCTCCAAGATTTCTCCCGGGCATCCCCCATACTCTGTAACTCGCTACCCCAACAAATTCGACTCTCACCTACAGTGGAATCCTTCAAAAGAAACCTGAAAACCCACCTCTTCAGACAAGCCTACAACCAGTGACCCTGCAGCCTCTATATCGCCATGACCAACTTCACCCGCACCTACTGTGTCCTTCTCCCATACCATGTAGATTGTAAGGCCTCAAGGGCAGGGCCCTTTCTCCTTCTGTACCAGTTTGTAACTCGTTTTGTTTATGATTAGTGCAATTGTCTGTATTATGTATGTATACCTCTTCTCATACAGTCCTGATCAAAAGTTTAAGACCACTTGAAAAATGGCAAAAAATCATATTTAGCATGGCTGGATCTTAACAAGGTTCCAAGTAGAGCTTCAACATGCAACAAGAAGAAATGGGAGTGAGACAAAACATTTTTTGAGCATTCAATTTAATAAAAACAACAAATAAACTGAAACAGGCTGTTTTTCATCTGATCAAAAGTTTAGGACCACACCTCCAAAAAAAAACGAAACCCTCCCAAAACAGATATCCAGCTTCCAAACATGAACTCAGTAATGAGTAGCTCCGCCATTATTGTTTATCACTTCCAAAATTCGTTTCAGCATGCTTGATGCAAGCGTTTCCATGAGGTGAGTGGTGAAGACGGCCGCACGAAAGCCATCTACTGTCTGGAACTGTTGTCAATTTTTGTAAACTTCCCTTGCCATCCATCCCCAAAGGTTCTCAATTGGATTTAGATCAGGGGAACACGCAGGATGGGCCAAAAGAGTGATGTTATTCTCCTGGAAGAAGTCCCTTGTCCTGCGGGCATTGTGTACTGTAGCATTGTCCTGTTGAAAAACCCAGTCATTGCCACACAGACGAGGGCCCTCAGTCATGAGGAATGCTCTCTGCAACATCTGGACATAGCCAGCGGCCGTTTGACGTCCCTGCACTTCCTGAAGCTCCATTGTTCCACTGAAGGAAAAAGCACTCCAGACCATTATGGCGCCCCTCTCCACGTAGAAAATATCTCAGGTGGGATCTGCTTGTCATGCCAGTAACGTTGGAAACCATCAGGACCATCAAGGTTAAATTTTTTCTCATCAGAGAATAAAACTTTCTTCCACCTTTGAATGTCCCATGTTTGGTGCTCTCTTGCAAAGTCCAAACGAGCAGTTCTGTGGCATTCAAGGAGACGAGGTCTTTGAAGACGTTTTTTGTTTTTGAAGCCCTTCAGTCTCAGATGTCGTCTGATGGTTATGGGGCTGCAGTCAGCACCAGTAAGGGCCTTAATTTGGGTCGAGGATCGTCCAGTGTCTTGACAGACAGTCAATTGGATCCTCCGGCTCAGTGCTGATGAAATTTTTTTGGGTCCTCCACTTGACTTTTTTGTTCCATAACCCTCAGGATCATTTAAGAAATTCCAAATGACTGTCTTACTGCGTCCCACCTCAGCAGCGATGGCACGCTATGAGAGACCCTGCTTATGCAGTTCAACAACCCGACCACGTTCAAAAAGGGAGAGTTTTTTTGCCTTTGCCATCACAACGTGTGACTACCTGACAGAAAATGACAATGAATCCACATCTTTGCACAGATTTGGCCTTTTAAAGGCAAGTGGTCCTAAAATTTGGATCAGCTGAAAAACGACCTGTTTCAGTTTAATCGTTATTTTCAATTAATTGAATGCTCAAAAAATGTTTTGTCTCACTCTCATTTCTTCTTGTTGCATGTTGAAGCTCTATTTGGAACCTTGTTAAGATCCATATTGTAAAATATGATTTCCATATTCCATTTTTAAAGTGGTCTTAAACTTTTGATCAGGACTGTATGTACAGCGCTATGGAATGAATGGCGCTTTAATAATAAATAATAATAACACCAGTATCTAACGCGTGAATCTCACAATCACAGATGCAGCAAAGGCTGCAAAATTCAGTATTTTGCCCAAAATGAGTTTTTTTAATTACAGAATATGACAGCAGTATCTAACGCTTGTATTACACACTGACAGATGCAACAAGCGCTGTAAAATGTAATATTTTGCCCAAAAAGGGTGTTTTTTTAATAACAGAATATGACAGCAGTATCTAACGTGTAAGATCCTCACCTGTCTTGCACTCCGGTGTGACCAAAAAAAGTTCTCGTGGAGCTGCGGGACAGGTTACGCGTGTCTCCATTGATACACCAGCACCAACCCGTTTGCGAACCGACGCGGGGATGCGTTCGCATGTGCGCCGCAGGGGAAGACCACATGGCTTTCGGGGACAGCTTGGCCGGGCTAGTGGCAGTACACTGTGGCCGAGCTTGTCTCCGGTGCCTGTTGTGGATTCCAATCCGGTGTCCATGTCAACGCGCTCGCATTTACGTTTGAAAACGGGTTTGCAAGGGGATACGCGGTCGCGCGTAGGCGCTTCTTATGCGCTTCGCCGACCAGCGAAGGGAATAGCACCTGGCCGCAAGTTCAAAGCAGATTAGGGGGCCAGCATTGGTCTAATTGACTAATGACCGAGCAAAGCCTTGTACACAGGTGTAGGGCAGGATCATGACCTATAGGGAGTGGACACTTCATGCCCTGGGATTTGTTAGCAGGCAGATAAAAGGTGGCCTCCCAGGTCTGTCAGTGCCCACTGTTATCCTTCCTTATCCAGTTGCAGGTCAGTACTGCTAGCTACTGACGGAAGTTTGCTGGGACTCCGTCCATTCCAGTGGGACCCAGGACCCGGGACTTTCCGTGACGCATCCGTTTACCTGGCAAGTTGCACAGAGACTTATGCACGGATCGGGACTACTCCTGGCTTTCCTTTGTTTTTTGTTTGCCTGATGTTTGCCCAGTGAAGTTTAACTGGACTTTGTTTATTTTGTTAATAAACCCCTTTTACTTCACCCTCATTGGTCTGTTTTGTTGGTGCCTTGCATTATATAACGCTTATATTTCACACTGACGGATTAAACCAGGGCTGTAATATTTAGTATTTTGCCCAAAAAGGGTGTGTTTTTAATAACAGAATATGACAGCAGTATCTAACGCTTGTATTTCATACTGAAGGATGCAACAAGGGTTGTAAAATTTAGTATTTTGCTCAAAAAGGGTGTTTTTTTAATAACAGAATATGACTGCAGTATATAACGCTTGAATTTCAGACTGACAGATGCAGCAAGGGCTGTAAAATTTAGTATTTTGCCCAAACAGGGTGTTTTTTAAAACCCAGAAAATAATTGCTGTATTTCATGCTTAAATTGCACACTGACTAATGCGGCATAGGCCCCACATGGAGGGTATTGCCAAAAATGGGTATTTTTTAAAACCCAAAAAATTATTGAAGTATTTGAAGCTTAAATTGCACACTGACAAAGTCTGCATAAGCCCCAGATTGAGGGTATTGCCAAAAATGGGTGTTGTTTTAAAACCAGAAAATTATTGCTGTATTTCAAGCTTGTATTTAACAATGACAGATGCAGCAAACGCCGCAAAATTAGGATTTTGCCCTAAATGGGTGTTTTTTTAATAACAGAATATTACAGCATTATATAACGCTTGAAATTCACACTGACAGATGCAGCAAGGGCTATAAAATTTAGTATTTTACCCAAAAAGGGTGTTTTTTAAAAACCAGAAAATGATTGCTGTATTTCAAGCTTTAAACTGCACACTGACTAATGCGGCATAGGCCCCAGATGGAGGGTATTGCCAAAAATGGGTGCTTTTTAAAACCAAGAAAATTATTGAAGTATTTCAAGCTTGTATTTAACAATGACAGATGCAGCAAACGCCTTCAAAATAAGGATTTTGTCCTAATAATAACAGAATATGACAGCAGTATATAGCGCTTGAATTTCACACTGACAGATGCAGCAAGGGCTGTAAAATTTTGTATTTTGCCCAAAAAAGGTGTTTTTAAAAACCCAGAAAATTATTGCTGTATATCAAGCTCAAATTGCACACTGACAAAACCTGCATAAGCCCCAGATGGAGGGTATTGCCAAAAATGGGTGTTTTTTTAACACCCAGAAAATGATTACAGTATTTCAAGTTTAAATTGCACACAGACAAATACTGCAAAGGCCACAGATGTAGGGTCTTGCCAAAAATGGGTAATTTTTTTAAACCCAGAATATAATTGCATTATTTAAAGCTTCTATTTGACTGTCACAAATGCACATATGCTGTGCTGGTGCACAGATCTTTTCTTTTTTCCCTATTTTTCACAATTTTTTTTTTACTTTATTTGGGGAAAATGATGTTTGTTTGTTTTTTAATTGAAACTTTAAATTTTTTTTTGGGGGGGAACGTTATTTTCACTTTATTTTATTGTCCCAATTTGGGACTTCAACTTTTGGGGGTCTCTGAACCCCTTTCCAATGCTTTCCAATACTTCTGTCCCCCCTACAGCCCCATGGGGACCCGATGGCACCGCTGCCGCCGCCGCCCGCACTATAAAAAG
The DNA here is from genome assembly GCF_905171765.1 of Bufo bufo. NCBI lineage: Eukaryota > Metazoa > Chordata > Amphibia > Anura > Bufonidae > Bufo > Bufo bufo. The sequence goes on along the minus strand of NC_053393.1, from coordinate 392,089,308 downwards.
CCGCAAACCGCCGGTCTGAATTGACCCCCCCCACGCATTTAGCCGAGGTGCCTGCTCAATGATTTGAGCAGGCACCGACTTCCGATCACTGCCTACCGCGCGCGCGGCAGTGATCCGAAATACACCTTAAGTACCAGGACATCAGGGCGTACCTGTACGCCCTGTGTCCTGAAGAGTTTAAGTCCCACAAAAGAAATGACGTACATGTACGTCATGGGTCCTTAAGGGGTTAATTGCATAGTATTTTTAAAATGGGGGGGAATCTAAAAAAATATTTCTATGAATATTTTAAAAAAAATTCAATATCCTTTTCTGCTGGAAGTGTCCTTTTATGAGCAGCATATAATGGAAGGTTTGCGGAGCTACAAATTAAACATATAAAAATATTGTGCTATTGGATTAATGGCATCTAACAAAGAATGCATGCACCATAAAGTAATACCCCAGACAAAGGTGCAGCGGACCGGACCGCAGGGGCAGTGTGAGTGTAATGATGTGCCGAATAAGGGTAGTAGTCATACTCACGGTTTTTCATCTCCCTGGGTCGGCTTGCAGTGATGAGGAAGACAGCAATAAATCCTCCGGGGCACTCTCTACTGCAGGGAACACTAGCCAGATGGAAGTTGAGGTGCCCTTGATGGTAATGGGTATGCTTAGGGTGCTTTGGTGGCTGGGCCCCTGTGTTGTTCGCAACGCCAGCATCGTAAGGTGAAATTAGGAGATAGAGTACTGTAGAATGATGAGATGTCATGAGGGTGTCACTCACGACCTATCGCTGACCCTGTGGTGCCTGGGTTCAGAAGGTCGCAGCGGGTGGCTACTCGCCCGATTTCTAGGGATCACTCTATGACCTAGTTGTGCGAATGGATTCCGGTCCAGGTTTTTCGGTTTTGGTTCGCAATCTGTTTTGTCCTATCTAGGTATCGGTAGTTTTCCTTTCAGCTGTTTTTTGTCTGCCATTCCCAGCCACTATATATTCTCTCTTCCTACTTCCCTTGTTGCCAGATATAGACCTTCCTTCCAGGTTATCTATTCTGACCTCAGGTGGTGTTGCTGTGGAGCCTGCTGGAGCTCTTGGAACCAGTGCGGTTGGATCTCCGGTTCTCTCCAGTCTGTTTCCTACTGTTTGTCGTATCCATTCGGGGATTATATGTGGTGTTTGAGTTGTTTGTCCACTCCCTGTTGTTACCCTAGGCTTCAGTGGTCAGGACTAGTGCTCCCACCGCCCTTCTCACTGTCTAGGGCTTCTTTTAGAGTAAGCCAGGGACAAGCCACGTGATCGGCGTATGGCGCAACCCATCTAGGGACGTCAAGGTAGCCAGGTTCCAGTGCTAGATGAGTTAGGGGGTCACCACTCCTCCTCTCCCTTGTGTTAGGGCACTCGGTCTCCCTTCCCTCTGAGTCTCACGTCTGGTACCTGCTTTACCAGACGTGATATGAGAGAGGCAGTAATTGAACCAAACAGGAACTTTACTTGTAAATTGTAGTCTTGCAATCTGTATCATCCAATAGCAGCACTTTATCATAAATACAGATGGTAAAGCTGTAAATCCCAGTAACAGATTCAGTGAGGTGGTGTATGTAGGTTCCAGCTCAACTGTATAGAAGTGATGATCTTACTTGTACTTGGTTCCTGATCTTGCTCTGGTTACTCAGCCTTTCAATAATAGTTTGGATCCTCTAAAATTTATATTCTGCACTTAGCAATTCAGCAATATTCAGTGCTTCAGTGATTCAGCAACCCAAAGGGTTTCACAAGAAACAGTAATTATTCTCTTAATCCCCGGAAGGGTCCCTGGAAGGGTACAGTAAAGGATCAATAAGTCCTAGTCTTGGACTACAAAGGTTTAAGTAGCTTCACTCCCTGGGCTAGCCCCAGGAGGAAAGAGCCAAGTCTAGCTCCACTCCTCTCCTAACTCCTCACTCCTTATCTAATCTATCTAACTTCCTGTGGCTGACCTATATAAATGGTGTTAAAGTGACACCTAGAGGTGGATATATGTAGTGCATTGAACCAGCCTGAAATAAGAATTTAACAGCATTCACAAAGGAAAATGCAATAAATAGTGCAAAATGACATAGGATGGCACAAACAATTTTGGAAAGTTCCCATCCACCTGAAGTGGGACACTACATTCCCCACTGCTTTATGAAAAGTCGACCTCAACTTTAGATTTGCTAGATGCTGTGGATCTCCACGTTGTCACCTAAAAAACAGCAAAAACATGCACCGCACACATATATAGATATATCTCCATTTCAACATTGCATGGTAATATTAATCCACTGTAATAAAAGAGTGTGCAATAAAATACACATTATCAAAATATCACATATTAGTACTTTTCTTGGTTCTCATGGCACAAGAAGGGAAAATGGGTGTTGTACTTTTCTTTGCTTGATGGTGACAAAATGGGCGGTGATTCATAAGTAAATAATACAGTCCATAGCAAAGTCCATTGGGGCAAAGTCCAACTCAATATGGAAACATAAAACATTTGTAATCCAAGTGCAAAAAGTTCTGGTATTGTAGACATGAGTATTGCATAAAGTAGGCACAGAAAATGTCCTTCTGGGTACATAGCTTGAACATTACATAACATTTAATTAAACCTCTTCCGGACACAGGGCGTACAGGTACACCCTCATGTCCTGGTACTTAAGGACACAGGGCGTATCTGTACGCCCTGTGTATTTCCGATCACCGCCACGCGGTGCAGGCACCTTGGCTCAATTCAGACCTGCGTTTTGCGGCTTTTCATGTTGCGGGCGGCGGAGGTGCTATCGGGTCACCATGGGGCTGTAGGGGGAACCCGATGGTATGGAAGGCAGCGCGATGCCTTCCTTAGGCATTGGCACTGCCTTGGGGTGACGAGCCTGTGAAATCCAGCCCCCTGGATCTCACAGGCCGGAAGCTGTATGAGTAATACTCACTGTATTACTCATACAGCCAATGCATTCCAATACAGAAGTATTGGAATGCATTGTAAAGGATTAGACCCCAAAAGTTGAAGTCCCAAAGTGGGACGAAAAAGAAGTGAAAAAAAAAGTTTAAAAAATAAAGTTTTCCCCCCAAAAAATTTAAAGTTTCAAGTAAAAATAAACAAAAACGTCATTTTCCCCAAATAAAGTTAAAATAAATTGGTAAAAAATAGGGGGGGGGGAGTAGACATATTAGGTATCTCCGCGTGCGTATCGACCGGCTCTATAAACATATCACGTGACCTAACCCCTCAGATGAACAACGTAAAAAATAAAAAATAAAAACGGTGCTAAATAAACCATTTTTTTGTCACCTTACATCACAAAAAGTACAACAGCAAGCGATCAAAAAGGCGTACCCCCACCAAAATAGTACCAAACTAACCATCACCTCATCCTGCAAAAAATTAGCCCCTACCTGAGATAATTGGCAAAAAAATATAAAAAATATGGCTCAGAATACGAAGACACTAAAACATCATTTGTTTTGTTTTAAAAAAGCTGTTATTGTGTAAAACTTACATAAATAAAAAAAAGTATACATATTAGGTATCGCCGCGTCCGTATCGACTGGCTCTATAAAAATATCACATTATCTAACCCCTCAGATGAACACCGTAATAAAATAAAATAAAAACTGTGCTAAATAAACCATTTTTTGTCACCTTACATCACAAAAAGTACAACAGCAAGCGATCAAAAAGGCGTACCCCCACCAAAATAGTACCAAACTAACCATCACCTCATCCCGCAAAAAATTAGCCCCTACCTGAGATAATTGGAAAAAATATATAAAAAATATGGCTCAGAATACGAAGACACTAAAACATCATTTGTTTTGTTTTAAAAAAGCTGTTATTGTGTAAAACTTACATAAATAAAAAAAAGTATACATATTAGGTATCGCCGCGTCCGTATCGACTGGCTCTATAAAAATATCACATTATCTAACCCCTCAGATGAACACCGTAATAAAATAAAATAAAAACTGTGCTAAATAAACCATTTTTTGTCACCTTACATCACAAAAAGTGTAATAGCAAGCGATCAAAAAGTCATATGCACCCCAAAATAGTGCCAATCAAACCGTCATCTCATCCCCTAAAAAATGAGACCCAACCTAAGATAATCGCTCAAAAACTGAAAAAACTATGGCTCGCAGAATATGGAGGCACTAAAACATGATTTTTTTTTGTTTCAAAAATTATATTATTGTGTAAAACTTACCGTACATAAATAAAAAAAAAAGTATACATGTTAGGTATTGCCGCGTCCGTACCGACCGGCTCTATAAAAATTATCACATGATCTAACCCCTCAGATGAACACCGTAAAAAATAAAAAATAAAAACTGTGCTAAATAAACAATTTTTTGTCACCTTACATCACAAATAGTGTAATAGCAAGCGATTAAAAAGTAATATGCACCCCAAAATAGTGCCAATCAAACCGTCATCTCATCCCGCAAAAACCATACCCTACCCAAGATAATCACCCAAAAACTGAAAAAACTATGGCTCTTAGACTATGGAAACACTAAAACATGATTTTTTTTTGTTTCAAAAATGAAATCATTATGTAAAACTTACATAAATAAAAAAATTGTATACATATTAGGTATCGCCGCGTCAGTGACAACCTGCTCTATAAAAATATCACATGATCTAACCTGTCAGATGAATGTTGTAAATAACAAAAAAAAAAAAACGGTGCCAAAACAGCTATTTCTTGTTACCTTGCCTCACAAAAAGTGTAATATAGAGCAACCAAAAATCATATGTACCCTAAACTAGTACCAACCAAACTTCCACCCTATCCCATAGTTTATAAAATGGGGTCACCTTTTTGGAGTTTCTACTCTAGGGGTGCATCAGGGGGGCTTCAAATGGGACATGGTGTCAAAAAAAACCAGTCCAGCAAAATCTGCCTTCCAAAAACCGTATGGCATTTCTTTCCTTCTGCACCCTGCCGTGTGCCCGTACAGCAGTTTACGACCACATATGGGGTGTTTCTGTAAACTACAGAATCAGGGCCATAAATATTGAGTTTTGTTTGGCTGTTAACCCTTGCTTTGTAACTGGAAAAAAATATTAAAATGGAAAATCTGCCAAAAAAGTTACATTTTGAAATTGTATCTCTATATTCCATTAATTCTTGTGGAACACCTAAAGGGTTAGTGACATTTGTAAAATCAGTTTTGAATACCTTGAGGGGTGTAGTTTCTTAGATGGGGTCACTTTTATGGAGTTTCTACTCTAGGGGTGCATCAGGGGGGCTTCAAATGTGACATGGTGTCAAAAAAAACAGTCCAGCAAAATCTGCCTTCCAAAAACCGTATGGCATTCCTTTCCTTCTGCGCCCCCTGCCGTGTGCCCGTACAACAGTTTACGACCACATATGGGGTGTTTCTGTACAACTACAGAATCAGGGCCATAAATATTGAGTTTTGTTTGGCTGCTAACCCTTGCTTTGTAACTGGAAAAAAAATATTAAAATGGAAAATCTGCAAAAAAGTGAAATTTTGAAATTGTATCTCTATTTTCCATTAAATCTTGTGCAACACCTAAAGGGTTAACGACGTTTGTAAAATCAGTTTTGAATACCTTGAGGGGTGTAGTTTCTATAATCGGGTCATTTTTGGGTGGTTTCTATTATGTAAGCCTCACAAAGTGACTTCAGACCTGAACTAGTCCTTAAAAAGTTTGTTTTTGAAAATTTCTGAGAAATTCCAAGATTTACTTCTAAACTTCTAATCCTTGTAACGTCCCCCAAAAATAAAATGGCATTCCCAAAATGATCCTAACATGAAGTAGATATATGGGAAATGTAAAGTAATAACTATTTTTGTAGGTATTAATATGTATTATAGAAATAGAGAAATTGAAACTTGGAAATTTGCAAATTTTTCAAAAATTTTGGCAAATTTGGTATTTTTTTGTAAATAAAAATGATTTTTTTTTTACTTCATTTTACCAGTGTCATGAAGTACAATATGTGTCGAAAAAACTATCTGAGAATGGCCTGGATAAGTCAAAGCGTTTTAAAGTTATCACCACTTAAAGTGACACTGGTCAGATTTGCTAAAAATGGCCTGGTCCTTAAGGTGAAATAAGGCTGTGTCCTTAAGGAGTTAAAGTCCCAGACAACCTGAGAAGGGAATAAAAAGGGAAAAATGGTGCAACAAAAACAAAAATGCGCAATGTGAATAATGTTCACACTGCTAATTTCCAGCAGGTGAGTCCTGAATAGTTTTTTTTTTTTTAAATGGCCAGTAGGCTCTGAAGTGGCTAAAGGAAAACGGCCACTGGGGGGTGCAATGAGCACGAGTCCTACATGGGGCAACACGCATTTTATTATTTTTGTAGAGGTGTGGCCATTCAGCCTACTTACGAGTACGGATCCGGGCTGAAAGGCACATCGGTGGATAGTGGACTCTCGGAGCCCCATTTCTCAGCGGCGCTGGGAGTGGATGTCGCACTTAGAGCCTGGGGAGGCTCCGCTGGTCTTAGAGGTGGGCTTTTAGTGTAGTCCGAGCTGTACCTGGAGGCGCACTGCTCCCACATTATCTCCTAAAAGTTATTGCATTCTCCAGTGAGAAGGAGAGCGACCTCCGTTGGCCATCGTGACGCTGATGGACCGCTGCTGATCTTTGCTGCCGCTTCTTGGGCTGTCTCTTCTCTTGGATACTCACTTTTGCCTCTGTCAGGCTGGGACATAGGGTGATCAGCCATTTCTCCAATGATCAGTTCTTCAACGGCCTCACCACAGTAGCACATATCCTCCCTCTCGATTGGGCTGGCGCACACTCTTCCTTTTCGGTCCGGGGTGTTCTGCACAGTGATGGCGCAGTACAATTAATAAAGAAGCTTCAGGCGGCCATTTTAGGTGCATAAGAAAGTCCATTTAATAACAGCAATCAGTTCTATTGACACAAAAATCTTCAGTTTTCTCACTTTTGGTCATGCAAATTAATAATAAAGGCCTTGTATAATATCAACATGTACTCTGTGATTCAAACCGGCTACTTTCCAGTTGACTAAAAAGGCACTTTAAAGTTTATCTCCAATCAATATTTTCAATACACGTTGTCATTCATTTTGCTTCTGCTTTGTAAGACACAGGTTTATGCTAACACAGTTCTTTTAAGGCACAGAGGCATTTTTAAATCCTGTTCATTAACACCAATATTATGCAGTGGACCTGACTGCAGGGGCAGTGTGAGTATAATGGTGTGCCAAATGGGAGTAGTAGTTGTACTCACAGTTTTGCAGCTCCCTGGGTCGGCGTTCAGTCATGATGAAGACAGCACTAAATCATTTGGGGAACTCTCTTTAGCAGGGAACACAAGCCAGATGGAAGTTGCGCTGCCCTTGATGGTAATGGGTATGCTTAGGGTGCTTTAGTGGCTGGGCCCCTGTGTTGTTACTTGTAATTTGTAGTCTTGCAATCAGTATCATCCAATATCAGCACTTTGTCATAAATACAGATGGTAAAGCTGTAAATCCCAATAACAGGCTCAGCGTGGTGGTGTATGTAGGATTCAGCTCAACTATATAGAAGTGATGATCTTACTTGTACTTGGTTCCTGATCTGGTTACTCAGCCTTTCAATAATAGTTTGGATCCTCTATAAGTTCTATTCTGCACTTAGCAATTCAGCAATATTCATTGCTTCAGTGACCCAAAGGGCGGTCTCCCTCATGGCAGGCAAACTCTCTGCGCCATTCTTTGAAAAGGTTGCACAAGAAACAGCAATTATTCTATTAATCGCCGGACGTTTCTCTGGAAGGGGTATTACAGTAAAGGATCAATAAGTCCAAGTCTTGGACTACAAAGGTTGAAGTAGCTTCACTCCCTGGGCTAGGCCCAGGCGGACAGAGCTAAGTCTGGCTCCTCTCCTCTCCTAACTCCTCACTCCTAATCTAATCTCTCTAACTTCCTGTGGCTGACTTAAATAAATGGTGTTAAAGTGACACCTAGAGGTGGATATGTGTAGTGCATTGAACCAGCCTGAAATGGGAATTTAACAGCATTGGCGAATGAAAATACAATAAATAGTGCAAAATGACATAGGATGGCACAAACAATTTTAGAGTGTTCCCATCCACCTGGTGTGGGACACTACAAAGGCTATCCAGCCAAAATGAGAGTTGGGGTGAACACCATTCAGGAGGTCATGCATAGGGTTATGTTACTCTTCTCTACTATTTGACATGTACATTGCTGCTATTTATTCTATTGTCACGGTGACACTTTATTGTAACAATAGTATACAACTGAAGTTTACTAATGGTCCATGTCAATCTGCTATGTGGTCAGAATAAACCATTATCACAAATATAAAAAAATTCAATTAGAGCAAGTCAAATATATTAGTGGATAAGCAAAAGAAAATACTGCACAGTGTTGAACAAACTATCCTATCCATGGAGAGGACAAGGACAAAAACTTGTAAACCTCAAAGTCAAAAAGAAAGAAAGTGGAATAATTTGATGAGCGAAAATAGAGAGGAAAATAGTAATAAATAAAGTAATAAGAATAAAATAAGAATAAAAGCACAACTATCATCTGCAGTGATTGTTACAAAAAAAACAGGTTAGTGCTCCAACATCTCCTACAAGTGATAACCTACTGAAGCCAACACTCGATGTCTGGACTGGCACGGAAGTCGATTCAAGCTGATCACGTTCCCAATAAGTGTTCAAATCAGTGCATATTTTTAGCAACCTGTTCCATGAGCATGATATACAGTAGTTTATCTCAGAAACCATTTCCCTGATAATTGGGCCGTTAGACGATTACCAGTTTCTGGAGATTACTGAACGTGTAGTGGTGCAAATGCTTAAAAAGGCCTTACATGATAACTGATACAGGTCCCAGGATCATAGATATAAAAGATCTTTCAGGATATCCTGTCACTGTACTGCAAATGACTGCTCAAAGATCTTAAAAATTGCATCTCAAAAGGGATAGAGATGTGGACAACTGTACCAACTATATAAGAAAGTGCTTGTATCTGACTCACATTACTGTATTAGCTGTTATTAACCTGTAGGCTCAATATGTGTATTTTTGCTTTTCGTTATAATAATACGTCAGCCCTTAAATAGCACTGAATGAAGGTGAAAGATTGATTTTTAAAATCAAAATCGATCAGTTACTGGGTTCTTCACCTTTAATATTTAGAACATTATAATTCTTATTTTTCTTTCATATAAACAGCAATGAAATCTTAATTTTTCTTCTGCTTTGCGAAGGTTAACAAACAAGAAAATCTAGTTTTGGAGCTACAAAATTCTTTCTATTTGGCAGTCACAGGAATCTGGATTGGGTCCTAATGCTAAAGAGCTCAACTGGTACTCAAATTACTAAATGCTATAATTGCTACTTTACAGCTCTGTGGTGTATAATACTTATGCAGGACACAACATTATGTGGAGCACATTGCACATAATACTACATAAAGTAGTCATTGTCAAATAGCAATGAGAAGAATCACTCATATACAGGAATATGCCTGCAGTTGTGTGCATGTCACAGTTAAGGAAGTTGGCTGCTATTTACTATAGGTTCTATTGAATGTTAGTTTAACTGAATTTATATATAGCAAGATGCACATTAAAAAAGCTTTGTTCAGTTTGCAAGGAAAAGTGCTAAAAATGTCCTTGATTTATAGGAATACTTCAGTCTTTTGAACAGTTGTCCATAACAGGAACTTGACTAATACACATAATACCTGTCCCTGTAAAAGAGGCAGCTAAGAATGATAATGCTCTAGTACGTAGATCTGAAAAGTTTCACAACTCTTTAATGGATATGTGTGCATGTTGATTATTTGTGCACATTTATATTCAGAATGTTTATGTGGGTTTGAATATGTGGTAATCCATGTGTGTACTTGCTCAATGTAAAAGTTATACATGTACCAGGCTTAGTTATTACTTAAAGAGAACCTGTTATTACGTTTACAAATAAAAACTGAGTACCTGATCTAATTATGTTTTTTTAATATACTTATATAGCACTGCTATATTCTATGGCACTTTACAGACATTAGCATCACTCTGGCCTCAATGGGGCTCACAATCTAAGTTCCCTATCAGTATGTCTTTGAAGTGTGGGAGAAAACTGGAGGAAACCCACGCAAATACAGAGAGAACTTACAAACTCCATACAGATGTTGTTCTTGGTCAGATTTGAACCTAGGACCCCAGTGCTGCAAGGTACCAGCACTAACCACTGAGCCACTGCACTGCCACCATTACTGCCACCCTCATCTCTAGAGATATGGCCTCCATTAGTTATGGTGCCCTATATACTGAGTATGGTTTGCCAAGGGAGCAACAACATCTCTTTTGTCACAGTGGAATTTTCTGCATCACTCTGACACAGTACAATCACCATGAGCAGTAAGACTATGCTAGTCCAGGCTCCTCTGACACTGCCCAAAATTATTAGACAGTGTCAGAACAATGTAGAGAAGAGATGGGGATGCTGCTCCATTGGCAAACCACTTTCAGTTAACATAAAATGTCACAACTAAAAGGGCATTGAAAGAAGGGAAATATGGAAGAATATGGGAATTAGGTCAGATACTTTGTATGTCATGACAGGTCATCTTTAAAGGCTATAGACATCTTTGGGTCATTTTTAAAAATTTTATCATGATTTTTCAGTTGACCTTTATTAAGAATTTTCTGCCGTTTATGAGATGCAGGGGTTAAAATCTGTCTGTTTGCAAAGTATCACTTCTTAGTCCCATCAGCTCTTCTCTCTGATCTCATTGAAGCCATATTCTTATCAGTTTGTTAAGAGTTTACCTATAATAAGTGTTTATGAGATCAGGAGATCAGAGAGAAGGATTCACATTAGCCGTTAGCTCACAGAACTGAAATGTGATATCCTGCAAAAAGACTCATTTTTAGCTCCTGTATCTCGAAAATGTTTAATATAGACCAATTGAAAACATTATTTTTAGCCCAAGATTAGTGAAATGCATTTGCAGAAAAAAAAAATCCCTGAAGGTGAAGGTGTCCATAGCCTTTAAGAATCATATTCCATTGTATGCCCTAACTTTACAGTGTGTAAGATATGTTTATTTTTTAAAAATTTTAAATATATTTATTTAGCAATGCTACTATCTCTATAGATATTATTGTGTAATAACAATGAAACTAATCACAACTCTTATGCAGTGGGGCAGGCTTTGGTCCCCATTCAGTACCATGTCTGCATTTTATATGAACATACATTTCTGTCTGTATATCTCATTTATGTCACTTTGTTGTGTTTGAGTGTACATATTAGGATTGAGTGAATCGAGTTTCGGATCATAGATCCGAAATCAATTTGTTAAATTTTTTTAAAATGTTTTAAAATACTCAGATAGGAATACCGTACTAATTTAACTAAGTCATGCACAACTTCAGCAATATGAAATTTGCCTACACTGAGACAATAGATTTTAATGCTGTATGGAAACAGCATTGAAAGTGAAGTTCTTAAGCTAATCATCTTTGGATCTAGGATCTGAAGCTCTTCGCTGAAGCCTAGTACACATGTGCACTGGTTTACATGTAAATATGTACTTATATAATAGAGTTGAGCGGACACCTGGATGTTCGGGTTCGGCAGGTTCGGCCACTTTTGGCCACTAAAATGGCTCTAAAATAGCCCTGGAAAGAGCTAGAGGGCTGCAATGGGCAGCAAAATGTGTTTAAGAGCATGGCAAATGCGCTGCAAACAAATGTGGATAGGGAAATGAATAAAAAAAACATAAAAGACCTTAAAAAAAATAAAAATTAGGAATGATGTAAGAGGAAGAGGTTGAGGAGGCGGTGAATAAGTGGATGTGGCGGTGTAGGCTCACATGGCAGTCTAGGTGGAAGCGGAGGCGAAGGAGGAATAGGTAGCCAACACAGATGTGTGTTATTTAGCATTTTTACATAGGGGTATCCCCCAAAATATTGGGACATATAAAAAAAAAAAAAGGAATAAGTGCACTTGAGTACAAGGATGGATGGTTGAGGCTGTTAGAACTGTCTATTCTGCACAAGGTACAGACAAGTCTTGTGGGATCCAGGCCTGGGGTTAATTTTAATGAACGTGAGCTTGTCCACGTTGGCCTTGGACAGGCGGCTGTGTCTGTCTGTAATGACGCCTCCTGCCGTGCTAAATACACGTTCAGAGAGTACACTGGCTGCAGGGCAGGCCAGCACCTCCAAGGCATACAGGGCAAGCTCTGGCCATGTGGACAATTTGGAGACCCAGAAGTTGAATGGGGCAGAACCATCAGTCAGTACGTGTAGGCGTGTGCACAGGTACTGTTCCACCATGCTTTTCCACATGTCGGCCATGCTAACCCTGCCTTCTGAGGTGCTGGCGCTGACACAGCTGCATTGGCGACCTCTTCCTCCTCCCCTGCCTTCGCCTTGTGCTTCCACTTGTCCCCCGGCGTCAGTCGGGAATGCTCTCAGGAGCGCGTCTACCAGCGTGCGCCTGTAGTCGCACATCTTCTGATCACGCTCCAGTGAGGGAATTAAGGACGTCACATTGTCTTTGTAACGGGGATCCAACAGGGTAGCCACCCAGTAGTCAGCCCACGTTAAAATGTGGGCAACTCTGCTGTCGTTGCGCAGGCACTGCAGCATGTAGTGGCTCATGTGTGCCAGGCTGCCCAGAGGTAAGGACAAGATGTCCTCTGTGGGAAGCGTATCGTCTGCGTCCTGCGTATCCCCCCAGCCACGCACCAGTGATGGGCCCGAGCTGCGTTGGGTGCCACCCAGCTGTGAACATGCTTCATCCTCATCCTCATCCTCCTCTTCCTCCAGTAGTGGGCCCTGGCTGGCCAAATTTGTACCTGGCCTCTGCTGTTGCAAAAAACCTCCCTCTGAGCCACTTCTAAAAGACTGGCCTTAAAGTGTTAGAAATGAACCCTCTTCCTCTTCCTCCTCCTCCTCGATCTGGGCCTCATCCTCTTCCATCATCGCCCTAAGTGTTTTTTCAAGGAGACATAGAAGTGGTATTGTAACGCTGATAACGGCGTCATCGCCACTGGCCATGTTGGTGGAGTACTCGAAACAGCGCAACAGGGCACACAGGTCTCGCATGGAGGCCCAGTCATTGGTGGTGAAGTGGTGCTGTTCCGCAGTGCGACTCACCCGTGCGTGCTGCAGCTGAAACTCCACTATGGCCTGCTTCTGCTCGCACAGTCTCTCCAGAATGTGCAAGGTAGAGTTCCACCTGGTGGGTACGTCGCATATGAGGCGGTGAGCGGGAAGGCCGAAGTTACGCTGTTGAGCAGACAGCCGAGCGGCAGCAGGATGAGAACGCCGGAAGCACGAACAGACGGCCCGCACTTTATGCAGCAGCTCTGACATGTCGAGGTAGTTGTCAATGAATTTCTGCACCACCAAATTCAGCACATGCGCCAGGCAAGGGATGTGTTCGTCAAACCGGCAAGTCCTAGAGCTGCAACGAGATTTCGCCCATTATCGCACACCACCAGGTCGGGCTTGAGGCTCACTGGCAGCAACCACTCATCGGTCTGTTGTTCTATACCCCGCCACAACTCCTGTGTGGTGTGGGGCATGTCCCCCAAACACATCAGTTTCAGAACAGCCTGCTGACGTTTACCCCTGGTTGTGCTGAAGTTGGTGGTAAATGGTCTGTCGCTGACCGGATGAGGAGGTAGTAGAAGAGGAGGAGGAAGCCGAGTAGGAAGAGGAGGCAACAGGAGGCAAATAATGATGCCCTGCGATCCTTGGCTGCGGAAGGACGTGCGCCAAACAGCTCTCTGCCTGGGGCCTAGCCACCACTACATTTACCCAGTGTGCAGTTAGGGAGATATAGCGTCCCTGGCCGTGCTCCACGTATCTGTGGTTAGGTGGACCTTGCCACAGATGGCGTTGCGCAGTGTACACTTGATTTTATCCAATACTTGGTTGTGCAGGGAGGGCACGGCTCTCCTGGAGAAGTAGTGGCGGCTAGGAACGACGTACTGTGGGACAGCAAGCGACATGAGCTGTTTGAAGCTGTCCGTCTCCACCAGCCTGAATAACAGCATTTCAAAGGCCAGTAGTTTAGAAATGCTAGCATTCAGGGCCAGGGATCGAGGGTGGCTAGGTGGGAATTTATGCTTTCTCTCCAAGGTTTGTGAGATGGAGAGCTGAACGCTTCCGTGTGACATGGTGGAGATGCTTGGTGACGGAGGTGGTGGTGTTGGTGGCACATCCTCTGTTTGCTGGGCGGCAGGTGCCAACGTTCCTCCAGAGGCGGAGGAAGAGGCCGAGGCAGCAGCAGAAGAGGGAGCACGAGGGGCCTGAGCCCTTTCTTGGTTTTGAAGGTGCTTACTCCACTGCAGCCCGTGTCTCGCATGTAGATGCCTGGTCATGCAGGTTGTACTAAGGTTCAGAACGTTAATGCCTCGCTTCAGGCTCTAATGGCACAGCGTGCAAACCACTCGGGTCTTGTCGTCAGCACATTGTGTAAAGAAGTGCCATGCCAGGGAACTCCTTGAAGCTGCCTTTGGTGTGCCTGGTCCATGGTGGCGGTGGTGTGTTTCGTCATCATCAGAGACATGCTGAGGTGGTATTCCCATGTCCTCATCAGGAAACATAAGTGGTTATGCGTCAGTGCATTCTATGTCTTCCACCCCTGGGGAAGGGCTATGTGGATGCCCTTGGGAAACCCTGCCAGCAGAGTCTTCAAACAGCATAAGAGACTGCTGCATGACTTGAGGCTTAGACAGGTTCCCCGATATGCACAGGGGTGATGTGACAGACTGATGGGCATGGGTTTCAGGCGCCACCTGTGTGCTTTCTGCAGAAGACTGGGTGGGAGATAATGTGAAACTGCTGGATCCACTGTCGACCACCCAATCGACTAGCGCCTGTACTTGCTCAGGCCTTACCATCTTTAGAACGGCATTAGGCCCGACCAAATATCGCTGTAGATTCTGGCGGCTACTGGGACCTGAGGTAGTAGGTTCAGTAGGACGTGTAGCTGTGGCAGAACGGCCACGTCCTCTCCCTGCACCAGAGGCTCCACCAACACCACCACCACGACCATGACCGCGTCCCTTATTAGATCTTTGCCTCATAGTTAGCGTTCACCAAGCAAAGTAAAAAGTGGTTGAGTCATTAAAAATAATAATCCGCCAATAAAAACCCTGATGTAGGGTATTGCACTAAAATATATATTTTTTTTACTCTATATGACAGCGGTATTTGTGGCCTAAATTTCACAGTAACTTATGCACCTCTAATCCCAGATGTGCAGTATATCAGAGTTTTTTTTTTAACCCCAGTAAGCAAAAGCTGTATTTGTGGCCTAAATTTCACAGTAACTTATGCACCTCTAATCCCAGATGTGCAGTATATCAGAGTTTTTTTTAACCCCAGTAAGCAAAAGCCGTATTTGTGGCCTAAATTTCACAGTAACATATGCACCTCTAATCCCAGATGTGAAGTATATCAGAGGTTTTTTTTAACCCCAGTAAGCAAAAGTCGTATATGTGGCCTAAATTTCACAGTAACTTATGCACCTATAATCACAGATGTGCAGTATATAAAACACAGTGTTTTTTCCACTCCCCGGTATGCGAAAGCCATATTTTTGGCCTAAAATGAACAGTCCCTTATGCACCTATTATCCTAGATGTGCACTATATGAAACAGAGTTTGTTTTTTTTTCACCCTAGTATGCCCCAGTATGCCAAAGCCATATTTCTGGCCTAAATGTGACACTCACTTATGCACCTATAATCCTAGATGTGCACTATATGAAACAGATGGTTTTTTTTTTCACCCCAGTATGCCCAGTATAAGAAAGCCGTATTTTTGGCCTAAATGTAACACTCACTTATGCACCTATATTCACAGATGTGCAGTATATAAAACACAGTGTCTTTTCCACCCCGGTATGCGAAAGCCGTATTTCTGGCCTAAAATGAACAGTCCCTTATGCACCTATAATCCTAGATGTGCACTATATGAAACAGAGGTGTTTTTTTTCACCCAGTATGCCCAAGTCGTATTTCTGGCCTAAATGTGACACTCACTTATGCACCTATAATCCTAGATGTGCACTATATGAAACAGATGGGTTTTTTTCACCCCAGTATGCCCCAGTATGAGAAAGCCGTATTTTTGGCCTAAATGTAACACTCACTTATGCACCTATAATCACAGATTTGCAGTATATAAAACACTGTGTTTTTTCCACCCCGGTATGCGAAAGCCGTATTTCTGGCCTAAAATGAACAGTCCCTTATGCACCTATTATCCTAGATGTGCACTATATGAAACAGAGTTTTTTTTTTTTTCACCCTAGTATGCCCCAGTATGCCAAAGCCCTATTTCTGGCCTAAATGTGACACTCACTTATGCACCTATAATCCTAGATGTGCACTATATGAAACAGAGTTTTTTTTTCCACCCCAGTATGCCCCAGTATGAGAAAGCCGTATTTTTGGCCTAAATGTAACACTCACTTATGCACCTATAATCATAGATGTGCAGTATATAAAACACAGGACAGCTCTGCTGATGTGTCCTGGAGACTGGAGACTTCTCTTTCCCAGGATGCTTTTCACTCCCACAATGTAGTGCACCACCCACAATGTAGTAGTTTTGTAACAGGCAAACAAAGTGTGATACAATTTAAGACCGCTAGATGGTGCTATAACCACACTAAACACTTCAGAATTACCCTGACCCTGGCAGAATGAACTAGAATAATTTTCTAACCCTGCTGGGCGGAACATGTTCCGTAAGTGGATTGAAACCTCACACAATGACTAATTGCATCAAGAGATTTGGAAAAATTAATTGGTGCTGTGATTTAAGAAGCAAATAAGGAATGCCACAGAGAGACATTATGTACTATGATCAGAAGCTGAAACTTAAATGCATCAGTAGAGTTGGTGATTGAATCACTCAGTAGTATATAGTAAACCCAAAGGGAAGCCAAAGCTGCGTTCAAGGATGTGAAATGTTGTTTGAGACGTTGCCATATTTTGTAGAAGAATAAAGAATAATACAATGTGTTCGGAAAGTCTTCAGATTATGTCACTTTTTTCACATTTGTAGCCTTGTGTTAAAATAAACATTCTGCACTCAATACCACATAATGAAAAGTGAAAATAGAATGTTTGAAATCAAACAATTTATCAAAAAGGAAAACTAAAATATTGCATTGACATAGTTAGTTGAAGCACCTTTAGCAACGATTACAGCCTCCAGTCTTCTTGGGTATCATGCCACAAGGTTTGGACATTTGGATTTTGGGATTTTCTGCCATTCTTCTCTGCAAATCCTCTCAAGCTCTGTCAGGTTGTATACGGACCTTCCGTGGAAAGATATTTTAAAGTCTCTCTTGAGATGTTTGATTCGGTTCAAGTCAGAGCTCTGGCTGGGCCTCTCACAGACATTCACAGAGTTGTCCCAAAGACAATACTTTGTTGGTCATGTCCTTAGGGTCATTGCCTTTTAACTTTAGGCCAGTCTGAACTCCAGAATATCTCTGTAGATTGTTCAATTAATCTTTACCTCAATTCTGCCTAATCTCCCTGTATTAGCCACTGAAAAACATCCCCACAGCATGATGCTGCCACCACCATGCTTAAGTTTAAGCTTGGCTTTATCAGACCAGAGGATCTTGTTTCTTATAGTCTGAGAGTCCTTTTGGTGCTTTTTTGCAAACCTTAAAGTGTCTTTTACTGAGGAAAGGCTTCTTTCTGGCCACTCTGCCTTAAAGCCCAAATTGATTGAATGCTGCAGTGATGATTAACCTTCTGGAAGTTTCTCCCATCTGCACATAGGATCATTGGCGCTCAATACAATTACTTAGTTTAATGGCATAGCGAGTTCTAAGAAGTCCTGGTTGTTCCAAAGTTGCTCTATTTAAAAATTATGGAGGCCACTGTGCTCTTGGGAACTTTCAGTGTAGCAAAAAAAAATTGTAATATTCTTCAGATCTGTGTCTTCACACCACCCTGTCTGTGACCTCTACAGGCACTTATTTTCTTATCCTGGCTTGGCTTTTGCTCTGATATGCCTTGTTAGCCATGAGACCTTATCTATATAGGGTTGTGTCTTTCTAAATCACATCCAGTCATTGAATTTACCACAATTTGACTCCAATCAAGGTGTAAAAACAAATCAAAGATGTTTAGGAGAAATTAGAGGCCCCCAGAGCTAAAAATTTTAATTTCATAGTAAAGGGTCTAAATACTTATGTCCATGTAAAATTTTAGTTTTCTTTTTTTTTTTTTTTTTTTACAAATTTGCAAAACATTTTTAAATTCTGTTTTCAATTTCTCATTATGGGGTATTGAGTGCAGATTAATAGGGAAAACTTTTTTATTTTTATTTTAGCACAATTCTGCAACATAACAAAATGTGAAAAAAGTTAAATAGTCTGATGACTTTCCCACTGTGTATGTAAGTAAATACATTGAGTTCAATGCTATTTAAATATTAAATGACAGAACATACTGTATACATTGTTTTTTGAAAATGTATGATTTCTTCAGAAAGACACAAACTAAAATTCTTAAAACCTTAAAGTGGTTATTAGAATGATGACAAAATTTTGAAAATCATGTTTTTATTAGAAACATATATATTTACTTATTTTTTTAATATTTTTATGTTTTTATTGATATAGAAAAAAAAAATATTCCAGTTTTCAACACTGACCATTGTAGCAGAGTAAGCAGACATTAAGTTGACTTTCTTGTTTTCTGCAACTCACTTTTTATCTTTGCTTTATTGACTGAGTCAGAGTCAACAGAGTCATCTCATTATCATTAGGGTGTGGAGTATTTGATGACAGATTACAGCTCTATTGTACTGTTGTAGGTATAGGTCCTTTATAAGTAGTGATAATAGTATGAAAAAAAGCTATTAGCAATAGCATATGAAGACTCCCAATCATTGATTGTTGTAAATACAGTGATTGAACGATGAGCAAGTAATCATTTGGCATTGATAAAATCTTTTGTTCCAACATAGAATTTATCATTAGTCACAGCTACTGTATATCCCTTGTGTACACAAACATCTGCCAGTCATGCAGATGAGAGAGGAGTTGTGGATTTTATGGTGGATGCACATATAGTGCAATTAGTAGACACCTGTCACGATAGGTAGGTAAGAAGGGAAATAACTAAACACAGGAAAATAAACAGAACAAATGACTAGGCCCAAAAGCTAGGGAGAAAAGGGTCACCTCCTAGTGATCCCTAAAAGTTTTCCCTAAACTGCTGTGCCCATGTGCATACCATAATGGTGGATATGCACATGCCCTCATGCCTAAACCTATAACCCTGGGCAAACCCTAAGCTGTAGGGAAAAGGGAAGAGGCAACCTGCTTCTTCAAACCCGGAGGAAGCAAGCGTCTCCCTAGAGTCCTAGATAAAAGACACAATGGGAAATAACAGAGAGGACTTATCAAGAGCAGATCTGGAGCAGACGATCCACCACACATCCAGAGCTCACAGTAAAGAACTATAACCCGCACAGGCCACTGGGGGAAGGAGGGATAAATAGCTTCACTAACAATCAAACCCAGTACACCTGAGGGAAGGTGGATCCAGCTCAAACCCAAACCAAAACAAACAGAGAAGTCAGACGTGTGCAGCCTTGTCTGACAGACCTCCGCACATTCTCAGGGCAAGGCGTGACAACATCATGTGCTGTTTTTCTATTGCCTAATAAAAACCGGATATACAATTGACTACATATCCCCTATTCAAAGCTTGATACCAAACAGACTTTGATCAAACACTTTTAACTTCAAACATAGGGCATGCAGCATACCAAACTGACAATTAATGTATGCCGCAAATATGGCCACTTCTATGCAAATTTTAATTAATAAATAGCTATATAATTTTACCTCTTTTGCGTACATTTAATGCATAGTTCAATCCCTTTAAATGAAAAAACTCAATATAAATTCTCAGAAATCAATGGTCCAAGATAACATTTGCAGTATACATAGGCCCCTTTACATGGTGCAATTATTGGGGCAGTTATTAAGAAGGACGATTCCTAAGAACACTTGCTCTTGATAATTGCTTGATGTAAAGGTGTCACCGATTACCAGATGAACGAGCAAGCGCTTGTTCATCAGGTGAAAGCAACCCTTATGCAGTCACATAAATAATTGTATCTGGTAAGCAGATCGTGCTGTCTAAACAGCAATCTGCTGCCCAGAAGCAATGGTTCTCTTTAAGATGAGCAATCGCAGCAGTAATTGCTTGTGCGGATATAGTGGAGATGCATGTATGTAAATGCAGATCTCATCTCCTTTGAGCAGGCAATTATCAGAAATAAATGGATCATTCCCAATAATTGGCTTCTGTGTTGGCCCAGGTAAAAAGGACTTAAAAGGGTTGTCTCATCATAGACAATAGTCTTATAAATATGGGTTCCACAAGAGAACAGAGCCCCACAAGGTGGTGGCTGGAGGACTCCGGTCCGGCCACCTCCAAGACGGCTCCCCATAGAAGTGAATGGAAGCGTACCGCGCATGCGTGGCCCCCGCTCCCATTCATTTCTATGGCGCCGATGAAAATAGCCGTGCACCCTCCTTCACTTGCAGGGCTCCGTTCTCGATATTGCTGCGGGTCCCAGCGGTGGGACCCACACCTATAAGACAATGGGGGCATATCCTAGCAATATGCCCCCATTGTCCATTATGAGACAACCCCTTTAAAGAGTAACTCAACTTTTGAATACATTTTTATTATGTCCCTAATGCCCAAATAACAGTTTTTGTAATATACTTTATTAATGTCTTTTGTATTTTTAATACACTTTTCCCTCCCTAAAGCGCACCTTTTCTTGTGAAATTGACTTTTCAGTACACCACTGACTTCTGTACCTTTTTTTTTTTTATTAGACTATAGGCCTAGATTACACAAGGATGGGTGTTGGGTATCAAAAGCACTGTACATTACCCTCTGAATATTTAATTGTAAAAGCAAAACAATGCTTTTCAAAGAAACATATTCTTTATACACTGCCATGTTTGTTCTGGAAAAAAGTGTAGACAGCATGACTTGAATTGTGTCCTTCCTATGCTAATTTACATATGTAAAAATCCTATTTTACGGACCACTTGTAAAACTGCTTGTTAAGTAGTCATGTCATAGGAAGTTAGAAAAGTTTATGACTTTTTTTATTAACAAATATACGTCTAGAGATTTTGATATATTATTATTATCGGGAATGTTAAAGCCTGTCAGTCAGTTTCTGTGCAATGTATGGAGTGGAGGTGAGCCATGAATGCAGCAATAATAAAAAGTTACAATGTTGATAAAAAAACCTAACTATAAACGTATTTTAATTCCTATAACATGGCTGCTTGTCGCCTAAAGAACAAAAAGAAAACTCAATTCTGGATCATCCCTTCAAATGCAAATGTAGTATTAGCCAATCATATTGCAAAAACTTAGGGGGTGATTTATTAAGCTGAAATAAACCTATATTAGGCATATTTCAAGCATAGATTGAACAGTTAGTTTGCCGCAATCTGCCACTTCTCTCCATTAACGCCATGTCTAAAAAAAGTAGGCATGGCAGGAAAGGGGATGGTTCGGAAGGCCTGTTTCATTTGCCATTTTCTACACCTGTTTCAGGTGTAGAAAAAGGTCTAAATGTAAGACAGCTAGGAAGCTGTCTTACATTTAGAACTGGCGGATGATCCGCTGAAGTTATCGAGAGGCCAGCGCCAGTGCAGGTGTTTATCAAATGTACCCCTGAGTTTAAAAATATATATAGACATAATAGTGAGATAGAAAATGAGGAAGAACTATGAACATTAAACAAAAAGGTCACTTACATAAACACGAATATTAGCCATGGAACACATTTAATAAGACATTTAATTTCCTCCATACAGTAGTCTACAAAATAACAAAAGTAATTTGCTTATATTAATGAATGTCTAGTTTATGACTGATCAGTTAAGACAGAAAGATCTTTTTTGTAATTACTCAAAATTAGAATGACATCAGAGAACAATAGGAGCTGGAAGTCATCACCAAAACAATAAAATCATTAATACAAGATATTCACAAGAATAGCCAGTTTGAATGCAAAAGATCCAGCTTCACAAATCTAGCAGAAGGAATACAAAATAGGCAATTATAGTTTTGTTGTACATATTTAATTTCATAAAATTGTAATTATATGCTGTTGGGTTTGGTACCCTTTAAGAACACAGGAATAAAAGGAAATAAATTAAGTGCTTAGAAATCTTACAGCTATTGCCAAGGACACACTGCGGGAACTGATTATGTAATCATTTCTCTTCTGTTTAATATCATTCTTTTGCAACACACAATTTAGAATCATTAACATCACTACAATACTGTCCAAAACTCTTCAAATATAAATACATCTTTAAAAAAGAAGAAAGGATTGGTCACTGGTGTTTGTGTAGTATTTTTTGTGGTCAGTGGCTTTTTTTTTTGTTCAAAATACAGCATGATATAGGTAAGGTAATTTTCTGGGTTTCCTTTTATAAGGTTTGCTGTAGAACTTCATAAATACCCCAAAAAATGCATGTGCAAAAAGTTACTAAATACAAAACGCCAGTAAAATCCCTTGTACAAAATGCCATAAAATACTTGCAATGTACGTGTACTATTTTACAAGAATAAAAATACTGAAAAAATGGTGTGAAGGAGCCTTTAGTAGGGACGCACCCAGAATTCATTGGTCCCTAGATAAATTTAAATGCCCTCTTCCGAATTAATGTCTGGCAAAGTTGGACTGAGCATTGTTTTCTGTAACCCTACAAGAGTTCTTTCACTGAGTTTTTTTTATATTTCCCTGTTGACTTGTCTCTGCACTGACACCAAGGTAGGTGAGTCAAGAGGAGGATTGGAGTGGTAGCTGTGGCACTGATAGCAGAAGTAGTAGTTCACATAGGCTGTTCTCACTCTGATGCTTACTGGACCATACAGCAGTGAATGGAGGGCGCACCCTTTCTTTCCTTGAGGCACACCCTGTTATTGGTGTCTCTGCCTGGTCTTAGGTGGTCTTCCCTTGATGTTTTGAGGTTTGGAGGTGCAAGACTGGGTTCCTGAGTTCTGTTGAGAGTGCAATGATGAGGCCAAGATTGGGGTAACACATCCAGTGTTATTTACTGAAGTAATTTAGGCTGTTAATAAACAGAAACACAGTTTAGTTTCTCTAGAGTACATACACAATACTTCCAAAACTGAACATAGGGTAACCAGCTATAAGATAGCTGACTAAGACTCTATCAGATCCAAAGATCCCAACTACTTCACCAAAGGGGTGCTTATTCACAATATAAATTCCCACAGATGGATTGCACTTACTGTCTGTCCTTTGCACCAGCCCTTTCAAATTACCCTCAACACTGAGGATGGAGGTTGGTTTAGGGATCTTAAACTGCTGGAGGGATACAAGGATGAGGGTTCCTTACAGCAGGTCTCTTCTGCACACGCACATGTAGATAACTCCTCACACATTGGCTGCCTAGGCCGGACTCTCTGGCTGATGCAATCAGACTACACAGCTCCTCCCTCAGAGGGGGCAGGTCCAACCAACTTCCTTCTGAGTAGGGCATTATAACTAAGCTGCTTTCCCAGTTCAGCTTTTGGAATCACCTTTCACAATAGCGAAAATACATTAACCCGTAGTGGTAAATATTAACCCATTTATCAGTGAATTAACTCTTTGCAGTGATCCTCTGGGGCATTGCATCTCCATCTCATGTCTGTTCTAGTAATTGTGAGGGTTTCACATGACATGACAACTCTATGTTGTGTCAGTCCCCGTTATTACTATTAGAAGTTTATAGATAAATTGACAACTGGAAGAAAGGAATATTCAGTACTCCTGTGAGTGGTATAAAATCTGTATACTTTATTTCAAAACATGAACATGGATACATCTTCAATATCTTTGCTTATGTGTTTTGATCATAATATCTTAGTCATAGCATCTGACAGTCACATTGTGGCCTTTCAGGGGTTGATCAGGGGTTAGAAACAAAAAAAATACATGCTCACCTCATCCAGTTGGCCAGCGTGATGACGTAGGAACGTCACACATCAGCGCACAAGAGATTTGGCGCGTTTTTTTTTTCAATCAAGATGGCCGCACCGGCTCTCTGTGAGCAAATGGATGAGGTGAGTAGGCATATGTTTGTTTTTTACCGCCATTTCAGGAAAATTTATTGATAAATGATAAAGAGCTGGTCGCCTGCAGCTTTCACTAGCTCACTCTAGTAGTGGCTCTAGTAGTAGGAAATTACCTTGACTATGTTAGTAGACAGTTCAGCTCAGAGGCAGGCCGCCTTTCCCCCATGGGCCCCATAGCTGTCACGAGGTCTGCCTCTATGGAAGGTACTCCACAGGCCCTTAGTTATGTTTCTTTATTCCTAGTAAAACATATAACAAACAGCTAAAAGCAAACAACTTCAATTCCAAAAATTTAAATGTCCATATATTAGTAAATCACTAAATTGCCTTAAAGGGGCATTCCAGGAATTTGTTATTGATGGCCTATCCTCAGGACATGCCATGAATATCTGATCATCGGGGGTCCAACACTCCACACCCCTGCCGATCAGCTGTTTCAGTGTAGCTCAGCTGACAGAAGTCAGTGCTGGAACTGCATAACTCCATCCATTGTGTAGTGGAGGGAGTTGGACACTGCAGCACTCCTCTTATTCAATTTTATAGCGCTGCATTAACCAGTTCTGTCATTACACAATGGACAGAGCTGTGTAGTTGTGGCGCTGACTTTCTCTGCCAGCGCTACTGTAGAACGGTTGATCTGCAGGGATAATACCCAAATACTGGAATACCCCTTTAACATATAAGAGCAGCATCCAAAGTCTAGTAATTATGTTTCTTTTACTTACAGAAATAATGACATTTTTCTACTTTGCTGAGGCAGCTGTATTGGTTGTCATTTCATAAGAAAGTGATACCGTCACCTTGTAAGGGTATGTTCACACAATGGATCTGGAAAACAGGCTTTAAAATGTGGAATCCGCTCAGATTTTCTGCATTGTTTTGGTGTGGTTTTGGGGCAGTTATTCACCTTCACATTCATTTCAATGGAAGAATCAGCTAGGATTTCACTCCAAATTGCTGTTTCTTTTTAACATGCAATTTTTTTCAGCATGGAAAAAAAATCATGATCTACATCCCACTAAAATGAATGGGAGGCTTGTCAGATATGGGAGGTAAAACCTGCCAAAATTTAAATGAAATTGAAAAAACAAAAATTATAATTAAAATAAAGTTTTAACATTTGAATTTCATCTAGTGCCAAAATTAAAAAGGAAATTCTATTTCTCCATTTGAATTTTCTTTTCCAACTGCAGTGTGGGTCAAAGTGTCAAAAATAAATGTAAAAATAAATAGTCTTTTTCATTTTACATTTCCACTTTGTCAATTAATTCTCCTCCTCCTATTGTGGGTTTTTCATGTCAAAATAATAAATCAAATGAAAACACCATGAGAAGTTGAAAATGGTAGATTGAGATTTCAATTTCATCTCTTGCAGGCATTTTCCCTGACAAAAGTCAAATTAAAAAGAAAGCCCATTTGAATTTTCATTTTAACGTTGTACTAACGCTATTATTAGCGTTCATATTACAGCTAGAAGTCCGGATTAGGATTAGTAATAAGGCTAGGGTCAGTATTATGGTTAGGCTCTGTATTAGGATTAGAGTTACTATTACAGTTAGGGTAAGTATTAGGGTAAGGGGTGTACCATTTGCGACTTTTTAAGCAACGTCAACCACGTCCTCACTCAAGTATGGCAGAGTGGATTAACCCCATATATGGGGTTATTAGGCACCACGGCATCTAGGGGGTTAACAGGGCCGCAGAGTT
The DNA here is from genome assembly GCF_905171765.1 of Bufo bufo. Taxonomy (NCBI): domain Eukaryota; kingdom Metazoa; phylum Chordata; class Amphibia; order Anura; family Bufonidae; genus Bufo; species Bufo bufo. The sequence continues at coordinate 392,063,430 of NC_053393.1, read as the reverse complement.
GATGATATAATCATAATCCTAGTATAATTCATTACTCAAAAAGAGGGCACCATCAATTAGACTCATAATCTTATCCTATGCATTTGGCAAAATACTAAGATTTCACAGTCACTGCGCCATCTATTGGAATTGTAAACTTGATCCTATGTTAGCTGTTGGAAATGTGGATAAGCACAGCGCCCTCTATTAGACATACAGAGTCACTGTTCAGTCAGAAACTAAATAACAACATTTTGCATGCTGAACCACGCCTACTACTGCTCATTTAAATAAATCTGAATGTTAGTACAATGTTAAAATTCAAATTCAAAGGGGCTTTCTTTTTCATTTGACTTTTGGCAGGGAAAAGCCTGCAAGAGATGAAATTGAATTCTCAATATACCATTTTCAACTTCTACATGGTGTTTTCATTTGATTTATGATTTTGACATGAAAAACCCACTATTGGAGGAGGAGAATTAATTGACAAAGTGGAAAATTATTTTTGACACTTTTACCCATACTGCAGTTGGAAAAGAAAATTCTAAAGGAGAAATTAAATTTCCTTTTTCATTTTGGCATGCATTTTGCAGATACTAGATGAAATTAAAATGTTAAAACTTTATTTTAATTAAAATTAAAGTTTTTTTCAATTTCATTTTTATTTTGGCAGGTTTTACCTCCCATAGTCAGGTAATTTTTTTGGCACAAAAAATGCCTGAAAAATGTTGAATGAACAGGCCCTTAGAATAACAAAGTAACAATACAATAGCAAACTAATTCAAAAGAGACAGACAGAATGTCTGTGCTTTCCGCCACCACAATCATAAAAGCGTCAATATTTCAGTAATTAAAGAAAAATAAACATACACCAACTTCTGATTTATTAATTTATGGCCATTTTTACATCGTCAGTGTGAATACTCTTTAACAGAAGAGAATCTGCACAACAGCTGAAAGCAAGTTCTTGTTACTAGAGAGCAGTGTATTATGGGAGCTCAGATGACATGAGAGCACAGTTATATGGTCCCATGTCAGATTTTAACCCCTTAAGGACTCAGCCCTATTTCATCTTAAGGACTTGGCGATTTTTTGCAAATCTGACCAGTATCACTTTAAGTTCTGATAACTTTAAAACGCTTTGACTTATCCAGGCCATTCTGAGATAGTTTCATCACATATTGTACATCATGACACTGGTAAAATGAAGTAAAAAAAAAATCATTTTTATTTATAAAAAAATACAAAATTTGTAAAAAATTGCAAATTTCCAAGTTTCAATTTCTCTACTTCTATAATACATAGTAATAACTAAAAAAAATAGTTATTACTTTACATTCCCCATATGTCTACTTCATGTTTGGATCATTTTGGGAATGATATTTTATTTTTTGGGGATGTAACAAGGCTTAGAAGTTTAGAAGCAAATCTTGAAATTTTTCAGAAATTTTCAAAAACCAAATTTTTAGGGACCAATTCAGGTCTGAAGTCACTTTGCGAGGCTTACATAATAGAAACCACCAAAAAATGACCCCATTCTATAAACTAAACCCCTCAAGGTATTCAAAACTGATTTTACAAACTTTGTTAACCCTTTAGGTGTTCCACAAGAATTAATGGAAAATAGAGATAAAATTTCAAAATTTCACTTTTTTGGCAGATTTTCCATTTTAATAATTTTTTCCAGTTACAAAGCAAGGGTTAACAGCCAAACCAAACTCAATATTTATGGCCCTGATTCTGTAGTTTACAGAAACACCCCATATGTGGTCATAAACTACTGTACGGGCACACGGCAGGGCACAGAAGGAAAGGAATGCCATACGATTTTTGGAAGGCAGATTTTGCTGGATCGGTTTTTTTGACACCATGTCCCATTTGAAGCCCCCCTGATGCAACCTTAGAGTAGAAACTCCATAAAAGTGACCCCATCTAAGAAACTACACCCCTCAATGTATTCAAAACTAATTTTACAAATGTCTTTAACCCTTTAGGTGTTCCACAAGAGTTATTGGCAAATGGAGATGAAATTTCAGAATTTAAATTTTTTGGCAAATTTTTCATTTTAATCCATTTTTCCCAGTATTAAAGCAAGGGTTAACAGCCAAACAAAACTCAATATTTATGGCCCTGATTCTGTAGTTTACAGTAACACCCCATATGTGGTCGTAAACTACTGTACGGGCACACGGCAGGGCGCAGAAGGAAAGGAATACCATACGGTTTTTGGAAGGCAGAATTTGCTGGACTGTTTTTTTTGACACCATGTCCCATTTGAAGCCCCCCTGATGCACACCTAGAGTAGAAACTCCAAAAAAGTGGCCCCATTTTATAAACTACGGGATAGGGTGGAAGTTTTGTTGGTACTAGTTTAGGGTACATATGATTTTTGGTTGCTCTATAATAAACTTTTTGTAAGGCAAGATAACAAGAAATAGCTGTTTTGGCACCGTTTTTATTTTTTGTTATTTACAACATTCATCTGACAGGTTAGATTATGTGATATTTTTATAGACCAGGTTGTCACGGATGCGGCGATACCTAATATGTATACTTTTTTTTATATATGTAAGTTTTACATAAATTGCTATTCAGAATTAGTGACTTTTAAAAATACCTTTATTTTGTTATAGTGCGGGTATAGGTATGTTCATACCAAAAAAGTGTACTACAATTTCAAAAGGATTATATATAAATTTCTTTTGACAGGGGAGTAGTGACCCCTGGCTAACACATATGCTAGTGATACAAAAAACTGTCAATAGACTAAGGCGGATCGAGGATCAAATCGAAAAATAGTACACGGTCTGAGGAGGGCAGGGCAGACAGGATGCTTACCCTAAAAGCCCTAAAAACTGCTCAGCCCAGGGTAACCCCCTGATGGTGGAGGTTCCCTGTCCCCGAACCTAGGACTGTCAAATCCCTAGATTAACCCTGACCAGGGAAAAATAATAGATATACAATGACAGTATCAAAAAATAAATGAATATATACCGGAGGGGACCGGTGGTTCAGATGACCAGGGTCACCACCTCTCCTCTCCGAAATTCAAAAATAAATACAAACAAGTGAGTGGAAGGGGGTCCAGATGCTCGGGGGATCACCATTCCACTCCAATACACAGTACGCATGTTTTAAAATATGCACATCTTATAACACAGACCTCAACGCGTTTCGCCTGTATACAATCAGGCTCATCAGGAGGTAGGTAGACATTTGGACAAGGGTAACATAAGTTTTACACAATGATTTCTTTTTTGAAGCAAAAAAAAATCATATTTTAGTGTTTCCATAGTCTGAGAGCCATAATTTTTTCAGTTTTTGGGCGATTTCCTTGGTTAGGGTATGATTTTTGCGGAATGAGATGACGGTTTTATTGGCGCTATTTTGTGGTGCTTGTGACTTTTTGATCGCTTGTTATTACACTTTTTGTGATGTAAGGTGTCAAAAAATGGTTTATTTAGCACAGTTTTTATTAAAAAATTTTTACGGTGTTCACCTGAGGGGTTAGGTCATGTGATATTTTTATAGATCTGGTCGATACGGACACGGCGATACCTAATATGTATACTTTTTTTTATTTATGTAAGTTTTACACAATGATTTCATTTTTGAAGCAAAAAAAATCATGTTTTAGTGTTTCCATAGTTTGAGAGCCATAATTTTTTTCCGTTTTTGGGCGATTACCTTGGGTAGGGTATTATTTTTGCGGGATGAGATGACGGTTTTATTGGCACTATTTTGGGGTGCGTGTGACTTTTTGATCGCTTGCTATTACACTTTTTGTGATGTATGGTAACAAAAAATGGTTTATTTAGCACAGTTTTCATTTGAATTTTTTTACGGTGTTCATCTGAGGGGTTAGGTCATGTGATATTTTTATAGAGCCGGTCGATACGGACGCGGAGATACCTAATATGTATACTTTTTTTTTATTTATGTAAGTTTTACACAATAATATCATTTTTGAAACAAAAAAAAAATCATGTTTTAGTGTCTCCATATTCTGAGAGCCATAGTTTTTTCAGTTTTTGGGCGATTATCTTAGGTAGGGTCTCATTTTTTGTGGGATAAGATGACGGTTTTATTGGCACTATTTTGGGGTGCGTGTGACTTTTTGAACGCTTGCTGTTATACTTTTTGTGATGTAAGGTGACAAAAATTGGTTTATTTAGCACAGTTTTTTTTTTTTTTTTTACGGTTTTCATCTGAGGGGTTAGGTCATGTGATATTTTTATAGAGCCGGTCGATAAGAACGCGGCAATACCAAATATGTATACTTTTTATTTATTTATGTAAGTTTTACACAATAACAGCCTTTTTAAAACAAAAGAAATTATGTTTTAGTGTCTCCATATTCTGAGCCATAGTTTTTTTATTTTTTGGGCGATTGTATCAGGTAGGGGCTCATTTTTTGCGGGATGAGGTGACGGTTAGATTGGTACTATTTTGGTGGGCAAACACCTTTTTGATCGCGTGCTGTTGTACCTTTTGTGATGTAAGGTGACAAAAAAAATGGTTTATTTAGCACAGTTTTTATTTTTTATTTTTTACGGTGTTCATTTGAGGGGTTAGGTCATATGATATTTTTATAGAGCCAATCGATACGGACACGACGATACCTAATATGTATACTTTTTCCCCCCCCCCCTATTTTTTACCATTTTTTTTATCTTTATTTGGGGAAAATGACGTTTTTGTTTATTTTTACTTGAAAGTTAAAATTTTTGGGGGGGAAAAATTTTTCAACTTTTTTTTCACTTTATTTTTTGTCCCACTTTGGGACTTGAACTTTTGGGGGTCTAATCCTTTACAATGCATTCCAATACTTCTGTATTGGAATGCATTGGCTGTATGAGTAATACTGTGTGTATTACTCATACAGCTTCCGGCCTGTGAGATCCAGGGGGGCAATCGCCGATGCGGGGGGTCACATTACCACCCCCCGGCGTTGTGACAGGATGCCCGCTGAATGATTTCAGCGGACATCCTGTTCCGATTAACCCCAGCCCTGCCGCAATGTATTTTTAAAGTTTGGACGTACCGGTACGTCATGGGTCCTTAAGGACTCGGTAAACATGGCGTACCGGTACGTCCTAAGTCCTTAAGGGGTTAAGAGCAGTTGTGTACTCAAATTCTAAAACTATCAGGAAATCTTAGTTTAACCACTTCCCATCTGGGCCATTTGACCCCTTCGTGAACAGGCTTAATTTTGCAAAACTGACATATCTCACTTTATGTAGTAATAACTTTGGAACGCCTTTACTTATCCAAGTCATTCAGAGATTGTTTTCTCGTGACACATTGTACTTCATGATAGTCATAAATTTGAGTCAATATATTTCACCTTTATTTATGAAAAAATCCCAAATTTACCCCAAATTTTGAAAAATTTGCAATTTTCTAAATTTCAATTTCTCTGCTTTTAAAACAGAAAGTGATACCTCATAAGATATTTATTACTTAACATTCCCCATATGTCTACTTTATGTTGGCATCATTTTGGAAATGTCATTTTATTTTTTTAGGACGTTAGAAGGCTTAGAAGTTTAGAAGCAATTCTTCAAATTTTTAGGAAAATCACCAAAACCCACTTTTTAAGGACCAGTTCAGGTCTGAAGTCACTTTGTGGGCCCTACATAGTGGATACCCCTATAAATGACCCCATTGTAGAAACTACACCCCTCAAGTTACTTAAAACCGATTTTACAAACTTTGTTAACCCTTTAGGCGTTCCACAAGAATTAAAGGAAAATGGAGATCAAATTTAAAAATTTCACTTTTTTGGCAGATTTTCCATTTTAATCTATTTTTTTCTTTAACACATCCATGGTTAACAGCCAAACAAAACTCAATATTTATTACCCAGATTCTGTGGTTTACAGAAACACCCCATATGTGGTCATAAACTGCTGTATGGGCACACGGCAGGGCGCAGAAGAAAAGGAACTCCACATGGTTTTTAGATGCCATGTCCCATTTGAAGCCCCCCTGATGCACCCTTACAGTAGAAACTCCCAAGAAGTGATCCCATTTTGAAAACTAGGGGATAAGATGCCAGTTTTATTGGTACTATTTTTGGGTTCAGATGATTTTTTGATCATTCATTATAACACTTTATGGGGCAAGGTGACCAAAAAAGTGGTTGTTTTAGCAGTTTTTATTTATTTATTTTTACAGCGTTCACCTGAGGGGTTCAGTCAAGTGACATTTCTATAGAGCAGATTGTTACGGACGTGGCGATACCTAATATGTATACTTTTTCTTATTAATTAAAGTTTTACACAATAATAGCATTTTTGAAACAAAAAAAAAAATATTTTAATTTGTCCATGTTCTGAGAGCTATAGTTTTTTTTATTTTTTGAGAGATTTTCTTATGTAGGGGCTCATTTTTTGCAGGATGAGGTGACGGTTTTATTGGTACCATTTTGTGGGACATACGCCTTTTTGATCACTTGGTGTTGCACTTTTTGTGATGTAAGGTGACAAAAATGGCTTTTTTTGTCAGTTATTTATTTTATTTTTTTATGGTGTTTATTGGACTGGGTCGATTATGTGATATATTTATAGATCCGACCGTCACGGACGCGTCAATACCAAATATGTCTATTTTATTTTATTTTTTCTATTTTAAATTTTTTTTTTTATTCCTTACTTGGGGAATTATTTTTTTTACATGTGAAACCTTTTTTTTATTTTATTTTTTTAACACTTTATTTTTTTATTTTTTATTTTACACTTTTCGTCCCCCATAAGTTCATACAAGACCTCTGGGGGACATTTAGTTCACTTTTTTTTTTTTTTTTTATACCGGTTGATTTCTCCTGTAACTGGGGCTGACATAGTAGCCCCAGTTACAGGAGAAATGCACCCCCCAGAGAGGCTGTACAGCGCAATACAGCACTGTACAGCCTCAGTGCAGGGCTGATCGAGGTCTGTGAAAGACCTCACACAGCTCCTGCACTCTCCGGTTCCGGCGGTCACATGACCGCTGGGCCGGAACAGGAAGCGCATAGCGCTTCCTGCTCTGCATACACAGCGCTCGGTGAGCACTGTGTATGCAGCGATCCAGAAGGCAGGGACACCTGGGCACTGTCCCTGCCTTCTCTCTGGGTTGCCCTGCTGTCACTGACATCAGTTTCTGAATGGACATTCTGGAACGTTCGTTCAGAAATAGAGAACCACCTCCTGGACGTTTATAGTCTATGGGCGGACGGGAGGTGGTTAACATCACAAAATCGGAACAAAACCCAGCAAAAAAAATGTTTGAAACATCACAAAATCGGAACAAAACCCAGCAAAAAAAATGTTTGAAAGGTTATACAGAATTGAAAGTTCTTTTTGGCAGTTAAAGAAGTTCTCCAGGCTGCAGGTATTTACCTAGACTCGGCAAAAGTCATCAATATCAGATGGGGAGAGATGTCCATATTTCGCAAATATTTGGGCGAATACTCATCATAAATTCTCAAAATTAGTGAATTCACCATTATTTTCTTGATTGCGAAAATTGCCAATGTAATATGCGCGTATTGCGCGTGCAATACAGGCGTGGGTCACTTTTGCTACATTTTTCAAGCTGCTAGAAGTTTCCTGAGACTGGAGAAAATGGTTGGCACGGCAGAACATTCCAATAGCTTTATATGCAGATAGATTGCTCCAATATATTCGCAATTGTGCAAACCGGTAATTAATGATTCGCATATTTTGGTGCAATACGTACAACTTCACATTTTAGCAGGTCTGACTACATATTTCTGATTGGTGCACTAAGTATTGTTAGGAACTTACAACATCACAGCACTATGTCTGTAGCATGTATGTATGGACAGCAGAACCTATCACACTACCTAACACCCTGCACTGGAACCTATCAGCTACACTATATCACTATATAACCTACACTGACTATCTCCCACTAACTGTATTATATACACTCACCTAAAGAATTATTAGGAACACCATACTAATACGGGGTTGGACCCCCTTTTGCCTTCAGAACTGCCCTAATTCTACGTGGCATTGATTCAACAAGGTGCTGATAGCATTCTTTAGAAATGTTGGCCCATATTGATAGGATAGCATCTTGCAGTTGATGGAGATTTGAGGGATGCACATCCAGGGCACGAAGCTCCCGTTCTACCACATCCCAAAGATACTCTATTGGGTTGAGATCTGATGACTGTGGGGGCCATTTTAGTACAGTGAACTCATTGTCATGTTCAAGAAACCAATTTGAAATGATTCGAGCTTTGTGACATGGTGCATTATCCTGCTGGAAGTAGCCATCAGAGGATGGGTACATGGTGGTCATGAAGGGATGGACATGGTCAGAAACAATGCTCAGGTAGCCCGTGGCATTTAAATGATGCCCAATTGGCACTAAGAGGCCTAAAGTGTGCCCAGAAAATATCCCCTACACCATTACACCACCACCACCAGCCTGCACAGTGGTAGCAAGGCATGATGGATACATGTTCTCATTCTGTTTACGCCAAATTCGGACTCTACCATTTGAATGTCTCAACAGAAATCGAGACTCATCAGACCAGGCAACATTTTTCCAGTCTTCAACAGTCCAATTTTGGTGAGCTCGTGCAAATTGTAGCCTCTTTTTCCTATTTGTAGTGGAGATGAGTGGTACCCGGTGGGGTCTTCTGCTGTTGTAGCCCATCCGCCTCAAGGTTGTGCGTGTTGTGGCTTCACAAATGCTTTGCTGCATACCTCGGTTGTAACGAGTGGTTATTTAGGTCAACGTTGCTCTTCTATCCGCTTGAATCAGTCGGCCCATTCTCCTCTGACCTCTAGCATCCACAGGGCATTTTTGCCCACAGGACTGCCGCATACTGGATGTTTTTCCCTTTTCACACCATTCTTTGTAAACCCTAGAAATGGTTGTGCGTGAAAATCCCAGTAACTGAGCAGATTGTGAAATACTCAGACCGGCCCGTCTGGCACCAACAACCATGCCACGCTCAAAATTGCTTAAATCACCTTTCTTTCCCATTCTGACATTCAGTTTGGAGTTCAGGAGATTGTCTTGACCAGGACCACACCCCTAAATGCATTGAAGCAACTGCCATGTCATTGGTTGACTAGATAATTGCATTAATGAGAAATAGAACAGGTGTTCCTAATAATTCTTTAGGTGAGTGTATATGAGCTAACTAACTATCTATCTAATGTAATTACACAGCAAAGCACAGAGCACAGCAATGACACTGCTGTCTCTCTCAGAACTGCAAAAAACTGCAGAAAATGGCTGCTGGGAGGTTCTTATATAGTAAGGGGTAGGCAACTTTCCTATTGGTTGCTAGGGATGTTGCTAAGCTCAGACAAAGACATTGCAGCATTCTCATTGGCCCACAAGCACGAAGCAGGGAGGGATCATGGGTTCAGATGAAAAAAATAATCTAGAATATTCACGGATACGAATACATAGTACTATATTCTAAATCTTCGCGAATTCTCGAAGTGGCTATATTCGCGAATACAATTCGCGATTCGAATATTCTCACCCAACACTATACAGTATATGAAATGGAAGCAGAAGGCTCCATACATTATGTCGTTTCCGGCACTGGCGTCCTGCAGCTTAGGTCCCATTCACTTGATTTGGAGCTTAGCTGCACTACCTTGGCATAGCCACTACACAGTGTATGGAGTTTGTGCTTCCAGCTCTGTACTTCGGCCACAAAAGCTGATTGGTGGGGGTGATGGGTGGCAGACCACGACGATTTGATATTGATGACCAATCCTCAGGAGAGCTCATCAATAGTGAATATTCGCCATAAATTTGCAAATTCGACAATTCGTGATCTCCAGTCATTATTTACTTGATTGCGAAAATTGGCAATGTAATATATTCACGATAAAAATTAGCGAGTTGAATTTTCACGATCAACACTAAGGGGTAGGCAACTTTCCTATTGGTTGCTAGGGATGTTGTTAAGTGCCGATATTCGTGATAAATTTGCGATCAACACTATTCGCAAATACAAATATATAGCACTACATTCTAAATATTCGTGAATTCTTGAAGTGGCGATATTCGCAATAAAAATTCGCGATTCGAATATTCGCGCTCAACACTACTCATCAATATCTAAGTCCTGGAAACCGTTTTAGCGTCTGTTTCTATCTTGGAATCCTTGAAGCATTATACACGTGTACTTGCCTTCATTAAACAACAATTTATGCTAGCTGTTTGTAAATGCAATCACAGCTGGTATATCACACAGTATTTTCCGGGAAGATGTTTGTGTACAGTATTTTCAGAGACATCTGTAGTGTGAATGTTACATAACACTGCCTTAACATGATACATCTTGAGATAATATTTTCTTCACATTCTTATAAGATGATGTTTTCCGTTAGTTTTTTCTTGTCAGTAGCTCAGCCCACCAACATCTATACTCAAGGAGAGAGTTACTAAAAACTGAAATTCATTTGATATGCATTCATTTGTGAAATGTGGTCAAGCCAATATGCTATTTTTGCACTTAAAAAGGAAAGTTTTAGACCACTTTCACATGGAAGTATGGTATTCTGGTCAGCTTTTGGTATCAGTATTCCAAACCCCGAATACTGGAAAAGGTTCATATCTGTTAAAGTTTTTCTCTATACTACTGCCATGTGAAAGCGTTCTAAGGGAGGAATCTGAAGGGGAAAAAAATATGCCTACACAACTAAAACATAATAATAAAAAAAAAAGACTGAAGCTATATCTCCATATATATATATTTACAGGTTATGCATCATCCATATAACCTGAGAGTGATAGGAACCCCGATCATTATGCGTCATAGGCTCTTTACGAATCACTAGAACCATGACACCCTTTGGGGTTTGGCTAACAAATTGCATTATAATGGATAATACGAGAATATTATAGGATATAGAATATGGGCAGGGATTAAATTGAAGATGACCCCCATTCAGGGCAACCTGTTGAAGCATCTTTAGAGGAAATGTGCCATAAAGTGGAGACCATGATTTTGAAAGATCGCCAGGTCAGTATTATAGCTCAGGAATTCAGCATTTCAGTTGGCACAGTTTCCAGTATTATTCATGATGTTTTGATGATGTCAAAGGTAGTGGCGTGCCGAGGATATTTGGCACCCGGGGCAGGTCCTTTCTCTGGCACCCCCCCAATACTTTAAAAGAAAATTGTACCTACTCACCTCATTGTACAAGCTTCACAGTAGTTTTGTCCAGATATGTGCTCCGTCACGGTAGTTATGCCCATATTGCACCCCCTCATGGTGGTTATGCCCACACTGTGCCTCCTCACAGTATTTATGCTTTCACTGTAGAACTTTCACAGTAGTTATGCCCACATTGTGCCCCCTTAAAGTACTTATCCAGTCACTGTGCCCCCTTCACAGTAGTTATGCCCACATTGTCCCCCCTCACAGTAGTGATGCCCTCTCTGTGCCCCTTTCACAGTAGTAATGCCCTATCTGTGCCCCTTCACAGTTATACTGCCCTCTCTATATGCTTCTTCAGAGTATTTATGCCCTCACTGTGCCCCCATAGCAGTAATAATGCCCTCTGTGGCCCTTCACAGTAGTACTGCCCATTGTGCACCCTTCACAATAATAATGCCCACTCAGTGCGCCATAACAGTTATGCCCACCTGCTTCACAGGAGTAATGCTCTCTGTGCCCCATTAACAGTAGTAATGCCCTCTGTGCTCCTTCATAGTAGTAAGGCCCATTGTGCCCCTTCATAGTAGTAATGCCCATTGCACCCCTTTATAGTAATAATGCCCTCTGTGCCCCCTTCATAGTAATAATATCCACTGTGCCCCCTTCATAATAGTAATGCCCATTGTGCTCTCTTCATAGTAGTAATGCCCAGTGTGCCCATTTCACAATAGTAATGCCCAATGTGCCCCCTTGACAGTAGTAATGCCCACTGTGCCCCCTTCATAGTAATAAAGCCCATTGTATCACATTTATAGAAGTATTGCTATCTGTGCCCCTTCCATAGTAGTAATGCCCATTGTGCCCCCTTCATAGTATTAATACCCATTGTGCCCCCTTAATAGTAGCAATGGCCTCTGTGCCCCTTTGTAGTAGTATCGCCCTCTGTGCACCTTTGTAGTAGAAATGCCCATTTTGCCCCCTTCACAGTAGTAAAGCCCTCTGTTCCCTCTTTGTAGTAGTATTGCCCTCTGTGCCCCCTTTGTAGTAGTATTGCCCTCTGTGCCCGCTTTGTAGTAGTAATGCCCTCTGTGCCCCCTCTGCAGTAGTAATGCCCTTTTTGCCCCCTCCATGGTAGAAATGCCCTCTGTGCCACCTCCATGGTAGAAATGCCTTTTGTGCCCCCTCCATGGTAGAAATGCCCTCTGTGCTCCCTCTGTTAAAATAAATAAATAAAACACAGCAGCTACTCACCTTGTCCCGTTCCTCAAGCTCACAGTCCTCTCTCCCCTGCAGATACAGATCGCTCTGCAGCAATGTGTGGAAGGAGCTTAGGCAGATTCTCAGGCTGCAGGCTCCTCCCACACAGGCCGGCAGCGCGATCTGTGCCTCCAGGCTAAATGGTAGAGCTGGGAGAAGTCTTCCTGCTTCACCATACAGTTTAGGAGAGACAGAGCGTGGGGAGCTGAGTGACAGTATACCGCAGCTCCCTGCGCTCCAGCAATAAGCGCTTTCATCTGTATTGATGGAAGTGCTCATTGCTCTCTGGCACCCCCCCGATAGAGGGCACCGGGGCGGACTACCCAACCCCCCGCCCCCCCTCAGCACGCCACTGGTCAAAGGCCAGATTGCCATGGGTGTTATGAATGTTGAAACCTGAGCAAAAAACTTGTCACCAGCAATTTAGCCAAGAAAATTTAGACATGCTTAGAGAAAATCCAGGAAACTTCTATTCTCAAATTATTATAGGTCATGAAATATGGGTCCACCACCATGATCCTTAGACCAAACAAGAGTCCATGCAAGTACAAGGGGCCACCAAACCCCAAAGAAATTTCATGTGCAGCAGTCAGCTGGAAATATAATGGCAACATATTTTTGGGATATAGGAGGCGTTAAATTACTAGAATTCATGCCACACAAGACAACAATTACAGGAGATACCTATGCTTCAAGAAGGCATTACGTGAAGCAATCAAAGAGAAACCCCATGAGAAGTTGTCGGCAGGTGTGTTATTGCTTCACGATAATGCGCCAGCTCACAAGTCTCGCAAATCACAAGCTGCTATCAGGGAATGTGGTTTCATTGAGCTTAACCATACAGTCCAGACCTGACTCCCGGTGATTACTTTCTCTTTCGGAACCTGAAGAAATTTCTATGTGGGCAATGATTTTCTGATGATATGCAGTCAAAGATGCGGTAACAGGGTTTCAGCACAGCCTATTCTGAGGGCATCTAATCACTGAAGGCGAAGTAGAATAAGGCCTCATGCACACGGCCGTTGTTTTGTTCCGCATCCGAGCCGCCATTTTGGCGGCTTGGATGCGGACCCATTCACTTCAATGGGGCCGCAAAAGATGCGGACAGCACTCTGTGTGCTGTCCGCATCCATTGCTCCGTTCCGTGGCCCCGCAAAAAAATAGAATATGTCCTATTATTGTCCGTTTTGCGGACAAGAATAGGCATTTCTACAATGGGCCACCCGTTCCATTCTGCAAATTGCGGAAGGCACGCGGACGGCTTCCGTTTATTGCGGATCTGCGGTTTGCTGACTGAAAAAAATGGAATGGTCGTGTGCCTGAGGCCTAAGTGTGTTGAAGTTAAGGGGGATTTTATTGAAAAGTAGTAAGTTCAATTTTTGTAAAAAATAATTTATATTCAGGTAGAAAACTTAGGCTACTTTCACACTTGCGGCACAGTGATCCGGCAAGCAGTTCCGTCGCCGGCAATCTGCATGCAAATGGACAGCATTTGTAGTCGGATCCGGGCGCGGATCCGTCTTACAAATGCATTGCAAGAACGGATCCATCTGTCTGGATGTCATCCGGAGAAACGGATACGTTATATATTTTTTTCACATTTTTACTGGTCTGCGCATGACAGGAAGGACGGATCTGGCATTGTGGTATTTTTAACTGATGCATTCTGCGGTATTTCCTCAGTCCATAACGCCGTTCAGACTGAACTGAAGACATCCTGATGCATCCTGAACGGATTTCTCTCTATTCAGAATGCATGGGGATAAAACTGATCAGTTATTTTCCGGTATTGAGTCCCTATGACGGAACTCAGTGCCGGAAAAGAAAAACGCTAGTGTGAAAGTACCCTTATCAAACACCTCTTGTATATTAATAGATAATGAAGAGTTCAGTAGATAACCAACTCACTTCCATCTCTTGTAGGTATGGTATCAGGCACTGAGAGAATATTCCAGTGATATGCCATAAAGTTATATTGTTGGAATGGTCCTGAAAGAAAACTCCCCTGAAGTGTCAATTATATATAGTGCTGGAACACCTTTTAGGCTGAAGCTACACCTAGGGAAACATTTATCATGAGGGTAATATTTGAAGTCAGTTTTGCTTGTTTGTTAAATTTTGAGCAACCGTAAACCTAAATTTTTTATTTACAAATGTTACTTACACCATTCCCCTACTGTAGTAACTTTGGGCTTATTTGCAACTTCAAAAGTCCATGTGATAAATCTGCAGTGAAACTAAGGGAGCATTCACATGACTTTATCCATTTTACGGTCCACAAACCACAGGTCTGTAAAACACGGATACCCGCCGTGTGCGTCCCTCACTTTCTGTGGGTACTGAGTGTTATACTGCCTAGTCTTGTCCGCAAAATGGACAAGAGTACAAGATGTTCTATTATTTGTGGAATAGCCGCATGGATGCGAACAGCACACAGGTGACATCCTTATGCTGTCCACATTTTTTGCATCCCCACAGAAATGAATGGGTACCCATTTGATCCACAAAAAATTGTCATGTGAATGGTACCTTATTAACAAAGCTAACCATTCCCATTTTCCCAACCATTTTGAAAACTAGAGTGAGTGGTTACTAAGTTACTAAGTGGATTAGATCAGCACTGTCAGTCCCTGCATTAAGTGTAGTGTTATTATTATCCTGTTGGTACAGACTACACGTTTATCAGTGGGCTCCAATACTGATTGTTAGCCCGACACACAGGCTACTAGTCAGGCTTTCAGAGTGTCGGATGGTCTATTACTTGATCCCTCTCCGCACTTCTGATTCCCTGTATGCCTGATTTTATCTATACCCCTTTGATTGAGTTTAATAAAGAGTTTATTATTTTCATATTTAACGTTCTATCAGGCTGAGAATTAATATTTCTATTGAACGTGTACCGCCATATTTACCTTATACTGTGAATTGAAAACTAGAGTGAGTGGTCTAAAAATGCTAAATGTCACAATTATTTTTGCTCAAGTGTACCTAAAAAATCTCAAAAGCCCTATTTTGTGAGGAACAAACTACAGATGAAACTCCAAAAATTTGAATATTGTGCAAAGTTCATTTAATTCAGTAATGCAACTTAAAAGGTGAAACTAATATAATAGGTAGACTCATTACATGCAAAGCGAGATATTTCAAGCCTTTATTTGTTATAATTTGGATGATTATGGCTTACCGCTTATGAGACCCCAAAGTCACAATCTCAGGTACCCTTTCCTCAGGGGGTATGGATTAATTAGCTGACTAGAGTGCGACACTTTGAGCCTAGAATATTTAACTTTTTCACAATATTCTAATTATAAGTTGCATTAATGCAATTCCTTTTAAGTTGCATTACTGAAATAAATGAATTTTTGCATGATATTCTAATTTTTTGAGTTTCACCTGTACTGGAATTACTGTACCTGACATAGCCAGACACAGCTGGGGCCTGTCGGATGCCTAATCACTATAATGGGATCCGTCGGGTTTCTGTCACGAATAGAGATGGACGAACATCGTCCGGTATGTTTTGTGAACTCGCGTTCATGATCAAATGTTCGCGGCGGGCCCCATTCACTTTAATGGCAGGCGAACCTGAAAAACCTTCAAGTCATATTTGCAGGCAACAAACACTTACTAGAAGTACACAAATAGACCCACAACATGGACAGTGACATACCAGAGGGGGATCATTGGCAAAAATTTACACAAAAAATATTTATTTGAATCATTTATTTTTATGCGTCTTAAAGGGAAACTCTCAAAAATGTGCCCTGCTGGAACCTATACATTTTTTATTTCCTATTGGTTTGATGTATACAAATGTGCAGCGCTCCACATTTTTGTATCCTGCAGAGTCCATTAAAAAAATGCATACGATAACGTAATTTTTTTCTTACCATGGAACTAACTGTATGGTGAACGGACGCCACTGTACGGCATCAGTCTGAGGCATCTGTCACCACATACATTTTTGGTATGCATTAAATGATGGCAAGAATAGGATGTGAACGCAGCCCTAGTGTCGGAAAAAGCACCAGTACACAGCGGAGCAGCGTGGCGGAGAGGAGAGGCCGCCATGTACTGACAGAGCGCTACCTGGTCCTGGTGGTCAGGGATGAGGACTGTGTTTCCCAAGGATCATTTACTACTGGGAAATACAGGGCACAGTATAATCCACTAGAATCTATATAATATAAAGATATTAGCCCTACCCCTGAATAAAAATGTAATTAGGTGGTCATTTATCATATAGAAATACGTCTATGTTAGGCGTATTTCTAACACAGATTGTGGTGCAAAGGTCCTTAGCACCGCAAAATGCATATTTTTCCCACTCATGCCAGGTCTAAAAAAGGACGGTGTGGGCAGGGAAAGGGATACAGTTATGGCCATCCAGTTACTGGATACCACCGCCATACATTGACAGGATAACAGCTCTGTACAGTGACCGGATAACACCGCCATACCGTGACCGGATAAAAGGGTATGAGAAAGCACTGTACAGGGAAGGACTAGGTGCATGTTCTTTACGGTAAGAGCAGTGAGACTATGGAACTCTCTGCCTGAGGAGGTGATGATGGTGAGTACAATAAAGGAATTCAAGAGGGGCCTGGATGTATTTCTGGAGTGTAATAATATTACAGGCTATAGCTACTAGAGAGGGGTCGTTGATCCAGGGAGTTATTCTGATTGCCTGATTGGAGTCGGGAAGGAATTTTTTATTCCCCTAAAGTGAGGAAAATTGGCTTCTACCTCACAGGGTTTTTTTTGCCTTCCTCTGGATCAACTTGCAGGATAACAGGCCGAACTGGATGGACAAATGTCTTTTTTCGGCCTTATGTACTATGTTACTATGTTACTATGTTACTGCACAGGGTGTGAAAAGAGGGCACAATGCAGGGTATAAGGGGGCACAGTATTGCGTGACGGCATAGTACGGGGGGGGCACATTCACATGACTCTGTGACATTAGAAGGTCCAAATGGTGAATGCGGTTCATAAGCCACCATAATGAGAAGCAGGGGAGTGAGACAGGGGTGTGATTATGTGGCTAGAGATAAAAAATTCTGGCAGTATAGGCCCCAAAAATAAGGCAATAGGCATTCACCTGACAGCAAAGAACTTTGAATTCTGTGGCTGGAGGTACATTAGGCGGTCACAGGTTAACATTGTGTCACGACCATGGTTATGGTCGTGACTCAGGATCCGCATGCAGTTGCCTGTGGTTTGGTTTTATTTTCAGCCACAGGTGAGGGCCGCTAGTATGTTGCCTCACTTGTGGTTGCCGCTGGCAACATGTGGTTGTATTGCAGTTTGGCAGCCTGAGCTGGTGCTGGGCAGCTTGCTGCAATGTGCATGCGGTTGCACCTGGCAACCTACCTTTATATGTGTGCACATTCCCTGTTTGGTGTGCACAGGGTTTGAGTTGTGTGCACTTTCCCTTTAAGTTGCTGTCTTCCCTTCCCTGGTGTGAGAAGGGTTAATTCCCTTCCTAGTGTGTGTCCACTGGGTGTGTCTGTGTGGGTGTGGATACTTGGGCATATATAGCTTCTGTTGTGTTTCAGAAGCTGAGGGGTACTCCAGCCTTGTTGTGGGCTGGAGGCACCCTCCTGGTCTCAGATACCATCTGCCAGTGAGGGCCACCCTTGTGGTCATAGAATGTGATACCCGATGTTATGAAGATGTGTTTGTGTTATGCTTATTTATTGCAGTGTATGGTTTCCTGGGTTCCTGTGTGGTGTGTGCTCTGTCTCTTGTGTTGTTGTGGACAGCAGCACTTTTACTTGGGTTCCAGGCTCTGTGTCTGTGGCAGGTAGGTGTGGTTCTAGTTGCACTTACCTGCCATTGCCATATGTCTGTTTCTGTTCCCCTTTCTTTATAGCTTGGCCACTTTAGACTCCTGTTTCTCCGCGTCCAGGAGGAACGGGCTGTCTACCCAGGTCCTAGTTCAGGGATCGGCGGAGGGTCAGAAGGGATCCGAGGTTCCTGAGCATGAGCCCTCCTACCTTCAAGGGCGGGGATCACCATTAACGGCGCGGTTGGTGGCTTTTCCCCGCCACCGTGCCTTCCGTGTCTGTGTTGGTGATCCCATGTCCCTCTCTACGTTCTTATCTCTGGTCGTCTGCTGGCAGCATTCCGTTGGTGTTCCGGCAGTGTGCTGGTTGGGAGTGGCTATTTCAGCGACTGGAGTGGGAACGTGAGTAGAGAGTGGACGCAGTGTCAGTGCGGTCTTCCCGGGCTGTTTCTTTACTGGGCTCTGGTTCCTGTGTGTTGCTCCAGAGCCTGGCAGTCGGATCCATGGTTCCTGTGTGTTGCTCCAGGGTCCGGCAGCAGTCCTGGGGAGACTCGCATTTACTGGTGCTGTTTCCCCCTTGTTTTCCCTTCTCCCATCCCTGTTCTTAGTTCCTCACTATTTTCGTTTTTTTTCTCGGGGGGGCTTTGAGGGGTGGGAGTGTCACGACTATGGTTATTTTCGTTATTTATTGCAGCGTATGGTTTCCTGGGTTCCTGTGTGGTGTGTGTGCTCTGTCTCTTGTGTTGTTGTGGACAGCAGCACTTATACTTGGGTTCCAGGTTCTGTGTCTGTGGCAGGTAGGTGTGGTTCTAGTTGCACTTACCTGCCATATGTCTGTTTCTGTTCCCCTTTCTTTATAGCTTGGCCACTTTAGACTCCTGTTTCTCCGCGTCCAGGAGGAACGGGCTGTCTAGCCAGCTCCTAGTTCAGGGATCGGCGGAGGGTCAGAAGGGATCCGAGGTTCCTGAGCATGAGCCCTCCTACCTTCAAGGGCGGCTCATGCAGCTAGGAGTCAGGGTCAGATTAGGGAAGCTCTAGGAGGTGACCTGCTCCCTAATTCTGTGGTTCTGGCCAAGTAGCAACCTTTCCATCTTCTGGCATCGCACGGCTGAGGGTTTTCCCCATCCTCAGCCGTGACTCATTGTAACTGTCGGCCAGTACAGGCCCCAGAAATTAGCCAATAGGCATTCACCTGACAGCAAAGAACTTTGGATTCTGTGGCTTGAGGTACATTAGGCCGTCACAGGATAAAAATTGAACTGTTGGACAGTACAGGCCCCAAAAATTAGGCATTTACCTGACATGAAAGGCCTTTTATGCCGCTGTATATACATAATGCAAGGATCATTCGTTGTTCTGGGTGGTGGCGGAAGTGTGTGGGCTGACAAGAGGAAATTCAATTACACGTGGTCACCACAGGTGTTGAATTCTTCTGAGATCCATGCCTCAGTCATTTTTAAAAATGTGAGGTAGTCCACACTGTTGTGAGTTAGGCGAGTGCGCTTATCGGTCACGATCCCCCTGCAGCGCTGAACGTCCTTTTGGACAGGACACATTCGACGAGGGGCATGCCAAGAGTTCCATGGCAAATTGTACTAGCTCTGGCCACAGGTCAAGACTGCACACCCAGTAGTCAAGGGGTTCCTCGCTTCTCAGAGCATCCACATCGTCTGTTAACCCAATGTAGTCGGACACCTGTCAGTCTAGGCGTTCCCTGAGGCTTGATCCGGAGGGCAGCTCTCGATGGGTTGGCTGCAAGAATGATCTCATATCCGAAGTGACCAACACATTCTCAAACCGCCCTATTTTTGCAGGCACGGTAGGATTGGTTCCCGCACCTGTTTCGCTGTGGGTGGAAATTCCTCTGCTAGTGCCCGCAACAGCAGAATGCCGCATCTCTCGCAACAAGGTCTGAAAATGCTGCATTCTGACAGCCCTCTGTGATGCTGGTAACATGTCTGCCATTTTGTGTTTGTACCGGGGGTCTAAGTACGTTGCCACCCAGTACAGGTCCTTGACCTTTAAGCTTTTTATATGGGGGTCCCTCTTCCAACACTGGAGCATGAAGGCTCCCATTTGCACTAAATTGGAATTGGTGGATCGCCCTGGCTCTTGCTCATGGCCCAGGAGAATGTCGTCCTCTGTCTCCTCCCCCCAGCCAGGGAGAATACCAGGTACCCCCGAAAAGTTTAAAGCCTGCTCTTTTATGCTCCTCCTTCTCCTCCTCCTCCCCCAGCCACCATCCTCCTCTTACTCCTCTTCAGACTCCTGCTGACTTGTCTTAGATGGTGTAGTCCCCCCTGGGAATTCATTCAGCATTGCGACTTCCTCATCTTCCAGTTCCTGCTTCTCGACGGCTTGATCAATGACACAATGCAATGCACACTCCAGAAAGAAGGCATAAGGTACGATGTCACTGATGGTGCCCTGGCTGCGACTGACCAGTTTGGTGATCTCAAATGGCCGCAGAAGTCTGCATGCGTCGCACATGAGCAGCCACTGGCAGAGTTCGTACAGGGAGTTGCTAACGGCACGTTTCTGCTGGAGAAGCATATCAAGCATATACAAGGTTCCAGCGCGTCGGACAGTCACAAATCAGACATCTGACAGGCAAGTGCTGTCGTCGCTGAACGTCAACCAGGCGAGCCATGGCCGTGTAAGATCTTCTAAAATGGCCAGAGATTTTCCTGGCCTGCCGCAAGATGTCCTGGACCCCGGGGTATTTGGCAACGAATCGCTGCACGACTAAGTTCAGGACGTGTGCCATGTACAGCATGTGTGTCATTTTGCACTGTTTCAGCGTGCTCAGCAGATAGGTACCGTTGTCGCACACCACTTTACCAACTGTCAAATTGAGCAGGGTTAGCCACTGATCGACCTGTGACCACAGAGCTAAAAGGAGTGCAGGACCGGTGTGGCTCTTGGCTTCCAGGCACAACAGCCACAGCACAGCATGGAAACGTCTCACCTGGCACGTCAAATAGGTTATGGGGAGCTTGGGGGGTGCAGCAGAAGAGGCGGTAGCAGTGGAAAAGGAGGAGTCAGCCGAGGAGGAGAGGGAGGATGGAGTAGGAGGAGGAGAAGAACAGGCAGGCCTGCATGCAATCCATGACGGTAACACCAAATCCATAAGGGTGCCACGGGTTACATAATTGACGGACGTCAGAAGGTTCACCCAGTGAGCAGTAAAAGTTATGTACCTTCCCTGCCCGTGTTTTCTAGACCAAGTGTCTGTGTTCAGATGTATCTTGGCACCGACACTGTGTGCCAGAGATATATTAACTTGACACTGAACGTGGCCATATAGTTCAGGTATGCCCTTAAGGGAGAAATATTTCCTTCCGGGAACCTTCAGTTGCGGTGTGCCAATGGCCACATATTTTATAAAGGCCTCCGAGTCCACCAATTTATATGGCAGTTTTTGGGGGACTAGCAGTTCCGACAAACCAGCGGTCAGCCGTTGGGCAAGAGGATTATCCACCATCATCATTTTTTTACTCTCAAACATTTGGGCCACGGAAGCCTGCCTTGTGCCAGATGAACGCGACGACTGCACGGTGGAAGGATGAGGACAAATGGGAGGAGAGAGGAAAAGGAGAAGAAGCAGGACGTGGAGCTTCGGGAGTGTGGCTTTGTGGGTTCTGATGGCATTGCTCCAACTGGGCTCGGTGGCCAGGTGCCTTCTTAAGGTGGTCGTCTCTAGGTGAGTGTTGGGATTACCGCGACTTATGCATTGACAGCACAGGCTGCAGATGGCAACACAATTATTAGCAGCTGACTCGTTAAAAAAAGCCCACACTGGGGAGCCATGTGCCGGCGTCCTGGGAGCGCAAGATGTGACCGTGCATGGTGGATGGCTCACTCCGGATACATTTGCGGTCTGCTTTTTGCCTCCCGTGCACTGCGAGCTATGTCTGCTTCTCCTCCAACTCCTCCCTATCTGCTGCTCCGTCTCTCCCTCTGAACTCCCCTCCTCTTCCTCTCTTGTGGGCACCCAGGTGACGTCCATCGACACATTATCATCGTCACCTTCACCACCACTGACATTAGAGATCTCGGAGTAGGCAGCAACAGCGGGGACCACCCTCCTTGGACTGATCTTTGTACTGTCGTCAGACCACTGGGTGGCAGCCGTTGCTATCTCCTCTTCCTCATCCGATGCCAAGAATGGCTGCGCATCGGTAATGTCTGGGATCGGATGGGAAAATAATTCCTCTGACTTGAGTAGAGGGGCTATGGTGGTGGTGGTGGTGTCTTTGGGGGTGCACACAGCAGAGAATGAGGAGGGTGCAGATACAGAGGATGAGGAGGGTGTGGAAGCGTAAGGTTGAGTGAGCCACTCAACCAACTCTGGTGCGCCCTTTGAAGTTATCGCACGCGTCTTCTCCAAATTCCCACTTAGGCTCCGGTCTGGTGCACCTGCCCGACCCTTACCATTCCAGCAGGAACGGTATGCCTCTTCCTCTGCCTGTCATTTTCTAAATATGCCTATGACTTATGGCACCCCTCAATCAGTATTTGGCGATAGCAGGTATATAGCACCCCTCAATCAGTATTTGGTGGAAACAGGTATATGGCACCCCTCAATCAGTATTTTGTGGAAGCAGGTGTATTGCAGCCTTCAATCAGTATTTGATGGAAAATGGTATATAGCAATAGCTCCCCTCAATCAGTATTTAGTGGAAGAAGGTATATGGCACCCCTCAATCAGTATTTGGCGGAAACAGGTATATAGCACCCCTCAATCAGTATTTGGCGGAAACAGGTATATGGCACCCCTCAATCAGTATTTTGTGGAAGCAGGTGTATCGCAGCCCTCAATCAGTATTTGGTGGAGGAAGGTATATAGCAATAGCACCACTCTATCAGTATTTTGTGGAAGAAGGTGTATGGCACCCCTCAATCTGGATTTGGCGGAAGAAGGTATATCGCAGCCCTCAAGCAGTTTTTTTGGGGGGTAATAGATATATCACACCCATTGCAATTAGTTACTCCAATAGCGTTTGTCCCTCTATCTAGCTGCGGTATCGCAGCAGAACCGCACACAACTGCTGCACAATACAAATACACTATAATATAATTACTATGTTAGAAAGTATATTATAAGTATATCACACCCCTCTATATCACACCTATCGATAGCACACCTATACCAGTACTTAAAGGGACTTTTGTGGCCCTATTAGCTAGCGTTTGGTGTCCCTAACTGTCCCTGCTCCAAAATACAACCTCTCCTTACACTGGCAAAACACATAATGTAAAATGGCTGCCAGATCAGGTTCTGTTATAGGGTTTGGGGTGTGTCTTTGTGCTGAAACATCTCAATTGGCTGTCCTGTCCCACCTGATGGATGTGTCATGGGTCAAAGTTCGGCGCTATGCAAAAAAATATGGCGCGTGCGAATATCGCCATATGTTCGCATGTCCGACGAATTGCGAATTAGCAAAGTTTGCCGCAAAATGACTGCCGGGCGAACTGCAAGTCCATCTCTAGTCACGAATACTGACATTCATGCTAAAATAGCAAAAGAAGAGATATTGTCGCTTCTAGCATTAAACTCCATTGCTCCCTAACCCTATTGTTATTTGTTGTCCTGGCTGTGCAGTGACATTCCATGCAGAAAACAACTAGCCCTAGCAGTGACAGACCGTGTACTAATGAGACCATTGATTCGGATCTGTGTGCAAGGAATGTCACCTATGCAGCCAGGAAGAGGATATTAGTGTTGGGGAGAACCAGAGCACAGAGCTAGAAGAAGCAAGGGAGAACAGGGGGACTCTCTCTTCTTTTGTTATTTCAACACATTTACAGGGACTGTCTGATTTTTTTTTTTATTAATCTTGGACAACCCCTTTAAGTGTTGGCATATTGATAAGGCATACCTAGACACCTACTATACTCAGTATCTTTCTGCACATCAACACCCCTTAAATAGGGCTATTTTTTACATAGTTACAGAAATATTATTTTCTAACAACTGTAAGGTATAAAATATGAATAATATTTATATTGTGGAAACAAAGTACCTACAAATGAGAAAAATTTTCTAAACCATCCATACCTTTGAAGACATTTGCATGTCTTCATTTACTTAATAGGCCTACTAATATATGCCTAATGTTCCATAAGATGATAACAATACATAATAAGCCAAATATTGCAACTGAAAACCATAATATACAATTCTTTTCCTCTACAACAGCCTGTTCTCATATGTAGTACAATATATCAAGTTTAAGACTTTACACAATGATTGTAACAGTGTCTCTTGACCATGAAGGCCAGATAGCGATCTAATGCTTTAATCTGCATTCTTTTTTTTTACATTATAAATGTTAAGATAAAAATATTGGAAAGTGCAGAGCCAACTATGTCACCATTTCTGAGGATTTATTTCTGGGCCTTGTGACATCTGGCAGATAAATGCATTAGATCCATTTTAGAAATCATTTCTGCTGCATAGTCACATCTGGAGTCTAGACTTTCTGACTCTAGTAACGCCTTGAAAGTCTTTCTCCCTTTCCTGTAACTGCTCTACTCACTCCTCTAATTTTCTTTGTTTACTTAGGTGGTTTTGGGCTCATCAGTACACTACTTAAAGGCACACTTGTGAAGACCACTTGGGAAGAGTGGAAAGTATGCTGGGATGAAAGCCAGCTGTACAGTAGGATGAAAACAATTAAAAAAACAGGACAATTTTAGCATTTTCTTAGTCTTCTTTTTAAATGACAATATGTACTAACATTAAATATAATTTCTTGTGTTGTTACTTAACTTCTATACTCATTAATCACATATTTAAGTATGTGGGAATTGATAATCACATTTTACTTTCCTGTTTATTTAACTTTAAATGCTGTTCTGATTTAGACATATCTGATTCTGAGATAGAAGGAAACAATGAATTATGGGGGCTGCCTAAATTTTAGATTAACCGTTGTAAGTTTTCAGAATGCTAAAAGTGGTATTTTTGCTACACTGAATTATATTTTTATTGTCCTTTATCTTCATATCTTGATGTCTTGTACTCATATTATTTTACAAGCACATGTAGGTGGAAAATATATTTAAAGACTGACAGAGGGTGGCAGTAAGGGTTAATGGACAATACTGTACTACAGATCTGTGTTGTAAGGATCCATAATATGGTGGCCATAGACTGTTATTGGCACAAACTGTAGCTTCATGTTCTGGAGAGTTTATGAAAATTGATCATATGTGGATTCCATGTACTGCTA
This sequence comes from Bufo bufo, assembly GCF_905171765.1. Lineage (NCBI taxonomy): Eukaryota > Metazoa > Chordata > Amphibia > Anura > Bufonidae > Bufo > Bufo bufo. The sequence goes on along the minus strand of NC_053393.1, from coordinate 392,038,019 downwards.
CATATTGGTCCATGTATGTAACTTCACCATAAGGATCAGGCCTAAGGCTGGAGGTACAGTATATGGTACAAACCCCGAGACAACCTACTCTTCTTGGTCCATGATGTCAGCATGACAAGCTCTGGGAAGAACACCAAATGGAGGAGGCAGTCAAATGTTCTAGGCAATGTTCAACTGGGAAACCTTGTGTCCTGGCATTGATGTGGATATTATTTTGACATGTACCAGTTACATAAACTTTGCTGAAGATCAAGTACACTCCTTCATGTCAATGATATTTCCTAATGGCAGGGATCTTTTCGACAGGATAATGTACCTTGCCATAGTGCAAAAACTGTTGAGGATTGGTTTGAGGAACATGACAAATTCACCTCACCTCCAGATTGCCCATATCTCAACCTGAGTATCTGTGGGATGTGCTGTTGAAACAAGTTCTATCCATACCTCACTATTTCATACTTGCATATTTTGGTCAGTATTTTACATAAGTATTTTAAGCCAAAACCCAGAAGAGGTGCAACATATGGCAGATTTTCTGCAGAATGTTTGCCTACTGAAAATAAATTTCATACATTATTCAGAATCTTTCTTTTCTGCAAAAGGTGCATGGATTTGTTCAAGTCCCTTTTAGATGAACTGGACAGTTACAGACATTTCTGAAACAAATCCGCAGTGTGTGAACATATTGTAGCTTTATTCTCTTTTTAGCTTCTGTTTCTGGTGTTAGCTTGTAAATAATGAAGCTAAATACTTACCTAAATATGCAATTATGAATACAGTCTTATATTGGGATGCACCAGAAGAAAAAAAAATTCTGAGGGGTCAACCATCAATTAAGCAGATTAAAAAAAAGTACATGTATTTGCAGAGTAGTCTAGCTGTGTACGCTGTGAGCACCAATCATATCATCAAGAATATTGTATGATCCATCAGACCTCACGTGTGTACAGTGACAGACTGTATAACTTACACAAACATTTTCAAGTATACACTATCCATTCACTTAAAGACATTACAAAATTCTGCATGTGAGAGCATAGGCTTAGCAGTATTCTTTGGAGGTAACTAAATATGAAGAGTATTTGTAGAGTAATTCCTGGGGCACAACATCAGATGCCATATGAAACAGAGAAAAACATCTAAATCAATAAATATCAATTACTTCTATGGCAAATTACAAAGCACTTGGGGAGATGCTTTCTTCTACTACTTAAGCATTATTTACTTTTACAAAATTGCATTCAGGCTTTCCTTTTTACTTTCTGTGCCAATTTGGACCTTCTTCACTAAAAAGCATGAATGCACTTTTTCCTTTTCAAGTATATGAAACTAAACATCATAAAATAGAATAGCCGGAGAAGATGAAAGAAAGATGGAGTAAAATGAAACTCTTTAAGTTCTACCTAGAAAAGATGCATTGAAGTGCATAGTTAGTGGCCTGGGAAGGATATAGGCTACATACCACAGTTAACGAAAAAATAGAAAGCAACAGAATATTATAAGGCTACAGCTTACATCCCATTACTAGCCTTCATTATTTAAAAAGACATATGCTTTAATAATGTGGAACACAGTTACACCTTACCTTAATACAAATTCATATTGCTGCTGAGCAATAACAAGAATTGGAGGAAGGTATTGGCGTCTATGAATCCTGAAACAATGTGCTGAGTAGCTTATGGAGACACATTGTCCAGTTTTCAAATTCAACTCAGAAAAAAATGGAACTGACAGAATTAAATTTGATGCATCCCATCTTTTTACAAGAACTCCTGTATCTATTTGCTTGCACCGCTATTTATGTAAGGCCCCTCTACACTAGCCGACTCAGCAGGCAATTATCAAGAATAAACCATTCCTCCACTATAGAGAATCATAATTTCTGGAGAGCAGAATATAGACGAGCAAACTTCTTGAAATTTGTTTTGTGTCCAATTCATCCCAAAAATTTTTTTTATTGATTTGTGTCCAAATCAGTTCTACACTAATCACACTTGCTCCAATTGGCCTAAAAATTGTCATATGACACTCTGAGGTCTCCTAGGACTCTGAGGTCTCTTAGCTCTTTAATGCAATGACAGCAATAGCAATTAATGGCAGAATGACACTGAAATATATAGCTATAGGTAAATGCATGGTTTAAATACATATTTCATCATTGCATTTGTTATGCTTTTTCATATAGCTTCAAAATATTGTCCCTTATCTGGGGCAGATGATAGACACAGTATTATTGGGGAAAAAAAGTGGCTTGTTGGGACCAAATGTGCTGTAATGGCTACAAATCCCTTACCCTGTTTATACACATATACATTTAATGGCATAAGAAACAGTGCCTTGTTCTATACAAGCATCCATCAAGCAATCATCAAATTGCTTGATAGAAAGATACTCATGTCATTATGTAAGCAAGCAAGCATACAGCTTGCCATTCTCACCAGTGCTCCACCCCCTACAGGTTAGTGTCATTGTCGTCATCATCATCAGTCTCATCTTCCTACACAAGTGACCCCTCCTCTTCCTCCTGCTCCTCCTCCTGTGACAGCTCCTCATCCTCCACTCCCTTCACCATGGGACTTTCTCCATGTGGTTCCCCACCAGCTACAGGGTGGCCAACAAAATGCATAAGGTGTTCTTCTTCCACTGTCCCTCGTTGCATCAGCATGAGCATCTGCTCTAAGATAAATTTTAGAAGATTGACATAGTTGATGCCGCAGTAGTCCCTAATGATAAATTTTGCAGCCTAAGCACGCATCCTGAAACAACACATGCTCCCTGCTGAGGTGAATCTTTCACCACTTTACAATGCTTGTACAGATACTCTAGCACAGAGATGCTCAACCTGTGGCCCTCCAGCTGTTGTAAAACTACAACTCCCACAATTCCCTGCTGTAGGTTGATTGCTGTAGGCTGTCTGAGAATGCTGGGAGTTGTAGTTTTGCAATAGCTGGAGGGCCGCAGGTTGAACATGCCTGCTCTAGCATATGCAAGGTAGAATTCCAGAGAGTTAGAATATCGAAGATCAAGTGGTACAATGACAGAATATTCTGTTGACTCAAGTCCAGGAGGACATTCCTTGCCACATAAGAATGGTTGAAATGTGAGGACAGTCTCCTGGACATGGCCAGCACCATCTGCAAACCACTGTACTTTTTCAAAAAGAGTGCCACAACTAGATTTACCACATATGCCATGCAAGGAGAATGTGCTATTTCACCCAAAATGCAGCATGGCCACAATGTTCTTACCATTGTCATTGACCACCTTGCCCAATTAGAGTTGGTGGGGAGACAGTGGGATGCTTGATTCACTTTAACAAGTAATCAACTGTGTGCCTACCCTCGTCCAGGCCAATCAGCTCTAACATGGCAACTCTTCCCTTTACACATATAAAAGGCGGGAGAGGGAGTGGGAGCAATACTCTGGTCCAGTTGGGAATGCCCTTAGAGGAGGACATAAAGGAGGGGAAAAAGCAACTGATGTGGGATCCAGACCAACACAAATGTGGAGATGTCAATAGCACCTGGCCTTGTTGCTGGGGTGTTGCCTTGCGGATTGCTGGGCGTTCAGAGTTTTTTACTGGACACACAATTCATTATTGATGGCTGATGATAGAGTGGAGTAAGAGGAGGAGACGTAGTCTCAGCAGGAGAAGTAGTAACTGATGAGGATAATGACAAGGACACTACTGCAAATTGACGTGACCTGGTTGACGCAAAGGAAATAGGGTAAAAAGAGGACACTCTTGTTGCACTAGCTGGCGGCCACTTCTATTTTCCCACTGGATCAGGTGATGAAGATTTATGTGCTGCAATAGAGCTGTGGTGCTGATTGTGTTTGAACACCCATTGCTTATTCTAATTCTGCAGTTCTTGCACATGGCAATGCTTTTGTCTTCGAGCGCTGTGGAAAAAAACTGCTAGATGGTAGATACAGTTCCCAGGTCATGTCCAACACAAAATCATCATCAGCACCTCACCCTGCATGCCACTTTTAACAGACTGTAATATGTCATCATAGGCTCTTTGACCCCCTCCCAATTCTCTGCTTTGTATTTGCCCTGAGTGCCACTGTCCTTACCACTGCCCCTACCACCACCAACATGGCTACAGGTGCTACTACTACCACCTCCAACACAGCTATGCATGTGGTTCCCCATCTCTGCCTGAACCAACTGCTCATGACAGTCCAAAACCTGACTGTTCACACACGAGTCATCAACAGGGAGACTGCCTTAAGTATCTTTCATAGCACAGGGGTTTTGTTGCCTCTTCTTAAGAAAAACAAAGAGCTAGAAGGAGGCAGTGAAGACAGAGAGGATGCCACTAAAAAGCCTCTCTAGGGCTTCAAGGAGAAGGAACAGGAGGAATGCTGTTAATCCCTTGCTCCAAGGTACAGTGTCAGACTCAGAGGTAACATCCACATCATCCTGTTGTGCATGAGAGGAGGAGTGAGCCATCCCACAATCTCATCATCTGTGTCCTCAATAATAATGTGGTGCCAATTGGAAGCATAGAGAACTGTGGCCTACTACCACCACTGGCTGGATGGCTGGCGTTGTCTTTGAACTACACGGTCTGATAAAGTAATGCATTTGCTAACATGGATATAACAATGCAATGCAGTAAAATATCTGAACTATACATTCAATATAACAGGTATAACAATGAAATTTTTGTGGTAAAATGTTTTTGTTTGAACCACATGGTCTAATGCAGTAATGCAAGTTTTTTTTTTCTATAACTAAAAGACAGAAACACAATTAAATGTCCCTCTCCTCTATAAACATACTGCACACTGATATTGACAATTTACTTTGGAAATAATGCAAATTTTGCAGTACAATGTATTTGGACTATGCGTTCAATATCACAGGTATAACAATGCAATTTTCTTAGTAAAATCTGTATTTTAACTACAATGTCTGATGTATTTTCTAACATAGATAGCAATGTAATGTTTTCAGTAAAATTTTCAGTATAACAAGTATAAGCGCAATTCTTGTGGTAAAATGTATTTGAACTGCACAGTCACTAAAACTGATATAACAATGCAATGTTTGTAGAAAAATGTCTTTGAACTACAGTATGTGTTCAATATCATGTCTTTGAAGTACACAGTCTAATGCAGTAAAGCATTAGCTAAAACAGATATAACAATGCAATGTTTGCAATACAATGTCTTTGAATAATGCATTCAATATCACAGGTGTTACAATGCAATTTTTGTAGTAAAATCTATATTAACAGCTATAACTACACAGCATGATGCAGTAATGTATTCTTTAACACAGATTTAACAATGAAATGCTTGTGGTAAAATACCTTTGAGCTATGCATTCAATATCATAGGTATAACAGTGCAATTCGTTGTAAAATTTCTTTGAACTGCATGTCTGATACACAATGCAACATGGATATAACAATGTTATGTTTGTAATAAAATGTTTGAGCTAGGTATAACAATGTAATTTTTCTGGTAAAATCAAATGTCTACTACACAGTCTGATGCACTAATGTGTTCACTAAAACAAATATAATAATACAATTTTTGTGGTGAAATCTCTTTGAACTACAAGTAGTGTTGAGCAAACCCAAACTGTAAAGTTCGGGTCCGTACTGAACTTTACGATTTTTGGTACTCGGACCCGAACCCGAACTTTGCCGGAAAAGTTCGGGTTTAAGTTCGGTGTTTTGGCATTTAATAAAGCTTGTTGAAATGCTGCAGGGCAGCCAATCAACAAGCTTTTAAGCTGTGTTCCTTTAGAAGCCATCACAGCTATGCCTACTAATGGTATGGCTGTGTTTGGCCGGTGCATCATGTGACCCAGCCTCTATATAAGCACTGCCCATTAGCTCTCAGTAGTGAAGGGACAGAAAGCAGGCAGCTGAAGTGAGGGACAGTGTTAGTGCGATTTTTTTGTGGGTGCAATACACCATCTTTGCACCCTGACACAGAAAGATAATCATAAATCTGGATGTTAATTCTGTGGGTGACCTACAGCAATTTTTCATGGGTGCAATACACCATCTTTGAACCCCTGACACAGAACGATAATCATAAATCTGGCTGTTAATTCTGTGGGTGACCTTCAGTGATTTTTTTTGTGGGTGCAATGCAACATTGTACTTTGCACTCCTGAAACACAAATATAATAGTTAATCCGTCTGTTAGGTGCACGTCATAAACCCATTTATTGCTTGAAGTACACTTGCACTGCTTACGCGACAGACAAATTGATATAGTTAACCGTTGTGGGGTTTAGCTCTGGTAGATAGGGTAAGCGGGCGCAGTACAGAGGCAAAATACAAGTTCTTAACTCAAAACGTCAGCATTTATTCACACTTAAGGAAATTGCACAAAACAGCATGGAACTTTTAAATCTTGGTGTTAACTCACACACAATGGAAAGTTCATATCACACAAGTCACCTTGCTTTCTGGCAGTTCTGCCTCCAGTAGTCCACAGCAGGCTTTAGGGGGCCTGTTTCCCCAGCGTGTGGCTCTCAGCCCTCCAGCACGGCACAAAGCCTCAGATCCCAAAAACAGAGACCTCTATGCTGAGTCCAGCTGACTATTTTAGGAGAGCCAGGTACAGCAAAAACCCGAACCAGCACTTAAACTCCGGGCGGGTATTTGACATCACCTGGCTCGAAATCAGCCCAGCCGCACATGCTGGGAAGAAAATACCTCCCTTGCCAGACACAACCCCTCACTGTGTCACATAACCCCCCCCCCCTTTGTTCAACCCTGAGGGGGTGGACACACGCCAGACAATGCACCCGGGACAGGGCATCCGCATTCCCGTGCAACCGGCCTGCTCTATGTTCTACCGAGAACTTAAAGTTCTGCAGAGACAAAAAACATCTGGTGACCCGGGCATTTCTGTCTTTAGCCTGGCTCATCCACTTGAGAGGGAAGTGGTCTGTCACCAGGCGGAATTTTCTCAACAACAAATAGTAGCGGAGAGACTCAAGTGCCCACTTGATAGCCATGCACGCTCTCTCCACTATACTGTACCTGGTTTCGGCCGGGTGAGCTTGCGGCTTAGGAAGACAATGGGATGCTCCTTCCCGTTGACTTCCTGAGATAGTACAGCACAGAGGCCTACTTCAGAGGCATCCGTTTATACCACGAACTCCCTCTTGAAGTCGGGCGTCACCAAAACCGGTGACCCACACTGGGCCGACATCAAAGCGGCAAATGCCTCTTCCATCTGATCATCCCAGCGAACCATCACTGATTTCCATCTCTTTAAGAGCCCTGTCAGGACACAGCTAGAGTTGCAAAGTAGGGAACAAACCTCATGTAGTAGCCCACCATTCCCAGGAATTACTTTATTTGCCTAGCGGTGACAGGTCGGGGCCAATTCCGTATCGCTTCTATTTTGTTCACTTGGGGTTTGATGACTCCGCTCCCAATGACATACCCCAGGTACTTAGTCTCTTCTAACCCTATCGCACATTTTTTGGGGTTAGAGGTTAGGCCAGCTTTCCGAAGGGAGTCCACTACAGCCTACACTTTGGGTAGGTGACTTTCCCAGTCAGTACTGTGGATGACAATATCGTCCAAGTAAGCCGAAGTGTACTGACGATGTGGACGAAGTACAATGTCCATTAATCGCTGAAAAGTGGCGCTGCGCCATACAGTCCAAAGGGTAAAACCTTATATTGATACAGCCCCTCAGGTGTGATGAAGGCAGTTTTCTCTTTGGCAGCCTCCGTTAAGGGCACCTGCCAGTACCCTTTCGTGAGGTCCAAAACAGAAAAATACTGGTTTTGTCCTAACCTCTTGATGAGCTAATCCACCCGGGGCATGGGATACGCATCGAATTTGTAAACCTCGTTAAGTTTTTCGAAAGTCGTTACAAAACCACAACATCCCGTCCGGCTTGGGTATCAATATTATAGGACTGGCCCACTCACTTTTTGACTCCTCAGTGACGTCTAGCTGCAACATTAGCTGTACCTCCCCGATATGGCTTGTGGCCGAGCCTCAGGTACACGGTATGGTTTTAATGGGACTTTTGCCTGAGGCTCAGTGGCAATTTCATGCTGGATTATGGAAGTGCATCCAGGGAGGTCCGAGAACACATCCGTGTTTTGAATAACGAACTACCTGGCCTCCTGAGTCTGTTTATAGAAAAGGTTGTCAGCAATTTTTACTGTGGCACCTCTTCTCCTAGAAAACGGGCCACGGGCTGTCTTCTGTACAGGATTCCCTATCTTTCCATGGTTTGAGTAAATTCACATGGTAAACCTGCTCCGGCTCTCGCCGTCCTGGCTGGTGTACCTTGTAGTTTACATCTCCAATTTTCTAGAGTACCTCGTAGGGCCCCTGCCACCTAGCCAGGAACTTACTATCCACGGTCGGCACCAGAACCAAAACCCAATCACCCAGGTTAAAGATCCGGACCCGAGCCTGCCGATTATAAACCCGACTCTGGGCTCGCTGAGCTGCCTCCATATGCTCCCTAACAAGAGGCAACACTATTTCTATCCAATCTTGCATCTGTATAACGTACTCAATGACACTTTTCTGTGGAGTGGGTTGTTGTTCCCACACCTCTTTGGCCACGTCCAAGAGACCTCGAGGGTGTCTGTCATATAGCAGTTTGAAGGGCGAGAACCAAGTAGAGGCATGGGGTACCTCTCGCACTGCGAACATGAGACAGAGCAGAAGGAGGTCCAGTCCTTCCCATAATTAGACACTACCTTTTTCAACATATTTTTTTGAAACCGTTTTACCAGACCGTCCGTTTGCAGATGGTAAACGGACGTCCATAGTTGTTTTATGTGCAGCAACTTACAGAGTTCCTTCATCACCTTGGACATAAAAGGGGTCCCTTGGTCGATCAGAACCTCTTTAGGTAGTCCTACACGGGCAAACATCTCCATTAACTCCTTAGCTATGAGTTTGGCTGAGGTATGTTTCAGTGGCACAGCCTCCGGGTACCGAGTGGCGTAGTCTAGAATGATTAAGATGTGTTGATGCCCTCTGGCAGATTTCAGTACTGGGCCTACGAGGTCCATAGCTATTCAGTCAAATGGTACTTTGATAATCGGGAGAGGTACTAGGGGACTACGGAAATGTGGCTGGGGCTAGATATCTGGCAGGTTGGTCAAGACTTACAAAACTCTTCCACTTCTTTGAATATGTTGGGCCAGTAAAACCACTGTAGAATGCAATCCTAAGTTTTCTGAAGCCCTAGTTGACCCCCAAGAACGTGTTGGTGGGCTAGATCTAACACCAGCCTGCGATAGGCCTTGGGGACCACCAACTATTCAATAGGCTCACCCCGTAGTTGGTTTACCCGATACAACATATCCTGATGAACCACAAAATGGGGAAACACTGACTGCACTAGGTTGTTGTGGTTCACCATCTACTATTTACACATTTTCCCAGGCGTGGGATAGGGTTGGGTCCCGATTATCCCCGGAGACATTGAGGTCTGCCAATTTAGGACCCGGCGGCAAGTCCTCCACGTCTCCCAACATCACACTCAGCGGGGTTGTCTCCCCCTCTTCTACCGAAGTGGCGGCCACCCCTACCGCTGGCCCTTCAGTTTCAGGTTCCCAAGGTTATGGTCTCCCCCTGAGCCGGGCCACTCTGCTAGGGTTACCCCTGTCTCATGGATATCAGTCACTCTCATAGCAGGCCACAGTGCCAGGAAGCCCGGAAGTCTCTCCCTATTATGAGTTCGTAGTGTAAATTTGGGGCAACTGCCACTTCATGAGTCCATATGCCAGCCCCTGTGGTTAGAGACACCAGGGCAGTCTTTTAAGTCTCCATGGATGCACATGACCCCGACTTTCCGGCCAGTATACTCCGCTGACCGTACCAGGGGAACCCTTACTAGGGACACCGGACTCCCCGAGTCCAGCAGAGCCTCTGCTGGAGTGTCTTCTATCTCCACCTGGCACAGGTGGTTTAGAGTTTTTTGGGGTACCTGCTGCACACAGCTTCCTGGCATATAGCGACTGACGGTAGCCATAGTTAGTATGCATGGGTTCCACATGATGGGGACAGTCAGCAATTACATTGCCTGGCTCCTGACATCGCCAGCAGACTATCGGAGCCAGGTCCGTAGAGGGTACACCCGGGGTGGGTTTGGTTGGTACAAGTCGCCAGGCCTGGGATGGAGATTTACGGGGTTCAACTGCCCCCTCCCAAAAGAACCCCCTGTAACAGTCTTAGTAGCCTCGTAGTGGTCCACTATTTCTAGGACGTTCCAAGGAGAAACCTGGCTGATCTAGTAATAGAGAGGGGGTGGAAGAGCCCTCCAGAACATATCAGCCAATAGTCTATCCAGCATAGCCGGGGGAATGAGCACATCAGGCTGTGGCCACTTTTGCAAGAGGTGGAGTAAGTCATAATACTGGGTCCTCTCAGGCTCAGCCGGCTTAAACCCCCACTGATGCACCCGCTGGGCCCGGACCAACACATTTACCCCCAGTATTGCCAAAATCTCACCCTTTAATTTATGGTAGTCAGCCTATTGATCGTCCAGCAAGTCGAAATACACCCGCTGGGAATCGGATGTCAGGAATGGAGCGACGACCTCAGCCCACTGGTCACAGGGTAGCTTTTCCCTGATGGCCACTTTCTCGTACATCGCCAGGTAGGTTTCAATGTCGTCTGCGGGGGTCATCTTAGAAATCACGGCATGGACTGCTTTCCGGGCATTGTGGATGCTCTGGGTTTGCTTTTGCTGTCTGCAAAGCCATCACGTGTTGTAGCAGCAACTGGTTATTCTCCTGCTGCTCCTTATTAGCCTCACGTTGCTGCAGGTTTGTCCCTCGCTGCTGCAGAATAGCCTCTATTTTGTCTTGAGGCATTGGTTGTAATACAGCTGGCTTAATGTACGACATACAACCGTGCCTGAAAAATGCAGAAACCAAACAAATCGGCGTTCACGCCAGCCTCACTGCTCTTGCCCGCATCCTCCACCAATTGTGGGGTTTCACTCTGGTAGATAGGGTAAGCGGGCGCAGTATAGAGGCAAAATACAAGTTCTTAATTCAAAACGTCAATGTTTATTCATACTTTAGGCAATTGCACAAAACAGCACGTAACTTTGCAGTCTTGGTGTTAATTCACACACAATGGAAAGTTCATATAACACAAGTCACCTTTCTGGCAGTTCTGACTCCAGTAGTCCACAGCAGGCTTTAGGGGGCCGGTTTCCCCAGTGTGCGGCTCTCAGCCCTCCAGCACGGCACAATGCCTCAGATCCCAAAAACAGATACCTCTATGCTGAGCCCAGCTGCCTATTTAAGGACAGTTAGGTGCAGCTAAAACACAGACCGACACTTCAAATCTAGCACTTTATTTGACCTCACCTGGCTGGAAATCAGCCCAGCTGCACATGTTGGGAGGGAAATACCTGCCTTGCCAGACACCACCTATCACTGTGTCACACTATCTGTTAGTTAGATGCACATCATATACCCATTTATTGCGTGAAGTACACCTGCACTGCATACGTGACAGGGAAATTGATATAGTTAATACGTCTGTTAGTTAGTTGCATGTCATATACCCATTTATTGCGTGAACTACACCTGCACTGCATACATGACAGGGAAATTGATATAGTTAATACGTCTGTTAGTTAGTTGCATGTCATATACCCATTTATTGCGCGAAGTACACCTGCACTGCATATGTGACAGGGAAAATAATATAGTTAATCCGTCTGTTAGTTAGGTGCACGTTATATATCCATTTATTGTGTGAAGTAAACCTGCACTGCATACGTAACTGGGAAAATAATATAGTTAATCCGTCTGTTAGTTAGTTGCACGTCATAAACCCATTTATTGATTGAAGTACACCTGCACTTCATACGTGACAGGGAAATTGATATAGTTACTCCATCTGTTAGTTAGGTGCACGTCATATACCCATTTATTGCGTGAAGTACACCTGCACTGCATACGTGACAGGGAAATTGATATAGTTAATCTGTCTGTAAGTTAGGTGCATGTCATATAAAAATGTATTGTGTGAAGTACACCTGCACTGCATGCGTGACAGGGAAATTGATATAGTTAATCCGTCTGTTAGTTAGGTGCATGTCATATACCCATTTATTGCGTGAAGCACACCTGCACTGCATACGTGACAGGGAAATTGATATGGTTAATCCATCTGTTAGTTATGTACACGTCATATATCCATTTATTGCGTGAAGTACACCTCCACTGCATACGTGACAGGGAAATGTATATAGTTTATCCGTCTGTTAGTTAGGTGTACGTCATATGCCCATTTTATTGTGTAAAGTTCATCTGCGCTGCATATGTGACAGGGAGAATGATATAGTTTATCCGTCTGTTATTTAGGTGCACGTCATATACCCATTTAGCACGTGAAGTACACCTGCACTGCATATGTGACAGGGAAATTTATATAGTTTATCCGTCTGTTAGTCAGGTGCACGTCATATACCCATTTATTGCGTGAAGTACACCTGCACTGCATATGTGACAGGGAAATTGATATAGTAAGGCCTCATGCACACCACTGTGCCATTTTTTGCGGTGCACAAACAGCGGATCCGCAAAAAACGGAAGCCACCAGTGTGCCTTCCGCAATTTGCGGAACGGAACGGGCGGCCCATTGTAGACATGCCAATTCTTGTCCGCAAAACGGACAAGAATAGGACATGCTATATTTTTTTGCGGGGCCACGGAACAGAGCAACGGATGCGGGCAGCACACGGAGTGCTGTCCGCATCTTTTGCGGCCCATTGAAGTGAATGGGTCCGCATCCGAGCGATGCGGACCATAACTACAGTCATGTGCATGAGGCCTTAATCTGTCTGTTAGTTAGGTGCACATCATATACCCATTTATTGCGTGAAGTACACCTGCACTGCATACGTTACAGGGAAATTAATATAGTTAATCCGTCTGTTAGTTAGGTGCATGTCATATACTAATTTATTGCATGAAGTACACCTGCACTGCATATGTGACAGGGAAATTGATATAGTTAATACATCTGTTAGTTAGGTGCGCATCATATACCCATTTATTGCGTGAAGTACACCTGCACTGCATACGTGACAGGGAAATTAATATAGTTAATCCGTCTGTTAGTTAGGTGCACGTCATATCCCCATATATTGCGTGAAGTACACCTGCACTGCATACGTGACAGGGAAAATAATATACACTGCTCAAAAAAATAAAGGGAACACAAAAATAACACATCCTAGATCTGAATTAATTAAATATTCTTCTGAAATACTTTGTTGTTTACATAGTTGAATGTGCTGACAACAAAATCACACAAAAATAAAAAAATGGAAATCAAATTTTTCAACCCATGGAGGTCTGGATTTGGAGTCACACTCAAAATTAAAGTGGAAAAACACACTACAGGCTGATCCAACTTTGATGTAATTAAAACAAGTCAAAATGAGGCTCAGTAGTGTGTGTGGCCTCCACGTGCCTGTATGACCTCCCTACAACGCCTGTGCATGCTCCTGATGAGGTGGCGGACGGTCTCCTGAGGGATCTCCTCCCAGACCTGGACTAAAGCATCTGCCAACTCCTGGATAGTCTGTGGTGCAACGTGACGTTGGTGGATAGAGCGAGACATGATGTCCCAGATGTGCTCAATTGGATTCAGCTCTGGGGAACGGGCGGGCCAGTCCATAGCATCAATGCCTTTGTCTTGCAGGAACTGCTGACACACTCCAGCCACATGAGGTCTAGCATTGTCTTGCATTAGGAGGAACCCAGGGCTAACCGCACCAGCATATGGTCTCACAAGGGGTCTGAGGATCTCATCTCGGTACCTAATGGCAGTCAGGCTACCTCTGGCGAGCACATGGAGGGCTGTGCGGCCCTCCAAAGAAATGCCACCCCACACCATTACTGACCCAATGCCAAACCGGTCATGCTGGAGGATGTTGCAGGCAGCAAAACGTTCTCCACGGCGTCTCAAGACTCTGTCACGTCTGTCACATGTGCTCAGTGTGAACCTGCTTTCATCTGTGAAGAGCACAGGGCGCCAGTGGCGAATTTGCCAATCTTGGTGTTCTCTGGCAAATGCCAAACGTCCTGCACGGTGTCGGGCTGTAAGCACAACCCCCACCTGTGGACGTCGGGCCCTCATATCACCCTCATGGAGTCTTTTTCTGACCGTTTGAGCAGACACATGCACATTTGTGGCCTGCTGGAGGTCATTTTGCAGGGCTCTGGCAGTGCTCCTCCTGTTCCTCCTTGCACATAGGCGGAGGTAGCGGTCCTGCTGCTGGGTTGTTGCCCTCCTACAGCCTCCTCCACGTCTCCTGATGTACTCGCCTGTCTCCTGGTAGCGCCTCAATGCTCTGGACACTACGCTGACAGACACAGCAAACCTTCTTGCCACAGCTCGCATTGATGTGCCATCCTGGATAAGCTGCACTACCTGAGCCACTTGTGTGGGTTGTAGACTCCGTCTCATGCTACCACTAGAGTGAAAGCACCGCCAGCATTCAAAAGTGACCAAAACATCAGCCAGGAAGCATAGGAACTGAGAAGTGGTCTGTGGTTACCACCTGCAGAACCACTCCTTTATTGGGGGTGTCTTGCTAATTGCCTATAATTTCCACCTGTTGTCTATCCAATTTGCACAACAGCATGTGAAATTGATTGTCACTCAGTGTTGCTTCCTAAGTGGACAGTTTGATTTCACAGAAGTGTGATTGACTTGGAGTTACATTGTGTTGTTTAAGTGTTCCCTTTATTTTTTTGAGCAGTGTATTTAATCTGTCTGTTAGTTCAGTGGGCGACCTCACAGAATGAGGAGAGCATCAAATAAAGGACGTGGCCCTGGTCGTGGTGCTACTGGGGTTGGTGAAGCTCCTGTTGCAGGGAGAGGACGTGGTCGATCTGTGCCAGCTACATGCCCAAATGAAACACCTTCCTCAGGTGCCCGCAGGTGACAGAACGTTCAGCGTTATTTTGTAGGCTCGAATACCGGTGTACGAATGGTGAGGACAGAACAAGTAGAGCACCCAAGGACTGAGCACACCAAAGCAAGCTCCAAGGAGTTCCCTGGCGTAGCAGTTCTTCAGACAATGTGCTGATGACAAAATGCAGAGCCCGAAGGGAGACATATATGTTCTAAACCTGAGCACCACCTGCATGACCAGGCATCTAAAGGCAAAGCACAAGCTGCAGTGGAGTAAACACCTCAAAAACCATAAAACAAAGATCTCAGGCTCCTCCTGGTCCCTCTACTGCTGCAGTCTCGGCCTCTTCCTCCCCCTCTGGAGTGACAGTGGCACCTGCCACCCCGCAAAGAGAGGATGTGGCAGCAACGCCACCACGTCCGTCACCATCTCCAAGCATCTTCACAATGTCCTATGGAAGCGTTCAGCTGTCCATCTTACAAACACTGGAGAAAAAGAGGAAGTACAACCCTACCCACCCGCGATTCCTGGCCCTGAATGCCAGCATTTCAAAATTCCTGGCCTTTGAAAAGCTGTCATTCCATCTGGTGGAGACAGAGACTTTTAAAAAACTTATGACGGTGGCTGTCCCACATTATGTGGGTGTGCACTGCGAAACGCCATCTGTGGCAAGGTCCACATAACCACTGATTCGTGGACCAGTAAGCATGGGCAGGGACGTTATATCTCCCTAAATGCACATTGGGTAAATGCAGTAGCGGCTGGGCCTGAGGTGGATAGCAGTTTGGCGCATGTCCTTCCGCCACCGAGGATTACAGGATGTTTCTCTTTTCCTCCTGTTGCCTCCTCCTCCTACTCCACTTCCTCCTCTACCACCTCCTCATGCGGTCAGCGTAACACCTTCACCACCAACTTCAGCACCGCCAGTGGGAAATGAAAGCAGGCTGTTTTGAAACTCATCTATTTGGGGGAAAAAACCCACACTACGCAGGAGCTGTGGACGGGCATGGAACAACAGACCAATGAGTGGTTGGTGCCACTGAGCCTCAAGCCCAGCCTGGTGGTGTGCGATGATAGGCGAAATCTCGTAGCGGCTCTGGGCCTAGCAGGTTTGACACACATCCTTGCTGGTGCATGTGCTGAATTTGGCGGTGCAGAGGTTCCTGAAAAAATACTCTGATATGTCAGAGCTGCTGCAGAAAGTGCTGGACATCTCTGCGTGCTTTCGGCATTCTCACCCTACTGCTGCTCACCTGTCTGCGCTGCAGCGTAACTTCGGCCTTCCCGCTCACAGCCTCATATGCAAGGTGCCCATAAGGTGGAAATCCACCTTGCACATGCTGGAGAGACTGTGCGAGCAGCAGCATATACGATAGTGGAGTTTCAGCTGCAGCACGAACGGGTGAGTCGCTCTGCGGAACAGCACCACTTCACCACCAACGAGTGGGCCTCCATGTGGGACGTGTGTGCCGTGATGCGCTGTTTCGAGTACTCCATCAACATGGCCAGTGCCGATGACTCCGTCCGCAGCGTTACTATCCTGCTTCAATGTCTGCTTGAAAAACACTTCGGGCGATGATGGAAGAGGATGTGGCACAGAAGGAAGAGGAGGAAGAGGGATAATTTCCACGGTTATCAGGCAAGTCATTCATAAGTGGCTCGGAGGGTGGGTTCCTGCACCAACAGAGGCCAGGTACACAATTGTCCAGTCATGGCACAGTTCTGGAGGAGGAGGAGGAGTAGGAACCGTGTTCACAGTAGGGTGGCGCCCAAAGCAGCTCATGGGCATCACTGGAGCGTGGCTGGGGGATATAGAGGACACAGCCGATACACCTCCCACGGAGGACAGCTTGTCATTGCCTCTGGGCAGTCTGGCACACATGAGCAACTACGGTACATGCTGCAGTGCCTGCTCAACGACTGCCGAGTTGCCCACATTCTAACCAGTGCTGATTACTGGGTGGCCACCCTGCTGGATACCTGCTACAAAGACAATGTGCCGTCCCTAATTCCGTCACTGCAGTGTGATCAGAAGATGTGCGAGTACAAGCGCACGCTTCTAGACACGCTGCTGATGGCATTCCCACCTGACACCGGGGGCTCAGTGGAAGCACAAGGCGAAGGCAGAGGAGGAGAAAGAAGTCGCCAATGAAGCTGGGGCACTGCCAGCACCTCAGAAGGCAGGGTTACCATGGCCAAAATGTGGAAAAGCTTTGTCAGCACGCCACAACAACCAGCACCTCAGAAGGCAGGGTTAGCATGGCCGAAATGTGGAAAAGCTTTGTCAGCACACCACAACAACCTGCACCACCAGCTTATATGGAACATCTCAGCAGGAGGCAGCATTTCAGCAACATGGTGGAACAGTACGTGTGCACACGCCTACACGTACTGACTGATGGGTCTGGCCCATTCAACTTCTGGGTCTCCAAATTGGGCACATGGCCTTAGCTTGCACTTTAAACCTTGGAGGTGCTGGCCTGCCCTGTTCAGCACGGTAGGGGGGGTGATTACTGACAAGCGCAACCGCCTGTCCACAGCCAATGTGGACAAGCTCACGTTCATTAAAATGAACCAGGCACGGATCCAACAGGACTTGTCCGTACCTTGTGCAGAATAGACAAGTATACCGGCCGCATCCAGCCATTGTTATACTCCAGCTCACTTTCTCTTTGTTTTCTTTTTTATATTTCCCAATGTTTTGGGGTCTTCCCAAATTTATACAAAATAAAAAAAAATTAAAATAGTGTTGGCTACCTTCTCCACCACCACTTCCACCTACATCGCCACGTCCACTGCCTCCTCAACCTCCTACTCCACTTTGACCTCCGCCTCCTAGTTCAAGATCATTATTTTTAACTTTTTTTCAAATTCTATGTTATTTTAATTCATTTCCCTATACACATTTGTTTGCAGGGCAATTGTCCTGCTCTTACCCCTATTTTGCTTCCTTTTGCAGCCCTCTTCCCTTTCTATGACTTTTTTAGAGCCATTTTAGTGCCCCAAAGTTTGGGTCCCCATTGACTTCAATGAGGTTCGGGGTCAAGTTCGGGTCCCAAACCCGAACTTTGTGTTGAAGTTCAGCCGAACACGGCGAACCCGAACTTCTAGGTGTTCGCTCAACCCTAACTACAAGGTCGTATACAGTAATGGGTTTGTTAAGATGGATATAACAATGAACTATGCTTTAAATATCATGGGTATAAAGCCTAGCTCACATTTCTGTGTCAGTATTACGTATGTGAACAAAGCATCTTTATTTAATCCATGAAGATGTCAGTGAAGGACTCTACCTATGTCATCCATTATCAATGGACATTGCTCAGCTGAAAATTAATTTCAAGAGCATTTCCTATTTATCTTCCGCGAAAAAAGGACGCACCACGGATACCATCCGTGTTGTGTCCGGACACATTTGGTCCGCATTATGTAATTTTTTTTTACTGACCCACGGTCAGTAAAGAATACTGATGTGCGAACGGACACATTCAAATCAATGGATAAGGGTGCTGTCTGTGGGAAATGCGGATAGCACACATCCATGAAAAGCGGAAGTGTGGACGAGGCCAAACTGCAATTTTTGTAGAAAAATGTTTTTTAACTACACAGTGATGCTGTAATGTGTTCACTAAAATTAATACAACAATGCAATGTTTGCTGTAAAATGTCTGTGTCGAGTCATGACCTATCAGGTTCTGATCCTGGGACTTGGTGCTCTATTTAAACCCTTTTTCTGGCCATAAAGCAGTGTCAGTGATCTCTAAATCACTGGCTGCGCTCCTGGTTCCAGTTCTGTTTGCATTTGGATTGCTTCTATTATTGACCTCGGCTTGCCTTTGACCACTCTCTGTCTCATGTTTTCATATTGTGTTTCTCGTCTGGTTCTGACTTTGGTTTGGCTATTTGCCTACCCCCTGTCTTGCTTGCAGCTTTTGGTGTCTGCCTGACGATGTAAGTCAATGGGGACGGATCCGTTTTCACTGACACAATATGGCACAATAGAAAACGGATATGTCCCACATTGACTTTCAATGGTGTTCAAGACGGATCCGTTTTGGCTATGTTACAGATAATACAAACGGATCTGTTCTGAACGGATGCATGGGGTTGTATTATCTGAACGGAAGCGTTTGTGCAGATCCATGACGGATCCGCACCAAACGCGAGTTTGAAAGTAGCCTTATGTTTACTAATTTCTGTTGTGGACCCTGTATACTATGTTTTATATTGTGCCTATCAGTTCTGTGGCTTGTTGTTTGTACCCAAAAATTCTTATAAAAATAGAATGAAAAAGGTATTGTTCATCACTTTGCTTTATGGTCAAATAGTACGAATAATATTTTTATTTCCCGGAGTTAACATTAACAAAAAAGATGTATACCAGCCCATGACTAGTTTTGACTTTTATGTATAGGGAAAAATATGTTATAAATGGACACAAAATAGAGACAATTTTGATACAAAAAGATTAGAATGGAGTGTAAAACTATTTCGACTCCATCTCGCTTCCATTTACATAGGATTCTCATTTTGTTTACATTTGAGAATTTTCTTCGAACAGCATGAGGGCCTCTTGTGTTATTAATGAGCTTGGCTGTTGATCTTAGTTTTCTGTTCACAGGCTCTGCCTGCCTCCTGTTTGATAGCTGTTGCATCAACATTTCGTTTTCAACTGCCAATATCTAAGAGATTTAAACAAACCTCTTATTATTTTGTTTCATTTGTGTATATTATTACTGTATAGATAAGGCCTCATGCACATGACCATATTTTGCATATGTGCCTGATCCGCATTTTTTGCAGATCGCACATGGACCAATTTATTTCTATGGGTCCGCCAAAAAAAAAGCGACAGCATATGGATGGCATGTGTGTGCTGCCCGCTGTCCGCATCCATGTGTCCTTTCCACAAATTACAGAACATGTTCTATTCTTGTCCATTTGGCGGACAAGAATAGATATTTCTTGTGAAGGGAGTGACAAAAATGTGGATTGCACATGAAAGGTATCCTCATTTTGCAAATCTGTGGTTTGCGGAACAAGATACTGTCATGTGCATAAAGCATAAGAGAAGAAAAACAAACTATGTGTATATATATATATATATATATATATATATATATATACAGTGGATATTGTACAGTGGAAACTGTACAACTCAATTAAAAAACAAACTGAAATCTTTTAGGTAGAGGTATATAAAAATAAAATAATATGGTTGCATAAGTGTGCACACCCTTAAACTAATACTTTGTTGAAGCACCTTTTGATTTTATTACAAGCAGTCTTTTTGGTTATGAGTCTATCAGCATGGCACATTTTGACTTGGCAAGATTTGTCCACTCTTCTTTGCAAAAACACTGCAAATCTGTCAGATTGCGAGGGCATCTCCTGTGCACAGCCCTCTTCAGATCATCAAGAGAATGCCAAGAGTGTGCAAAGCAGTAATCAAAGCAAAAGGTGGCTACTTTGAAGAACCTAGAATATTACATATTTTCAGTTGTTTCACACTTGTTTGTTATGTATATAATTCCACATGTGTTAATTCATAGTTTTGATGCCTTCAGTGTGAATCTACAATTTTCATAGTCATGAAAGTAAAGAAAACTCTTTGAATGAGAAGGTGTGTCCAAACCTTTGGTCTGTACTGTATATATATATTTACATCAAACACATTTACATCATATATTTACTTCAAACACAAACACAAGTTTTAAATAAAAGTAATAACTAAGAAGCAAAATTAAGTACTTTATTCAAAGGAACTTTTCACAATTTTGATATTGATGTCATAAATTAAAGGCATCTTCCAGCAGTGAAGGGCCCATCAAGACCAATGTGGCACACGGCAGTCTTGATAAATCAGGGCCCAAGTTTTTTATTTCAGTATATTTATTTTCCATTGTTATCAGCTCTATCTTACTGAAACTACTGTTATTTTAATCATACAGTATGATCTGACTCCAAAAAAATTCCCAGGACCCAGCCAAGAGATGAATTATGCAAAATGACCTTTACATGGAACTTTTCTTTTTCAGTTGTTGTGATTTTTCACCTTATATAGAATTGATATCTTAATATTCACATCGATCATCACAGGAATTATTCCGAACTAAAGTTTTCTTAGATATATGATAAAATGCACAACAATGACTTCCTGTCACACACGTAGTAAAACATGTTACAATGAACATTAGGAAGCAGGAATATGGGTGGAATTTATCAAGCCCTGCACTCCGGATTTCTGGTTTCAAAAGGTTTGCAAAATGTAGCCTGGCTTGGATTTTTTCTTCGTAAGAAAAGGCTTTCATCTTACCACTCTACCCCATAGCCAAGATGTATGAAGAATACGGGAGATTGTTGTCACATGTACCACACAGCCAGTACTTGCCAAATATTCCTGCAACTCCTTTAATGTTGCTGTAGGCCTCTTGGTAGCCTCCCAGACTAGTTTTCTTCTCATCTTTTCATCAATTTTGGAGGGACGTCCAGTTCTTGGTAATGTCACTGTTGTGCCATATTTTCTCCACTTGATGATGACTGTGTTCTATGGTATATCTAATGCCTTGGAAATTCTTTTGTACCCTTCTTCTGACTGATAAAATAAAAGGAATTCATCTTGCCACTCTACCCCATAGCCAAGACGGCTTTGTACCTCATTGGGTTTTTTTTTGCACAATTTCTTTTCCATTATTTTGCATTTTTAGACCACTCCAGTAAGCCTGTCCAACAAAATCAAATTCTGGCCACATTAACGCTAAAGCTTTCACTGGCAACATCAGCGCATTTGACTATGGCTATGCAATACTGGATATAAACATTACAGGAACTGGAACATGGACATTGTGTAAGACCGGTAAGGTGGGGTGCAGGTAAGTACAAATCTTAGATAGACAGGCAACTGGCATTAGGTAAAAAAATCATTATTTTTGGAAAATCCCTTTAAGGAGCTTGTCTGATGAAGACATCCATCCCAGAAATAGAACTGATGTCATCGGGTCCATCTCTTGGAACACCCAGAATCGAGCAGTTATCTCTGAAGGAAGTTTGGTTTGGCCACAACTAGGGAAATTTAATATTAAATGCCAGCCATTCAAATGTAATATCTTAGCAGCTGGTGCTGAGTGTCTCTCCACTCTGGAGTAAAGAATCCTCCCCTGTGATGTATCCATTCTTGGTGAGAAGCTGGAGAAGTATATTGTGTGCTCTGACTAATCAGATGTCTGACCATGCTATTCTCCCTCCTGCAGGTTCATCCTTCTTTCTTTGCTGCTCTCTGTGAATTATGTTACAAACACTGTTAGGTAAGGTTCACATGTCCATTTAGGATTCCAGTAGTCTGTTCTGGCAGAGAAGTAAACTACCAGAATCACCATATCTGGTGTAGCTGGGCACTGAAAGATACAGCCATATTTCCATTGACTATAATGGCATGCAGTGGTATTTTTATGGTAGAAAGCCAACATTTATGCTGGAAACCTACTGAATCGCATTATAGTGAAAGAAGATCAGTCAGTGTCCAGCTATAATGGATACTGTAATTCCTGAAACAGACTACAAGTGTGCTGAATGGACATGTGAACCTGGCCTTGGGAGATTTTAGTGAGGAGGTTGTGAACATTTACAGAGAGAGCATGCTAGCAGGGAAAGGGGAACTACCAACTATTGGGAGATGTTTTCATGTTAATACATTTTCTAGTTTGTACAGTATATTGTATATGTAATAAGATTTCAATTTTTTTTTTTATTTGTTCTTCCATCCCTTTTAAAGATGGTATGAAAAGAACATGTTCCCACCAGTAAACTGTGACAAAACTATTTTTCCTAGAACTGTATATATGGAAAACATTAATTGCATTTATACATACAATTTCGTATCATGCTGATTTTCCTTTTTGACATAAAATGCTGTTGTTTTTTTTATTTGCTTCTTGCTGCAAGGTAAAATGTGCCTACTCCCTTAAAATCTGCATTGGCCAAAACACAAAAGAAATGTAGTTTAGAATACCAGAATAATAACCAGACATTGACTCCTCCTCAATACTATTATAGTAGCTTGAAAAAAAACAAAAAAAAAACTTTGGTTGTTGTATTAATCCTTGTAACTCCATTATGGAGTGTCCTTTGTTTAAACCATGCCCTTGAAAAATCAAGCTCTTTTTGCTCAGCTTGAAACACTTTCCAAGCCGTCTGACGCATCATCTCAAAAATATTACTTCTGTTTCTCAAATTTCCACAAAAGAAGTATAAGCTACTGTAATTTGTTTACTTACCAGTTTCCCACAATAAACATACTGTACAAATGTCCTTTCTGCTGCATGCAGAGAAGACTTCCCATATAAAAAAGTCTGAGAATGGGCTAATCAAATTAATAATAAAGTGATCAGTACTAGCGAGTCCTGTAAATAAGATCCAGCTGCTCGTTGGTGGCTGCCAGACCATTTCAACATATTGTGTCATGACATCTGTGGCAGTCTGACTCACTCTGCTGCTATCTTCAATTCATTTGTTTGATGCAATCTTCTAGGTGGTTCCTACGTAAAAGCAAACCAGAATGTGAAAATCTCTTTAGTCAACTTCTAATATGCAAACTATAGCTGACATCTGCTGTAACAAGGATGATTATATAAAAATAACCTAAAAATATGAAACTGCTTCTGGCAATGAAATAAAACCCTGAAATACAGAATTCTGAAGTAGGGATGAGCGGCAGGGGCTATATTAGAATTGGCAATATTTCACGAATATTTGGGCAAATATTCGTCATATATTCGCGAATTCGCTCATAATTTTTTTTCAATGCGAAAATCGCAATGTAAAATTCGCTTACTGCGCATGTGAAAAAGGGACGTGGCCCAGTTTTCAAACTACCCAAAGTTTGAGGAGATTTGAAAACATGGTTGGCAGCAATTTTTGTGACAGTGAGGAAGAACTCATGATCACTGTAAGTAATTGATATTACAGCACTGTATTTGATTACATGTCACATGCATGTCAGAAAAATTGCTTTATATGCAGATAGAGTGTTATAAAATATTCACGATTGTGAAAATCGCCACTCATGATGCAAATGTTTTTTTCGCAATACATACAACTTTACATTTTATCAGGTGTACCTAGATATTACTGATTGGTGCACTAAGTATTGTTGTGACATCACAACACTATGTCTGTAGCATGTATGTATGTATGGACAGCATAGAAATATCTCTCACATTCACATTACACATCCATTTTCCTGCCACACACTATATACCCCACACACACAAACACAGTCTATAGATTAGAGTTTGTGTCCTGTTGGTCAGGACTCAGGAGAAGCTTTCTTTGTCTTACCGTCAGTATTTGCTGGTTCATTTAGAGTTACCCAGGGTGCACCATGGAGAGACGAACCAGTTTTACACCCCATACCGTACCGTCACTTCACTAGACAGGTACATCTCTGCTCAGCTGGCAAATATCCGATTGCTCAGACCCCACACACAAACAATCTCAATACAATCCGATCTTACGGTAACGGTAACATTAAATCTAATATTTCCCCTTCAAAGTCTTAAATACTTTTCGATGTTTTGTTGAGGACATTATTTTCAATATTTATATTTAAAAAAATTGGGATTATATGCTTGTGTCTTTATCCTGCAGCGCATGTTGGAGCGGGGCAATGACCGGACCCGGGAACAGGCTGAGAAGCAGAAGATTGTGAGGGAGATCCGTTTTCAGCTCCTAAGGAAGTTCAATGACAGGCACCCTAGGGTGGCCATATTAAAGAAATGGTCCAATTTGAAGAGGAGGAACTCGGAGAGAGAGATCCGTAACAGAATATGCCCAGGTAAAATGCTTACATTACTTTTTTATCTCTCTCCAACACTGTAATGTATATATACAGTTATGAAAATAAATCTTTCATCCCTTTACAAATGAATACTTAGTACCTGATGTGACACGTAGCAAATCAAGAGGTTACATCATACATCTCTACCTCGCCATGAGTATATACATATATTTACAGCGAGGTACAGATATATGATGTAACCTGCTGATTTTGTGCATTTTACACACATGTAAGAGGTGGACCCGAGGGAGTCCGTTGGGATACAGGGAACCACACAAGAATGAATGCACGGACAGTGAGCTGTGTGAACCAAAATCATTTTACTGACTTTAGAAGAGAAAACTACAAACCGGATTCCAAAAAAGTTGGGACACTAAACAAATTGTGAATAAAAACTGAATGCAATGATGTGGAGATGGCAAATGTCAATATTTTATTTGTAATAGAAAGTAGATGACAGATCAAACGTATAATCCGAGTAAATGTATCATTTTAAAGGAAAAATACGTTGATTCCAATTTTCACGGTATCAACAAATCCCCAAAAAGTTGGGACAAGTAGCAATAAGAGGCTGGAAAAAGTAAATTTGAGCATAACGAAGAGCTGGAAGACCAATTAACACTAATTAGGTCAATTGGCAACATGATTGGGTATAAAAAGAGCTTCTCAGAGTGGCAGTGTCTCTCAGAAGCCAAGATGGGTAGAGGATCACCAATTCCCACAATGTTGCGCAGAAAGATAGTGGAGCAATATCAGAAAGGTGTTACCCAGCGAAAAATTGCAAAGACTTTGCATCTATCATCATCAACTGTGCATAACATCATCCGAAGATTCAGAGAATCTGGAACAATCTCTGTGCGTAAGGGTCAAGGCCGTAAAACCATACTGGATGCCCGTGATCTCCAGGCCCTTAAACGACACTGCACCACAAACAGGAATGCTACTGTAAAGGAAATCACAGAATGGGCTCAGGAATACTTCCAGAAACCATTGTCAGTGAACACAATCCACCGTGCCATCCGCCGTTGCCAGCTGAAACTCTACAGTGCAAAGAAGAAGCCATTTCTAAGCAAGATCCACAAGCTCAGGCGTTTTCACTGGCCACGGATCATTTAAAATGGAGTGTGGCAAAATGGAATACTGTTCTGTGGTCAGACGAGTCACGATTCGAAGTTCTTTTTGGAAATCTGGGACGCCATGTCATCCGGACCAAAGAGGACAAGGACAACCCAAGTTGTTATCAACGCTCAGTTCAGAAGCCTGCATCTCTGATGGTATGGGGTTGCATGAGTGCGTGTGGCATGGGCAGCTTGCATGTCTGGAAAGGCACCATCAATGCAGAAAAATATATTCAGGTTCTAGAACAACATATGCTCCCATCCAGACGTCATCTCTTTCAGGGAAGACCCTGCATTTTTCAACAAGATAATGCCAGATCACATTCTGCATCAATCACAACATCATGGCTGCGTAGGAGAAGGATCCGGGTACTAAAATGGCCAGTCTGCAGTCCAGATCTTTCACCTATAGAGAACATTTGGCGCATCATAAAGAGGAAGGTGCAACAAAGAAGGCCCAAGACGAATGAACAGTTAGAGGCCTGTATTAGACAAGAATGGGAGAGCATTCCTATTTCTAAACTTGAGAAACTGGTCTCCTCGGTCCCCAGACGTCTGTTGAGTGTTGTAAGAAGAAGGGGAGATGCCACACAGTGGTGAAAATGGCCTTGTCCCAACTTTTTGGGGATTTGTTGACACCATGAAATTCTGATTCAACATATTTTTCCCTTAAAATGGTACATTTTCTCATTTTAAATTTTTGTTCCGTGATTTATGTTCTATTCTGAATAAAATAGTAGAAGTTGGCACCTCCACATCATTGCATTCAGTTTTTATTCACGATTTGTATAGTGTCCCAACTTTTTTGGAATCCGGTTTGTATATATAATATAATGTACACCGTGATCCAGCCGGACCACACGGAGTGAGGTATGCTCTGGTGTACTGAAGTGGTGATACAACCTCTCTGGGTTGTTAGGAACCCAAGATTGTCCACAGTCGGACCCCAGCTGTTCACGGGGTCGTCCCATAGGAATTTCCTCTCCTGCCTGCCGGGTGGCTGGTATGGCCATGGGGGCACTCCTCCTTGTCGAATCGGCTGTCTTCCATCGAGCCATCTCGGCACACAGCGCAGTCACTGCCTCTCACAGCTTCTCCTGGACCACCTCTCCTGAGGATTCTTCCCGCACTTTGCCAGTCATTCGCACAGCCAACACAGCCTTGAAGGTTCCCGTAGTCATTCGGAGTTCCCGTGCGATTGCTTCTGTGTAGACTTCCACAAATGGTTTGTCCGGGTTCTGGATTATGTATTCGGAAATTTGCTGCCTTAGACGCTCGTCCCCGATCCCTATCACAAAATGGTCCATTAAGGGATCGTCTCCACCTCCAGGATCACCTAGAGCCCTAGGGGCTCGAAGATTAAGGTTGTTCCCTAACTCCTGCAGGGCCGTCGCATAGTCCTGTAGGTCCTCATCTTCCCTTTGGGTCCGGCTAAAGAATTGGGCACGTAGAGTCGTGACCTCTGCCAACCCCCCATGTACCTTTTCGAGATAGGCCACGATTTTATCAAACGTGTCACGCTCCTCCGGGGGCCTAACCATAATGGTCCGTCTAGCCCGCCCCTCTAGTGCGTTAATGGCAACCTCTGAACATATCTCAGGGGCCATTTTATACATCTTTATGGCTCCCCTAACCAGGTCTACCCAGTCGGATAGCAACATGTTTTTCCCGTCATATTTCGCTAAGTAATTCAACAGAGCACCAGTCGGGAGGTGTCCCATCAGGGCCTGTGGGGGTGCTGCCCTGTGCGTGGCAATGGGCGCCACTGCCTCTCCACCCCCTGAACTCGCTGCTACAGCCTGTAGGGCAGGCTGAGCCGCTCCCTCCGCTGCATTCGCCTGCATGGGTGTCACTGTATCCTGCCGACTACGCCAATTTGTAAGAGGTGGACCCGAGGGAGTCCGTTAGGATACAGTGAACCACGCAAGAATGAATGCACGGACAGTGAGCTGTGTGAACCAAAATAATTTTACTGACTTTAGAAGAGAAAACTATATATAATATAATGTACACTGTGATCCAGCCGGACCACACGGAGTGAGGTATGCTCTGGTGTACTGAAGTCACACCTCTGACAGCAGCAGGTTCTTTGTCTACAGCAGGAATGTGATCCCATGCATACAAATTGCAATATATTCCTTTGACAATAAAAAAAAAAAAATATATATATATATATATATACAGGTATATATATATATATATTTATATATATACACTGCTCAAAAAAATAAAGGGAACACTTAAACAACACAATGTAACTCCAAGTCAATCACACTTCTGTGAAATCAAACTGTCCACTTAGGAAGCAACACCGAGTGACAATCAATTTCACATGCTGTTGTGCAAATGGGATAGACAACAGGTGGAAATTATAGGCAATTAGCAAGACACCCCCAATAAAGGAGTGGTTCTGCAGGTGGTGACCTGACCACTTCTCAGTTCCTATGCTTCCTGGCTGATGTTTTGGTCCCTTTTGAATGCTGCCGGTGCTTTCACTCTAGTTGTAGCATGAGACGGAGTCTACAACCCACACAAGTGGCTCAGGTAGTGCAGCTTATCCAGGATGGCACATCAATGCGAGCTGTGGCAAGAAGGTTTGCTGTGTCTGTCAGCGTAGTGTCCAGAGCATGGAGGCGCTACCAGGAGACAGGCCAGTACATCAGGAGACGTGGAGGAGGCCGTAGGAGGGCAACAACCCAGCAGCAGGACCGCTACCTTCGCCTTTGTGCAAGGAGGAACAGGAGGAGCACTGCCAGAGCCCTGCAAAATGACCTCCAGCAGGCCACAAATGTGCATGTGTCTGCTCAAACGGTCAGAAACAGACTCCATGAGGGTGATATGAGGGCCCGACGTCCACAGGTGGGGGTTGTGCTTACAGCCCAACACCGTGCAGGACGTTTGGCATTTGCCAGAAAACACCAAGATTGGCAAATTCGCCACTGGCGCCCTGTGCTCTTCACAGATGAAAGCAGGTTCACACTGAGCACATGTGACAGACGTGACAGAGTCTGGAGACGCCGTGGAGAACGTTCTGCTGCCTGCAACATCCTCCAGCATGACCGGTTTGGCATTAGGTCAGTAATGGTGTGGGGTGGCATTTCTTTGGAGGGCCGCACAGACCTCCATGTGCTCGCCAGAGGTAGCCTGACTGCCATTAGGTACCGAGATGAGATCCTCAGACCCCTTGTGAGACCATATGATGGTGCGGTTGGCCCTGGGTTCCTCCTAATGCAAGACAATGCTAGACCTCATGTGGCTGGAATGTGTCAGCAGTTCCTGCAAGACGAAGGCATTGATGCTATGGACTGGCCCGCCCGTTCCCCAGACCTGAATCCAATTGAGCACATCTGGGACATCACGTCTCGCTCTATCCACCAACGTCACGTTGCACCACAGACTGTCCAGGAGTTGGCAGAAGCTTTAGTCCAGGTCTGCGAGGAGATCCCTCAGGAGACCGTCCGCCACCTCATCAGGAGCATGCACAGGTGTTGTAGGGAGGTCATACAGGCATGTGGAGGCCACACACACTACTGAGCCTCATTTTGACTTGTTTTAAGGACATTACATCAAAGTTGGATCAGCCTGTAGTGTGTTTTTCCACTTTCATTTTGAGGGTGACTCCAAATCCAGACCTCCATGGGTTAAAAAATTTGATTTCCATATTTTTTTTTGGTGTGATTTTGTTGTCAGCACATTCAACTATGTAAAGAACAAAGTATTTCAGAAGAATATTTAATTAATTCAGATCTAGGATGTGTTATTTTTGTGTTCCCTTTATTTTTTTGAGCAGTGTATATACACAGTACAGACCAAAAGTTTGGACACACCTTCTCATTCAAAGAGTTTTCTTTATTTTCATGACTATGAAAATTGTAGATTCACACTGAAGGCATCAAAACTATGAATTAACACATGTGGAATTATATACATAACAAACAAGTGTGAAACAACTGAAAATATGTCATATTCTAGGTTCTTCAAAGTAGCCACCTTTTGCTTTGATTACTGCTTTGCACACTCTTGGCATTCTCTTGGTGAGCTTCAAGAGGTAGTCCCCTGAAATGGTTTTCACTTCACAGGTGTACCCTGTCAGGTTTAATAAGTGGGATTTCTTGCCTTATAAATGGGGTTGGAACCATCAGTGGCGTTGAGGAGAAGTCAGGTGGATACACAGCTGATAGTCCTACTGAATAGACAGTTAGAATTTGTATTATGGCAAGAAAAAAGCAGCTAAGTAAAGAAAAACAAGTGGCCATCATTACTTTAACCTCTTAAGGACACATGACGTACCGGTACGTCATGATGTCCTGGTACTTAAGGACACATGACGTACCGGTACATCATGTGTTGTTCCGATCACTGCCGCCCGGCCGGCAGTGATCGGAACAAGGTGCCTGCTCAAATCATTGAGCAGGCACCTAGGCTAAATGCGCGGGGGGGGTCCCGTGACCCCCCCAAGTTGGCGATCGCAACAAACCGCAGGTCAATTCAGACCTGCGGTTTGATGCGCTTTTTGCAGTTTCTGATCCCCGCGGTCCCTGACCGCGAGGATCAGAAACTTTATAATGTCCAAAATATATCTGTATCCCCTGCACCCCTGAGTGATTTTAGCCCTGTGGGAGGTGCAGGGGGAGGGTTGCGGGCGGTGCGGGCGGTGCGGGAGGCGGGCGGTGCGGCAGGCGGGATCGCGATCCCCCGCCGCCTCCCCTTGAATGATCGTTGGTGGTTAGTGGGTATACAAGGGTGCCAGCACATTGCTGGCACCCTGGTATAAACGGCTGACATCTGCGATGCGATGTCAGCCGTTTAACCCTTTCCATACAGCGGTCCGTACGGACCGCTGTATGGAAAAATTTAACAGTAAGAGGGAGCTCCCTCCCTCTCCCATCGGGGGGCTGCAGTGCCTTTGCAGCCCCCCGATGGGAGAGGGAGAGAGCTCCCAGACAGCCCCCCGACAGCCCTGTCCTTACCCTTCCCCGTCTGTGAAGTTCTGAGCAGACGGGGAAGGTTCCCATGGCAACAGGACGCCGTCTCAGGCATCCTGCTGTCCATGGTGCTGAACAGATCTGTGCTAAAGGCAGAGATCTGTTCAGACAAAGTGTAAGTAAAATACAGTACAGTACAATATATATTGTACTGTACTGTATTATACAGACATCAGACCCACTGGATCTTCAAGAACCAAGTGGGTCTGGGTAAAAAAAAAAAGTGAAAAAAAGTGAAAAAAAGTGAAAAAAAAGGTAAAAATCAAAAAACACATTTATCACTAATTAAAAATGAAAAAAATAAAATTCCCTACACATGTTTGGTATCGCCGCGTCCGTAACGACCTGATCTATAAAACGGTCATGTTACTTTACCCGAACGGTGAACGCCATAAAAATAAAAAATAAAAAACTATGATGAAATTGAAATTTTGCCCACCTTACTTCCCAAAAAAAGGTTATAAAAGTGATCATAAAAGTCGCATGTACGCCAAAATTGTAACATTCAAACCGTCATCTCATCCCACAAAAAATGAGAGCCTACTTAAGATAATCGCCCAAAAACTGAAAAAACTATGGCTCTCAGACTATGGAGACACTAAAACATTTTCTTTGTTTTCAAAATGAAATCATTGTGTAAAACTTACATAAATAAAAAAAAAGCATACATATTAGGTATCTCCGCGTCTGTGACAACCTGCTCTATAAAATTACCACATGATCTAACCTGTCAGATGAATGTTGTAAATAACAAAAATAATAAACAGTGCCAAAAAAGCTATTTTTTGTTACCTTGCCTCACAAAAAGTGTAATATAGAGCAACCAAAAATCATATGTACCCTAAACTAGTACCAACAATACTGCCACCCTATCCCGTAGTTTCTAAAATGGGGTCACTTTTTTGGAGTTTCTACTCTAGGGGTGCTTCAAATGGGACATTGTGTCAAAAAAAAACAGTCCAGCAAAATCTGCCTTCCAAAAACCGTATGGCATTCCTTTCCTTCTGCGGTGGCTGGTATGGCCAGTTTTGTTTGGCTGTTAACCCTTGCTTTGTAACTGGAAAAAAAATATTAAAATGGAAAATCTGCCAAAAAAGTGAAATTTTGAAATTGTATCTCTATTTTCCATTAAATCTTGTGCAACACCTAAAGGGTTAACAACGTTTGTAAAATCAGTTTTGAATACCTTGAGGGGTGTAGTTTCTTAGATGGGGTCACTTTTATGGAGTTTCTACTCTAGGGGTGCATCAGGGGGGCTTCAAATGGGACATGGTGTCAAAAAAAACAGTCCAGCAAAATCTGCCTTCCAAAAACCGTATGGCATACCTTTCCTTCTGCGCCCTGCCGTGTGCCCGTACAGTAGTTTACGGCCACATATGGGGTGTTTCTGTAAACTACAGAATCAGGGCCATAAATAATGAGTTTTGTTTGGCTGTTAACCCTTGCTTTGTAACTGGAAAAAAAATATTAAAATGGAAAATCTGCCAAAAATGTGAAATTTTGAAATTGTATCTCTATTTTCCATTAAATCTTGTGCAACACCTAAAGGGTTAACAAAGTTTGTAAAATCAGTTTTGAATACCTTGAGGGGTGTAGTTTCTTAGATAGGGTCACTTTTATGGAGTTTCTACTCTAGGGGTGCATCAGGGGGGCTTCAAATGGGACATGGTGTAAATAAACCAGTCCAGCAAAATCTGTCTTCCAAAAACCAAACAGCGCACCTTTAACTCTACGCCCCGCTGTGTGGCAGTACAGTAGTTTACGGCCACATATTGGGTGTTTATGTAAACGGCAGAGTCAGGGCAATAAAGATACAGTCTTGTTTGGCTGTTAACCCTTGCTTTGTTAGTGGAAAAAATGGGTTAAAATGGAAAATTAGGCAAAAAAATGAAATTCTCAAATTTCATCCCCATTTGCCAATAACTCTTGTGCAACACCTAAAGGGTTAACGAAGTTTGTAAAATCAGTTTTGAATACCTTGAGGGGTGTAGTTTCTTAGATGTGGTCATTTTTGGGTGGTTTCTATTATGTAATCCTCGCAAAGTGACTTCAGACCTGAACTGGTCCCTAAAAATTGAATTTTTGTAAATTTCTGAAAAATTTCAAGATTTGCTTCCAAACTTCTAAGCCTTATAACATCCCCAAAAAATAAAATATCATTCCCAAAACAATTCAAACATGAAGTAGACATATGGGGAATGTAAAGTCATCACAATTTTTGGAGGTATTACTATGTATTACAGAAGTAGAGAAACTGAAACTTTGAAATTTGCTAATTTTTCAAATTTTTTGGTAAATTAGGTATTATTTTGTGCAAAAAAAAATATTTTTTTGACTTCATTTTACCAGTGTCATGAAATACAATATGTGACGAAAAAACAATCTCAGAACGGCCTGGATAAGTCAAAACGTTTTAAAGTTATCAGCACTTAAAGTGACAGTGGTCAGATTTTAAAAAAATGGCCTGGTCCTTAAGGTGAAATAAGGCTGTGTCCCTATGGGGTTAAGAAATGAAGGTCAGTCAGTCAGCCGAAAAATTGGGAAAAATTTGAAAGTACGGGCTATTTGACCATGAACACTAACCAAAATAAATACCTCGACCGTTAATTGAATCAACATTCAAGTAATGCCCAAGCCTGTGGCAATAAATATATATAAATAACCTACATAGAAAATGCCAGACCGCTGGTACTAAATTAATCTTTATTACAAAATCACATTAGACAACATAGATGATTAAAAGAATCAGTGCAGGAGATAAAAAGCACCATCACTGGAGGAGACATACAATGAACGGAGTCCCTATCCTTAAACATGATTGTTCAGAAGAGATGGTTATGCATACATGAAATCATACATAGTGGGGAAAAGGGATATTTACCCATACAAAGTCTCCTCCAGGATGGCACCAACCCCAACGCGCGTTTCGGCGTACCTTCGTCTGGTGGTAGCGTCATCACTGGAGGACATGGTTTAAATACAAATATCAGCCAATCAACATACCGGTAATCATCAGTTCATGCATCACCGGACTGCGCCGGATTTTTTATCAGATGGACTTCCTGGATGCCGGCATCTAAAGGAACACGTGACCACCCGGAAACATGTGATCCGCTTCTGGTCACGTGATCCGAATGATGTCACTTGAGCGCGCACAAGCTAGTCGCAGCTCAGTAACGCCATCCAACCTTACTATATGATTCGGATCCATCATATTGGTATATCCCTGTATTTGACAGGCCGAACGGACGTACATACGCAATCAAAATATATCGGACAAAACATACATTAATCATTTGATATGGACATACAAATTGATGTAGGAAAGTTAATACACGAAATTCCTCACACATACATATGTCATATGCCAGATTGTTCCACAACAGTATCAATAGACCAATGGATAAAAACACCCTATCTCTCATTATTATAGTAACAGATGTTACATCTATCATATAAGGCTCATACCTATCCATTACATCTGTAGAAAATATATACAAAGTGCTAATAAGAAAGTGCAAAGTGCATGGACAGTTTAAAAATATATATATATATATACTAATCCAAAAACATCTATATATATATATATTATATGTGTGACCCACAGTATGAATACCACTGATGGGTAATATATCAGGTGAAAAAATATATATATATATAAGGAAAGCATAAACCAGGTTATGTGAAATAGATCAACACTTATATATACGTGTGCCTTCACTGTTTGACCAGTGATTGTGAAGAAAGTGCAAAGTGCCTAATAGTAAATATATCTGCTCAGATACGTGTACAAATTCATATAGTGTCCTATGGACCACTGATACCTTAGGAAAAGGGAAGGGACAAAACGAAGGGGAAGAGGGAAAAGGGGGAGAGGGGGGGGGAAGGGGGGAGGGAAGGGGGAAAGGGGGGGGGGAGAAAGGGGGGGGGGGAAAGGGGGGGGGAGAAAGGGGGGGGGGAGAAAGGGGGGAGGGGAAAGGGAACGGGGAGGGGGGGAGAAGGAGGGGAGGAGGGAAAGGAAATTGTGTGAAACAGAAAATTATCAATGAAATAAAAAGCTGAAGCAAAATCCTTCAGCCATATAAATGTTGGTTGTACCCTACCAACTCACTGTGCTATATGTAATACAATAAATATATCCAATATATCAATTATAGTATTCCATCATTCGCTTCGATATCGGTCACCACATCACATTCCCCGAAGTGTCTAAAAGGAGACAGAACGGGAGATGCAAGGTGGGGGCACGACTCCAAGCCAATGCTGTACTACATCAATCCGCTAGATGATTGCATAGTCCGTCCATATATTGGTCACCGCATCACACTCCCCAGCACACACAGGCACATGTGAACTGGGGAATGCAAGGCGGGGACACTGAGTCCACTCAGCGATGACCCTAGAAGATCAGGGGCAACAAAGTGATTAAAACAAAATTAAAATCCATAACTAAACCCCTTTTGGGTGTGGAGACCCATGTGAACCATAATGCCTATAGAAAAGTGGAGAAGCCAGTGGATTCATTCAAACCGCCCGGGTACAGTGTATTCAATTTCCAAATCCACTTGCACTCGAGCTGTCCCAATCTTTTAGTGATATTACCTCCTCTGATATTTTTCATGACACAGTCAATTGCCCGTACCTTCAAATGCACGGGATTACAGTCGTGATATGTCTTAAAATGTCTTGCAACTGGTTTTAGATTACACAAATCTTCTTCCTCTTTTGCTGCCATTATATCTCTGACATGTTCTCGTACTCTCACCTTCAATTCTCTCGTGGTTAAACCCACATAAATTTTTGGGCAAGAACATTTAGCATAATACACGACTGCCGTGCTCGTGCATGTGAGGCATTGTGTGATTTTAAAGGTTTTTGTATTGGCCGTGTCATTGAAGGAGGTAGCCCTCTCCATATTTGGGCATGCTATACATTTCCCACATGGGACAAAACCCCACTTCGGCTTTCCCAGTCCTGGGAACAAAGGTTGTTTTTGTTTTACATACAGGCTACGTACGAGATGGTCTCTCAAATTCTTTGATCGTCTAGCCGTTATCATAGGATATGGTGCTATAAATTTTGTCAATATGGGATCGGTTAGTAGGATCGGCCATGATTTTTTCAAAATGTCCTTCATCTCTATCCACATTCTATGATATCCTGTGATGTATCGTGTCTTGTTATCCTTGCTCTTTCGGACTTCAGAAAAGAGTAAGTCCTGCCTGGAGCATAGTTTTGCTCTCCTATAGGCCTTCTTGATTGCACGTTGGCTGTATCCACGACTTGAGAATCTTTCCTTTAATATTTTGGCCTGTTGCTCGAAAATTTCTTCCGTCGAGCAGATTCTCCGAGCCCGTAGGTATTGTCCAATTGGAATTGAATTGATCATCTGTGGAGGATGTGATGAGGAAGCATGTAAGTATGAGTTTACTGCTGTAGGTTTTCTAAAAACATTCGTCACTATGCCTCCATCTGTACCTCTCTCTAGATGCACATCCAGGAACTCAATATGTTCCTTACTGTACTTATACGTTAGTTTGATGTTCTTGGCGTTCTTATTTAATGCTATAAAGAATTCCTCCAACTCCTTGGTACTTCCCTGCCAGATCATGAATACATCGTCGATGTACCGCGCCCAAAAAATGGCACGGTCCATCGACATGTATCGATCTGACAGGAAAAGGTCCCTCTCCCACAGCCCCAGGAACAAATTTGCGTAAGAGGGCGCACAAGGCGCCCCCATCGCAGTTCCCTAGAGCTGCAGGTAGAAGGACCCTCCAAAGGAGAAGAAGTTGTGCGTCAGAACAAAAGAGAGGAGCTCCAGAAGAAACACTCTACGGTTGGCCTCCAAATTTTCTTGTAAAAGGAAAAAATCCACTGCTTGTATACCATCCGTGTGTCTTATGCTCGTATACAGCGATTCAACATCGCACGTCACCATGAGTGTATCATCCCCTAAGTAGATGCCATCGACTTTCCGTAGGAAGTCGGTCGTATCTTTAATATGGGATGGCAGACTAGCCACTATATCTTTCAATTGAGAATCTAGGTATCGTCCTATTTTCTCTGTAAAACTGCCCCGGCCTGAAATAATTGGCCTCCCAGATGGAACTTTCGGATTCTTATGAATTTTGGGCAGTAGATATAGGGTGGGGACCACCGGTTCTTTTACAACCAGGGCATCATGTAATGCCTTAGATATTATATAGTTATCTACTGCCTTCCCTAAAATTTCACTCAGGTTTTTTTCAAATGCCTGTAGGGGATTGAACGTGAGCTTCTTATAACTTGCTTCCTCTCTCAATTGTCTATAGGCCTCCTGTTCATACAGATCATGAGGCCATACCACAATGTTACCACCTTTGTCGGATGGTTTAAACACGACATCTTGTAATCTGCCAAGGTTCTTCAGACTGAGCCGTTGAGCCCTTGACAGATTATCCTTTGGGGCAAACATTGACATGTTCTCAAATTGTCGAGAGACAAGCTTAACAAACAATTCTACTGCTGGACATAGTGATAGAGGGGGGAATTTTTTGGACTTACATTTAATGGAAGACGGAATCTCCTCAATTTTCCGTGATTCTATTTCTCCTGATTCATTTTCTCCTGCCAGTTCCTCCAAAATTTTGACTGCCTGCATCTCTTCAGTAGTAAATAAAGCCCCACTCACATCCTCTTTATGATGCCATCTTCTTAGCAACAGTGAGCGGGCGAAGATATGCAGATCTTTCACCGCTGTAAAGGAATCAAAATTTGCACAAGGAGAAAAGGTTAGACCCTTTTCCAGCAGTGAATTATCTGCTGGTGACAGAATGTGATTGGATAGATTTATTACCTTCAGCCCATCATGGCCGCTGTTATCCCTTCTGTCTCCAAAGGGTCTCCTTTTCCCATTTGAGGTCACTCCTGGTGGTCCCTTTCTTTTCTGGATCCCCGATCTCGTCAGTCTCCCATCCGGTTCTTGACTATCAGAGATTGATGACAGGGACAAAGTTGAAGATGTTCGATTCCAGGGGGTGAAATTACCTCTTCTCTGATGGTACGTGTTTTTCCGTCTCCATTTATACACGTTTTTCTGTTGAAAGTCTTCACAATCTCTAGAGAATTTTCTCGATTTTATCTCTTGGATTTCTTTCTCCCACTTCTCAAAGTTTTTATTAAGTGCCCCCTCAAAGGCAGCCAAAGATTCCCTATTACAGTCCTGTTTAAGGGTTGACTGTAAGCTCTCAATTTCTGCATCCAATGTAAGCAGGGTCTGACTATTGTGTTTGACCACCAGATTCATTAATTTCTTCGCTGACTCTGTACAGATTTCCTCCCTTTTCCTGTCAGATCGATACATGTCGATGGACCGCGCCATTTTTTTGGCGCGGTACATCGACGATGTATTCATGATCTGGCAGGGAAGTACCAAGGAGTTGGAGGAATTCTTTATAGCATTAAATAAGAACGCCAAGAACATCAAACTAACGTATAAGTACAGTAAGGAACATATTGAGTTCCTGGATGTGCATCTAGAGAGAGGTACAGATGGAGGCATAGTGACGAATGTTTTTAGAAAACCTACAGCAGTAAACTCATACTTACATGCTTCCTCATCACATCCTCCACAGATGATCAATTCAATTCCAATTGGACAATACCTACGGGCTCGGAGAATCTGCTCGACGGAAGAAATTTTCGAGCAACAGGCCAAAATATTAAAGGAAAGATTCTCAAGTCGTGGATACAGCCAACGTGCAATCAAGAAGGCCTATAGGAGAGCAAAACTATGCTCCAGGCAGGACTTACTCTTTTCTGAAGTCCGAAAGAGCAAGGATAACAAGACACGATACATCACAGGATATCATGGAAGGTGGATAGAGATGAAGGACATTTTGGAAAAATCATGGCCGATCCTACTAACCGATCCCATATTGACAAAATTTATAGCACCATATCCTATGATAACGGCTAGACGATCAAAGAATTTGAGAGACCATCTCGTACGTAGCCTGTATGTAAAACAAAAACAACCTTTGTTCCCAGGACTGGGAAAGCCGAAGTGGGGTTTTGTCCCATGTGGGAAATGTATAGCATGCCCAAATATGGAGAGGGCTACCTCCTTCAATGACACGGCCAATACAAAAACCTTTAAAATCACACAATGCCTCACATGCACGAGCACGGCAGTCGTGTATTATGCTAAATGTTCTTGCCCAAAAATTTATGTGGGTTTAACCACGAGAGAATTGAAGGTGAGAGTACGAGAACATGTCAGAGATATAATGGCAGCAAAAGAGGAAGAAGATTTGTGTAATCTAAAACCAGTTGCAAGACATTTTAAGACATATCACGACTGTAATCCCGTGCATTTGAAGGTACGGGCAATTGACTGTGTCATGAAAAATATCAGAGGAGGTAATATCACTAAAAGATTGGGACAGCTCGAGTGCAAGTGGATTTGGAAATTGAATACACTGTACCCGGGCGGTTTGAATGAATCCACTGGCTTCTCCACTTTTCTATAGGCATTATGGTTCACATGGGTCTCCACACCCAAAAGGGGTTTAGTTATGGATTTTAATTTTGTTTTAATCACTTTGTTGCCCCTGATCTTCTAGGGTCATCGCTGAGTGGACTCAGTGTCCCCGCCTTGCATTCCCCAGTTCACATGTGCCTGTGTGTGCTGGGGAGTGTGATGCGGTGACCAATATATGGACGGACTATGCAATCATCTAGCGGATTGATGTAGTACAGCATTGGCTTGGAGTCGTGCCCCCACCTTGCATCTCCCGTTCTGTCTCCTTTTAGACACTTCGGGGAATGTGATGTGGTGACCGATATCGAAGCGAATGATGGAATACTATAATTGATATATTGGATATATTTATTGTATTACATATAGCACAGTGAGTTGGTAGGGTACAACCAACATTTATATGGCTGAAGGATTTTGCTTCAGCTTTTTATTTCATTGATAATTTTCTGTTTCACACAATTTCCTTTCCCTCCTCCCCTCCTTCTCCCCCCCCTCCCCCTTCCCTTTCCCCTCCCCCCTTTCTCCCCCCCCTTTCCCCCTTCCCTCCCCCCCTTCCCCCCCTCTCCCCCTTTTCCCTCTTCCCCTTCGTTTTGTCCCTTCCCTTCCCTTTTCCTAAGGTATCAGTGGTCCATAGGACACTATATGAATTTGTACACGTATCTGAGCTGATATATTTACAGTGAAGGCACACGTATATATAAGTGTTGATCTATTTCACATAACCTGGTTTATGCTTTCCTTATATATATATATTTTTTCACCTGATATATTACCCATCAGTGGTATTCATACTGTGGGTCACACATATAATATATATATATATATAGATGTTTTTGGATTAGTATATATATATATTTTTAAACTGTCCATGCACTTTGCACTTTCTTATTAGCACTTTGTATATATTTTCTACAGATGTAATGGATAGGTATGAGCCTTATATGATAGATGTAACATCTGTTACTATAATAATGAGAGATAGGGTGTTTTTATCCATTGGTCTATTGATACTGTTGTGGAACAATCTGGCATATGACATATGTATGTGTGAGGAATTTCGTGTATTAACTTTCCTACATCAATTTGTATGTCCGTTCGGCCTGTCAAATACAGGGATATACCAATATGATGGATCCGAATCATATAGTAAGGTTGGATGACGTTACTGAGCTGCGACTAGCTTGTGCGCGCTCAAGTGACGTCATTCGGATCACGTGACCAGAAGCGGATCACATGTTTCCGGGTGGTCATGTGTTCCTTTAGATGCCGGCATCCAGGAAGTCCATCTGATAAAAAATCCGGCGCAGTCCGGTGATGCATGAACTGATGATTACCGGTATGTTGATTGGCTGATATTTGTATTTAAACCATGTCCTCCAGTGATGACGCTACCCCCAGACGAAGGTACGCCGAAACGCGCGTTGGGGTTGGCGCCATCCTGGAGGAGACTTTGTATGGGTAAATGTCCCTTTTCCCCACTATGTATGATTTCATGTATGCATAACCATCTCTTCTGAACAATCATGTTTAAGGATAGGGACTCCGTTCATTGTATGTCTCCTCCAGTGATGGTGCTTTTTATCTCCTGCACTGATTCTTTTAATCATGTATGTTGTCTAATGTGATTTTGTAATAAAGATTAATTTAGTACCAGCGGTCTGGCATTTTCTATGTAGGTTATTTATTTGACCATGAAGGACAGTGATGGGGTGCTGCGCCAGATGACCTAGCCTCCACAGTCACTGGACCTGAACCCAATCGAGATGGTTTGGGGTGAGCTGGACCGCAGAGTGAAGGCAAAAGGGCCAACAAGTGCTAAGCATATCTGGGAACTCCTTCAAGACTGTTGGAAGACCATTTCAGGGGACTACCTCTTGAAGCTCATCAAGAGAATGCCAAGAGTGTGCAAAGCAGTAACCAAAGCAAAAGGTGGCTACTTTGAAGAACCTAGAATATGACATATTTTCAGTTGTTTCACACTTGTTTGTTATGTATATAATTCCACATGTGTTAATTCATAGTTTTTATGCCTTCATAGTCATGAAAATAAAGAAAACTCTGATTCTGTTTTTAGCAGAATATCCATCTTTCTTGACAGGATTCTCAGAGAATTTTCAATGGCTGGAAAGTCCTATATAAAAGATACAGGCGATTTTTTACAACAACTGAGGGCAGTGGATGTCAGCGATATGCAGACTGTGACTCTCGTGTCCTTTGACGTTGTGTCCTTATACACGTCAATAGGGCATGAGAAGGGCATTGGTGCAGTCAACAAATATCTGGATGACTCGCCCGTAACACAGAATGCAAAGTGTTTTATAAACATTTTGCTGAGACTGATTCTTGAAAACAACTATTTCTTGTTTCAAGATACCTTTTATAATCAGAAACGTGGCGTGGCGATGGGGTCCAATGTGGCCCCAACCTACGCAAATATCTACATGCGACACATGGAGGAGGACTTTATCTATGTATCCCACCACTTTCAACATGTGATCAGGTGGTGGCGATACATAGATGACGTCTTCCTCCTGTGGTCTGGTACGGAATCACAATTAAGGGAGTTCCATACATACCTTAATAACATAGATCCTGATCTTCAATATACCATATCATACTCCAATACACAATTGTCATTCTTGGATACTAATGTGAAATTGGTTGATGGTACAATTGGTACAGGATTGTATGTGAAGTCGACCGATAGGAACACTATCTTGCGGTATGAAAGCAATCACCCGCGCAGCCTAGTGAAACACCTTCAT
The DNA here is from genome assembly GCF_905171765.1 of Bufo bufo. NCBI lineage: Eukaryota > Metazoa > Chordata > Amphibia > Anura > Bufonidae > Bufo > Bufo bufo. The sequence goes on along the minus strand of NC_053393.1, from coordinate 391,995,879 downwards.
CATTCACAATTTCTACGTACGAAACGCATTGTCTCTGACCACACCGAATTGTTAAATACATTGGAAACGATGGCAGGCAAATTTAGGGACCGGGGTTATCCCCGTAGACTGCTAGATGCACATAAAAATAAAATTTTAGATATGAACACCGAAATAACATCAATTATTCCCAAAAAAAAACAGAGGATATCATTTATGTCCACCTACTCTGAATGTAGTTTGGAGATAGGTCGTATCCTTAGGTATAATTGGAGTATCTTAAGCAGGTCTATCATAGATGTACCAGAATTTAAACTCCCTCCCCTTCTATCATACCGTAAAAACAAAAATCTCAAAGATCATTTGGTCAGGGCAGATACAGGTCCGAAGAAAATCAGTGTGCAGCGGACATTGACGCAGCCGGGCCTCGGGTGTTACCCGTGTCTCGGCTGCGTTAATTGTCGGCATATCTGTAAAGCCAGATCTTTTGTACATCCGTTGACAAATAAAGAGTATCCCATAAAATTCCATCTGAACTGTTCCTCGTCATATGTGATTTATGTGTTGGCCTGCCCCTGTAATCTATTATATGTTGGGGAAACTTCCACAGAACTAAAAGTTTGGTTGAATAACCACAGGAATTCAATAAGGAAGAAACGTACTGATCTACCAGTATCCAGACATTTTGGATCCCTAGGACATTCCGAGCGGGATTTAAGATGCTGGATCATAGATCAGGTCAGGCTCCCCAGAAGAGGCGGTGACCGCCTAACTCTCTTGAAAAAAAGAGAGTTACGCTAGATTTATGATCTGGACAGTTTGCACCCTAAGGGTCTCAATATCGAGTTCAGGTGAGAGTTTTTGTGGATCTGCGGGTCATTTTTAGTCCAGTTGCATATATGCGTTTGTGTCCTTTTTATATCAGTATATTGGTGCAAGATAACTGTGAAAGACCAATATATAATTGTAACAATTTACTTGGAAACTAAAATATTTTTTCTTTTTGCCTTTAGGTTTTGTACATTTTCACTATATTGGATGTGGATCCTTGAATCTTGACCTTTTGGAGACTATGCGGCCCAATGTGGATATCAGCGTGTTTATGCCTATGCGTTACTCTAGATATACGCTTGCACTTTTATATCTACATGATATGTCTGTTGACATGATAGAGTGATCATCCCTTCATGACTGCTAAATTACCAGCATTTGGGCTTTGACTGTCGGCGGAGATCATGGAAATGTTCTCCTATGACACTCGCGGCTTTCTGGTCTGGTGTCTTGCCCGCAAGGTCGGGATCCCGGTCCAGATGCTGGTGTATGTAGGAGATCCCTACAGCGGTCGCGTGTATATAAAATTATCTTATTTATACAACAGGCATATATATTATATGAATGGAATTATAGGGTTGGTTTCCCTTAAGTAAAATGGTGCTTTTACGCCGATCGCATAGAACGCATGCGCGTGATCTTTACACTATGACTCACATGATGAGGTCAGTGTGAACATGCGCAATGAAGAGCTGGAGACGCGCAACGAACGCGATGGTATATGTGGGCCCCATCGCCACCGAAGGTCGTATTTCTGTGATCCACATTCAGTATGTCACTTATATAATTGTGAATTTAACTTAAACAAAGTACTGTACACATTTTAATTCCCACTGAAGGGAAGGCATCCCTTAAGTTATACATTGTGTAGCACTTGTCACTTTATGCACATGCACTTTATTGATTCGTATCAGATGTATGCAATTGCAATTGATTGTAACCACACCTTTATGGGTTGGACACTCTGTAAATGCCTTTATATTGTCTCACTTTCACTGTTACTATGCTTGAGGAAGGCTCTTGTGAGCCGAAACGTCGCAAGACTTGCCATATTATGGGTGAATAAATCACTGCTGTTTTTACCACATATTTGGAGTGCAGTCCTACTTCTTCGTTTTTTATACTATTGGGGTTTGCCGCTGCCCTGTATTGGACCGTGCACCCGCACTCTGGTTGGTGCTCCCACTGGACTTTTCCCTTCTATATATATATATATATATACAGTGGGGGAAAAAAGTATTTAGTCAGCCACCAATTGTGCAAGTTCTCCCACTTAAAAAGATCAGAGAGGCCTGTAATTTTCATCGTAGGTACACTTCAATAATGAATTAATTGGTAAATTCCTCGGTAAAATAAGAACTTGAATATTGAACTTGTTATCAGTATAATTGACACCTGTCCACAACCTCAAGCAGTCACACTCCAAACTCCACTATGGCCAAGACCAAGGAGCTGTCGAAGGACACCAGAAACAAAATTGCAGACCTGCACCAGGCTGGGAAGACTGAATCTGCAATAGGCAAGCAGCTTGGTGAGAAGAAATTAACTGTGGGAGCAAATATTAGAAAATGGAAGACATACAAGACCACTGATAATCTGCCTCGACCTGGGGCTCCACGCAAGATCTCACCTCCTGGGGTAAAAATGATCACAAGAACAATGAGCCAGAACCACACGGGGGGACCTAGTGAATGACCTGCAGAGAGCTGGGACCAAAGTAACAAAGGCTACCATCAGTAACACACTACACCGCCAGGGACTCAAAGCCTGCAGTGCCAGATGTGTCCCCCTTCTTAAGCCAGTACATGTCCAGGCCCGTCTGAAGCTTGCTAGAAAGCATTTGAATGATCCGGAAGAGGATTGGGAGAATGTCATATGGTCAGATGAAGCCAAAGTAGAACTTTTTGGTAAAAACTCAACTCGTCGTGTTTGGAGGTGAAAGAATGCTGAGTTGCATCCAAAGAACACCATACCTTCTGTGAAGCATGGGGGTGGAAACATCATGCTTTGGGGCTGTTTTTCTGCAAAGGGACTAGGACAACTGATCCATGTAAAGGAAAGAATGAATGGGGCCATGTATGTGAGATTTTGAGTGAAAGCCTCCTTCCATCAGCAAGGGCATTGAAGATGAAACGTGGATGGGTCTTTCAACATGACAATGATCCCAAACACACCGCCCAAGCAACAAAGGAGTGGCTTCGTAAGAAGCATTTTAAGGTCCTGGAGTGGCCTAGCCAGTCTCCAGATCTCGACCCCATAGAAAACCTTTGGAGGGAGTTGAAAGTCTGTGTTGCCTAGCGACAGCCCCAAAACATCACTGCTCTAGAGGAGATCTCCATGGAGGGATGGGCCAAAATACCAGCAACAGTGTGTGAAAACCTTGTGAAGACTTACAGAAAACGTTTGACCTCTGTCATTGCCAACAAATGGTATATAACAAAGTATTGAGATGAACTTTTGTTATTGACCAAATATTGTACTTATTTTCCACCATAATTTAGCAATAAAATTCTAAAAAAAATCAGACAATGTGATTTTCTGGATTTTTTTTCTCATTATGTCTCTCATAGTTGAGGTATACCTATGATGAGAGTTACAGGCCTCTCTCGTATTTTTTAGTAGGAGAACTTGCACATTGGTATATATATATACACATGCCAAGGCACATCCTCCAGAAAATATGCGTTTATTCAATCCAACACAATGTTTTTTACATAATATACAAGTATACATACTCTGAAGAGAATAATAACTTCATCTGAATTCATAATATGTGCTTAATTCATCAAAATTACATTTAAAAAAATTATGTCCAAAACCAATTGTGTCATTACAATATCAGGTATACCGATTAAAAACATAATGGCGGGGGGCAAGAACTAACCAGCATGGATCCAATATAGTGTCCCGTTTCTTTAACAGCGCATGTCGGCGCATTGCTTCCACATTACATAAAGAAACATGTGATCGCATAGAAGAAGGAACACACATAGGCCGCGAGTGTCCATAGATAGGGCGTTCACATAATAACAAATCACGTGTTCGCACCTGAAATTGAACGCAAGCTGAGCCACAAACGCATCCTGTCTGTGCTGTCACACGATAGCAACCATGGAAATGAGAAGAATAACTCCCAAAATGGTGACATGGCTTCAAGAATATTATAAATACCATAGTTTATATTGCAAAGTGAAAAGCTGTAATTATATAAATATCGCATGTGCAAATTATCATTAAATAGTCAAGAAGTCATATAAAATGTAAATGTATATATAGATATATACATGTGGCAATAACGCTCCATTCCCAAAACCAGATTACCACACGGAAGAGTATAACGCCAGTCACACCCAACTATGTGGAGAGGTCAACATGGAAGTCAAGCATCCTGTTCAGGACGACAGACAACACCACGTTCGAACATAAATTCTGATTAAAACAAACAAGAAAATAATAAAATAATACAATTTAATTAGGTTCCTCAATCAGTTCTGTACAATGTTAACTGCACAAGACCTTTTGACAAGGGAACCCCACAAGCGGTCCCCACCAAGTTTTAGTAAGAACCACACCAGGGCCGCCCAAATCCCAAGTAAAGCAAAATTTTAACATATAAAATGAAATAAATTAAAAAATTTGTGATGATTGTATTTTATTCAAACTAATCTTTATAAATATATATATATATATATATATATATATATATATATACAGTACAGATCAAATGTTTGGACACACCTTCCTTCTCATTCAAAGAGTTTTCTTTATTTTCATGACTATGAAAATTGTAGATTCACACTGAAGGCATCAAAACTTTGAATTAACACATGTGGAATTCTATACATAACAAACAAGTGTGAAACAACTGAAAATATGTCATATTCTAGGTTCTTCAAAGTAGCCACCTTTTGCTTTGATTACTGCTTTGCACACTCTTGGCATTCTCTTGATGAGCTTCAAGAGGTAGTCCCCTGAAATGGTTTTCACTTCACAGGTGTGCCCTGTTAGGTTTAATAAGTGGGACTTCTTGCCTTATAAATGGGGTTGGGACCATCAGTTGCGTTGAGGAGAAGTCAGGTGGATACACAGCTGATAGTCCTACTGAATAGACTGTTAGAATTCGTATTATGGCAAGAAAAAAGCAGCTAAGTAAAGAAAAACGAGTGGCCATCATTACTTTAAGAAATGAAGGTCAGTCAGTCAGCCGAAAAATTGGAAAAAATTTGAAAGTAAGGGCTATTTGACCATGAAGGAGAGTGATGGGGTGCTGCGCCAGATGACCTGGCCTCCACAGTCACCGGACCTGAACCCAATCGAGATGGTTTGGGGTGAGCTGGAACGCAGAGTGAAGTCAAAAGGGCCAACAAGTGCTAAGCATCTCTGGGAACTCCTTCAAGATTGTTGGAAGACCATTTCAGGGGACTACCTCTTGAAGCTCATCAAGAGAATGCCAAGAGTGTGCAAAGCAGTAATCAAAGCAAAAGGTGGCTACTTTGAAGAACCTAGAATATGACATATTTTCAGTTATTTCACACTTGTTTGTTATGTATATAATTCCACATGTGTCAATTCATAGTTTTTATGCCTTCATAGTCATGAAAATAAAGAAAACTCTTTGAATGAGGTGTGTCCAAACTTTTGGTCTGTACTGTATATATATATATATATATATATATATATATATATATATATATATATAGACAATATATGATGAACAGAGCACATGGGCAAAAATGAAGCATGCACACCAGTTTAGGAGAATTCTAATACTCGATAGTTGATAAAGTCCAAGGGCAAATAATTGGTCCATGCTAGTTGTCCTCAGCAGGATCAAGACAGGCAGCAGCAGGTAATTGTTAAGGGTATAGTATAAGGCCTACACCTAGCTCGACCAAACTCAGCTGGAGCAGGACAGATTGCAGCAGGTAAATGGTAACGCTGTAGTGTAAGGCATACACATTTGGGCCTAACTCAGTACTATCAGGAGAGACAGCAGCAGCTGGAAAATAGTAATGCTGTAGTGTAAGGCATACACATAGCTGCACCTAACTCAGCAGGAACAGAACAGACAGCAGCAGGGAAATTGTAACGCTGTAATATAAGGCATACACATAGCTGGGACTAACTCAGTAATATCCGAACAGACAGCAGCAGCTGGAAAATGGTAACGCTATAGTGTAAGGCATACACATAGCTGGGCCTAACTCAGAAAGAACAGAACAGACAGCACCAGGGAAATGGTAACGCTGTAGTATAAGGCCTACACATAACTTCTCAAGATCAGGACAGACAGCAGCAGCAGGTAAAGGTAACGGTGGGTGGAGTATAAGGCCTACACATAACTCAGCATGATCAGGACAGACAGCAGCAGGTAAATGGTAATGGTCAAGTCTACGGCCTACACATAGCTCGGCCTAACTCAGCAGGAACAGACAGCAGCAGGTTCTTTGTTTGCAGCAGGAATGTGTTCCCAGGAATCGCCCCACACCAGACCGGGGCAACACCAAAAATAAACTTAGACACCTCTGACGGCAGCAGGTTCTTCGTCTAGAGCAGGAATGTGCTCCCATGCATACAAAATGCAATATTTTCCTTTGACAAAATTGTTTTTCGAATGTATTTTAAGTTTGTACAGCCCACAATAAATTAGTACAACATTAGCTCCGCATGCTGCCTGCATCAGTCTGCTCTCAGTTTTCACATCGGGCACATTGAGTCTGGAGAATAACACTGTGGTAACGCAGCCTGCCACGCCGCGTGCTGATTCCTCCAAGCCAGAGGACAGCAGGACTGTCAGAGTTTAGCAGCGTCTCTCTAATCCTCCTTTTGTCTGTGAAGAGGCATGGTTACCGCCGATTGCACAACCCATACATGATCAGCGCCGCACACACACTGGGCTCCAGCCATCGGCAGCACCCAGCCGTCCTCTGCCCATCTGAGCACAGAAGCCAGTGAGGAGCCAGCTTGCCTTGGCCCGTGTCCGGAATTGTCCCCGACTCTGCCGCCGGGGTCAATTCCCCTCCCCTCGGTGATGACTCAGTCACGGTCCCCGGCTGCTGGCAGGGTCCTTGGCGGCTGCCTCCAGTACCTAGCATGGATCATTGATCACAGGTAAGGCTGCTGCATATGCCTTTAACTGCGAGGCTTGGCTACGCACAGGGGGAAGTGTCACACAGCCCGGCGCAGACTTCACCAGGAAGGGGCTGACAGGCACCTGTCATGGTCTTACCTGCTTGCTGCTCTCCTTCGTTTGACATGTGCTGGCGGCCATCTTGGGTCCTGGGTTTCTTGTAGCCTTCCACCCTGCGGCTCCTCCTTCCCCTGGGAGGAGCTGGATGCCTAGCTCATATATATAGGAGGTCTGTGGCTTCAGTTCCTTGCTTGGTCCTCTTGTGTTCACATGCTTCTAAGACTGCTGCTGCTTCTGGTTCCTGATCCTGGCTTCGTCTGACTACCCTGCTGGTTCCTGATCCTGGCTTCGTCTGACTACCCTGCTGGTTCCTGATCCTGGCTTCGTCTGACTACCCTGCTGGTTCCTGATCCTGGCTTCGTCTGACTACCCTTCTGGTTCCTGACCTCTGGCTTCGCAAAGACTCTGCTCGGTTTCACCATCCGTTTGGACTTTTGCTTTACAGCTTTATTTTCAATAAAGCCTTCTATTTTCACTTATCTCTTGTTGTACGTCTGGTTCATGGTTCCGTGACATTAGGACCAAGCCATGAATTCTGACGGTACAGGGCCATCCTCGCTACCCACGCTGGTTGCCAGACTTGATCAGCAGGATCACCTGTTGGGTCGGTTCGCTGTGGCGTTGCAAACCCTGCTTGAACGCACGGCTCATTTCGCTCCCGTTGCCGATGGGTCGGTTGTCGCTCCTGGGCTCGCTCCTACTGCCGCTCCGGTTGTTGCGCCAGAGTCTACCCCGACACCTGTTGTTGCGCCTGCGGTGTTTCGGGGTATGACCGGTTCTGCCCCTCTTCCACGGCGCTTTGGGGGAGAGCCAACTCAGTGCCGAGGTTTCCTTAACCAGGTGGGCATTTATTTCGAGTTGCTGCCACATGCCTTTCCTACTGAGAGATCAAAGGTGGGCTTCTTGATCTCGCTGCTCTCGGACAAGGCCTTGGCCTGGGCCAGCCCTTTATGGGAGAACAACAATCCGGTGGTTGCCGAGTTTTCCGGTTTTGTTGCTTCTCTTCGGAAGGTATTCGATGTGCCGGCTCGTGCTGCCTCTGCTGCGAAGCTCCTTATGTCCATCAGACAGGGTTCACGATCCGTAGCTGAATACGCCATTGAGTTTCGTACCCTGGCAGCAGAGGTGGGCTGGAATAATGAGGCTCTGGTCGCTGCTTTCTCTCATGGTCTCTCGGATGCCTTGAAGGATGAGGTTGCAGCTAAGGACCTACCAGTTGAGCTCGAGTCTCTTATTTCTTTCCTGATTTTGATTGACACCAGACTCAGGGAGAGACCTTCCTTTAAGGAGAACCTGCGGAGGCCTTCTAACAGATTGGTGCCTACGTTTGCTGTCCCACCCGTGCCTCCCTCTCCTCCCACGCCTCCTGGGGATGACTTGTCTGGGGGTGAACCCATGCAGCTGGGGTTTGCTCGCCTGTCCGAGGGGGAGAGGGCACTCCGGAGACGCGAGGGCCGATGCATGTACTGTGGTCTCGGTGGGCATTTTCGGTTGGCATGTCCGAACCGTCCGGGAAACGCTCGTACCCTGAGATCCTGTCGGGGGCAGATCTTGGGTGGAGTCTCCTCGTCCCCGGTTTCCCGTGTTGACAAACCACTGATCACTGTTGTCCTCTCCTGGGTCGGGGGCTCGGTGACGACCCAGGCGTTGGTGGACTCTGGTGCTGGTGGTTTGTTCATTGATAGTGTGTTCGCTGCCGCCAATTCCATTCCTCTGCAGGCTCGAGGTTCCCCACTGGCTCTTGAGGCGATAGACGGCAGACCCCTTCTGCCGCCACACGTGACTCATGAGACCCTTCCAGTGGGGATAGCCATTGGTGCCGTTCACAGAGAGTCGGTCTGCCTCCAGGTTATTTCGTCTCCACACTACTCGGTGGTCTTGGGGTACCCCTGGCTCCAGAAGCATAATCCGACTTTCGATTGGAGATCGGTCGAGATCCTCTCGTGGTCACCGCAGTGTGGGGCTAGTTGCATCCATGGGTCTGTCAAGTTGCTGTGTACTTCCTCGGACTCTCTGTTGCCTCCTGAATACGAGGAGTACCGGGATGTATTCGATAAGGTGCGCGCGGTTGCCCTACCTCCGCACCGCCCATACGATTGTGCCATAGAGTTACAATCTGGTGCCGTTCCTCCTCGTGGCAAAGTCTATCCACTGTCGGTAGCGGAGAATGAGGCCATGGAGGAGTACGTGAGGGAGGCGCTTTCACGCGGACACATTCGCAAATCTTCGTCCCCGGCAGGGGCTGGATTTTTCTTTGTGAAAAAGAAGGGCGGTGAGTTGAGGCCTTGCATCGATTACAGGGGTCTCAATCGCATCACGATCAAGAACGCTTACCCGATACCTTTGATTTCCGAGCTGTTCGATCGCCTTAAAGGGGCCACGGTCTTTACCAAACTCGACCTGAGGGCGGCATATAACCTGGTAAGGATCAAGGCGGGCGATGAGTGGAAGACCGCGTTTAACACCAGGACCGGTCATTACGAATCCTTGGTTATGCCCTTTGGGTTGTGCAATGCGCCCGCAGTCTTTCAGGAATTCATCAACGATGTTTTCCGTGACCTGTTGCAGCAGTGTGTGGTAGTCTATTTGGATGACATCTTGGTATATTCTGAATCCATGGAGGCCCACATTCTGGATGTCAGACGAGTGTTGCAACGGTTACGAGAGAACAAGCTGTTCGGTAAGCTTGAGAAATGCGAATTTCACCGATCCCAGGTAACCTTCTTAGGTTACATCATTTCCGCTGAGGGGTTCTCCATGGATCCTGAGAAGGTTTCGGCTGTCTTACAGTGGCCCCAGCCCAGTGGTCTTCGTTCCCTGCAGCGCTTTTTGGGCTTCGCCAATTATTATCGGAAGTTCATCAGGGACTTTTCCATGCTGGCCAAGCCTCTCACGGATCTGACCAGGAAGGGCAGTAATTCCCAGGTCTGGCCGCTCGAGGCCATCCGAGCTTTTGAGGCCCTAAAGTCCGCCTTTGTGTCGGCTCCGATTCTGTCGCATCCCAACCCTGGGTTGCCCTTTGTCCTCGAGGTGGACGCGTCTGAGACGGGAGTAGGCGCCCTTCTGTCTCAGCGTAGAACACCAGAGGGTCCTCTGCTTCCTTGTGGGTTTTACTCCCGGAAACTGTCTTCCGCGGAGTGCAACTATCAGATTGGTGACAGGGAGTTATTGGCCATCGTGCAGGCCCTTAAAGAATGGAGGCACTTGCTCGAGGGTTCCGTGGTTCCGGTTCTCATCCTGACGGACCACAAGAATCTGACCTACCTTTCTGAGGCCAAGAGATTGACACCACGTCAGGCCAGATGGGCTCTGTTCTTGTCACGTTTTAATTACGTGGTCTCCTACCTACCCGGTTCCAAGAACATCAGGGCGGATGCCTTATCACGGCAGTACTCCGAGCTGTCCAGGGAGGAGTCGATTCCGACTTCGGTCATACCTCCGAATCAGATCCTGGCCGCCATTCGCACCAGCCTGACCTCTCCCCTGGGTGAGCAGATTTTGGCGGCTCAATCTGGTGCTCCCTCTGGGAGACCCAACGGCAGATGTTTTGTGCCTGAGGAGTTGCGCACTCGGTTGTTGCGAACCTACCATAACTCCAAGACCGCGGGGCATCCTGGAAAGAATCAGCTGTCCTGGGCTGTTTCACGTCTGTTCTGGTGGCCTTCCCTACGTTCCGACATCGCCGCATATGTAGCGGCATGCTCCGTTTGTGCCCAGAGTAAGTCCCCTCGGCACCTTCCGTTGGGCCTTCTGCAACCCATAGCCACCGGGGAGCGCCCATGGTCACACCTGGGGATGGATTTCATTGTGGACCTCCCTGCATCCCGAGGCCATACGGTCATTCTCATGATTGTGGATCGGTTTTCCAAAATGTGCCACTGTGTTCCTCTCAAGAAGTTACCCTCTGCACAAGAGTTGGCCACGATTTTTGCCAGGGAGGTCTTCCGGTTGCACGGTTTGCCTAAGGAGATTGTGTCGGATCGGGGGAGTCAGTTTGTGTCCAGGTTCTGGCGCGCCTTTTGCTCCCAGTTGGGGATTCATCTCTCCTTCTCCTCGGCCTACCACCCTCAGTCCAATGGGGCCGCAGAACGATCCAATCAGGCCTTGGAGCAATTCCTTCGTTGCTATGTCTCCGATCACCAAGACAATTGGGTTGACCTCCTGCCTTGGGCTGAGTTTGCCAGGAACACGGCGGTGAACTCTTCCTCTGGGACGTCTCCCTTCATGGCCAATTATGGGTTCCAACCTGCCGTGTTACCGGAGGTATTCTCTCCCCAGGATATTCCGGCTGTGGAGGATCACCTTTCCGTCCTACGTGCTTCTTGGGTACAGATCCAGAAGTCCCTTGAGGTCTCTGCGCAGCGCCAGAGATTCCAGGCTGATCGCAGACGAGCGCCTGCTCCTTCCTACCAGGTCGGAGACCGTGTATGGTTGTCCACCCGCAACCTCAACCTTCGAGTGCCCACTCCCAAGCTGGCGCCTCGCTTTGTTGGTCCCTTCCGAGTGCTTCGCAGGGTAAACCCGGTAGCCTATGCCCTTGCGCTTCCTCCTGGCATGCGGATCTCCAACGTGTTTCATGTCTCCCTGTTGAAGCCACTGGTGTGTAATCGTTTCACTTCCTCGGTTCCTCGGCCTCGTCCGGTCCAAGTGGGCAATCGTGAGGAATATGAGGTGAGCAATATCCTGGACTCACGCCTGGTCCGCGGTCGGTTGCAGTTTTTGGTACATTGGCGTGGTTATGGTCCAGAGGAGCGTTCCTGGGTTCCCTCCGCAGATGTCCATGCTCCTGCCTTGCTCCGAGCCTTCCACGCACGCTTCCCTCAGAAACCGTTTTGTGCTCCGCGGAGGAGGGGCCCTTGAGGGGGAGGTACTGTCATGGTCTTACCTGCTTGCTGCTCTCCTTCGTTTGACATGTGCTGGCGGCCATCTTGGGTCCTGGGTTTCTTGTAGCCTTCCACCCTGCGGCTCCTCCTTCCCCTGGGAGGAGCTGGATGCCTAGCTCATATATATAGGAGGTCTGTGGCTTCAGTTCCTTGCTTGGTCCTCTTGTGTTCACATGCTTCTAAGACTGCTGCTGCTTCTGGTTCCTGATCCTGGCTTCGTCTGACTACCCTGCTGGTTCCTGATCCTGGCTTCGTCTGACTACCCTGCTGGTTCCTGATCCTGGCTTCGTCTGACTACCCTGCTGGTTCCTGATCCTGGCTTCGTCTGACTACCCTTCTGGTTCCTGACCTCTGGCTTCGCAAAGACTCTGCTCGGTTTCACCATCCGTTTGGACTTTTGCTTTACAGCTTTATTTTCAATAAAGCCTTCTATTTTCACTTATCTCTTGTTGTACGTCTGGTTCATGGTTCCGTGACAGCACCAGAGAGCACCTACACTGTCATCCAGCAGAGCGGAGTTTGTAGTCTGTTTTTAAGGCACCATGTGTTCTGTGCTTCATCTTTGTGGACTTGACATATAAATTCATAACCTTTAGGTTCATGAAAAACGTACAGTAATCCGGTCCTATACAATTCAGATGTCTGGAGGGGGAGAAGAATGCAAGGCTTCCAGGGAGAGATGGGGTAGATAGATATATACATGTTGTCCATCATGCTAGGAATCCCTGAAATCTTTTCCCCCTCCATACATCTGCATTGTATAGGACCGGATTATTGTACGTTTTTCTTGAACCTACAGGATCTGATTTTCTATGTCAAGTCCACAAAGATGAAGCACAGCTGCATTCGTTTTGTGGGATAAGTTTACCGGAAGTTCTATGTAACTCGAGAACACATGTTGCCTTCAAACAGACTACAAACTCCGATCTGCTGGATGACAGGGAAAAACGGCAGTGCGTCTTATGGGGAGAATAGTGCCATTTACACTGATACATCGCCGACCGCGATGCTGCACAGCGCAGCCGGCTGTGTATCAGCAGGGAGGGAGGAGGGGTGGAGGCTGGCATCTGGTGCTGTAATATCAGCGGGGCCTGGTGCAGTCACTGAATTCTATTACACCGAGCCCCGCTCACGGTAATATTAATAGGTAACCTGTAGGCATGGGCGCTGTTTTAAACTTTAGTAATCCTCTGCAGCATAGAGAAATCCATGTAGTACGGTACTCACTTAAAACTCCTGTAGGCAGGCCTGGCGGCGGCAACGTAACGTCATTCACTACGTCACACGCCTGCTCCGCCTCCTTTATTCATAAAGTGGAAGGAGCAGGCACGTGACTTAGTGAATGACATCACGCTGCCGCCGCCCCCGTCCTGCCTACAGGAGTTTCAAGTGATTACCGTACTACATGGATTTCTCTATGCTGCAGAGGATTACTATAGTTTAAAACAGCGCCTATGCCTACACGTTACCTATTAATACTAAAGTGAGCGGGGCCCGGTGTAATAGAATACAGTGACTGCACCGGGCCCTACTGCCATTACAACACCAGATGCCGGCCCCCACCCCCTGTATTGGGGGTCATTCACTAATTTACACAGGGATACTGTTATGGAGGGGGATCTGTGGATGACTCTGTTAAGTTGGGGGAATCTGTGGATGACACATATATAGCATAAGATGCTATATATGTGTCATCCACAGATCACCCCAATAGCAGTGTCATCCACAGATCCCCCTATAACAGTGTAATCCACAGATCCTCCATAACAGTGCCATCCACAGATCCCCATAACAGTGCCATCCACAGATCCCCCATAACAGTGCCATCCACAGATCCCATAATAGTGTCATCCACAGACCACCATTAGTTCAAAGCACACCTTTTGGTTCGAAAATTTTATTTTTCTTATTGTCCTCCTCTAAAACCTAGGTGTGTCTTATAGGGCGAAAAATACGGTAATTGAATGAATGAATAAATAAATAAATAAGAGGTTTAATAAATTAATGAAAAAAATAGATAAATAAACTCATCGATTGATAAAAATAATAAAAATGATTTGCCAAATAAATACATAAAGAAATGCAACAATAGAGAAATATATAAATAAAGTAATCAATAAATAAATACATAAATAAATTCATCAATTAATAAATAGAAAAATAAACTCATCAATACAGAAATATATAAAACAAAGTAATCAATAAATAAATACATAAATAAAATCATCAATAAATACATAAATAAATTCATCAATACAGAAATATATAAATAAAGTCATCAATAATTAAATATATAAAAAAATCATCCCGAAATAAATAAATAAATAAATAAATAAATTCATCCAGAAATATATACAGAAGTTAAAAAATAATGATGTTTGGGAGGGAGAGCCAAGGAGAGGGATTGACAAGAGACCCTTCAGCGCCCTGAACCGACGGCGGGGGCCAAAAAGTCGCTGCCGATGCCGATCTAGGATTAATTCATTTTCATAAATGTCAGTCTGTCCACGGTGTCTGTGGACAGACGGGTCTGCTTGTCGGTGACCACCCCACCTGCCATGCTGAATATCCGCTCAGATAGTACGCTGGAGGGGGGGCAAGACAGTACTTCCAGCGCATACCGAGCGAGCTCACGGCAGGTGTACAGCCTGGCAACCCAGTACTCCATGGGGTCGTCGGTGCTCATGCTGTCGGAAGCACCAACGGACCCTATGTAGTCTGCCACCATGCGGGCCAGCCGCTGGTGGTGACTATTGCTGCTGCTACTGGATCGCGCAGACTGGTAGAACAACCTCACCTCACCCATAAGATCACCTACTCGGCTGGAGCTGCTTAGGCCAGCCACCTGCTGGGTGAGATGAGCAGGGAGAACTGTAGCGTGAGGCTGAGGGTTGGCCTGCTCCAGCCGGAGGAGCAGACAGGCCCACAGGTTTTGCATACGGGCATCCCTCCGGCTGGCTGGGATGAACTGCTCCAGTTTCCCCTTGCAGCGGGGGTCTAAAAGGGTGGCCAACCAAAAATCATCCCTTTCCTTAATTTTCCTGATCCGGGGGTCCCTCTGGAGGCATCGCAGTATGTGGGCAGCCATGTGGAAGAGAACCTCCCCCTGTGACTCCTCTTGGCTGCCCGGGACCAGGACATCTTGGTCCTCCTGCTGCTGCTGCTGCTCCCTGTGGGAGTCGCTACACCACCGGACTAACGGTGCCCCCAGCAATAGCTCTCCCTCCTGACCAGGCCCAGACTCCTGGACGTCAGCAAACTCCTTAACAAATTCTTCCTCCTCCTCGTCCTGGGCCTGGTCTTGGTGGAGCAGTGTTGCCTCTTCTTGCACCACCGAGACACTCTCCCCAGCATCGAGCAGGCGTTCTAAACTCCTGTCCAGCAGGAACACTATGGGAGCACATCATTGAGGATGACATGCTCCCCACTGATCATCTTGGTTGCCTGCTCTAATGGGGCCAACGCGTGGCAGACGCGGTGTATCTTCCCCCACGCCGCATTGGTGATGTAGGGGAGTGGGTATGATGGCCCAGAAGTGCCTTGGTCCAGCAGGTGCTCTTTCACTGCCCGTCGCTGCTCCCACAACCTCTCCAGCATGTGGAGGGTGGAGTTCCACTGAGTGACACTGTCCACAATCAGCCTGTGAGGTGGCAGGCTGTTGTCCTAATGCAGTTAGGACAGGGACGCGGTGGTGGTTGGGGAGCATCAGAAGTGGCTGGAAATCCTCCATACCATTTGCACGATGTCGCTCAACCTTGGGTATGTGTGTAGGAACTTCTGTAGGGCAGGGCACGTGTGTTAGACTGCCAGCATGGAGGGTGGCAAGGAGGTTGCTGCCATTGTCACAGACAACCATACCTACCTGGAGCCTTCGGGGTGTCAGCCACTTGTGGACCTGAGCCTGGAGGGCAGCCAGAACATCAGGTCTAGTGTGTCTCCGTTCCCCTAAGCTCACAAGCTGGAGCATGGCTTGGCAGCGGACATGCCCCACACTTGTGTAGCTACAGGGATGCTTGCTGTTGGGCTCAGCAGCGGTGGAGACAGTGGCTTGAGGGAGAGCAGCAGTTCTCCCCTGTACACCCCGGGGCAGCACCACAAATTGAGATGCCGCCACATCTGATGATCCCTCTCCGGCGCCTCGGAGGGACACCCAATGGGCTTTAAAGCTGATGTATCGTCCCTGCCCATGTCTGCTGGTCCAGACATCCATTGTCAGATGCACTTTGTCGCTGACAGCGTGATCCAGCGACAGGGATACATTCTGCACAATGTGCTGGTGTAGTGCAGGGACCCCGTTCCTGGCAAAGAAATGGAAACTGGTGACACGCCATCTGGGTTGGGCCTGCTCCAACATCTGCCGGAATGGATTGAAGTCCACAATATTGAAGGGCAGCAGATGTTGGGCGATAACCCTTGCCAGGAGCCCATTGAGTGAACGCACCCGTCGGTCCCCAGGAGCGTAGGCCGCGGTGCGTTCAAATGCGTTGGCAACCGGCGGCTGGCACGGGACAGCAGTGGATGCGATAGAGGAGGGTGCAGAGGAGGCCGGTACCAGTACCTCTAGGAGAGGGAGTAGGGGAGTGGGAAATGCATTGTTGTAAGGGGGTGAGGTGGCTGCAGGACAGTGGCAGGAGCTGCTGTCCCATGTGCACTGCTGCTGGCGCTGCTGCGACCACCCTGCATCTGGTACCACTCCCGCCACTGGTTGACTCTCAGGTGCTGGGTAAGGGCAGTTGTACCCAGCCGAGCAACAGACCTCCCTCTTGTGTTGTGAAGTAAGCCGAAAAAGGCGACTTACACAACGACCTCCTGTCAGATGGGGTGGTGCTGGCTTGCGCATGTTCGGACTCAGTGCGCACAGGTGAAGCTGGAACCTGCTGCTGCTGCTTTCGCCTCCTGCTGGGCTCCCTGGTGGCCTGGTGCACCATTTGTCTTGGATGTCTACCTTCCTCATAAATGCTGCTGTCATCTGACAAGGGAGGGGGCACCCATTCTAAGTCACCCTCCTCTTTATCCCCTGTAATGTTAGACCCAAGGTTGATGAGTGGTTGACTGAGGGGAACAGCAGATGTGGAGCCCTTGACCTGGCTCCGCCGTCCCCTCGCTGACGCCTGGGTCTGACTAGGTGTAGGGGTTCTGTGGCTGAAACCACCAACACCAGTTGGAAGGGATGTCACTGGGGTAATGACGAGCGGTACCCCCTCCTCCTCCTTCTCCTCCATTCCTTCCAAAAGGTCCTGAGCATCCGGAGCAAGCTCTAGCTCACTCTCCTGCATTACCACCCCCAAGATGTCCCTCTCACTGTTGCTGTCAAACAGCATCAGGATTAGTCTTGGTGGCTGGTCCTGCAGGACACAGAGAGCTGCTGCTGCTCAGAGACAGGGCAGAGGACTCCGTGCCACTGGCTTATGTCACGAATGACACAACTGCCTCTGCGTCCTGAGATGAAATGGGGTGGCCACCACGCTCAAAAAAATCATGGATGAGGCGGACGCCCCTGCCACCTGCGCCCACCCCTCCGTGGGTAGAGGAGCGGCCCCATGCTGGCAGCGGTCCAGTACTGGAACCAACTTCCCTACCACGACCACGGCTGCCGGCACGTCCACATCCACTCATGATTTGACCAAATGACCACAATGTTCTTAACCCCTTAGGGACCCATGACGTACCGGTACGGCATGGATCCCGAGTCCTTAAGGACCCATGACGTACCGGTACGTCATCTATAGTTCCGATCACCGCCGCCCGACGGGCGGTGATCGGAACACGGTGCCTAATCAAATCATTGAGCAGGCACCACGGCTAAATGCGCGGGGGGTCCCGTGATCCCCCCGTGTCAGCGATCGCGCGAACCGCAGGTCAATTCAGACCTGCGGTTTGCGGCTTTTTATTATGTGAGCGGCGGTAGTCGGCAGTCCCATTGGGTCCCCATGCGGCTGTAGGGGGGACCCGATGGCATGAAAGGCAGCGCAATGCCTAAGGAAGGCATCGCGCTGCCTTCCGGTGAAGAACCTGTGAGATGCAGCCCCCTGGATCTCACAGGCCGGAAGCTGTATGAGTAATACACACAGTATTACTCATACAGCCAATGCATTCCAATACAGAAGTATTGGAATGCATTGTAAAGGATTAGACCCCCCAAAATTCAAGTCCCAAAGTGGGACAAAAAATAAAGTTTTTCCCCCCAAAAATTAAAAGTTTCAAGTAAAAAATAAACAAACACATCATTTTCCCCAAATTAAGTAAAAAGAAAATGGTAAATAATAGGGAAAAAAAAGTATACATATTAGGTATCGCCGCGTCCGTATCGACTGGCTTTATAAAGATATCACATGACCTAACCCCTCAGATGAACACCGTAAAAAATAAAAACTGTGCTAAATAAACCATTTTTTTGTCACCTTACATCACAAAAAGTACAACAGCAAGCGATCAAAAAGGCGTTTGCCCACCAAAATAGTACCAATCTAACCATCACCTCATCCCGCAAAAAATGAGCCCCTACCTAAGATAATCGCCCAAAAATTTTAAAAAACTATAGCTCTCAGAATATGGAGACACTAAAACATGATTTTTTTTTTCTTCAAAAATGATATTATTGTGTAAAACTTACAAAAATAAATAAAAAGTATACATATTAGGTATCGCCTCGTCCGTATCGACCGGCTCTATAAAAATATTACATGACCTAACCCCTCAGATGAACACCGTAAAAAATCTAAAATAAAAACTGTGCTAAATAAACCATTTTTTGTCACTTTAAATCACAAAAAGTGTAATAGCAAGCGATCAAAAAGTCACACGCACCCCAAAATAGTGGCAATAAAACAGTCATCTCATCCCGCAAAAATCATACCCTACCCAAGGTAATCGCCCAAAAACTGAAAAAATTATGGCTCTCAGACTATGTAAACACTAAAACATGATTTTTTTTGCTTCAAAAATGAAATCATTGTGTAAAACTTACATAAATAAAAAAAAAGTATACATATTAGGTATCGCCGCATCTGTGACAACCTGGTGTATAAAAATATCACATGATCTAACCTGTCAGATGAATGTTGTAAATAACAAAAAATAAAAACAGTGCCAAAAGAGCTATTTCTTGTAATCTTGCCTCACAAAAAGTGTAATATAGAGCAACCAAAAATCATATGTACCCTAAACTAGTACCAACAATACTGCCACCTTATCCTGTAGTTTCTGAAATGGGGCCTTTTTTTGGAGTTTCTACTCTAGGGGTGCATCAGGGGGGCTTCAAATGGGAAAAAAAAACAGTCCATCAAAATCTGCCTTCCAAAAACCGCATGGCATTCCTTTCCTTCTGCCTTCTGCGCCCTGCCTGTACAGCTGTTTATGACCACATATGGGGTGTTTCTGTAAACTACAGAATCAGGGCCATAAATGTTGAGTTTTGTTTGGCTGTTAACCCTTGCTTTGTTACTGGGAAAAATGGATTAAAATGGAAAATTTGCCAAAAAATTGAAATTCTGAAATTTCATCTCCATTTGCCAATAACTCTTGTGGAACACCTAAAGGGTTAATGATGTTTGTAAAATCTGTTTTGAATACCTTGAGGGGTGTAGTTTCTTAGATGGGGTCACTTTTATGGAGTTTCTACTCTAGGGTTGCATCAGGGGGGCTTCAAATGGGACATGGTGTAAAAAAAAACAGTCCAGCAGGGGGGCGGAGCTAGCCGCGAGCCGAGATGGACGCTTGATCTCAGATCTCCTCACAGATGCCGCTGCTTTTCCTGCATAACGGGTGCCTTATCCCCCTAACATGGTGAAAACCAATAAAGATAGAAGTGAGATCGCTTCTGGCACACAGAAATCATGCCATGCACAATCTGAGATGGATCGCTTCCTCAAAAAGAGAAGTTATTCACCGGCACACAGATCCAAGATGGCGCCGGAGGGTGCCAGAGCAGCCGCGCAGCCGGAAGACTCTGATGGGGAGAGCTCTTGTGCTATGTCAGAAGGAGCGGAGGCCGCAGATCTTCCAATGTCCAGAGCCTTACTAATCATGGAGAGGCCGTACGTAAGGTCTTGCAAGACCATAACTCCCATCTTACCTCCGCTCTCCTCCACTTAGAGGATCAAAAAAACAGGAGCAGGCGAAAGAATGTCCGCATTAGAGGGGTACATGAGGACGTTCCTCCTGGAGAGATTTCAAACGCGGCCACCGCCATCTTTGCCTCCCTAGTAGGAGAAGAAAAAGCCTCACAGATAATAATTGAGAGAGCCCACAGAGCTTTGAGGCCGAGACCGCCTGAAAATGGCCCACCTAGAGATATAATTTGCGGCCTACTAAACTATCTGGACACCTGAATTATATTTGCAATCCACTAGCAACAGGCATATCGAATGCAGCCAACCACTTCATAAATGTGCATGGACGTAATGTGGACAATTTTAGTACATTTGCCTTCGAACGTGTTGCTTTGCCAAAAAGAGGTGGGAATCTGAAACAAAAAATTCTTCTCAGAGAGGCGTTTTGGATATGGAGATTGAGCACCAGATATCCTCTGGGCCTCAATCTCAAAAAGGAACTAATGTACCTGTATTGAAACTGACTTGCAGCATTTGTCTGGTTTGCTATATGTTTTTATACCCAACATATATATTTATATGTTCATTTCAATCCCCAGTTTTTCTTCTTTCCTCTTGTGTCCATTTTTCTCTCCCCACTGACATGCTCCCATGAAACAGATGACATCAATGTCAGAACCAAAGACGCATATGCGATATATGGTATTCACACTGACCAACTCTATAGCAGGTGGGACATGAATCTCCTGCACACCTTGTATATTAGAACACAGAAATGATGACTGTAGAACACTTGTATATTACAGGTTGATCTCTGCAAGTTGTGAATGACATATAGCACAGCACAAACGCATATGCGCTTTGGGTTTTTTTTTTTTTTTTTTTTATATATGTCGCTCAAGTTTTACGTATCATAAATAATTCATGTTCTAATGATGTGATGGGATTACGAACAATACATATATTGCATTTTATATCAGGATCCCCAATGTATTTTTCTGGGATCAATGTTATTGCCGTATCTAGCAGATTTAAATAGAAACAGACATAGACCCTGATTTTGGGAATATCTGGTGTGCAAAATCCAATTGCACTTACCAGATAATTGGCTTTATATGTATGATATACTGCAACCACGTTATATAACTAAATTTTGAATGCATGTTGTCCGATAAAAGTTTCTTTTTTAGCATAGAGTTTGGTCCTAGTTCACACCATGCGATTTTCAAATGTGACGGAGACAGATAATTATCCTATACCGATATATCAGATGGATAGTGAAACCAACAGATGGACATATGAGTTATAAGAAAATTTGATTAAACAAGAAAATAAGGAATATAATATTATGAAAACTGCTCTGTGGCGCGGAACTTTGTTTGGAGTTTTTCTGCCCGTCACATCTTTTGATATTTTTCTTATTGCCATATTACTTGCACGAAACAAAAACGCTGTTTTGGATATGTGTGGAGAGAAGGATTACATTGGATTTTATATTGGTTACTCATGTACATTGAAAGATTTTTGTTTGTGTATACTTTTTCTATGCAACTTTGTAATGTTTGTATGGAGCACTATTGGGATTTGAATTGTCTAACATGTGATTGGGTTTACACAGGTGTCTCCCATGGACCCAGCTGATTGTACTGCACGCCTTGCTTCACCATACTCCTCCCTTACTAGGCGGTGATGGTGGCAAGTGAACAGTATTTTAGCTTGGAACATGAGACACACTTAGGATCATGACTAAGAACACGACTGTTCGAAACGCGTAGATCCGGGGAACCGGGGAACACCAGTGTTTTTTGTGATTGCTGTACTCACCTGGATTCTTGGTGACATTAAAGACCGGGACTTTTATACCATCTACCGTAGTGCTGGAGCATTTCTTTCATTTTCTCCTATCTGGACACGGCTTCTCTATTAAGAGCCGCAAGAGATACTAAAGACATCTCCTATAATGGGGCGCGTATACAATTCTACCAGGACCTTGCATCTAGCACCCTGGCGAAACGCAGAGCACTGAAACCTGTTACAGATGCCCTCAGGGCACACAAACTTCCAGTGAGATGGTTGTTTCCCTTTGGCCTAGCTACCTCAAAAGCAGGGCAGCAAATTGTAATCAGAACACCACAGGACTTAGCTACAGCTTGTGACAAGCTCGATATTGCTCCAGTGGAAGTCCAGCCTTGGATGCCCGTGCCAGAAGATCTGCATATTCCGGACTTACCTGAGATTCCAACGTGGCAGGTGGTCAAGAAGCCAAAGTCCCCAAAAAGCAGGAAGACCACTTGAAGATCGCCAGGAGCCCTTCTTATCTTTTTATCTTTCTATACATATATAGTCGCCTCTATTCCTCGACACCAGATGCGACACTAGGAGGTCATTGGGCGACCCCCTAACTGTTCTAGCTCAACTGTTCAGTTATAGGTTTTACTGCAGGTCGTATGTTCTCTTTGTTATGATATAACTTGCAATATACAGATGCCTTCTGGTTCACCGATCCATCATCTTTATGATGGTGGGTGAACTTGGAATTACATTTGCATTAGCATTTACTTGTCATTTCTATCTGAGAAGTATTGAAAGGTCATACAATGCTATTTCACCTTCTTAGGATCCCATTAGACCCATTCCATGTTTATGCCCGTTATGCAATGATAGGTGTAATTATAGCTACTTACAAAAATGCAGCCAGTCTTGATGTCAAAGGCTTTCCTCCCTTCCCAGCGGGGGTGTTGTGTTCCTCCGGGCCGGGCCCGTCACTCCCATTCGCATACTGGGGATGATGCGGTTAGGCTTGTTGGAACGCTAGCAACTCAGTTACTGATTATATCGATAACTATTACTAACCCCCTGTCTGTTACCATGGTTCATTGTAAAAATTTGTTCCTTTTAGTTTTTACTTTTATAAGGCTCGCGGTGGGCAGTGACATTTGCTTTTCCTTTTGGGATTATGGCTAACTTAAATGTATTGTCCCATAATGTGAACGGGCTTAATATTCCTAAAAAAAAGAAGACAAATTTTCAACCTACTATCTAAACAGAAGGCGGACATAGTTTTGTGGCAGGAGACGCATTTCCGCCATGGCCACATACCTTCTCTACCCACATCTAAATATTCACAATGGTTTCATGCTACACACTCATCTGCCTCTAGGGGTGTGTCCATTGCCATCAGCCCATCTATTCCTTTTCGTCTAGTTAAATCCTATATTGACCCAGAGGGTCGTTTGGTTATAATACAGGGCACAATTTTATATTTTAAAATTACTATAGCCAATGTACACTCACCTAAAGAATTATTAGGAACACCTGTTCTATTTCTCATTAATGCAATTATCTAGTCAACCAATCACATGGCAGTTGCTTCAATGCATTTAGGGGTGTGGTCCTGGTCAAGACAATCTCCTGAACTCCAAACTGAATGTCAGAATGGGAAACAAAGGTGATTTAAGCAATTTTGAGCGTGGCATGGTTGTTGGTGCCAGACGGGCCGGTCTGAGTATTTCACAATCTGCTCAGTTACTGGGATTTTCACGCACAACCATTTCTAGGGTTTACAAAGAATGGTGTAAAAAGGGAAAAACATCCAGTATGCGGCAGTCCTGTGGGCAAAAATGCCTTGTGGATGCAAGAGGTCAGAGGAGAATGGGCCGACTGATTCAAGCTGATAGAAGAGCAACGTTGACTGAAATAACCACTCGTTACAACCGAGGTATGCAGTAAAGCATTTGTGAAGCCAAAACACGCACAACCTTGAGGCGGATGGGCTACAACAGCAGAAGACCCCACCGGGTACCACTCATCTCCACTACAAATAGGAAAAAGAGGCTACAATTTACACGAGCTCGCCAAAATTGGACTGTTGAAGGCTGGAAAAAGGTTGCCTGGTCTGATGAGTCTCGATTTCTGTTGAGACATTCAAATGGTAGAGTCCAAATTTGGCGTAAACAGAATGAGAACATGTATCCATCCTCTGATGGCTACTTCCAGCAGGATAATGCACCATGTCACAAAGCTCGAATCATTTCAAATTGGTTTCTTGAACATGACAATGAGTTCACTGTACTAAAATGGCCCCCACAGTCACCAGATCTCAACCCAATAGAGCATCTTTGGGATGTGGTGGAACGGGAGCTTCGTGCCCTGGATGTGCATCCCTCAAATCTCCATCAACTGCAAGATGCTATCCTATCAATATGGGCCAACATTTCTAAAGAATGCTATCAGCACCTTGTTGAATCAATGCCACGTAGAATTAAAGGAGTTCTGAAGGCAAAAGGGGGTCCAACACCGTATTAGTATGGTGTTCCTAATAATTCTTTAGGTGAGTGTATATGCACCTAATTCTCGCCAAGTTCCCTGGTTACTAAGGGCACTCAAGACGATTAAGGAATATACTGAGGGGATGCTGATAGTGGGTGGGGATATTAATATCTCACTTGATACCCCCTCCCAAAGATCTAACAAAATCACTAGAAAACAAATGGTGAAATTGATGATGGCGATGGCGGAGATGCGTCTAGTTGATGTCTGGAGAACTATTTATCCCTCAGAAAGGGATTACACTTTCTTTTCACATGTTCAAAACTCATATAGTAGAATCGATTACCTGCTCTTACCCGATTCCCATATGACCTGTGTGAAAAGTGCAGATATTGGGAACCTGGTGGTATCAGATCATGCTCCCGTCATGATGTCACTTTCTCTCCAATGTCTCCCACACAAGGCCTGGTCGTGGATGTTAAACACCACATATCTTGAAACGCAATCTCACCTGAAAACATTAGGAGACAAACTAGAAAATTATTTCAAAATTAATGCTACTCCTGAAACTTCTACTCCAATACTGTGGGAGGCTCATAAGGCCTATATAAGAGGCGAACTGATAGCCTTAGGTTCATATGTTAAAAGGAAATCCACAAAGGAGTTGATGTCGTTGCTCTCTTAGATTCAAACGCAAGAAAAATTGCACAAATTAACACATTCTGATGTGCACAAAGAGGCGTTAATTACACTTAGACGTCAAGTTAAAGACCTCCTCAATATCAAGGAAGCCAGATCTCTCTTGCGCCTGAAAAGTAAAATATATGAACATGGCGACAAAGGGAACAAAATGATGACCCACCTAATCAAAAAGAGGAGAGAAAAAACCTTTGTCTCATCAATAAGGTCCGACTCTTCTTTAAGAGTAACCTCTACCCCTCTCATTGCCAAAGCCTTTCAGTCATTTTACTCAAAACTATACAATCTCTCTGCAGAAGTTTATGGTGGGCTCAGCGTGCATGTTGGTACTTGCATCCCTGGATCCGATGAAAGCTGTAATGGCACCGGACGAGGTTAAAAGCAGAGTGTGCTTGGCATGCACGCTGACCTGCATTCCCTGGACTTTGTGTGGCTGTCATGGCCCATAAACAGGTAGGAACTAGTGTTAGGGACCACTCAGTAGAGGCGACCTTGACGTGGTGAGTGGCTTATTACGCTTTGGCCAAAATGTACACCAATGCCTCATCCAGCATGGAGGCAGGGCAGAATGCTGGATGCAGTGTGCTATCACATTTGTATTTTCCGTTTGTATATGTATTTCGCCATAGTGATGTGCACCTACATACAGGTTGTGCTGACCCAATCCCCCACATTTTACTTTGTAGTATATATTGGAGGCGTGGCGATCTCCTTGGAGTCATGCACACCTGACCAGTTAATCTGTCCTGGAGGCTGGTTTTAAAGTCAGTATAAAACTGAGTCTGCTTATATAGAACCTACCAGTAGCCATTTGGCTCCAGGAGAAGTATATGGTGGGCTCAGCGTGCATGTTGGTACTTGCATCCCTGGATCCGATGAAAGCTGTAATGGCACCGGACGGGGTTAAAAGCAGAGTATGCTTGGCGTGCTGGCTGACCTGCATTCCCTGGACTTTGTGTGGCTGTCATGGCGCATAAACAGGTAGGAACTAGTGTTAGGGACTAGAGTTGAGCGAACACCTGGATGTTCGGGTTCGAGAAGTTCGGCCGAACTTCCCGGAAATGTTCGGGTTCGGGATCCGAACCCGACCCGAACTTCGTCCCGAACCCGAACCCCATTGAAGTCAATGGGGACCCGAACTTTTCGGCACTAAAAAGGCTGTAAAACAGCCCAGGAAAGAGCTAGAGGGCTGCAAAAGGCAGCAACATGTAGGTAAATCCCCTGCAAACAAATGTGGATAGGAAAATGAATAAAAATAAAAATAAAATAAATAAAAATTAACCAATATCAATTGGAGAGAGGTCCCATAGCAGAGAATCTGGCTTCACGTCAGAAGAGAATCAGTCTCTTCATGCCATAGCAGAGAATCTGGCTTCACGTCACCCACCACTGTAACAGTCCATTGTCATATATTTATGCCCCGGCACCCAGGCAGAGGAGAGAGGTCCCGTAACAGAGAATCTGGCTTCATGTCAGCAGAGAATCAGTCTGCATGTCATAGCAGAGAATCAGGCTTTACGTCACCCAACACTGGAACAGTCCATTGTCAGATATTTAGGCCAAGGCACCCAGGCAGAGGAGAGAGGTCCCGTAACAGAGAATCTGGCTTCATGTCAGCAGAGAATCAGTCTGCATGTCCTAGCAGAGAATCATGCTTTACGTCACCCAACACTGGAACAGTCCATTGTCAGATATTTAGGCCCAGGCACCCAGGCAGAGGAGAGAGGTCCCGTAACAGAGAATCTGGCTGCATGTCAGCAGAGAATCAGTCTGCATGTCCTAGCAGAGAATCAGGCTTTACGTCACCCAACACTGGAACAGTCCATTGTCAGATATTTAGGCCCAGGCACCCAGGCAGAGGAGAGAGGTCCCGTAACAGAGAATCTGGCTTCATGTCAGCAGAGAATCAGTCTGCATGTCCTAGCGGAGAATCATGCTTTACGTCACCCAACACTGGAACAGTCCATTGTCAGATATTTAGGCCCAGGCACCCAGGCAGAGGAGAGAGGTTCCGTAACAGAGAATCTGGCTTCATGTCAGCAGAGAATCAGTCTGCATGTCCTAGCAGAGAATCAGGCTTTACGTCACCCAACACTGGAACAGTCCATTGTCAGATATTTAGGCCCAGGCACCCAGGCAGAGGAGAGAGGTCCCGTAACAGAGAATCTGGCTTCATGTCAGCAGAGAATCAGTCTGCATGTCCTAGCAGAGAATCATGCTTTACGTCACCCAACACTGGAACAGTCCATTGTCAGATATTTAGGCCCAGGCACCCAGGCAGAGGAGAGAGGTCCCGTCACAGAGAATCTGGCTTCATGTCAGCAGAGAATCAGTCTGCATGTCCTAGCAGAGAATCAGGCTTTACGTCACCGAACACTGGAACAGTCCATTGTCAGATATTTAGGCCCAGGCACCCAGGCAGAGGAGAGAGGTCCCGTAACAGAGAATCTGGCTTCATGTCAGCAGAGAATCAGTCTGCATGTCCTAGCAGAGAATCAGGCTTTACGCCACCCAACACTGGAACAGTCCATTGTCAGATATTTAGGCCCAGACACCCAGGCAGAGGAGAGAGGTCCAGTAACAGAGAATCTGGCTTCATGTCAGCAGAGAGTCAGTCTTCATGTCATAGCAGAGAATCAGGCTTCACGTCACCCACCACTGGAACAGGCCACTGTCACATATTTAGGCCCTGGCAACCAGGCAGAGGAGAGAGGTCCCATAACAGAGATTCAGGCTTCATGTCAGCAGAGAATCAGTCTTCATGTCATAGCAGAGAATCAGGCTTCACGTCACCCACCACTGGAACAGGCCACTGTCAGATATTTTTAGGCCCCGCACCCAGGCATAGGAGAGAGCTCCCATAACAGAGATTCAGGCTTCATGTCAGCAGAGAATCAGTCTTTATGTCATAGCAAAGAATCAGGCTTCACGTCACCCACCACTGGAACAGGCCACTGTCACATATTTAGGCCCAGGCACCCAGGCAGAGGAGAGAGGTCCCATAACAGAGATTCAGGCTTCATGTCAGCAGAGAATCAGTCTTCATGTCATAGCAGAGAATCAGGCTTCATGTCACCCACCACTGGAACAGGCCACTGTCAGATATTTTTAGGCCCCGGCACCCAGACAGAGGAGAGGTTCATTCAACTTTGGGTTGCCCCGCAATATAATGGTAAAATGAAAATAAAAATAGGATTGAATGAGGAAGTGCCCTGGAGTACAATAATATATTGTTAAGGGGAGGTAGTTAATGTCTAATCTGCACAAGGGATGGACAGGTCCTGTGGGATCCATGCCTGGTTCATTTTTATGAACGTCAGCTTGTCCACATTGGCTGTAGACAGGCGGCTGCGTTTGTCTGTAATGACGCCCCCTGCCGTGCTGAATACACGTTCAGACCAAACGCTGGCCGACGGGCAGGCCAGCACCTCCAAGGCATAAAAGGCTAGCTCTGGCCACGTGGACAATTTGAGACCCAGAAGTTGAATGGGGCCGAACCATCAGTCAGTACGTGGAGGGGTGTGCACAGGTACTGTTCCACCATCTTATTGAAATGTTGCCTCCTGCTAACACGTTCCGTATCAGGTGGTGGTGCAGTTAGCTGTGGCGTGGTGACAAAACTTTTCCACATCTCTGCCATGCTAACCCTGCCCTCAGAGGAGCTGGCCGTGACACAGCTGCGTTGGCGACCTCTTGCTCCTCCTCTGCCTTCGCCTTGGGCTTCCACTTGTTCCCCTGTGACATTTGGGAATGCTCTCAGTAGCGCGTCTACCAATGTGCGCTTGTACTCACGCATCTTACTATCACGCTCCAGTGCATGAAGTAAGGTGGGCACATTGTCTTTGTACCGTGGATCCAGCAGGGTGGCAACCCAGTAGTCCGCACACGTTAAAATGTGGGCAACTCTGCTTTCGTTGCGCAGGCACTGCAGCATGTAGTCGCTCATGTGTGCCAGGCTGCCCAGAGGTAAGGACAAGCTGTCCTCTGTGGGAGGCGTATCGTCATCGTCCTGTGTTTCCCCCCAGCCACGCACCAGTGATGGGCCCGAGCTGTGTTGGGTGCCAGCACGCTGTGAACCTGCTTCATCCTCATCCTCCTCCACCTCCTCCTCATCCTCGTCCTCCTCGTCCTCCAGTAGTGGGCCCTTTCTGGCCACATTTGTACCTGGCCTCTGCTGTTGCAAAAAACCTCCCTCTGAGTCACTTCGAAGAGACTGGCCTGAAAGTGCTAAAAATAACCCCTCTTCCTCCTCCTCCTCCTGGGCCACCTCCTCTTCCATCATCGCCCTAAGTGTTTTCTCAAGGAGACATAGAAGTGGTATTGTAACGCTGATAACGGCGTCATCGCCACTGGCCATGTTGGTGGAGTACTCAAAACAGCGCAACAGGGCACACAGGTCTCGCATGGAGGCCCAGTCATTGGTGGTGAAGTGGGGCTGATCCGCAGTGCGACTGACCCGTGCGTGCTGCAGCTGAAACTCCACTATGGCCTGCTGCTGCTCGCACAGTCTGTCCAGCATGTGCAAGGTGGAGTTCCACCTGGTGGGCACGTCGCATATGAGGCGGTGAGCGGGAAGGCCGAAGTTACGCTGTAGCGCAGACAGGCGAGCAGCGGCAGGGTGTGAACGCCGGAAGCGCGAACAGATGGCCCACACTTTATGCAGCAGCTCTGACATGTCGGGGTAGTTGTGAATGAACTTCTGCACCACCAAATTCAGCACATGCGCCAGGCAAGGAATGTGCGTCAAACCGGCTAGTCCCAGAGCTGCAACGAGATTTCGCCCATTATCGCACACCACCAGGCCGGGCTTGAGGCTCACCGGCAGCAACCACTCGTCGGTCTGTTATTCTATACCCCGCCACAACTCCTGTGCGGTGTGGGGCCTGTCCCCCAAACATATGAGTTTCAGAACGGCCTGCTGACGTTTACCCCGGGCTGTGCTGAAGTTGGTGGTGAAGGTGTGTGGCTGACTGGATGAGCAGGTGGAAGAAGAGGAGGAGGAAGCTGAGTAGGAGGAGGAGGAGACAGGAGGCAAAGAATGTTGCCCTGCGATCCTTGGCGGCGGAAGGACGTGCGCCAAACAGCTCTCCGCCTGGGGCCCAGCCGCCACTACATTTACCCAGTGTGCAGTTAGGGAGATATAGCGTCCCTGGCCGTGCTTACTGGTCCACGTATCTGTGGTTAGGTGGACTTTGCCACAGATGGCGTTGCGCAGTGCACATTTGATTTTATCGGATACTTGGTTGTGCAGGGAAGGCACGGCTCTCCTGGAGAAGTAGTGCCGGCTGGGAACAACATCCTGTGGGACAGCAAGCGACATGAGCTGTTTGAAGTTGTCTGTCTCCACGAACCTAAATGACAGAATTTCATAGGCCAGTAGTTTAGAAATGCTGGCATTCAGGGCCAGGGATCGAGGGTGGCTAGGTGGGAATTTACGCTTTCTCTCCAATGTTTGTGAGATGGAGAGCTGAACGCTGCCGTGTGACATGGTTGAGATGCTTGGTGACGCAGGTGGTGGTGTTGGTGGTACATCCCATGTTTGCTGGGCGGCAGGTGCCAACATTCCTCCAGAGGCGGAGGAAGAGGCCGAGGCGGCGGCAGCAGCAGAAGAGGCCGAGGCGGCAGCAGCAGAAGAGGTAGCAGGGGGAGCCTGAGTGACTTCCTTGTTTTTAAGGTGTTTACTCCACTGCAGTTCATGCTTTGCATGCAGGTGCCTGGTCATGCAGGTTGTGCTAAGGTTCAGAACGTTAATGCCTCGCTTCAGGCTCTGATGGCACAGCGTGCAAACCACTCGGGTCTTGCCGTCAGCACATTGTTTGAAGAAGTGCCATGCCAAGGAACTCCTTGAAGCTGCCTTTGGGGTGCTCGGTCCCAGATGGCGGCGGTCAGTAGCAGGCGGAGTCTCTTGGCGGCGGGTGTTCTGATTTTGCCCACTGCTCCCTCTTTGTCTTTTGCTACGCTGTTGGCTCGGTCTCACCACTGCCTCTTCCTCCGAACTGTGAAAGTCAGTGGCACGACCTTCATTCCATGTGGGGTCTAGGACCTCATCGTCCCCTGAATCGTCTTCCACCTAGTCTTGATCCCTGACCTCCTGTTCAGTCTGCACACTGCAGAAAGATGCAGCAGTTGGCACCTGTGTTTCGTCATCATCAGAGACATGCTGAGGTGGTATTCCCATGTCCTCATCATCAGGAAACATAAGTGGTTGTGCGTTAGTGCATTCTATCTCTTCCACCCCTGGGGAAGGGCTAGGTGGATGCCCTTGGGAAACCCTGCCAGCAGAGTCTTCAAACAGCATAAGAGACTGCTGCATAACTTGAGGCTCAGACAGTTTCCCTGATATGCATGGGGGTGATGTGACAGACTGATGGGCTTGGTTTTCATGCGCCATCTGTGCGCTTTCTGCAGAAGACTGGGTGGGAGATAATGTGAACGTGCTGGATCCACTGTCGGCCACCCAATTGACTAATGCCTGTACCTGCTCAGGCCTTACCATCCTTAGAACGGCATTGGGCCCCACAAAATATCGCTGTTAATTCTGCTGGCTACTGGGACCTGAGGTAGTTGGTTCACTAGGACGTGTGGCTGTGGCACACGTCCATGTCCGCGTCCGCGTCCCTTACTAGATGTTTTCCTCATTGTTACCGTTCACCACAATAAGAAAAATATTATTCGGGCCAATGTATTGAATTAAAATTCAGGCCTTTTTTTACAGTCACCTAACACTAAGTCTATCTGGCTATCTATTTAGGTACCGTATTACACTAATACACCCACACCAGTAATGACAGATTTAGCTGAATATAAATTTGAGGCCTATTATTTAGGCGCTGGGTGACAGGTATACGTTTAATCACAGAATTAGACTTGGATCTTCACTGTAGCGTGTGTGTTAAGTTTTTGAGAATTACCCTATCAGCACCTTGAATCTAATATACCCTTTTAGGGATAGATTTAAAGTAGGCCTGATACAGCAGAAACCACTAATTTTGAGAATTGCAAATTTGGGAATTGTTTTTCAACCTAGAACAAAAACTGTGCTTTGACGGACAGTAAAACTAACTTGACCAGCTAAAACAGTACAGATTTGGATGAATATAAATGTGAGGCCTATTTTTTAGGCGCTGGGTGACAGGTATACGTTTGATCACAGAATTAGACTTGGATCTGCACTGTAGCGTGTGTGTTAAGTTTTTGAGAATTACCCTATCAGCACCTTGAATCTAATATACCCTTTTAGGGATAGATTTAAAGTAGGCCTGATAAAGCAGAAACCACTAATTTTGAGAATTGCAAATTTGGGAATTGTTTTGCAACCCAGAACAAGAACTGTGCTTTGACGGACAGTAAAACTAACTTGACCAGCTAAAACAGTACAGATTTGGATGAATATAAATGTGAGGCCTATTATTTAGGCGCTGGGTGACAGGTATACGTTTAATCACAGAATTAGACTTGGATCTGCACTGTAGCGTGTGTGTTACGTTTTTGAGAATTACCCTATCAGCACCTTGAATCTAATATACCCTTTTAGGGATAGATTTAAAGTAGGCCTGATACAGCAGAAACCACTAATTTTGAGAATTGCAAATTTGGGAATTGTTTTTCAACCCAGAACAAAAACTGTGCTTTGACGGACAGTAAAACTAACTTGACCAGCTAAGGCTACTTTCACACTTGCGTTCGGAGCGGATCCGTCTGATGTTTCATCAGACGGATCCGCTCCGATAATGCAGACGTTCGCATCCGTTCAGAACGGATGCGTCTGCATTAAAACTTAGAAAATTTTCTAAGTGTGAAAGTTGACAAAGAAAATTGACAAAGAAAAAAAAGGATTATAGCACTATATTAGATAAATTACAATCTATGTGTATTTTACGAATATTCTTAATATTGCTCTAACTTTGTCTTTTAGAATATTCGTAATATTCTAAAAGACGAAGTTAGAGCAATAATATTCCACTTTGGCATACTGCTCCCCGACAAGCGTCCCCGTCACCATGGGAACGCCTGTGGGTTAGAATATACCATCGGATCTGAGGTTTTACGATCTCAGGGAAAACTCAGATCCGATGGTATTTTCTAACCCACAGGCATTCCCATGGTGACGGGGACGCTTGTCGGGGTGTTGTATGCTGAAGTTGATTAAATAACGATTTTGTCATGCGCTCGGGCACACGTATTAACCATTACGATTTTTCTGTTGTATGATTCGTGAACTCGAATATTATAACCGAGATTATTGGTTTAGATTAGAATAGGATGAATATTCTAAAATTTAATATACAGCAATGTATTCTTTATTTAGAATATTCGTCATATTTGGTCCATCTGAAAACGTGATTCCTTCCAGCTTCAATTCAGTTGCTTGTGGGCCAATGGCTCATTGACCCACAAGCAAGAAGCAGGGAGGAATCATATATTTTCAGATGAAAAAAAAAAAAAAAAAAAACAATATTCATTTTCGCGAATATATGGAACTATATTCAAAATATTCGCGAAATCTCGAAATTGCAATATTCGAGATAAAAATTCGAAATTTGAATATTCGCGCTCAACACTAATCCATAAGGCCCAAGCAAAAAACACACCCATGTTACTTTTAGGTACTGATGCAGAGAAGGCATTCGACAGGGTCAATTGGGACTTTATGAAAGCAACTCTAATGAAATTTGGTTTTCCCTCTGCTTTTGTTTCAGCCATTTTTTCATTATATTCCTGTCCCATGGTACAAGTTATGGTAAATGGTGCCCTGTCGGATGCCTTCCACATCAGAAATGGGACTAGGCAGGGTTGCCCCCTTTCACCCTCCCTTTTCATCTTATGTTTAGAAATGCTCCTCCTAAAAATCAGACAATCAAACAAAATACAAGGTGTTTCCCTCGGCCACTATCACCACAGGTCTGCAGCATTTGCTGATGACCTCTTTATTGTAATTTCCAACCCTGCTGAAGCCCTCCCCATCATCATGTCCATATTTGATCAATATAGTATGATCTCTAATTTTAAGATTAACTTTTCCAAGTCGGAAGCCCTCCCGATTAACATTCCAAACAATGTCTTAGCCCCACTCAAACGTTCCTCTCCCTTCAAACGTCCCTGCTGATTTGAACCTACTGTTTAAACTTAACTACACTCCATTACTTTCTAAGATCAGATCCTTTATCTCTTCTTTAAGAGTACCATACATGTCATTGTTTGGTAGAAAAAATCTATTATCTACATTTGTTTTACCCCAACTTTTATATGTATTACAAGCTCTCCTGATACATATACCGGCCTCCTACTTTGCTCAACTCAAGAGCATATTCACATCCTTCCTATGGAAATCTAGAAGACCTAGATTAGCCTATTCACTTCTTTCCCAAAGGAAGCATAAGGGGTGTATCTCGTTGCCTGATATGGCAATGTATAATAAAGCCAGCCAGCTATCCAGATGGGCACTCTTAGCAAATGACAAATTAGAGGCACCATATCTAGATATAGAGAGAACCCTACTGGGAGTACATAGACATGCTCTAATGTGGTCACCGGAAGCTCCGCTCTCCCTTTGCCCTAAGATGTGTACACTGACAAAAAGTATGCTCATTAGTTATCGCAATTCTCCAGTCTCCCCCCAAAAAGGAAGTAAAGTGTCAAAAATAGCTCCACTTAGTGTACTACCTTACCTCTTTAACAAGATGGGAGGGGGAGATAAAAGCTGGTGGCACTCTTTAGGAGGTACTAGAATAGGGGAGATGACAGAAACCAATCATATGTTACCCTTGGAGAATATTCACAATAAATTGGGAAGGGACCCTCCTACCCCAATACAAACGTGGGATTTTAAGAATATATGTAAGAAATATGAAAAGGCTTCTGACTCCACGTTCTTGGAACCCACATGGTTAGAAAACCTTACTATCCTCCCTTCACCTCTGAAAAAGTCACTATCAGTCATTTACAACAACCTACTGAATATGTCAAGTATCTCTAAACCATACTATATACGTCAATGGGAAAGAGAATTGGGGAGGTGTTTCTCTGACACTGAATCAGCATACATCCTCTCCCATGCAACAGGGTTTTCCACATGTATTCGATATCAGGAAAACTCTTATAAAATAATTACTAGGTGGTATAAAACACCAGTTTATCTGGCTTCTATAGGGATATCTCCCACTCATCAATGTTTGAGATGTCATTCAGATATCGGATCCATGATACATATCTGGTGGTGCTGCCCTCTGGTAACTCAGTTTTGGAAAGATGTATAGAATTCCATCAACTCAATATGCTCCACTTCTATAAAACTCACACCTAAGTTGGTATTGCTCTGGATCCCAGCTCCCAATTTCCAACCTTCAAAAGATAATCTTCCTACACATATGATTGCAACCGCAAAACTGCTCATTCCAACTAGATGGAAAGACACCACCCCTCCAGACTTAAAAATGTGGTTCAATAAAATGCATCAGCTTCATAGAATGGAGGAGTTGGTGGGTTGGATCCATGGCAATAGACTTAAGTATCTCGAATTGTGGTTTCCTTGGAACAGGGCACAAGCAGTGAGGGATTCTGAGGTTCTAGATCAGGTGGTAGTTTGAAAATTTTGTTAGGACATGAGTTCATAGCAAAAGACAATTCACACTTCTCAGCCTAGAAATATTTTGGGGAGCCTGTTCGTCATTACAGTTTATGGTAAAGTCATACCAACATTTATATGTGCATAATAACATATACTCTATTAATATAATTTTAGCAACTAACCTTTGGAGGGTTTTTGACTCTCCAGCCGCCTGAGAGCCTTTTTTCCTTTTTTCTGTTTCTTTTCTTTTACTTACTTTCTTGGTTTACCCTTGTTGTTCATTCTGTATACTGATTGTGCAATCTAATTGAAAAGCGCTTATGTTCATATACAGCTTTGTAATGTACTTTGCAATGTTGTTTACATACTGTATTCCACATATGTCATGAGCCATTGTGTTATTTGAAATAATTGAAATAATAAAAAGAGATTTACAAAAAAAAAAAAACAGTCCATCAAAATCTGCCTTCCAAAAACCGTATGGCATTCCTTTCCTTCTGCGCCCTGCCGTGTGCCGGTACAGCTGTTTACGGCCACATATGGGGTGTTTCTGTAAACTACAGGGTGGGCCATTTATATGGATACACCTTAATAAAATGGGAATGGTTGGTGATATTAACTTCCTGTTTGTGGCACATTAGTACATGTGAGGGGGGAAACTTTTCAAGATGGGTGGTGACCATGGCGGCCATTTTGAAGTCGGACATTTTGAATCCAACTTTTGTTTTTTCAATAGGAAGAGGGTCATGTGACACATCAAATTTATTGGGAATTTCACAAGAAAAACAATGGTGTGCTTGGTTTTAACGTAACTTTATTCTTTTATGAGTTATTTACAAGTTTCTGACCACTTATAAAATGTGTTCAATGTGCTGCCCATTGTGTTGGTGTCACGTCTGTATGTGAGCAACAAGAGCATACACAGTGAATAAGCTACTGACCGGACCCAAACTAGGGAGGATAAAGGGTGACCCCTGTCAGACCCTAAAAGCTCTCCCTATGCTGCTAAGCACATGTCCAGATCCAAATGGTGGATCGAGACATGCCCGCGTACCTAAGGCTGATGACCACTGTAACCCCTACAATAGTGGAAGGGGCACAGCCACCGGTGCCCTGCTCAGAATATGGACGGAACCGGGGTCGCCTCGGATCCAGTCAGCAAACAAACAGAAACACACAATGTCTGCACACTTAACTGAAGGAGCTGCAGCAGCAGTGAAAACAGATCCAAAGTCAGCAGACACTATCCAAAGTACTTGCTTCAGCAGAACTCAGGTCCATAGAAATATATCACACAAGTGAAGATACTCAAGCGAGAGATACAGCTCAAATGAAAAGTATAATCCACACACTACAAAGGAGGAGGGGTGATTTAAAGGCAGAGAAATCAAACACAGGAGGGACAGCTGGGAGGAAGTAAAGACCTCAACACAGGGGCGGAGAAACAGAGCAGAGGGAACTCCTCCAAGCTCTAGTAGTGACATCATCACAGGGGTGGAGAAACAGAGCTGTGAGAATGTCTCAAAGCTCTGGTAGTGACAGTTGGATTGTCAATGCAACCCTCTTCTCCCACTCTTCACACACTGATAGCAACACCGCAGGAGAAATGCTAGCACAGGCTTTCAATATCTGTAGTTTCATGTGCTGCACATCTCGTATCTTCACAGCATAGACTATTGCCTTCAGATGATACGAGATGTGCAGCACCTGAAACTACGGATACTGGAAGCCTGTGCTAGCATTTCTCCTGCGGTGTTGCTATCAGTGTGTGAAGAGTGGGAGAAGAGGGTTGCATTGACAATCCAACACAATGGGCAGCACATTGAACACATTTTGTAAGTGGTCAGAAACTTGTAAATAACTCATGAAAGAATAAA
Organism: Bufo bufo; assembly: GCF_905171765.1. Lineage (NCBI taxonomy): Eukaryota > Metazoa > Chordata > Amphibia > Anura > Bufonidae > Bufo > Bufo bufo. Next base: position 391,958,533 of record NC_053393.1, on the reverse strand, counting down.
GTTACGTTAAAACCAAGCACACCATTGTTTTTCTTGTGAAATTCTCAATAAGTTTGATGTGTCAAATGACCCTCTTCCTATTGAAAAAACAAAAGTTGGATTCAAAATGGCCGACTTCAAAATGGCCACCATGGTCACCACCCATCTTGAAAAGTTTCCCCCCTCACATATACTAATGTGCCACAAACAGGAAGTTAATATCACCAACCATTCCCATTTTATTAAGGTGTATCCATATAAATGGCCCACCCTGTATATTATGAATTGAAGTAGTTTTGGAAATAGCTAAGTAAAAAAAAGTTTTTCAACATGTGTAGATTTTAATTGTGAACTGTAAAAAGAGCAGAATTTTAGTTAAAAAGGTATTCCCATCTCAAACATTAATGGCATATCGCAAGGATATGCCATCAATGTCAGATAGGTGTGGGTTTCACCTCTGGGACATGCTTCTTTCTCCAGAGTGGGACCACTCTGCATTCACTGCTATGGGAGTTCTAAAATAGCTGAGTAAATGTTCGATAAATGGAGAGCACAGAATGAGAGAAAGAGAGCAAGAGTACTGAATGTCCGAGTATTACACTTCTTGGAGTCAGTGTTCTACAATATTCCTCATGCATAATAGGTGGTCTCCCTAATGATAAAAAGAGCACCCTCAAGAGCACCCCCAAGGCTACTAACCATGGCAATTGTTTTCTGTCTTTTTTCTTTCAAGGAGAACTGGCTTGCACATCTTACTAATAGAAATGTAATACTCCGACATTCAGAACTGTTGTATTTTTGGAAGCAGAACTGGGTTACACATCTCACTCAGAGAAGTATTAAGCATGGGTTTCTCTCTCTCATGTTCTAGGACTTTATTCTTATGTCCTAGGAGACCTTAGAGTGTTATATACCAAGTTTTAGGGCAATTGGAGCACATTTGATTTGGATAGAATTGATTAGGACCCAAACCAATTTTTTTTTTAATTTTAAAAAATGTGCTCATCTCTAATCTGTAGACATGCTCACATCTTGTGGATACACTGCAGATTTTCCACCATAGAATTGTGGTTGGAGAATCTGCAGTATATTACAGTACCAGCAGAGTGGGAAAGATGTTTCAAACTGACCTGCACTGCAGATTTTAAATCCACAACATGCTAATTTATGCTGTGGATATCCATTATGGAATTCACCTTTGCAATGCATAGGGTGAAATGCATGGCAAATCTGCATCCATGACAAATTCACAAGAAACTAATGTGGCTTCTGCAGCAGAGATCCGCACCATTTGGCCATACCGTCATGATTCTCTTTGCTCAAAAAAGAATGTCAGCTGTATAGACTGAGGATAAGCTCGGTTTGTATGTATTGCATATTCACTGCAGACATGCTGGTGGTATGAAGCATTGTGCATAGGAAGCTACCGGTTTAAAGGTTAGGACCTTCAGGAGACAATGGCCCAAATTTACCATTGTGAGAACATATAGATTTTTATGTAAATTGTGACAAAGTGTGGCCTAACTTGGTGTAATTTGGTGCACCTAGGTTTAGAGAAATTAACTATGTTTATTCCAAAAAGGGAGTCACTTGGGAGCCAAAAGGGAGACATGGCCAAAGACTAGTGCTGATCACGAATATTCGAATTGCGAATTTTAATCGCGAATATCGGCACTTCGAGAATTCGCGAATATCGGAAAATATATTCGTAATCGCGAATATTCGATTTTTTTATATAATACCATTTAATTTTTATGCGAATTCTTTAGTGTCATGGTCTTACCTTCTTGCTGTTCTCCTTCGTTTGACATGTGCTGGCGGCCATCTTGGTTTCTGGGTTTCTTGTAGCCTCCCACCCTGCGGCTCCTCCTTCCCACTGGGAGGAGCTGGATGCCTAGCTCATATATATAGGAGGTCTGTGGCTTCAGTTCCTTGCTTGGTCCTCCTGTGTTCACATGCTTCTAGTCTGCTGCTGCTTCTGGTTCCTGATCCTGGTTTCGTCCGACTACCCTGCTGGTTCCTGATCCTGGTTTCGTCTGACTACCCTGCTGGTTCCTGATCCTGGCTTCGTCTGACTACCCTGCTGGTTCCTGATCCTGGCTTCGTCTGACTACCCTTCTGGTTCCTGACCTCTGGCTTCGCTAAGACTCTGCTTCGGTTTCGCCATCCGTTTGGACTTTTGCTTTACTGCTTTATTTTCAATAAAGCCTTCTTATTTTCACTTATCTCTTGTTGTACGTCTGGTTCATGGTTCCGTGACATTAGGACCAAGCCATGAATTCTGACGGTACAGGGCCATCCTCGCTACCCACGCTGGTTGCCAGACTTGATCAGCAGGATCACCTGTTGGGTCGGTTCGCTGTGGCGTTGCAAACCCTGCTTGAACGCACGGCTCATTTCGCTCCCGTTGCCGATGGGTCGGTTGTCGCTCCTGGGCCCGCTCCTACTGCCGCTCCGGTTGTTGCGCCAGAGTCTACCCCGACACCTGTTGTTGCACCTGCGGTGTTTCGGGGTATGACCGGTTCTGCCCCTCTTCCACAGCGCTTTGGGGGAGAGCCAACTCAGTGCCGAGGTTTCCTTAACCAGGTGGGCATTTATTTCGAGTTGCTGCCACATGCCTTTCCTACTGAGAGATCAAAGGTGGGCTTCTTGATCTCGCTGCTCTCGGACAAGGCCTTGGCCTGGGCCAGCCCCTTATGGGAGAACAACAATCCGGTGGTTGCCGAGTTTTCCGGTTTTGTTGCTTCTCTTCGGAAGGTATTCGATGTGCCGGCTCGCGCTGCCTCTGCTGCGAAGCTCCTTATGTCCATCAGACAGGGTTCACGATCCGTAGCTGAATACGCCATTGAGTTTCGTACCCTGGCAGCAGAGGTGGGCTGGAATAATGAGGCTCTGGTCGCTGCTTTCTCTCATGGTCTCTCGGATGCCTTGAAGGATGAGGTTGCAGCTAAGGACCTACCAGTGGAGCTCGAGTCTCTTATTTCTTTCCTGATTTTGATTGACACCAGACTCAGGGAGAGACCTTCCTTTAAGGAGAGCCTGCGGAGGTTTTCTAACAGATTGGCGCCTACGTTTGCTGTCCCACCCGTGCCTCCCTCTCCTCCCACGCCTCCTGGGGATGACTTGTCTGGGGGTGAACCCATGCAGCTGGGGTTTGCTCGCCTGTCCGAGGGGGAGAGGGTACTCTGGAGACGCGAGGGCCGATGCATGTACTGTGGTCTCGGTGGGCATTTTCGGTTGGCATGTCCGAACCGTCCGGGAAAACCTCGCACCTGAGATCCTGTCGGGGGCAGATCTTGGGTGGAGTCTCCTCGTCCCCGGTTTCCCGTGTTGACAAACCACTGATCACTGTTGTCCTCTCCTGGGTCGGGGGCTCGGTGACGACCCAGGCGTTGGTGGACTCTGATGCTGGTGGTTTGTTCATTGATAAGGTGTTCGCTGCCGCCAATTCCATTCCTCTGCAGGCTCGAGTTTCCCACTGGCTCTTGAGGCGATAGACGGCAGACCCCTTCTGCCGCCACACGTGACTCATGAGACCCTTCCAGTGGGGATAGCCATTGGTGCCGTTCACAGAGAGTCGGTCTGCCTCCAGGTTATTTCGTCTCCACACTACTCGGTGGTCTTGGGGTACCCCTGGCTCCGGAAGCATAATCCGACTTTCGATTGGAGATCGGCCGAGATCCTCTCGTGGTCACCGCAGTGTGGGGCTAGTTGAATCCATGGGTCTGTCAAGTTGCTGTGTACTTCCTCGGACTCTCTGTTGCCTCCTGAATACGAGGAGTACCGGGATGTATTCGATAAGGTGCGCGCGGTTGCCCTACCTCCGCACCGCCCATACGATTGTGCCATAGAGTTACAATCTGGTGCCGTTCCTCCTCGTGGCAAGGTCTATCCACTGTCGGTAGCGGAGAATGAGGCCATGGAGGAGTACGTGAGGGAGGCGCTTTCACGCGGACACATTCGCAAATCCTCGTCCCCGGCAGGGGCTGGATTTTTCTTTGTGAAAAAGAAGGGCGGTGAGTTGAGGCCTTGCATCGATTACAGGGGTCTCAATCGCATCACGATCAAGAACGCTTACCCGATACCCTTGATTTCCGAGCTGTTCGATCGCCTTAAAGGGGCCACGGTCTTTACCAAACTCGACCTGAGGGCGGCATATAACCTGGTAAGGATCAAGGCGGGCGATGAGTGGAAGACCGCGTTTAACACCAGGACCGGTCATTATGAATCCTTGGTTATGCCCTTTGGGTTGTGCAATGCGCCCGCAGTCTTTCAGGAATTCATCAACGATGTTTTCCGTGACCTGTTGCAGCAGTGTGTGGTGGTCTATTTGGATGACATCTTGGTATATTCTGAATCCATGGAGGCCCACATTCTGGATGTCAGACGAGTGTTGCAACGGTTACGAGAGAACAAGCTGTTCGGTAAGCTTGAGAAATGCGAATTTCACCGATCCCAGGTAACCTTCTTAGGTTACATCATTTCCGCTGAGGGGTTCTCCATGGATCCTGAGAAGGTTTCGGCTGTCTTACAGTGGCCCCAGCCCAGTGGTCTTCGTTCCCTGCAGCGCTTTTTGGGCTTCGCCAATTATTATCGGAAGTTCATCAGGGACTTTTCCATGCTAGCCAAGCCTCTCACGGATCTGACCAGGAAGGGCAGTAATTCCCAGGTCTGGCCGCTCGAGGCCATCCGAGCTTTTGAGGCTCTAAAGTCCGCCTTTGTGTCGGCTCCGATTCTGTCGCATCCCAACCCTGGGTTGCCCTTTGTCCTCGAGGTGGACGCGTCTGAGACGGGAGTAGGCGCCCTTCTGTCTCAGCGTAGAACACCAGAGGGTCCTCTGCTTCCTTGTGGGTTTTACTCCCGGAAACTGTCTTCCGCGGAGTGCAACTATCAGATTGGTGACAGGGAGTTATTGGCCATCGTGCAGGCCCTTAAAGAATGGAGGCACTTGCTCGAGGGTTCGGTGGTTCCGGTCCTCATCCTGACGGACCACAAGAATCTGACCTACCTTTCTGAGGCCAAGAGATTGACACCACGTCAGGCCAGATGGGCCCTGTTCTTGTCACGTTTTAATTACGTGGTCTCCTACCTACCCGGTTCCAAGAACATCAGGGCGGATGCCTTATCACGGCAGTACTCCGAGCTGTCCAGGGAGGAGTCGATTCCGACTTCGGTCATACCTCCGAATCAGATCTTGGCCGCCATTCGCACCAGCCTGACCTCTCCCCTGGGTGAGCAGATTTTGGCGGCTCAATCTGGTGCTCCCTCTGGGAGACCCAACGGCAGATGTTTTGTGCCTGAGGAGTTGCGCACTCGGTTGTTGCGAACCTACCATAACTCCAAGACCGCGGGGCATCCTGGAAAGAATCAGCTGTCCTGGGCTGTTTCACGTCTGTTCTGGTGGCCTTCCCTACGTTCCGACATCGCCGCATATGTAGCGGCATGCTCCGTTTGTGCCCAGAGTAAGTCCCCTCGGCACCTTCCGTTGGGCCTTCTGCAACCCATAGCCACCGGGGAGCGCCCATGGTCACACCTGGGGATGGATTTCATTGTGGACCTCCCTGCATCCCGAGGCCATACGGTCATTCTCATGATTGTGGATCGGTTTTCCAAAATGTGCCACTGTGTTCCTCTCAAGAAGTTACCCTCTGCACAAGAGTTGGCCACGATTTTTGCCAGGGAGGTCTTCCGGTTGCACGGTTTGCCCAAGGAGATTGTGTCGGATCGGGGGAGTCAGTTTGTGTCCAGGTTCTGGTGCGCCTTTTGCTCCCAGTTGGGGATTCATCTCTCCTTCTCCTCGGCCTACCACCCTCAGTCCAATGGGGCCGCAGAACGATCCAATCAGGCCTTGGAGCAATTCCTTCGTTGCTATGTCTCCGATCACCAAGACAATTGGGTTGACCTCCTGCCTTGGGCTGAGTTTGCCAGGAACACGGCGGTGAACTCTTCCTCTGGGACGTCTCCCTTCATGGCCAATTATGGGTTCCAACCTGCCGTGTTACCGGAGGTATTCTCTCCCCAGGATATTCCGGCTGTGGAGGATCACCTTTCCGTCCTACGTGCTTCTTGGGTACTCATCCAGAAGTCCCTTGAGGTCTCTGCGCAGCGCCAGAGACTCCAGGCTGATCGCAGACGAGCGCCTGCTCCTTCCTACCAGGTCGGAGACCGTGTATGGTTGTCCACCCGCAACCTCAACCTTCGAGTGCCCACTCCCAAGCTGGCGCCTCGCTTTGTTGGTCCCTTCCGAGTGCTTCGCAGGGTAAACCCGGTAGCCTATGCCCTTGCGCTTCCTCCTGGCATGCGGATCTCCAACGTGTTTCATGTCTCCCTGTTGAAGCCACTGGTGTGTAATCGTTTCACTTCCTCGGTTCCTCGGCCTCGTCCGGTCCAAGTGGGTAATCGTGAGGAGTATGAGGTGAGCAATATCCTGGACTCACGCCTGGTCCGCGGTCGGGTGCAGTTTTTGGTCCATTGGCGTGGTTATGGTCCAGAGGAGCGTTCCTGGGTTCCCTCCGCAGATGTCCATGCTCCTGCCTTGCTCCGAGCCTTCCACGCACGCTTCCCTCAGAAACCGTTCTTTACTCCGCGGAGGAGGGGCCCTTGAGGGGGAGGTACTGTCATGGTCTTACCTTCTTGCTGTTCTCCTTCGTTTGACATGTGCTGGCGGCCATCTTGGTTTCTGGGTTTCTTGTAGCCTCCCACCCTGCGGCTCCTCCTTCCCACTGGGAGGAGCTGGATGCCTAGCTCATATATATAGGAGGTCTGTGGCTTCAGTTCCTTGCTTGGTCCTCCTGTGTTCACATGCTTCTAGTCTGCTGCTGCTTCTGGTTCCTGATCCTGGTTTCGTCTGACTACCCTGCTGGTTCCTGATCCTGGTTTCGTCTGACTACCCTGCTGGTTCCTGATCCTGGCTTCGTCTGACTACCCTGCTGGTTCCTGATCCTGGCTTCGTCTGACTACCCTTCTGGTTCCTGACCTCTGGCTTCGCTAAGACTCTGCTTCGGTTTCGCCATCCGTTTGGACTTTTGCTTTACTGCTTTATTTTCAATAAAGCCTTCTTATTTTCACTTATCTCTTGTTGTACGTCTGGTTCATGGTTCCGTGACATTTAGGCGAATTTTATGTGAATTTTCACAATCAAGAAAATAATGCCTAGAGATCATGAATTCGCGAATTCGCGAATATATGGCGAATATTCGCCCAAATATTCGCGAAATATCACGAATTTGAATATTGCCCCTGCCGCTCATCACTACCAAAGACACAGCATTTTGTGCCACAATTCTGGCATAAAATTATTTTTCAATGTAAACCAACCAATGGTTTAAATAGAATTAGACAAAAATGTCTATTGATGCACCAAATTTATCATCTGGCATAAGCCAATGTGATAAATGTGGTGCAGGTCTTGACAGGCTCTTTAAGGTTACACCGTAGGTGTCACTGCCCCTCCTGTGACAGAGGTTAGAAGATCTGAGAGACTGGCTGCACGTTAGGCTATCTGACAGCCTAACTGTTGGTAATGACCACATCTCTTGTCTCAGGTATTAGCTTTTGGTCATTACTGTTCCTCTATTTAGTCTGGACTCACACTTCATACCATATGGTTGATATTATCTGCCTGGAGTTGGAAGAGCTGGTGTGTGGTCCTCATCTGAGTTCCTGCTCATCGATTTTCTATTGAAGATAAGTGTACTTCCCTATGTATTTTGTTGTTCCCATTTGCTCGTTGTTTACTAAGCCTTAGGGAGAAGTTGGTTCGTTCATCTGGGAAGGAACCAGTGGTCTCAGACCCTGTCACTACTCCTAGGGCTATTCATGGTTACTAGGGCCTAGGTTTCCGGTGTATGAATATTCCCACCTTCATGGTCTATTCATGCTGACAGGAGTCAGGTCTAGGTTTAGGGTTTCCAAGGTGGTGACTGTTTCCCTTTCCCTAGCCGTGAGGCCTAGTTTCTTGTCATTTTCCTTCTGTAGTCATTCTATGTACCTCCCCTCCCTCTACATTGTGACACTAGGATTAGTAAGTCTGCCCCAATATTCCAATATTGACGTGACTTGGTATACTGTACCCAACAAATCATACACACCAAGTGTTCTTAAAATATTTAATGGGTTGTGAATACTTTTGATCGAGCACCGTAGGGACAAACACATCAGGATGTTCGGGTGCTCGGTCGAGCACCCGAGTATAATGGAAGTCAATGGGAGAACCCGAGAATTAAACCAGGTACCCCCTGCTCTGAAGAGGGGTGCGGGCCTGCTGGTGAGCTGACCATGTAAAACATTATATGCAAGGGCCTGCAGGTGAGCTGACCCTTTAAAAAATGATATACGAGGGCCTTTAGGTGAGCTTACCCTGTAAAAGATTTGAGTTGCGGGCCTGCTGGTGAGCTGACCCTGTAAAAGATTTAATGTGCAGGCCTGCTGGTGAGCTGACCCAGTAAAAGATTGTAGGTGAAGGCCTGCTGGTGAGCTTAACCTGTAAAAGATTTGAGGTGTGGGCCTGCTGGTGAGCTGACCCTCTAAAAAATTATATGTGAGGGCTTGCAGGTGAGCTGACCCTCTAAATAATTATATGCTAGGGCCTGCAGGTGAGCTGACCCTCTAAAACGTTTTATTTGAAGGGCATATATGCGAGGGCATTATACACTGCGTGCAGAATTATTAGGCAAATGAGTATTTTGACCACATCATCCTCTTTATGCATGTTGTCTTACTCCAAGCTGTATAGGCTCGAAAGCCTACTACCAATTAAGCATATTAGGTGATGTGCATCTCTGTAATGAGAAGGGGTGTGGTCTAATGACATCAACACCCTATATTAGGTGTGCATAATTATTAGGCAACTTCCTTTCCTTTGGCAAAATGGGTCAAAAGAAGGACTTGACAGGCTCAGAAAAGTCAAAAATAGTGAGATATCTTGCAGAGGGATGCAGCACTCTTAAAATTGCAAAGCTTCTGAAGCGTGATCATTGAACAATCAAGCGTTTCATTCAAAATAGTCAACAGGGTCGCAAGAAGCGTGTGGAAAAACCAAGGCGCAAAATAACTGCCCATGAACTGAGAAAAGTCAAGCGTGCAGCTGCCAAGATGCCACTTGCCACCAGTTTGGCCATATTTCAGAGCTGCAACATCACTGGAGTGCCCAAAAGCACAAGGTGTGCAATACTCAGAGACATGGCCAAGGTAAGAAAGGCTGAAAGACGACCACCACTGAACGAGACACACAAGCTGAAACGTCAAGACTGGGCCAAGAAATATCTCAAGACTGATTTTTCTAAGGTTTTATGGACTGATGAAATGAGAGTGAGTCTTGATGGGCCAGATGGATGGGCCCGTGGCTGGATTGGTAAAGGGCAGAGAGCTCCAGTCCGACTCAGACACCAGCAAGGTGGAGGTGGAGTACTGGTTTGGGCTGGTATCATCAAAGATGAGCTTGTGGGGCCTTTTCGGGTTGAGGATGGAGTCAAGCTCAACTCCCAGTCCTACTGCCAGTTTCTGGAAGACACCTTCTTCAAGCAGTGGTACAGGAAGAAGTCTGCATCCTTCAAGAAAAACATGATTTTCATGCAGGACAATGCTCCATCACACGCGTCCAAGTACTCCACAGCGTGGCTGGCAAGAAAGGGTATAAAAGAAGAAAATCTAATGACATGGCCTCCTTGTTCACCTGATCTGAACCCCATTGAGAACCTGTGGTCCATCATCAAATGTGAGATTTACAAGGAGGGAAAACAATACACCTCTCTGAACAGTGTCTGGGAGGCTGTGGTTGCTGCTGCACGCAATGTTGATGGTGAACAGATCAAAACACTAACAGAATCCATGGATGGCAGGCTTTTGAGTGTCCTTGCAAAGAAAGGTGGCTATATTGGTCACTGATTTGTTTTTGTTTTGTTTTTGAATGTCAGAAATGTATATTTGTGAATGTTGAGATGTTATATTGGTTTCACTGGTAAAAATAAATAATTGAAATGGGTATATATTTGTTTTTTGTTAAGTTGCCTAATAATTATGCACAGTAATAGTCACCTGCACACACAGATATCCCCCTAAAATAGCTAAAACTAAAAACAAACTAAAAACTACTTCCAAAAATATTCAGCTTTGATATTAATGAGTTTTTTGGGTTCATTGAGAACATGGTTGTTGTTCAATAATAAAAATTAATCCTCAAAAATACAACTTGCCTAATAATTCTGCACTCCCTGTATGTGACGAATAAGCATGTTGATATGATGGAAGAGGAGGAGGAAGATGAAAAAAGGAAGATTCAACCATATACCCTTGTATGTGGTGGAAGGGGTGCATGGGAATACAGTGTATTCAGTACATTATAAACAAAACATTTAAAGTGCCTTTATGTTCAGATGCTTTCCTCTGGTGGAGTCGAGAAGTCATGGTCAATCCAGGCCTTGTTCATTTTTATAAAAATCAACCTGTCAACTTGTCAGCATTTTCAGTTGACAGGCGGATATGCTTATCTGTTGTAATGCCACCAGCAGCACTAAATACCCGCTCAGACAAAATGCTGGCGGCAGGGCAGGCCAGCACCTCCAAAGCGTAGAGCGCCAGTTCGTGCCACGTGTCCAGCTTGGACACCCAGTAGTTGTAAGGCACAGAGGGATCATTGAGGATGCTGTGTACTCCTTCACCATCTTCCAAAATTTTTATCTCCTTGTGAAAGTAGGCCACGCATCATGGTGAGGGTGCTGGCGGGGTGTCATGAAACTGTCCCAGGCTTTGGAGAGTGTTGCCCTGCTTCTGTTGGAACTGCTGTGTGTTCCCCTTGTCTCCCCTCCTCGGTTGGCCAAGGAACTATGGACTCTGCCGCCAGTGTTGTCAGATAAAAGTTTTTTGAGCAATTATTCTACAAGGATCTTCTGGTATTGCTCATCGTCTCCACCAGAGGAATGAGAAATGAGAAGTTCTCTTTGTAGCGGGGGTCAAGAAGGGTGAACTACCAGTAATCTGTGTTGTCTAAAATGTGTATAACATGTGGGTCACGGGAAATGCAGCCTAACATGAATATCAGCTTCAGTACGGCCTGTTGCCGCTTCCCCACTGCAGTGCTACACAGCTTCCAGCCACCGACTGATGACTGACAAGTGCTGCACATGGATAATTCGGAGGTGGAAGTGAAGGAGGAGGTGGAGGAGGAGAAGTGGGGATTGGAGACACTAGCGTAGTTGCTGGCGGAAACCCTGATCAACATAGGGGCCGTAATCCTTGGCGTCGGTACAACTGTGCCATTCCAGGGTACGACTCGCTCCCATCCTCCACAACATTCACCCAGTGTGCCATCAGGGAAATGCAGCATCCCTGACCGAATGCACTTGTCCATGTGTTTGTGGTTAAATGGACCTTTCCAGTAACTTCGCTGGTTAGGGCACGTGTGATGTTACAAGACACATGTTGGTGTAAGGGGGGCACGGCACCCCTTAAAAAATAGTGGAGACTGGGGACTGCGTAACGCGGTATGGCCACTGATATCAGGCTGCGGAATGCCTCAGTGTTCACTAGCCTAAATGGCAACATTTCCGGTGCCATAAATTTGGAAAGCGGCGCATCTAGTGCTGTGGCCTGTGGGTGGGTGGGTGGATGGGTATTTTCTCTTGCGTTCAAAGGCCTGGGGTAAGGACATTTGGACACTGCGCTGGGACACGGAAGTGAATGTATTCGCTGATGGTGCTTGCAAAGGTCCAGGTGCAGGGCCTGCGCCTTCGACAGGGGATTGGCCAGCACGTAACATAGTGGAAGAGGAGGCAGTGGTGTGACCCGCAGACACAGAATGTGGACCCAGGCATTCGTCCCACTTATTACGGTGCTTGGATGCCATGTGGCGGATCATGCTGTTGGTGGTGAGGTTGCAAGTGTTCACGCCCGGCTCATTTTCATATGGCACAGGTTGCAAACTACTATTCTTTTGTCGTTCGCACTTTCTTCAAAAAAGTGCCAGACTGCGGAACATCTACCGCAAGGGGGTGCTCTGTGAAACAGTTGAAGGTCTGTTTGGTATGGCCCGCCTTCTCCCTTTTGCCACCCCACTGCCTCTTCCAGCCTGTTGCGGTGCTGCAGATCCCTCCCCCTCTGTACTGCTCTACTCGCTCGGCTTGCCACTTTCCCAGGTTGGGTCAGTGACCTCATCGTCCACCACCTCCTCTTCCACTTCCTCACTCTGATCATCTCCTGATTTGTTGACCTAACCACAACCTCAGTGATTGCCAACTGTGTCTCATCCTCTTCATCAACCTCTTGAGACAGTAATTGCGGTTGATTCATTGGCAACTGTGTCTCATGATCATGCACCTCATTAAACTCTAATTGCTGTTCACCACCGTCATGTTCTTGTGGCTGTGGATGCTCAAGAGGTTGGGAATCAGGGCACAAGATCTCATGTCCCTCTTCAAACGTGCTTCGCGAGAGGGCCAAATCAAGTAATGGCGCTGAAGAGAGCTCCTCGGAATATCCGAGTGTGGTCTCACTTGTTTGGCCACACTGTAAATGGTGGGAGGAAGGAGGATCAGGGTGAGTATTGTGTGTACCAGAGTCCTGGCTATTGAGACTGAACTTTGTGGAAGACAGGGTGGTCCTTAACCGACTGGAAGCATTATATGCTGCAATCCAACCGACCACCTGTTCGCACTGGGCTGACTTCAAGAGTGGTGTCCTGCGCCGCCCTGCAAACTGGGACTTGAAGCTAGGTATCTTGGATGATTGTTTTTCTTGTGCTCTGGCAGCAGGCACAGTTTCTCCGCGCCCAGGGCCACGGCCTCTGCATGTACCATCAGCATCACGGCCACTTCCCCGTCCCCTACTGCTCGCCTTCTTCATTTTAAATGTGATATATTCTTGAAAGTATGTGATACGTACAGTAGCCTAGTATTTGAAAGTGTATGTGCAAAAAAAATTTCAACAGTATTTGTTGATGAGGAAACGTTATACAGGACAGGTACAGTACCACAGGTAATGTCACAGTTCGCAGTGTCTACAGAAAAACTGCACTGGATGTCACTGATATTTTAGGGATGCGCACACTTTAGACAGGAGATGTGGCGCGGATAATTTAACTGTCCTCAGGGGACACCGTCTAGGGAAAAACTGTACTGGATGTCACTGATATTTTAGTGATGCGCACACTTTAAACAGGAGATGTGGCACGGATGATTTAACTGTCTGCAGAGGCCTATTACACAGTATTTAGCGCAGGATGCTCCCTACACTGTCTGTCCCTTCCTACGCACAGCTCTCCCTAACACTGAGCAATTTAGCGCAGGTTGCGCTACAAAAATATATTGCTGCTGTCACACACAATAGTCCTTACAAGGACTTTTGGATCTCTAAAATGTTTTTGTACACTTATAATATTCAATTACACTCCCTACACTCTCTGTCCCTTCCTATCCTCAGCTCTCCCTGACTTAGAATGAGCTGAGCACGTGTCATCGGGTGCTATATACCACCCGATGACGTGTTCCGGACAGCCATTCACTGTATTCAGCTGAGCATGCTCTCTCAACACTCGTTATGAACATTTTATACATAGACATTTTTTGTCCTAATTAACAGTTTCCATTTCTCATAAAACGACAGCCAATGAACAGTAAACAATTGCTGATTTCCTGATTTCTGATTGTCATGACTATATCAAGGAACATATAGATCTGTAAAATCTGCCAATACACAAGACCCTATTTGAACTAATTGGTCACACTGTACCAAAACGAACCCTACCATTGAACCAAAAAAAAAAAAGGTACTAGACCAAAAGTTACATATTAAAAATATCATATTTATTAGAATACAATATTAAAACATGATAACGCCAAAGTTGATACAGATAAAACAAAAAGGTGAGCCTGCATCAAAATATACATATAACATTATACCAGTCCAGTAATAAATTAAACAGACCAGTGCCTAGGATCAAAAGCAGAGCTTACCTAACACACCCGACATGTGTTTTCCCAAGGAAAAGTCATTGGCTAAACGCACATCGGTCATGGTGGGTGAGCTCTGCTTTTGTACCGACGATGTAGGAGTTCAGAATTGTGACTTTTAAGTAGTTGATACTAGGCACTGGCCAGTTTGCTGTATAATGAAAACATCTACCTGGTCACTGAGCCTCACCACACATAACACATATTTACGTATCAGCAAATATAATAAGGAATAGAAGGGAAATTGTATTCACATCTCTAACTATATACAGTACATACTTTTGGATGTAGCCATGACAATGAAAAAAAATATTTTACTGTTTAAATAGCAGTACAAAATTTTTTCATGGAAAATGTGCTACATGAAAACAATAGTTAAATGACAAAGTAACTTTTCTTTTTACTAAACAGTCTTTTTTATAGCAAAAATTTTAGAACCTATTCAACTATTCATTAAATGATCACTTAAAAATTCCAGGATGACAGATATAAACCGTATCAGTCATAATTTCTCTAGGACTTCTCAGTTCATGGGTAAATCTTCAATATGCAAATAAATATGCCAGGCTATAACATTGTTGATATTCTGTAATTTCAGGTCATTTTTCAGAATTTTTCAGTTGCTTTGTGTTGAATAACACAATTTCTACCATTAATAACTTATATCTGGCATTTTTACAATTTTTTTCATGTGCAATCTGATTGTATTTATCAGGTTTTTCTCTGAGCTATGGGTTGAGACTAGCTGGCTTCATGTCTGAACATAGACTGCACATCCTCAGAAGTAGCAGTAATGGAGGACATTATACAGCAGTACTAAGCAATTTAAATGTGAATGCAGCAGTTAAATAAGTCAGTAAATCACTTACAAATTACCAGCTGTCTCTGTTTGAGTCTCTCTGGTTCTACCTGCTGCAGCAGCCCCTTCTTACTCACCTCCTCCTCCTACAGCTCTATAAACTTCTTGTCATGGTAAGGAAGGTAGAGAGGAAGTGCACCCCCTAAACTGCCACACTCAACCCTGTCCCTGCCTACTTGCACCACCCGCCCAAGGTGACGGGGCGCAACTGGGCGACGTCCCTGACCTACGTAAGTGCAGAACAAAGCGAACAGAGAAAGAGAGGAACAGACAGCCAAGGCAGAAGGCGGTACACAAGACTAAGGCAAACGAATAGACAGGGAGGTAGATAGGACAACAGTACCCAGTGATGGGAAAGGCAATGGCGAGTCAACTAGCTGAGGTCAGTCCGGGAGGTCACGTCAATACAAGAGATGAGGCAGGAGAGGAAATCCGAGAATGAGCCGAGGTCAAATCCGAGAGATAGCGTAGGTACCAAGGAAGCGGGCAAAGCGAGGTCAGGAATCAAACAAGGTCAATACCAGTAGAAAACAATAATAATAGTACACACAGCCCTAGAGATGAAAATCACAGGCAACCTGTAGCCAGCAGGCCACCCATATTTATTGTGGGGAGTGAGGGTCATGTGACAGACAAGTCGAGCACCGAGGGATCAGCTCGGCGCTCAAGGCAGACCTAGGAGCAGGGAGCCTCCCAGCTAGCAAAGCCGCCCTGGGAACAAGGCCAAACACAGATCCTCGTTCCTAAAGCTAAGCAGCAGGTCTGCAGCTGATGGGAGACCGAGTGCGCCTTTGGCGCCCTGTTACAGTACCCCCCTTTTACGAGGGGCAACCGGACCCAAGCATTGTGGACGAGGTTTCTCAGGGTGTTCCCGGTGACACTTAGCAATTAACCTGGAAGCATGCATCCTGGACACAGGTACCCAGGACCTCTCCTCGGGTCCAAAACCTTTCCAGTGGACCAGGTATTGAAAGGAGTTTCTAAAATTTCTAACATCCATGATTCTAGAGATGACAAATTCTTCCTGACCTTCAACCTCCACAGGTGGGGGAGGTTTTTTAGAAGGATCCACTGGCGACACATATTTCTTGAGTAAAGACTTATGAAACACATCATGTATACGAAGAGAGTCGGGTAGTTTTACTCTAAAAGACACCGGGTTAATAACCTCAAGAATATTATATGGTCCTATGAAACGCAGAGAGATTTTTCGAGAACAATGTTTCAAAGAAAGATTCTTAGTCGACAACCATACTTTATCACCGAGTACGAAATTTACTCCCTTGGAACGTTTCTTATTGGCATGTCTACGCTGAAACTCCTGGGCCTTTTTCAGGTTCGCTTAAACCTGCGCCCAGACTGTGCACAGTCTAGAGGTGAAAGCATCTGCCTGTGGGTTGAGTGAGAACGCGGAGGAATTAGAGCTAAAACGAGGATGAAAACCACTATTACAAAAAAAAGGAAATACTCCCGTGGACGAATTAACCCGATTGTTGATGGCAAACTCTGCCAACGGGAGATATCTCACCCATAAAAGCTGATTGTGCGATACATAACACCTCAGGAAATGTTCCACTGCCTGATTTAACCGTTCCGTCTGCCCATTAGTCTCTGGATGGAAAGCAGACGAAAAGGATAAAGAGATGCCGCATCTTTGACAAAAAGCTCTCCAGAATCCGGAAACAAACTGAACGCCCCTATCAGAGACGATATTTTCAGGAACACCATGCAGCCGTACCACATGTTCAATAAACAAGGATGCTAAGGTTTTCGCATCAGGGAGCTTACTTAAAGGAACAAAATGCACCATCTTGCTAAAATGGTCAACCACTACCCAAACCACTGACTTCCCCTCGGAGGGGGGCAGGTCAGAAATAAAATCCATGGAAATGTGTGACCATGGTTTGCAGGGAATGTGTAGTGGTTGTAGTTCACCAGTGGGATGTGTTCTCGGGGTCTTAGATCTGGCACATACCTCACAAGCTAAGATCGTACATCCTTAGACAAAGTAGGCCACCAGAAGGACCTCAGCAGCAATTCTTTAGTGGCAGCGATGCCTGGATGACCACACAGAACAGAGTCATGACACTCACCCATAAGACGAAAACAAAAATGCTCCGGAACGAATAACTTATCTGAAGAAGTTTGTGGAGGAGCAAGTTGCTGAGCTCGTTGAATTTCAGAGGAATGATCCGAGGATATCGCTGCCACAAAGATGCTTGCCGGTAAGATGGCATTAAAACTCCAGGACAAGGCCTCTGCTTTAATATTTTTACTTGCTGGCCTGAAAGTAACAGAGAAGTTAAAATGAGTAAAAAATAGAGCCCACCTAGCCTGCCTAGGATTAAGGCTTTTAGCCGCCTCAAGAAACACTAAATTCTTATGATCAGTGAGGACCGTAATACAGTGTTTAGCCCCTTCTAAAAAATGCCTTGATTCTTCAAATGCCCATTTTATAGCCAGTAACTCGTGGTTTCCAATGTCGTAATTTCTCTCTGAAGGAGAGAACTTGCGAGAGAAGAAAGCACACTGTCTTAAATTTGTGAAGTTGGAAGACCCCTGGGAAAGAATGGCCCCCACACCATCCTCCGAGGCATCCACCTCCACCACAAAAGGTTCCTCAGGATTAGGCTGAACCAAGACTGGGCCCACTTGAAAACAATTTTTTAAAGTCTCAAAGGCCTGACAGGCCTCCAATGACCAGTTGACAAGATCAGAACCTTTCTTAGTCAAATCAGTAAGGGGCTTAGCGATAACAGAACAATTCTTTATGAATTTACGATAAAAGTTGGTGAATCCTAAAAAGCGTTGAAGTGCCTTTAAGGAGGATGGTCTTACCCAGTCTTGGATAGCCTGAACCTTACTGGGATCCATTTTAAATGACTGTGGAGTAAGAATGTACCCAAGATAGGGAATCTCTTGAACTCCAAACACACATTTCTCCAATTTAACGGACAGATGATTCTCCCTGAGGATTCTAAGAACAGATCTGATGTGAGATACATGGGTATTCCAGTCAGGTGAAAAGACAAGAATATCATCAAGATAAACAATCATAACTTTGCCGATAAGTTCTCTAAAAATGTCGTTCATAAAGTTCTGAAACACAGCTGGGGCATTACATAGACCGAATGGCATAACAAGATACTCAAAGTGTCCCTCTGGGGTATTAAAGGCCGTTTTCCATTCATCACCTTCCTTAATACGAATCAAGTTATAAGCCCCCCTCAAATCAAGTTTAGAAAACCAAGAAGCACCCAAGATCTGGTTAAATAAATTCGGAATCAACGGGATGGAATATTGATTCCTAATAGTAATTTTAATCAAGTTTCTATAATCAATACAGGGTCTGAGACCACCGTCCTTCTTCTTAACAAAAAAGAAGCCAGCTCCCAAGGGTGAGGTGGAGGGCCTAATATGTCCCTTCTTAAGACTCTCCTGGATGTAGTCTCTCATGGCAGTGCGTTCAGGACCAGAGAGATTGTAAATGCGTACCTTAGGAAACTTGGACTCTGGAACTAACTCAATAACACAGTCATAAGGCCTAGGGGGAGGGAGAGTGTCGGTCTCAGCAGTGGAAAAAACATCATGAAAATCAGCAATAAAGTGAGGAATGGCATCAAAAGAAACTCCACCTTGAACTACAGTTAAGCAAGATCTACAGTTGGAACCCCATCTCTCTAACTCGCCCGAACTCCAGTTTATGACCGGATTATGTTGCTGAAGCCAGGGCATGCCAAGTACTACTTATTTGAGATCAATAAAACTAAATGCTGACCCATAATCCGCAAAAGCACTTCCTGACCCCTTTTAAGACCCCAAAGGAAATTGAGACAGGCAGCAATAGTTTGCTTCTTACCACCTCTGGGAATACCTTGTCCTTGGATCCCTCTGACTTGGACGATCTTCCGGAAGGAGGAGCTTTGGGATATTGACGAACCCAGTGGTCGGAATCGCCACAATAAAAACAAGAGCCGCGACGATGGCGTAGTTCTCGTTGCATCATCCCGAGCTGCATGGGCTCGTCCAACTGAGCCTCCATCTTGGGTTCGGTAGGAGAAGTCTCAGGTTTGAGAAGGGGATGAGGAGAAAACAAATGCTCCCGCTCTCTTTCTCTAATCCGTCTGTCTAATCTGACGGCTAAGGTCATGGTCTCCTCTAAAGAGTCAGGACTGGGGTAGCAGACCAGCATATCCTTCAACCTCTTTGTCAACCCTGATCTAAATTGGCATTTGAGAGCAGGTTCGTTCCAGCCCGAGGGAACACACCACTTGCGGAACTGGGTGCAATAATCCTCCACGGGCCGCTCTCCCTGGGTAAGGGCCTTTAGATTAGATTCAGCAACAGATGCCCAGTCAGGCTCATCGTAAAGGACCCCTAGTGCCTGGAAAAAGAGGTCGACTGAATTGAGACAAGGGGAGTCAGACGGCAAAGAAAAGGCCCACTCCTGGGGGTCCCCTTGAAGCAAAGAGATGATTATCCCAACCCTTTGTGGGTCAGGGCCCGAGTGAGGTCGTAGTCGTAAATAAAGTCTGCAGCTCTCCCTGAAAGCTAAAAAATTCCGGCGGTCACCCGAGAACCGATCAGGTAATTTAATATGCGGTTCTACCTGAATGGTGGCAGGAGCGAGAATGGGGGGTGTCTGGGCGGTCTTCTGTACCTGTAACCTCTCCCCTAATTCTTGCACAATTTGGGCAAGACCCTGCACATGCTCGGTTAGACTCTGTAGAGGGTCCATGTTAATTTGAGGCCTGTGATTCTGTCACGGGTAAGGAACGTAGTGAGGAAGTGCACCCCCTAAACTGCCACCCTCAACCCTGTCCCTGCCTACTTGCACCACCCGCCCAAGGTGACGGGGCGCAACTGGGCGACGGTCCCTGACCTACGTAAGTGTAGAGCAGAGCGAATAGAGAAAGAGAGGAACAGACAGCCAAGGCAGAAGGCGGTACACAAGACTAAGGCAAACGGATAGACAGGGAGGTAGATAAGACAACAGTACCCAGTGATGGGAAAGGCAATGGCGGGTCAACTAGCTGAGGTCGGTCTGGGAGGTCACGTCAATACAAGAAATGAGGCAGGAGACAAAATCCGAGAACGAGCCGAGGTCAAATCCGAGAGATAGCGTAGGTACCAAGGGAGCGGGCAAAGCGAGGTCAAGTAGGAAGCAATAATAATAGTACACACAGCCCTAGAGACGAAAATCACAGGCAACCTGTAGCCAGCAGGCCGCCTGTATTTATAGTGGGGAG
This sequence comes from Bufo bufo, assembly GCF_905171765.1. Classification (NCBI taxonomy): domain Eukaryota; kingdom Metazoa; phylum Chordata; class Amphibia; order Anura; family Bufonidae; genus Bufo; species Bufo bufo. The sequence continues at coordinate 391,938,503 of NC_053393.1, read as the reverse complement.
TGAGGATCATGTGACGTGGCCAGCGTCACATGACCGACAGACAGACAAGTCGAGCACCGAGTGATCAGCTCGGCACTCAAGGCAGACCTAGGAGCAGGGAGCCTCCCAGCTAGCAAAGCCGCCCTGGGAACGAGGCCAAACACAGATCCTCGCTCCTGAAGCTAAGCAGCAGGTCTGCGGCTGATGGGAGACCGAGTGCGCCTTTGGCGCCCCGTTACACTTCTACTTAATGTGATCCTTCAGTGAGCAGGCAATCCCTCTTCACTGAAGGCTGATTTCAGCAGTGAATTGAGTTAGTGAAGGAAGGGGGAGCAGAAGAATGATGAAAGCATCTTTCTTTGATTATATATAATACAAAGTTTCTTACATTCACTTGTGCTATTTATGGAATAAAAAATTAACGATTATTACTCTTTAATGTATTGTCATTTTTTTTTATTGCAATTTAAGTCATTGTTTGGATCTACTGTATTATATTATGGTTCTGAATTCTGTCTCATTTTTATTATTCTAAAGTAATTTTTTTAATGAAATGTGCATCCACAAGTAAGCACATTGCAACCAGGAATATGGTGCATCTTATAGAGACCAAGATTTCCCATGGTAAACTTGATCTGAAATACAGCATCCCATCAATCATGTTTAAAAAAAAAATCTTTGTGTTTTTGACCAGATCTGCTTAACACAGATCTCAAATATGTGCTTTAGACCTAAAGATCTTAACACTTTCGTTAAATAGAAATCAGCAGTTTTTCAAACTCAAATGGCAAAAGAAATACAATTTCCCCACTAACATGTAAAATCAGACGCCCCAACACCCCATATAGCTATGGCCCTATCATTTTGACAAGGAAATGTCTAGGAGGAAGGCTGCAAAATGGTATATCTCTGAAAAGGAATATATCTGTGAGGTGCTGCATCAGGTCTGCCTTAATGTTTTTTGCCACTGTGGAGACATTGTTCTTTTAAATAAAATATGTGAATATTCTGTGTGAATCTTTGTCACATTAACTCTCAAGAGCACATTGAAGTGGGACAGAAAGTGTTGGAATCAGCCCAGAAAACAAATGTCACTGATTGTCCTACTGTAATAGACTTCAGATCAGTAAGTTCCCCTGAAGAGCTGACAGGTAATGGATAGGTATGAATCGCATACACACCAGATGTTCTGCTTTTCAGTAGTCTTGTACGGCTGAAAAATAGAGCAGAAACATTTTATTGCTTTTCTCTTCTTTATGTAACTGTAAGGATGACAAATATTGAATATTCAACTGTGTGCATCGTAATGAAAAATACAAAACAAATATAAAGTAGAAGACATGCATCTTGAGAATGAAATATAAATGTTTGAACTAGGAGAAAATACTTCGGGGGAAATTTATCATCCCCTTCTCTTGGCATTACAAAGTCACGAAACCCATTTTTGCTACTTTTTAAATGCCATTGTGACTTTTTTAGTCACAACTGGTATTTTTATACTGTCCATCAGCATGGCCATTAGTCGGGGTACCTTTATATTCACGCTAGAAACTGGTGTAAATAATAATTGAAATCTACACCAGCTACGAGCTGCCATAGATTTCAGTGTGGTGCGAAGGAGCTATTTAATTTATGATGAGGCCTGTGCTTCAGCAGAGCAGGGCCCATCAAGTGTAGCACACCGGTAGCACCAGTCTTGATAACTCAGGGTCTTAGTTTTAAGGCTTTTTTAAACAGGCTGACAAGGCAGGCAATAATCGGGAATGCATGTAAACGAGGGATCGCAGCTCTAATTGTCCCCATACAGATTCATTGTTTCTGGGCAGAAGTTTACACTGTACAATCTGCTGCCCAGGAAGGCTTATTTACTGTAGGTGTCCACATCAGTGATACCTTCACCCAAAGAACAAGCGTTGTTAATTGGGTAAGCGTCGACACTTGTACACGCTTTCCCAATAATTTCCCCTACTGTTGGCCCATGTAAATAGTCCTTTAGAAGTGCAATTGGGTTGGTTTGCAAGGAAAGGTTCTTTTGGCCCTCTTACACATTGACTTAATTGATTAATTTCATCAGGTTTTCATAGCCTTTGATGGGAAGAATAATGTAGTCTAATAGATCTATATTGATGATATAAAAGATCTATATTGATGCATTAATTTTAAGTAAATAAGATCTATGAAAGATCAAAGCAATCCATCATGAATCACAGAGATCACAAAGAAACTATGATTCTAGTGTGGATAGAGCCTTGCATCTAATATAGAAATTCCTAAACTGTCAAATTTATAACACATACAAGCCACAATATATCCAAGGGGGAGTCAAAAGTTATCCACACTCTGAGGGCGGAGCCTGACCGCTGAGCACGATGGAGGTCTGAAGCAGAGCTCCCTCTCTACAGACTTGTGCCTACCCATTTAAGACGCCCAAACTTCGACCATAATGGTCAAAATTGGGAGAGAAAGTTCCAGGGAACAACCCATGACCCCCAAACAGAGAAAAGGACAGGCTGAGATAGATCGCTTCATGAAGAAAGCACTGGCGCTCTCACCGGCGCGAACAAACAAGATTACGCTGCAGACCTTAATGCCTGAATCAGAGGAGGGAGACAAAAGGAAGGACGCCAGAGCTAGTGGCGGACAGGGAACACATGAGGACTCACAGTTAGACGACAACCACACATTAACAAGATCCTTTCTAAAAGACTCCCTGTCCCAAGCCCTAGCACCACTAATACAGGAGATGAGGGACATGGGGCAGGATATGAGAGCACTCAGCCACCGGGTAGAATCTCTGGAGCATAACAAGGGACTATAAACAAACCATGGTTCGGCGGTCTTGAAATGCCTAGACGTGCAAATAGAATCCCTCAATACTGCATTCCTCCTGATAGAAGATCAGGAGAACAGGAGCAGGAGGAAAAATATAAGGATAAAAAGGTTACCAGAATCGATTCTGCCGAACGCCCTTCAAGAAGAGGCCTTACAATTGTTCACAGACCTCCTTGGTGATGAAAGCGTTATAGAGGGAATCCATCGCTCTCTGCGCAGGCCCCAATAAAGGATGAGCTGCCACGAGACATGATCTGTGGCCTACTAAGTTACTGCGACACTGCGGCCCTGTTACAAGCTGCAAGAGGGAGGAAAGAATTATCGTATGAAGGTGCATCTATCCAACTATTTCAGGATATAGCTCCCATCACGGACTATCTGAGAGCCCATAAAATAATGTACAGGTGGCTCTACCCTTTCGGCCTCACATTTAGTAATTGTCGCAAACATTGTACTCTCCGCAAACCTGCGGACCTCCCAGCAATCTGGTCCACACTTGGAATTAAACCGATACATATTGACCCCTGGCTTCTACTGAACAGCACAGCATTGAAGCTTCCTTCATTACCTCGGATGGAGCCATGGTCAACGGTTGCCAAGCTCAAGTCATCAAGTACCAGGAAGAATAAGGACTGAAATTTCCTTCCAGTTAGCTACTTGCAGTATTGTTATATATCTCCTTGCCTTTTTTTGCCTGTTACAAGGGTTTTCAGATAATACCTACAGTATACTGTATTTTATTCTCCTTATATCTCTATAGGGGCCTGGCTCTGTGGCCGTGTGACCTGGGGACTAGGGTTTGCAGACCTTGACCCCCCCCCCCCCCCCCAACACCTTGAGGTGTGTGGCTGCAGTAGGCAGACTTCTAGCCCATCGGGCTTATTTCTACTTACATACATTCACATTTTCAGTATATGCAAGTACCACTTAGGTATGTAAAATTGCCTAGGTGAGTCTTATAGTCCCCCCAAACTCTCTTCTAGAGGGGCTGAGAGTCAAAGATTAGTTAGTAGTTAGTCATAGACCAAAAGGGACTATAAGGTCCTTTATTTCACCTACAACTTAATAGGGGTCTGGGTCTGAGACTGCAGGGCCCGAGGACTGGGACCATGGATCCGAGTCTCTCTCTCTCTCTGTAACACCTGGAGGCCGGATGGCGGCAGCAGGAGAACCCCTAACTCACCCACTTACTTACCGGATCAACTCTTGGATCTCCAGATATTCATATGCATATGCCACTTTGCAAGTCACTATAGCCTGTATGCATCTTTGGGGGTGCACCTTTCGCCCCTCACTGGAGGAGGGAATGGGCCACAAACCGAATAGCAGTTAGGCATAGACCAAATTTATTTTTAATTATAACAATTCAGGGAACAGGTCTGAGATGTGAGATGCCAGAACAGGAGACGTTTCAACCACCCCGTACTCCCACATACTCACACTCATTCTCATACCAAAGCTCATACATATACTAGTTTGAGTACTTTCTCTTTGTTGAAAAGTTTGATTACAATGTTTCTGTTCTTCATTACTGTCCAGGTCGCTCCCAGGAATAAGTACTACAGCAGATATACCTGTCAATGTGTCTTCCAACCATGGCAACCATAACCGCCACATCCTTCAATGTCAGAGGTCTTAATACACCACAAAAGAGATCCCAGGTACGCACTCTCTTGAGAAAGAACAGCTCTGACATTTGCTTTCTACAAGAGACCCAATTAAAAACAAATAAGATCTACAATATGCCACTTACATACTATAAACAATGGTTTCATTCAAAGTACAAATCAGCAGCGAGGGGAGTCAGCATAGCAATAGCTAAACATATACCTTTCAAACCCGTTATTATACAAAACGACCCAGATGGACGATATGTCTTTGTTAAAGGGAGAATTGGTCACATCATGGTCTCAATAGCGAGTCTCAAATGCCCCTAACCGCGAATAACATCAATGGATTAAGAACACTTTATCTAAATTCCATATGTTTGCGGAGGGGATTAGGCTAGTGGTGGGTGATCTGAATACACCACTAAACCCAATTGTGGACACCTCAAGAGGAACTTCAGCCAACTCACAAAAAGTCGTAGGGAAAATCCAAAGGGCCCTGAAAGAAAGTCACCTAGTGGACACTTGGAGGACTTTAACCACTTCACATCTGGGCCATTTGCCCCCTTCCTGACCAGGCCTAATTTTGCAAATGTGACATATGTCACTTTATGTGGTAATAGCTTTGGAACGCTTTTACTTATCCAAGCTATTCAGAGATTGTTTTCTCGTGACACATTGTACTTCATGATAGTCATAAATTTGAGTCAATATATTCCATCTTTATTTATAGAAAAATACCAAATTTACCAAAAATTTTAAAAAATTAGCAATTTTAAAAATTTCTATTTGCTTTTACAACAGAAAGTGATACCTCATAAAATATTTATTTTGACATTTCCCATATGTCGACTTTATGTTGGCATAATTTTGTAATTGTCATTTTATTTTTTTAGGACGTTAGAAGGCTTAGAATTTTAGAAGCAATTCTTAAAATTTTTAAGAAAATTGCCAAAACCCACTTTTTAAAGACCAGTTCAGGTCTGAAGTCACTGTGGGGCTTGCATAATGGATACCCCCATAAATGACCCCATTGTAGAAAGTACGCCCCTCAAGTTACTAAAAAAATTATTTTACAAACGTTGTTAACCCTTTAAGTGTTCCACAAGAATGAAAGGAAAAGGGAGATAAAATTTTTCATTTTAATCCATTTTTTTTCTTTAACACATTGAGGGTTAACAGCCAAACAAAACTCAATATTTATTACCCAGATTCTGAGGTTTACAGAAACACCCCACATGGTTTTTGGAAGGCAGATTTTGCCTAACTGGTTTTTAGATGCCATGTCTCATTTGAAGCCCCCCTGATAAACCCTTACAGTAGAAACTCCCAAAAAGTGACCCCATTTTGGAAACTAGGGGAGAAGGTGCCAGTTTTATTGGTACTATTTTTGGTTACATATTTTTTGATCATTCATTATAACACTTTATGGGGCAAGGTGACCAAAAAAATTGGTTGTTTTAGCACAGTTTTTATTTTATTTTTTATTTATACAGCGTTCACCTGAGGGGTTAGGTCATGTGACATTTTTATAGAGCAGATCGTTACAGACGTGGAGTTACCAAATATGTATACTTTTTCTTATTTATTTCTTAATATCTTAATATCACATGACATAACCCCTTGGGTGCACACTAAAAAAAAAAAAAAAATACAAAAACTGTGTAAAAAAAAAACAATTTTTGTCAGCTTACATCACAAAAAGTGCAACACCTAGTGATAAAAAAGGTGTATGTCCCACAAAATGGTACCAATAAAACCGTCACCTCATCCCGCAAAAAATTAGCTTCTACATAAGAAAATCATTTAAAAATTAAATAAATGATAGCTTTGGTTTCAAAAATGATATTATTGTGTAAAACACACAATAATATCATTTTTGAAACCAAAGTTATCTTTTTTTAATTTTTAAATGATTTTCTTATGTAGAAGCAAATTTTTTGCGGGATGAGGTGACGGTTTTATTGGTACCATTTTGTGGGACATACACATTTTTTATCACTTGGTGTTGCGCTTTTGTGATGTAAGTTGACAAAAAAAATTTTTTTACACAGTTTTTGTATTTTTATTTTTTTCGGTGTGCACCCAAGGGGTTATGTCATGTGATTTTTTTATAGAGCTGGTTGTTACGGATGTGGCGATACCTAATATGTATACTTTTTTTTTTTTATTTCACTTTAACACAATAATAGCATTTTTGAAACTAAAAAATGATGTTTTAATGTGTCCATGTTCTGAGAGCTATAGTTTTTATTATTTTTTAGGGATTTTCTTATGTAGGGGCTCATTTTTTGCGGGATGAGGTGATGGTTTTATTGGTATCATTTTGTGGGACATATGCCTTTTTGATCACTTGGTGTTGCACTTTTTGTGATGTAAGCTGACAAAAATTGCTTTTTTTGACAGTTTTTTTATGGTGTTTATCGGACTGTGTGGATCATTTGATATATTTATAGAGCCAACCGTCATGGACGTGGCAATACCAAATATGTCTATTTTATTTATTTATTTCTATTTTAAATTTTTTTTTTTTAATTCCTCACTTGGGGATTTTACATGTGAAACCTTTTTTAAATTTTTTTATTTTAACATTTCATTTTAAAAAAAAATTATTTTACACTTATGTCCCCCATACTAGACCTCTGGGGGACATTTAACTTCACTTTTTTTTTTTTTTCACTTTTGATTTCTCCTGTAACTGGGGCTGACATAGTAGCCCCAGTTACAGGGGAAATACACCCCCAGAGAGGCTTTACAGCGGTATACTGCGCTGTACAGCCTCAGTGCAGGGCTGATCGAGGTCTGTAGAAGATCCGACAGCTCCTGCACTCTCCGACCGGCGGGCCGGAACAGGAAGCGCATAGCGCTTCCTGCTCTGTATACACAGCCTTCTCTCTGGGTTGCCCTGCTGTCACTGACAGTGGGAAACCCGCTCGGCAGCTGCACGATTAGTGTGCAGCTGTGATCTCTGAATGGACGTTCATAAACGTCCATTCAGAGATAGAGAACCACCTCCCAGATGTTTATAGTCAACGGGCGGACGGGAGGTGGTTAAACACCACTACTAAAGACTTCACATTCTACTCAAAGGTGCACCACACTTACCAAAGATTAGATTATATATTAATTTCAGACAATCATATAAACATGCTCCAAAAATCCACAGTTGGACCAACGACGATATCAGATCATGCACCAATCCACACATCTGTGTCTTTCTCCTCTCTCCCCAGCAGAGAATGGACTTGGCGTTTAAACGATACCCTCTTGGGCTCAGAGGAAGCCCTAAAAAGCATCACAAAAACTAACCCTCTATTTTCAGGAAAATGTACCCCCAGATACCTCTCAGACCACAGTTGTCACCTCCGGCCCTGGGAGAGATCTTAGAAGTTCAAATAGACGGAAGACTCAGGAATCTATCTGACAGATCTCTCTTGTTTTCATTGTTGCTGACAGGTTTCCACCCCTTCACAGATGCTGCTCATTATCAGTCAGGTGGCTCTTTATATGTTCCGCCTCTCACATGTTTCCCTGCGGCTGATAGTTCATCTGTGAAGTGCTCTGCTTGTGTGGTGGTTCTTCTGTTCCAGTTGCTTCTTAAGCTAAGTACTTTTCCTGTTGTGCCTGTTCTGACTAGGCCTCAGGGAGACACTAGCTCCTTCAGTTTGGGAAGGAGCCGGTTGCCTCTTTTCCCTGTTCCCTAAGCTGAGGGTTTGGTGCAGTGTTTCAGCAGTCTCAGGTTGCACATGTTGTTAGCAGCTTAGGGAGAGAATCAGGGATTGCTAGGAGGTGACCTCTTTGTTCCTTAGGTTTTGGGCCTAGTCTGTTGTTGTTTTGTTGTGGTTACCTTTTGTTGTCTTTCCTTCCCCGTACTATCCATGACATTATCAGCCGCCGAATGCCGTTACTGTTTCCCCTGCTCTGTGTTGTCATGGATCCAGTCTCTGCACTGGTGGGTCGCATGCAGGGGTTGTCGCTGGAGGTAGCAGACCTCAGTAAATCTGTTGCAAGGTGTCAGGCGTCTGTCTCCGCCAGTGTGATCCAGATCTGCTCTGAACCTAAGATCGCCCTCCCGGATCGATTTGCTGGAGGAAGTGACAACTTTGTTCGGTTCAGGGAGGCTTGTAAACTTTATTTTCACTTATGTCCTCACTCCTCTGGTGATGAGAGTCAAAAGGTGGGGATAGTTATTTCTTTATTAAAAGGTGACGCTCAATCCTGGGCCTTTTTTTTGCCGACCGGATCCCAATCCGTCCGGTCGGTGGAAGATTTTTTCAGAGCCCTGGGACTTATTTATGACGACCAAGACCAAGTTTCTCTGGCTGAATCTATGTTGCGCGGCTTGCAACAGGGAAATCGGTCCTATTGCTCTGAATTCAGGAGGTGGGCAACTGATTCTGAGTGGAATGACCCTGCTCTCTCGAGTCAGTTCTGTAAGGGGCTCTCTGATAGACTAAAAGATGCCCTAGCACTCCAGGAAAATCCTGTTTCATTAGAAGCTGCCATGTCTCTTGCGAATTGATAGACGTCTGAGGGAAAGGTGCAAGACTCCGTTCTCTCGGGTCGTATTACCTGAAGGGAGGTCGGTCCCGTCTGACACTCGGGGTACTGAGACACCTGAGCCCATGTTTGGAGATGAACCTATGCAATTGGGATGGGTCTCTCCAGACCCTGGTGATAAGAACTTCAGAGCTAGAAAGAGACTCAGTTTTTTCTTTTTCTTTTTTGTAAAGGGGGTCATTTTGTTAATGTTTGTCCCTATGTAAAATATCAAGGCGAGAATAAAAAAAAAAAAGGAGTTATCAATAAGTTTTGTTCTCTAACTCTTGGCAGAGTAGTTGGGGAATCTGAGAACATGCTCTTGTCTTTTACCGGTAGTACCCGTTTTCTCCTGCCTGCCAGGGTGGCGCTAAATTCCAAAAATATTGATGTGGAGATATTTTTGGACAGCGGGGCAGGGGTTAACCTTGTGGATTACCAGTTTGTCCTGATGCATGGTTTTAAATCTAATGCACTGGACAAAGAGATCTCTGTGTTCGCTATTGATTCTGCTCCCCTTTCTTTGACTCACATGGTTCAGGATATCCATTTAAGGGTGGGGGATTCTCATGTTGAGGGTATTTCTTGTTTTATAATGAAGGGTCTGCCGGCTCTTCTGGTGCTAGGTTTGCCATGGTTGACCAAACATAATCCTATCATTGATTGGCAAGCGAGACAGATCAAGGGCTGGAGTGATTTCTGTATGGACAACTGTCTCGTCACATCACTTGCTGGGATATCCACTAAGATGTTACCCCCGTTTCTCTCAGATTTTTCTGATGTGTTCTCTGAGAGTGTGGATCAGGAGTTGCCCCCTCACAGAGAATATGATTATCCTGTCAATCTGATTCCTGGTGCTAAGTTTCCAAAGTCTCGGTTGTATAACCCTTCTGAACCCGAAAGAGTTGCTATGCGAAAGTATATTACTGAGAGTTTGGCAAAGGGACACATCAGACCATCTAAGTCACCGGCGGGGTTCTTTTTTGTAAAGAAAAAAGATGGGACATTGAGACCATGTCTAGATTTCCGAGAGTTAAATCGCATCCCTATCCATTATCCTTATCCCCTTCCCCTGATCCCAGATTTGCTCAACCAGATTGTTGGAGCTAAGGTGTTTTCTAAATTAGACCTAAAAGCAGGGGCGTAGCTATAGGTGGTGCAGAGGTAGCAGTCGCTACCGGGCCCAGGAGCCTGAGGGGGCCCAAAGACCCTTGTGCCACATAAGAAGACATCAGTATTATAGAAAGACACCAGTATTATAGAAAGTGCATGCTGGTCAAGTTATAGCTCTGGCTGAAGGGAAGGGGTTAGGTCAAGAATTTGGCATGGGAGGGTTGGGGGGTTGTCTACTGTTTCAATTTTTTGTCCCAGGCAGCATAAAGGCTATGTGCTTCCCTAGCCACAAAACACTGCAGGAAGGGGGGCCCAATCTGAACCAACCTTGGACCAGGGCCCATGAGCCTTTAGCTACGCCCCTGAAGAGGGGCATATACCAGTAATCTGGTAAGAATCAGAGAGGGGGATGAATGGAAGACAGCTTTTAATACTCCTGTGGGTCATTTTGAGAACTTGGTCATGCCTTTTGGTTTGACCAATGCCCCGGCAGTATTTCAACATTTCATCAACAACATTTTTCATCATTTGGTGGTAAGGTTTGTTGTCGTATACCTGGATGACATATTGATTTACTCGCCCGATATGGAGAGTCATCAGGATCATTTGAGACAAGTCTTGCTGATACTCCGGGAGAATAAGTTATATGCCAAGATAGAAAAATGTGTGTTTGCTGTTCAATAGATTCCTTTTCTGGGTTACCTGCTTTCCGCTTCGGGCTTTCGCATGGATCCAGAAAAAGTCAGTGCGGTCTTGCAATGGGATCTGTCCGAGAATCAGAAAGCGCTTATTAGGTTTTTGGGGTTTACCAATTACTACAGAAAATGTATCTTGAACTATTCCACTGTTGTCAAACCTCTGACTGACATGACTAAGAAAGGGGTGGATTTCTCTGTCTGGTCGGAAGAGGCATTACATGCTTTTTAAACTATAAAGATTTTTTTTTCTTCTGCTCCCATTTTGGTGCAGCCTGATGTGTCTCAGCCATTTATTGCTGAGGTGGACGCATCAGAAGTTGGAGTCGGTGCAGTTCTGTTGCAGGGTCCTTCTCCTGGCAAATGGCGTCCTTTTTTAAAAAAAAAACTCTCTTCTGCCGAGAGAAATTATGATGTTGGCAATAGAGAGTTGCTGGCCATTAAGTTGGACTTTGAGGAATGGCGTCATTGGTTAGAAGGAGCGATTCATCCCATACTGTATTTACCGATCATAAAAATCTGGCCTACCTGGAGTCGGCTAAACGTTTGAACCTAAGGCAGGCCAGATGGTCTTTGTTTTTTACCAGATTAAATTTCATTGTCACTTTTTCACCCTGGGGTCAAGAATGTCAAGGCGGATGCCTTGTCGCGTAGCTTCCCTGGGGAAGGGGGTGATACTGAGGATCCTGGTCCAATTTTGGCTGATGGGGTGGTTGTATCCGCCCTCTATCCTGAACTGGAGGCGGAGGTGTTGGAAGTTCAGGGAGAGGCACCTGATTCCTGTCCCCCAGGGAGGTTGTTTGTTCCTTCTGAGCTTAGTCACAAGGTGTTTAAGGAACATCATGATACTGTCCTTGCTGGACACCCTGGGAGCAGATCCACTGTTGATCTTATTTCTCTGAGATTCTGGTGGCCGGGTTTATGGAAGATTGTTAAGGACAATGTGGCAGCTTGTGAGACCTGTGCACATGCCAAGGTTACTCAAACTCGGCCCTCGGGATCTCTTCTTCCTTTGTCCATCCCATCCCGTCCCTGGACGCACTTGTCTATGGACTTTATCAGCGATTTGCCCAGTTCTTCGGGGATGATTTTGGTGGTGGTCGACCGCTTCAGTAAGATGGCACACTTTATTGCATTTTCTGGTTTACCCAATGCCAAAACTCCGGTTCAGACATTTGTTGATAACATTGTGAAATTACACTTCCCTCTGATGTGGTGTCTGATAGAGGGACTCAATTTGTGTCCACATTCTGGAAGGCTTTCTGTACTCGCCTGGGGATTCGTTTATCCTTCTCTTCGACTTTTAACCCTCAGTCGAACGGACAAACTGAACGCACTAACCAGAATCTAGAGACATATTTGAGGTGTTTTGTCACTGAGAATCAGGAGGAGTGGTTCTCATTTTTGTCTTTGGCTGAATTTGCTTTGAATAACCGTCGTCAGGAGTCCACTGATAAGTCACTATTTTTTGGTGCATATATGTTTCACTAGAGATGTCGCAAACATAAAATTTTCCGTTCGCGAACGGCGAACGCGGATTTCCGCAAATGTTCGCGGGCGAACCGGGCGAACCGCCATAGACTTCAATAGGCAGGCGAATTTTAAAACCCACAGGGACTCTTTCTGGCCACAATAGTGATGGAAAAGTTGTTTCAAGGGGACTGTGGCATGCCGGAGGGGGATCCATTGCAAAACTCCCATGGAAAATTAAGTAGTTGACGCAGAGTCAGGTTTTAATCTATAAAGGGCATAAATCCCCTAACATTCCAAAATTGTTTGGAAGAACGTGCTTTAAAACATCCAGTGTGTGTATACGATCAGGTATGATGTTGTATCGATCAGGTAGTGTAAGGATTACGTCCGCTTCACAGTGACAGACCAAACTCTGACAGACCAAACTCCCCGTTTAACGCACCGCAAACAACCGCAAACAGTCCATTTGCACAACCGCAAACTCCCCATTTGCACAAGGTTGGATACCAAGCTAGCCATGTCCCGTTCGTTGTCCTCACTGATGTCATTGAAGGTCTCTTCCTCCACCCAGCCACGTACAACACCAAGGGTCCCCGAAAGGTGACAACAAACCCCTGGGATGCCTGCTGTGGTTGGTCTTCCACCTCCTCAAAGCCACCTTCCTCCTCTGACTCCTCTTCTTCAGACTCCTCTCTCCGCGTTGCCGCAGGTCCAGCAATCGACGACGATAAGGCTGCTTCTGGTGGTAAAGGTGACCACAACTCTTCCTCTTCATGCTCATCTACGGCCTGATCCAGCACTCTTCGCAGGGCATGCTCCAGAAAAAACGCATATGGGATGAGGTCGATCATGTTGCCTTGGGTTTGACTGACCAGGTTTGCCACCTCCGCAAAAGGATGCATGAGCCTACAGCCATTGTGCATGAGCGTTCAGTAACGCGGCCAAAAAATACCCAGCTCCGCAGAGGCTGTCCACTTTTTTGAAATTAAAAAAATCTGTTCTTGCCAGTTTAATCTCTGTTTTGTCCCCTATCAGGGGCCGGTGTATGGAATAGATTTTAGGAACCGGGAGATGGAAAAAGATGGTTGGTCGGTCCTCTTACTTCCAATTTGGGGCACTGCGCGTGCGCCGTGCAATGTACTGTGCCACGCTATATGAGTGGTGTGTTAAGTAGTACTATTCCTATCAGTTTAATCCCTGTTACGTCCCCTATCAGGGGCCGGTGTATGGAATAGATTTTAGGAACCGGGAGATGGAAAAAGATGGTTGGTCGGTCCTCTTACTTCCAACTTGGGGCACTGCGCGTGCGCCGTGCAATGTACTGTGCCACCCTATATGAGTGGTGTGTTAAGTAGTACTATTCTTATCAGTTTAATCCCTATTAAGTCCCCTATCAGGGGACGTGTATCGAATAAATTTTAGACAACCGCAAAGAGTTGTCAATAGTTGACACACTCATGACATACATTTTATTCCTCTATGCGTCAATCTTGGTGTAGTGATGACTGTGCTTGTGCGCACGTTTGGGAGATTGCAAGCGATGGCGGTTTTTCAAAGCCTATGGTCGTGCTGAGGTAGTTCAGTGACCGTTAAGTGACCCAGAAAACAATGATTCTGCAGTGTGGGCCCATTGTTGGCCTAGTAGGCTTTAATGATCACCTTAGAAGATCACAAAGAAAATTAATGTTTTTTCTATGCAAAATTATCCAGCCGATCGCTTTTGGTCTGTTCACAATGAAGCAACGACCTTATCATCTGGGGTGTGCCAACATTGCCAACACACTCATATTGGTGATCGCTTCATTGTTATACGCAAGCCCCTTCACCACAACAAGGTAACGATCACGAAGGGGAATTGACACATGTATGTGCCTTTTGTTTTGTTTTGTTTTTGCAGCCACAGTGCAGCACCAGAGGCCAGAAAAATTAGGCATGTACACATGGCTGAAAAATTTGGTATTGTTGCAGGAAAAATTAATGTTTTCCAGGCAGAAAGTGCACTAAAACATTGTGGCTTGAACCCTAGTTGGTGGCAGAGAAGTCACGCAAATCATCCGGCATGCAGAGATTAAATACAGCAGAGTGTGGACCATTTTTAGCCCAAGGCATCTCATCAGGCCTTTTTTAGTCAAATGCATCCCCCACTGTCAGTCCCTTCGGGATCCATGCGTCATTCATCTTAAGGTGAGGTAATCTAGACTTTTTTGACCTAGGCGACTTCTCTTCTCAGTGATAATACCTCCTGCTGCGCTGAAGGTCCTTTCTGACAGGACACTTGAAGCGAGGCAGGCCAGAAGTTCTATTGCAAATTGGGATAGCTCAGGCCACAGGTCAAGCCTGCACACCCAGTAGTCAAGGGGTTCATCGCTCCTCAGAGTGTTGCTATCTGCAGTTGAGGCAAGGTAGTCTGTTACCTGTCGGTCGAGTCGTTCTCTGAGGGTGAACCCCGAAGGGCTGTGGCGATGCGTAGGACTTAAAAAGCTCTGCATGTCCTCCATCAACAACACGTCTGTAAAGCGTCCTGTCCTTGCCTGCGTGGTCATGGTAGGAGGAGGAATACTTTCACCTCTTCCCCTGTTAGATTCCCGTTGTGCTGTGACATCACCCTTATACGCTGTGTAAAGCATACTTTTTAACTTGTTTTGGAACTGCTGCATCCTTTCCGACTTCCGGTAATTCGGTAACATTTCAGCCACTTTCTGCTTATACCGGGGGTCTAGTAGCGTGGCCACCCAGTACAGATCGTTCTCCTTCAGCCTTTTTATACGAGGGTCCCTCAACAGGCATGACAGCATGAAAGACCCCATTTGCACAAGGTTGGATGCTGAGCTACTCATGTCCCGTTCCTCATCCTCACTGATCTGATTGAAGGTCTGTTCTTCCCCTCAGCCACGTACAACACCACGGGTACCAGATAGGTGACAACGAGCACCCTGGGATGCCTGCTGTGGTTGGTCTTCCTCCTCCTCAAAGCCACATTCCTCCTCTGACTCCTCTTCCTCAGACTCCTCTTCCAGCATTGCCGCAGGTCCAGCAAGCGATGATGATAAGGCTGTTTCTGGTGGTGATGGTGACCACAACTCTTCCTCTTCCCGCTCATCTACGGCCTGATCCAGCACTCTTCGCAGGGCACGCTCCAGGAAGAAAACAAATGGGATGATGTCGCTGATGGTGCCTTCGGTGCGACTGACTAGGTTTGTCACCTCCTCAAAAGGACGCATGAGCCTACAGGCATTGCGCATGAGCGTCCAGTAACGTGGCAAAAAAATACCCAGCTCTGCAGAGGCTGTCCTAGCACCCCGGTCATACAAATACTCATTGACGGCTTTTTCTTGTTGGAGCAGACGGTCGAACATTAGGAGTGTTGAATTCCAACTTGTCGGGCTGTCGCAAATCAAGTGCCTCACTGGAATGTTGTTTCGCCGCTAAATATCGGAAAAGTGCACCATGGCCATGTAGGAACGCCTGAAATGGCCACACACCTTCCTGGCCTGCTTGAGGACGTCCTGTAAGCCTGGGTACTTATGCACAAAGCGTTGTACGATTAGATTCAACACATGTGCCATGCACGGCACATGTGTCAACTTGCCAAAATTCAATGCCGCCAACAAATTGCTTCCGTTGTCACACACCACTTTGCCGATCTCCAGTTGATGCGGGGTCAGCCACTGATCCACCTGTGCGTTCAGGGCGGACAGAAGTGCTGGTCCGGTGTGACTCTCTGCTTTCAGGCAAGTCAACCCCAAGACGGCATGACACTGTCGTATCCGGGATGTGGAATAGCCCCTGGGGAGCTGGGGGGGGGGGGGTGCAGTTGATGTGGAGCAAGACGCAGCAGCAGAAGAGGACTCAGCCGAGGAGGTTAGCGAAAAGGATGTAGGAGGAGTAGAGGAGGTGGCAGCAGGCCTGCCTGCAAGTCGTGGCGGTGTCACCAACTCCTCGGTGTCACCAACTCCCCAATTCCATGCTTGGCAGCCGTCAGCAGGTTTACCCAATGCGCAGTGTACGTGATATACCTGCCCTGACCGTGCTTGGCAGACTAGGTATCAGTGGTTAGATGGACCCTTGCCCCAACACTGTGTGCCAGACATGCCATGACTTCCTTTTCCACAATAGAGTACAGGTTGGGTATTGACTTTTGTGGAAAAAAAATTCGGCCGGGTACCTTCCACTGCGGTGTCCCAATAGCTACAAATTTTTGGAAGGCCTCAGACTCCACCAGCTTGTATGGTAAAAGCTGGCGGGCTAAGAGTTCGGACAAGCCAGCTGTCAGACGCCGAGCAAGGGGGTGACTCTGTGACATTGGCTTCTTACGCTCAAACATTTCCTTGACAGACACCTGACTGTGGGCAGATGAGCAGGAACTGCTGAAGGTGAGAGGCGGAGTGGCGGGTGATTGATAGGGGGCAAGGAGGACAGCAGTGGTTGATGTGGCTGAAGATGCTGGACCAGGAGGAGGATGGTGGCTTTGAGTTTCTGTGCTGCTTGTACTCATCATGTGTTGATCCCATAGGCGTTTGTGATGTGAGATCATGTGCCTTCGCAAAGCAGTTGTACCTAGGTGGGTGTTGGACTTCCCACGACTGAGTTTCTTTTGGCACAGGTTGAAAATGGCATCGCTGTTATCAGAGGCAGACGCACAAAAAAAATGCCACACTGCTGAGCTTTGCAATGACGGCATTCTGGTGGTGGCAACAGCATGCATTGATTGGCGTGCTCTCTGGCTGACCCCGGGTGCCGATATACAGTGGAATGCGAAAGTTTGGGCAACCTTGTTAATCGTCATGATTTTCCTGTATAAATCGTTGGTTGTTACGATAAAAAATGTCAGTTAAATATATCATATAGGAGACACACACAGTGATATTTGAGAAGTGAAATGAAGTTTATTGGATTTACAGAAAGTGTGCTATAATTGTTTAAACAAAATTAGGCAGGTGCATAAATTTGGGCACTGTTGTCATTTTATTGATTCCAAAACCTTTAGAACTAATTTTTGGAACTCAAATTGGCTTGGTAAGCTCAGTGACCCCTGACCTACATACACAGGTGAATCCAATTATTAGAAAGAGTATTTAAGGGGGTTAATTGTAAGTTTCCCTCCTCTTTTAATTTTCTCTGAAGAGTAGCAACATGGGGGTCTCAAAACAACTCTCAAATGACCTGAAGACAAAGATTGTTCACCATCATGGTTTAGGGGAAGGATACAGAAAGCTGTCTCAGAGATTTCAGCTGTCTGTTTCCACAGTTAGGAACATATTGAGGAAATGGAAGACCACAGGCTCAGTTCAAGTTAAGGCTCGAAGTGGCAGACCAAGAAAAATCTTGGATAGACAGAAGCGACGAATGGTGAGAACAGTCAGAGTCAACCCACATACCAGCACCAAAGACCTACAACATCATCTTGCTGCAGATGGAGTCACTGTGCATCGTGCAACCATTCGGCGCACTTTACACAAGGAGATGCTGTATGCGAGAGTGATGCAGAGGAAGCCTTTTCACCGCCCACAGCACAAAAAGTTCCGCTTGAGGTGGGCTAAAGCACATTTGGGCAAGCCAGCTTAATTTTGGAATAAGGGGCTGTGGACTGATGAAACTAAAATTGAGTTATTTGGCCATAACAAGGGGCTTTATGCATGGAGGAAAAAGAACACAGCATTCCAAGAAAAACACCTGCTACCTACAGTAAGATATGGTGGTGGTTCTATCATGCTGTGGGGCTGTGTGGCCAGTGCAGGGACTGGGAACCTTGTCAAAGTTGAGAAACGCATGGATTCCACTCAGTATCAGCAGATTCTGGAGACTAATGTCCAGGAATCAGTGACAAAGCTGAAGCTGCGCCGAGACTGGATCTTTCAACAAGACAACGACCCTAAACACTGCTCAAAATCCACTAAGGCATTTATGCAGAGGAACAAGTACCACGTTCTGGAATGGCCATCTCAGTCCTCAGACCTGAATATAATTGAAAATCTGTGGTGTGACTTAAAGAGAGCTGTCCATGCTTGGAAGCCATCAAACCTGAATGAACTAAAGATGTTTTGTAAAGAGGAATGGTTCAAAATACCTTCAACCAGAATCTAGACTCTCATTGGAACCTACAGGAAGCGTTTAGAGGCTGTCATTTCTGCAAAAGGAGGATCTACTAAATATTGATTTCATTTCTTTTTTGTGGTGCCCAAATTTATGCACCTGCCTAATTTTGTTTAAACAATTATAGCACACTTTCTGTAAATCCAATAAACTTCATTTCACTTCTCAAATATCACTGTGTGTGTCTCCTATATGATATATTTAACTGACATTTTTTATCGTAACAACCAACGATTTATACAGGAAAATCATGACGATTAACAAGGTTGCCCAAACTTTCGCATCCCACTGTATGCTGTCTGACTGTGCCACTAGCTCCTTGCGACGACCTCCCCTTGCTTCCAACTCGTCTCCTCCTCCTCTCTGTCTCCCCATCTGAACTTTCCCCCCATTCTTCTTCTCTTCGAGCGGGCACCCACGTGACATCCACGGACACATCGTCATCATCAACCGCTTCACTTGTATCTGACAACTCAGCAAAGGAAGCAGCAGCGGGTACAACATCATCATCATCATCACACCGTACGTCCATGTGTGTAATGCTGCCTGACTGAGACATATCCCTGTTATCTACATCCTCTGGCAATAATGGTTGCGCATCACTCATTTCTTCCAACTGATGTGTAAATAACTCCTCTGACAGATCAAGTGAAGCGGCTGTGGTGCTAGTGTTGGTGGTGGCGACGGGCGAGTGGTAACTTGAGAAGTGCCCGAAGCTGAGCTGGAGGAGGATGGTGCGTCAAGGTTCCGAGCGGAAGCTGTAGAAGATTGGGTGTCCTGTGTAAGCCAGTCAACTATGTCCTCAGAACTTTTCGAGTTCAGGGTACGTGTCCTCTGAACACTGGGCATTATTCTAGGGCCAAAGGAAATCACAGCACCATGACCACGACGGCCCCTGCGGGGTGGCCTGTCTCTGCCTGTCATTATTTTTTAGATTAGTGGTTCTATGCGTGCAAGGTACTGTGCCACCCGATATGAGTGGTGGGCACTGGCAGTGGGCACAGTACAGTCAGTGTGCCTGACACACACTGGCAGGCAACTGCAATTATATTACAGAGAAAAAATTAAATTACTTTTTTATCTGCAAGGTACTGTGCCACCCGATATGAGTGGTGGGCACTGGCAGTGGGCACAGTACAGTCAGTGTGCCTGACACACACTGGCAGGCAACTGCAATTATATTACAGAGAAAAAAATTCATGACTTTTTTTATCTGCAAGGTACTGTGCCACCCGATATGAGTGGTGGGCAGTAGGCACAGTACAGTCTGTGGGCCTGACACTCACTGGCAGGCAACGGCAATTATATTAAAGGGTAAAAATTAAATGACTTTTTTATCTGCAAGGTACTGTGCCACCCGATATGAGTGGTGGGCAGTGGGCACAGTACAGTCTGTGGGCCTGATACTCACTGGCAGGCAACTGTAATTATATTACAGAGAACAAATTAAATGACTTTTTTTATCTGCAAGGTACTGTGCCACCCGATATGAGTGGTGGGCAGTGGGCACAGTACAGTCTGTGGGCCTGACACTCACTGGCAGGCAACTGCAATTATATTACAGAGAAAAAATTCAATGACTTTTTTATCTGCAAGGTACTGTGCCACATAATATGAGTGGTGGGCACTGGCAGTGGGCACAGTACAGTCAGTGGGCCTGACACACACTGGCAGGCAACTGCAATTATATTACAGAGAAAAAAATTAAATGACTTTTTTATCTGTACGGTACTGTGCCACCCGATATGAGTGGTGGGCAGTAGGCACAGTACAGTCTGTGGGCCTGACACTCACTGGCAGGCAACTGCAATTATATTACAGAGAAAAAAATTAAATGACTTTTTTATCTGCAAGGTACTGTGCCACATAATATGAGTGGTGGGCACTGGCAGTGGGCACAGTACAGTCAGTGAGCCTGACACACTTTGGCAGGCAACTGCAATTATATTACAGAGAAAAAATTTAATGGCTTTTTTATCTGCACGGTACTGTGCCACCCGATATGAGTGGTGGGCAGTAGGCACAGTACAGTCTGTGGGCCTGACACTCACTGGCAGGCAACTGCAATTATATTACAGAGAAAAAATTAAATGACTTTTTTATCGGCAAGGTACTGTGCCACCCGATGTGAGTGGTGGGCACTGGCAGTGGGCACAGTACAGTCAGTGGACCTGACACACACTGGCAGGCAACTGCAATTATTTTACAGAGAAAAAATTTAATTACTTTTTTTCACTGCAAGGTACTGTGCCACCCGATATGAGTGGTGGGCAGTGGGCACAGTACAGTCTGTGGGCCTGACACTCACTGGCAGGCAACTGCAATTATATTCCAGAGAAAAAATAAATTAAATGACTTTTTTATCTGCAAGGTACTGTGCCACCCGATATGAGTGGTGGGCAGTAGGCACAGTACAGTCTGTGGGCCTGACACTCACTGGCAGGCAACTGCAATTATATTACAGAGAAAAAATTCAATGACTTTTTTATCTGCAAAGTACTGTGCCTCTGATATGAGTGGTGGGCACTGGCAGTAGGCACAGTACAGTCAGTGGGCCTGACACACACTGGCAGGCAACTGCAATTATATTACAGTGAAAAAATTTTATGACTTTTTTATCTGCACGGTACTGTGCCACCCGACATGAGTGGTGTGCACACAGTACAGTCTGTGGGCCTGTGGCCCCTCACACACGGGCAGGCAACTGCAATATATATACACTGCGTGCACAATTATTAGGCAAATGAGTATTTTGACCACATCATCCTCTTTATGCATGTTGTCTTACTCCAAGCTGTATAGGCTCGAAAGCCCACTACCAATTAAGCATATTAGGTGATGTGCATCTCTGTAATGAGAAGGGGTGTGGTCTAATGACATCAACACCCTATATTAGGTGTGCATAATTATTAGGCAACTTCCTTTCCTTTGGCAAAATGGGTCAAAAGAAGGACTTGACAGGCTCAGAAAAGTCAAAAATAGTGAGATATCTTGCAGAGGGATGCAGCACTCTTAAAATTGCAAAGCTTCTGAAGCGTGATCATCGAACAATCAAGCGTTTCATTCAAAATAGTCAACAGGGTCGCAAGAAGCGTGTGGAAAAACCAAGGCGCAAAATAACTGCCCATGAACTGAGAAAAGTCAAGCGTGCAGCTGCCAAGATGCCACTTGCCACCAGTTTGGCCATATTTCAGAGCTGCAACATCACTGGAGTGCCCAAAAGCACAAGGTGTGCAATACTCAGAGACATGGCCAAGGTAAGAAAGGCTGAAAGACGACTACCACTGAACAAGACACACAAGCTGAAACGTCAAGACTGGGCCAAGAAATATCTCAAGACTGATTTTTCTAAGGTTTTATGGACTGATGAAATGAGAGTGAGTCTTGATGGGCCAGATGGATGGGCCCGTGGCTGGATTGGTAAAGGGCAGAGAGCTCCAGTCCGACTCAGACGCCAGCAAGGTGGAGGTGGAGTACTGGTTTGGGCTGGTATCATCAAAGATGAGCTTGTGGGGCCTTTTCGGGTTGAGGATGGAGTCAAGCTCAACTCCCAGTCCTACTGCTAGTTTCTGGAAGACACCTTCTTCAAGCAGTGGTACAGGAAGAAGTCTGCATCCTTCAAGAAAAACATGATTTTCATGCAGGACAATGCTCCATCACACGCGTCCAAGTACTCCACAGCGTGGCTGGCAAGAAAGGGTATAAAAGAAGAAAATCTAATGACATGGCCTCTTTGTTCACCTGATCTGAACCCCATTGAGAACCTGTGGTCCATCATCAAATGTGAGATTTACAAGGAGGGAAAACAGTACACCTCTCTGAACAGTGTCTGGGAGGCTGTGGTTGCTGCTGCACGCAATGTTGATGGTGAACAGATCAAAACACTGACAGAATCCATGGATGGCAGGCTTTTGAGTGTCCTTGCAAAGAAAGGTGGCTATATTGGTCACTGATTTGTTTTTGTTTTGTTTTTGGATGTCAGAAATGTATATTTGTGAATGTTGAGATGTTATATTGGTTTCATTGGTAAAAATAAATAATTGAAATGGGTATATATTTGTTTTTTGCTAAGTTGCCTAATAATTATGCACAGTAATAGTCACCTGCACACACAGATATCCCCCTAAAATAGCTAAAACTAAAAACAAACTAAAAACTACTTCCAAAAATATTCAGCTTTGATATTAATGAGTTTTTTGGGTTCATTGAGAACATGGTTGTTGTTCAATAATAAAATTAATCCTCAAAAATACAACTTGCCTAATAATTCTGCACTCCCTGTATATAAAAAAAATTATAAAAAAAAGCAGACTGATGTACCAGCCCTAAAAAGGGCTTTTTGTGGTGCTGTCAGGACGCTGTCCTTACAGCAGATGAGTCTTTGGGGACTGAAGTGGACACAGAACACTGGCCTAGCTAACGATTTCCCTATTAATTCAGCAGCAGCAGCACTCTCCCTGCTCTAACTAACACTGCAGCTTCAGAATGAATCTAAGATGGATGCTGTCCTTGCTTTTTGATAGGAGGTGGGAGGGTCTGGGAGGGAGGGTATTCTGATAGGCTGGAATGTGTCTGCTGACTGTGAGGTACAGGGTAAAATGTTTGCTCAATGATGACGTATAGGGGGCGGACCGAACATCGCATATGTTCGCCCGCCGCGGCGAACGCAAGCAAGCGATGTTCGCCGGGAACTGTTCGCCGGCGAATAGTTCGGGACATCTCTAGGTTTCACCCTCAATTTGGTACATTCTCTGGAAATAGTTACTCTGGTATACCTGATGAGGAGATATTTGCTTCTTCCTTGTCATCTATCTGGCGGAAAATTAAAATAAATTTAAAAAAGATGGGCGATAGGTATAAATGTATGGCTGACAAGAAACGTGTGTCTGGTCCGGACCGGAATGTGGGTGATTTGGTGAACATTAAGTTGAAGGTGCCATCCTGGAAGTTAGGTCCAAGATTTATTGGTCCATCCAAGATCTCTGCCATTTCTTTTCGCCTTGAACTTCCGCAGGCTTGGAAGATCCATAATGTGTTCCATAAATCTTTGTTAAAAAGTTATGTGGAACCTGCTGTACCATCTTCCTTGCCACCTCCACCTGTCATGGTTGACTGGAATCTGGAGTTTTAAATTTCCAGAGTTGTTGACTCTCGTGTCCTTTGGGGTTTCCTTCAATACCTCTTTCATTGGAATGGTTACGGTCTGGAGGAGAGAATGTGGGTCCCAGCGACTGATGTGAATGCCAGTCGGCTTCTGAAGGCCTTTAAGAGCCCCCACTGATAAAGTTGGTCCTGGGTGCCCGGAGGTCAACCGTAGAAGGGGGGTACTGTCACCGCTGGCCCTGGGAGAGATCTTAGGAGTTCAGATAGATGGAAGACTCAGGAGTCTATCTGACAGATCTCTCTTGTTTTCATTGTTGATGACAGGTTTCCACCCTTTTGCAGATGCTGCTCATTATCAGTCAGGTGGCTCTTTATATGTTCCGCCTCTCACTTGTTTCCCTGCGGCTGATAGTTCTTCTGTGGAGTGCTCTGCTTGTGTGGTGGTTCTCCTGTTCCAGTTGCTTCTCAAACTAAGTACTTTTCCCTTTTCCTGTTGTGTCTGTTCTGACTAGGCCTCAGGGAGACACTAGCTCCTTCAATTTGGGAAGGAGCCGGTTGCCTCTTTTCCCTGTTCCCTAAGCAGAGGGTTTGGTGCAGTGTTTCAGCAGTCTCAGGTTCCTGTGCATGTGCATTTCTACCTTTGAGATTTGCACATGTTGTTAGCAGCTTATGGAGAGAATCAGGAATTGCTAGGATTTGTTCCTTAGGTTTGGGGCCAAGTCTGTTGTTTTGTTGTGGTTCCCTTTTGTTGTCTTTCCTTCCCCGTACTACCCATGACAACAGTATAGGAGGTGCACAAAGTTTTTATAAGAGGCAAATTCATAGCTTTATGGACAAAAGTAAAATGAGACAAACAAAAATGCAAATTCTCTATTGTCTCAGATTGCAGCAATAGAATCTATCCAAAAACAATCTAAAGCAAGGACCATGCAAGACGAACTATCTGTCTTGGGCCAAAAATTAAAAGAACTACTCAACATCCAAAATGCCAAAGCATACCAATATGCAAAATTTTAATATTACACATATGGGGATAAGGGCAATAAAATGATGACCCATTTGATCAAAAAAAGAAGGGAGGCTAAACACATTAAATGTATTAGAACAAATTCAGGGTCCATAACCACAGAAACCAAACATATTGCTGAAGAATTCATTCGCTTTTATCATCAGTTATGTATATAACATCCCTACCACACTCAAAGTCGGAGATGAGTCACTCTAAGACAGACCAATTTCTTTTTTCGAACCTTAAACTGCCCTCTCTAACCAGGGAGGACAGTACTACATTGCTCTCTCCCATAACGTCAGAAGAACTGTCCAAAATTATCACCTCCCTGCCCCGGGGAAAGGCCCCAGGCCCTGATGGCATACCCGTTGGATACTACAAAATGTTTTTACCTACTTTACTACCCCATATAAGAGTCTGGTGCCAAGCAATGCTGAAAGGAGAGCATCTCTCAAAACAAGTACTTGAGGCGACCATCATCATCTTGGCTAAAGAAGGAAAAGATACCATGCTATGTGCCAGTTACAGACCTACAGTGGGGGAAATAATTATTTGACCCCTCACTGATTTTGTAAGTTTGTCCAATGACAAAGAAATGAAAAGTCTCAGAACAGTATCATTTCAATGGTAGGTTTATTGTAACAGTGGCAGATAGCACATCAAAAGGAAAATCGAAAAAATAACTTTAAATAAAAGATAGCAACTGATTTGCATTTCATTGAGTGAAATAAGTATTTGAACCCCTACCAACCATTAAGAGTTCTGGCTCCCACAGAGTGGTTAGACACTTCTACTCAATTAGTCACCCTCATTAAGGACACCTGTCTTAACTAGTCACCTGTATAAAAGACACCTGTCCACAGAATCAATCAATCAAGCAGACTCCAAACTCTCCAACATGGGAAAGACCAAAGAGCTGTCCAAGGATGTCAGAGACAAAATTGTAGACCTGCACAAGGCTGGAATGGGCTACAAAACCATTAGCAAGAAGCTGGGAGAGAAGGTGACAACTGTTGGTGCGATTGTTCGAAAATGGAAGGAGCACAAAATGACCATCAATCGACCTCGCTCTGGGGCTCCACGCAAGATCTCACCTCGTGGGGTGTCAATGGTTCTGAGAAAGGTGAAAAAGCATCCTAGAACTACACGGGAGGAGTTAGTTAATGACCTCAAATTAGCAGGGACCACAGTCACCAAGAAAACCATTGGAAACACATTACACCGCAATGGATTAAAATCCTGCAGGGCTCGCAAGGTCCCCCTGCTCAGGAAGGCACATGTGCAGGCCTGTCTGAAGTTTGCCAATGAACACCTGAATGATTCAGAGAGTGACTGGGAGAAGGTGCTGTGGTCTGATGAGACCAAAATAGAGCTCTTTGGCATTAACTCAACTCGCTGTGTTTGGAGGAAGAAAAATGCTGCCTATGACCCCCAAAACACCGTCCCCACCGTCAAGCATGGGGGTGGAAACATTTTGCTTTGGGGGTGTTTTTCTGCTAAGGGCACAGGACAACTTATTCGCATAAACGGGAAAATGGACGGAGCCATGTATCGTGAAATCCTGAGCGACAACCTCCTTCCCTCTGCCAGGAAACTGAAAATGGGTCGTGGATGGGTGTTCCAGCACGACAATGACCCAAAACATACAGCAAAGGCAACAAAGGAGTGGCTCAAGAAGAAGCACATTAAGGTCATGGAGTGGCCTAGTCAGTCTCCGGACCTTAATCCAATCGAAAACCTATGGAGGGAGCTCAAGCTCAGAGTTGCACAGAGACAGCCTCGAAACCTTAGGGATTTAGAGATGATCTGCAAAGAGGAGTGGACCAACATTCCTCCTAAAATGTGCGCAAACTTGGTCATCAATTACAAGAAACGTTTGACCTCTGTGCTTGCAAACAAGGGTTTTTCCACCAAGTATTAAGTCTTTTTTTGTTAGAGGGTTCAAATACTTATTTCACTCAATGAAATGCAAATCAGTTGCTATCTTTTATTTAAAGTTATTTTTTCGATTTTCCTTTTGATGTGCTATCTGCCACTGTTACAATAAACCTACCATTGAAATGATACTGTTCTGAGACTTTTCATTTCTTTGTCATTGGACAAACTTACAAAATCAGTGAGGGGTCAAATAATTATTTCCCCCACTGTATATCACTTCTTAACGTAAACTTAAAAATTTGGGCCAAAATATTAGCGAACAGGCTGAATAAGCTTCTCCCCAAGATAATTCATCCAGACCAGGCGGGCTTTGTGGCCGGACTCATGCAGGGTCCTGAACGCAATCAGACTAGCAATCAACAAAAATATTCCAATCATACTACTGGGCACAGATGTCTAAAAGGCATTCGATAGAGTTAATTGGATGTTTATGCAAAGCGTACTGCACAAATTCAGAATCCCGGCCCCTTCATTCAAGCAATAATGTCCTTTTACCATCAACCTAGTGCTAGAGTTCGGGTGAACAGTACACTATCACCACCCTTCGAAATAAACAATGGCACCCGTCAGGGATGCCCTTTGTCCCCAACCCTTTTTATCATCACCCTGGAGGCCTTGCTTCAAGCAATCAGAGATACCCCTTCCATAGAGGGATTAATGGTCAGAGGGGTGGAACATAAATGTGCTGCTTTTGCAGACGATCTCTTGTTGTTAATAACAAACCCCACACAAGAATTCCCTCTTATCTTGACCCTATTTGACAAATATGGGTCCTTATCTCATTTCAAGATTTATTATACTAAATCAGAGGCATTGAACATCACTGTTCCACCCCAACAAATCCATCAACTCCAGAACGCTTTTCCCTTTCAAATGGCAGCAAGACAAGCTCAAATACCTAGGGATCTTCCTAACTAACAAACCCTCCAAACTATACTCCATCTTAAAACATATCAAAGAACAACTACAATCCCTATCTTTACCTTACATTTCCTGGATGGGAAGGAAAAATCTGATACAAACCTACATTATGCCCAAACTTCTGTACTTGATCCAAATGATACCTATGCACCTACCCCAATCCTTCTTCGCATCAATGCACACTTTATTTATATCCTTTTTATGGAAGGGTAAAAAGCCAAGACTGGCATATGATAGATTAATAAGAGATTGCGCTCATGACGCAAAAACTTACCATAGAGCGATATTGCTGAGAAGATGGCTTCAGCTGTGCATCCCACAATATAGAATCTTGGGCTTAGACTTAGAACTAGCCAACTTATCTGATAATCAGCTTGCAGGAATGTGGGGCATTAGATTGGATAGTCTATCCAGAGGTGTCCATTGCTTCATCAAATCCCTACAGATTGACAAGCCATTCTCCGATCCTCCAAGATACCTACCCTCTTTGCTTTCGTTCTTACTACATCCTAACACCAGTGATGCCCCCTCTTTCTGGCAACTGTTTAGAAACATAACTGTTACCGAGCTAATGATTAATACTAAAACACCAACAGACATGGAACGGATCTGCTCTCAACACATAAATAAACACAACTTTCTAGATCAGATGGAATTTAAGAACTCATGCCGAACCTTGCATATCAAATATAGTGGAGCACAAGAGGCAATGTGGTTCAAGAAAATAGCGTCCGGCCCTACAATTCCTAAACATACAATTTCACTACTATACAGGGAGTGCAGAATTATTAGGCAAGTTGTATTTTTGAGGATTAATTTTATTATTGAACAACAACCATGTTCTCAATGAACCCAAAAAACTCATTAATATCAAAGCTGAATATTTTTGGAAGTAGTTTTTAGTTTGTTTTTAGTTTTAGCTATTTTAGGGGGATATCTGTGTGTGCAGGTGACTATTACTGTGCATAATTATTAGGCAACTTAACAAAAAACAAATATATACCCATTTCAATTATTTATTTTTACCAGTGAAACCAATATAACATCTCAACATTCACAAATATACATTTCTGACATTCAAAAACAAAACAAAAACAAATCAGTGACCAATATAGCCACCTTTCTTTGCAAGGACACTCAAAAGCCTGCCATCCATGGATTCTGTCAGTGTTTTGATCTGTTCACCATCAACATTGCGTGCAGCAGCAACCACAGCCTCCCAGACACTGTTCAGAGAGGTGTACTGTTTTCCCTCCTTGTAAATCTCACATTTGATGATGGACCACAGGTTCTCAATGGGGTTCAGATCAGGTGAACAAGGAAGCCATGTCATTAGATTTTCTTCTTTTACAGTCAGGTCCATAAATATTGGGACATCGACACAATTCTAACATTTTTGGCTCTATACACCACCATAATGGATTTGAAATGAAACAAGCAAGATGTGCTTTAACTGCAGATTGTCAGCTTTAATTTGAGGTTATTTACATCCAAATCAGGTGAACGGTGTAGGAATTACATCAGTTTGCATATGTGCCTCCCACTTGTTAAGGGACCAAAAGTAATGGAACATAATAATAATCATAAATCAAACTTTCACTTTTTAATACTTGGTTGCAAATCCTTTGCAGTCAATTACAGCCTGAAGTCTGGAATGCATAGACATCACCAGACACTGGGTTTTATCCCTGGTGATGCTCTGCCAGGCCTCTACTGCAACTGTCTTCAGTTCCTGCTTGTTCTTGGGTCATTTTCCCTTCAGTTTTGTCTTCAGCAAGTGAAAGGCATGCTCAATCGGATTCAGGTCAGGTGATTGACTTGGCCATTGCATAACATTCCACTTCTTTCCCTTAAAAAACTCTTTGGTTGCTATTGCAGTATGGTTTGAGTCATTGTCCATCTGTACTGTGAAGCGCCGTCCAATGAGTTCTGAAGCATTTGGCTGAATATGAGCAGATAATATTGCCCGAAACACTTCAGAATCCATCCTGCTGCTTTTGTCAGCAGTCACATCATCAATAAATACAAGAGAACCAGTTCCATTGGAAGCCATACATGTTCACGCCATGACACTAGCACCACCATGCTTCACTGATGAGGTGGTATGCTTAGGATCCTGAGCAGTTCCTTTCCTTCTCCATACTCTTCTCTTCCCATCACTCTGGTACAAGTTGATCTTGGTCTCATCTGTTCATAGGATGTTGTTCCAGAACTGTGAAGGCTTTTTTAGATGTCGTTTGGCAAACTCTAATCTGGCCTTCCTGTTTTTGAGGCTCACCAATGGTTTACATCTTGTGGTGAACCCTCTGTATTAACTGTGGTGAAGTCTTTTCTTGATTGTTGACTTTGACACACATACACCTACCTCCTGGAGAGTGTTCTTGATCTGGCCAACTGTTGTGAAGGTTGTTTTCTTCACGAGGGAAAGAATTCTTCGGTCATCCACCACAGTTGTTTTCCGTGGTCTTCTGGGTATTTTGGTGTTTCTGAGCTCACCAGTGCGTTCCTTCTTTTTAAGAATGTTCCAAATAGTTGTTTTGGCCACGCCTAATGTTTTTGCTATCTCTCTGATGGGTTTGTTTTGTTTTTTTTCAGCCTAATGATGGCTTGCTTCACTGACAGTGACAGCATTTTGGATCTCATCTTGAGAGTTGACAGCAACAGATTCCAAATGCAAATAGCACACTTGAAAAAAACTCTGGACCTTTTATCTGCTCATTGTAATTGTGATAATGAGAGAATAAACACACACCTGGCCATGGAACAGCTGGGAAGCCAATTGTCCCATTACTTTTGCCCCCTTAACAAGTGGGAGGCACATATGCAAACTGTTGTAATTCCTACACCGTTCACCTGATTTGGATGAAAATACCTTCAAATTAAAGCTGACAGTCTGCAGTTAAAGCACATCTTGTTTGTTTCATTTCAAATCCATTGTGGTGGGTTATAGAGCCAAAAATGTCAGAATTGTGTCGATGTCCCAATATTTATGGACCTGACTGTATACCCTTTCTTGCCAGCCACGCTGTGGAGTACTTGGACGCGTGTGATGGAGCATTGTCCTGCATTAAAATCATGTTTTTCTTGAAGGATGCAGACTTCTTCCTGTACCACTGCTTGAAGAAGGTGTCTTCCAGAAACTAGCAGTAGGACTGGGAGTTGAGCTTGACTCCATCCTCAACCCGAAAAGGCCCCACAAGCTCATCTTTGATGATACCAGCCCAAACCAGTACTCCACCTCCACCTTGTTGGCGTCTGAGTCGGACTGGAGCTCTCTGCCCTTTACCAATCCAGCCACGGGCCCATCCATCTGGCCCATCAAGACTCACTCTCATTTCATCAGTCCATAAAACCTTAGAAAAATCAGTCTTGAGATATTTCTTGGCCCAGTCTTGACGTTTCAGCTTGTGTGTCTTGTTCAGTGGTGGTCGTCTTTCAGCCTTTCTTACCTTGGCCATGTCTCTGAGTATTGCACACCTTGTGCTTTTGGGCACTCCAGTGATGTTGCAGCTCTGAAATATGGCCAAACTGGTGGCAAGTGGCATCTTGGCAGCTGCACGCTTGACTTTTCTCAGTTCATGGGCAGTTATTTTGCGCCTTGGTTTTTCCACACGCTTCTTGCGACCCTGTTGACTATTTTGAATGAAACGCTTGATTGTTCGATGATCACGCTTCAGAAGCTTTGCAATTTTAAGAGTGCTGCATCCCTCTGCAAGATATCTCACTATTTTTTACTTTTCTGAGCCTGTCAAGTCCTTCTTTTGACCCATTTTGCCAAAGGAAAGGAAGTTGCCTAATAATTATGCAGACCTAATATAGGGTGTTGATGTCATTAGACCACACCCCTTCTCATTACAGAGATACACATCACCTAATATGCTTAATTGGTAGTAGGCTTTCGAGCCTATACAGCTTGGAGTAAGACAACATGCATAAAGAGGATGATGTGGTCAAAATACTCATTTGCCTAATAATTCTGCACGCAGTGTACAGAATTCTGCAGTCCATGTCTGCCACAGGAACTGCTGATTTGAGACAATGGGAGAAGGATCTGGAAAGCTATTTCGCTAAAGCAGAAATAGAACAAATACATTTAAGATCCCATGGCTTCTCACGCTGTGTCAGAATTCAAGAACACTCTTATAAAACTATGACTAGGTGGTACAATGACCCTGGCAAACTCCACAAAATAGGATTACGAGAGGCAGATAGCTATTGGAGATGCTCCAGGGAGGGAGGTTCATTGGGACATATATTCTAGTTATGCCCACAAATAAGAGGATTCTGGTAACAGATAGAACACAAGTTAAATCAAATATGTGGCACCTCGATCCACCTTACACCTACGTCAGTCTTACTGTGGATTCCATCAGAAAGTTGGACCCCGAGGGCCTTCGATCTGCCCACATGTATGGTTCAAGCTACCAGATCCCTTATCCCACTACATTGGCTTAGCCCCAACCCCCCCCCCCCCCCCCCCCCCCCCCAACTACTGAACAATGGGAAATGAAAATTAACCAATTATATGTAATGGAGGAGTTGGCAAGTTGGGCAAATAGATCTCACTCTAAGTTCTTGAAGATATAGTCTCCTTGGAGAGAATACATAAAAGCTAAATCACACATAAATAATGAACTCACAGTATCATCATTCAAAGATAGATCAAACCCATAAATCCTTTTAGTTAAACATTCTGAATACACACATTGAAAACTACGCATCCAGTTGAGAGGTATTCGTTCCCCTCCTAAGCCCTATAAATTACAGAGTCTTGTAGTTTACCTACCATAACACCAAATCCTCCCGGGTGTGACCTCAGATTTACTGATGTTATTTATTTTTTCTATTCTTCTGTTATAACGATAGGAAACCTTGACTGCTTTAATTCACTAATATATCCAGCAACTCAAGAAGGAGTCCATTCTAATAGCTTTACTTGGTCAGAATACCATAACATCATACTCTATGTGCTATCTGATGTTAACGGTGTAATCATCACCACTGTGAGCAGTTGTGACACTTCTTCTATGTATTTGCATTTTACGTGAAAAATATCAATAAAAAGATATTTGACAAAAAAAAAAGTTATCCACACTCTGGCTGTAGAGTTTATTTTAATTATCTTTCAGAAAAGACAAATATATCATTTTTGGACATAATCTCCCTAGCCTTTGCCTTGCAGGTTTGAACGTGTAACGTCAGTTTGCTTGTGACTGCAGTGCGAGGAACAATGGGTGCTTCACTTGTAATTTGCATGAAAGATGCACAGCATGCAGTGATTCGTTTTTGTGGTCTGAGGGTGTGTCTGATGACAATATTTATCGAAGACTTTGTACACAGTATGGCGAAAGAGTTCAAGGAAGGTTGCACAAGTGTCAGCCATGAAGGAGACGCCCGTCCATTACTAATGACAACATTGAGCATGCATGTGAACTGATTCTGCTGGATAGACGAGTGATGGTGGATTGTGTGGCAAATTATTTGCAAATCAGCCATGGGTCTGCAGTGAAGACATCGGTGCATTCATGGCTTCATAGCTCAGCCTAAAACATTTTCAGCTTATTGGCAGATGGACAAAGTGTATTGAAAAGCAGGGAGGTACCTGGGAAGTGAAAGGGGCTGAGCTGTGATACCAAGCAAAGCCGCTATGAAATGTAAAAAGCCAATATGAAATGCTGTGCTTGGTGAGCAGGGAGATAGCCGTGGTGCTACTGCGAGCGCCGATGCCTTCAAAAACAGCTGATCGGTGGGGGTCCTGGGGGTCGGACCCCAGCTATCAGATATTGATGACCTATCCAGAGGATAGGTCATCAGTAAAAATATCTGGTAAAAACCTGTTAAATACACTTACACGTTCGATAGAGTCAAAATTGTATAGAGTTATTGTAGAGTTATGAGGGAGTCAGGAGATCATTCTGCTGACTATTGAATGTGTGTGGCCGCCTTAAGGAAAGCCGCTTTATGCCCAAAGCTCCGCCATTGCAAAGATGTTTACTAAAACATAATCATCTGGGCCATACTACTGAAGGAGCATAAGCAAAGTCCCACAGCAGTTTAATTGTATATATCTATGCAAATTACTGTCAATATTTCATCTGACCACCTTTTGTTATCAAAATGGCAAAAGCCCACAGAATGTGATGCCATTGATCAACGTTCCAGTCATTCTGTTGGTGTTGGTGCTATTTATATTTCCCCATTTTTATCAATCTCTGCATAAAAAATGGCTATTGCTTATTCCTTTGTCTAAAGACCTACAAACTTATGGTAATTGGGATAATTTTATGGTAAAGTTTGGATACTCTTTTCCATTAAAGTATAAAATAATAGTCTTAAACTTGCACAAAACGCCTTTTAAACCTAAAGTGTCTGAATTGTGTCCAGTCATGCATCATGTTTTAACCAATAGAAAAAAAAAAGACCTTCCGTGTATGATATCTGGGTTTGGAAAAGTTTTTTTCCTTTTAAACCAGCGTCTTTTAATACATTTGCTTTTGCTCTTCTTCAAATTAGACTAATAAATTGCTGCACTCTCTCCTTGATAACACACTACATTATGTACCTCTGGTATATGCATTGCCATTTGTAATGGGGAAGAAATTAAATATTAGACATGGACCAGATGTTCTCATATACATTTACATTTATATATATATCTAGCAGGACATGAAGTATCACACTGTCATTGCTAGGTCTCAATGGGACTGCATAAGGGAAGGGGGGCTTCAAATGAACTGAGAAGAAAATCTGGGTCATGGTAGAGAATGCAAATATACTCCTGTATATGCACTCCTATTCCTGTGCATGCTTTGCTCTTCACTAACAATATATTGACAATATATCTTTAAGTAATATTTTTTGTTTTATATTTTATTAGTAAATTGAAGCCTTTTTTGCAAAACTCCTTATACTCTTGACATTATTCAATGTGTTAGTGAAGCACCAGAAAAAATTGAGAAGTCTTGCATGGGGGTGATTGTTTCAAGAGAGCTCTGTCCCAAAATAGAGCAGTTGACATGAGTAGATAGTTCAGGTATACTGGTATAGTAAAAATAAATGCCAAGAAGCATCTTTCCCATAATTGTTGCAAAAATAATGCAAAAATACTGCATATGCACATATCCTTATAAACCCCTTCTGCCAACTGGACTGTATTTCTCTAACACTAATAGAAACATAGAAACATAGAATGTGTCGGCAGATAAGAACCATTTGGCCCATCTAGTCTGCCCAATATACTAAATACTATGAATAGCCCTTGGCTCTATCTTATATGAAGGATGGCCTTATGCCTATCCCATGCATGCTTAAACTCCTTCACTGTATTTGCAGCTACCACTTCTGCAGGAAGGCTATTCCATGCATCCACTACTCTCTCAGTAAAATAATACTTCCTGATATTACTTTTAAACCTTTGCCCCTCTAATTTAAAACTATGTCCTCTTGTAGCAGTTTTTCTTCTTTTAAATATTCTCTCCTCTTTTACCTTGTTGATTCCCTTTATGTATTTAAAAGTTTCTATCATATCCCCTCTGTCTCGTTTTTCTTCCAAGCTATACATGTTAAGGTCTTTTAATCTTTCCTGGTAAGTTTTATCCTGCAATCCATGTACTAGTTTAGTAGCTCTTTTCTGAACTCTCTCCAAAGTATCAATATCCTTCTGGAGATATGGTCTCCAGTACTGCGCACAATACTCCAAATGAGGTCTCACTAGTGCTCTGTAGAGCGGCATGAGCACCTCCCTCTTTCTACTGGTAATGCCTCTCCCTATACACCCAAGCATTCTGCTAGCATTTCCTGCTGCTCTATGACATTGTCTGCCTACCTTTAAGTCTTCTGAAATAATGACCCCTAAATCCCTTTCCTCAGATACTGAGGTTAGGACTGTATCACTGATTTTATATTCTGCTCTTGGGTTTTTACGCCCCATGTGCATTATCTTGCACTTATCAACATTCAATTTTAGTTGCCAGATTTTTGACCATTCCTCTAGTTTTCCTAAATCCTTTTCCATTTGGTGTATCCCTCCAGGAACATCAACCCTGTTACAAATATTTGTGTCATCAGCAAAAAGACACACCTTACCAAAAAGACACACCTTCTGCAATTTCGCTGTCTGTCCCTCAGCCACTGCCTAATCCATTCAACAATATGGGAGTCCACGCACAAAGACTGCAATTTATTGATAAGCCTTCTATGTGGGACAGTATCAAAAGCCTTACTAAGGTCCAGATAAGCGATGTCTACTGCACCTCTGCCATCTATGATATTAGTCACCCAATCAAAAAAATCTATAAGATTAGTTTGACATGATCTCCCTGAAGTAAACCCATGCTGTTTTTCATCTTTCATCCCATGGGATTTTAGATGTTCCACAATCCTCTCCTTAAGTATGGTTTCCATTAATTTCCCCACTATTGATGTCAGGCTTACTGGCCTATAGTTGCCAGATTCCTCCCTACTACCTTTCTTGTGAATGGGCACAACATTTTGCCAATTTCCAATCTTCTGGGGCGACTCCTGTTGCCAGTGACTGGTTAAATAAATCTGTTAATGGTTTTGCTAGTTCGCCGCTGAGCTCTTTTAATAGCTTTGTGTGTATCCCATCAGGCCCCTGTGACTTATTTGTATTAATTTTAGACAGCTGACTTAGAACCTCTTCCTCTGTAAAGACACATGCATCAATAGATTCCCATTAGTCTTCTTTCCTAACTGAGGTCATTTATGTATCTGAAGAATGTCTTATCGCCTTTTTTCACTGACTGAGCTAATTTCTCTTCTGCCTGTGCTTCAGAAGCTCTTATAACTTGTTTGGCCTCTCTCTGCCTAATCTTATAAATTTGTCTGTCTGTTTTTTTTTTTTTTTATAATTACTAAATGCTATCTTTTTGTTTTTAATGATTTTGGCCACTTCTGCTGAGTACCACAGTGGTCTCTTCCTTTTTTTGCTTTTACTGACAAGCCTAATGCATTTTTCTGTTGCCTTCAATAGTGCCACTTTTAAGTAGTCCCCTTTCTCCTGGACTCCATTGAAACTGTTCCAATCTGATAGGGACTCGTAAACCACTAATCTAATTTTAGAAAAGTCAGTTTTTCGAAAATCTAAAACTTTTGTTTTTGTGTGGTGTGACTCAGTCACTGTACTTATAGTAAACTACACTGACTGGTGATCACTAGATCCCAAGCTTTACTCTACAGTAATATCAGATACTATATTCCCATTTGTGAATACTAAATCTAAAATGGCCTCCTTCCCGGTTGGCTCCTCAACTACTTGCTATAGAGATAATCCCAGTAGGGAATTTAGAATATCTGTACTCCTGGCAGAACTAGCTATTTTGGTTTTCCAGTTTACATCAGGAAGATTAAAGTCTCCCATAATGATAACTTCCCCCTTCAATGTCATTTTAGCTATGGACACACTAAAATACCCTTTTTTCACACTTTTAAATTGTAGAAAATTGTAACAGAGTTGTGGGAAAAAAGAGGCGCAATTGGACTTTCCCTGGGTGCGACAAAATATACGCTATTATGCGGCTGTTGACGCTCTAAAATACGCTTATTATACATGTATTAAAACTATAGGAGATTTGCAAAAGGTTTTTGCAAAGAAAAAGGAGCAATTGCTTGGTGTATTTAACAAAATATATGCTGATGATGATGATAGGAAATACACCTATTGCACACTTATGAACTGTAGAAGCATCGCAACAGCTTTGTAGACAAAAAACTTTGGCTCATGCACAGAAAATGAAAAGAATTGTAATAAACTTACCTGTCCTGGCTCCAGTGGAGCAATCCTCAGCCTTGGCTTGGCCGTGCCCGGAGAGACGCACTGCTGAGCAC
This sequence comes from Bufo bufo, assembly GCF_905171765.1. Lineage (NCBI taxonomy): Eukaryota > Metazoa > Chordata > Amphibia > Anura > Bufonidae > Bufo > Bufo bufo. The sequence goes on along the minus strand of NC_053393.1, from coordinate 391,901,355 downwards.
ACCATCCTGAGTAACAGGATGTAATGCTCTGTTTCTCCCTACAGTGGGCATGTGCTGGGGAAGATTAGCAGCAGGCTGATTAGCTCAGCTGCTCTATTACTGTGTACTAGTGTTTCTGACTAAGAGACTTATCAAGTCCTGATCCAGGGACTCAGCGCTCTATTTAAATCCTTTCCTGGCCATACACCATTGCCAGTGATAGTCTTGTCTGACTGAATAGATAGGTTTCTTGTTCCCTGTTTCTGCATTTGAGTACTGATTCTTTGTCTTATAACCACCCTCTGTCTTTCGTTTGGTACTATATAGCCCTTCTGGTTCTGACCCATTTCCATATGACTCTGCTCTGGTGTTTGTCTCTTGGTGCTTGTTCGTCTCAGCACTTATTTAGGGTAGGGACCTTTGTCCTGTTGCGGTTGTGCCAAGTAGGGCTTATACTGCAAGTAGGGTGGAAAAGCAGGCTGGGTTCTACGTTAGGGCTCACTATCCTTGTCTTTCCCTACCTACAAGCGTTACAAGAGTACTGTCTCTTTACAAGTTCATGTGTCTTATCTTGTGCAGCACAACACATGAAGTTATGAACAGCTCCAGCTGCCCTGATTGTACAACACACAATACACTAACTGCTGCTATCCTTTCCCTAATGATAAAACCTGACTTTCTACCTTATAATTAAATCTAGTAACATAGTAGTAACATAGTAACATAGTAACATGTATATTATCTAAGTATATTAAATCTAAGTAAACATTGTGTGGATTTGCTTGGGCAAGTTATTATGTGGTTACTGTATGATGCTATTGTTTATGGATTGTATGGCACTTTTATATTGACAATGTATGGTACTAGTATTTTCTTACACCAAATAACAACATTAGGTTCTATTCACCAAACATCTGCAGTGCAAGTTCAGTGCAGGTGCCAGGTAAGCTCCTAGCACATACATAAAACATATACATAGATCTCTATGCATTCAACAGAGGCTAAAATAGCTGGTATTGGCTGGTATATATTCTTATTTTTTTTACTATGTAAAAAAGTACTGCTGACTGTGCTTTTCTGCGAAGAAGCATCCCACAAACACATATAGCATGCAATATACCTTACATCTGAGGAAGGGTCCCGAAGTGATGTGAATGGAGCCTTATTTGGGTACTATATAGCAGTATTATTGGAAAATGTTCTTATGTGACAGTAACTTCAGTGGCATGCCTTTAGAAATGGCTGGGAAATGGATGTGGAATTGGTAAAAAGTAAATCCAGTATTTTCAATGACATGGCAGCCAACTTTCACTTAAATTGCCAATTCATGAAAGAATTAGTTTAATTCATAACTATAGGGTAAATAAATTCAATGCTTCAGAGTAAAAAATACTAAATTTGGACGTTTGTCTATGACAGGTCTTACATCTAGCCAAGAGTAGCAAGGTGATGTGAAAGCTGCAGCGTGCAATGTGTGATATTGCTGTCTATAAATAAGCATACCTATGCCATTACATAAACTCATTAAATCACAAATGACCCCCCCGACATTGACTCGCTGATAATTGTACCAGTACAAGGCACATTTCATCCTCAGGGACTGTACTGACAATAAGCAGACAAGCTAAATGAACAAAAGACAATCTGTGACAGATGTGGCTCTCCGTAAACCATGTAGAAAGATTTTGGGAGCATAAGACACAATGTCACTGGCTGACTTCAAGGATTGTTCTGCTCTTTAAAATTTGTCACCAGCAATATTGATGAGACTTCAGTCAGCACAAGGTGAAATTTGCTTGTTATGAGTCAAGTAGAAGAATACTAAATATAAGGTTTTCTCATTAACCATTCATCCCAAAGTCATTTGTTGCAAAAGTTAACAAAACAATTCAACAAAACTTATTATGCATTCCTTTTTGGAGTCTGTTTTATATTTTACAATAACAGCCAGATGGTACCTGATTGTGAACAAGACTTTACAAATAAGAGCTGTGCACAATGTTAGGTTATGTTCAGACTGTGGACTTTAGAGATCATCTGCTGCAGAAATCCACAGCGGCTTAGTATGAGGATCTACACGTGGATCGCTCCCACTATTGTAATTCAATTGAGCAAATTTGTGGCCTTTCAGCTTGGTATCGGTGCCAATAATGCAAATGCTGTGAAAGATGTTTTTACAGAACATGTGAATGGAGTATAAAATACCCCATTCACATGCATGTCTGGCAGAATGCTAGTAGTGTCTGTGTGGATTCCTCAAAGTTGCGAACATGCCTGATAAGCTTTTCAAAGAGCAGCATTCTCCACCCCTGATATGTTAAATATATTGGGAGTCATTTATCAAACTGGTGTAAAGTAGAACTGGCTTAGTTGCCCATAGCAACCAATCAGTTCCCTCCTTTCATTTTCCAGGAGTGCTGAACAAAATGAAAGGTGGAATCTGATTGGTTGCTGTGTGCAAAATGCCAGTTCTACTTTACACTAGGTTGATAAATGACCCCCATTGTTTTTATTTATTGTTGTAGTTTTTAGATGATGTTTCATTGACTATATTGGGAAAAAGTCAGGCCAAGAAGTCGTGGCTACAGTTTTTCTATGTGATACCACAGAACTGTTTGTAAGTTTTGCAGCGCCATCTCCTAAGCACCATCTGCCCTATAGCAGCAAAGCAGTGTAAATATAGCTTCCTTTCCCATTCACCTGAATGGGATGAAAACCTGTAATTACACTGAACCGCCACTACAAAAATTGAACATGACATGACGCCGCACTTTCAAACAGCTGATTGGCCAGGATGCCAGTGTCCCTGTTGATTTGATATTGATGATCTGACCTGAGGATAGATATTCAATATCTCTAGCCCTGATAACTACTTGAAAAACTTTTATTGTGACAAAAATAATAAAAATTTAATGTATTGTTAAGCACTTTTGCCACAGTACTTAACCCCTTTAGGACACAGCCTTATTTCACCTTAAGGACCAGGCCATTTTTTGCAAATCTGACCAGTGTCAATTTAAGTGGTGATAACTTTAAAAAGCTTTGACTTATCCAGGCCATTCTGAGATAGTTTTTTCGTCACATATTGTACTTCATGACACTGGTAAAATGATATATAAAAAAAAATAATTTTTATTTATAAAAAAAATACCAAATTTACCAAAAATGTGTAAAAAAAATTGCAAATTTCCAAGTTTCAATTTCTCTACTTCTATAATACATAGTAATACCTCCAAAAATAGTTATTACTTTACATTCCCCATATGTATACTTCATGTTTGGATCATTTTGGGAATGACATTTTATTTTTTGGGGATGTTACAAGGCTTAGAAGTTTAGAAGAAAATCTTGAAATTTTTCAGAAATTTTCAAAAAACTATTTTTCAAGGACCAGTTCAGGTCTGAAGTCACTTTGTGAGGCTTACATAATAGAAACCACCCAAAAATGACCCCATTCTAGAAACTACACCCCTCAAGGTATTCAAAACTGATTTTACAAACTTTGTTAACCCTTTAGGTGTTCCACAAGAATTAATGGAAAATAGAGATAAAATTTCAAAATTTCACTTTTTTGGCAGATTTTCCATTTTAATAAGTTTTTTCCAGTTACAAAGCAAGGGTTAACAGCCAAACAAAACTCAATACTTATGGCTCTGATTCTGTAGTTTACAGAAACACCCCATATGTGGTCGTAAACCGCTGTACGGGCACACGGCAGGGGCGCAGAAGGAAAGGAATGCCGTACGGTTTTTGGAAGGCAGATTTTGCTGGACTGTCCCATTTGAAGCCCCCCTGATCCACCCCTAGAGTAGAAACTCCCAAAAGTTACCCCATTTTAGAAACTACGGGATAGGGTGGCAGTTTTGTTGGTACTATTTTTGGGTACATATAATCTTTGGTTGCTCTATATTACACTTTTTGTGAGGGAAGGTAACAAGAAATAGCTGTTTTGGCACAGTTTTTATTTTTTGTTATTTACAACATTCATCTGACAGGTTAGATCATGTGGTATTTTTATAGACCAGGTTCTCACGGACGTGGTGATACCTAATATGTATACTTTTTTTTATTTATGTAAGTTTTACACAATGATTTCATTTTTGAAACAAAAAAAATTATGTTTTAGTTTTTCCATAGTCTGAGAGCCATAGTTTTTTCAGTTTTTGGGCGATTATCTTGGGTAGGGTATGATTTTTGCGGGATGAGATGACGGTTTTATTAGCACTATTTTGGGGTGCGTGTGACTTTTTGATCGCTTGCTATTACACTTTTTGTGATGTAAGATGACAAAAAATGGCTTTTTTTACACCGTTTTTATTTTTATTTTTTTACGGTATTCACCTGAGGGGTTAGGTCATGTGATATTTTTATAGAGAAAGTTATTACAGATGTGGCGATACTTTTTTTTATTTATGTAAGTTTTACACAATGATTTCATTTTTGAAACAAAAAAAATCATGTTATAGTGTTTCCATAGTCTGAGAGCCATTCAGTTTTTGGGCGATTATCTTGGATAGGGTAGGATTTTTGCGGGATGAGATGATGGTTTGATTGGCACTATTTTGGGGTGCGTGTGACTTTTTGATCGCTTGCTATTACACTTTTTGTGATGTAAGGTGACAAAAAATGGCTTTTTTTACACCATTTTTATTTTTTACGGTATTCACCTGAGGGGTTAGATCATGTGATATTTTTATAGAGAAAGTTATTACGGATGCGGCGATACCTAATATGTATACTTTTTTTTATTTATGTAAGTTTTACACAATGATTTCATTTTTGAAACAAAAAAATCATGTTTTAGTGTTTCCATAGTCTGAGAGCCATAGTTTTTTCAGTTTTTGGGCGATTATCTTGGGTAGGGTATGATTTTTGCGGGATGAGATGACGGTTTGATTGGCACTATTTTGGGGTGCACATGACTTTTTGATCGCTTGCTATTACAGTTTTTGTGATGAAAGGTGACAAAAAATGGTTTATTTAGCACAGTTTTAATTTTTTACGATGTTCATCTGAGGGTTTAGTTCATGTGATATTTTTATAGAGCCGGTCGATACGGACGCGGTGATACCTAATATGTATACTTTTTTTTAGTTATGCAAGTTTTTCACAATAATATCATTTTTGAAACAAAAAAAAAATCATGTTTTAGTGTCTCCATATTCTGAGAGCCATAGTTTTTTCATTTTTTGGTCGATTATCTTAGGTAGGGTCTCATTTTTTGCGGGATGAGCTGACGGTTTGATTGGCACTATTTTGGGGTGCATATGACATTTTGATCGCTTGCTATTACACTTTTTGTGATGTAAGGTGACAAAATGGTTTATTTAGCACAGTTTTTATTTTTTATTTTTTACGGTGTTCATCTGAGGGGTTAGGTCATGTGATATTTTTATAGAACCGGTCGATTCGGACGCGGCGATACCTAATATGTATACTTTTTTTTGTTTATGTAAGTTTTACACATTAACAACTTTTTTAAAACAAAAAAATTGATGTTTTAGTGTCTCCATATTATGAGCCATAGTTTTTTTATTTTTTGGGAGATTGTCTCAGATAGGGGCTCATTTTTTGCGGGATGAGGTGACGCTTAGATTGGTACTATTTTGGTGGGCATACGCCTTATTGATCGCTTGCTGTTTTTCTTTTTGAGATGTAAGGTGACAAAAAAATTGTTTATTATGACAGTTTTTGCAAACTGGGGTTAGGTCATGTGATTTGTTTATAGAGCCGGTCGATACAGACGCGGCGATACCTAATATGTCCACATTTTTTTCCCCCTATTTTATGCCAATTTTTTTAACTTTATTTGGGGAAAATTACGTTTTTGTTCATTTTTACTTGAAACTTTTAATTTTTTGGGGGGGAAACTTTATTTTTTAAACTTTTTTTTCACTTTATTTTTTCAACTTTTGGTGGTCTAATCCTTTACAATGCATTCCAATACTACTGTATTGGAATGCATTGGCTGTAAGAGTAATACTGTGTGTATTACTAATACAGCTTCCGGCCTGTGAGATCCAGGGGTCTGGATCTCACAGGCTCGTCACCGGAAGGCAGCGCGCTGCCTTCCATGCCATCGGGTCCCCCCTACAGCCCCACGGGGACCCGATGGCACCGCCGCCCGCAACATAAAAAGCCGCAAACCGCAGGTCTGAATTGACACGGCACGGGGGGGGGGGTCACAGGACCCCACCGCGCATTTAGCCAAGGTGCCTGCTCAACGATTTGAACAGGCACCTTGTTCCGATCACCGCCCGGAGGGCGGCGGTGATCGGAAATACACACGACGTACTGGTACGTCTTGTGTCCTTAAGTACCAGGACAACATGCCGTACCGATACGTCATGTGTCCAAAAGGTTAAAAAGGCTTATATTCCTTAGAATCTTTATCACAGGTTTCATTCATTATGGCTATTTCATCTTTATAGTTTCAACTTTTAAGTTGACTCATTGCTATTACTATAATTTCTTATATCGAATCTTTATAGATAACTATTACCTATACTAATGCACTATAATTCTTTTAGTTCATGCGATGTTTGATACTTAATTGTCACTTGCGCTGTTTTTTATTCATTACAACCCATCATAGAGAGGGGTTCCTATAGCTGGAAACTATTGAGGAGATTTATCAAACTGGTGTAAAGTAGAACTGGTTCAGTTGCCCATAGCAACCAATCAGATTCTGCCTTTCATTTTCCAAAGGAGCTGTGAAAAATGAAAGGTGGAAACTGATTGGTTGCTATGGGCAACTAAACCAGTTCTACTGGCTATCTCTGGGTACTTAAGTCGCCCTCCCTAGTGGAAGGGTGCTTGAGCTTTAAATTACTACTCTCTAGTTGACCAAATGAAGGTGTGATTATTTGTATGAGTACCCATGTGCCGAACTTCTGCATGTCCACACCACCTGTTCTGACCCTAGCCTGTTTACCAGATTGCCTCATTGCTGCCTTTCTTGACCTCGGACATGTTTAATGGACATGTACAAACTCCACCAGCTCTGACCTCAGCCTGTTTTTTTACTACGTCTACCACCTGGTAATTTGGTGCTCTACCTTTTTTGTGTGTATTTCTCATAACTAAGATTTTCTATGCCCCTTATTCGTTTTAGTTGCCTATATTTGTACTTTACCAGCTCCAGGGCATCCTTTCTATAGACTGATGCCCAGATCTGAACTTCATATTCCATATAAGACCACACCAAAGCTTTGTGAAGTGGTAATATTACATCGCTGTCTTGCGAGTCCATGCCTCTTTTAAAACAGTACACGGCAATATTGTGCTAGCCTGATTGACATTGCATACCGTTATTTAATCTATGACCTACAAGTACACCCTAATCCCTCCCTACAAGTATTACTTCCCCTAGGACATATGATGAATGCAGATTATTACAACCCAAATGCATAACATTACTTTTATCCACACTGAACCTCTTTTGAGTGTCTATGTCAGCTTGTAGTTTATTGACAGACTGCACAGTACTACATAGCTTGATGACATCTGGAAAAATAGAAACAGTGTTATTGATCCCTTCCTCTATATAATTAATAAATAAATTAAATAATAGAGGAATTAGCACTGAACCTTGGGGTATACCATTTATAACCTTGGACCATTCAGAATAGGAATTATTGACTACAACTCTCTGGACACGGTCCTTGAGCCAGTTTTCGATCCAATTATAAACTATACTTTTTAAGTCTATATACCTTATTTTACTTATTAAACGTCTATGAGTGACAATATCAAATATCACTATTTCTATAACTTATGATGTTATTACAGTCATATACTTTTGTACATAGTCCTTTAGGAGTCCTTCAAACAATTTTTCTCACAACAGAAGTTAAAGGGGTTCTGCAACCCCTATAATGCCCCCCAAATTTCCTGGGCACTAGTGTTGAGCGAGCACTAAAGTGTGTTCTACTGAGCACCCGAGCACAATGGAAGTCAATGGGAGAACCCCAGGCACCCCTTGCTCTAAAGAGGGGAGGGTGTCAGGACTCTAGTTCGGCTTAGGAGTCCCTGCTCTGACTCCATATATATCTATGTATATATATGGAGTCAGTGCTTGGGGACACCTCTGTGTATTTAAATCTAATTTAGCCTTAGAAAAGTTTCTGCTGTGATTCAAACTCACAACTAGTAATGGACGAACATCGGCTGGGATGATTCGCGAACACGCGCTTGCGATCAAATGTTCGTGAACCGCGCGTTTGCATCACGCCCATTGACTTTAATAGCAGGCGAACCTGAAAAACCTTCAGGTCATATTTGCAGCCACCAAATACAAACTAAGAGTGCACAAATAGTCCCACAACATGGACAGTGACATACCAGAGGGGGATCATTGGAAAAAATTCAGACAAAAAAAATGTATTTTAATCAGGGGCCATTTTTATGCGTCTTAAAGGGAAACTCTCAAAAATATGCCCTGCTGGAGCCTAGAAAAATGTAATATCCTATTGGTTGATGTATGATGTATGATGATGTATACAAATGTGCAGCACTCCATGTTTTTGTATCCTGCAGAGTCCATAAAAAAATGCATACGTTAACGTACATTTTTTTTTCTACCATAGAACTGTATGGTGAACGGACACCACTGTACGGCATCAGTCTGAGGCATCTGTTACCACATACATTTTTGGTATGCATTAAATGATGGTAAAATAGGATGTGAACCCAGCCCTAGTGTCAGAATAAGCACCAGTACACAGCGGAGCAGCGTGGCGGAGAGGGGAGGCCGCATGTACTGACAGAGCGCTACCTGGTCCTGGTGGTCAGGGATGAGGACAGTGTTTCCCAAGGATCATATTCTACTGGGAAATACATGGCACAGTATAATCCACTAGAATCTATATAATATAAAGATATTAGCTCTACCACTGAATAATAATACAATTAGGTGGTCATTTATCATATAGAAATACGTCTATGTTAGGCGTATTTCTGACACAGATTGTGGCTCAAAGGTCCTTAGCACCGCAATCTGCATATTTTTTTAATATAGTGACCGGATAACACCGCCATACCGTGACAGGATAAAAGGGTATACGAGGGCACAGTATAGGAAATGACTAGGGGCACTGCACATGGTGTGGTAAGAGGGCACAATGCAGGGTATAAGGGGGCACAGTACGGGGTGAGGGGCACAGTACATGGTGGGGGGGACAGTCACATGACCCAGTGACATTAGAAGGTCCTTATGGTGAATGCGGTTCATACGCCACCATAATGAGAGGCAAAGGAGTAAGACATGGGTGTGATTATGTGGCTAGAGATAAACAATTTAACTGTCGGCCAATACAGGCCCCAAAAATTAGCCAATAGGCATTCACCTGACAGCAAAGAACTTTGGATTCTGTGGCTGGAGGTACATTAGGCGGTCATAGGATAAAAATGTAACTGTCTGCCAATACAGGCCCCAAAAATTAGGCATTCACCTTACATAAAAGGCCTTTTATGCTGCTGTATATGCATAAGGCAAGAAAGTATATTATAAGTATATCACACCCCTCAGTATGTCACACCTATTGATAGCACACCTATACCATTCCTTAAAAGGACTTTTGTGGCCCTATTAGCTAGCGTTTGGTGTCCCTAACAGTCTGTCCCTGCTCCACACAGCAACCTCTCCCTACACTGGCAAAATACTGAATGTAAAATGGCGGCCAGATAGGGTTTATTTATAGGGTAGGGGGTGTGTCCATGTGCTGAAACGTCTCAATTGGCTGTCCTGTCCCACCTGATGGATGTGTCATGGGTCAAAGTTCGGCACAATGCAAAAGAATACGGCGCCAGCGGACATCGCCATATGTTCGCCTGTTCGGCGAACCGCGAACGAGCAAAGTTTGCTGCAAAACGACCGCCGGGCAAACCGCAAGGCCACCTCTATTTGTGAGATACTTGGGTTGCAAAGGAGGAGAGAGGTTGAAGAGGTCAGGTCAAAGGAAGAGGAGAAAATGGCTCTGATGAGCTGAGCATGGTACAAGCTGATCTATTTGTCCCAGTAACCAATAAGCTCCATTCTATCATTTTCCAAAGAGCACCAAAAAATGTAATGATGAATCTGATTGTTTGCTATGGGTAACTAATTCAGTTTTCCTTTGCACCAATTTTGATAAATCTCCTCCAAAGGTCTGTTCTTGCTAGTCTATGTCTGTGTGTGCTGCTCCTCTACTGGTATATGGTAGGCCACACTGGTTTTCTTCAGTTATTTAGAAATACAGTAGACTCAGGGAGGTTGTTCTCTAGAAATAAATATGGGATGTATTGATACTGCTGCAAACCCAGCAATGTAATATGAGTGATACAGGAACCTGTCTTATTGACTTAAAATAGGTTTGTCACGTTCCTCTTTTTTTAACTGGGTAGAATAGCATAACATGCTACCCTATTCTGACAGCTGTCTTAAAATTGTCTTTTCATCTGAAGAAGAGTATATTTGCCTTCAAATGTGTTCTTCAAGAGACAGGCACCACTAATTGTACTCTGTACACTGACCCAGAGAGGTCCACATAGGAACCACCCAGACAAACTGCTATAACCCTCACCCCTTCTCAGTGTTAATTATCTTGGATATAAAGGTGAGAAAACAGAGACAACTGATCGGCAGCTTAGCTGTATTGCAAATTGGACAAATAGACATAGCATTTTTATTTTATTTTTTATGTTATCATTATTTTATTACCTAAACACATATAAAGGAAGTGTTCCAGCTTTGTGCACTGTTTTAATTTTTAAGCACAGCCTTCTGTATCTGTTAAAAAAAAAAAACATAATCACCTGCTCTTTGTCATTCTGTTCAAGCTCCCTGGTTCCCTGGCTCCTTTGTATGGGTTTCCAGGGTTCCTTGTAAACTTACAGACAGACGTGGTCACATATCTAGCTGCAGCCAATGACCCAAGGGGCACATGATCCAGCAGTGATGTACTGCTTGGAAACGCGTCACCGCTTAGGCCAATCATTGGCTCCAGCAGTGCAAGTGACCCTGTCCATCTGAAAATTTACAGGACAATGACCAAAATACTGCAGAAGGGAAGAATGTACCCAGGAAGGCAGGACAGAGTGGTAATGGAGCAGGTGAGTATGGTATTTTTAACAGGATTGAAATTTTAAAAAATTCACAAAGCTGGAAAAAACATTTAATTTTCTGTGATAAAGTATGCTTCCTTGTGTGTAATTCCACTAGAAAATCACATAATTCAACAGAATTTTATGCAAACTTACATAAACATTTTAATAGTAGGAAGAACCAAAAAGTATTACCAGCAACAAAGAATCTAATCACTGCCTGTACGAGACGCTAAAACAATAAAATAATAATGCTTTATTCTTAATTTCAGTTAAAAGGGGGTGGCACCCAGTTACAGGCCTATATAGCTTTACTCCCGACACCCAGAAATTTTAATGATTGATGATGGGGTGCGTGGATCGGGAGAAATTAGGTGCTAGCCAATGGCACCCGGCACCACATCAAAATGTAGTTCATACCACGTGCTAGTGGTGTTACACTTGTGGTATGAAGTGAAGGTCGTGGTCAGACCCTGCTGCTGAAATGGCACATATAAGGGTGGATATGATGAATTAGATCCTCCAGTTAAACACCCTGAACCTATAGCAGCACTGAAATTCTGACAGACCCTATTGCCTAATAGCACCTCGACTTCAGCAATAGCCTGTAATCCCAGATTATACTACGGGCGCTGATGAAGGTTACTGTGTGGTCTCTGCCCCAGCCAGAGTGCCTGGGCCAGTACTGTAGCGCTGAAGCATTGGGGTAGAGATATTAACAAGTGGCAGCTCAACGCGTTTCAACTGTATGTATAATCAGGAGCCCTTGACAGTAACAATGTAGCTTAGAACCATGTGATCGCACGTGTGGTGCGATGTCTGGCGCTAGTATGGCCGTGAACGCACGCACCACCAGGGCCAATTAATTAAGGAAAAAGTCCACCCCTAGGTGGATCGAGCAGCGAGGCCACTGCCAATGAGAGAGCCGGAGCGGGACATACCTCGTTAGGCTCTGCCCCCTCTGGTCTGCAAGCAGCAAATGTGCGCTCTTGCCTAGGTAAATATACCACATGTAAATGGGACGTACAAGCGGCTATAGAAAACAGAGGGACAAAGGGATGTGGGGGAAGGGTGGTGTAGGATAGCGCCTAAGGTCTGGCGCGAAATTATCTAACAACAATGTAAAGAATGCAAGGCATCAAATTATTGAAGCAGCATGTAGGATACGAAACGCAATTCCTGGATTAATAATGTTATCAGACTGATGGTATAATCAAGGCATCATGCCAATGATCCCCAGGTAGCACAAGGGCCATTGATCCTAAATTTCAGAACTCACATCCTGTGTTTGCAGTCTATACAAAGTACCATGATAGAGGGTACTGAACCAGCGCCCTGCAATCATCCTGAGGGAACCATGGGCCATAGGTCTCAAATGAAGCAGGCATAGCTTATCTGTTCATTGAGTCCCAATGGCTGTACAGTGTGAAGTGTAAAAATCCACTGTGCTTCTTTTTGAAGTAAGAATCTGACAAAATCACCTCCCTGCGGGGAAGGTCAAACTTTTTCAATTCCCCAATTCCGCTTCATTCATTATTGTGGCAGATCTTGACATGTCGCGCAATAGAGGTTTCTCTTTCATTTCTGATATCCCCTATGTGTTCCCCTATCCTCCGTCTAAATTCACAGACTGTCTGGCCAACGTACTTTATTCCACAGCTGCAGGAGACCAGATAAATCATCCCTGTAGTTCTGCAGTTAATGAAAGAACGTATGACATACGACTTGTCATTTGACATGCCCGTGAATGACTTCCCCGTACCAATGAAATTGCACGCTACACAGTTCCCACATTTAAAGGTGCCTGTGAGACCATGCGCTAAGCAGGTGCGGGGGTAGCTGGTTCGTAGAGGCTGTGCACCAAACGGTCACGGAGATTGCGACCCCGTCTAAATGTAATGGACGGAGCAGACCCCACAAGATGTCCAATATCGGGATCTGCCTGCAAAATACTCCAGTACTGTTCCAGTACCTGTCGCACTTTCCGGTGAGCGGTGTCAAACGTGCCCACAATACGAATTGGACCTTCAGTTTGTTCTTTCGATCTGGGGTTTAGTAGTGATTCCCTGTTGCTACACAGTGCATGTTGGTAAGCGGACTTCAGTGTCTGTTGCTGGTGTCCCCGCCGTTGGGACCTGCTGGTGAGATCTTTGGCCGATCTTTGAAAATCAGAGATAGTCGAGCAATTGCGTCAAATCCGTAGGAATTGGCCCTTTGGGATACCGCGCTTAAGTGGTAATGGATGCCAGCTTTCCCACCTCAATAGATTATTTGTGGAGGTTGGCTTGCGGAATAAGTCCGTCACCACTTGACCATTCGGTTGCTTGATGATACGTAGGTCCAAGAATGTAATCATAGTCTCATTTATTTCAGCAACATAGAATCCACAGAACTACTAAACGTGCATTCCTCATAACACGAAGAAAGAAATAACAAATACTTTAGATGAATATTGAAAGGAACATGGTCAAAAGACCAAAGGATGTATAATAAAAGACAACTGCAAAAATCCATTTTGCTCTAGGGTATGCCCCAAGAAACACACAGATGATGTAAAAGACTTGGTCAGATGCAAAAAGGCATGTCAAATATTAAAAGCATTAGTGAGTTGTTATGCCTCAAAGATAATTTCTTCTGAGTTCATTCCTCATGGCACAGATCAACATTTTCAACCTTATAGGGCATCGAATGTTAACATCTAAATTGATCTAATATGAATTTAACCCAGTAAAAACCACAAACAGAGTATGGCGCGTGTGTTTGTCAGTATGTATCTGCAGATAGGAAGAGAAGAATGTCCTATATAATATCAGAAGGTGCACATTCTTGATAGGTGAATTAGATTTTGTGATCTAATTCAAATTGAATTGTTCAATATGAATATCTGCCATCATTTTTTAGTGTTCACAAGTAATAAACCATTAAAAAACATTTACAGATCAGAAATGTAATACACTGGACACTGTACAAAACTACTAGCCCAAAAGAACTTTAATACCCAATATAATCTTTAAGATTCTTTCTATGCAGAAAAGTTATTTTCAAACTTAGAAATGTAAATTTAAAGGGGTTGTCCCACAAAAAATATTTTCATTTTTAAAACCATCACCTGGATCTGAATACTTTGGTAACTGCATGTGCACTTATTCAATCAAATTTACCTGTACAAGGCCACCTACTGATTGCTCTTTTCCCTACTTATCTGTCCACCTCAGTGACCTTTCTGACGTGGACACACATGTTCAGTTCCCTCCTTCAACTGCCTTCAGCCCTATGTTATACGACTGTTATAGAAAGGCAGCTGCTGCAGAAAGAACAAGCTGCTGAGCTGTGATAAGAGAGAACTGCAGCAGAAAGGACACTATCCCTGAACTGTCATAGGGAGAGATCTGCAGCTTAAAGGACACACACTCTAAGAAAGGATATACCACTGAGTTATAGCATAAAGGACACACACTCTAAGAAAGGATACACCCCTGAGTTGTGGCATAAAGGACACACACTCTAAGAAAGGATACACCCCTGAGTTGTAGCATAAAGGACACACACTCTAAGAAAGGATACACCCCTGAGTTGTAGCATAAAGGACACACACTGTAAGAAAGGATACACCCCTGAGTTGTAGCATAAAGGACACACACTCTAAGAAAGGATACACCCCTGAGTTATAGCATAAAGGACACACACTCTAAGAAAAGATACACCCCTGAGTTGTAGCATAAAGGACACACACTCTAAGAAAGGCTACACCCCTGAGTTGTAGCATAAAGGACACACACTCTAAGAAAGGATACACCCCTGAGTTATAGCATAAAGGGCACACACTCTAAGAAAAGATACACCCCTGAGTTGTAGCATAAAGGACACATGCTCTAAGAAAAGATACACCCCTGAGTTGTAGCATAAAGGACACACGCTCTAAGAAAGGATACACCCCTGAGTTGTAGCATAAAGGACACACACTCTAAGAAAGGATACACCCCTGAGTTGTAGCATAAAGGACACATGCTCTAAGAAAAGATACACCCCTGAATTGTAGCATAAAGGACACACGCTCTAAGAAAGGATACACCCCTGAGTTGTAGCATAAAGGACACACACTCTAAGAAAGGATACACCCCTGAGTTGTAGCAGAATCTGCCCCATCCCCTGAAGACGCCATGGATATGGCGAAACATGTCGGGGGGCAGCAATTAGATTTTAGACTCTAGGGCATCCAGTAGCTAATGCCAAAGTGCCTGGAAAAGTGATCGACAGCCTAGAAAGGCACTCCGCTGGTACAAGCATAACAGGCTAGCAGAGCAAGCCTCAAACAGCGGGATCACAGACAAGCAGTATAGGTGATAGGCTGCCACTAATAGCCAGTCATAAAGGCAGTAATACTATAGCAATAGCACCACAAGCAGGCAGTAGTGTGATTAGCAGCAGCACTATTAGATCAGTAACGGCACTCAGATTATCTGTGAGACCAACAAGCCAAAGGCAGTGAATGTTGCAATATACGGCCACAGTAACAAGCTCAAGACAAATAGTAGCAAGTGGCTGATTTCTCAAGTAACCAATCGCTTGAGTTAATAAACACCAGCCTCAACTGCCTATACTTTATAAAAACAGGTTATAAATAAAGCATTCATACAGCTAACAGCAAGAACAAATAATGGTCAACCATATAATAGTGACTGCTGCCTATTCACTACCGCTGCATCAATAGTGTTAAAAAAGATTTAAAAAATAATTGAAGCACACACATGGATGTCTGGAGATAGTTTTAATAGAGTAGGTTAGATAAACACTGTTCATTATATATTATTAACAAAACAAATAAAAGTTAAATTTTAAACCAATAAAAATACAAATGCACCTGTCAAGAGCAGGCAACCAGTAGTCTATGACTATATGTATATACAGTAGCAGAAAGGACACACACTCTATGAAAGGATACACCCCTGAGTTGTAGCATAAAGGACACACACTCTAAGAAAGGATACACCCCTGAGTTGTAGCATAAAGGACACCCACTCTATGAAAGGATACACCCCTGAGTTGTAGCAGAAAGGACACACACTCGAAGAAAGGATACACCCCTGAGTTGTAGCATAAAGGACACACACTCGAAGAAAAGATACACCCCTGAGTTGTAGCATAAAGGACACACACTCGAAGAAAGGATACACCCCTGAGTTGTAGCATAAAGGACACACACTCGAAGAAAGGATACACCCCTGAGTTGTAGCATAAAGGACACACACTCGAAGAAAGGATACACCCCTGAGTTGTAGCATAAAGGACACACACTCTAAGAAAGGATACACCCCTGAGTTGTAGCATAAAGGACACACACTGTAAGAAAGGATACACCCCTGAGTTGTAGCATAAAGGACGCACACTGTAAGAAAGGATACACCCCTGAGTTATAGCATAAAGGACGCACGCTCTAAGAAAAGATACACCCCTGAGTTGTAGCATAAAGAACACACGCTCTAAGAAAAGATACACCCCTGAGTTGTAGCATAAAGGACACACACTGTAAGAAAGGATACACCCCTGCGTTGTAGCATAAAGGACACACACTCTATGAAAGGATACACCCCTGAGTTGTAGCATAAAGGACGCACACTGTAAGAAAGGATACACCCCTGAGTTGTAGCATAAAGGACACACACTCTAAGAAAGGATACACCCCTGAGTTGTAGCATAAAGGACACACTCTCTAAGAAAGGATACACCCCTGAGTTGTAGCATAAAGGACACACTCTCTAAGAAAGGATACACCCCGAGTTGTAGCATAAAGGACACACACTCTAAGAAAGGATACACCCCTGAGTTGTAGCATAAATGACACACTCTCTAAGAAAGGATACACCCCGAGTTGTAGCAGAAAGGACACACACTCAGAGCTGCCAGCTTGAAATAAATCTAGCAGAGGAATTGGAGCAATGAATGTGGAGAAATATAGAACCATGTGAGGTACATGGCTGGTTTTAGCTTTATTAGAAAGAGGTTGGCATGTACTACAGTATATGATGTCTGGTTTTCTTTTTTATTTTATTTTCTTACATTAATCATTGGATAACCTCTTGAACTTATTTTTTTTAGCAGTCTAATTTATGTAGTACTGAAATGTAGGGAAATAAACTGTCAGTCCTTCATTTTGCTATTTCTTTTTTTGCATTTCAAGGTATTATTGACATGCCAGAGAGAAGAATTCATGGAATATTAGATTCAACAGTGGCCAACAATGCCTGTAAGAGATGGCAGTTGACCTCCAGATTACCAGGCATGTCCCTTAGCCTGGTCTACGTTCTTGGAATGGGTATCTTTGCTGTGTGTGAGGCCAGCCTTCCTGTGGCACGTCATGTGATGATATCACATTGCTTGCTACCGGGTTGGAGGCAGCTCAACTACACTGTTTGTTTTATGGATCAATTGGACCTTATCTGAGATCCTTTCAAGCATCCAGCTCTCTAATCAGCACTATCTACCTAAAAAAGTGACAAACACTAATTATTAGGAAAATATCTGGTCAGCTTACTTAAAGAAGGAGTTTAAGGAAATGTTTATAAAGCTTAAAGTCCACAATCATTGTACAGAATGAGGACATAAATTGTATGCACTGAACTCAAGAACCTTGTGGTTCTCGCGTCTGACGGCTCTGTACTACATAGTGTGAACAACATTTTAAGCATCTTATTCACTCCAGTATAGCATCTGGCAGCTGTGCTATATGTGACAAGATACCTTATACTGCTGAAATGTTTTATTTTGCTGTTTATGCAATTTAAAAGCATCTTTCACTTGTCATTCTTTTTTTCTCATCATAGTTGCAGGTGTTTCTAGTGTTTTCTTGCCTGCTATATTTCTTTTTATCTAACACTACTGATTGCATCTACCTCTTTACTTACAATTACAGATGTCTATAAAGGAAATCTTTATATGACACATACATCATTGCCTTCCTCATAAAGTAGGGTATTATGTTTGAGCAATTTTCCTTATTTGTGACTATTATACATATAAAGAGATCTGCATTTTAGTGTTTGAGAGAGTAAATGGAGTTTAATAATGTTAATTGTAATTACTGATCTGAAGTCAAACCATACAATGTGGCTTAATGATTAACACCTGAAAGTTTATGGTTTTTGGCTACATCATAGATATTTTTTATTGTAATACCTAATATAAGAAAAGATATAAGGTTAATTGTAAAACAGATTTTTATTAGGGTCCATTAACACGTCCATAGTGCATTGCGGATCCGCAAATGGCAGATCCGCAATACACCCGGCCAGCACCCCCATAGAAATGCCTATTCTTTTCCGCAATTGATGTCTCAATGATGTCGCTGTTCACAAGTCGACTTATTTTCTGCTGATGCATGGCATCCCAATCTTCTTGAAGGGTGGCCCTCAGGTCATTGAGGTTCTGGGGTACAGAGTTAAGAGCCTCTAGACAACGATTCGGCTGATTCAGGTCTGGAGAAAGTGCAGGCCACTCCGTTTGAGGTACCCCAGTCTCCAGCATACGTTCCCTAATGATGCAACCTCGATGATCTGGCAGATTGTTGTCCATGAAGGTGAAATTAGGCCTGTGTTGTTCATGCAGAGGCACAATCACTGCATTAATTATTCAAGTAATATGGGATTTTCACTGTGCCTTTCATAAAGTGTAGGGTAGTTCTGCATTGACTAGACACACCTGCCCACATTGTAACACCACCACCACCAAAAGCAAACAGTGGCTGATGCATAGCACTCTCCTTGATGTCTCCAACATCGTTGTGGCCATCATTTCTGCTCAGCGTAAATCAACTTTCATCAGTGAACAGCACTGAGGCCCACAGGTCCCTCATCCTGCGTAGATTCCCCCTGGCCTATGCAAGACGATTACTCCTGTAGTAAGGTACTCTTGCAGGTCATCTAGCACGCAGACCTTGCTGATGTAAACAGTTTAGAATGGTCTGACATGACACTTGGGTGCCTTTCACCTCCCTTAAATATGCGGGGAGTTGTGTGGCATTCATCATCCGGTTCCGCAGGGCATCGTTCACAATGATGCAGTTATCAGTGTGGGATGTGGCCAAAGGATGTCCACTATGGCCAGTGGCCACATCCATCTGAGAACATCCTGCTTGAAGACTCGCAATGGTGAGGTTCTGTTGATCAATTGTTAGGTGTCATCTTGGTCTCATGATGTCAAAATGTGAACAGCATGTTGAGGAGGACTATTTAAAAACCAGTTGTAATTGAACCAGGAAATTTATTTGGCGATTCATCGATCAAACAACTGTTTTGAATTTTGCTATTAAGCTCCTTGTGTCACGGTGCGGTTCACTGTGACAGTTGATGGCCGTGCAGGCTGGCTGCTTGCCCTCTCGCGTACTGGCTGCAGGCTGACACCTGTGTATACTGGTTGCTTGGGGCTGCGTGTCTTGTGTGAACTTTGCATGTGCTTGTGTGTACTCCCCGTGTCTGTATCTCTGTGGTTCCTGTCACCGGTGCCGTGCAGGCTCACTGCATGCGCTTTGTGTACTGGCTGTGGGTGTTCCTATGTATGCTGGTTCTACAATGCGTGCTAGCTGCGGCCTTGTGTGTGAAGTGTGGCCGGTATAATTCGTTCTGTGCTTCTTGTTAATCCTGGTTCTGGTGGGGTGAACATTCCCTGATCTGTTTCTGAGTGTGGCTTATCAGGTGCCCTCGTTATGCAGCTATTTCTACCTGTATTGTTGAGCGCAAATATTCGAATCGCGAATATCGCCGCTTCGAGAATTCGCGAATATTTAGAATATAGTGCAATATATTCATATTTGCGAATAGTGTTGAATATTCTAATCGCAAATTTATCGCGAATATCAGCACTTAGCAACATCCCTAGCAACCAATAGGAAAGTTGCCTACCCCTTAGTGTTGATTGCGAATATTGTAATTGCAAAATTTTTATTGCGAATATATTACATTGCCGATTTTCGCAACCAAGTAAACAATGACTGGAGATCACGAATTCTCGAATTTGCAAATTTATGGCGAATATTCGGCCAAAAATTTGCAAAATATCGCGAATTTGAATATTGCCTTATAACTATCTACATGTGATCTGTAGGGGCTTGTGGTCAGTCTGACTTGGACCTTGCTGGGTGTAGCACCTTGCTGCTCATATAAATATATATATATATATATATACACTGCTCAAAAAAATAAAGGGAACACTTAAACAACACAATGTAACTCCAAGTCAATCACACTTCTGTGAAATCAAACTGTCCACTTAGGAAGCAACACTGAGTGACAATCAATTTCACATGCTGTTGTGCAAATGGGATAGACAACAGGTGGAAATTATAGGCAATTAGCAAGACACCCCCAATAAAGGAGTGGTTCTGAAGGTGGTAACCACAGACCACTTCTCAGTTCCTATGCTTCCTAGCTGATGTTTTGGTCACTTTTGAATGCTGGCGGTGCTTTCACTCTAGTGGTAGCATGAGACGGAGTCTACAACCCACACAAGTGGCTCAGGTAGTGCAGCTTATCCAGAATGGCACATCAATGCGAGCTGTGGCAAGAAGGTTTGCTGTGTCTGTCAGCGTCGTGTCCAGAACATGGAGGCGCTACCAGGAGACAGGCCAGTACATCAGGAGACGTGGAGGAGGTCGTAGGAGGGCAACAACCCAGAAGCAGGACCGCTACCTCTGCCTTTGTGCAAGGAGGAACAGGAGGAGCACTGCCAGAGCTCTGCAAAATGACCTCCAGCAGGCCACAAATGTGCATGTGTCTGCTCAAACGGTCAGAAACAGACTCCATGAGGGTGATATGAGGGCCCGACGTCCACAGGTGGGGGTTGTGCTTACAGCCCAACACCGTGCAGGACGTTTGGCATTTGCCAGAGAACACCAAGATTGGCAAATTCGCAACTGGCGCCATGTTCTCTTCACAGATGAAAGCAGGTTCACACTGAGCACATGTGACAGATGTGACAGAGTCTGGAGACGCCGTGGAGAACGTTCTGCTGCCTGCAACATCCTCCAGCATGACCGGTTTGGCATTGGGTCAGTAATGGTGTGGGGTGGCATTTCTTTGGAGGGCCGCACAGCCCTCCATGGGCTCGCCAGAGGTAGCCTGACTGCCATTAGGTACCGAGATGAGATCTTTAGACCCCTTGTGAGACCATATGCTGGTGCGGTTGGCCCTGGGTTCCTCCTAATGCAAGACAATGCTAGACCTCATGTGGCTGGAGTGTGTCAGCAGTTCCTGCAAGACGAAGGCATTGATGCTATGGACTGGCCCGCCCGTTCCCCAGACCTGAATCCAATTGAGCACATCTGGGACATCATGTCTCGCTCTATCCACCAACGTCACGTTGCACCACAGACTGTCCATCAGTTGGCAGATGCTTTAGTCCAGGTCTGGGAGGAGATCCCTCAGGAGAGCGTCTGCCACCTCATCAGGAGCATGTACAGGCGTTGTAGGGAGGTCATACAGGCACGTGGAGGCCACACACACTACTGAGCCTCATTTTGACTTGTTTTAAGGACATTACATCAAAGTTGGATCAGCCTGTAGTGTGTTTTTCCACTTTAATTTTGAGTGTGACTCCAAATCCAGACCTCCATGGGTTGAAAAATTTGATTTCCATTTTTTTATTTTTGTGTGATTTTGTTGTCAGCACATTCAACTATGTAAAGAACAAAGTATTTCAGAAGAATATTTAATTAACTCAGATCTAGGATGTGTTATTTTTGTGTTCCCTTTATTTTTTTGAGCAGTGTATATATGTATATATTAGAGATGAGTAAATTGATTTGTCTCATCAGCAGGGCTTCCTCGTCTGTGAGGGGCTGTCTACGCAGGTGAAGGGTGTCCAGCCCTGACAATTTCCTGAATGCGCTAGTACTCCAATTAGCAGAGAAAAGGCACAGGTTCTACTTTGGCTTCGAAGATGCATCTGCACAGGCGTGAAAATTGTTGTTAGAGCTGGGCTATATGTCTGTCCTTGTCAATTATGCAGCATTCTTTATCTGTGGGTACTGTGCCCCATAGGTGAAGAATTGAAAAAGCCCTGCTGATGAGATGAATTGTTGTATTAGAATAGATTTTCCCATCTCTAATATATATATATATATATATATATATATATATATATATATATATTAAGGGATCACTCTCTCAAGCAGGGTGGTGATGACAGATTCCTTCTCAAACAACGGGGATTAAATCCAAATGGTGCTTTATTCTGGCACTTCAGCACCAACACAAACATAAAGCAAAATAAACACCTGCCCATCTGGGCTCTACCTAATACATGTGTCCTCTCTATCTCACCTATAGAGCGCAGTTGACAAACAGGGTATCAGGTTCTGACCCTCAGCAGGTCAACTCATCAGGCACAGTCCCACACAGGGGAAAGATCCAGCTTCACACAGAGCCTCTGAAGGCTTCCCCCTCTCTAGGGTCACTTCCTCTCCCCTGGACTCCTACACTGAGGGTTGGTTTATCCCTCAGTGATTACAGCCAGCTGGCCTCACCTCTGGTGGAATATCCACCCCCTCTACACCTCTATCATGTATGATGCCTGTTACTGCCTTACTATATATACAGGTGAAACTCGAAAAATTAGAATATCGTGCAAAAGTCCATTTTTATTTCCCTAATGCAAATTAAAAGGAATTGCATTAATGCAGCTTAAAATTTGAATTTTGTGAAAAGGTTCAATATTCTAGGCTCAAAGTGTCACACTCTAGTCAACTAATTAATCCATATCCCCTGAGGAAAGGGTACCTGAGATTGTGACTTTGGGGTTTTCATAAGTTTAAGCCATAATCATTAAAATTATAACATAATAAAGGCTTGAAATATCTCGCTTTGCATGTAATTAGTCTATCTCATAAATTAGTTTCACCTTTTAAGTTGCATTACTAAAAGAAATGAACTTTGCATGATATTCAAATTTTTCAAGTTTCCCCTGTGTGCATATATATTATATATATATTGTGGGGGGTTAGCTCTTCTCCGGGGGTCATTCACACAAGTATCAGTGCCAGACACCAAGTTTCAGGTCCAAACATCACTTTATTTGGCACCTCAGCAAACCAAACTTAAATGATACAAAATAAACACCTGCCCGGCTGGGCTCTAACTAAACATTAAGTTTCTGACTCACCTAAGACACAGTTCACACCCTGTGAACTCATGCGGCTTTGTAAGCCAATGTCCCACGGCCTTCTGGCTGTACAGAGTCCAGTACGCCCACTGTCTGCAGTTCAGTGTTTATGGTGGGGGATTGGGGCTTAGTAGTCCGCCTGACTATAGGAAAAGGTCACAGAGCACAATGGAGCACTGCAGCCTCTTCAAACAGCAGATCGGCAGGGGTGCCAGGATTCCCCTTCAGGAAACATGGTATAAGTAATGCTTCAGATAATTTGTTTAAGGCTATTTTCTAACATTCTACAATCTATAGATACTTGTTGGCTATAAAGAGAGATGAACATCTTGTGCATTTTTTTATTTTTTTTGTCCTATACATCTAGACCTCAGATCTCTATCATTCTGGCAGTTAGTTGTGATTTAACGTTAAATATATATTTTGGGGAAGAATCCCGGTTAACACTATGAAAACTACATTTTTTAAATAGCCTCTATAATATCTAAAATAACTAGCAAAGAATTTTGAATGTAATATCTAGTGTACATCTATGCAAGAAAAATGAGTTGTGTTTGCCATTATGATGCATGAACAGGCTAGAAAGGTCAATGCATTCTGAGAAACTAGGATCTGAACGCTACAGATGTGAACCACAAACATTTACTTTAGTTGCAGCAATGCTTTTTTTCCTAGCAGTTCTGTAATTGTGCTCAGTGAGACCTTGTTAACATCCCAGAAGGAGATAGTTAAACAGAGGCACTGCTGGTGGCTGACAACAGATTGCCTCCCCCGAAGGGTTGAAAAGTCTCTGTAGATTCAGGGAGTTTGGGCATATTGCCAAGGTACAAGCCCCATGTCAGGGCTGACAAGAAAACATAAAGAGCACAGATTAATTTTTCACGAGCATTACCTCTGTATACCATAATTTCTTGGCAGCAATCCTGCTGGAATGCTACCAGATACAAATCTAAGTATTCACATTACTAAACAAAAACATTCATTTTTCTTTTGAGAGTATGCACATAATCTATTATAGCAGGATTTTTTCACCTTTTTTAACAAAACCTACATAAAAACAATTGTCATCTTAAAGAGGTTCTTGGGGACCATATAAATAAAAACTGAAATATTTTCGGAATACTGTGTTTCTTGGACTTCCATCCATAAATGTTGATCTAGGAGATCATTTATCTCCCATATGGTCAAATCATACATACTGTAGGCCCCAAACTATAAATAGGTTTTAGGCCACTATGTTGCCATTTTAAGCATTGCACCTTTAGTTCTGAATGGATGGGCTTGTAAGGAGGTAAAACCTTACAGAAAAGATCTTGAGAGCATGGCTTTCCACTCTAGGATGGTGGATGGTATGCAGTCGGACATAGAAATTGCAACAAAGGTATTTCTAGGTTTCACATGGGGCAGCAAGCTTCATGGTTACAACAGTCTTAAAAGAGGCAACAGGCTTAGTGGTTACAGCTTACAGGAGACAATGAGCATATGGTCACTCTCTCAATGACGGCACATTCTTTATCAGTGGCAACAGGTGCAACAATGTTTTACTCTCTCATTTGACTTGCAGTTGCCCCAACTCCTCTGCTTCTCACCATGGGCTTGGTGTCCGTATAGGTAGTGTACTATAATTACATGTGGTTGGTCTACAAATAGAGCGTGTACAGTGGATCTTTTGCATCGGACAGCATAAACAAAGAGATATTTTCTACATAGTTTATAAAGTAGTTTTTGGAGTCCCTTGTCAATACCATCTAAATGTTGTAGCCTGAGTTTGAGGTAAATATATGGTACCCAAGTGTGTGAAGAGTGTAGACAGAGACAAGGAGAGCGCCTGTCCCAAAACACCAAAGAAAAAGGGAGTAGACGATTACTTATTTAGTGGTCTAGCCTGTAATGGAGTCCAAAGAAATGGCAATTCCTCCAGCTAATCCTATCTACTTTGAATGATGCAACACAGACAAGCCGAACACCTGCACTTTCCATCCTGCATAGTCTCCAGAATGAGATTGTGCAAACTGTTACAAGGTGAAGTAAAGTCAATTCAAAATAGGAAACTTTATCCCTCTGGCCCTATGGCACTAGTTAAAATAACAATGCTGCTGCAATAATTTTGAATCAATTAATTCATACATTGACAGATCAGCCTAACTAAAGACTGCTTGGCTGTTCTATTACAATGTCCATCAGGTTATGTCCTACCAGTTACCTGTGTATAGACTAGAGTTTAACATACTGGACTATAGCAACCCTGGATAACACCATCTTGCGATATATATATATATATATATATATATATATACTTATATATAGATATATATAGATATATTATAGCGGTTAGCACTGGTGCCTTGCAGCATTGGGGTACTAAGTTCGAATCTGATCAGGGTCATCTGCATGGAGTTTGTATGCTCTCTATGCTCTCTTTGTGTTTGCGTGGGTGTCTTCCAGGTACTTTGGTTTCCTCCGACACTCCAGAAATATACAAATAGGCAAAACTGGCTTCCTATGAAATTGACCCTAGTGTGTGTTCGGGTTGAGTGCCTATATGGCAGCCGTGTGATCCATGCAGCACCACCGGAATTGATAGTATAACAAAAAAGGAAGGACGGGTGCAAAGTTCAAGTATGGTAACTGGTGCTTACCCTCTTATAGACAGCAAGAAAATCGGACTGCACTCCAAACGGTTCTTCAGTAAAACAGTGTAAGCTTTATTCACCCATATGGTGGCAAAAGCGACGTTTCCGCTCGTACATGAGCCGAAACGTCGCTTTTGCCACCATATGGGTGAATAAAACTTACACTGTTTTACTGAAGAACCGTTTGGAGTGCAGTCCGATTTTCTTGCTGTGTATATATATATATATATATATATATATATATATATATATATTCAAGAAAAATGGCGGCACTGGCCTAAATGAAAAAAATAGGGTGCACGTTCCAGGGGAATAGACTTCTTACCCCAACCAATGGATCCAGAAAATGGACAGCACTCCAGTAAGATGAAAGCAAAAAATACCTTTTATTCATCCATGCGGTGCAACGTTTCGGCTCCAAAAATGAGCCTTTCTCAAGCAGTGATACAATACAAATGAAGGCAATTATATATGTGACTCAATCAAAGTGCAGATCATGTGACTACACCCACCCAGTGGGTGTGTTACAAAGATGTGTCAATAACACAAGAAAAATAAACAAAGAGATGATAACAATAAAAATACAATGTGAAATCAATGAGAAAATAGGGACATGATCATACATGCCACATATTCGCATATATTGTGTGGATCAAAGTGGCAAAATAATCGATCAGGTATAAAAGTTGATCAGTAAATGCATACAGTGAACATGTGATATACAGGAGGAGGAACAGGGAGGCGACCACGCAGACATACCCAGCCGGTGAGAGGCTCATTCCATGCGGCTGTTCGGCGTTGTGTGCACTGTATCGCTACACTGTGCGCTACATCTATCCAGGACCAGCGGCGGCAGGAGGACGTCATCAGGACTAGCCAGCACTCAAACACCATCCAGGCGCCGCTTCATTCAGCCTTGGTGTATTTTCCAGCGCATGCCCAGTAGAGATCTGGTATCAAAAGCGCCATCTTGAGTACTGGAAAAAGTGCCCATGAGTCATATAATCCTGTGAAAAAGCATCAGACCTACTACAGAATTTGAGTATTGGGACATTTGACAAGTAGGGACAACCTTAAAGGACAGGGTGCCCACATACTATTTCCAGGCAACCTCCCACAACAGCCACGGAAAACCGCGGTTTAAAGTGGGGTATTGTCCAGGATGTCAAGCCGCAGTCATACTCAGGGGGATTCTCCTCCTGCAGGTACACAGATGCCACAGGACAGACCCATAGTTGATAAAGCGAACTGATATACAAATAAGTTACACCATCAAGGCTATTATAGTAAAATATACAAGTCCCAAGGAGTTCGCCAGGCCAGGCAGTACCGAATTAACCACCTGCCATCTGGGCCATTTGCCCCCTTCCTGACCAGGCCAAATTTAGCAAAACTGACATATCTCACTTTATGTGGTAATAACTTTAGAATGCCTTTATTTATCCAAGTCATTCAGAGATTGTTTTCTCGTGACACATTGTACTACATGATAGTCATAAATTTGAGTCAAAATATTTCACCTTTATTTATGAAAAAATCCCAAATTTACCCAAAAATTTGAAAAATTAGCAATTTTCTAAATTTCAATTTCTCTGCTTTTAAAACAGAAAGTGATACTTCATAAAATATTTATTATTTAACATTCCCCATATGTCTACTTTATGTTGGCATCATTTTGGAAATGTCATTTTATTTTTTTAGGGCGTTAGAAGGCTTAGAAGTTTAGAAGCAATTCTTCAAATTTTTAAGAAAATTGCCAAAACCCACTTTTTAAGGACCAGTTCAGGTCTGAAGTCACTTTGTGGGGCCTACATAGTGGATACCCCCATAAATGACCCCATTGTAGAAACTACACCCCTCAAGGTATTCAAAACCG
Organism: Bufo bufo; assembly: GCF_905171765.1. NCBI lineage: Eukaryota > Metazoa > Chordata > Amphibia > Anura > Bufonidae > Bufo > Bufo bufo. Next base: position 391,873,635 of record NC_053393.1, on the reverse strand, counting down.
ATTTTACAAACTTTGTTAACCCTTTAGGCGTTCCACAAGAATTAAAGGAAAATGGAAATCAAATTTTTAAATTTCACTTTTTTGGCAGATTTTCCATATTAATCCATTTTTTTCTTTAACACATCGATGGTTAACAGCCAGAAAAAAACTCAATATTTATTACCCAGATTCTGCGGTTTACAGAAACACCCCACATGTTGCCATAAACTGCTGTATGGGCACACGGCAGGGCGCAGAAGAAAAGGAACTCCACATGGTTTTTAGATGCCATGTCCCATTTGAAGCCCCCTGATGCACCCTTACAGTAGAAACTCCCAAGAAGTGACCCCATTTTGGAAACTAGGGGATAAGGTGCCAGTTTTATTAGTACTATTTTTGGGTACATATGATTTTTTGATCATTCATTATAACACTTTATGGGGCAAGGTGACCCAAAAATTGGTTGTTTTAGCACAGTTTCTATTTATTTATTTTTACAGCGTTCACCTGAGGGGTTCAGTCAAGTGACATTTTTATAGAGCAGATTGTTACGGACGTGGCGATACCTAATATGTATACTTTTTCTCATTTATTAAAGTTTTACACAATAATAGCATTTTTGAAACAAAAAAATTATGTTTTAATGTGTCCATGTTCTGAGAGCTATAGTTTTTTTATTTTTTGAGAGATTTTCTTATGTAGGGGCTCATTTTTTGCGGGATGAGGTGACGGTTTTATTGGTACTATTTTGTGGGACATAAGCGTTTTTGATCACTTGGTGTTGCACCTTTTGTGATGCAAGGTGACAAAATTGCTTGTTTTGACACAGTTTTTTTTTTTTTTTTTTACGGTGTTCACCCGAGGGGTTAGGTCATGTGATATTTTTATAGAGCTGGTTTTTACGGATGCGGCAATACCTAATATGTATACTTTTTTTTATTTTTTCTATTTTTAACTTTTTTTTTTCATTCCTTACTTGGGGACTTTTTTTTTTTACATGTGAAACTTTTTTTTATTTTTTTTTATTTTCAACCTTTTATTTTTATTTTTTTTATTTTACACTTTTCGTCCGCCATAAGGTCATACAAGACCTCTGAGGGACATTTGCTTCACTTTTTTTCTTTTTTTCACTGTTGATTTCTCCTGTAACTGGGGCTGACATAGTAGCCCCAGTTACAGGACAAATACACCCCTAGAGAAGCTGTACAGCAGCAATCCAGCGCTGTACAGCCTCAGTGCAGGGCTGATCGAGGTCTCAGAGACCTCACACAGCTCCTGCACCCTCCGGTCACGGCGGTCACATGACCGCCGGGCCGGAACAGGAAGCACATAGCGCTTCCTTCTCTGCAGACACAGCGATCCGGAAGGCACTGTCCCTGCCTTGTCCTAGGGTTGCCCTGCTGTCACTGACAGCGGGCAACCCGATCAGCAGCTGCACGATTAGCGTGCAGCTGCACTTTCTGAACGGACGTTCTGGAACATCCGTTCAGAAATAGACGTCCACCCATAGGACGTTTATATCCTATGGGCGGACGTAAAGCGGTTAAAAAAACACACAAAAATAAAAAGTAAATGATAAAATTGCATATTGCGTATTGGAATGACCCCCTCCCAGATGGGATGCTGCGTCCACTTCATCCACATGCTCCAACCCTCCTGGTGCTGAATGCAAATGGTCTATAATAAAAAAGAGAAAAAAGAATTACTATTGAGACAAAAATATTGAGATATGTAAACTCTCTTAGTGTGTACACAAGTCACTAGTGAGCGATCCGCTAAATATAGGAGGCAAACCACACTTCATAAGGTATCCCCAAAGCTGAATTCTACGTTTAGACCGTTGGGTTTTACTCTTGACAGGAGTAAACTACTGTCTCTACGGAAAACTGTCGCTAAATCTGACAGGGTTCCGTTTGTATCAGTGTACAGTGAACTTAGTCCCTCGATTAACAAGATCCTTCGGAAACACTGGGATCTGCTGGGCTCTTGCTTTAAGGAGATTCCTGAGTTTCAACGTCCACCACTGTTCTCCTATCGGCGCTCAAGGAATTTACGAGATCAGTTGGTTAAAGCCGACATTGGCTCCAAGGGGTACTCCAGACAAACTACATTGACGCAGCCCGGCTTGGGCTGTTTTCCCTGCTTGGGGTGCGTCAATTGTAGGTATATCCGTAAAGGGAGAACATTCGTGCATCCCAGCATGGGTGAGTCTTATGAAATCTTGTTTCATCTTACTTGCGACTCAAGTTACGTTATATATGTGTTATCCTGCCCGTGTAATCTACTTTACGTGGGTGAGACGACGACTGAGCTTAAAACCCGCTTAAATAATCATCGCTTGAGTATCCGTAAGAAACGTCTTGATCTACCGGTATCCAAGCATTTTACTGAAGCCAGACATAGGGAGGGAGACCTGAGGTGTTGGATCCTTGATCATATACCTCAGCCCAGACGCGGTGGCGACAGGTCCAGGTTACTTAAGCACAAGGAATTAAGTTGGATACATAGATTGAACAGTCTAAAACCCAACGATCTAAACGTAGAATTCAACTTTGGGGATACCTTATGAAGTGTGGTTTGCCTCCTATATCTAGCGGATCGCTCACTAGTGACTTGTGCACACACTAAGAGAGTTTACATATCTCAATATTTTTGTCTCAATAGTAATTCTTTTTTCTCTTTTTTATTATAGATCACTTGTATTCAGCACCAGGAGGGTTGGAGCATGTGGATGAAGTGGACTCAGCATCCCATCTGGGAGGGGGTTATTCCAATACGCAATATGCAATTTTATCATTAACTTTTTATTTTTGTGTGTTTTTTTAATTCGGTACTGCCTGGCCTGGCGAACTCCTTGGGACCTGTATATTTTACTATAATAGCCTTGATGGTGTAACTTACTTGTATATCAGTTCACTTTATCAACTATGGGTCTGTCCTGTGGCATCTGTGTACCTGCAGAAGGAGAATCCCCCTGAGTATGACTGCGGCTTGACATCCTGGACAATACCCCACTTTAAACCGCGGTTTTCCGTGGCTGTTGTGGGAGGTTGCCTGGAAATAGTATGTGGGCACCCTGTCCTTTAAGGTTGTCCCTACTTGTCAAATGTCGCAATACTCAAATTCTGTAGTAGGTCTGATGCTTTTTCACAGGATTATATGACTCATGGGCACTTTTTCCATTACTCAAGATGGCGCTTTTGATACCAGATCTCTACTGGGCATGCGCTGGAAAATACACCAAGGCTGAATGAAGCGGCGCCTGGATGACGTTTGAGTGCTGGCTAGTCCTGATGACGTCCTCCTGCCGCCGCTGGTCCTGGATAGATGTAGCGCACAGTGTAGCGATACAGTGCACACAACGCCGAACGGTCGCATGGAATGAGCCTCTGACCGGCTGGGTATGTCTGCGTGGTCGCCTCCCTGTTCCTCCCCCTGTATATCACATGTTCACTGTATGCATTTACTGATCAACTTTTATACCTGATCGATTATTTTGCCACTTTGATCCACACAATATATGCGAATATGTGGCATGTATGATCATGTCCCTATTTTCTCATTGATTTCACATTGTATTTTTATTGTTATCATCTCTTTGTTTATTTTTCTTGTGTTATTGACACATCTTTGTAACACACCCACTGGGTGGGTGTAGTCACATGATCTGCACTTTGATTGAGTCACATATATAATTGCCTTCATTTGTATTGTATCACTGCTTGAGAAAGGCTCATTTTTGGAGCCGAAACGTTGCACCGCATGGATGAATAAAAGGTATTTTTTGCTTTCATCTTACTGGAGTGCTGTCCATTTTCTGGATCTATATATATATATATATATATTGTGGGGATCCGCTCTGGTAGGCAGTGGTAGCGAGTGCAGTATAGAGGCAACACAGACCGGTCTTGGGGTAAACCACAATGCTTTGTTTATTCACACGGTGCATATTTGTGAAAGGCGGTGCAGTTCACAGGGAGGGTGGTCACACACAGCAAAATAATAGTTCAAACACAGCAAGTCCCTGCTGCAGGCTGCTTGAGGCCTGTTTCAGTCACATAAAGCAAAGTCTATTTAAAGCCAGGAGTAATGTCACCTTTTCTCCTTGGGGAAGTAAGTCCATGGGTCCGGCTCCTTGCCACAGGACATGGATCCCTCCTGGATTCAGCTGCGGGTCCCTGCACACTCCTTTACAGGCCTCAGCACGCAGCCCAGCTCACCTCCACTCCTCACTCTCACAGCCAGAGAACACAGAAGCTCCACACTGAGAACCACACCCTTGTTGCTGGTCAGGTTTTAACCCTTCCCTGCAAAACCTGGCCTGGACCGTGGGGAGACAGGCACCCGCCCGCATATCTGCCTGCTCCTAATAAGAGCCGGCCCGGATCCGTTGTTAACAGCGTAACCGCTGCAAAATGCACTTTTCCGGCTCTTACTCCAGCGGGGCCAGGACCCCCGCTGGCACGTACCTCCCGTTTACCACCACCCCAGGTACTCTCCTACATATCCCCCCCCTTTGTTCAATCCTGAAGGGTTGCACACCCTGTTCAATCCTGAGCGGTTGGACACACGTACAACAGTGTACCCGGGACAGGGCATCGGCATTCCCCTGTAAGCGGCCTGCCCTGTGTTCGACACTGAACTTAAAATTCTGGAGGGATAAGAACCACCTGGTGACCCGGGCACTCCCCTCCCTGGCCCGGCTCATCCACTGAAGAGGGGAATGGTCGGTCACCAGACGGAACCTTCTCCCTTACAGATAGTACCTAAGGGACTTGAGGGCCCACTTAATGGCCAGGCATTCTCTCTCTATCACGCTGTACCTGGTTTCCGCTGGGGTGAGTTTGCGACTCAGGAAGACAACAGGGTGTTCCTCCCCACTGATTTCCTGAGAGAGTACTGCCCCTAGGCCCACTCCAGAGGCGTCCGTCTGAACGACAAATTCCCGTGTGAAGTCTGGTGTCACCAAAACCGGGGACCCACACAGAGCCGACTTCAAACGGGAGAACGCCTCTTCCGCCTGCTCATCCCAGCGGACCATCACAGTCTTCCTCCCCTTTAAAAGTCTTGTCAATGGGGCCGCTACTGTGGCAAAGTTGGGGATAAAGCGCCTGTAATATCCTATCATCCCTAGGAACGAACGTACTTGCTTGGTGGTAAGAGGTCTGGGCCAGCTCTTGATCGCCTCAACCTTGTCTACCTGGGGTTTGACAACTCCCCGCCCAATCACGTATCCCAGGTACCGGACCTCCTCGAACCCGATCGAACATTTTTTTGGGTTGGCCGTCAGTCCGGCTTTTCTAAGTGAATCGACTACGGCCTGTACCTTGGGCAGGTGACTCTCCCAGTCCTGGCTAAACATGATGATGTCATCCAGATATGCCGAAGCATATGGACGATGGGGCCGTAGTATGACGTCCATCAATCGCTGGAAGGTGGCTGGAGCGCCATGCAGGCCAAAGGGCAAAACTTGGTACTGAAATAACCCCTCGGGGGTGACAAAGGCAGTCTTCTCCTTTGCCGCCTCCGTGAGAGGCACCTGCCAATATCCTTTTGTGAGGTCGAGGACCGAGAAATAGCGAGCTTTCCCTAGCCGTTCTATGAGCTCGTCTACCCGGGGCATGGGGTAGGCATCGAATTTCGACACTTCGTTGAGCTTTCTAAAGTCATTGCAGAAGCGCAGAGTACCGTCAGGTTTTGGGATGAGGACTATGGGGCTGGCCCACTCGCTCCTTGACTCCTCAATCACCCCTAACCTCAACATCGACCTTACTTCTTCTGAAATGGCCTGTCGCCGGGCCTCCGGTACACGATACGGCTTTAACCGTACCCTGACGTGGGGCTCGGTGACGATGTTATGTCGGACTACCGAAGTTCGACCAGGAAGCTCAGAGAACACGTCCCTATTTCGACTCACCAACTCTTTGGCTTCCTGAGTTTGTTTGGTCGACAGACCACCCGCTATCTTTACCGTGGAGGTGCCCTCCGGGACCTCGGGTGGAGCTGGGATCTTCCCCGCAGACAAGACAGTGCTTGGGCCGTCCCCAATGAGACACTCCCTATCTCTCCACGATTTCAGTAAATTTACATGATATACCTGTTCTGGCTTCCGCCGGCCTGGCTGGGATATCTTGTAATTCACTGGCCCTACCTTCTCTTTCACCTCGTAGGGACCTTGCCACCGTGCCAAAAACTTACTGTCAATGGTGGGGACTAGCACCAGTAGCCGGTCACCCTGGTTAAATGTCCGGACCTGGGCACTCCGGTTGTATACCCGGCTCTGTGCCAGTTGGGCGGCCTCCATGTGTTCCCGGACGATTGGTAGGACTGTCTCGATACGGTCCTGCATCTTTTCTATATGCTCTATAATACTCTTGTGTGGGGTGGGCTGTTGCTCCCACGCCTCTTTAGCGATGTCCAGCAACCCTCTTGGCCGTCGACCGTACAATAGCTCGAAGGGCGAGAATCCCGTAGAGGCCTGGGGCACTTCTCGCACTGCGAACAATACGTACGGCAGCAACAAGTCCCAATCCTTTCCGTCTTTGGCTACGGTTCTTTTAAGCATAGTTTTTAGGGTTTTGTTAAAGCGCTCCACTAGTCCGTCGGTTTGAGGATGGTATACGGACTTGTGTAACCGTTTAACCCCTAAAAGCTTGCAGAGCTCCCTCGTCACCTTAGACATGAAGGCTGTCCCCTGGTCGGTCAGGATCTCTTTTGGAATCCCTACTCTTGCGAACATGCCCATGAGTTCTTTAGCTATGAGCTTAGCTGAAGTATGACGTAGTGGGATCGCTTCAGGATATCTGGTGGCATAGTCTAAGACCACCAAGATATGCTGGTGCCCTCTGGCCGACTTGTTTATGGGGCCTACCAGATCCATCCCTATTCTTTCGAAGGGGACCTCAATGATGGGCATGGGTACTAGGGGACTGCGATAGTGGGGTTGGGGGCTCGTCATCTGACACACTGGACAGGATTGGCAAAACCTTTTGACCTCCTCATAAACCCCGGGCCAATAGAACCTTTGCAGAATCCGCTCTTGGGTTTTTTTTTACGCCCAAGTGTCCTCCCAGCACGTGGGAGTGGGCCAAGTCCAGTACCACATGGCGGTATGGCTGGGGTACCACCAGCTGCTCCACTACCTCGTGCTGCACTTTGTCCACCCTATACAGCAGGTCCTGGTTAAAAGCTAAATGGGGAAACACCGAGTCGGCCCCTGGGTGCTGAGCCACCCCATTTACCACTGTCACCCCTTCCCTCGCCCGCAATAATGTCGGATCCTGGAGCTGGGCGGTCCCGAACGTGTCACGGGATACCTCCAGGTCCGGGATGGACGGGGTTTCCACGGATTCGCCTGCCAACACCTCTAGGGGAAACCTATCGGGATGACACTCTACAGGTGATGTGGTGACCCCTACGGCTGGTATCCCCGCATCGGGATCCTCGGGCACTGGGCCAGATTGTCGTCTGTCCCTAAGGGAAGGCATATCGCTCTTCCATAGAGTCCAGAATAAAGGAAAATCCCTTCCCAGTATGGCGGCATAAGGGATTTGGCGTCCCACTCTGACGACATGCTGCACCTCTTTGCCCAACACGGACATGGTAACCCTGGCAGTGGGGTACTCCCGGCGATCCCCATGGATACAGACAATGGACAGGGTTTGCTTCTCTGGGAGTGTCTCAGACACTAAGGACTCATGCACTAGGGTTACCAGGCTCCCAGAGTCCAGCAAAGCATTAATCGGATGCCCATCGATCAAGACTTGGCATAGAGGTGGCATATCGGCGTCCGGCCAGGCATCTGCGGTACATACAGGCCGGGCAAAGAAAGAGGACCGGCGAGCGAACCCGCAGTCCATGGGTTCAGGTGTTTGAGGACAGTTCGCTGCCCTATGTCCCAGGCCGTGGCAGTGCCAACATTGAATCCCCGTGGTCCCTCCCCGGTCTCTCTTCCCTGGAGTAGGACTAGCCTTCCCCTTCCTTTGTGGTTGGGTCCCTTTTTCCGGATCCCTAGCCTGTGAGGGAGCCTGACGGGATTCCCGTGCCTGCGTTGAGTCCCGCACCAAGTCCTGGGTCGCCACATACCTCTCGACTAGGCTTACTAACTGATCCAGGTTGCCGGGGTCTCCCTGACCAACCCAGCGCTGTATGGCCCTTGGCAGGGTCCGCACCAAACGTTTGACCACCACCCGTTCCACCATCTGCGAGGGGCTCAATGTCTCAGGCTGCAGCCATTTTTTTACTAGGTGTAACAGGTCATAGGCCTGGGACCGAGCAGGCCGGGACTCAGAGAAGGCCCACTGGTAGACTCGATGTGCACGCACATAGGTATTAACCCCAAGACGAGCCAACACCTCCCCCTTCAGCCTCTTATAGCTCTTGGCTTCCTCCTGACTGAGGTCGAAGTAGGCCTTTTGTGCGTCTCCCACTAAAAATGGTGCTACTACTTCGGCCCACTGTTCTGCAGGTAACCTTTCCTGTTCCGCAGTGCGTTCGAAGACCATCAGGAACGCCTCGATATCATCCTCGGGGCCCATCTTTCTTAACGCTGAGCGCACCTTATCCCGGGCAGCAGGTAGGACTGCGGTTCCCCCTGGGACGGCTTGTTGTTGTAACACACGCATGGATTCCTGCATAGTCGCCAGTTGCTGGGCCAGTAGACTATTTAACTGCCGCTGGTCTCTCAGGGCTTCCTCATGTCTCCGAGTAGCCTCCTCATTACTTTGCACCAAGTGTCTAATGGCTTCCTCCATCTTATCTGGAGCCACAAAACTTGCCGGCTTAATATATGACGTACAGTTCAAACAACACAATTTTTCGGCCTCACTGCTGTTTGCACGCATCCTCCACCAATTGTGGGGATCCGCTCTGGTAGGCAGTGGTAGCGAGTGCAGTATAGAGGCAACACAGACCGGTCTTGGGGTAAACCACAATGCTTTGTTTATTCACACGGTGCATATTTGTGAAAGGCGGTGCAGTTCACAGGGAGGGTGGTCACACACAGCAAAATAATAGTTCAAACACAGCAAGTCCCTGCTGCAGGCTGCTTGAGGCCTGTTTCAGTCACATAAAGCAAAGTCTATTTAAAGCCAGGAGTAATGTCACCTTTTCTCCTTGGGGAAGTAAGTCCATGGGTCCGGCTCCTAGCCACAGGACATGGATCCCTCCTGGATTCAGCTGCGGGTCCCTGCACACTCCTTTACAGGCCTCAGCACGCAGCCCAGCTCACCTCCACTCCTCACTCTCACAGCCAGAGAACACAGAAGCTCCACACTGAGAACCACACCCTTGTTGCTGGTCAGGTTTTAACCCTTCCCTGCAAAACCTGGCCTGGACCGTGGGGAGACAGGCACCCGCCCGCATATCTGCCTGCTCCCAATAAGAGCCGGCCCGGATCCGCTGCAAAATGCACTTTTCCGGCTCTTACTCCAGCGGGGCCAGGACCCCCGCTGGCACGTACCTCCCGTTTACCACCACCCCAGGTACTCTCCTACAATATATATATATATATATATATGTATATATATATATATATATATATATATACTGGTTGAGCAGAGATGTAATCTTCCTTGATTTGACTTGATTTTCATTGTGTGCAACTAAAGATTGGAAATTAACATCTACAAGCACCTATAGTGATTTTATTGAAGATTTTAGCAGGGAATGTTTTTCTAATTTAAATAGATATTTAAGATATTTAAGATGCATTGCTTCACTCCACTTTACTATTGTTATACAGCTCATATCTATGCTATCAGGGTTGGAACATACTGTATCTGTCCTAGCAAATAAAGTTTGAAGCTCTCCAAGGTGCTGCAGGTAGAAGAAAATTGACTCAGTTTCTGACTTCTGTCCAAGGTCCTGCACTCTAAGTTACTAAAAAATTGATATATTACAGACATAGCTGAAACATGAAAAAACATTTTTTTTAAAAAGTAAACTCTGCAGGCTGTGGGCTCCTCCACTGAGATCCCAACCAGATATGCTCCTAAGTTTTCCTGAATAATGTAAATGCAACTGAACAGAAAGACTCAGGAGCACATCCTGTCAGGACTTCAGTGGAGGAACCCGCAGCCAGTCCAGGTGGTCATGTGAGAACAGCAGAGATGGTAGAATAAAGGGATTGATGGAGGGGTAGGTACTGCTGAAGCAATCATGCTTCTACAGTTAAGAAAAAGGGGGTTAGTCAGCACATCCCAATGCGCAGGTGCACACTGCCATGGCTAGAAACATAGAGGAAAAAGACAATGCAACAGCATTCTGCAAACCAAATAAAGTACAATCATGCCATAGTCACAAAAAAACATTGAAGTGCTAATTCTACACTTATTTATAAAGTGAGATGCTTGGCAAATGCATTTTGTACAAAACCATTTGAGCCCGTCTGCAAACGTCAAGGCGATCTCTGTAATACGGGAACCTAACACTAAATGCTACCTGTTATGCGCCACAATGGCCTCCATAAAGTTCAGGAAGTGTTGGTTCCACATGCATGCTGGGTCCACTCTGCCTTTTACCATTTTTGGTGCCATAAAGGCCTCCATTACTTCCAGGGGATGCAGGTACCAACATGCCTGCCGAGCCCATTCCATACCTCTCCTGGCGCCAGATGGCTTCCAATGAATGTAGTGAGAGCAGGCCACAGCTTTATACTGAAACTAATTAAAATCAGAGTATGGGGCAGACAGGCTAATCAGGAGTGCACTACTCGCTAGAGTGCCACACCTCCAGCGCTGTAAATCTGCAAAAAAAAGGGGGTTAGTCAGCACATTCCAATGCGCATGTGCACGCTGCCATGGCTAGAAACATGGGGAAAAAAGACAATGCAACAGCACTCTGCAAACCAGATAAAGTACAATAATGCAATAGTCACAAAAAACATTCAAGTGCTAATGCTACGCTTATTTATAAAGTGAGATGCTTGGCAAATGCATTTTGTACAAAACCATTTGAGTCCGTCTGCCAAACATCAAGGCGATCTCTGTAAGACGGGAAAGATAAATAAGCGTAACATTAGCCCTTGAATGTTTTTTGTGATTAACTGCATCTAAAGATACTATCCACTTACCCTAACTATCCACGCTCCCATGGAAAGAGTATGAGCTGCACGGTCTTTTTTTGGACAAAAGACTGAGTGTGAATTGGAATCTACTTCACTATAGCACCTTCTGCGCTCTAAGGGACTTTGCGGTTTGGGACATTTTTTATACATTTATATGTGTTAGGAATTCTTAACTAGGTAGTATTTAGTGTTAGGTTCCCGTCTTACAGAGATCGTCTTCACGTTTGGCAGACGGGCTCAAATGGTTTTGTACAAAATGCATTTGCCAAGCATCTCACTTTATAAATAAGCGTTGCATTAGCACTTGAATGTTTTTTGTAACTATGGCATTATTGTACTTTTGGTATGCAGAGTTCTGTTGCATTGTCTTTTTTCTCTACAGTTAAGAAGACATAATGATTTTAGTAAAAACCTCTTTAGGGTGTTTCTGTTGTTCCCTATCGTAAAAAATTGGGATCTGGGGAAACTCTGGAGATCACACCACCTTGGGAATAATCTTCTGAATCGTATCTATGACATACGAGCAGATAATTGTTCTTCTGATATCCACTTTACATGCAGAACTACAGTAAGGTCCATAAATATTGGGACATCGACACAATTCTAAAATTTTTGGCTCTATACACCACCACAATGGATTTGAAATTAAATGAACAAGATGTGCTTTAACTGCAGACTGTCAGCTTTAATTTGAGGGTATTTACATCCAAATCAGGTGAACGGTGTAGGAATTACAACAGTTTGCATATGTGCCTTCCACTTTTTGAGGGACCAAAAGTAATGGGACATACTAATAATAATCATAAATCAAACTTTCACTTTTTAATACTTGGTTGCAAATCCTTTGCAGTCAATTAAAGTCTGAAGTATGGAACGCATAGACATCACAAGACGCTGGGTTTCCTCCCTGGTGATGCTCTGCCAGGCCTCTACTGCAACTGTCTTCAGTTCCTGCTTCTTCTTGGGGCATTTTCCCTTCAGTTTTGTCTTCAGCAAGTGAAATGCATGCCCAATCAGATTCAGGTCAGGTGATTGACTTGGCCATTGCATAACATTCCACTTCTTTCCCTTAAAAAACTCTTTGGTAGCTTTTGCAGTATGCTTTGGGTCATTGTCCATCTGCATTGTGAAGCGCCGTCCAATGAGTTCTGAAGCATTTGGCTGAATATGAGCAGATAATATTGCCCGAAACACTTCAGAATTCATCCTGCTGCTTTTGTCAGCAGTCACATAATCAATAAATACAAGAGAACCAGTTCCATTGGCAGCCATACATGCCCACGCCATGACACTACCACCATGGTGCTTCACTGATGAGGTGGTATGCTTAGGATCATGAGCAGTTCCTTTCTTTCTCCATACTCTTCTCTTCCCATCACTCTGGTACAAGTTGATCTTGGTCTCATCTGTCCATAGGATGTTGTTCCAGAACTGTGAAGGCTTCTTTAGATGTCGTTTGGCAAACTCTAATCTGACCTTCCTGTTTTTGAGGCTCAACAATGGTTTACATCTTGTAGTGAACCCTCTGTATTCACTCTGGTGACGTCTTCTCTTGATTGTTGACTTTGACACACATACACCTACCTCCTGGGGAGTGTTCTTGATCTGGCCAACTGTTGTGAAGGGTGTTTTCTTCACCAGGGTAAGAATTCTTCGGTCATCCACCACAGTTGTTTTCTGTGGTCTCCCGGGTCTTTTGGTGTTGCTGAGCTCACCGATGCGTTCCTTCTTTTTAAGAATGTTCCAAACAGTTGTTTTGGCCACGCCTAATGTTTTTGCCATCTCTCTGATGTTTTTTTTTTTTTTTTTCAGCCTAAGGATGGCTTGCTTCACTGATAGTAATAGCTCTTTGGATCTCATCTTGAGAGTTGACAGCAACAGATTCCAAATGCAAATAGTACACTTGAAATTAACTCTGGGCCTTTTATCTGCTCCTTGTAATTGAGATAATGAGGGAACACCACACACCTGGCCATGGAACAGAGGAGAAGCCAATTGTCCCATTACTTTTGGTCACTTAACAAGTGGGAGGCACATATGCAAACTGTTGTAATTCCTACACCGTTCACCTGATTTGGATGTAAATACCCTCAAATTAAAGCTGACAGTCTGCAGTAAAAGCACATCTTGTTTGTTTCATTTCAAATCCATTGTGGTGGTGTATAGAGCCCAAAAAATTAGAATTGTGTCAATGTCCCAATATTTTTGGACCTGACTGTATGTGTAGGTTTCATGTTATATAGCAGGAGGAACTGAGCAGACTGAGATATAGTTTTGTGGGAAGATTGAGTTTAACTTGTATTTTCTTCATTTCAATCTCTATTCTTTTTGACCTTAGGAGTCCAGTGACTAAGTAGTAGTATTGCCCGAGTGTATGATAGTTTATTCCGGCACCATTCTCAAGTCTCATGAAATACTGCCTGATGAAGGGCGCAATATGTAAAGGCCGAAACGTTGCTTTTTTCAAAATAATGTAAAGTCTGGCTGAATAAAAACACAAATTGCATTGAAAATCTCTACTGGTGTGCTGTCTCACATTTTGATTGATGGTATGATAGTTTATGTGGTGGCAGCAATTCCCTAATGTCTTCAATGCACATTAAGTAAAGGTTGAGCCTACAGGGTGATCTCTCACATAAAGTAAACCTTTGTTTTGAGGTACAGTAAATATTACCTCCAAATGCCCTTTGTACAACATGAAATATGGATTGGAAGGGATCCTGTTCCTGTAGAAAAACATGTCCTCTATTATATTTAAAGAGGTTGTCCAGTTTCAGGATTATACCAGGCCACTCTCTGGATCAACCTCTAATTAAAGAAAACATAAGTGCTTACTTGTTAGATCCCTCACCATCACTCTGTTTCTTCCTGCTGAGCTCTATTTACTTGGTTGCAAAAGTGACATGTGATTTCATGTCCACAACACGTGACTGATGTAGCCAATCACCGGCCTCAGTGGTGCACTGGAAGAGACTAGTGATTGTCTGCAGCGTTCTTGTGTTGTCGAGAGAAAAGCTTGCAACCACAGTCCACCAGTATAAGCCAGCTCTTTCTCCATCAAGTAAGTGCAATCAAGCCCCAGGAGTGCAATAACTTAAAGTGGTTGGCCACTTTCTAACTCCATGGGAGCAGGGTGCATGTAAGATGACTGTGTGGCACTTACTAATATAGCCTTTCCTGATATTCCATGCCATTTACTGTATTTCATAAGCCATGTTCCCTTTTTGGGCCAAGCGTCTATTCTTTCCACATGGCCGCTGATGGAGGGTTATGTGACCAGACACATCATTCAGCCGCCTCCATTCTAACACACTGAACCTGCACTAAACTCCCAACAGTACAAGTACAGACAGGAGGTGCAGTATAATAGAATGGAGGAGGCTTAGTGATGTCGCTGGTCACATGACCCTCCATCAGCAGCCATTTTATGGACAGGACCTCCATGTGGACAGCAAAAAAGACCTGCCAACAAAAGGGAGTACCTTATGAAATATAGAAAATTGTGCAAAATATCAACAAAGGCTATATTAGTAAGTGCCACAAAGTTATCTTACAAGGACATTGCTTAACAATAACGAGAAAGCGTCCAACCCCTTTAAAGTTGGGTGGGGAGCAGTCAGAAGGAGATCTTTGTGAAGAAGTCTGTGAGAGAAGTTGTTGAAATATGTTTTTTGTAAGCTGGCAGAGAGAAGCTCTCCAGCTGTCAGACAGTGAGTCAGAAATGTCTGAAGTGCTGTATAGTAAATGCTGGACAGGCAAGGATGTAATTTTCCTGTTGTTTTGTTTTACTATTATGCTTGCAATCCTTACAATTAAACCTGACCATGTGTCACTATTCTTTGATGTTGGCCTGATTTGAATGAAAGAAGGCATGTGTCCTTTGACCCCAGCAAAGTTGATCCTGAGCAAATCGCACAATACATTTAGTGTTAGCATACATTCTAAATGCACTAACTTCATGTGAACACAACCTTAGGCTCTGTTCACACATCCCTCAATTTGAGTTTTTCTGTTCTGTCAAATGATCAAGAACATGGAAAGAATGCAGACACCAGTGGTTCCTGACAGACCCCACTAACTTATAATGGGGTCCTCCAGGTTCCACCATGGTGTCTGTCATTTTGACAGTAAGAATAGCACTGTATCCCAAGAAGTAGAAATGTGAACAGAACCATAGGCTCCATTCACATCTGTGCTAAAGGGGTTATCCAAGAGTATAAAAAGCCCCCCCCAATATGCCGGGCCCCCACACTATATATACTTACCCCTCTCCCTGCGCCGGTACTGGTTCCCGCACAGCTGCCGCTGCCTCTCCCCGTGCGTGGATGAAAACATCTGGTTTCGGGGGGAGCACCCAATGGCAGGCAGTGATGGGGACCAGCCTCCCTAGCGTCACCTGCGATACTAGGGAGGCGTGTACCCGTCCCCGCCTGCCATTGGCTGCTCCCCCCAACACCTGATGTTTTCATCCGCGCACGGGGAGAAGCAGCAGCAGAGGTGCAGGGACCAGGAGGAGCACCAGGAGCAGGGTAAGTATATTACCTGTGAGGGGCCCGGCACATGGGGGGGCTGTTTGTGAAATTGGATAACCCCTTTAAACATAATCCAGTAGTCTGTTCTGGCAGAGAAACAGACCACTGGAGTTACCATATCTGGATACTGCTGTACACTGCCAGGCATCGCCAGATTCATATTGTCTATAATGACATCTGGCAGTTTTCCGGCATAAATGCCGGCTTTTGGCCAGACAAATACCACTGCAAGCAAAGGTATTTGTCTGGCCAAAAGTCTTTATTTATGCTGGAAAACTGCCGGATCCCATTATATTCAATGGGGATTCGGCGGTGATATGGTAACTCCGGTAAACTGTTCCTCTGCCAGATTACCTTTAGCGGAGATATGAACCTACCCTTAGGCACTCATGTTTTATTTAATTTCTAAAAGCAAACATAAATGTATCCATTATGTAATATGAACATACTCGCTGGAAACATATTGCTTACTTTATACCGTTAAACAATGTATAGTAAAACCACTCAAGAAGGCCTCTTGAAAGCAAAACAAGATAGATGGCATCTGAACAATCCTGTCAAGTTTGTTTATATAAAGTACCGCAGAAAGGTTAATGGATCAGATGAAACATCCGTGCAGGCAGGTGTTATAAAAAAAAGCACATGCAAAGTCATTTTGCTAGCTCAGAATTCTTCATCAGAGGGGCATAAGTAGTGCTGTTAACATGTCTTACCCTTCTTTGACATTTAGGGCTTGTCTTATTGCTAATGAAAAACTGAGAAAAAAAGACATGTCCTTATAATACTGAGAGTATAAGAAGGGCAAAGCATTTCCCAAGAAGTCAGTAAAAGCAGTAATGGCCATTAATGATTGCAGCAGAGAGGTTTTCTGAGTGCCCTACTAAAAAGCTCTTTGTCCTAGTCTGAACGAGAGTATGATCTTCTGCTCAGAGCACCTTTCCTGTACTTTGGTTATAATGAGACATCTAATGAGTACAAAGTGTTTATGTTTCCCGGAGAGACTCATCACTATCCTCATCCCAGACTGGTTTTCAATATATGGAATGAAGAAGATTTTTTTTTATACTTCAATATAACTTTTTTTTTTGGATGGCATATGGAGTCCTCAAGGACAAAGTGTTTAAATGTGAAAGAGCTAAGGGAAACGTACTAAATATATCTTTTTCTGATTCAAAGTTAAATGTTACACATCTGAGCATAGGGAGAAAGAAATGCCCAAAAGCATCAAGAAATATGGCTTACTTTGTACATTATGAAAAGTCTTTTCTTTTGTTTAGTTAAAGCTTCATTTGAGAAATTTCCCTGTGGCTAATTACTGATTTGACATTGAAATGCAGAAGCCTAAACGCGGTTTTCATGAACAATTCTAATACACGACAAATTAAAAATAGTTCATATTGAATTACATTGCGCCTTCATTTGCTTTCTTATTATGTGCCTCAGTACGTTCTGCCATTGATGTTCTTCTTTATAAGAAAATGCTGAATTCTTTGCAAGCCTTTGTTATTATCGGGATATGTATTTTTTCATCTCTGTTTATAAAATGGCAGGCTCAAATGAGAGGAGAAAGGAAACGGGCATTTGAATTTTAATTAAGACATTTTCTGTTTCAAAGAAACTATTTTAAGCGCAGTGCAGCTATCCACATTTCTCACAATAGAACACAAGATCAAATTGAATCTAAGATTTCAAGCTATTTATTATCCTCTGCAGAGCATTAAAACGTGCACATTGTACACTTATTAGGCTTTGCAGGTAAATCAGAACATAATAAAACTCGGTACATAGCAGAGATCAAATTTACTTAATGACTTTAGAAATCTTTCAACAATATAAAATTGTGAAAACGATAAATATAATACTTACACTTAGAGCTTCTATTACACTATTACTAGAAACGGTTCTTGAATGACCTGCCCTATTTTTCATTATGTAGTTATATGTAGCAGCACATATGCTATTTTTTATTCATGGATCAAAATAACAAAAAAAAAATCAAAACTTTTATGATACTTCAGTATCTACATTACTGTCATTTTCATGGGGATTTCTCATGGACTACAAATACTATGCTTTCCCTTTAAGTGCAAGGATGTGGTGTGTTATACAACAAAACATTACTACTAGTGTCCCTAGGACTATATTACACCTATTGATCCTGCACCTACCTAATTAACTAAGACTTAACTTTTATTGTTTTTTTGCTAATAATACTTATGTTAATAACTAAATCATTAAAACTTCCAGTACATCGCAGCCTTTTGTAGGCAGAGTCACGCGCTGCCAGTGTTGTGTTTAGACACAGTGCCTACACACAACACTGGCAGCGCGCAGCCAGTTAGGCACTAGTGTGTATCCACCTAGTAGCAGGCAACCTGGTCAGATGACATCCCGACAGGGCAATTCAACTGATACAAAAGGCTGCGATGTACTGGAAGTTTTAATGATTTAGTTATTAACATAAGTATTATTAGCAAAAAAACAATAAAAGTTAAGTCTTAGTTCATTAGGTAGGTGCAGGATCAATAGGTGTAATATAGTCCTAGGGACACTAGTAGTAATGTTCTCATGGACTATGCTCATGTTTGCTACATTATGAAATTCAAACTCAGAAAGACATATACAGTAACCCTGACCTGGCGATACTACAACTGTATATAGTTTTTAATATACTGTGGTGTTGTGTTTTTGTTATTTGGCCATTTGTTACAATTAAGGATGTGAATGGCAATGGTTGGCAAGGAAAGGGGCTAACCACCCTGTATCTCCCCTCTTGGTAGGAGTGGGATGGTCATGCTTCCTGCCAGGGAAGTTCCTGTGAAGACAGAGAGTAGAGAGGATGCACCGTACAGAGCTCCTGCTCCTAAGAAATTAACTTGCTTGTGCCTCAAGTAAATTCTTGAGAAGACTGACTGTGAGGTGAGGGACTACGGCTAAGACACCCATCACCCTGACTATTAATACGACAGTACTAGACAAGTGCTAAATTATTCCTTACTGGTGCCAGGAAATTGCACTCGGAATCAGCTGCTAGTGAATATACATAAAGAGACTATCATACGTATAATTCTGGTCTTGTTCTTCAATACTACATTTCCACCCCCACTGATTCCCAGGGAGCAATGGCCTGAGGGAGTACACCATGATACAACACTTCAATAGGACTACTACCACTCTCATCCTCTGCATCAGCTTCTCCGAGGCTCACTGCACATGTAGTTGATATTGTCTACAACTGGTCATTATGGTTTGTGATTTTAACATTAGTGATGAGCGGCATAGGAAATATTTGTTTTTGCGACATTTCACAAATTTTTCACGTAATATTCACAATAAATTTGCGAATTCTAGAATTGATGATCTCCAGTCATTATTTTCACGATTGTGCAAATCGGCACTAATGATGCAGATATTTTTTGCACAATACATGCAACTTCATATTTTATTGTATTATATGTATTGTTGTGACATCACAGCACTATGTCTGTAGCATGTATGTATGGACAGCAGAGAAACAGTAATTCCTATCACACTACCTAACACCCTGCACTGGAACCTATCAGCTACACTATATCACTATCTAACCTACACTGACTATCTCCTACTAACTATCTGTATTATATACATGAGCTAACTAACTATCTAATGTAATTGGATAAGGAATAGGATCCAGATGAAAGCACAGAGCACAGCAAGTCACTGCTCTCTCTCTCAGAACTGCAAAAGAAACAGCAGAAAATGGCTGTTGGGGAGATTCTTATATAGTAAGGGGTAGGCAACTTTCCTATCGGTTGCTAGGGATGTTGCTAAGCTCTAAAAAAGATATTGCAGCCTTCTCATTGGCCCACAAGCAAGAAGGGAGGTTACTGATGAAAAAAAATCTAGAATATTCACGATTACGAATATATAGCACTATATTCTACATCTTTGTGAATTCTCGATTAGAATATTTGCGATCAACACTACTGAACATTTGCAAAAGCATATTATCACTCTTAGAAAATAAAGTATACAGCTGTGTGTTTTAACTTATACCCCACTAACAGCACCTTCAACCCCTGTTCAGGGATGGCACTGTATTTGTACCGCACTGTGGAAAGGGTTAATGCACGGTCTGGGACACTTTGGGATTTTCCAGCCTATGAACTGAGAAGCTAGTCATTGTTTAAAATGACCATAAACTGAGTTTTGTAGGGGGAAAAAACTGACACAGTGGACTTTTGACCATTTGGCTCAGCTTTGTCAGATGGTTGGTCTCATCTGGAAACTGCTTAGTCATTCCCATTGACTTGTATTGAGGCACAACACAAGAATATGGAAGCCATAAACTGCCATTAAACATTTTTCTGTTAGTCTGCAGTTCTCCAGCTTTACATCTCTCACTAGAAGGTTCTAGATCAGTTAGAATATAAAAGTAGAGCAGTCAGAGCCCCTAGAGGTCTGCAGATAGGGGCCAGTCTTTATTAGAAGAGACTCTGCCAGACTGCACGAATGACCAGAAGATGGTGCTGAGACAGGAATACCCTTCCTAATGACTGAGCCGCAGACCCTGGGCCATCAGCCCTTTGGCCAGGGTATCAGTCTTCTGCAAGACAGAGGGACAGCTCAGACCTTTCCACAGCATGCCAGAGATGAGACTAGAGAAGTCAGCTCAGTGCATTGCCTGTATTGTTTTGTACTTGAGTTCATCCAGTAAAGAAGCACACTGGATTACTGCAAACCATGACTCCCTGGATTTATTTCCTATTGGATTGTATGACGCCTTACCATCCCGTCCAGAGAGCTGCAACAATCCCAAACCTGGTTACTGCAACTTTATGAACAATGATCAGGAACTTGAATGCAACTATAAACTGTAAAACACACTAATTCATAATCAGTATAACAGCAAACTTGTGTTTGCATTCAATCTTTTATGTAGATTATAAATGTAAGCTATTCTAAGGTAACCTACATCAACTTGGTATATATATATATATATATATATATATATATCAAACGAATGATGAGGCAGCACTTCCAGCATAGAGTGAACGGATGAGGACCCCAAACTTTATTCCATCGACGTTTCGGCCTGCTCAACGAGGCCTTTATCAAGCTTGATAAAGGCCTCATTGAGCAGGCCAAAACGTTGCTTGAATAAAGTTTGGGGTCCTCACCCGTTCACTCTATGCTGGAAGTGCTGCCTCATCATTCGTTTGATATATTTTGTGGAGGAAGAGCCGACCTCTGTGGGGATTTGCACCCGGTACATCGTGTCTGACTGTGCTGCTGCACTATTTGTGTAATATATATATATATATATATATACACTGCGTGCAGAATTATTAGGCAAATGAGTATTTTGACCACATCATCCTCTTTATGCATGTTGTCTTACTCCAAGCTGTATAGGCTCGAAAGCCTACTACCAATTAAGCATATTAGGTGATGTGCATCTCTGTAATGAGAAGGGGTGTGGTCTAATGACATCAACACCCTATATCAGGTGTGCATAATTATTAGGCAACTTCCTTTCCTTTGGCAAAATGGGTCAAAAGAAGGACTTGACAGGCTCAGAAAAGTCAAAAATAGTGAGATATCTTGCAGAGGGAGGCAGCACTCTTAAAATTGCAAAGCTTCTGAAGCGTGATCATCGAACAATCAAGCGTTTCATTCAAAATAGTCAGCAGGGTCGCAAGAAGCGTGTGGAAAAACCAAGGCGCAAAATAACTGCCCATGAACTGAGAAAAGTCAAGCGTGCAGAGGCCAAGATGCCACTTGCCACCAGTTTGGCCATATTTCAGAGCTGCAACATCACTGGAGTGCCCAAAAGCACAAGGTGTGTAATACTCAGAGACATGACCAAGGTAAGAAAGGCTGAAAGACGACCACCACTGAACAAGACACACAAGCTGAAACGTCAAGACTGGGCCAAGAAATATTTCAAGACTGATTTTTCTAAGGTTTTATGGACTGATGAAATGAGAGTGAGTCTTGATGGGCCAGATGGATGGGCCCGTGGCTGGATTGGTAAAGGGCAGAGAGCTCCAGTCCGACTCAGACGCCAGCAAGGTGGAGGTGGAGTACTGGTTTGGGCTGGTATCATGAAAGATGAGCTTGTGGGGCCTTTTCGGGTTGAGGATGGAGTCAGGCTCAACTCCCAGTCCTACTGCCAGTTTCTGGAAGACACCTTCTTCAAGCAGTGGTACAGGAAGAAGTCTGCATCCTTCAAGAAAAACATGATTTTCATGCAGGACAATGCTCCATCACACGCGTCCAAGTACTCCACAGCGTGGCTGGCAAGAAAGGGTATAAAAGAAGAAAATCTAATGACATGGCCTCCTTGTTCACCTGATCTGAACCCCATTGAGAACCTGTGGTCCATCATCAAATGTGAGATTTACAAGGAGGGAAAACAGTACACCTCTCTGAACAGTGTCTGGGAGGCTGTGGTTGCTGCTGCACGCAATGTTGATGGTGAACAGATCAAAACACTGACAGAATCCATGGATGGCATGCTTTTGAGTGTCCTTGCAAAGAAAGGTGGCTATATTGGTCACTGATTTGTTTTTGTTTTGTTTTTGAATGTCAGAAATGTATATTTGTGAATGTTGAGATGTTATATTGGTTTCACTGGTAAAAATAAATAATTGAAATGGGTATATATTTGTTTTTTGTTAAGTTGCCTAATAATTATGCACAGTAATAGTCACCTGCACACACAGATATCCCCCTAAAATAGCTAAAACTAAAAACAAAGTAAAAACTACTTCCAAAAATATTCAGCTTTGATATTAATGAGTTTTTTGGGTTCATTGAGAACATGGTTGTTGTTCAATAATAAAATTAATCCTCAAAAATACAACTTGCCTAATAATTCTGCACTCCCTGTATATATATATACTGTATATACCAATGATGTGGACCATGGCCTTGGTGGGGACACTTGGGCCCCCTATGGATGCGCAGGTCCCCCGTCACCGTCCCATGGGGAATATAGCCATACTGACAATGATTACTTACAGTATCATATGGCTTTGTAGGAGATCCCTGTTTGATTCCCTTATGTCAGATACCTGATGGGCTTTTATCTATATGATGGCTAGGTTTACATCTATACTTCTATTATTATGTTCTTTTACATTTCTGGAAGTATTAGTATGCTTTTAGTGCGAATACTATGGATTTTACAACTTTCCAGTAGATTTTCCCTACAGTAAGATGACCTGCGCCACATCAACGCCGCAGTGCACATATCTTTGATGTGTGATTACTCAAATGACTTACAAGGGTCTGCAGGGGAGCACCCAGGAATTTTCTTTAGGGGGGGTCCGAAAGGCAAAAAAATGCGGCATGTGTAGTGCGCTATGCTAATTGAATTTTTCAAAGCCCCCTTTATATTAAAAAATGCAGGGAAAGGGTGTAGTGTGTTGTGCTGATTCTTTTACATGGCGATTCTAAAAGGCCTGCAGGAAGATAAAAAGCGCGCCGCCAATTTTTTGGCCCCGCCCATTATTAAAAGCCCCTCCTACATATAATAGGCCACTCCCAACAAACACTGTACAGCTGACATTCTATAGTTGCGGCCTGTCTCTACATATCATACGGAGAGGGGAGGGTCTGTCCTGGCTGCACTGCCTGCTTATATAACAAGCTGCAGCCAGGAAGCTCCTCCGCTCTCCTCCCTCCCCTGATCCTGCTCAAGGCCTGTGGTTCCCCCCACCATCTGCCACCCGCCCGTGGCCTGCTGCCCCCCTTGACCGTCCTCACCCAGCTCTGCAAATGGCAGGGGGGGGAGCCGGAGCATCTCCTCTCCTACATAGCACCACATACCTCTTACATCCAGTGATGTCACCTTTGTTGTAGACGTTCTCTTTCCTCATCTTCTCCATTCAGACCAGACCGCCATGATGATTTTTCAGCCATCTCCCATCTCTGCAGAGATTAACAAACAGACATTAGTTTCCCACATTTCCATCATCTTCACATCTTCTGAACACCCTTTCCTGCCACCCCCAATACTGTGCCCGCTGTGCCCCCAATACTATACTACAGAAACAGTCCCCCTGGAAATACTACTACCACACAGATAGTGCCCCCCTCAACAATTATTGGCACACAGTGCTCTAAAAAAATAACTGCGCCCAGACACTAATAGTATAAAGATAATGTCCCCCAAAAATTATTGTGCTAAGCTGACACTATGGCAGGGTGCCCCCCAAAGTAACAGGGCTCCCCAAAATAGAAATAATTCTCTGCCAGAGCACACTTAGTAGTAATAACGCCCCTATAGTGCCCATACTAGTAATCATGTTCCTCATAGCCCCCCAGTATTAGCAAAGCTCCGCATAATACCTCCTAGTACTAATAATTCTCCCTACAATATGACAGTACATGAAATACCCCCGCTTAGTGCCCGCTGTTGAGCTAATGTCCCCATAATGTATGCCAGTATAAAATACCCCTATATAGTGCCCCAGTAAATTCCCTCATAGTGCTCCTCTCCCTTCCCCATAGTGTCCCCCATAATATGCCAGTAAAAAATGCCCCTTCTAAGTGCCACCATATGCCCCAATAGTGCTCCACTCCCCCATAGTGCCGCTCTCCCCTATAGTGCCTACCATAATGTGCCAGTAAAAAAATGCCCCCTTAGTGACACCAGATGCCATAATGCCCCCATAATGTGCCAATAAGAATAAAGGCCCCTTTAGAGCCCCCACTTCCCCTTAGTGCCCCCAAATAATGCCCCTATAGTGCAACCAGATGCCCCATAGTGCCATTCTCCCCTATAGTGCCCCCATAATATGTCAATTAAAAAAAAGCCCCTTTAGACCCCCCAGATGCCCCCATAGTGCTCCTCTCCCCCATGGTGCCGCCCCATAAAGTTCCACCATATGCCCCAATAGTGCTCCACTCCTCCATAGTGCCGCCCTCCCCTATAGTGCCTCCCATAATGTGCCAGTGAAAAATGCCCCTTAGTGCCACCAGATGCCATAATGCCCCCATGTGCCAATAAGAAAAAAAGGCCCCTTTAGTACCCCCACTTCCCCATAGTGCCCCCAAATAATGCCCCTATAGTGCCACCAGATGCCCCATAGTGCCGTTCTCCCCTGTAGTGCCCCCCATAATGTGTAAAAAAAAAAGCCCCTTTAGAGCCCCCATAGTGCTCCTCTCCCCCATGGTGCCCCCCAAATAATGCCCCTATAGTGCCACCAGATGCCCCCTTGTGCCGTTCTCCCCATAATGTGTAAAAAAAAAAAGCCCCTTTAGAGCCCCCATAGTGCTCCTCTCCCCCATGGCCCCCCCCCCCCATAATGTGCCAGTAAGAAGTGCCACCTAAAAAAAAAAAAGAGTACCACCAGATGCCCCATAGTGCCGTTCTCCCCTTTAGTGCCCCCATAGTGCCAGCTCCCCCCTCCAAAAAAAACAAAACAACAAAAATAAAATAAAAAATACACTGATACTTACCTCCATCAGCAGCGATGCGATGCAGGCTCTTCCGGCCTGTGTCCCTGCTGTGTGCTGCCCGGCTCAGGCGCGTGATGATAACGTCATCTCGCCTGAGCCGGCCTCTGATAGGCTGCAGGCATTAGTGCCTGCGGCCTATCAGAAGAACAGGGGAGGGACACGCCTCTCCCTCCCCTGCCACAGCACAGCACAGGCATCTGTATCGCTGTCCTAAGGACGGCGATACAGATGGATTAGATATGGAGATGAGCGCTTCCACAATGGAAGCGCTCATCTCCTAGTACTCCCACTGCCCCCCCACCACCGCCGCGGCCGCAATTACATCCAGGGCCGCGCCGCCTGTGGTGATCGGCGGTGCGGCCCTGAAGGATTAAAAAAAAAAAAATCGGTTGGTTGTTCTAGGGGGGGTCCAGACCCGCTGGACCCCCCCTGTAGGTGCGCCACTGAAGGTCTGACTTGACTTCCTGACATGCTTATTGTGCTTAGGAACAAGATGACTTAGGTTTGGGAGGGTGAGTTTTGTGCAATGATTAAGTCTGGGACATACTCTAAACACATGTATGTATATTGCATCCACCTGGGATATCTGGTGTTGTCCACATTATTAATTGCTTGCTATTCTGAAGACACTATATGATGGACACTGGGAATATTGCAATGTGATGTATGACCTACACTATATGAAATCACTTATGGATGCATATATGGTCCTATTTGAACATTTTTATATGGATTTTGCACTATATTTGCACTTTATTTTTGTGCCATTATGATGAATTGATGTGATTATTGTTTTATTGGTTGTAATTATGTTCATATGTGACTCTGCCTATAAATTTGTACACTGTGATCCTTACTCTTGCTTGAGAGAGGCTGTATGGAAGAGCTGTAGCGTTGCGACCACATGGGTGAATAAAGCATTGGCCTGCACCTCCATGGTAAAGTAGTGGAGAAAGTGTATATCTCACCCAGGTTCCTTAGCTGGGTGAGGTAGCTGAAATCCAGAAAAATGTATTTTGTTCAGCAGAGTACAGTCTGGAGCTCTTTGTTCATGTTTATATGGGCTGGGTTTCTTTGGTCTGGAAGACAGGTTTGGTAGAGGGATTTCCCAGTCCACACACCTCCATTACAGGTTTTTCCCCTAGCCTGAGGGGATCCCAGGTGAGGCCTGTAGGGATCATCGCGGGTGGAATAGAGTAGACCTCAAAATGCCAGTCTGGAGAGAATGAAACCTGGAGAGCTGACCAGTGTGGTTAGAGCTTGGTGACTGGCTGACCGTGAGGCTGAGTAAAGCCTGATCTTCCCTGGTGTGAACAGGACTCTATTGGTGAGACAGGGATCGCCTGTGTATTAGGTAGAGCCCAAACGGGCAGGAATTTATTTTGTTTTATGTTATGTTATACTGGTGCTGTAACTTCACCTCACCAAGTGACGCTGTAACTTGGATGCTTATCTGTTATACTGAAGTGACCAAATAAAGCAAAGTTTGGACTTTGAAACCCAATGTGTGTGTATATATATATATATATATATATATATTTAGGTCCATATATATTTGGACAGAGACAACTTTTTTCAAATTTTTGTTATGTACATTACCACAATGGATTTTGAACAAAACAATTCAGATGCAGTTGAAGTTCAGACTTTCAGCTTTAATTCAGATGCCTTTTGATCAAAATGCACACTAATGCCTCTTTCATAAGCATGCAGTATAGGGGGCAGTACACTGAATATTGTGCTGAGAAGCAAGGTTAATTAGATCAAATCATAGCTTGTGGATGTGCGATCAAGTTCTGTTTTTCTCCATTTGATATATGGTTGAACAAAATGATTGCATAAAAATGTGAGGAACTAAAGCATTTTTTAAACTCAATCCCTTCATTTCAGGGGCTCAAAAGTAATAGGACAAATTAATAATGGTAAATAATTTTTTTTTTTTATTTGGTTGAAAACCCTTTGTTGGCAATGACTGCCTGAAGTCTTTAACTCGTGGACATCACCAGACACTGTGTTTCCAGAGCCAGGCCTTTACTGCAGCGGTTTTCAGTTGCTATTTGTTTGTGGGCCTTTCTGTCTGAAGTTTAGTCTTTAACAAGTGAAATGCTCTATTTTGTTTAGATCAGGTGACTGACTTGGCCATTCTAGAATATTCCACTTCTTTGCTTTAAAAAACTCCTGGGTTGCTTTGGCTTTATGTTTTGGGTCATTGTCCATCTGTATTATGAAACGCCGACCAATCAGTTTGGCTGCATTTGGCTGGATTTGAGAACACAGTATGTCTCTGAAAACCCCAGAATTCATCCGGTTGCTTCTATCCTGTGTCACATCATCAATAACCACTAGGGACCCAGTGCCACTGGCAGCCATGCATGCCCAAGCCATCACACTGCCTCCGCACTATTTTACAAATGATGTGGAATGCTTTGGATCATGAGCTATACCATGCCTTCACCATACTTTTTTCTTTCTATCATTCTGGTAGAGGTTGATCTTGGTTTCATCTTGGTTCAAAGAATGTTCTTCCAGAAGTGTGCTGTTTTTTTAAGCTGTTTTTCAGCAAAGTCCAATTCAGCCTTCTTATTCTTGAGGCTTATGAGTGGCTTGCACCGTGCAGTGAACCCTCTTATTTACTTTCATGCAGTCTTCTCTTTGTGGTAGAAAATCTGCCGGGACGGTTCGCGAACTCGATCAAATGTTCGCGAACCGCAAGTTCGCGGCGGGTCCCATTAATTTTAATGGCAGGCGAACCTGAAAACCTTCAGCTCATATTTGCAGCCAAGAAATAATTACTAGAAGTGCACAAATAGTCCCACAACATGGACAGTGACATACCAGATGTAGTATTCGAATTTGCGATCTCCATGAATTTTTTTTTTCAATGCGAAATATCGGCAATATAATTTTCGCGTACGCGCATGCGCAAATGCACTATACAGTACCCAAATGCACTATAACGAAAGTATATTGGTATATAACACCCCGCTTCAATTAGTTTTTTGGGGGGACGACTGGTATATCACACCAGTAGAAATTATTTGTTCCAATAACGCTTGTCTCTCTATATAACTGCAGTATCGCAGCAGAACCGCACACAACTGCTGCTCAATACAAATGCACTATAATATACTTTCTAACATAGAAAGTATATTATAACATTGTACACGGAAGGCAATCCATTAGAATATACATGAAGATAAAACGTAACCTTTAATAATTTTACTATGAGGGTACACCGGCAATGTGCATTCCGCAATTTGTGGACCGCACATCGCCGGCACTATAATTGAAAATGCCTAATCTTGTCTGCAATTGCGGACAAGAATAGGACATGTTCTATTTTTTTGCGGAAACTGAAGCACAGATGCGTAAGT
Source organism: Bufo bufo (assembly GCF_905171765.1). Classification (NCBI taxonomy): domain Eukaryota; kingdom Metazoa; phylum Chordata; class Amphibia; order Anura; family Bufonidae; genus Bufo; species Bufo bufo. The sequence continues at coordinate 391,845,235 of NC_053393.1, read as the reverse complement.
GCGGATCCGCAAATGCGGATGTGGATCCGCAAATGCAGATGAAGACAGCACATCCCCATTGAAAATGAATGGGTCGGCACCCGTTCTGCAAAATTGCGGAACGGATGCAGACCCATATTGCGTACGTGTGAATGGAAAAGATATCCTTCAAAATGAAAATAAATTTAATTATTAAAGTTAAGCAAAAAGCATAGATATGGTAGGCAATAACAAGTGCTCGGCGGCACTAAATCAGGTGCTCGGCGGCACCAAATCAGAAACCATATGTCCTACCACAATCCGGGGGGTTCCAGTGCACATCGATGAATCCAGGAGGGAAAGCAAAAAAACATCCATCCGTGGGCTAGATGAAGTGGTATTGAAGGACAGGGTGGGCAAAGAACTGTCCCTGATATTGCCCTACAGGGGGGTGCTATTCTGGCCCTGATAGCCTAACCACAGACAACCGTCACTGATAAGAGCGACCCCGTCCGGAACCTTACCCTATATAAAAATGGCCCTAGTAAGCCCCTAGGCCCCTTAGGCCCCTGACTTCCAGGTGATCACTATATAGATCTATGTGTTTTTGACTCATTATAAAAGTATATTATAAGTATATCGCACTCCTCTGAGTATCACACCTATAGATAGCACACCTATACTAGTCCTTAAAATGACTTTTGTGGCCCTATTAGCTAGCGTTTGGTGTCTCTAACAGCCTGTCCCTGCTTCACACAGCAACCTCTCCCTACACTGGCAAAACACTGAATGTAAAATGGCGGCCAGATCAGGTTTATTTATAAGGTAGGCGTATGTTCATGTGCTGAAACGTCTCAATTGGCTATCCTGTACCACCTGATGGATGTGTCATGGGTCAAAGTTCTTCACAATGTAAAAGAATATGGCGAGCGCGAATATCTCCATATGTTCGCTTGTTCGGCGAATCACGAACACGCAAAGTTAGCCGCGAAACGATCGCCGGGCGAAACGCAAGGCCATCTCTACTCCTAAACACTTCATCTAATTTTAATGTGGATGTTTAATGAAAGCTAAAAGTCTGTACTTTATGTCCATGTCCATTTTATAACTATAACTTGAATATGTTTTAGTAAACAGGTAATAAAAATAAAATTTGTGTCAGTGTCCAAATATATATGGACCTAACTGTGTATATGTATATATATATATATACAGTATATATATAGACATACATATACTTGTTGAAACTAGACATGGACTTGAATAATACATCCTAATATTATATGTTAAAACATAAGTATATAGCTTTTTGCTACATTATTGTATGAATAATAGCAAGTATGTAGAGTTATTTTCTATAACTAATATCCATGTTGTTTTCCGCAGGTCTAATCAACAGATTTTCCGTTCACCATTTGAAACTGTTGGAAATGTCAGCGCCTGGGTTTTTCTAATTCAAAGAAGTGATTTTGTGTTTTTTCAAGAGCTAAATTAGCTGCCTTCTGCTGAAGTGTTTCTACCTTGTAGAATTACATGTGACAAGCAAATAAACCTTAAGCATGCAACTACGTTTGATGTAATAGCATGAAAGAAGGGACATCAATTTAGACCAGTCTAAGTGATAGAGGGTATAATATACTTACTTGCTAATCTATACATTCTTATGTGGAGCCACTCATCCATCATCCAGGAAAAATAGGATGGAAGAAGGAACTAGTAGTGGTGTTCACTCTTCTGTAATCACTGGGATTAGTACTGGTTGCAATATAAAAGATTAAGATAAAATTGAAAAGCATATAAAAGGGAGAGACGCACGTAGTTCCTAAAATATATGTAGTTTTGCACGTAGCAATAGCTAATAATGGGATGTGAACATTTGCTTCATGTTTAATATACTAGTATGTGGTTCATCAATATTCATTAAAATTAAAGTCAATATTTCACATAGGAAATTAGATGACACTGGATTTGTGGGTTTATTAGATTTTTTTAATTAATCAAATAATCAAGAAACCTGTTTTGAGCAATTTCATGCAGAGCAGGTTTATGCAGTAGTGGATCTTAAAGGGGATGTCACACAATCTTCATTATCACTTATCCACAGTATCAGTGATAAATGTCTGATCTGATCACAGATGGCCCCACCTCTGGGACTGCCAAATTGACTAGAACAGGAGACATATGACATATTCCTCTTCATTGTACACCTTACAATTAGTGTTGAGCTCGAATATTCGTATTGCGAATTTTATCACGAATATCGGCACTTAGAGAAATTGCGAATGTCACGTACCGGCAGGACAGGTAGTGGATCCTCTGGACCAGAGAGGCGATGGCGCGGGTTGTACTAGAGGACCGGTTCTAAGCAGTTACTGGTCTTCACCAGAGCCCGCCGCAAAGCGGGATGGATTTGCTGCGGCAGTAACTACCAGGTCGTGTCCTCTAGTAACAACTCGACCTCTCTGGCTGGTGATATGGCGTGGTACACAGGGAGAAGGCAAGAGCGAAGTCGGACGTAGCAGCGGTCAGGGCAGGCGGCAAAGGTTCAAAGGCGAGTGGACGGTAGCAACGGGTACGGCAACAGGTAAGGCAAACTAACATAGAAAGGAACGCTTTCTCTGAGGCACAAGGCACAAAGATCCGGCAGAAAGCTGTGGGGGGAGAAGGTATAAATGGGCAGTGCACAGGTGCAGCCTAATTAAGTCAGCACTGCCTCTCACAACCTTAACCCTTAATAACCCCTTTGGACCAGGCACCAATCACCTGTGCACTGGTCCTTTGAATCTAAGAGTCCCGGCTCGCGCGCCCCCTAGAGAGCGAGGACGCACACGCCGAGACGCTGGAGTGCTGCCTGGGGGCATACGCTGTGAGCGCTCCGAGGCCAGCAGGGCACCGGAGCGCTCAGCGTAACAGTACCCCCCCCTTTGGTCTCCCTCCCTTTTTGGTACCGAAGAATTTGCGGATGAGACTGCTGTCCAGGATGTTCTCCTCCGGCTCCCATGACCTCTCCTCAGGACCGCAGCCCTCCCAGTCGACCAAAAAAAATCTTTTCCCCCGGGAGATCTTGGTCGCTAAGATCTCCTTGACAGAGAATATATCGGAGGTACCGGCGACAGGGGTGGGAGAAACAAGCTTGGGAGAAAAACAGTTAAAGACAGCAGGTTTAAGAAGGGAGACATGGAAGGAGTTATGGATTCGGAGGGAGGGAGGAAGATGGAGCTGATAAGAAACTTGATTGATACGACTCTTGATTTTATAGGGTCCCAAGAAACGAGGGCCCAACTTGTAACTTGGGACCCTAAATCGGATGTACCTAGAGGAGAGCCACACCTTGTCACCCGGGCGAAATTCCGGTGGAGATCTGCGTCTCTTGTCAGCTTGAACCTTCATACGGGCGGAAGCCCTGAGAAGAGCAGCATGGGTTTCTCGCCAGATGGAGGAAAAATCCTGTACAAGACTGTCAACGGCAGGTACAGAAGAAGGAGTGGGAGACTTCGGCAGAGGTGGAAGAGGATGGCGGCCGAAAACTACAAAGAAAGGAGACTTGTTAAAGGAAGAGGATTGTTTGTAGTTGTAGGAGAACTCCGCCCAGGGAAGTAGATCAGCCCAGTCGTCATGGTGTGAGGATACAAAGTGACGCAGATAGTCACCCAAAATCTGGTTCACCCGTTCTACTTGGCCGTTAGACTGAGGATGGTACGAAGAAGAAAAGTCCAATTTGATCCCGAGCTGAGCACAAAGAGCCCTCCAGAATTTGGAGACGAATTGTACCCCACGATCCGAGACAATATGTTTGGGAAGGCCATGGAGACGGAAGATGTGTTGGAAAAATTGTTTGGCCAACATGGGTGCAGAGGGTAGACCGGGCAGGGGTACAAAGTGAGCCATCTTGGAGAAGCGATCCACCACGACCCAAATAACGGACTTGCCATGGGAGGAGGGAAGATCTGTAATAAAGTCCATGGCGATGTGAGACCAGGGAACTTCAGGAACAGGTAGAGGCAAGAGGAGACCCGCTGGTTTCTGGCGAGGCGATTTATCCCGGGCGCAAATCATACAGGCCTGGACGAAGTCCGAGACATCTTTCTCCAGAGAAGGCCACCAGTACCTTTGGGAGATTAGTTGGAGAGACTTTAGCACCCCTGGATGACCAGCAAAAGGGGAGGCGTGGCCCCACTTGAGGATTCGCAGCCGCTGACGTGGAGGTACGTAGGATTTGCCAGGAGGAAGAAGGCGCAGGTCCACGGGAGCGACTGTAATAAGGCGTTCTGGAGGGATAATATATCGAGGTGTTAACTCGTCGCCCACCACATCAGAGGAGCGAGACAGAGCATCTGCCCTAATGTTCTTACAAGCCGGACGGAAATGGATCTCAAAGTTAAAGCGGGCGAAGAACAGAGACCAACGAGCCTGACGGGGATTTAATCTCTGAGCAGACTGGAGATAAGCCAGGTTCTTGTGGTCCGTGAAGATGTACACAGGATGTGTGGCCCCCTCGAGTAAATGTCTCCATTCCTCCAGTGCCAATTTAATAGCCAGCAGTTCCCTGTCCCCAATGGAGTAATTTCTCTCTGCGGAAGAGAATGTTTTTGAAAAGAAGCCACAAGTTGAAGTTTTGCCCCGGGAAGACTTCTGGGTGAGGACAGCTCCGGCTCCCACCGAGGAGGCATCCACTTCAAGAGAGAAGGGCTTGGTGGAATCTGGTCTAGAGAGAACGGGTGCAGAGGCAAAGGCGGATTTCAGGGACTGGAAGGCTTCCTCGGCTTGGGAAGGCCAGGATTTGGGGTTAGCTCCTTTTCTAGTGAGAGCCACGATAGGAGCTACCAGAGTGGAATAGTGAGGGATGAATTGCCTGTAGTAATTCGCAAAGCCCAGAAATCTTTGTATGGCTCGGAGGCCAGAGGGACGTGGCCAATCCAGAACCGCCGAGAGTTTGGCTGGGTCCATTTGAAGTCCTTGGGCTGAGATAATGTATCCCAGGAAAGGCAGGGATGTCCGTTCAAAAATACATTTTTCAAGTTTGGCGTACAGGCGATTTCTCCTAAGACGAGTAAGAACTTGTTGCACATGGACCCGGTGTTGATCCATATTGGAGGAAAAGATGAGGATATCATCCAGGTATACGACCACGCAGGTGTAAAGTAAGTCCCTGAAAATGTCATTGACGAATTCCTGGAAGACAGCAGGTGCGTTGCAGAGGCCGAAGGGCATCACCAAATACTCAAAATGGCCGTCCCTTGTGTTAAAGACGGTCTTCCATTCGTCTCCCTCACGGATACGGATCAGATTATAGGCCCCTCGAAGGTCCAATTTAGTGAAGATCTTAGCCCCTCGGAGACGATCAAATAGCTCAGAGATTAGAGGCAGAGGGTAACGGTTCTTGATGATAATTTTATTAAGACCTCTGTAGTCAATGCAGGGGCAGAGGGAGCCGTCTTTTTTTGTCACGAAGAAAAAACCGGCCCCAGCAGGAGAAGAAGATTTTCTTATGAATCCTCTCTGTAGGTTCTCACGTATATAGTCGGACATGGCAAGAGTCTCAGGAGGAGAGAGAGGATAAATTCTGCCCCGGGGTGGAGTAGAACCGGGTATCAGGTCGATCGGGCAATCATAGGATCGGTCAGGAGGAAGAACCTCAGCTTGTTTCTTGCAGAAGACATCCGTGAAGGAATGGTATGGCTTGGGCAGCCCAGAAGGCGGAGAAACTTGCGGGTTCTGTTTGACCAGAGCAGGCTTGAGACAGCGGTCCGAACAGGAGGAGCCCCAACGCAGGATCTCACCGGTGGACCAATTCAGGACAGGACTATGACGTTGAAGCCACGGCAGACCCAGGAGGAGTTCGGAGGAACAGAAGGGAAGGACAAAGAACTCTAAAGTCTCGGTATGAAATATTCCGATGTCCATCTGCAGAGGCTGGGTACGGAACTGCACGGTTGCAGAGAGTCTCTCACCGTTAACAGTAGAGATGAAAAACGGCTTGGGTAGATGGATTACTGGAATACGGTACTTGTCAACCAAGGAGGCGTGAATGAAGTTGCCAGCTGAACCGGAATCCAAGAAGGCGGCTGCGGAGAAAGAGCACTTGGAAGAGATGATCAGCTGCACGGGTATGATGAGACGTGGAGAGGAAGAATCCACACCTAGCAACGCCTCTCCCACGCTTACTAGGTGCGAGCGATTCCCGAACGCGGTGGACGGAGAGGACAATCTCTAAGGAAGTGCTCGGTACTGGCACAGTACAGACACAGGTTCTCGTTTCTGCAGAGTCAAGCGTGACCGATCCACCTGCATGGCTTCCGCGGCGGAAAACCCAGTAGCGGGTTGAGGTGGATGCGGAAAAACGGGAGCCAGACGAGGAAAGCGTCTAGGACGAGCTTTTTCCTTTTCAAGGAGGAGTTCCTCTTGTCTTTCGGCGAAACGTTGTCTATCCTAGTGGCCAGCAAGATGAGGTCACTAAGAGTGGAAGGAAGCTCACGTGCAGCCAGAACGTCCTTTACTTCACTGTTAAGTCCTTTCTTGAAGGTGGCGCAAAGGGCTTCATTGTTCCAGTTCAGCTCAGAGGCCAGGGTGCGGAACTGAATGGCATAGTCACCCACGGAAGAACCTCCTTGGGTCAAATTTAGCAAGGCAGTCTCTGCGGAGGTAACCCGGGCAGGCTCCTCAAAAACATTCCGGAACTCTAGGCAGAAGCTCTGGACGGAAGTGGTGGCAGGATCTGCGCGGTCCCATAGTGGTGTAGCCCAGGCCAGGGCCTTCCCGGACAGTAAACTGAGAATAAAGGCTACCTTGGCTCGCTCAGAAGGAAACTGGTCGGACAGGAGCTCGAGGTGGAGAGAGCACTGCGACAAGAACCCACGGCACTGCTTAGGATCTCCGTCATATTTGTCTGGTAGGGACAAACGGATTCTGGAACCGGTGGTAACTGCAGGCGGAGGTGATGCAGCAGGAGCAGACGGAGGAGCTGGCTGTCGCAGAGAAGGCAGGAGCTGCTGCAACATAGCGGTCAACTGGGCCAGCTGTTGACCCTGCTGGGCCACAATGGTGGTGAGGTCCTCCAGGCTTGGCAGGGGAACATCACCGGGATCCATGGCCGGATCTTACTGTCACGTACCGGCAGGACAGGTAGTAGATCCTCTGGACCAGAGAGGAGATGGCGCGGGTTGTACTAGAGGACCGGTTCTAAGCAGTTACTGGTCTTCACCAGAGCCCGCCGCAAAGCGGGATGGATTTGCTGCGGCGGTAACTACCAGGTCGTGTCCCCTAGTAACAACTCGACCTCTCTGGCTGGTGATATGGCGTGGTACACAGGGAGAAGGCAAGAGCGAAGTCGGACGTAGCAGCGGTCAGGGCAGGCGGCAAAGGTTCAAAGGCGAGTGGACGGTAGCAACGGGTACGGCAACAGGTAAGGCAAACTAACATAGAAAGGAACGCTTTCTCTGAGGCGCAAGGCACAAAGATCCAGCAGAAAGCTGTGGGAGGAGAAGGTATAAATGGGCAGTGCACAGGTGCAGCCTAATTAAGTCAGCACTGCCTCTCACAACCTTAACCCTTAATAACCCCTTTGGACCAGGCACCAATCACCTGTGCACTGGTCCTTTGAATCTAAGAGTCCCGGCGCGCGCGCCCCCTAGAGAGCGAGGACGCACACGCCGAGACGCTGGAGTGCTGCCTGGGGGCATACGCTGTGAGCGCTCCGAGGCCAGCAGGGGACCCGCAGCGCTCAGCGTAACAGCGAATATTTAGAATATAGCGCTATATATTCATAATCGCGAATATTCAAAATTTTTTTTTCACCAGCACACATGGTCCCTCCCTGCTTCTTGCTTGTGGCCAATTAGAAGGCTGCAATATATTTGTCAGAGCTTAGCAACATCCCTAGCAATCAAGGTGCCTACCCCTTACTATATAAGAACCTCCCCAGCAGCCATTTCCTGCTGTTTTTTGCAGTTGTGAGGAGTGTTGTGCTTTGCTAGATAGCTCATATACAGTAGATTATATAATACAGATAGTTAGTTAGTGGGAGATACTCAGTGTAGCTTAGTTAGGTAATAGTATAGCTGATAGTTTCAAGTGCAGGGTGTTAAGGATATTTTATAGTTAGTTAGCTCAAATATATAATACAGATAGTTAGTTAGGAGGAGATACTCAGTGTAGCTTAGTTAGGTAATAGTGTAGCTGATAGGTTCAAGTGTTAGGGACATTATATAGTTAGTTAGCTCAAATAGATAATACAGATAGTTAGGGGGAGCTGGTCAGTGTAGGTTAGTGAGTGCAGCTGATAAAAAGTATTTTCCTTGCTGTTTCGTGTGCTAGAGTAGGGAGGGATTATTGTCATCGTCATTCGTCTGTTAAAAAAAAAGAAGGCTTTTGCTTGGTGTTTTAGTGTCATTGTTTTAGGATTTCGTGTGCTAAGGAGGGATTATTATCATCGTCGTTCGTCTGTGAAAAAAACATTGGTTTTCTGTCATTGTCTTAGGGTTTCGTGTCTAATTTATTTCATTTTTACCCCATTTTCCCAAACCAAATAAAGTTAGAACAAATTCCCTCTTCATTTTCTTTCAATATTTTTTGGGTGTTTTTTCACCAGCACACAGTGTTTGCAGAATCGATCATGAGTGGATGTCGGCGTGCAGGCAGCCGTGGTCGTGGTAAGGGAGTCGGTTCCAGTGCTGGACTGCTGCCAGCACCGGGCCACTCCTCCACCCACTGAGGAGCGGGCGCAGCTGGCAGGGGTGTCCGCTTCATCAGATTTTTTTTTGGGAGTGGCCGCCGCCACATTTCATATCAGGACGTTGAGGCAGTTGTGTCATTCGTAACACAAGCCAGGGGCACGGAGTCCTCTTCCCCGGCTCTGGGCAGCAGCAGCTCTCCGACTCCTGCAGGACCAGCCCCCAAGATTTGTCCATGATGCTGTGTGACAGCAACAGCGAGAGGGACATCTTGGGGGAGGTAATGCAGGAGAGTGAGCTGCGCAGGACTTTTTGGAAGGGATGGAGGAAGAGGAGGGGGTACTGCCCGTCAGTACCCCAGTGACATCCCTTCCATCTTGTGCGGGTGGTTTCAGCCACAGAACCCCTGCACCTAGTCAGACCCAGGCATCATCTGGGAGACAGCGGAGCCTTGTCGGAGCCTTGTCGGAGCCTTTCACCCCCAGTCTTGCCAAAATCTTCCGTTCGGTATACGGATCACTGTCAGGACCAGCTGATCACTGTCAAGTGCGTGCTGTCTCCAACATACGGAGACAGCATGTTGGAGACAGCATGCACTTGACAGTAATAAGCTGGTCCCGACAGTGATCCATATACAAAACGGTCGATATGTGTGCACGACATGAATGACATTGGCCTATGAGTTTCTGCTGTGATACATTGTTGCCCGAATATTTGGGCTCTAATAAGTATAGGCACGGACCTCAATCAAAATGGCAGACGAATGTAAGAACTAATCTGCGCATACTCTGAAGTTCAGTATCGTCATCATGACGTGGATGACACACTTACACTATATTAGTGAGTCTGTACACAGTTGGCTGGTTACTTAGCCCCAGCGAATAACAATCAGCAGCACTTTGCACTTTTTGGGTTTTTAACTTATTATTAACCAATGCACATAAGCACTTGCACTTTTTATATTAATTTTCACACAGTATTGGATGAATTGTGCATATATCTATATTATGGATAAGTTGTAACAATTGATTTATGGCACGTAGCCACTTTTTTCCCCTGTAATCATGATACACTAAATGGTTAAAAGTTTTATGTATTGCAATGATCACGTGATACCTTGTTAATGATGTGGGTGTATATATTCTGTTCACTGAGTCCCTTTATTGCTTGAGAAAGGCTCTATTGTAGAGCCGAAACGTCGCTACACCATGGGTGAATACATTTTCTTGGATTTTATTTTATCCTGCGTTGGAGTGCTGCTCTTTTTTGCATACTATAATTGGGTAAGCTTTAGTCCCCAGAGCGTGCACCCGGCCATTTCAAACCTACATCGGTGCTGCCTCCCATTTTGCCTTTACTATATATATATATATATATATATATATATATATATATATATATATATGTGTGTGTGTGTGTGTGAAACGCACAAAATCATCCGGTTACATCATACATCTGTACCACGCTGTGTGCATAAATATTTATATATACTCATGGCGAGGTAGAGATGTATGATGTAACCTGCTGATTTGATACGTGTCACAACAGGTACTAAGTAATCATTTGTAAAGGGATAAAATACTTATTTGCATAAGAGTATATATACATTACAGAGCGTTGGCGAGAGATACAACAGTAATGTAAGCATTGTACCTGGGCATATTCTGTCACAAATCTCTCTGATCCTCTGCGAGTTCCTCCTCTTCAAATCGGACCATTTCTTGAGTATGGCCATCTTCGTGTGCCCGCCATTAAACTTCCACCATAGCTCAAAACGGATCCCCTTCACGATCCTCTGCTTGTCAGACTGGACTCGGGTCCGGTCATAGCCCCGCTCCAAAATGCGCTGCAGGATAAAGACACAAGCATATAATCCCAATCTTTTTTAATACAAGTATTGAAAATAATGTCCTCAACAAAACAACAAAAAGTAAGTCTTTGAAGGGCTAATATTAGATTTAATGTTACCGTTATAAGATCGGATTGTATTGCGATTGTATGTGTGTGGGGTCTGAGCAATAGGGTATTTGCCAGCTGAGCAGAGATGTACCTGTCTAGTAAGTGATGGTACGGTATGGAGTGTAAAACTGGTTCGCCTCCCCATGGTGCACCCTGGGTAACTCTAAATGAACCTGCAAATACTGACGGTAAGACAAAGAAAGCTTCTCCTGAGCCCTGACCAACAGGACACAAACTCTAATCTATAGACTGTGTTTGTGTGTGTGTGGGGTATATAGTGTGTGGGGTATATAGTGTGCGGCAGGAAAATGGATGTGCAATGTGCATGTGAGAGATATTTCTCTGCTGTCTATTCATACATGCTACAGACATAGTGGTGTGATGTCACAACAATACTTAGTGCACCAATCAGTAATATCTATTGAGACCTGATAAAATGTGAAGTTGTATGTATTGCAAAAAAACATTTGCACCATTAGCGACGATTTTCGCAATTGCAAATATTTTAAAACACTCTATCTGCATATAAAGCTATTATTCTGACATGCATGTGAAATGTAATCAAATACACTGCTGTAATATCAATTACTTACAGTGATCAGGAGTTCTTCCTCACTGTTGCGAAAATTGCTGCCAACCATTTTTTCTAATCTTATCAAATGTCAGGTAGTTTGAAAACAGTTGCTAAACTAGACCAAGCCCATTTTGCGCATGCGCAGTACGCGAATATTACATTGCCGGTTTTCGCAATGAAGAAAATAATGAAAGATCACAAATTCTCATATTCACGAATATATGATGAATATTCGCCCAAATATTTGCAAAATATCTGGCGTATATAGTTTTCTGGCGTATATTTCTACATAACTTCGGCGGATGCACCGCCAGCTGAGGGGTTATTAAGACCGGCATCTAAAATACTGTTCTTAATAAATGACCCCCTTTGTTCTTTGAAAGAAGCCACATCGGCCATAGACACAGGCCATCGACAGAGGCTAACTTATTGCCATCTATAGAAGATTTTTCCAGGCATGCTCTGTGACCTGTGCAGAGATCAATATATAGAAAAGGCGTGGCACTCTAGTCTGCTGGTGTATAGGTGCGTGTTGTCGTAGCTTCCCAGCCTAAATCCAATGGTAAATTGAAACAACAGCATTATTTTGGATGCAGAATAGTAGTTTAATTCATAAGGCAACTTTCACAAAAAAGTAACATTTCGGTCAGAAAATAACCTTCTTCAAACACTGTGAACATAGTATGAAAAACACAGAATATTGAAATGACATCAAGTATGAACACACTGGATATCCAGGGACTCTGTAATTCAATTAGATTACTTCTAGGTGCATTACAACTTATCAGATTTCACTTCCGCCCCCGCCGACCATTTCCGGTGCTCTCTCTCTGTTGGCAGCAGCATATACTAAGGTGTGTATACACCCTTCTCCAGCCTGCCATTTTATACTGTATACTTTCTTCTTCTTATCTGTGTTTCCGGCAATTTGGTAAGTTCTGTCCCACATGGGGGCACCCGGTTACTTCATCTTACTATTGGTCTCAACACTATATTCATATTTTGTGTTTAATGTTCTGTGCTTAGTAGTTAGTGTTTGGTTCCGCTTACCTTCCAGTAGATCAATTTTAGAGACAGTTTCTGTGAATCTTTATCTAGACTCTTAACTGTGATTACTAGAGATATATTTCTATATATAGTAATACCAGGATTATTGCACCTGTTCCTTGTCTACTGTACACATCGGACCTGTTTCCTTATGTACTGCACATTTGTAGTCACCTTAATGCAGATGTCAACTATGTATTGATATGGGTCCAGTTAATGCATTTTCTGATGTATATCCAGAGTGGAGACAGTGAAGCTTGTTAGTTTGTTATGATGCATACATATTGTTTTACTACAGTGTGTTCATACTTGATGTCTTTTCAATATTCTGTGTTTTTCATACTATGTTCACAGTGTTTAAAGAAGGTCATTTTCTGACCGAAATGTTACTTTGTTGTGAAAGTTGCCTTTTGAATTAAACTACTATTCTGCATCAAAAAGAGTGCTATTGTTTCAATTTACCTGTGCAGAGATCAAGGGAGAACAGATAAGCTGTGACATCACTTATTGTGAATGGTGGATCCTGTTTTATCCATGCAGAGGTGTTACTTGTCATTATTATTCTGCTTGTGGTGAGAATGCGATGCCTACGGAAAAAATACCTATACAGAACATTAAGTTTGAACATATTATTAGACCTAGTGGCCAGTGCAAAAACTGCAAGATTTTAGATATGTTTTAAAATATAGATAGTGACACGGAAAAGAAAAACACAAATCACCCAAAATTCTAAACAAAAATAGTGTGATTTAAACATTACGTCATTTTATGATGCCAAATTCCATATAAATACAAGATTAACTATATGTCACGGCCAGTTCTGTGAGAAGGTCTGTTAGACGTTCTTCTCTACCTCTTGCATGAGGTTCTTGGTTTTGGTTTCACTTTGTCATCTCCTTTCCTTCTCCCAGCTGTCACCTATTTACACTAATTGTCTCCCTTTATATTCCCTCCCATACTGCCTCACTTTGCGGTTTATACTTCTTCCTGGATGAGTTGTTCACTGCTGGAGGCTGCTACTGCTGATTCCTCAGATAAGTCATTTTCCTTTATTTGTGTTTCCTTGCTGGCTTGATTCTAGGTGACCCTGACTCCGTCCGTATTAAGTGCAGGGAGCCGGTGGTCGTGTCCCCTCACTATTATAGGGTTTTCAGGTGTCACACAGTATAAGGTACGTGGGCATGCAATCGTCTACCATAAAGACCTTTGCATGGGCATAGCAGTCAGGGAGAGCTCTAGGGGTTTTATAGGGCTCACCCATATGCTCCTTAGTTTGTGATCAAGCCAGTCGGATGTTTATTTATAAGTTCCAGCTTTCTGCAACACCATCCGTGACACTTTAGGATGACATTTTCCCTTTAAATATAGAATTTAGATATATTTTTTTTAAATATTGGTTCCCAGAAGCTGATAAAGCAGGAAGTTCATAATAGTAACCCAGTTTATTTAATTTTCAGGTCTTTTGTTTACAACACCTAAATCGGGGGATAATAGGTTGTTATTTCAAAAAAGGCTGAAGTGATTTTTAAAGTGGAAGTGTTACAATCTTTGGTTCTAAACTGATCATTCTTATAAAGTATGAAATGAAAATAGATGATGCTGTCACTAATAATGATTGTTAAATGTTTTTAAATGATGTATTGCTGGCTGTGAAAAAAAAATTGTCCATATTTTGTATATAAGTAGTTAGTACTTATACAAGGACCTAGACAAAATAGCCTTTGACACACTGTTACATTTTGTTATGGTGCCATACAGAACATTGTTAGATTTTATGCTGCCATACAGACACTGTTGACGCTTAGGTTTGATACAATTGTTGCCCAGTAGAATAAGTCTGGAAGTTAATAAAAATACTGTAAACTTTCATATTGACTATTAAGTCAAATTACATTGTGCAATCTCCCCTATTATACATTTAAAAGGATATTTCCATTATAATTATTTATCACATATTAACAGCCGATACCTGAAAATTCTGCTTGTTTGTTTTTTTAACAAAGAACGAGTGGATGTTTTTATTATTTCTTTAAAGTCATTATATGTTTTAACTTCCTCCTTTATTCATACTTTAACCCCTTAATGAAGGGTTATATGTGTTTTTAAGGCAGTCATTAATGGGCTTTATTCTAGGACTAGAATAAGCACTGCATGGATCACCTGCTTTAGTGATCTGGATTGGCAGAAGCAGCATCCAAGTGGTTTAGAGGGAGGGGGCTCACTCTCTCAGGCATCAGCAACCCACAAATGAGATTGTGGGGTCCCGAAGTCTTTGCATGGCAGTTGGATACCTAATGAAGGTTCCCAGGTCTTCCTGCAGTGTACGGTTTGCCTTTCAAGCTGCACCTATAGTTTTCATAGTATAATACACTGTACTGCTTATGGAGTACAATGTATTATAAAAGCAATCAAAGGATCAAAAAGGTCACATTATGGGACCAATTAGTGCTAAAAGAAAAGTTAAATAAAGTTTTATCTTAAAAAAAATCTCCAAGTTAAAAAAGACACCCTTTTCCAATGAAAAACTTGAAAAATTGCAAAAATAAAATCCCTTCCACATATTTGGTATTGCCACATCCATAATGACGTGCACTACACAATAATTAAGTAATTTATCCCACACGGTGAAAGCGGGAAAAAAAACCAAAGCCAGAATTGCTGTCTTTTGCTTATCTACCTCCAAAAAAAGGGCAGACTAGATGGGCCAAATGGTTCTTATCTGCGGACACATTCTATGTTTCTATGTTCCGATAAAGCAATCATAAAAGTGTTATGTACCCCACAATGATACCAATGAACAGTACAAGTTGTTTAACAAAAATCAAGCCCACAGATAGATTTATAGAAAAAATAATAAAAAAAAGGTATGGGATGTCTGGGAATGTGGTGAAGCAAACAAAAACATTATCTTAAAAAAGTTTTATTTGGAATCACAATAATTATACCAACCCAGAGAGTAAAGTTATCATGTTTTTTATGCCACAAAGTGAACATTGCAAAATTTACAATATAAAAACTCAGTTGCAGTATGAGTTTTTTCGCCATTCCCACAGAAAGAGTTAATAAAAGTTAATCAGTAAGTTTTGTGTACCCCCAAAGTGGTGCCATTAAAAACTACAACTTGTCTCACAAAAAACAAGCCCTCGTATGCCTAAATTAGCTCTTGAAATGCGACAATGGGTCACCCATTCCCAAAATGCATGCAAAAACAGCTTCACTTGACTGTCTCAGTCATTCAGTGAGAGAAGAGTGTGAGTGACTCAATTACAGCAGCACACACTTCACTCATGAGCTCTTCTAAGGCCATCTTTATCTAGGCCTCTCAAAAGAACAATTGATGGGTCACATTGTCATCCCCATTTTACAATCTACTAATATACTAGCAGATAACATATTCCCCTCAAAGCGGCAGTAAACTGAGAATGAGTTACCCATCTAGATAGGAGTTTTGTCACTTGTTCTGACTGCTAAAGAATGAATTTGTATATAATTCACAATGGTACTAAAAGCTCTTTCTGATGGAAGTGTCCCTTTAAAGGGAATCAGTCACCTGGCAGAACGCTTTAAAGTAGCGCATCGATAAGGTTTTTAAATATACAATACATATTGGGGTCATTTATCAAACTGGTGTAAAGTAGAACTGGCTTAGTTGCCCATAGCAACTAACCAGATTTCACCTTTCATTTTTGACAGCTCCTTTGGAAAATGTAAGGTGGAATCTGAATGGTTCCTATGGGCATTTACACCAGTTTGATAAATGACCCAAAAAGTGCATACAGTTCCAGATCAATCAATATCATACCATTTAGCCCAAGATAAATAGTATCATACAAATACATGGCAATCCTTCTTTTTCAGATGGATCCATGTGGATACTATGCATATTGTCTGAATTGTATCTGCTTCTGTTGACCATTTTAGCCAGTTCTAAAATAATTACATTTCCACCATGGAAAATCTTTAATTTTTATGAACAGTGTTGTCATGCTCTCTTCTGTCTTATACTACATACACATATAATGGCTCTATATTAATACTGAAGAATAGCATTATCAATGAGATACATACTGCTATATTATGTATGCTCTTATGTTAATTAATGTGCAAATTAGTCATACCAAGGCTATAAGAAGTGAGGTATCTCATTTGTTAAAAAATCTGCTGTACATATTTTTTAGATGCCATGAATGATATGCTCTACTGAAGGCACACTAGATTCTAAATTAATGTATTTAAGGTCTTACCAGATGTGCTCGGTGTTCATATAGATTTTATGCATGCTAATGTCTCATTGTTATTCTGCCGTGCTTTTATACACTAAATTTGTATGTCATTGTTAACATTTTGTCTGCTGATTATGTTCAAGGGCAAACTTTGCATGTTTTATTATAAGGGTTGTTCCAATGTAGAAAGAATAAAAATTGTGTTATGTTTTTTTTTAATATTATATTCTGGGATCTTAAAGTATCCTATTCAAATCAAAAAATTTAAAGGTATTGGGTCAAAGCTTTAGGGGCTTAAACACTGCAGATTTACTGCCCTGGATTTACGAGCAGCAAATCACAAGGTTTTACAATACCAGAAAAGAGGATGAAATGTAAAAAAAATTCATCCACATGTTGTGAAAAAAAAACTCTGCAACAGATATTGACCTGCTGTGCAGATATTAAAGGTCTTATCTGGGAAATCATAATGATGACCTATCATCAGAATAGGTCATAATAATCACATCAGAGGGGGTCCAAGTCCCAGTATCAGGTTTCAGGGAGCCGCTGCTCTCATAGGGGCTCTGGTGAGCAGTGCAGGTGCCCGGCAGCTTTTCAAGCACAGCGCTGTACATCATATAGTGTTAGGGCTTGGAATTGATGCCCAGCCCCTTTGACTTGAATGGGGCTGAGCTGCAACTAGGCCACATGACCGATGTATGGAGATGTCACTGGCCTCGGAAGAGGCTACAGCCACACTAGACCTCTTCTAACAGTTGATCGTGGGGGTCCCAGGTGTCGCCCCCCTGCAGATCTGACACTGATGACCTATCCTGAGGATAAGTCATGAATAGGGATGAGCAAATCGACTTCGGATGAAACATCTAAAGTCGATTCGAATAAAACCTAATTCTAATGCTGTATGGAGCAGGAGCTCCGTACAGTATTCGAATATATTGGCTCAGAATAGCCGAAGTTATTGCTTCGCGAAGTCTTGCGAGACTTCTCGTAATAACTTCATAAATTAATTTGTACTGTAAGAAAAAACATTTCCCGAACTCGGGTTCAGTTTCAAGTGGTACCTTGGAACTGAACCCAAGTTCGGGAAATGTTTTTTTTACAGTACAAATAAATTTATGAAGTTATTACCCGAAGTCTCGCGAGACAGAGCTCCTGCTCCATACAGTATTGGAACAAAGTTTTATGCGAATCGACTTCGGATGTTTCTTCCGAAGTCGATTCGCTCATCCCTAGTCATAAATATATTTTCCTAGATAACTCCTTTAAATCTGAAGAATGTCAATTTGTGTAATTCACTCACTGCATTTTACATCCAGTGTGAACATACCCTGCAACAATAGGAGTGTTCGCAAAAGTATTTTTGGTGCCTATAGCACCAAGTAAAATATCATCCACATCTACCCCAAATTAGAAATATGTGTGATGAACCAGTTGTTAAGGTATGCAGAGGGTACCATTACAGGAATGTTTAGCTTACGACCACACATGCAGGTTTTTTTTTATGCAGTTTCTGAAGCCAAAATCAGGAGTTAAAGGAGAACAAACACAGCTCTTTTTTGAATCTACTCCTGGTTTTCACTTAAAGAGGACCTGTCTCCAAAAAATGCAATGCAATCTGCATGTGTTATAGAGCAGGATCTGACAAGCTCAGATTCTTGTCTACAAATGCTCGCAGTTTAGGGAATAAGATCAATGAACTTGAGGCTATAATGGCATCTGAGAATATAGATTTAGTGGCTGTTACTGAGATGTGGTTCAATGGGAGTAATGACTGGGATATATCAATACCAGGGTTCTCTCTATACAGGAAAGACAGAGAAGGCAAGAGGGGGGAGGGGTGGCGCTGTATGTGAAAGATAGCATGAAATCTTATTTGATAAAAGTTAGCGAGACCAATTTAGAGTCAGTTTGGGTTACCTTGCAGCTTGATAATCATAAAGTAACTCGTGTAGGTGTGATATATAGACCACCTAGCCAAGTCAAAGAATTAGATGATCTACTAGTTGAGGAAATAGCTAAAATGACATTGAAGGAGGAAGTTATCATTATGGGAGACTTTAATCTTCCTGATGTACAGATGTACCATGGTTAGCACTCCCGCTGCTAACTCAAATTTCTTAACTCATTTCATTATCTTGAGACAAAAGCCATTGAAAAGCAATTGAAGGTGTTTGCTTAAATTAGATAACCAAACTCTGAAATCTCAGAAAAAAGTGCTAACCACGTGACATCTGTAAACTGGAAAACCAAAATAGCTAGTTCTGCCAGGAGTACAGATATTCTAAATTCCCTACTGGGATTATCTCTACAGCAAGTAGTTGAGGAGCCAACCCGGAAGGAGGCCATTTTAGATTTAGTATTCACAAATGGGAATTTGGTATCTGATATTACTGTAGGGGAAAGCTTGGGATCTAGTGATCACCAGTCAATGTGGTTTACTATAAGTACAGTGACTGAGTCACACCACACAAAAACAAAAGTTGATTAGTAGTATACGAGTCCCTATCAGATTGGAACAGTTTCAATGGAGTCCAGGAGAAATAAGACTACTTAAAAGTGGCACTATTGAAAGCAACAGAAAATTGCATTAGGCTTGTCAGTAAAAGCAAAAAAAGGATGAGACCACTGTGGTACTCAGTAGAAGTGGCCAAAATCATTAAAAACAAAAAGATAGCATTTAGTAATTATAAACAAAAAACGAGGATGACAGGAAAATTTATAAGATTAGGCAGAGAGAGGCCAAACAAGTTATAAGAGCTTCTAAAGCACAGGCAGAAGAGAAATTAGCTCAGTCAGTGAAAAAAGGCGATAAGACATTCTTCAGATACATGAATGAAAAAAGGAGACTAAAACAAGGAATTATCAAATTAAAAACAAAAGGAAGGTATATGGAAGAAGGTAAAGAACTAGCTGACTGCCTCAATGAATACTTCTGTTCAGTTTTTACAAAGGAAAATGAAGGGAAAGGACCTCAGCTAGGAAAGAAGACTAATGAATCTTTTGATGCATGTATCTTTACAAAGGAAGAGGTACTAAGTCAGCTGTCTAATATTAATACAAATAAGTCACAGGGGCCTGATGGGATACACCCAAAGCTTTTAAAAGAGGTCAGCGGCGAACTAGCAAAACCATTAACAGATTTATTTAACCAATCACTGGCAACAGGAGTTGTCCCAGAAGATTGGAAATTGGCAAATGTTGTGCCCATTCACAAGAAATGTAGTAGGGAGGATTCGGGCAACTATAGGCCAGTAAGCCTGACATCAATAGTAGGGAAATTAATGGAAACCATACTTAAGGAGAACATTGTGGAACATCTAAAATCCCATGAATTGAAATATGAAAAACAGCATGGGTTTACTTCAGGGAGATCATGTCAAACTAATCTTATAGATTTTTTTGATTGGGTGACTAAAATAATAGATGGCGGAGGTGCAGTAGACATCGGTTATCTGGACTTTAGTAAGGCTTTTGATACTGTCCACATAGAAGGCTTAACAATAAATTGCAGTCTTTGTGCGTGGACTCCCATATTGTTGAATGGATTAGGCAGTGGCTGAGGGACAGACAGAGGGTTGTAGTCAATGGATTATATTCATACCATGGTCTTGTTACCAGTGGGGTACCTCAGGGATCTGTTCTGGGACCCATATTGTTTAATATCTTTATCAGCGAAATTGAAGAAGGCCTTGATGGTAAGGTGTGTTATTTTGCTGATGACACAAAGATTTGTAACAGGGTTGATGTTCCTGGAGGGATACACCAAATGGAAAAGGATTTAGTAAAACTAGAGGAATGGTCAAAAATCTGGCAACTAAAATTGAATGTTGATAAGTGCAAGATAATGCACCTGGGGTGTAAAAACCCAAGAGCATAATATAAAATCTGTGATACAGTCCTAACCTCAGTATCTGAGGAAAGGTATTAAGGGGTCATTATTTCAGAAGACTTAAAGGTAGGCAGACAATGTCATAGAGCAGCAGGAAATGCTAGCAGAATGCTTGGGTGTATAGGGAGATTGTCACGGCCTTTGGTGTGTGCCGTGACACTTTCGCCGCGCATGCTGGTTGCCGGTGGCAACTTGTTGATATGCATATGTGTGCGCTTTCCCTTTAAGGATGTTTCCTTTCCCTGCTTTGCTGTGCACTGGGTTAAGGTGTGCTTGGTAGGTGTGGTGGGTGTGACCTCAGGCCTCCTTATATGTTGTTGTGGTGGAGCCTGAAGGTCAGTTTGATTTTGCTTCAGTCTGTGTAGGAGCTTTGCTCCCTGGCTGAATGATTATGTCTGTGTGAGATATCCCTATTAGTTTTTTTGCTTAAACCCCTCCGGGAAAGCACGCCCCTTTCCGGAGCAACATACCACAATAGAACCTCCAAGCAAAACCAACACCATAACTACATACACCAGGTGGGGGGAGGAATGACAGAAACACACCGGAGGGGACAACAGACAGAGCAAGGTAAACAAAATAACAAATAAGGGTGGCTCACACAGACATCAAACATACAGCCAGGGAGAAAAGCTCCAACACAGGCTGACAAGCAAACTCTGACCTCAGGCAGCAACACACCAACATATAAAGAGGCCAGAGGTCACACCCACCACAAAACATTAACCCTGTGCAAACCAAAAATGGGGAAACACCACAATCCAGGGAAAATGCCTCACATGCAAACACCGTTGCCAACAGCAACCGCACGTGTAGACACAGAGTCACGACTTAACCAAGGGTCGTGACAGAGAGGCATTACCAGTAGAAAGAGGGAAGTGCTCATGCCGCTCTACAGAGCACTAGTGAGACCTCATTTGGAGTATTGTGCGCAGTACTGGAGACCATATCTCCAGAAGGATATTGATACTTTGGAGAGAGTTCAGAAAAGAGCTACTAAACTAGTACATGGATTGCAGGATAAAACTTACCAGGAAAGATTAAAGGACCTTAACATGTATAGCTTGGAAGAAAGACGAGACAGAGGGGATATTATAGAAACTTTTAAATACATAAAGGGAATCAACAAGGTAAAAGAGGAGAGAATATTTAAAAGAAGAAAAACTGCTACAAGAGGACATAGTTTGAAATTAGAGGGGCAAAGGTTTAAAAGTAATATTAGGAAGTATTACTTTACTGAGAGAGTAGTGGATGCATGGAATAGCCTTCCTGCAGAAGTGATAGCTGCAAATACAGTGAAGGAGTTTAAGCATGCATGGGATAGGCATAAGGCCATCCTTCATATAAGATAGGGCCAAGGGCTATTCATAGTATTCAGTATATTGGGCAGACTAGATGGGCCAAATGGTTCTTATCTGCCGACACATTCTATGTCTGTTTCTATGAGCTGAGCAGATTAATATATATTTCTGTGGGAAAATATTCATTAAAACTTGCAATTTTTACATTTACTAGTGCATTTCAATTCAGATTAGAATATCATCAAAAAGTTAATTTATTTCAGTAATTCAATTCAGAAAGTAAAACTCATATATTATACAGATTTATTACATACAGAGTGATCTATTTTAAGCATGTATTTCTTTTAATGTTGATGATTATGCCTAAGAGCTGTTAAAAAACACAAATGTTAGTAGAAAATTAGAACCAATAAAAAAAAATATTTTTAATTATTTTTAATAGATTTTTAAGACGTTTTTCAAGATGTTGGCTTAGTGAAAAGTATGTACTAACAGTATATGCACTCAATACTTGGTTGGGGCTCCTTTTACATGAATTACTGCATCAATGTGCCATGGCGTGGAGGCGATCAGCCTGTGGCACTGCTGAGGTGTTATGGAAGCCCAGGTTGCTTTCATAATGGCCTTCAGCTCATTTGCATTGTTGAGTCTGGTGTCTCTCATCTTCCTCTTGATAGTATCCCATAGATTCTTTATAAGGTTTAGGTCAGGTGAATTTGCTGGCAATTCAAGCACAGTGATACTGTAATTATTAAACCAGGTATTGGTACTTTTGGCAGTGTGGGTAGGTGCCAAGTCCTGCTGGAAAATGCAATCAGCATCTCCATAAAGCTTGTCAGCAGAGGGAAACATGAAGTGCTCTAAAATGTCCTGGTAGCGGCTGTGCTGACTTTGGACTTGATGTAACACAGTGGACCAACACCAGCAGATGACATGGCTTCCCAAATCATTACTGACTGTGGAAACTTCACACTGGACCTTAAGCAACTTGTATTGTCTGCCTCTCCACTCTTTCTTTAGACTCTGGGAATTTGATTTCCAAATGAAATGCAATATTTACTTTCATCTGAAAACAGGACTTTGGACCACTGAGTAACAGTCCAGTCATTATTCTCCTTAGCTCAGGTAAGACACTTTTGATGTGGTCTCTGGATCATGAGTGGCTTGACACAAGGAATGCGACAGTTGCAGCCCATGTTCTGGATACATTTGTGTGTTGTGGCTCCTGAATCACTGACTCTAGCCGCAGTCCACTCCTTAGAAAAACCAAAAAAGGGGGTCAGTCTGCACATACCAAACCGCAGAAGCACATTTCTATGGCAGGGAACAACATTGAAAGACAGAAACATGCAATGCGACAATTAACTGCAATATAGAGTACAAAATTGCATAATAATAACAAGTGCTACACTATAAGTGCGAGATACTTGGCAAATCGTTTTGTACAAAATTATTTGAGCCCGTCTGCCGAGCGTCAAGGCGATCTCTGTTAGACAGGTTCCTACTCTAAATTCTACCTGTTAGGTGCCATGACGGCTACCATACATTTCAGGGAGTGAGGTTCCACATACCTACAATAATTTTACCTGTTAGGTGCCATGACGG
Source organism: Bufo bufo (assembly GCF_905171765.1). NCBI lineage: Eukaryota > Metazoa > Chordata > Amphibia > Anura > Bufonidae > Bufo > Bufo bufo. The sequence goes on along the minus strand of NC_053393.1, from coordinate 391,822,007 downwards.
CTACCATACACTTCAGGGAGTGTAGGTTACACAGCAGGCCCACTCTACGACATCACCGGCGCCAAATGGCTACCAAGGACTGCAGTGAGAGTCCACAAACTATCCCACTCCTGTTGTTCCCTGCCATAGCAATGTGCTTCTGCAGATGTATGGTAGCCGTCATGGCACCTAACAGGTATAATTTAGCGTAGGAACCCGTCTAACAGAGATCGCCTTGACGTTTGGCAGACGGGCTCAAATAATTTTGTACAAAACGATTTGCCAAGTATCTCGCACTTATAGTGTAGCACTTGTTATTATTATGCAATTTTATACTCTATATTGCAGTTAATTGTCGCATTGCATGTTTCTGTCTTTCAATGCAGTCCACTCCTTGTAAATCTAACCCAAATTCTTGAATGGTCGTTTCTTGACAATCCTTTCAATGCTACAGTTATCCCTGTTGCTTGTGCACTTTTTTCTAGCAGCTAGATTCTTTAGCACTGACTTTTTGTAGTGTAGCCTCCTTGTGGAGGGTGTCAATGACTGTCTTCTAGGCAGTGTCGGACTGGGGTGCCTAGGGCCCAACAGTAAAATTTATTCTGGGGGTCCACTATACAGATAGATGCAAATATTACTCGTTCACACAGAGGCAGACAGCAGACAGACATGTGATTAATGATAAAGGAAATAAGAATACTGACAGGCCTGTCTCATTGTCCAGAAGTCACCTCAGCCAACCAATGCATCTACAGGGTGGGCCATTTATATGGATACACCTTAATAAAATGGGAATGGTTGCTGATATTAACTTCCTGTTTGTGGCACATAAGTATATGTGAGGGGGGAAACTTTTCAAGATGGGTGGTGACCATGGTGGCCATTTTGAAGTTGGCCATTTTGAATCCAACTTTTGTTTTTTCAATAGGAAGAGGGTCATGTGACACATCAATAATAAATAATACACCGCGTTTTTTATAGACTTTGCCTGTTTGAGATGCTGTACTCTGCCCATCTGTATGTAGTGCAGTTACTCTACTGTGCTATGTGTCATTTGTGCAGGGGGTGGGTGGGGGACTAGGGGCCCACCGGGGGATTCCCCTGTACCCCTGTGGGCCAGTCCGAGCCTGCCTCTGAACAACTTTCAAGCCAGCAGTCTTCGCCATGATTGTGTAGCCTACTGAACCAGATTGAGGGACCTTTTAAAGGTTTAGTAAACCTTTAAAGGTGTGTTATGTTGATTGGCTGATTAGACTGTGAAACCATGAGTCTACAATATTGAACTTTTTCACACTACTCTAATTTTATGAGATTTTAACTTTTAGTTTTTTATTAGCTGTAAACCACAATAAACAGCATTAAAAGAAAAACACTTAAAATAGATCATTCTGTGTGTAATAAATCTATAGAATGTGTATGGGTTTAATTTTTTTAATTGAATTTCTGAAATAAATTCACTTTTGGATGATATTCTAATTTATTGAGATGCATATTAGAGTTGAGCGGACACCTGGATGTTCGGGTTCGGCAGGTTTGGCCGAACTTGAAAAAAAAATTCGGGTTCGCGACCCGAACTTGACCCTAAACTCGAACCCCATTGAAGTCACTAAAATGGCTGTAAAAATGTCATGGAAAGAGCTAGAGGGCTGCAAAAGGCAGCAAAATGTGCTTAAGAGCATGGCAAATGCTCTGCAAACAAATGTGGATAGGGAAATGAATATAAAAGACCTTAAAAAAATAAAAATTAGGAATGATGTAGGAGGAAGAGGTTTAGAAGGCGGTGAATGGGTGGATGTGGCCGTGTAGGCTCACGTGGCGGTCTAGGTGGAAGCGGCGGCGAAGGAGGAATAGGTAGCCAACACAGATGTGTGTTATTTTGCATTTTTACATAGGGGTATCCCCCAAAATATTGGGACATATAAAAAAATAATAATAATAAGTGCACTTGAGTACAAGGATGGATGGTTGAGGCTGTTAGAACTGTCTATTCTGCACAAGGTACAGACAAGTCCTGAGGGCTCCAAGCCTGGTTCATTTTAATGAAAGTGAGCTTGTCCACGTTGGCTGTGGACAGGCGGCTGCGTCTGTCTGTAATGACGCCTCCTGCCGTGCTAAATACACGTTCAGAGAGTACACTGGCTGCAGGGCAGGCCAGCACCTCCAAGGCATACAGGGCAAGCTCTGGCCATGTGGACAATTTGGAGACCCACAAGTTGAATGGGGCAGAATCATCAGTCAGTACGTGTAGGCGTGTGCACAGGTACTGTTCCACCATGTTGTTCAAATGCTGCCTCCTGCTAACACGCTCCATATCAGCAGTTGGGGGCGGTTGTTGCGGCGAGGTGACAAAGCTTTCCACATGTCGGCCAACAGGGCACACAGGTCTCGCATGGAGGCCCAGTCATTGGTGGTGAAGTGGTGCTGTTCCGCAATGCGACTGACCAGTGCGTGCTGCAGCTGAAACTCCACTATGGCCTGCTGCTGCTCGCACAGTCTCTCCAGCATGTGCAAGGTGGAGTTCCACCTGGTGGGCACGTCGCATATGAGGCGGTGAGCGGGAAGGCTGAAGTTACGCTGTAGAGCAGACAGCCGAGCGACGGCAGGATGAGAACGCCGGAAGCGCACACAGACGGCCCGCACTATATGCAGCAGCTCTGACATGTCGGGGTAGTTGTGAATGAATTTCTGCACCACCAAATTCTGCACATGCGCCAGGCAAGGGATGTGCGTCAAACCAGCTAGTCCCAGAGCTGCAACTAGATTTCGCCCATTATCGCACACCACCAGGCTGGGCTTGAGGCTCACTGGCAGCAACCACTCGTCGGTCTGTTGTTCTATACCCCGCCACAACTCCTGCGCAGTGTGGGGCCTGTCCCCCAAACACATCAGTTTCAGAACGGCCTGGCGACGTTTACTTCTGGCTGTGCTGAAGTTGGTGGTGAAGGTCTGTCGCTGACCGGATGAGGAGGTGGTAGAAGAGGAGGAGGAAGCCGAGTAGGAAGAGGAGGCCACAGGAGGCAAATAATGATGCCCTGCGATCCTTGGCAGCGGAAGGACGTGCACCAAACAGCTCTCCGCCTGGCGCCCAGCCGCCACTACATTTAGCCAGTGTGTAGTTAGGGAGATATGGCGTCCCTTTCCGTGCTTACTGGTCCACGTATCTGTGGTTAGTGGACCTTGCCACAGATGGAGTTGCGCAGTGCACACTTGATTTTATCCGATACTTGGTTGTGCAGGGAGGGCACGGCTCTCCTGGAGAAGTAGTGGTGGCTGGGAACGACGTACTGTGGGACAGCAAGCGACATGAGCTGTTTGAAGCTGTCCGTCTCCACCAGCCTGAATGACAGCATTTCAAAGGCCAGTAGTTTAGAAATGCTGGCATTCAGGGCCAGGGATCGAGGGTGGCTAGGTGGGAATTTATGCTTACCCTCAAAGGTTTGTGAGATGGAGAGCTGAACGCTTCCGTGTGACATGGTGGAGATGTTTGGTGACAGAGTTGGTGTTGTTGGTGGCACATCCTCTATTTGCTGGGTGGCAGGTGCCAACGTTCCTCCAGAGGCAGAGGCAGAAAGAGGAAGGAGGAAGAGGCCAAGGCAGCAGCAGAAGAGGGAGCAGGAGGGGCCTGAGCCCTTTCTTGGTTTTGAAGGTGCTTACTCCACTGCAGCCTGTGTCTCACATGTAGATGCCTGGTCATGCAGGTTGTGCTAAGGTTCAGAATGTTAATGCTTCAGGCTCTGATGGCACAGCGTGCAAACCACTCAGGTCTTGTCGTCAGCACATTGTGTGAAGAAGTGCCATGCCAGGGAACTCCTTGAAGCTGCCTTTGGTGTGCTCGGTCCCTGGTGACGGTGGCCAGTAGCAGGCGAACTGTTTAGGCGACGGCTGCTCTGCTTTTGCACCCTGCTCCCGCTTTTGCTACGCTGTTGGCTCGGTCTCACCTCTGGCTCTTCCTCCGAACTCTGAAAGTCAGTGGCATGACCTTCATTCCATGTGGGATCTAGGACCTCATTGTCCCCTGCATAGTCTTCCACCCAGTCTTCCTCCCTGGCCTCCTTTTCGGTCTGCACACTGGAGAAAGACGCAGCAGTTGGCACCTGTGTTTCGTCATCATCAGAGACGTGCTGAGGTGGTATTCCCATGTCCTCATCAGGAAACATAAGTGGTTGTGCGTTAGTGCATTCTATGTCTTCCACCCCTGGGGAAGGGCTAGGTGGATGCCCTTGGGAAACCCTGCCAGCAGACTCTTCAAACAGCATAAGAGACTGCTGCATGACTTGAGGCTCAGACAGGTTCCCCGATATGCACAGGGGTGATGTGACAGACTGATGGGCATGGGTTTCAGGCCCCACCTGTGCGCTTTCTGCAGAAGAGTGGGTGGGAGATAATGTGAACGTGCTGGATCCACTGTCGGCCACCCAATTGACTAGCGCCAGTACTTGCTCAGGCCTTACCATCCTTAGAACGGCATTAGGCCCGACCAAATATCTCTGTAGATTCTGTCGGCTACTGGGACCTGAGGTAGTAGTTTCAGTAGGACATGTAGCTGTGGCAGAACGGCTACGTCCTCTCCCTGCACCAGAGGCTCCACCAACACCACCACCACGACCGCGTCCCTTATTAGATGTTTGCCTCATAGTTAGCGTTCACAAAGCAAAGTAAAAAGTGGTTAAGTCTGTTAAAAATAATTAACCGCCAATAAAAACCCAGATGTGCAGTATATCAGAGGGTTTTTTCACCCCAGTAAGCACAAAACTGTATTTCTGGCCTAAATGTGACAGTCACTTATGCACGTCTAATCCCAGATGTGCAGTATATATCAGAGGTTTTTTTTTCACCCCAGTAACCAAAAAGCCGTATTTCTGGCCTAAATGTGACAGTCACTTATGCATGTCTAATCCCAGATGTGCAGTATATCAGAGATTTTTTTTCACCCCAGTAACCAAAAAGCCGTATTTCTGGCCTAAATGTGACAGTCACTTATGCACGTCTAATCCCAGATGTGAAGTATATTAGAGGGTTTTTTCACCCCAGTAAGCACAAAGCCGTATTTCTGGCCTAAATGTGACAGTCACTTATGCACGTCTAATCCCAGATGTGCAGTATATTAGAGGGTTTTTTCACCCTAGTAACCAAAAAGCCGTATTTCTGGCCTAAATGTGACAGTCACTTATGCACGTCTAATCCCAGATGTGCAGTATATATCAGAGGGTTTTTTCACCCCAGTAACCAAAAAGCCGTATTTCTGGCCTAAATGTGACAGTCAATTATGCATGTCTAATCCCACATGTGCAGTATATCAGAGCGTTTTTTCACCCCAGTAACCAAAAAGTCGTATTTCTGGCCTAAATGTGACAGTCACTTATGCACGTCTAATCCCAGATGTGCAGTATATTAGAGGGTTTTTTCACCCCAGTAAGCAAAAAGATGTATTTCTGGCCTAAATGTGACAGTCACTTATGCACGTCTAATCCTAGATGTGCACTATATGAAAAAAAGTTTTTTTTTAACCCCAGTAAGCAAAAAGCTGTATTTCTGGACTTGCAGACATGCAGATAGCCTGTGCTGGTGCACTATCGTTGCATAAAATGGCTGCCGATTATGTATTGATATTGACACACTGAAGTAAAAAAAGTTTATTTTCAGCAGTAGTTGGCTCAGGGCAGGCTTAAAAAAATAGTGCACTGCACCCACAAAACACATTTGCTGTAGATCGCTGAGTAAAAAAAGCAGTTCTTGATAAGATTGCTCCCTGATCTCTCCCTCACAGCAGCTGCAGCCTCTCCCTACACTAATCCGAGCAGAGTGATGGGCGGCGCTACGCGACTCCAGCTTAAATAGAGTCTGGGTCACATGCTGCAGTTGGCCAATCACAGCCATGCCAATAGTAGGCATGGCTGTGATGGCCTTTTGGGGCAAGTAGTATGACACTTGTTGAATGGCTGCTGTGCAGCTTTTCAAAAAGCGCCAAGAAAGCGCCGACCACCGAACCCAAACTTTTACGTAAATGTTCGGGTCCGGGTGCCGAAAAACCTAAAGTTCGGTACGAACCCGAACTTTACAGTTCGGGTTCGTTCAACTCTAATGCATATATCTGTAGCCATGTAAACAGGGAGGAGGTGTTATCAGTGACTGACAACTATACAAGACTCTCAATCAGACCTCAGCTCAAAGCCCCAATGTTAATAAGACCCCTAATTAGACCTCACAACAGTCCCCCGATGTTTATAAGACCCCTAGTCAGACCTCAGATCAACCCCAATGTTAATAAGACCCGCATGTTAAGCAGGCCTGAAATCAGACAAAAAAATAAATAAAAATCAACTCACCTCTCCTGTTCCGGACTCTGCCGCTGCTTCTGACATCCAGTGCTCTTCCTGTTGCACTGTGTGTCACCCGCTATAGCACAGCATACTGTAAGGTCACAGAGCGTGCTGACCTCCTCACGCTGTGTGCAGGTCACAGAACAGCTTGCAGAGCCTGCAGGAGAAGACCTGGAGTACAGAGTCCATGGAGTGTTGCATTCACCACTCCCCAGCCCTGCTGTACTAATGAGCGCTTCCTAAATGGAAGCGCTCATTAGTATTCGCCCCATAAATGCACTGAGGGGGCAAAGTGCCTCTTATACAATAGGACGAAACATACAGTATATATATATTCTTATATATATAAGTTCAATGTTTTGTTAATCTGAATTATATGTGATGGATCAGAACACAATAGTCTAAGTTGGTGAAGTGAAATGAGCAAAATATATAAATCAAACTATGGTTTAGAAATAGAAAACAGAAAATTGACATGTGCGTATGTATTCACCCCCTTTAATAGGAAGCCCATAAAAAGCTCTGGTGCAACCAATTACCTTCAGAAGTCACATAATTAGTGAAATGATGTCCACCTGTGTGCAATCTAAGTGTCACATGATTACATATACACACCTTTTTTGAAAGGCCCCAGAGGCTGCAACACCTAAGCAAGAGGCATCACTAACCAAACACTGCCACGAAGACCAAGGAACTCTCCTAACCACTAAGGGACAATGTTGTTGAAAAGTACAAGTCAGGGTTAGGTTATGAAAAAATATCCAAATCTTTGATGATTCCCAGGAGCACCATCAAATCTATCATAACTAAATGGAAAGAACATGGCACAACAGCAAACCTGCCAAGAGACGGTCGCCCACCAAAACTCACGGACCAGGCAAAGAGGGCAGTAATCAGAGAGGCAGCACAGAGACCTAAGGTAACCATGGAGGAGCTGCAGAGTTCCACAGCATAGACTGGAGTATCTGTAAATAGAATGACACAATAAGCCGTACGCTCCATAGAGTTGGGCTTTATGGCAGAGTGGCCAGAAGAAAGCCATTACTTTCAGCAAAAAACAAAAAGGCACGTTGTGATTTTGCGAAAAGGCATGTGGGAGACTCCCAAAATGTATGGAGGAAGGTGCACTGGTCTGATGAGACTAAAATTTAACTTTTCAGCCATCAAAGAAAACGCTATGTCTGGCGCAAACCCAACACATCACATCACTCAAATTGCAGATGATTGATCTAACGGGTGTTCAGGGGGTGACATTGGCATCGTTTGATGTCACCTCACTCTACACCTCAATAGACCATCAGAAAGGGCTAGCTGCAGTCTCTTGTATGTTAGAGAAGTCATCACTCACTTGTCATTCCCAACAATTTATTACATCCTTATTGGAAATTGTGCTGAGGTACAATTACTTCCTATTTCAAGACTCTTATTATATGCAGGAACAGGGTGTGGCGATGGGGTCCAATGTGGCCCCAACCTACGCCAATATTTTCATGCGTCGATTTGAGGAGGATGTCGTCTATGGAAGCCACCACTTCCAAAATGTTAGGGCGTGGTGGTGGTACATAGATGACATCTTCCTCATCTGGATTGGCAGTGTGGAGCAGCTACATGAATTTCATGGATTCCTTAATGGAATTGACAATGCACTGCAATTCACTTTAGTGCATTCCCAAGCCGAGATGCAGTTCTTGGATACTCGTGTGATCCTGTCGGATGGCAGGTTACAGACAGAACTGTTTACCAAGCCAACTGACAGGAACACGCTATTGACATATACCAGCAATCATCCTAGATCCATGGTGAGATCCCTTCCGTACTCTCAGTTCCTAAGGGCCAGACATATTGTCTCAGACCCTGAGGTAGCTGATAGTACTTTAGATGCATTGATGAGCAAGTTCGAGAAGCGAGGTTATCCAACTAAATTACTACATGAGAAAAAGGAACTGGTCAGTAGACTTAATAGGGATGATACCCTTAAAAGAAAAATACAGCAAACGCAAGTGGTCACGATCCCTTTTATCTCAACACATTGTGAACAAAGTACAGACATAGGTAATATTATTCGACGTCATTGGAATATACTGGGGGGTTGCCATAATACAATTAAAGAATATTACTCTCCGCCCATTATGTCCTACCGCAGGTCCAGGAGCATCAAGGACCAGCTGGTTAGGGCTGATGTGGGGACTCTGAAAACGGCGAGACAGATGACACTGACAGGCAATAGTGTTGGCTGTTTTCCTTGTTTATCATGTGTCAATTGTAAATATATCCTTAAGGGTAGGACCTTCACGCACCCTCAAACTGGGGTCGTACATCAGATACGGCATTATCAGACCTGCGACTCCAGCTATGTTATTTATGCAATTGTATGTCCTTGCAACTTGGTTTATGTCGGCGAGACGACAACTGACTTTAAGTGACGTTTCAATAACCACCGACTTAGCATCAGGAAAAAACGACTTGACCTACAGTAGGTGAACCCGATTTTGTGTCAATCTCGCCGTATTTCTCGGCGAGATTGAGCACATACGAGCCCCATCGCGGGAGCCAGCGCCGAGCTGGCTTGCCGCGATGGAGAGCAAGCGCGTCATAGAAGAGGCGGGAGATCCGACTTGGATTCCCGCCAATTCTACACGTGTGCGGCGTTTGTTATGAATCCTGAGGGGGAAGTCCCCGCCGGATTTTAAATAAAAATCCGGCCTGGGTCCCGCCCTCAGGAGCATACCGGGCCCTTAGGTCTGTTATGGGTTGTAAGGAGAGCCCCCCCTACGCCGAAAAAAACGGCGTAGGGGGTCCCCCTACAATCCATACCAGACCCGTATCCAAAGCACGCTACCCGGCCAGCCAGGAAGGGAGTGGGGACGAGCGAGCGCCCCCCCCCCCCCTCCTGAGCCGTACCAGGCTGCATGCCCTCAACATGGGGGGTTGGGTGCTCTGGGGCAGGGGGCGCACTGCGGCCCCCCCACCTCAGAGCACCCTGTCCCCATGTTGATGAGGACAGGGCCCCTTCCCGACAACCCTGGCCGTTGGTTGTCGGGGTATGCGGGCGGGAGGCTTAACGGAATCTGGGAGCCCCCTTTAATAAGGGGGGCCCCCAGATACCGGCCCCCCACCCTAAGTGAATGAGTATGGGGTACATCGTACCCCTACCCATTCACCTGCAAGAAAAGTGGTAAAAACACAAATAAACCACACAGTGTATTAAAATATTTTATTTTTCTGCTCCGGAGGCCGCCCCCTGTCTTCTTTATTAGCTCTTTTACCAGGGGGGGCTCTTCTTCTTCCGATATCCCGACGGGTCTTCTCCGCTATCCGGGGGGGGTCTTCTCAACTCTCCGGGGTTCTCCTTCTGTCTTCTCCTTCTGTCTTGTTGTCTCCTTCTGTCTTCTGTCTCCGGGGGGGGCTCTTCTTCTTCCGATATCCCGACGGGTCTTCTCCGCTATCCGGGGGGGTCTTCTCAACTCTTCGGGGTTCTCCTTCTGTCTTCTCCTTCTGTTCTTCTTCTGTCTTCTCCTTCCTTCTTGTTGTCTCGGCGCACCCCGGTTCTTCGTCTCGCGAGACTCGGCGCACCCCGATTCTTCTCTCTGTTGTTGACTCGGCGCACCCCGGTTCTTCGTCTCGCGAGACTCGGCGCACCCCGATTCTTCGTCTCGCGAGAACCGGGGTGCGCCGAGTCAACAACAGAGAGAAGAATCGGGGTGCGCCGAGTCTCGCGAGACGAAGAACCGGGGTGCGCCGAGACAACAAGAAGGAAGGAGAAGACAGAAGAAGAACAGAAGGAGAAGACAGAAGGAGAACCCCGAAGAGTTGAGAAGACCCCCCCGGATAGCGGAGAAGACCCGTCGGGATATCGGAAGAAGAAGAGCCCCCCCCAGAGACAGAAGACAGAAGGAGACAACAAGACAGAAGGAGAAGACAGAAGGAGAACCCCGGAGAGTTGAGAAGACCCCCCCGGATAGCGGAGAAGACCCGTCGGGATATCGGAAGAAGAAGAGCCCCCCCCGGAGACAGAAGACAGAAGGAGACAACAAGACAGAAGGAGAAGACAGAAGGAGAACCCCGGAGAGTTGAGAAGACCCCCCCCGGATAGCGGAGAAGACCCGTCGGGATATCGGAAGAAGAAGAGCCCCCCCTGGTAAAAGAGCTAATAAAGAAGACAGGGGGCGGCCTCCGGAGCAGAAAAATAAAATATTTTAATACACTGCGTGGTTTATTTGTGTTTTTACCACTTTTCTTGCAGGTGAATGGGTAGGGGTACGATGTACCCCATACTCATTCACTTAGGGTGGGGGGCCGGTATCTGGGGGCCCCCCTTATTAAAGGGGGCTCCCAGATTCCGATAAGCCTCCCGCCCGCATACCCCGACAACCAACGGCCAGGGTTGTCGGGAAGGGGCCCTGTCCTCATCAACATGGGGACAGGGTGCTCTGAGGTGGGGGGGCCGCAGTGCGCCCCCTGCCCCAGAGCACCCAACCCCCCATGTTGAGGGCATGCAGCCTGGTACGGCTCAGGAGGGGGGGGGGCGCTCGCTCGTCCCCACTCCCTTCCTGGCTGGCCGGGTAGCGTGCTTTGGATACGGGTCTGGTATGGATTGTAGGGGGACCCCCTACGCCGTTTTTTTCGGCGTAGGGGGGGCTCTCCTTACAACCCATAACAGACCTAAGGGCCCGGTATGCTCCTGAGGGCGGGACCCAGGCCGGATTTTTATTTAAAATCCGGCGGGGACTTCCCCCTCAGGATTCATAACAAACGCCGCACACGTGTAGAATTGGCGGGAATCCAAGTCGGATCTCCCGCCTCTTCTATGACGCGCTTGCTGGGATGTGCTGTCGCTATCCCAGTGAGTGCGAGATCTCGGCACCACGTCGCCGAGTATCAGCGCGACGCTGTCGTGCTGAAAACACAATGTCACAAACACCTACTGTACCAGTGTCAAAACATTTTGTTAATTTTAAGCACACAGAAAAAGATCTGAAATGTTGCATTATTGATTTTGTACCAATGCCCAGGAGAGGTGGTAACAGGATTAGTCTTTTAAAAAAAAGGGAGTTAAAATGGATTTACACACTTGATTCCCTAAAACCGCATGGTCTGAATGTGGACTACAAAATTGGGGTTGGCTAGGTCTGTGACTTGCCCTCTGTACGTGCATCTTAATGTCGACTGTACCCATGTAAAGTATGTGAATTGTGTGTATTGGACAAAACACATATTCTTTACTGATTCTCTACGTTTTAATCATTGTCCTTTATTATATTTTTTCTTCTAGATGGTATGCCACGGAGTTTGAAGAGAGGAAGGTTGAGGCTGCATTTGTGTATTAATTCTAGTGTCTTTTCAGTTATAGTCTGATATGTACATGGCGGGTGGTTATGAGGAGAACCCTCGTAAAAGGGTGGCGATAGGTGGGTTTTGATCATTGATGCAATGCGACCCTGCACTCACGTGCAGATGCGCAGTTGTTCTGTGGTCACGGTTGGAGGCTCCACCTCCATAGTGTTGTGGTAGCCTTCATCCGATCCCACTTAGCCACCTCGGCAACTATAGGGAACGTTTATGTGCTATTACCACGTGGATCCTGTATTGTACCGGACTGAACTGACATTCTGTGCGCTTGCGCCGGTCAATAAGTGGACTTTACCCATATCTAAAATGGCCGACTTGATTTCATGGCTGGAAAGCGCAGGCGCAATATGATGACGATAGTGAATCTCAGAAGCAGGAAGTATACGTCACTCAGACATGCGCAGTTGCGATTCAGGCACGCCGGACCGCACGAGTCAACATGGATGGCAGCCGTTCATCCTTGTTTTCCTCCTTCACCCTCCGTCTGCAGTACCTACCTAGTAAGCACTTGGCACTTTGCAAAATTGATTACAACTGGCACCGTTAATGATGTGAATATCAATTATAGGTTTATGTATGAATTTTGATACACTATATAATCATGAATACATTTTGTGTTAGAATTATGTTCATCATGACTATGCAGCACTTATTGATTGGGTTATATTTCACTTATATACTTGTAATGTATTTTATATTTGATTATTTATTAATTGTAATGAAGTGATTACACCTGGCTTGTAAAATTGTTATGATTTGGCACAACGCTATATATGCTCAGCACTTTGTCTGTACACACTGCTTGAGGAAGGCTCCTGAATAGAGCCGAAACGTCGCATGACCTTTGTGGGTAAATAAAGTATTTTTCTATTTTTTATCTCTTGGAGTGCTGCCCGTTTTTACATTTTATATATATATATATATATATATATATATATATATATATATATACAGTTGCAAGAAAAGGTATGTGAACCCTTTGGAATGATATGGATTTCTGCACAAATTGGTCATAAAATGTGATCTGATCTTCATCTAAGTCACAACAATAGACAATCACAGTCTGCTTAAACTAATAACACACAAAGAATTAAATGTTACCATGTTTTTATTGAACACGCCATGTAAACATTCACAGTGCAGGTGGAAAAAGTATGTGAACCCTTGGATTTAATAACTGGTTGAACCTCCTTTGGCAGCAATAACTTCAACCAAACGATTCCTGTAGTTGCAGATCAGACATGCACAACGGTCATGAGTAATTCTTGACCATTCCTCTTTACAGAACTGTTTCAGTTCAGCAATATTCTTGGTATGTCTGGTGTGAATCGCTTTCTTGAGGTCATGCCACAGCATCTCAATCGGGTTGAGGTCAGGACTCTGACTGGGCCACTCCAGAAGGCGTATTTTCTTCTGTTTAAGCCATTCTGTTGTTAAATTACTTCTATGCTTTGGGTCGTTGTCCTGTTACAACACCCATCTTCTGTTGAGCTTCAGCTGGTGGACAAATGGCCTTAAGTTCTCCTGCAAAATGTATTGATAAACTTGGGAATTCATTTTTCCTTTGATGATAGCAATCCGTCCAGGCCCTGACGCAGCAAAGCAGCCCCAAACCATGATGCCCCCACCACCATACTTCACAGTTGGGATGAAGTTTTGATGTTGGTGTGCTGTGCCTCTTTTTCTCCACACATAGTGTTGTGTGTTTCTTCTAAACAACTCAACTTTGGTTTCATCTGTCCACAGAATATTTTGCCAGTACTGCTGTGGAACATCCAGGTGCTCTTGTGCAAACTGTAAACGTGCAGCAATGTTTTTTTGGACAGCAGTGGCTTCCTCTGTGGTATCCTCCAATGAAATCCATTCTTGTTTATTGTTTTACGTATTGTAGATTCGCTAACAGGGATGTTAGCATATGCCAGAGACTATTGTAAGTCTTTAGCTGACACTCTAGGATTCTTCTTCACCTCACTAAGCAGTCTGAGCTGTGCTCTTGCAGTCATCTTTACAGGATGGCCACTCCTAGGGAGAGTAGCAGCAGTGCTGAACTTTCTCCATTTATAGACAATTTGTCTTACCGTGGACTGATGAACAGCAAGGCTTTTAGAGATACTTTTATAACCCTTTCCAGCTTTATGCAAGTCAACAATTCTTAATCGTAGGTCTTCTGAGAGCTCTTTTGTGCGAGGCATCATTCACATCAGGCAATGCTTCTTGTGAAAAGCAAATACAGAACTGGTGTGTGTTTTTTATATGCCAGGGCAGCTGTAACCAACACCTCCAATCTCATCTCAGTGATTGGACTCCAGTTGGCTGACACCTCACTCCAATTAGCTCTTGGAGATGTCATTAGTCTAGGGGGTTCACATACTTTTTCCACCTGCACTATGAATGTTTACATGGTGTGTTAAAAAAAACCATGGTAACATTTAATTATTTGTGTGTTATTAGTTTAAGCAGACTGTGATTGTCTATTGTTGTGACTTAGATGAAGATCAGATCACATTTTATGACCAATTTCTGCAGAAATCCATATAATTCCAAAGGGTTCACATACTTTTTCTTGCAACTGTATATAGTATGTGAATTCCGGCAGCACTCACTTTAGAGATTATCCGGTGCAAGCGTCTCGCCTTTGACAACAGGCTTGTATATTCATAGAAAATCAACGCAGCACTCTTCTTGCAAAAAACGCAGTGTCTTTATTCACACATGTGACACAAAATAGGCAACGTTTCAATCCCCTTCCGGGATCCTTCTCAAGCCAAGTGCAGGGGATTGAAACGTTGCCTATTTTGTGTCACATGTGTGAATAAAGACACAGCGTTTTTTACAAGAAGAGTGCTGCGTTGATTTTCTATGAATATATATATATATATATATATATATATTCCATTCCGCCACAGTTTATGGGTTTTGTTTTTATGGCATTCCCATGTTGTAAAACTGACTGTAATTTTCATTCTTTGGGTCAGTACAATTACAGAAGTACCACATATGTTTAGTTTTAATACAGAAATAATAAGACCTTGAAAAAAATTGTTGTGCATGACTTTTTATGAATTTTTTATGTGGGATGTGAAGGGACCAAAAACGGTGAATCAGCCAGTTTGACTTTTTTCAGCTTCGCCATTTGCTGTATGGGGTAAATATTTTTATATTTTAACATCAGACCGTTTCGCGCTTTTTTATAGCTCCCATAGGAAACTTTGCCAAGCAAGAAGCCAATGCATTAGCATTGGAGTCTATGAGCATTACATTATGTTCCTATGGAGCCATGCCACAGGCAGGCTTTTGATAGGAACATATGTGTTGCAGCCTTGGATTTTTCAGGAAGATCTAGGCTGCCGCTCTCACCATCAAGCTCCCCAGATCCCCACTAGGAAGGGCCGGTGCACAGGTGGGTTTTGGTGCTCCCTGCCATGGTCACGTTTGACCACGTCATCTGAGTTGTTAAATGTATGTGATCGCCATTATCGTCAATCGCATACATTAGCCGCAGGTGTCTGCTGTTTAAAACAGCAGGCACCCGGTGGCTATGACGCCTGCGTGCGGGCACCATCTTTAAAGACCCGTCCTGCTTTGTAAATGCACAGCGCTGGGCGGGAAGGGGTTAAATCATTTCTGGAGAACCCCTTTAAGAACCACTATATTAATACACAATGTGCATGAAATTGTGTCCAAGATTGGCAAATATATATCATTATGCAGTATATTACTCATTAGCATAAGGCAAATGAATAGAATCTAATTATCTATTGTGTTTTTTACCAGCACTTTCTGTAATATGGATTTCAGTCTTTAGAAATGTCTATGTGGTGCGTCGGTTGAAAACACAGCAAGAGCCTTCTTCTAATTAGATTGTGTTTTCATCAAGCATTCAGCCTTGAGCAATTAGTCAAACTAGCCATGTTAAGAAAAGAAATTGCGGGTCTCTCTAATGCTAGGCCTTTCAAGTTGTTAACTAAAGACAAGGTCAACATCTAGGACTCTATTCTATTAAATCAACCCAATGCCTTATATGCATTGCAGATTCACTGCCCATGAGATCACATGTCTCAAGCAATCAGCTGAAGGCTGATGAGGTTGAAGTGTAGCTAAATAAGATACATATGGTATGGAATTTGTTAAATTCCTCGTCGCGTCAACTCTTCTCCCTTGTGTCAAGACAAAGAGCGCCTTGGAAAATCAATAGTTTAATCCAATCGAGACAAGATGGCTTATCCAGCATCTTATTTTCTGTAAACTGTTCTATCGCACAGAGCTGTATTTCAGTTAGAGGAGAGAATCTATTTTATGACAGCTGACAAATAAGATAATTATTTCAAAGCCTCGGAATTATTGTGGGACTGTAATTGAATAGTCAGAAAGTCAGTTTACCATGAAACTATACGAGGCTCAAGACTGAAAAGAAAGACTTTGTATGCATTTTATTATGTTGTTTTATATAGTTTTAATTAAATGCCATTTTAATCCCAGGCCTTGTATTTTTATATATTGCTGTTGGCTAGGCTACTGAGTCTGACCTCTAAACCATAAATAATCGCCCACTACAGGGACAGAGCCACATAACAGGAGTAAAACATACATAGTTACGTAGCTTGTAAGGCTGGAAAAAAAAGCATATATCCAGTTAAGCCTGTTACCCTTCAAAGTTGATCCAGAGGAAGGCAAAAAAATATATATATAAAGTAGAAGCCAATTTTCCTCATGTTAGGGTAAAAATTTCTTCCGGTTCAGGCAATCAGAATAACTCCCCGGATCAACGAGCCTTCTCCAGAATTCTAGTAACTATAACCTGTAACAATGGCCTCACTGCTGTTACAGTAAAATAAAAAACTTTTTTATGTTGGTATAGAACCATGTTACTCATGTTCCATCTACTATTTGTTGTAATGCGTCTCATTGTACACACAGAATTTCTGTGACATTCACCAAGGAATCATATAGACACTCCATATTTCCCCACATGGTTTCTCTGTATGGAACTATGGTGGCATGCTAAGTAGTAAGACGAATTGCTCTTCGGCAGATATTCAATGGTATTTTTTTCATTCAAGCTAGAAAAT
The DNA here is from genome assembly GCF_905171765.1 of Bufo bufo. NCBI lineage: Eukaryota > Metazoa > Chordata > Amphibia > Anura > Bufonidae > Bufo > Bufo bufo. The sequence continues at coordinate 391,805,290 of NC_053393.1, read as the reverse complement.
AATTTGGCACATTTTTATGTTTCTGACAGTCAGTAGTTAGTCACCACGCCACTCAGATTCTTTTATTTATAGTCAAGTATAGTTTTATCGGTCCATCCAGCAAGTTGTTAAACAATGGCCAACATCTTGTTCCTCTCACAAGACCTTGTTCACAATCAGATGAGTAGAAGATATGTGTGTGGCACTGCTGGATGGTGGCGTTCCTCGGAAAATGAAATGTATGCCTGACATAAGCAGGTTAGATCTGAACCCAACTTTCTTCTATGGGCTCTTATTTCACATGATAAATCTGGCATAAACACCTTTTCCTTTGGAGATCACACTCACCTTTTTTATCACTTTCAAAATCTAGTGAGCAAAGAAAATAGTCACCAATTTTACTACTAAAATGTTGCAGATCATCACCTGGAGAAAATAAAGGGGCTTTACTGGCTCCAAATATTGATGACCTATTCTGAGGGTAGGTTATCAATATCTGATCGGTCAGGATCTGACACCCCACGGATCTGCTGTTCCCTGTAGCCACCAGGAGCAGTGCTTTCGGCTGTGTCCAAACCACTAGTTTCATCTTCGGCAGCTGCAGGGAATAGCTGATCAGTGGAGGTGCTATGTATCGGACCCATACAGATCAGATATTCATCACCTATCCTAAGAAAAGGTCATCAACATTAGGAGCCCTCTTTAAGAGGTGCAGTTTATGCTAAAGTCTGGCAAATACTGCTAAATAAATATAGGCCAATGTGTTGGTATATTAAAGGGGTCAATTCACAAAGACACCAACTTTGCAGACTGGCATGCCAGCTCATGCAATGGTCTCAGTTTCTTATACCCGAGCAAGCAGCTAATTTTCAGAATAGACTTTAAAGAGACTAAGCCTTTTCAGAAATGAATCTCATTTTACAGAGTATTAACCCCTTAAGGACTTGGCCATTTTTTGCAAATCTGACCAGTGTCATTTTAAGTGCTGATAACTTTAAAACGCTTTGACTTATCCAGGCCATTCTGAGATTGTTTTTTTGTCACATATTGTACTTCATGACACTGGTAAAATGAAGTAAAAAAAAAATCATTTTTATTTATAAAAAAATACCAAATTTACCCAAAATATGTAAAAAAAATTGCAAATTTCCAAGTTTCAATTTCTCTACTTCTATAATACATAGTAATACCCCCAAAAATAGTTATTACTTTAAATTCCCCATATGTCTACTTCATGTTTAGATCATTTTGGGAATGATATTTTATTTTTTGGGGATGTTACAAGGCTTAGAAGTTTAGAAGCAAATCTTGAAATCTTTCAGAAATTTTCAAAAACCCAATTTTTGGGGACCAGTTCAGGTCTGAAGTCACTTTGCAAGGCTTACATAATAGAAACCACCCAAAAATGACACTATTCTATAAACTACACCCTCAAGGTATTCAAAACTGATTTTAAAAACTTTGTTAACCCTTTAGGTGTTCCACAAGAGTTAATGGCAAATGGTGTTAAAATTTCAGCAAACTTTTGGCAAATTTTCCATTTTAATCCATTTTTTCCAGTAACAAAGCAAGGGTTAACAGCCAAACAAAATGCTATATTTATTGCCCTGATTCTGTAGTTTGCAGAAACACCTCATATGTGTCCGTAAACAACTGTACTGGCACACAGTAGGGCGTAGAGGGAAAGGTGTGCCATATGGTTTTTAGAAGGCAGATTTTGCTGGACTGGTTTTTTTGACACCATGTCCCATTTGAAGCCCTCCTGATGCACCCCTAGAGTAGAAACTCCATAAAAGTGACCCCATCTAAGAAACTACACCCCTCAAGGTATTCAAAACTGATTTTACAAACTTTGTTAACCCTTTAGGTGTTGCACAAGATATAATGGATAATAGAGATACAATTTCAAAATTTCACTTTTTTTGCAGATTTTCCATTTAAATTATTTTTTTCCAGTTACAAAGCAAGGGTCAACAGCCAAACAAAACTTATTATTTATGGCCCTTATTCTGTAGTTTACAGAAACACCCCATATGTGGTCGTAAACTGCTGTACGGGCACACGGCAGGGCGCAGAAGGAAAGGAATGCCATACGGTTTTTGGAAGGCAGATTTTGCTGGACAGTTTTTTTTTACATCATGTCCCATTTGAAGCCCCCCTGATGCACCCCTAGAGTAGAAACTCCAAAAAAGTGACCCCATTCTAGAAACTACGGGATAGGGTGGCAGTTTTGTTGGTACTAGTTTAGGGTACATATGATCTTTGGTTGCTCTATATTACACTTTTTGTGAGGCAAGATAACAAGAAATAGCTTTTTTGGCATTTTTTTTTTTTTTGTTATGTAAAACATTCATCTGACAGGTTAGATAATGTGGTATTTGTATAGCGCAGGTTGTCCCGGACGCGGCGATACCTAATATGTATACAATTTTTTTATTTATGTACGTTTTACACAATGATTTCATTTTTTAAACAAAGAAAATCATGTTTTAGTGTCTCCATAGTTTTTTCAGTTTTTGAGCGATTATCTTAGGTAGGGTCTCATTTTTTGTGGGATGAGATGACGGTTTGATTGGCACTATTTTGGGGTGCATATGACTTTTTGATCGCTTGCTATTACACTTTTTGTGACGTAAGATGACAAAAAATTGCTTTTTTACACCGTTTTTATTTTTATTTTTTTACGGTGGTCAACTGGGGGGTTAGGTCATGTGATATTTTTATAAAGCCGGTCGATACGGACGCGGCGATACCTAATATGTATACTTTTTTTTTATTTATGTAAGTTTTACACAGTGATTTCATTTTTGAAACAAAAAAAATCATGTTTTAGTGTTTCCATAGTCTGAGAGCCATAGTTTTTTCAGTTTTTGGGCTATTATCTTGGGTAGGGTATGATTTTTGCGGGATGAGATGATGGTTTGATTGGTACTATTTTGGCGTACATGCGACTTTTTTGATCACTTTTATTACCTTTTTTGGCAAGTAAGGTGGGCAAAATTTCAATTTTCTCATAGTTTTTATTTTTTATTTTTATGGCGTTCACCGTGCGGGGAAAGTAACATGACTGTTTTATAGATCAGGACGTTACGGACGCGGCGATACCTAATATGTGTAGCGTATTTTTATTTTATTTTTTTATTCAGTGATAAATGTGTTTTTTTTTTATCTTTACTTTTTTCACTTTTGTTTACATTTTTTTTTACCCAGACCCACTTGGTTCTTGAAGATCCAGTGGGTCTGATGTCTGTATAATACAGTACAGTACACTATATAGTGTATTGTACTGTATTTTACTTACACTATGTCTGAACAGATCTATGCCTTTAGCACAGATCTGTTCAGCACCATGGACAGCAGGATGCCTGAGAAGGCGTCCTGTTGCCATGGGAACCTTCCCCGTCTGCTCAGTTGTGGTCACAACTGAGAAGACGGGGAAGGGTAAGGAGGGGGGCTCCTTCCCTCTGTCACCCCATCCTGTCTGGGGGCTGAAAAGGCACAGCAGCCCCCTGATAGGAGAGGGAGGGATGTCCCTGACCCTGACTGTTAACCTTTTCCATACAGCGGTCCGTACGGACCGCAGTATGGAAAGGGTTAAACGGCTGACATCTGCACAGATGTCAGCCGTTTATACCAGAGTGTCAGCAATGTGCTGACACTCTGGTATAACCACTGGACACCAATGAATTTTCAAGAGGAAGCGGGCGGGGGATCGCGATCCCACCTGCCGCACCGCCCGCCTCCCGCACCGCCTGCAACCCCCCCCCGAACCACTCGCCGGCATAAAATCATTCAGGGGTGCAGGGGGGGTGAAAAATCTACATTTTGGGCATTTTAAAGATTCTGATCCCCGCGGTCAGGGACCGCGGGGATCAGAAACTGCAGAAAGCGCTGCAAACCGCAGGTCTGAACCGCAGGGCATCCCATTCCGATTAACCCCCGCGGCGCCGCAATCGCATTTTAAAGCCATGACGTACCGGTACATCATGGGTCCTTAAGGACTCTGGAAACATGCCGTACCGGTACGTCATGCGTCCCTAAGGGGTTAAATATGCTCTGAGATTATTATTATTATTATTATTATTATTATTATTATTATTATTATGTCCACTACTACACTGTGGCTCTTTAACCCTGGCGGTCCATGCCTGCCTCTGCTCCGTGCTTCCCTACAGATATAGACACCCGGCTACTCACCTTGTGCACGCCACTGCCCTCCACCATCCCATTCTCTTGCAGGTGGTGCTCCAGGCCGCTGGCGTTCTTCTTAGTCCATGCAGTCTGCAGCCTGCGACTTTCTATTCGGCCTCCTGACTTGTGCTATAGGCTTTTTTAAAGGGTCAGCATGCAGCCAAAGGCTAGATGTCTCTGGGCATTTTAGGCACCCTCCCCAGTGGGAGGATGCCTGAACTTTACGTTTTCTAGGGTCCAGTTTACCAGTGAAGATGCTATATCCTATCTGACTACCTGTGTACCGAATTCCTGCCTGACTCCATGCCGGCTGCCCAGACATTTTGCTTGTTCCTCATATTGTTCCTTAGACGCCTGCCTCGATCTCAGATCTGTCTTCTGTTTACACTAATACTCGATCTTCCCAGACCTTGGCCCCTATTCATACTACAATGGTTGCCTGACTCCTCACTGCTGCACACCAGCATCAAGAATTTGTCCACATCTAATCAAGTCCGTTATGTGCAGCCTAGATATTGCATTGGGTGAGCTGGCCTTTTCTTCTTTTTTATGCACACCACTGTCTCTGAACCCCATGGGTCAGCCACCAACCACACTGGGACTATTTCAGGAGGTCGCTGCCTGGTGGCTCCCACGCAGCGAAGTTTTTGCTTTCATTCAAGTAGGAATTAATTTATGATGTGCCCTATGACATTTTTATAAAAAATTGCTATAGATTCTCCAAGCATCCAAATTAAAACAAGCATGCAGTACAATTAATACTACCAATGCATGGTCTGTCTGTACTGGTGTATTTCCGTTCTTTCATGTGCTTACAATCAGGGTTATATTCATAGTACATTCAACACAAGCTACTATTATTATATAGAATGAATAAGAACATTATCATAAATTTATTACAACCAAAGCAACTCAACCAAATATAAAATAATTTAAAATAATGTAAATATACATTGGGTGATTAAAATTAAAGAACATATTTTCACTCTGTGTGATGGGTCATTTGCAATGGATTAGGGTTAGAATAAGGCCCTTTGTTCCAGCTGAATTTCTATAAGGCTTTGTTATCATATATCTACTTACAGTATTGACTAGTATTTCTTTTTACTTTGAATCACATCAGGTGCAAACTCGAGAAAGTGGCAATTCATTTTCAATATCTTTTTTTTTTTTACTTATAGAATAAAACATGTCTAAATGGAACTGTGAGTCAAGGCAAGAGCCAAGTAATACATTACCCAAGTGCAATTTCTCAAGTCTTATGATACCACAGCCATCTCTTCTCTTGGCAGCAGCTTTGTGCTTTTACCCTTTTATGCCCATTTCAATACCTTTGTTCTTGCTGCTAGAAAATTCAGAATAGCTTCTGCAATTCCTCTGGCTCTCTTTACCGTAATTTAAAAGAAGATAAGGAAAGTAGAGAAGAATACCCTTAAAAGACTGAGCAGATGTAGTACTCTCTGCTGTAATATAAACCTTAACACTAATGGAGTTAAGGCAGTAAGATGTACTCTTGAAAGTTGGCAAAAAGAAAAAAGAGAATGTAAAGGTCACATTTTCTTTTTCCTTTTTTGCCATTTTGTTTTTCATGACATGATATTCCTAAAGGAAAACAAGGGAATGCAGAAATTGCTATAGGTAGCGCTACAAAAAGCCACATTTCTTATAATGGCAAAATTTGTCTAGAATTTTTCTTACAGAGTAGATCATAAGTAAAGAATGCAAAGAAATTGTCATCCAAGTTTAAATAAAGTGTTACTTTTATTACTGCTGATATAGAAACTAAAGCATGTTCTATTTTATTCAATATCAGTGCAATATTTTTCGGTAGATACTGTATAAATAGAGACTGAAAATATATAGACTCCTAGGGAGCATTCACGCAACCATAAGTAAATTTTGTAGAAAAACCGCAGCACTCTCTTGTCTTCAATATCCAAAAGGTTTATTCACCAATACAGTGCGACGTTTCGACCAATGTGAACACAATCAAATACAACTCTGGGTGTATGAAACCCAGGTGATGAAAGACTGTGAACTGAATAGGGTGATAGGTTGAATCTAGAATTGGGGTTACAAGGAGAGGTGGTACATATTTTTCATATGCAATTGTTAATTAGCAAACTCAATTGGGTCATGTAACCCTTTTGAGAGGGTATATGTATTTGATTGTGTTCACATTGTTAGTTGCTTGAGAAAGACCACACCGATGGAAACGTCGCACTGTATTGGTGAATAAACCTTTTGGATATTGAAGACAAGAGAGTGCTGCGGTTTTTCTACAAAGTTTACTTATGTCTGGGGGAGCTTCAGACTGGCTTCCAACACGGCTGGCACCACCACATAAAGGAACGGTATATATATTTTTTTGTGTCTTTGTGCTGCTACACTTAGTTTTTTTCTCTATGGTTTTCACAACCATATTAATTTTGCGGTGCCCAAATCAAAGATTGCCAAAATATAGATGTGGTCCTTGTGCATTACGTACTTTCTTAAGGCTCATTGAAAAAAATCCTATTCTTCTCTGCAAAACAGAAAAGAATAGGACATGTTCCATAATTTGCAGCCCAGCCGCATGGATGCGGGCAGCACACAGATGACATCCACATTTTTGCGGCCCCGCACAAATGAGTGGGTCCGTGAGTGATCTGCAAAAAAATGCGGATCAGACTCAGGCTGATTAAATGATGGTGTGAATGTTCCCTTATTTTGAAACATGTCTGGTGATCCCATACAATTATCAAAATAAAAGCAGCTGATTTACTAAATATTCTTTCTTTCTTTCATAGTATCCATTAACAAGGCTTTACTTCTTGCTCTGACTTTTCTAAAAATTGGTGCTGAAGTTGAATAAAAAAAAAACACAACATCCTTTGAAGAGGACCTTTCAGCTCTCCTGGCACTTTTTTTTTTCTTAGATCTCTGTGTTGGGACATCCCTCTTAGATTTTTTGAGGCTTTTTTGGGCTTGTAAAAAGCCCCATGAAATCCAAGCATTTTTACAAGTGTTTTCATGAGTGTCCTTTTTTGTCACAAGTTTTACTAGCATTTTTCAGAAGTTGTCATTTTCTAAAGAAGTCTATGGGAAAAAAGGCCACACCCAGAACGTGCTGCGATTCAAAGAAATGCTAATAATCAAAAAATGACAGGAAACTGGCTTAAAACACCAGTTTTAATGCAGTGTTTACAGGGCATTTTATCATTTATTCAGGGCCCATCTGCCATGATTTGAGAATATCATCATCTGCTCAATCCTAATGAAATCCTAAAAATGCGACCAGCAGGTGGGTCCTGAAGACTGGAGTTGAGAAACAATGGTGCAACATCTAGCTGTGCCATTTTGTGCTCCAAAAAAAACCCAAAAAAAGTGGTGTGAATCCACCCTTGTTCCTCCTAGAAATGCATGAATACATTGACAGCTATCCATTACCATTCCCCTTTTGAGGTGTACCACTACAGAATTTGACACTTTCAGCACTCACTGAACAGAGCCTGAGTGTGTTTGGATACACCCCCAACTGGCACCACCCAGTTTTTAATTTATTCATACATTTCTAGGAGGAATAACATAGGGAAAGCACAATGCAGAGATCCAAGAAAAGGTTCTCCAGAATCATTATTTTATAGGACGTACAAGTAGTTATTAGAATAGACATTCCAAGTGAGGGGACGAGTCCTCTTTAAGTAAAATAAATATAATAATCAAACTTTGTTTCCTAGTCCAACTTCCGATTGACATTTTATGTGGAAATCCTCAAAACGTAGTATCAATATTTTTATGAAAATTCCAGTCAATATGCTTTTAATCAGTCAGAACTAGGAGCTATAGAGTTCCTACAGCTCAATGAAAGGAAATGTGGCAGTGATTTAAGAATAGAGGAAGGAGCCTCATAGCAAAGACCAAAATGGGTTAACCATTATAGAGTTATAAAAAAAAAAATAAGGGGTTGGGTCAGCACAACCTGCCTGTAGGTGCAGATCACTATGGCGAAATACATATATAAACGGAAAATGCAAATGTGATCGCACACTACATCCAGCACTCTGCCCTCATCCAGCATGGAGGGCAGAGTGCTGGATGTAGTGTGCGATCACATTTGCATTTTCCATTATAGAGTTATGGCCTAATGTTTCCTCATTCCTGGTTTTGGAAGTATTGCAAAGATTATTTATATTTAATAGCCTGTATGATACACATAATTTTATGTTACCCATTTCCACTAATTTTCAGGGATAACAAGTACTGCCATTGTTCAACCTTGTGGTGCATAGTATTCATTAGGAGTGCCTGTCCTGGGATAGTGAGAAGACCACAAGACTATCGGCCCCAGGGTAGGGGGGCCCACTTCTGAACTTATTTTTGTTCCCAACTTAGATCCATGGCATTTTCAGCTAGGGGGAGCTCAGTGCTTCCATTCAGTTCAATGGTAACTGTGTAAATTACTATGCACTCTAGTGGTGTCTACAGGTAACTATCTTTATAATGTACCTTACTGTATGAAGGGAATCAGAGGATATAGAGCTGTATGGCCTAGATTTATCAGTGTATTAATGCCAGTTGGCTGATACAATACATACATACATACATACAATACATTGAAAATATTTTTGTGGGAAAAGATTCAGTAGAACTTGGAATTTACATATTTATATATCCAGTGTTAGACTCAGGTGCCTAGGGCCCACCAGTCAAATTTATTTTGGGGGCCCACCGTACAGATACATACTCTGGTTGAGGTGCTGTACATTGAATATATGTATGTTGTGCAGTAAGTCTACTGTGTTATGTGCCACTTGTGCAGGGGCCCACCTTGCTCAGGGGCCCACCGGGGGATTCACCTGTACCCCTGTGGGCCAGTCCGAGCCTGTATATATCTGCTTTTTCTTAGTTCAGTTGTTCATGGGGGAGGTGTTATCAGTTATTGATAGTATTGTGTGTAAGTGTGTATACAGAGATGTATACTGATACCTCCTCCATGAAGAATGAATTCAGTAATAGCAAGATTTAAATGTAAAAAATATATCTCAATCTTCTCAGCATATCTTGTTCTATAGCATGCTGCCTGCAAATTGCATTGCATAGGTCCGCTTTAGAGCTGCTCTGTTCCCTTTCCATATTCTAATGGAATAAATACACTCTATAGATAACTTAATCACAAAGACAGAAGTTGGTGATTTAGTACTCCAGCTTACCAAAATCCCATTTTGCGATGTAAGGTTATGCACCAGAAGTTGATCATGAGGACCACAGTAACCAGCACCCTTTGAGATAAACATTCTGGTTTATAAAACCACAAAATTAAATGCTTTTTTCTGTTCTAATGAATCTGAAATTAAAATGTCGGCACTCTGCCAAAAGTCTTCATGACATTTTAGTGTTTTGTGTCTCTGCAGTAATCAAACATAAAACTTAACTTTTCATGAACAAAAAGGTAAAAACTATGAAAAACAAACAGTATAAAAGTTCTGAAGTATTGATCTCCCTATAGATAAATGAGAGGGATGTAAAAATATAGATGGCATGAAAAGAGTATGCAACGGCACCCACCAAATTTGCAATAGATAATATAACCAATCTGGTCCCAACAACTCCTGTGGTTGTGGTAGAGTGTCACAAGATTCCAGTAATTGGGGGCGTAACAAACAAACGGGTAAAGTATGGTCCCTATCCACGGTTCACTGAGTTAGAGGGGCTATTCTCACTCTAAAATGCCTAGTCACAGATTAACTGCCCTAGCAAGAGCAACCCTCTCTGGAACCTGAAGCTAATCTGGAACCTGATACTAATGAAGCCCTATACTGACCCTGACCCACTATCCTGACATGCCATGTATCACTATTTATGCCCATTAGGGGACATGGATAACATTGATGGGTTGCATGCACTTGAGCAATGTGAGCAGCTAGTAGCATCTTTCGTGTCACTGCCACAGACCACATCTGGGGACCTGGGAGAAGGCCGGGAAACATTCCAGAGAAGGATTTTAGATAATAACCCCTTAATAAGATTGAGTAGTCATAAAAAGAGGTTGTGTGTAAAATATGAAGATGGACTTCACAGCCCTTGATTGGGTCTAAATGCTTCTGGCTCCCAGTCATATTAAGTTGGTAGCTTGCAACTGCTGCTTTTGAGGATCCACACTCCACAGTGAGAACTGTAGTCATTGTTGTAAAGAATTGCACCCCTCGGCTGGGTTGGAATGTTAAGCATTGTTAAATATGAAAGTGCATCTCTGTCGGGCGCTCCTGGAGATAGCCCACTGATTCAGCCTCAGAACCTGCTGCAATTATGTTGGAACTTTTCAAGAATTGTTCCTCCATTTACATGCAGAAGAGATTTGCTCTATTCAAATCAGTAAAGACTGTGATTTCAACTGTTTCTACCTTTTGTACAAGTCTCCTGTTTTTGAACCTCAACTCCAGCAACATCAAGGACACCCCCACCTTCCCCCAGACAAAAGACCCCAATCAGGGTGTGCCCTAGAGGGATCAACATCAGGTGCACCCTCCTCGCAGTAACATCCCAGGGAATGGAGGACAGGACAGCTTCCACAGTGAATACTACCACCATCCGCCACTGCTACCACTCCCATCCTCTCCCCACATGCCTACCATCTGGGTCACTGCATGTACTATTCGAATACTTCTATGTGTGTCTATAGTAACAGGCTATAAAAAGCTCTATTTGCTGAAAGTGCTCAGGCCCCCACCATTACTCATGGATAACTTCTTCCCTATTTATTCTGCGGCCAGCCCTGTATCCCTCTAACATCACTTTCTTCTGTGTCTGAAATCCCGCAGCTGCGCACATCACCACTAGGCGTGTGCAGTACACTACCCATTGTGATACACTATGCCTGGGTGCGGCGGTAATGTGCACAGGCGCAGGATTACAGACACAAAAGAGAGTGACATCAGAGGGATACAGGGTTGACCACAGGATAAACAGAGGAAGAGTTAACCACACCTAATGGTGGGGACCTGGGCACTTTCAGCAAAAAAAACACCCCTAGGGACTTGCGATTCCTTATTTGTATATACTTAAAATTTCTTTCTTGATGCTTTACAGACTCACAAAAGCCAAACAAAGGCAAAATCAATGTCATGTATATGTGTCCCACAGAGCAGTAGGAGAAGTTTAAAATGCGTCAAGCTGGTGACAAACTCCCTTTAACGATAAACACGTAGGTCTGTGCACATACATTTTTTTTTATTAAAAGGGTTTTCCAAGACTTTAACACTGATGACCTACTGTAGTATGGTGGTTATGCCTCACATCTATGGGGCTCAGCTGGCTCCTAGGCCATGTGATTGATAAACATGTCGTCACTGGCCTAGGGAAAGCTAAGAGAAGGCCTTGCTGCTACTTCGAGCGCCAGTGCCGTCTCAAATAGCTGATTAGCAAGGGTCCCAGTTGTCAGACCCCTACTGGTCAGATACTGATGACCTATCCCGAGGATAGGTCAACAGTATTAAAGTCTCGGAAAATCCCTTTAAGATTATTTGCAAAGGGGCTTCATTTTTCATTCTAGATAGATTATGGCAAATAGAAAAAAAATAGTTGCAAAGGTGGAAACTAATAAGGTGACTAATTGTAATAAAACCAGTGTACTTGTTTGATCCAATAGATCCCATCACAAAAAAACCCTACATGTCCTTATCTTATTGATATTGCACAGTCAATTTTAGATAGATCAATGAACACATGATATATTAAATAAAACAGGTATCATGTATTAATTCTTCTCCATAGAAATGTCATCCTGTCCAAAATTTAATCCATGAAATGTATTTAATATTTTAAAAGGTTCATTACCAAAGTAGTGAACTTTCCTGTACTGAATTATTGATCCACACAAGTTTTCTTTGTTATGTTTTTCATGCACCATTTAATACAGTTCTTAAATGATGAAGGTGATGATGCATTTTCTATAGACTATATAAAGGAGAATGGAAGCATGCCTTTCTTGCACATAGACAAACATTCCCAATAGTATATCTGATGCTATCAAGCAAATACAAAACATCATCCGGCACATTCTGTCGACATGTTTAGCTAAATGGAACTGAAACAGTCACAGATGACAATTTCATAAATACATTAATTAGAAGTGTCTCCAAATAGCATGCAATTTTAAATTATTAACATAAAATACTGCATTATAAATGACTGCAAATTGCATTCTGGGTGCACTACATGCTTAATTTATTATGTCGTAGGAAAATTTGTAAATTACTTCCCTGTTTTATTTTTAATGGGTAGTTTATATGTATATTGTTTCATTAAGCCAAGCTTAATTCACATTTTATATCTTATGTGGCTCACAATAGATAGGAATATTTTTTTAGGCTAAAATGTATTATTATTTAACTTTTCAAATATAATTTACAATTGTTGGACATTGTGTAATAAAGTAAGATTAGAAAGGGAAAAGATACTTTGGGAGACATTTATCATACCCTGTGCCATGAAAAAGTGGCATCAAAAAGTCACAAACTTCGGTGCATGTGTAACACCCCGGAGTGGTGTTACCACTGCTACACCGTGCTACTGTCTTGAATGGCCTAAACTAAATGCCATCTTATGTATTTCTGTCCAGGTCCTCTACACTGTGCATTCTTAATCTTGTTATGCAACTGTTTTATTACATATAATGTGCCTGGTTCACCAGCAGATGGCAGCGTATATGGCGTATATATCTTTAATCAGAATTGAACTTACCATTCCATTCTCTCCACTTTGGGCAGAAGTGGGCCAGTCCTGCTTCCTGCCGGGAAGGGTGGGGCAGAAATTTCCAGTTAGTTCTAGTTCTAAGCTAGACAGGAGGAGTGTGAGCAGGGGCATGCTCAGGCGTACCTATGCCAGCCAGAGCACCCTAAGCTCTGCTGGCTTTGGAAGAAGGTGTTTGGAAGTCATAGGGGTCAGAGGAATAGTCATCGGCCACCATAAGAGAAGTCAGCAAGAGGAATAATTCGGCTGAAAATAAGTTATTTACTGAATGTCAGGAGGGGAATAACAGTCGACGGCACCCCATCCAAGGATACCAGAACAGATCAGAAGTACAGAAACTTAAGCAGAGTTTAGTGCAAGATAAAGAAAGAAAGCAAGTATTTAAGCAAACCTGTCAGTACAGCAGAGAAAGAGAGAAAGCAGAGTTATTGAGTTTGCCTGCCAGTTTATGCCAAAGCCTGCTGAAACGAAGACAAAGCCTGCCAATTGTTTGGAAGAACGTTTATTTAATTAAAGCTGCCATTGAATTTCACCACAAGGTCTGATCTCTGGACTGGTTATTTTTCCTTCATCTCTCAATTATTCCCCTTAATTTTGCTTTGGGGTTCAGCAGTATCCAGATAGGAGCACAGTAATACATAAATAGACATTTAGGCCGCACTACACCACTCAGCATTCCTATTAAACCTGGGTTGCGATAGGGGCCCTGTGGGACAACCCATTGCACATGCTGCTGTTGTACACAATTTTGTGCTTTATTGGGGTTTTACTCACCGGCATGCCACATAAAGTGACAAGCGCTGAGGGGCTAGAGTAGGTGGTCCATCACATGTATTATAATTGGAGATGAGCAAAGTATTGGAAAATTTTATTGCCTGCTTCGCCGAATAAAAAATAATAATTTCCTTTGTGAAAAATGACTTCATCACAAAGGGCATTTCTTTGTAAGTAGTGGGTGCAATGACAGGGAATGGCGATTGCACCGCTACCCATCATTGTACCCCTCAGATGTCACGTTCATCGCTGATTGCGGCATCTGACATTAATATTAAAGTGTAAAATAAATAAATAAAATCATACTTACCTCATCCTTTTGATCGCGAAGAGCCGGCCGCCGCCATCTTAATTGAAAATCCAGCGTGAAATCTCATTCGTCACTGCGCATGGGATTTCGCACGGGATCTTAAATCAAGATGGCGCTCAAACGAAGCGTGATTTTAAGCATGATTTTTTACAAATTTTACCGCCATTTCAAAGAAATCGATTTGTTACCACGATGCACAAGCAAATTCAGCTTAATGACAAACCAAATTTTCCCTGAAATTCTGATCTAAGTCTGCAAAGTGGACTTCGATTAGCTCAACATTAATTATAGTAGAGATCTAGACCACATCCCTTGCTGGTCTAGATCTCCACTTTGTCACACGGACCTGCAAAGATGCGGCACGAATATCAAGAGGCATGCACCTCTTTATAATTGTGGTGCATCTAAAGCAAGCAGGGGAGAGAGAGACTGGAGTGTAAAATGCCGGCCGTAGTAAATGTCCCTGTTTATGTTTTCTAATATATTTTGACAGTTTGCCTCTCAGGTTTAGGGCTCATGCGCACCGCCATTGATCAGCTGTTCCGTGGATTGGGGACCGCAATTTGCAATCGCCAATGCACGGGCAACATCCGGATCCAGACCCATTCAACTTGGATGGATTTTGTTACATTACTGACAAAAGTATGTGAAATCTTTCCATATGTATTACAAATGTCGTTTTATTAAACAGTTCTTGGAATATTTCCTAGACCTGTTTATTAAAAAATAACCACCAGTTTTGCAGCAAGGATATATGAAGAGCTCTTTTTCGCTTTTTGGTTTGTAGTAATACTGGCAAAGAATATGTAGAATTTTAAAAACCATTCAAGAAAGTGAACCATCTCACCAGCACTACCATTTGGAAGTGGCTCCCTATGAGTGAAGATCCAACTTTTCAACAAGCCTTGGGACTTGAGAAGGGATTATAGCCAGACCAGCTATCCATCTGTAGCCAACTGTTTCAGGTTGCTTGCCCCTCATCAGTGCAGAGTAGGATTCTGGATGGCTCAGTGTGATGCCTTGGAAGCAGCTTAGGCAGGGAGATACATCTCCTTAAAGAGACCAATCATGTATAGAGACTAAAAGTACTCCATGGCATGGAGACTTATTGGCAATTCTCCATGGGAAACCACTCCGAATAGGTGGAGCTGGTGAGATGGTTCTTTTTCTTTGCATATTTGTTTCCCGTGGAGAATTGCCAATAGGTCTCCAAACAATGGATTTCTTTCAGTAAGTCTCCATACAAGACTGGTCTCTTTAAGGAGATTCAGCATTCTGTCTAAGCTGCTTCCAAGGTATCACATTGAGCCAGCCAGAGTCCTGCTCCATACTGCTCAGGGGCAGACACCTTGAAATTCAGATGAATTTTGGGGGGAGAGAGAAAGCAAGAAAGGAAAAAAAAAAAAAAGAGAGCCCTAGGAGACCTTACAGTGTCATACACAAATCTTCAGCCTAATTGGTGGACGTTCATTTTGGGTAGAATCAATTGACACTTTAAGCGAATCAGTCAACCAATATGGCCGAATCAAACCCACATAGAATTTTTATCAATCTATTTTCCATCTGAGGAATGGATACATTTCCAGGTGTCCATTCCTGCCTTCGTTACTACTGGAAAATAAAATTTTGGAAAATGAAATAATTTACCTAATTGGTTGTCATGAGTAGAGATGAGCAAATCGAAGCTGATGAAGTGGAATTCATTCCAAATTTCAGGAAAAATTTTTACTCACACCGAATGCGAATTTTCTCGCGCTTCGTGGTAACGAAACAAATTTTTTAATAAAAATGGCTGCTGCACATGTGAGGACATGGAGAAAGGAACTCTGGGAAGGCGGGATCACCCATAATCCCATGCATACAGCCATTTAGCAGCCAGCCAGCCCTGTGATGTCACAGCCCTATAAATAGCGCAGCCATCTTAGTTTCTGCCATTTATCAGTGTACTTAGTGCAGGGAGAGACGTCTGCATGCGCTAGGGACAGTGATAGAAAAAACATAATTGTGCCGAAAGAAAAACGATTTATAAGTGCAGGGAAAGATTATGGCGTAGGGAAAGGATAGGGAGGAATCATTCCACAGCATTTATGTTGAACAGGGTTCAGTAGGGGAGGTGACAGCCTGGGTAACAGGAACATTCCGAATACACCTAGCAGGACTGACTGGGGATCCAAATTGCCATTATACAGCTCTGTAATTCCATCAAACCGTTCTTATTAGGGTGCAAGTACTGATTGATACAGGCATTAACAGGGTTATTACAAGGAAATATTTCGATATTTTATTTGCCCTAGTGCGGTGCAGTTATATGTTCTAAAGCATTTTTTTTACTTCTATTAGTGGGAAAAAAGGGCTTATTAGCCGTTGTGTGGTGAAGTGTGAAAATTACAGCCCTTTTTGTTGTGTATTAGTGGCAAAAGTAAAATATATTTGCCGCTCAGCAGTGCAGTTATCTGTTTTAAAGCCCTTTTTTGCGTGTATTAGTGGAAAAAGGAAAAATATCTTTGCCGCTCAGCGGTGCAGTTATCTGTTTTAAAGCCCTTTTTTGCGTGTATTAGTGGAAAAAGGAAAAATATATTTCCCGCTCAATGATGCAGTTATCTATTTTAAAGCCCTTTTTTGCATGTATTAGTGGAAAAAGGAAAAATATCTTTGCCGCTCAGCAGTGCAGTGATAAAATCTAAAGGCCAGTTTGCCATGTATTAGTGGCGAAATAAAATGATATTTGCCATTCAGCGTTGCACTTATCTGTTGAAAAGTCTTTTGTGTAAAAGTAGAACAAATTAGGGCCTAATTGCCGTTCTGCGGTGCAGTGAAATATTCAAAGACCCAGTTTAACACATATTACTGGCAAAATAAAAATATATTCGCCGCTCAGCGTTGCACTTATCTGTCGAAAAGCCTTTTGTGTTGTGTAACGGTACAAAATAATTAGGGCCTAATTGCCATTCAGTGGTGCAGTGATATATTTTACAGCCCCGTTTGCCATGTATTAGTGGTGAAATAAAAATATATTCGCCGTCCAGCGTTGCACTTAGGGTACTTTCATACTAGCGTTATTCTTTTCCGGCATTGAGTTCTGTCCTAGGGGCTCAATACCGGAAAAGAACTGATCAGTTTTATCCTAATGCATTCTGAATGGATAGCATTCCATTCAGGATGCATCAGGATGTCTTCAGTTCAGTCTTTTTTACTTTTCAGGACGGAGATAATACCGCAGTATGCTGCGGTTTTATCTCCGTGCAAAATTCCGGAACACTTGCCGGAATGCCGGATCCGGCATTCTTTCCCATTGAAATGCATTAATGCCGGATCCGGCCCCGAGTGTTCCGACAAAACGGATCCAGCACTGCGGTCTGCGCATACTCAGACCACAAAAAATGTGAAAAAAAATAAATGCCAGATCCGTTTTTCCGGATGACACCGGAGAGATGAATCCGGCATTTCAATGCATTTGTCATACGGATTAGGATCCTGATCTGTCTGACAAATGCCATCAGTTTGCATACGGTTTGATGGATCCGACAGGCAGTTCCGGAATCCTCTGCCGCAAGTGTGAAAGTACCCTTATCTGTTGAAAAGCCATTTCTGTTGTGTAAAAGTAGAAAAAAATTAGGTCCTAATTGCCGTTCAGTGGTACAGTGATATATTTTACAGTCCTGTTTGCCATGTATTACTGGCAAAATAAAAATGTATTCGCCGTCCAGCGTTGCACTTATCTGTTGAAAATCCTTTTCTGTCGTGTAAAAGTAGAAAAAAATTAGGGCCTAATTGCCCTTGTGCCGTGCAGTGATATACTCTAAAGCCCAGTTTGCAGTGTATTAGTAATCTGTTAAAAAGCCTTTTGTGTAGTGTAAAAATCGAAAAAAATTAGGGCCTAATTGCCTTTGTGCGGTGCAGTGATATAATCTGTTTGCCGTGTATTAGTGACGAAATAAAAATATATTCGCCGTCCAGCGTTGAACTTATCTGTTGAAAAGCCTTTTCTGTTGTGTAAAGGTAGAAAAAAATTAGGGCCTAATTGCCCTTGTGCGATGCAGTGATATAATCTAAAGCCCAGTTTGCCATGTATTAGTGGTGAAATTAAAATATATTCGCCGTCCAGCTGTAACGGGGAGCCGGCGACGCCCTTCATTCTTGCAGCGCCGCCGGCATGCCATCTGTGTGCAAGAGAGAAGACGCGGCCGGCGTCCTTGCCTCGATGGGGACCAGGGGGCGGGAAGGGCCCCGTCACGCATGCCTCATCAGCGTGGCCGGCGTTCCCCTAGACTACGAGCAGCAGGGGAGCCAAGCACCGATAATGATAAATCGGTGCTAGGCTGTGTTGGACTGTGTAATGTGAGTCATGTGACGCTGGCCATGTCATGTGACTCACCAGTCAGGGCTATTTAAACAGGCAGCCTGCTGGCCACAGGTTGCCTGTAATTGGTCTAGTTACCCTCACCAGCCTTCTTTATATATTCAGACCTTGCTTGTTTTGACCTTGGCTTTGTTTGTGACCTCGACTTCGCTAGTCGCTACCTCCATTTGTATTTGACTTGACCTTTTGGCTTCCGACCTCGGCTTTGTTTGTGACCTTGCTATTGTGTTTTTCCCTGTGTACTGCATGACCTCCTGGTTTTTGACTTTTACTTTCCTGACTCTGTTCACGGTTTTCCTTTGCTTTTAGGCCCCTGCACGTATTTAAGCTAGGGACCTGCGCCAAGTTGTACGCCGTGAGATAGGTCAGATCGTACAAGTAGGTATGGACAGAGGTGCGGGTGGAGTCCAGGGCAGCACTCTTCCCTTCCCTCCATGACAGAATTACAGGCCATACTATACCATGGAACCTTTGCGAGTCCTCACGGATCAGGTACATAGTCTTGCCCAAATGGTTCAGGAATTGGAAGAAATGCTACAGCAGCAGGAGTTGCTTCAGACCCCGTGTATAGCACCCTCCTCCACTCAGAACCCTGAACCTCATGTTAAATTGCGCAATCGTTTTTCAGGGGTTAGCAAATTGTTTCTAACATTTAAGGAAAGTTGTAAGCTTTATTTTCGTTTACACCCTTATTCTTCAGGTCCCGAGCAGCAAAGAGTGGGAATCATTATCTCATTGCTGCAGGGGAACCCACAAGAATAGGCTTTCTCTCTCCCCACGGACTCCCCTTGCCTAATTTCTGTTGAAGCGTTTTTTTCAGGCTTTGGGTGTATTATATAACGAACCTGACAAGTCAAACCTGTGGAAGAATACTACACCCAATTTCGGAAGTGGTGCATTTCCTCTGGCTGGAATGATCCAGCACTGAAGTGTCAGTTCAGGGCAGGACTCTCTGAAAATTTAAAAGACATGTTGGTCAGTTATCCCTATCCTGACAATTCAGAACAGATTATGATTTTGGCTGTTAGACTGGACCGACGTATTAGGAAAAGACAATGAGAACAACAGATGTTTCCACAGGTGGTGATCAACCCGGATCCCTCACCCTTGAGAGTCAGATTGGAGAATCCTCCTGAAGAGCCCATGCAAATCAGTATGACCAGGAGGGACGTCAGAGGGGTGCCTGCTTTTATTGCGGAGAGTCTGATCACTGGCTATGACTATGCCCTATGGTTCCTCCTTCCAGGAGATCACCAGGACCGAACGCCCAGAAGGATAACGTACTCCCGGAAGTGGCTAAAAGTAAAATATTATTACCAGTAGCTATTTCCTTGGGTTCCTGTAAAGGTTTTGGTAAAGCGTTTATTAATTCAGGGTCTGCCTCTAATTTTTTTTAGTTATTTCCATGGGGATACCCATATTATCTCTTTCTGACCCTATCCACATTATTGCTATTGATTCTACTTCTTTGGTGGGCGGTACTGTGGATTTTGTACTCCGGAGATAATCTTGACTGGGGGTTTGTCATACTGAAAATTGTTCTTTTTTTATATAAAACAATTTACCCGTGGAGGTAGTTTTGAGCATGCCTTGGCTCCAGAATCATAGCCCAGTCATCAACTGGTCCACGGGTGAATTACAGAAATGGTGACCTAAGTATGATTCATGCTGTCTACCCGTTATTCAGGCTGGAATCACTACTGGGTCAGAAGCCCATCCCCCATACATCAGTAACTTCGTTGATGTTTTTTCGATGTTTGATGCCGAATTTCTTCCCCCTCATAGACCTTATGATTGTGCCATCGAGTGGGTTCCGGGATCCAAGTACCCTAGGGGTCGTATTTATAATTTGTCCGGTCCTTAACGAAAGGCTATTAGGGATTATTTGAAGGAAAGTTTACTAAAAGGTCATATGGGACCCTCGGTCTCCCCTATGGGGGCAGGATTTTTCTTTGTTGAGAAAAAAGATGGGGGATTGAGACCATGTATTGACTACAGAGAGTTAAACAAAATAACTGTTAAAAATCTGTATTCTTTGCCATTGATTCCGGACCTGTTCAATCAGGTTCTTGGAGCTCAGTGGTTCACTAAACTCGATCTCAGGGGAGCCTACAATCTCATTCGAATTAAGGAGGGGGATGAATGGAAAACGGCCTTTAAAGGGATTCTGTCACCTGGATTTTGCCTATAAAGCTGTGGACATGTGCTGCTAGATCGCTGCTAGCACATCCGCAATATACATTCTCCATAGCGCTGAGTGTTTTTATTTAGGCAAAAAAAGATTTTATTTATATGTAAATGAGGCAAGTAAGGAGCCCAAGGGGCTGTTACTAACGTTTCTGGAACCCAGCCACGCCCACTGTGAAGGAGCCCAGCACCGACCCACATCCTCAAATTCTCCTCCTTGCTCCCCGAGGTCACCAAGTTAGAGCGCCGTAATCTCACGCATGCGCGATTACTCGGCATCTCCGTGCCGGCATAGTGTTCCTTCCCTGTGCTGGCATCAGCCTCAGGGGACGAACTGCGCATGCGCTAGCTGCGAGATTATGGCGCTCTAACTTTGTGACGTCTGGGAGCAAGGAGGATGCGGGCTGTGCTGGTCTTTTTCACAGTGGGCGTGGCTGGGCTCTAGAAACGTTAGTAACAACCCCGTGCGCTCCTTACTTGCCTCATTTACATATATATAAAATCATTTTTTTTCCCTAAATAAGAGCACTCACAGATATGGGGAATGTATATTGCGGATGTGCTCCTGGCAATCTAGCAGCGCATGTCCGCAGCTCTATAAGCAAAATCCAGGTGACAATCCCTTTAATACCCCTGAGGGTCATTATGAATATTTAGTGATGCCATTTGGGTTAAGTAATGCCCCCGCAGTTTTCAAAAATGTTGTTAATGATCTTTTCAGACAGTTTATTGGGAATTTCATGATTGTGTATTTGGATCACATTTTGATTTATTCACCTGACTGGGATTCTCACATTAGCCACATTAGGCAGGTACTGAAGGTTCTTAGTGAGAATCAATTATTCGCTAAACAGGAAAAGTGTACCTTTGTGGTACAATTTTTTTTAATCTTGGGATTAGGGATGAGCGAACCCGAACTGTAAAAGTCCGGGTTCGGGTTCGTAAAAGTCCGGGTTCGGGTTCGGTGTTCGGCGCTTTCTTGGCGCTTTTTGAAAGGCTGCAAAGCAGCCAATCAACAAGCGTCATACTACTTGCCCCAAAAGGCCATCACAGCCATGCCTACTATTGGCATGGCTGTGATTGGCCAGTGCAGCATGGGACCCAGCCTCTATTTAAGCTGGAGTCACGTAGCGCCGCACGTCACTCTGCTATGATCAGTATAGGGAGAGGTTGCAGCTGCGACGTTAGGGCGAGATTAGGCAGATTAACTCCTCCAAAAGACTTCATTCTGTGATCGATCTGCAGCTGTGGATCATTGAAGTGCTATTATTGACTTGCTCACTTTTTTGAGGCTGCCCAGAGCGTTTTTAGATCACTTTTTTTCTGGGGTGATCGGCGGCCATTTGGTGACTTGTGGTGCGCCAGCACAAGCTATCACCAAGTGTATTTAACCATCGATAGTGTGGTTATTTTGTGCTATATCCTACATCAGCTGCAGGCTGAGCCTGTGTCACCGAAGTGCATTTAACCATTGACAGTCTGATTATTTTTTGGCCATATACTACATCTGGTGCAGGCTGAGCCTGTATCACCCAAGTGCATTTAACCATCAACAGTGTGGTTAATTTTTGGCCATATATTACATCAGGGGCAAGTTGAGCCTGTCACCCAGCGCCTAAAAAATAGACCTGACATTTCTATTCAACCAAATCTGTACTGTTTTAGCTGGTCAAGTTATTTGTAGTGACCGTAAAAGCACACTTTTTTTTCTGGGTTGAAAAACCATTCCCAAATTTGCCATTCTCAAAATAACTAGTTTCTGGTATTTGAGGCCTACTTGAAATCTATCCCAAAAAGAATATCTTACATTGAAGCTAGTGATAGTGTCATTCAGAAAAACCTAAGACACACGCTAGCGTGCAGATAGAAGTCTGATTCTGTGATTAAACCTATACCTGTCACACAGCGCAAAAAAAAACAGGCCTCACATCTCTATTTAACCAAATCTGTACTGTTTTAGCTGGTCAAGTTATTTGTAGTGACCGTAAAAGCACACTTTTTTTTCTGGGTTGAAAAACCATTCCCAAATTTGCCATTCTCAAAATAACTAGTTTCTGGTATTTGAGGCCTACTTGAAATCTATCCCAAAAAGAATATCTTACATTGAAGGTACTGATAGTGTCATTCAGAAAAACCTAAGACATACGCTAGCGTGCTGATAGAAGTCTGATTCTGTGATTAAACCTATACCTGTCACACAGCGCAAAAAAAAACAGGCCTCACATCTCTATTTAACCAAATCTGTACTGTTTTAGCTGGTCAAGTTATTTGTAGTGACCGTAAAAGCACACTTTTTTTTCTGGGTTGAAAAACTATTCCCAAATTTGCCATTCTCAAAATTGTGGTGAACGGGAACAATGAGGAAAACATCTAATAAGGGACGCGGACGTGGACATGGTCGTGGTGGTGTTAGTGGACCCTCTGGTGCTGGGAGAGGACGTGGCCGTTCTGCCACAGCCACACGTCCTAGTGAACCAACTACCTCAGGTCCCAGTAGCCAGAAGAATTTACAGCGATATTTGGTGGGGCCCAATGCCGTTCTAAGGATGGTAAGGCCTGAGCAGGTGCAGGCATTAGTCAATTGGGTGGCCGACAGTGGATCCAGCACGTTCACATTATCTCCCACCCAGTCTTCTGCAGAAAGCGCACAGATGGCGCATGAAAACCAAGCCCATCGGTCTGTCACATCACCCCCATGCATATCAGGGAAACTGTCTGAGCCTCAAGTTATGCAGCAGTCTCTTATGCTGTTTGAAGACTCTGCTGCCAGGGTTTCCCAAGGGCATCCACCTAGCCCTTCCCCAGGGGTGGAAGAGATAGAATGCACTAACGCACAACCACTTATTTTTCCTGATGATGAGGACATGGGAATACCACCTCAGCACGTCTCTGATGATGACGAAACACAGGTGCCAACTGCTGCATCTTTCTGCAGTGTGCAGACTGAACAGGAGGTCAGGGATCAAGACTGGGTGGAAGACGATGCAGGGGACGATGAGGTCCTAGACCCCACATGGAATGAAGGTCGTGCCACTGACTTTCACAGTTCGGAGGAAGAGGCAGTGGGGAGACCGAGCCAACAGCGTAGCAAAAGAGGGAGCAGTGGGCAAAATCAGAACACCCGCCGCCAAGAGACTCTTCCTGCTACTGACCGCCGCCATCTGGGACCGAGCACCCCAAAGGCAGCTTCAAGGAGTTCCCTGGCATGGCACTTCTTCAAACAATGTGCTGACGACAAGACCCGAGTGGTTTGCACGCTGTGCCATCAGAGCCTGAAGCGAGGCATTAACGTTCTGAACCTTAGCACAACCTGCATGACCAGGCACCTGCATGCAAAGCATGAACTGCAGTGGAGTAAACACCTTAAAAACAAAGAAGTCACTCAGGCTCCCCCTGCTACCTCTTCTGCTGCTGCTGCCTCGGCCTCTTCTGCTGCTGCCGCCGCCTCGGCCTCTTCCTCCGCCTCTGGAGGAACGTTGGCACCTGCCGCCCAGCAAACATGGGATGTACCACCAACACCACGACCTGCGTCACCAAGCATCTCAACCATGTCACACGGCAGCGTTCAGCTCTCCATCTCACAAACATTTGAGAGAAAGCGTAAATTCCCACCTAGCCACCCTCGATCCCTGGCCCTGAATGCCAGCATTTCTAAACTACTGGCCTATGAAATGCTGTCATTTAGGCTGGTGGACACACACAGCTTCAAACAGCTCATGTCACTTGCTGTCCCACAGTATGTTGTTCCCAGCCGCCACTACTTCTCCAAGAGAGCCGTGCCTTCCCTGCACAAACAAGTGTCCGATAAAATCAAGTGTGCACTGCGCAAAGCCATCTGTGGCAAGATCCACCTAACCACAGATACGTGGACCAGTAAGCACGGCCAGGGACGCTATATCTCCCTAACTGCACACTGGGTAAATGTAGTGGCGGCTGGGCCCCAGGCGGAGAGCTGTTTGGCGCACGTCCTTCCGCCGCCAAGGATCGCAGGGCAACATTCTTTGCCTCCTGTCTCCTCCTCCTCCTACTCAGCTTCCTCCTCCTCTTCTTCCACCTGCTCATCCAGTCAGCCACACACCTTCACCACCAACTTCAGCACAGCACGGGGTAAACGTCAGCAGGCCATTCTGAAACTCATATGTTTGGGGGACAGGCCCCATACCGCACAGGAGTTGTGGCGGGGTATAGAACAACAGACCGACGAGTGGTTGCTGCCGGTGAGCCTCAAGCCCGGCCTGGTGGTGTGCGATAATGGGCGAAATCTCGTTGCAGCTCTGGGACTAGCCGGTTTGACGCACATCCCTTGCCTGGCGCATGTGCTGAATTTGGTGGTGCAGAAGTTCATTCGCAACTACCCCGACATGTCAGAGCTGCTGCATAAAGTGCGGGCCGTCTGTTCGCGCTTCCGGCGTTCACACCCTGCCGCTGCTCGCCTGTCTGCGCTACAGCGTAACTTCAGCCTTCCCGCTCACCGCCTCATATGCGACGTACCCACCAGGTGGAACTCCACTTTGCATATGCTGGACAGACTGTGCGAGCAGCAGCAGGCCATAGGGGAGTTTCAGCTGCAGCACGCATGGGTCAGTCACACTGCGGATCAGACACACTTCACCACCAATGACTGGGCCTCCATGCGAGACCTGTGTGCCATGTTGCGCTGTTTCGAGTACTCCACCAACATGGCCAGTGGAGATGACGCCGTTATCAGCGTTACAATACCACTTGTATGTCTCCTTGAGAAAACACTTAGGGCGATGATGGAAGAGGAGGTGGCCCAGGAGGAAGAGGAGGAAGAGGGGTCATTTTTAGCACTTTCAGGCCAGTCTCTTCAAAGTGACTCAGAGGGAGGTTTTTTGCAACACCAGAGGCCAGGTACAAATGTGGCCAGACAGGGCCCACTACTGGAGGACGAGGAGGACGAGGATGAGGTGGAGGAGGATGAGGATGAAGCATGTTCACAGCGCCCAAAGCAGCTCGTGCCCATCACTGGTGCGTGGCTGGGGGGAAACACAGGACGATGACGATACGCCTCCCACAGAGGACAGCTTGTCCTTACCTCTGGGCAGCCTGGCACACATGAGCGACTACATGCTGCAGTGCCTGCGCAACGACAGCAGAGTTGCCCACATTTTAACGTGTGTGGAATACTGGGTTGCCACCCTGCTGGATCCCCGGTACAAAGACAATGTGCCCACCTTACTTCCTACACTGGAGCGTGATAGGAAGATGCGCGAGTACAAGCGCACGTTGGTAGACGCGCTACTGAGAGCATTCCCAAATGTCACAGGGGAACAAGTGGAAGCCCAAGGCGAAGGCAGAGGAGGAGCAAGAGGTCGCCAACGCAGCTGTGTCACGGCCAGCTCCTCTGAGGGCAGGGTTAGCATGGCAGAGATCTGGAAAAGTTTTGTCACCATGCCACAGCTAACTGCACCACCACCTGATACGGAACGTGTTAGCAGGAGGCAACATTTCACTAACATGGTGGAACACTACCTATGCACACCCCTCCACGTACTGACTGATGGTTCGGCCCCATTCAACTTCTGGGTCTCCAAATTGTCCACGTGGCCAGAGCTAGCCTTTTATGCCTTGGAGGTTCTGGCCTGCCCGGCGGCCAGCGTTTTGTCTGAACGTGTATTCAGCACGGCAGGTGGCGTCATTACAGACAAACGCAGCCGCCTGTCTACAGCCAATGTGGACAAGCTGACGTTCATAAAAATGAACCAGGCATGGATCCCACAGGACCTGTCCATCCCTTGTGCAGATTAGATATTAACTACCTCCCCTTAACAATATATTATTCTACTCCAGGGCACTTCCTCATTCAATACTATTTTTAATTTCATTTTACCATTATATTGCGGGGCAACCCAAAGTTGAATGAACCTCTCCTTTGTCTGGGTGCCGGGGCCTAAATGTGTGACAGTGGCCTGTTCCAGTGGTGGGTGACGTGAAGCCTGATTCTCTGCTATGACATAAAGACTTATTCTGTGCTGACATGAAGCCAGATTCTCTGTTACGCGACCTCTCTCCTCTGCCTGGGTGCCTGGGCCTAAATATGTGACAGTGGCCTGTTCCAGTGGTGGGTGACGTGAAGCCTGATTCTCTGCTATGACATGAAGACAGATTCTACGCTGACATAAGGCCAGATTCTCTGTTACGGGACCTCTCTCCTCTGCCTGGGTGCCTGGGCCTAAATGTGTGACAGTGGCCTGTTCCAGTGGTGGGTGACGTGAAGCCTGATTCTCTGCTATGACATGAAGACAGATTCTGCGCTGACATAAGGCCAGATTCTCTGTTACGGGACCGCTCTCCTCTGTCTGGGTGCCGGGGCCTAAATGTGTGACAGTGGCCTGTTCCAGTGGTGGGTGACGTGAAGCCTGATTCTCTGCTATGACATGAAGACAGTGTCACGGCTGTATGTGAGCAACAATAGTAATACACAGTACAGAGCAACTGACTGGACCCAGAACTAGGGAGGATAAAGGGTGACCCCTGTCCGACCCTCAACGCTTTCCCTATTCTGCTAAAGCACATGCCCGGATCCAAATGGCGGAACGAGGCATGCCCACGTGCCTAAGACTAATGACCACTGTAACCCCTACAATAGTGGAAGGGGCACAGCCACCAGTGCCCTACTCAGTATATTTAGGGAACCGTGGCCACCTCAGATCCAGTCAGAAAACAAACAGGAATACAACAATGTCTGCAGACTTAGCTGAAGGTGTTGCAGCCGCAGAGAAGACGGATCCAAGGACAGGCTGGCAATATCCGGAGTGCTAGCTGCAGCAGAACACAGGTCCAGTGAACTGATAGCTACAAGTGAAGAAACTAAAGCAAGAGCTACAACTGAAGTGAGAACTATAATCCACATCCTATCATAGGAGGAGGGGTGATATAAAGAGAGGGAAATCAAACACATGAAGAACAGCTGTGGTGAAAGAAACCAAAAGTAAACAGAGTAGTGAGAACTCCTCCCAGCTCTAGTAGTGACATCATCACAGGGGTGGAGAAACAGAGCTGTGAGAACGTCTCAAAGCTCTGGTAGTGACAGTACCCCCCCTCTACGGGTGGACTCCGGACACCCAGGACCCACCTTCTCAGGATGAGCCCTATGAAATGCCCTGATGAGGCGAGTGGCTTTAATGTCCGACACCGGAACCCACATCCTCTCCTCAGGACCATAACCCTTCCAATGAACGAGGTACTGAAGAGAACCGCGGACAATGCGAGAGTCCACAATTCTGGAAACCTCAAACTCCAGATTGCCATCAACCAAAATCGGAGGAGGAGGCAAAGAGGAGGGTACCGTGGGCTGGACATATGGTTTTAAGAGAGATCTGTGAAATACATTATGTATCTTCCAAACCCGTGGAAGATCAAGACGGAAGGCAACAGGATTGATGACTGACAAGATTTTATAAGGCCCAATAAACTTGGGACCCAATTTCCAGGAGGGAACCTTCAACTTAATGTTTCTAGTAGACAACCACACCAGATCACCCACATTCAGGTCCGGACCAGGCACACGTCTCTTATCAGCCACACGCTTATACTTCTCACTCATTTTTTTAAGATTACTCTGAATCTTTTGCCAAATGGTAGACAAAGACGAGGAAAATCTCTCCTCCTCAGGTAAACCAGAAAGAGCCCCTCCCGAGAATGTCCCAAACTGCGGATGGAACCCATATGCACCAAAGAATGGTGACTTATCAGAAGATTCCTGACGACGGTTGTTCAGAGCAAACTCAGCAAGAGGGAGAAATGAACACCAATCCTCCTGGTTCTCTGCCACAAAACAGCGCAAATATGTCTCCAGATTCTGATTGAGGCGCTCAGTCTGACCATTCGACTGCGGATGAAAAGCAGAAGAGAAGGACAGCCGAACCCCCAGGCGAGAACAGAAAGCCTTCCAGAACCTGGACACAAACTGCGTGCCTCTATCGGAAACAATATCAGAGGGAATGCCGTGCAATTTAACAATATGGTCGACAAAAGCTTGCGCCAACGTTTTAGCATTGGGTAAACCAGGGAAAGGTACGAAATGAGGCATCTTGCTAAAACGGTCCACCACCACCAGGATCACCGACTTCCCCGAGGAACGAGGAAGATCCGTGATAAAGTCCATGGACAGGTGTGTCCAAGGACCGGAAGGAATGGGTAACGGGAGAAGGGAACCTGAAGGCCGTGAACGAGGGACCTTAGCTCGAGCGCACATCTCACAAGCAGCCACAAAACCCTCCACCGTCTTACGAAGAGCCGGCCACCAAAATCACCCAGCAATGAGATCTACCGTGGCTCTACTCCCAGGGTGACCAGCAAGAACCGTATCATGATGCTCCTTAAAGAGTTTGTGACGTAGCTCAGGAGGCACGAACAACTTCCCAGAAGGACAACGGGCAGGTGTCTCAGTCTGGGCAGCCTGGACCTCGGCCTCCAAATCGGAATATAGAGCAGAAACAACTACCCCCTCCGCCAAAATGGGACCCGGGTCCTCGGAGTTTCCTCCTCCCGGAAAACAGCGAGAGAGAGCATCAGCCTTCACATTTTTTATCCCAGGTCGGAATGTAACAACAAAATTGAATCTGGAGAAGAACAGAGACCATCTGGCCTGTCTCGGATTCATACGCCTGGCCGACTCCAAGTATGCCAGATTCTTATGGTCGGTAAAAACGGTGATAGGGTGCCTGGCCCCCTCCAACCAATGGCGCCATTCCTCGAAAGCCAACTTGATGGCCAACAACTCCCTATCTCCCACATCATAGTTTCTCTCTGCCGGGGAGAGTTTTTTAGAGAAAAAGGCACAGGGTCGCCACTTGGCAGGGGAAGGGCCCTGGGACAAAACCGCACCCACACCCACCTCGGAAGCATCCACCTCAACAATAAAAGGTAAGGAAACATCGGGATGCACCAAGACGGGAGCAGACGCAAAATTCTCTTTAATCTTAGAAAAGGCTGTAAGCGCCTCCTCCGACCAAGAGGAAAAATCCGCCCCCTTCTTTGTCATGTCAGTGAGGGGTTTGACAACAGAGGAATAATTCAAAATGAACTTTCTGTAATAGTTCGCAAAACCCAGAAAGCGCATCAATGCCTTCTGATTCTCAGGAAGCTCCCACTCAAGTACAGCACGGACCTTCTCGGGATCCATGCGAAAACCAGAAGCAGAGAGGAGAAAACCCAGAAATTGAATCTCCGATACCATAAAAAGACATTTCTCCAGCTTGGCGTACAATTTATTTTCCCGCAGAATCTGCAGAACCTGAAAAAGATGATCCTGATGGGTCTGAACATCAGGGGAAAAAATCAAAATATCATCAAGATACACCAATACAAATTTCCCCATTAAATGATAGAAAATACTATTAACAAAATGCTGAAAGACGGCCGGAGCATTCATCAGGCCGAAAGGCATAACGAGATTCTCGAAATGCCCGTCAGGGGTATTAAAGGCCGTTTTCCATTCATCCCCCTCTCTGACCCTGACCAGGTTGTACGCGCCTCTCAAATCCAATTTGGAAAACACCTTGGCCCCAACAATTTGATTGAAGAGGTCCGGGATCAGAGGAAGGGGATAGGGATCGCGAATCGTGATACGGTTCAGCTCCCTAAAATCTAGGCAAGGTCTCAGAGAGCCATCTTTCTTTTTAACAAAAAAAAAACCCGCGGCCACAGGTGACTTTGAGGGACGAATATGCCCCTTTTCGAGACTCTCGGAGATGTAAGTTCGCATAGCGATTCTTTCCGGTTGTGAGAGATTGTAGAGGCGTGCTTTTGGCAGCTTGGCGCCGGGAATGAGGTTAATGGGACAGTCAAACTCCCGGTGAGGAGGTAGCTCCTGAACACCGCTCTCGGAAAACACGTCCGAGAAATCAGAGAGAAATGATGGCACCGTTTTAGTAGACACCTCTGCAAAAGTCGCTGTGAGACAATTCTCTCTACAAAAATCACTCCACTCATTTATTTGCCTTCCTTGCCAATCAATAGTGGGGTTATGTCTAGTGAGCCAGGGTAACCCCAAAACTAGAGGAGAGGGCAATCCGTTAAGGACAAAACAAGATATATCCTCCACATGAGTGTCACCTACAGCTAGCCGGATATTGTGAACAATGCCCTTCAGAGATCTCTGTGAGAGTGGAGCAGAGTCAATAGCAAAAACAGGTATATCTTTATCTAATGTGCAAACCTGAAAACCATGCATGGCTACAAATTGAGTGTCAATAAGATTGACGGCCGCTCCACTATCGACAAAAATCTCACAAGAAATGACTTTGCTCTCTAGCGCCACCCTGGCAGACAAGAGAAAACGGGAACTGCAGGTCAGAGGAAAAGCATCAAATCCTACATCAACTTTGCCCAAAGTAGCAGATGAAGCAGAACCTGATGATTTACCTTTTGAGATTTTTCTCTTATTATCGCTCTTAGTACGGTTCAAGAATCTCCTAGACGGACAAACATTTGCCAAATGACCTATGCCCCCACAACAAAAACAGACCATACTCTGAGGACTAAATCCTCTTTTATCAGGGGCAAGTCGAGCTAGCTGCATGGGCTCCTCCTCAGAGGGGAGCGAGACAGGATGAGGCCCCTGCACACTGAATGAGTCCGCACCACTGCCCCTAGACTGACAATGGTTGGACAGAGAGGTCTCGTTTCTTTCTCTTAGACGCCTGTCAAGGCGTACCGCCAATGACATGGCAGACTCTAAGGACGTTGGTCTCTCATGGAAAGCAAACGCATCTTTTAATCTCTCCGAGAGACCATGACAGAACTGACTCCGGAGTGCAGCATCATTCCAACCTGAATCAGCTGCCCATCTCCGAAATTCAGAACAATAAAGCTCCGCAGACCGTTTGTTCTGGCATAAAACACGTAGGTTAGATTCGGCCAGAGCAACACGACCCGGGTCATCATAAATCTGCCCCAGGGCCACAAAAAATCCCTCCACGGATCGAAGGGAGGGATCCCCTGATGGCAGCGAAAAAGCCCAAGTCTGAGCATTACCCCTGAGCAGGGAGATGACAATCCTCACCCTCTGCTCCTGATTACCAGAAGAGTGAGAACACAAGCAAAAATGGAGTTTGCATGCCTCTCTGAAACAAACAAAATTCTCACTGCCCCCGGAGAACGTCTCCGGAAGTGAGACCTTTGGCTCGCAACAGACTCCATGAGCCGGAGCAG
The DNA here is from genome assembly GCF_905171765.1 of Bufo bufo. Taxonomy (NCBI): domain Eukaryota; kingdom Metazoa; phylum Chordata; class Amphibia; order Anura; family Bufonidae; genus Bufo; species Bufo bufo. The sequence goes on along the minus strand of NC_053393.1, from coordinate 391,773,581 downwards.
GGCCCAATGCTTGAAGCTGGGTCATAGATTGACGGAGATCCGCTACTTCCAAAGAAAGACCCTGCATGCGGTCAACCAGGTCAGAAAGCGGATCCATGTAAAAAAAGGACGGTTTTGGTGGATTATAATGTCACGGCTGTATGTGAGCAACAATAGTAATACACAGTACAGAGCAACTGACTGGACCCAGAACTAGGGAGGATAAAGGGTGACCCCTGTCCGACCCTCAACGCTTTCCCTATTCTGCTAAAGCACATGCCCGGATCCAAATGGCGGAACGAGGCATGCCCACGTGCCTAAGACTAATGACCACTGTAACCCCTACAATAGTGGAAGGGGCACGGCCACCAGTGCCCTACTCAGTATATGGAGGGAACCGTGGCCACCTCAGATCCAGTCAGAAAACAAACAGGAATACAACAATGTCTGCAGACTTAGCTGAAGGTGTTGCAGCCGCAGAGAAGACGGATCCAAGGACAGGCTGGCAATATCCAGAGTGCTAGCTGCAGCAGAACACAGGTCCAGTGAACTGATAGCTACAAGTGAAGAAACTAAAGCAAGAGCTACAACTGAAGTGAGAACTATAATCCACATCCTATCATAGGAGGAGAGGTGATATAAAGAGAGGGAAATCAAACACATGAAGAACAGCTGTGGTGAAAGAAACCAAAAGTAAACAGAGTAGTGAGAACTCCTCCCAGCTCTAGTAGTGACATCATCACAGGGGTGGAGAAACAGAGCTGTGAGAACGTCCCAAAGCTCTGGTAGTGACAGACAGATTCTGCGCTGACATAAGGCCAGATTCTCTGTTACGGGACCGCTCTCCTCTGTCTGGGTGCCGGGGCCTAAATGTGTGACAGTGGCCTGTTCCAGTGGTGGGTGACGTGAAGCCTGATTCTCTGCTATGACATGAATACAGATTCTGCGCTGACATAAGGCCAGATTCTCTGTTACGGGACCTCTCTCCTCTGCCTGGGTGCCTGGGCCTAAATGTGTGACAGTGGCCTGTTCCAGTGGTGGGTGACGTGAAGCCTGATTCTCTGCTATGACATGAAGACAGATTCTGCGCTCACATAAGGCCAGATTCTCTGTTACGGGACCGCTCTCCTCTGTCTGGGTGCCGGGGCCTAAATGTGTGACAGTGGCCTGTTCCAGTGGTGGGTGACGTGAAGCCTGATTCTCTGCTATGACATGAATACAGATTCTGCGCTCACATAAGGCCAGATTCTCTGTTACGGGACCGCTCTCCTCTGTCTGGGTGCCGGGGCCTAAATGTGTGACAGTGGCCTGTTCCAGTGGTGGGTGACGTGAAGCCTGATTCTCTGCTATGACATGAATACAGATTCTGCGCTGACATAAGGCCAGATTCTCTGTTACGGGACCTCTCTCCTCTGCCTGGGTGCCTGGGCCTAAATGTGTGACAGTGGCCTGTTCCAGTGGTGGGTGGCATGAAGCCTGATTCTCTGCTATGACATGAAGACAGATTCTGCACTGACATAAGGCCAGATTCTCTGTTACGGGACCTCTCTCCTCTGCCTGGGTGCCTGGGCCTAAATGTGTGACAGTGGCCTGTTCCAGTGGTGGGTGACGTGAAGCCTGATTCTCTGCTATGACATGAAGACAGATTCTGCGCTGACATAAGGCCAGATTCTCTGTTACGGGACCGCTCTCCTCTGTCTGGGTGCCGGGGCCTAAATGTGTGACAGTGGCCTGTTCCAGTGGTGGGTGACGTGAAGCCTGATTCTCTGCTATGACATGAAGACAGATTCTGCGCTGACATAAGGCCAGATTCTCTGTTACGGGACCTCTCTCCTCTGCCTGGGCCTAAATGTGTGACAGTGGCCTGTTCCAGTGGTGGGTGACGTGAAGCCTGATTCTCTGCTATGACATGAAGACAGATTCTGCGCTGACATAAGGCCAGATTCTCTGTTACGGGACCGCTCTCCTCTGTCTGGGTGCCGGGGCCTAAATGTGTGACAGTGGCCTGTTCCAGTGGTGGGTGACGTGAAGCCTGATTCTCTGCTATGACATGAATACAGATTCTGCGCTGACATAAGGCCAGATTCTCTGTTACGGGACCTCTCTCCTCTGCCTGGGTGCCTGGGCCTAAATGTGTGACAGTGGCCTGTTCCAGTGGTGGGTGACGTGAAGCCTGATTCTCTGCTATGACATGAAGACAGATTCTGCGCTGACATAAGGCCAGATTCTCTGTTACGGGACCGCTCTCCTCTGTCTGGGTGCCGGGGCCTAAATGTGTGACAGTGGCCTGTTCCAGTGGTGGGTGACGTGAAGCCTGATTCTCTGCTATGACATGAATACAGATTCTGCGCTGACATAAGGCCAGATTCTCTGTTACGGGACCTCTCTCCTCTGCCTGGGTGCCTGGGCCTAAATGTGTGACAGTGGCCTGTTCCAGTGGTGGGTGGCATGAAGCCTGATTCTCTGCTATGACATGAAGACAGATTCTGCGCTGACATAAGGCCAGATTCTCTGTTACGGGACCTCTCTCCTCTGCCTGGGTGCCTGGGCCTAAATGTGTGACAGTGGCCTGTTCCAGTGGTGGGTGACGTGAAGCCTGATTCTCTGCTATGACATGAAGACAGATTCTGCGCTGACATAAGGCCAGATTCTCTGTTACGGGACCGCTCTCCTCTGTCTGGGTGCCGGGGCCTAAATGTGTGACAGTGGCCTGTTCCAGTGGTGGGTGACGTGAAGCCTGATTCTCTGCTATGACATGAATACAGATTCTGCGCTGACATAAGGCCAGATTCTCTGTTACGGGACCTCTCTCCTCTGCCTGGGTGCCTGGGCCTAAATGTGTGACAGTGGCCTGTTCCAGTGGTGGGTGACGTGAAGCCTGATTCTCTGCTATGACATGAAGACTGATTCTGCGCTGACATGAAGCCAGATTCTCTGCTATGGCATGAAGAGACTGATTCTCTGCTGACATGAAGCCAGATTATTTGCTATGGCATGAAGAGACTGATTCTCTGCTGACGTGAAGCCAGATTCTCTGCTATGGGACCTCTGTCCAATTGATATTGGTTCATTTTTATTTTTTTTATTTTTATTTTAATTCATTTCCCTATCCACATTTGTTTGCAGGGGATTTACCTACATGTTTCTGCCTTTTGCAGCCCTCTAGCTCTTTCCTGGGCTGTTTTACAGCCTTTTTAGTGCCCAAAAGTTCGGGTCCCCATTGACTTCAATGGGGTTCGGGTTCGGGACGAAGTTCGGATCGGGTTCGGATCCCGAACCCGAACATTTCCGGGAAGTTCGGCCGAACTTCTCGAACCCGAACATCCAGGTGTTCGCTCAACTCTACTTGGGATACATTCTCACTTCCCAATCCTTTAAGATGGATCTGGGAAAGGTGCAGGCTATTCTAGAATGGGTGAGACCCTCCTCCCTTAAAGTATTACAATGTTTTTTAGGTTTCTCTAATTGTTATCGAAAATGTATAAAAAATAATTCTGTTATTGCTAAGCCTCTCACCGACCTAACTAGGAAGGGGGCAGATTTACTGAATTGGTCACCAGAAGCTTTTGAAGCACTCAATAGGTGTTTTTTTAAAGCCCCTATATTGGTCCAACCAGACCAAGAGAGGCCTTTTATAGTCAAGGTCAATGCCTCCGAGGATGGGGTAGGAGCAGTACTCTCCCAGGGGCCAGCAACTCTCACTAATCTTAGGCCCTGTGCGTTCTTCTCTCGTAAATTCTCCCCTACTGAGAGAAATTATGATATTGGGAAACAAGAGTTACTTGCTATTAAATGGGCCTTTGAGGAATGGCACAATTTTTTGGAGGGGGCTCACCATCAGGTTACTGTACTTACTGATCATAAGAATTTGCTGTTTTTAGAGTCTGGTAAGCGTTTGAATCCCAGACAGGCTAGGTGGGCGTTGTTCTTTACACGTTTTAATTTCTGTATTACTTTCAGGCCAGGAAGTAAAAATATCAAAGCAGATGCCTTATCCCACCGTTTTTGTGCTTTTCAATCTCCTGATACTCCACCAGAACCAATATTACCGGCAGGTGTCATTGTGGCTTCGGTCTCCTCCAATCTGATGATCGAAATAACTGCGGGGCAACATTTGGCCCCGGTTCAATCTCCTACAAATAAGTTATTTGTCCCAGGTCATTTACGTCTCCGACTGTTGGGTTAGTGCCATAATTCTGTGTTTAGTGGATATTCGGGTGCTAATGCCACCAAGGAACTCGTCTTCAGATTTTATTGGTGGCCTACTTTGTCTAGAGATGTCCACTTATATGTGTCTTCATGTGAGGTTTGTGCCATGTCCAAGACTCCTATGTCTTGTCTGGTGGGGGAGGTACGACCACTGCACATCCTTAGTAGACCTTGGTCCCATATCTCTATGGACTTTATCACTGACCTACCGGTGTCTGAGGGTAAGTCGGTGATATGGGTAGTTGTGGACAGATTTAGTATAATGTTGCGTTTCATCCCTCAAAACCTGTCAAAACCTGTTTCATCCCTGTCAAAACTGCCCAATGCCAAGACTCTAGCTTCTCTGTTTGTTTATCATGTTATACAGTTACATGGACTTCCTGAGAATTTGGTTTCGGATAGAGGTGTTCAATTTGTTTCTAGGTTTTGGAGGGCCTTTTGTCATAAATGTAACAACTCTTTGTCTTTTTCTTCGGCCTTTCCTCCGGAAACCAACGGTCAAACTGAACATTTGAACCAATATCTGAGGTGCTATGTTTCTGACAACAAACAGCTGTGGGTGAAACATCTGCCCCTGGCTGAATTCGGCATTAACAACCAGGTGAATTTTTCTACTGGTATGTCTCAGTTTTACTGTAATCTTGTGTGAATAGAGACCAAGCTATTGGTGAGGTTTTTGTACAAAACAAGTAAGGCCTCTTTCACACTTGCGTTGTTGGGATCCGGCATGCACTTCCGTTGCCGGAGGTGCCCGCCGGATCCGGAAAAACGCAAGTGTACTGAAAGCATTTGAAGACGGAACCGTCTTCCAAATGCTTTCAGTGTTACTATGGCACCCAGGACGCTATTAAAGTCCTGGTTGCCATAGTAGGAGCGGGGATCGGGGGAGCGGTATACTTACAGTCCGTGCGGCTCCCGGGGCGCTCCAGAATGACGTCAGAGCGCCCCATGCGCATGGATGACGTGATCCATGCGATCACATGATCCATGCGCTTGGGGCGCCCTGACGTCACTCTGGAGCGCCCGGGGAGCCGCACGGACGGTAAGTATACTGCTCCCCCGCTCCCCGCTGCACTTTACCATGGCTGTCAGGACATGGTAACCATTCAGAAAAAGCTAAATGTCGGCTCCGGCAATGCGCCGAAACGACGTTTAGCTTAAGGCCGGATCCATGCCTTCCAATGGGCATTAATTCCGGATCCGGCCTTGCGGCAAGTGTTCCGTATTTTTGGCCGGAGCAAAAAGCGCAGCATGCTGCGGTATTTTCTCCGGCCAAAAAACGTTCCATTCCGGAACTGAAGACATCCTGATGCATCCTGAACGGATTTCTCTCCATTCAGAATGCATTAGGATAATCCTGATCAGGATTCTTCCGGCATAGAGCCCCGACGACGGAACTCTATGCCGGAAGACAATAACGCAGGTGTGAAAGAGCCCTTAGAAGAGGATTTTCTTCAATTTTCAACTTTTTCAACTTTTACAAGTATTTGAAGACGTCCAATACCGCTCAAAAGGCCTGCATTTACCAACTACCTATAAAGTGGACTAAACCTGTGTTGTTATATGCAACATAGCCGCAAATTCAAGGTAAAATCCTGCTGTATCCACTGCCGCTGGCCTGACAGGTTCAGGCAATCACCCGCTCAGCTCAGCTTAACCAGCTTCCGTTGGTCTGACGGCTTGAGGCGCCCACGTCACTAACCAGCGATCAACCACCTGGCTGGACACGTGGGACGCTGAGCGAGCATGTCTGAGGTCTTGCTCTGCAAGTAAAAGTAAGTGGAGAATAGCCGAAGAAGTGCGGTTACGATCTGTTACAGGATACTCGAATACAGAGTTTTTTCCTTGTGGGAACCACAGCAAGGACATTCTTGAACTTTTTGTTCTAACTACCTGGCAAGTCGCCACTTATGTCTTGGACATTTAAGCGGTTTAATTGAATATTTATTGCAGCCTCACTCTAGCTATTTGGTCATATTTTTAGGAGTACTCCAGCTATATAGGTTTGTGCGTGAGCTCCGCACTTATATACAGTGGGATGCGAAAGTTTGGGCAACCTTGTTAATCGTCATGATTTTCCTGTATAAATCGTTGGTTGTTACGATAAAAAATGTCAGTTAAATATATCATATAGGAGACACACACAGTGATATTTGAGAAGTGAAATGAAGTTTATTGGATTTACAGAAAGTGTGCTATAATTGTTTAAACAAAATTAGGCAGGTGCATAAATTTGGGCACTGTTGTCATTTTATTGATTCCAAAACCTTTAGAACTAATTTTTGGAACTCAAATTGGCTTGGTAAGCTCAGTGACCCCTGACCTACATACACAGGTGAATCCAATTATGAGAAAGAGTATTTAAGGGGGTTAATTGTAAGTTTCCCTCCTCTTTTAATTTTCTCTGAAGAGTAGCAACATGGGGGTCTCAAAACAACTCTCAAATGACCTGAAGACAAAGATTGTTCACCATCATGGTTTAGGGGAAGGATACAGAAAGCTGTCTCGGAGATTTCAGCTGTCTGTTTCCACAGTTAGGAACATATTGAGGAAATGGAAGACCACAGGCTCAGTTCAAGTTAAGGCTCGAAGTGGCAGACCAAGAAAAATCTTGGATAGACAGAAGCGACGAATGGTGAGAACAGTCAGAGTCAACCCACATACCAGCACCAAAGACCTACAACATCATCTTGCTGCAGATGGAGTCACTGTGCATCGTGCAACCATTCGGTGCACTTTACACAAGGAGATGCTGTATGCGAGAGTGATGCAGAGGAAGCCTTTTCACCGCCCACAGCACAAAAAGTGCCGCTTGAGGTGGGCTAAAGCACATTTGGACAAGCCACCTTAATTTTGGAATAAGGGGCTGTGGACTGATGAAACTAAAATTGAGTTATTTGGCCATAACAAGGGGCGTTATGCATGGAGGAAAAAGAACACAGCATTCCAAGAAAAACACCTGCTACCTACAGTAAGATATGGTGGTGGTTCCATCATGCTGTGGGGCTGTGTGGCCAGTGCAGGGACTGGGAATCTTGTCAAAGTTGAGAAACGCATGGATTCCACTCAGTATCAGCAGATTCTGGAGACTAATGTCCAGGAATCAGTGACAAAGCTGAAGCTGCGCCGAGGCTGGATCTTTCAACAAGACAACGACCCTAAACACTGCTCAAAATCCACTAAGGCATTTATGCAGAGGAACAAGTACCACGTTCTGGAATGGCCATCTCAGTCCTCAGACCTGAATATAATTGAAAATCTGTGGTGTGACTTAAAGAGAGCTGTCCATGCTTGGAAGCCATCAAACCTGAATGAACTAAAGATGTTTTGTAAAGAGGAATGGTTCAAAATACCTTCAACCAGAATCTAGACTCTCATTGGAACCTACAGGAAGCGTTTAGAGGCTGTCATTTCTGCAAAAGGAGGATCTACTAAATATTGATTTCATTTCTTTTTTGTGGTGCCCAAATTTATGCACCTGCCTAATTTTGTTTAAACAATTATAGCACACTTTCTGTAAATCCAATAAACTTCATTTCACTTCTCAAATATCACTGTGTGTGTCTCCTATATGATATATTTAACTGACATTTTTTATCGTAACAACCAACGATTTATACAGGAAAATCATGACGATTAACAAGGTTGCCCAAACTTTCGCATCCCACTGTACCTATTTTTCACACATTTATTCATGTATGTATGCTGATATGATGACACAAAGTCAGTTTGTTTTTTGATTTAGTGCATTAATAAAAATTTTATGCAAAAATACTGTGAGCCAGCCTATATCACTATTGATTTATTCCTCTTTTCAGCTGGTAACTGAAAGGCTGAGCTCCAGTAGTTTGCTGGTGGAGCCTTTTCTAAATATTTGACAATAATCTTGGTTTTCATCCGCGATTTAGTTAGTATTGGCCGTCCTCGAGATCTCTAGGATTATTGATGCAAGAAAAGTCCAGAACCCTCTGCAATATTTGGTCCATTGGAAGGGCTTTGGTCCTGAGGAGAGGTCTTGGGTGTCGGCTAGTAAAATGCATGCTGCAAGGCTAGTAAGAAGATTCCATCTAACTCACCCGTAAAAACTTGCTCCAGTAATTATGAGTCCGGTGGCCCCCCGTGGAAGGGGTGGTACTGTAACGGGGAGCCGGCGACGTGCTTCCTTCTTGCAGCGCCGCCGGCATCCCGTCTGTGTGCAGGACCAGGGGGCGGGGAGGACCCAGCCACGAATGATGAATCAGCACTCGGCTGTGCTGGGCTGTGTAATGTAAGTCACGCGACGCTGGCCACGTCGTGTGACTCACCAGTCAGGGCAATTTAAACAGGCATCCTGCTGGCCACAGGTTGCCTGTGATTGGTCTAGTTACCCTCACCAGCCTTCTTTATATATTCAGACATTGCTTGTTTTGACCTCGGCTTTGTTTATGACCTCGACCTCGCTACCTCCATTTGTATTTGACGTGACCTCTTGGCTTCCAACCTTGGCTTTGTTTGTGACCTTACTATTGTGTTTTTCCATGTGTACTGCGTGACCTCCTGGTTTTTTACTTTTCCTGGTTCAGTTTTCCTTTGCTTTTAGGCCCCTGCACTTATTTAAGCTAGGGACCGCAGCCAAGTTGTACGCCATCAGATAGGATAGGTCGTGCAAGTGAGTATGGATAGAGGTGTGGGTGGAGTCCATAGCTGCACATTTCCCTTCCCTCTGTGACACCAGCGTTGCACTCATCTGTTTAAAAGCCTTTTCTGCAGTGTAAAAATAGAAAAAAAAATTGGGCCTAAATGCCGTTCAGTGGTGCAGTTATATGTGGTGAAGCCCTTTTTGCGGTATGGACTGAATTACATAGTGGTGAAATTTTTTATGTGAAACAGGCTTTTTTTGGAAAAATTGATGGGTGATCGCAGACTTTCTTCTGTATGACCGAATTCCATTATCCTTTCATTGGTGAAATTTTTTATGATTGTAGACCTCCTTTTGCTGTATGGACCGAATTATGTCGTCGTAGGTCCTGCGGTAAATATATTGAAGACACTGATGACAACACACCCGCAGACTTTTCCTTTACCATCTATTCACAATTAAATCAAGCAGCTTCACTAAGTTGAAAACATTCATGTGTTTTTATCTGCTCCGTCTGCATTCGATCTCCACAGCACAAGACATGACAGGAGAGCCTCTGCTTTGGAGTCTAAGTCCAGTTTCTTAAGATCAGGAATTCCATCAGAATTGTGCATAAGAATCTTGCTCCCTGTGCAAAGCTATAACAAAAGGACTCCGTAGGCATACACATCAGAGGAAGCCGAAGCTGGTTGCCCCAATTTTAATTCAGGAGCAGTAAACAGCGGGAATTAAATAGAGGTGGCTGAACTCCGCTGCTCTGTATCTATCGTGAAGTCATTGTCTCCAACTATGCCCCTCTTGTGATTTACAGCACATACATTATTTTCATGTAGAGATCCAAGAATTATGTTGGAGGCATGTAGTGTATGCAAGCCATGTGCGACCCCTCTAAATTAATGGCCTACTTGCCAGTCAGCGGTGCAGTTATATGTGGTAAAGCCCTTTTTGCTGTGAAATTTTTTATGTGACACAGCTTTTTTGGGGAAAATGTATGGGTGATTATACACCTCCTTTTGCCATATGGAGTGAATTACTTGGTGGCAAAATTCTTTATGTGACACTGGCTTTTTTTCGGAAAATGTATGGGTGAATGTACATATCCTTTTGCGGTATGGAACGACTTACTTAGTGGTGAAATTCTTTATGTGACACTGTCCTTTTTTGAAAAAAATTTGGGGTGATTGTACACCTCCTTTTGCAGTATGGGCCAAATTACGTAGTGGTGAATTGTGTTATGTGAAACTGGCTTTTTTGGGGAAAATTCATGGGTGACTGTATACCTCCTTTTGCTGTATGGGCTGAATTACGCAGTGTTGAAATTTTTTATTTCAAAGCAAATTTTGCTGCTCTGTATCTTTTGTGAAGTCAATGTCTCCAAATATGCCCCTTTCGCGATTTACACCAAATACATTATTTTCATGTAGAGATCCAAGCATTATGTTGGAGGCATGTAGTGTATGCAAGCCATGTGCGACCCCTCCCAGCACTCTCACGCTGTTCTGCACCTGGTTTGCCTGGGCGAACGGAGTCACACAGGGAAGGAACTGCTCTGTGTCCTTCATCAAGAAATCGCATCCTGGCTTTCTCCGCAACAACTGAAAATCAAAACCAATGGTGACCAACAACGGGAAGAACATGGTGTCGGCGCTGCGTCAAGGAGGGCTGAGCCTACATGGCACACTTATTCAATCTGGTTGTCAAGCGGTTTGCTGAAGTCTTAAACCCATCTGCAAGACATCCTAACAATGGCCAGGAAACTTTGCAGCCATTCGTACACCGCAAAGCACACCCTCCTTGAGCTGCAGCGGCAGAACGGCATCCCCCAACATAGGCTGATATGCGACATTTCCAACCATTGGAATTCCACCCTTCATATGTTGGACCGACTGTACGAACAGAGAAAGGCGATCAATGATTTCTTGATGATCCAATCGGACAGGAGAAGTCCCCTGTGTAACTTTGATGCCAGCCAGTGGCAGCTCATGCGTGACACCTGCTGTTTGCTCAGGCCCTTTGAGGAGGCCACGTTATTTGTCAGTCGCCAGGACTACGGGATGAACGATGTCATTCCACTGCTTCATGTGTTGGAACAGATGCTGGTAAATCTGGCTGGTCAGAGAACTGGAGACGTGGCGCCTAGAAAGATGGCGGCAGAGTTTGATACGTTTGTCTGTCAATATCTCTGTTTACAGTCAGTGAACGGGAACATTATTTATTGCAAGGATATGCAAACACCAACCGATGGGGTATAAACCCCCAGAAGTAGGTCATCAGCACGAAGGAGCAGTAATTTTCACAGCTCGAGGTATCCTCCCAGAAGTTTGACCTCTGCATGTCGATGGTCTGTAAAGAAAAATTCCGCAGTGCACCCCTTTGGAAGAAACTCTTGATCCGGCACAGGCTGCTTTGCTCCTTCAAAAACAATGGAATCTGTACAGCGTGACACTGATTTATAATTTCTCATACACCAGACTGAAAGAGTATTCCAAGCACCTGTCTGCCGAGAAGCAGAAGAGTCTTGCCATTGAAGTGGGCTCAGAGCTTAAACTAAAAGCCAAATTTTCCTGTTTACCTGGACTCAAAGGAAAGGACAGAGATCCACTGGCTGTGCTCATACAGATTTCATCCAAGCCTCCACTCAGCAAGGCAAGCACAGAGGACCGGATTGTGTGGACAAGTTGGTTCTGTGGGACGTACACAGAGGACGATCTATTGGAGGTGTTACCAAAGACATTTACTTGCCTCCCTCTCTTCCTGTATAACGGCTCCGAGGCACTCACGGCTATCCTAGCGATGTGGTTCCAAAGAAACTTTGACTGTTGTTTGAGTAAGCTGGTGATCAGTTCTCAGGACCTTACGTGGCTAGCAGCGATGTGGACCGGGTATGACATGTCTGGGTCAGTGTCGGCCACAGAGCTTGTTTTCTCTGTGCTCGTCGAACCTTGCATGGACATTTCTTATGCCATCCACGCAGGGGACTTCAAGACTTTATGGAATGATATTCAAAAATCAAAGAATTCTTCCCCTGTCACGAGGGTGTCAAGAGCCAAGTCTGACTCCGTTATACCCGGGGTCAGGAAGTTGCAGTGGGTGGCTGCGCACTCTATGTCTAAAGATAGTGCTGTTTCTTAATGGTAGCTTTCTGGGTTTGCCTTGCAATCCTTTTTGGCTCACTCAGGGATCTGTAGCTTCTCCTCCTCAGCTGTTTCTTGTCCAGCAATCCCAACCTCCTTATATTCCCATCTCCCACTTCTCTGGTTGCCAGATATAGAGCTTCCTGCCTGGACTTCTATACTGACCCACTGGAGCTGTGTAGCTGTGATTCCTGGTTGTTGTTCCAGAGCGTTACCGTCCGGATCCCTGTTGGGCTTTTGTTGTCCGCTGTTGTCGCCCACCTGGGATTATATGTTTTGTCTGTATTGTCTGTCCTCTCCTTGGTGTTTCCTTTTAGTGTTAGTGGTGCGGACTAGTGTTCCCACCGCCCTATTCACTACGTAGGGTTCATCTCAGGGAAAGCCAGGGTTTAGGCACGTGATCGGCGTACGGGTGAGAAACCCATCTAGGGACGTCAGGGCAGTCAGGTGCCAGCCTCAAGGTGAGTTAGGGGTCACCACCTTTCACTCTCCCTTGGACAGGGCCTTCCCATTTCCCTCCCTTTGCGTCACTTATGTGATCGGCACGCCGGTCATGACACCCCCGTTCAAAAAAAAATAAAAAAAGAATTTGCTTGTGTTTTGGTAGCCAAAAGCAGAAGTAGGTACAAAATACAGAAGACATCTAAACATTCCATTCACGTGTCATCTCTTTTTTGGATCCACTCCTGTTTTTTTGGCATTAGCAATACTGATGGATTAATGACAAAATGCTGACCGAGTGAAGGCAGATGCTCCACAGACAGGATCCATTTTTTTGGGGTTATTGTTCTGACGGATCAGATGAAGGGCAAAATAATAAGTGACGTCAATATAAACTTACTGCTGACACCCTCTCCACTCTGTTGGGGGGCTCTATTTGTATAAGTGTTTAATAGAACAGGTTCTGTAGACATCTATGTGGAATCAGCTGATGACAGTGCAAATGGAGTGCGCTTCTTCTTGGCACTAACATTGACCTGTAAGGCTGAGTTCATACATGAGTTATTTGGTCAGATTTGGCCCCGTGACTGCCCAAATAAGTGAAGTGTGTGGTGATTCTAAGTGTGACGCGTGTCATCAGCATGTCATACGGACTCACAGTATTATTTCACTACCAAAGCAGACTCCCTATGCATGTTACTGAAAGGCACAGTGTTCAATACTATTATAAAGGCTCCCTGCAGCCAGGAAATAGACGCTTTTTAACGTAATTTGCTGCAAATTTATTTGGATCGAAACAAATTTTTCCCCAAAAATTTGGCGAACAGGCGAAACGATTTTTTAAAAAATTCGCTTATCTCTAGTCATGAGCATCAGTAACACATCCTGTCTCCACTCTTTTTTGCATACAGTGCAGAACATTCTAATAACAACCTTCCTGTACAAAATATATTTTTTCCAGCTTTAACCAAATCTTTATATGTTAATTTAAAATGGGCATCATCTTCCTTTAGCATGAAGATCTTTAACTAAGGTCATGACACTTCTTTGGAGTTATACAAAAGGTTTCATATTTCAGTTGCCAGGCTTTTATCAGTTACATTAGTAGTTCAGTTACTGGGCATTCAGCCAGGCCAGCTGCAGAACTAACCCAGAATGTCCTTAAAATCACTGACCCACGTTATCTATTTTTTTCCCCTAATCCAAAGTTGTATGTAAATATGAACTTTAAATTCAATCACATTGTAATAGCTGTGGTCCATGTCATGATCTACTGAGTAGAGATAGTAGAATCAATTCACCAGTTTAGCGAATAACTAACAAATCGGACAGTTTATAAATTCAATTAAGAACAGAATTTTTTTAATAAAATGTTTAAAGTAATACAAAAAACACTTGAGCACCTGAAGAGTCATGAAACAGTCATTTAATTAATGTACTGGAAGTTCATGGAAAAATGAGTGGGATGATTTTATATACACCTTTGAAAATTTTGATTAGATTTAGAATTCTGTAGCAATTCTGATCAACTGGGTGTGTTCTCAAACTATGTCATATGAAAACAAACTTGTCAGGGAATGATTATTGGGAATACTGCATTTCTGAATGTTGTTTTTTACCTCATTGTTCAGAAAGGAAACTCGAAAGAAGCCTGTCAAGGGAACACAATGTGATAAGGGTTACTACTAGGCCAACCAGAAGCCTGCAAGGAAGAACGCCAAGGCAGAAATAGTAGAAGACCACACGAATGAGAAGAGAACACCGTACAAGTGTCATGGTCTTACCTGCTTGCTGCTCTCCTTCGTTTGACATGTGCTGGCGGCCATCTTGGGTCCTGGGTTTCTTGTAGCCTTCCACCCTGCGGCTCCTCCTTCCCCTGGGAGGAGCTGGATGCCTAGCTCATATATATAGGAGGTCTGTGGCTTCAGTTCCTTGCTTGGTCCTCTTGTGTTCACATGCTTCTAAGACTGCTGCTGCTTCTGGTTCCTGATCCTGGCTTCGTCTGACTACCCTGCTGGTTCCTGATCCTGGCTTCGTCTGACTACCCTGCTGGTTCCTGATCCTGGCTTCGTCTGACTACCCTGCTGGTTCCTGATCCTGGCTTCGTCTGACTACCCTGCTGGTTCCTGATCCTGGCTTCGTCTGACTACCCTTCTGGTTCCTGACCTCTGGCTTCGCAAAGACTCTGCTCGGTTTCACCATCCGTTTGGACTTTTGCTTTACAGCTTTATTTTCAATAAAGCCTTCTTATTTTCACTTATCTCTTGTTGTACGTCTGGTTCATGGTTCCGTGACATTAGGACCAAGCCATGAATTCTGACGGTACAGGGCCATCCTCGCTACCCACGCTGGTTGCCAGACTTGATCAGCAGGATCACCTGTTGGGTCGGTTCGCTGTGGCGTTGCAAACCCTGCTTGAACGCACGGCTCATTTCGCTCCCGTTGCCGATGGGTCGGTTGTCGCTCCTGGGCTCGCTCCTACTGCCGCTCCGGTTGTTGCGCCAGAGTCTACCCCGACACCTGTTGTTGCGCCTGCGGTGTTTCGGGGTATGACCGGTTCTGCCCCTCTTCCACAGCGCTTTGGGGGAGAGCCAACTCAGTGCCGAGGTTTCCTTAACCAGGTGGGCATTTATTTCGAGTTGCTGCCACATGCCTTTCCTACTGAGAGATCAAAGGTGGGCTTCTTGATCTCGCTGCTCTCAGACAAGGCCTTGGCCTGGGCCAGCCCTTTATGGGAGAACAACAATCCGGTGGTTGCCGAGTTTTCCGGTTTTGTTGCTTCTCTTCGGAAGGTATTCGATGTGCCGGCTCGTGCTGCCTCTGCTGCGAAGCTCCTTATGTCCATCAGACAGGGTTCACGATCCGTAGCTGAATACGCCATTGAGTTTCGTACCCTGGCAGCAGAGGTGGGCTGGAATAATGAGGCTCTGGTCGCTGCTTTCTCTCATGGTCTCTCGGATGCCTTGAAGGATGAGGTTGCAGCTAAGGACCTACCAGTTGAGCTCGAGTCTCTTATTTCTTTCCTGATTTTGATTGACACCAGACTCAGGGAGAGACCTTCCTTTAAGGAGAACCTGCGGAGGTCTTCTAACAGATTGGTGCCTACGTTTGCTGTCCCACCCGTGCCTCCCTCTCCTCCCACGCCTCCTGGGGATGACTTGTCTGGGGGTGAACCCATGCAGCTGGGGTTTGCTCGCCTGTCCGAGGGGGAGAGGGCACTCCGAAGACGCGAGGGCCGATGCATGTACTGTGGTCTCGGTGGGCATTTTCGGTTGGCATGTCCGAACCGTCCGGGAAACGCTCGTACCCTGAGATCCTGTCGGGGGCAGATCTTGGGTGGAGTCTCCTCGTCCCCGGTTTCCCGTGTTGACAAACCACTGATCACTGTTGTCCTCTCCTGGGTCGGGGGCTCGGTGACGACCCAGGCGTTGGTGGACTCTGGTGCTGGTGGTTTGTTCATTGATAGTGTGTTCGCTGCCGCCAATTCCATTCCTCTGCAGGCTCGAGGTTCCCCACTGGCTCTTGAGGCGATAGACGGCAGACCCCTTCTGCCGCCACACGTGACTCATGAGACCCTTCCAGTGGGGATAGTCATTGGTGCCGTTCACAGAGAGTCGGTCTGCCTCCAGGTTATTTCGTCTCCACACTACTCGGTGGTCTTGGGGTACCCCTGGCTCCAGAAGCATAATCCGACTTTCGATTGGAGATCGGTCGAGATCCTCTCGTGGTCACCGCAGTGTGGGGCTAGTTGCATCCATGGGTCTGTCAAGTTGCTGTGTACTTCCTCGGACTCTCTGTTGCCTCCTGAATACGAGGAGTACCGGGATGTATTCGATAAGGTGCGCGCGGTTGCCCTACCTCCGCACCGCCCATACGATTGTGCCATAGAGTTACAATCTGGTGCCGTTCCTCCTCGTGGCAAAGTCTATCCACTGTCGGTAGCGGAGAATGAGGCCATGGAGGAGTACGTGAGGGAGGCGCTTTCACGCGGACACATTCGCAAATCTTCGTCCCCGGCAGGGGCTGGATTTTTCTTTGTGAAAAAGAAGGGCGGTGAGTTGAGGCCTTGCATCGATTACAGGGGTCTCAATCGCATCACGATCAAGAACGCTTACCCGATACCCTTGATTTCCGAGCTGTTCGATCGCCTTAAAGGGGCCACGGTCTTTACCAAACTCGACCTGAGGGCGGCATATAACCTGGTAAGGATCAAGGCGGGCGATGAGTGGAAGACCGCGTTTAACACCAGGACCGGTCATTACGAATCCTTGGTTATGCCCTTTGGGTTGTGCAATGCGCCCGCAGTCTTTCAGGAATTCATCAACGATGTTTTCCGTGACCTGTTGCAGCAGTGTGTGGTAGTCTATTTGGATGACATCTTGGTATATTCTGAATCCATGGAGGCCCACATTCTGGATGTCAGACGAGTGTTGCAACGGTTACGAGAGAACAAGCTGTTCGGTAAGCTTGAGAAATGCGAATTTCACCGATCCCAGGTAACCTTCTTAGGTTACATCATTTCCGCTGAGGGGTTCTCCATGGATCCTGAGAAGGTTTCGGCTGTCTTACAGTGGCCCCAGCCCAGTGGTCTTCGTTCCCTGCAGCGCTTTTTGGGCTTCGCCAATTATTATCGGAAGTTCATCAGGGACTTTTCCATGCTGGCCAAGCCTCTCACGGATCTGACCAGGAAGGGCAGTAATTCCCAGGTCTGGCCGCTCGAGGCCATCCGAGCTTTTGAGGCCCTAAAGTCTGCCTTTGTGTCGGCTCCGATTCTGTCGCATCCCAACCCTGGGTTGCCCTTTGTCCTCGAGGTGGACGCGTCTGAGACGGGAGTAGGCGCCCTTCTGTCTCAGCGTAGAACACCAGAGGGTCCTCTGCTTCCTTGTGGGTTTTACTCCCGGAAACTGTCTTCCGCGGAGTGCAACTATCAGATTGGTGACAGGGAGTTATTGGCCATCGTGCAGGCCCTTAAAGAATGGAGGCACTTGCTCGAGGGTTCGGTGGTTCCGGTTCTCATCCTGACGGACCACAAGAATCTGACCTACCTTTCTGAGGCCAAGAGATTGACACCACGTCAGGCCAGATGGGCTCTGTTCTTGTCACGTTTTAATTACGTGGTCTCCTACCTACCCGGTTCCAAGAACATCAGGGCGGATGCCTTATCACGGCAGTACTCCGAGCTGTCCAGGGAGGAGTCGATTCCGACTTCGGTCATACCTCCGAATCAGATCCTGGCCGCCATTCGCACCAGCCTGACCTCTCCCCTGGGTGAGCAGATTTTGGCGGCTCAATCTGGTGCTCCCTCTGGGAGACCCAACGGCAGATGTTTTGTGCCTGAGGAGTTGCGCACTCGGTTGTTGCGAACCTACCATAACTCCAAGACCGCGGGGCATCCTGGAAAGAATCAGCTGTCCTGGGCTGTTTCACGTCTGTTCTGGTGGCCTTCCCTACGTTCCGACATCGCCGCATATGTAGCGGCATGCTCCGTTTGTGCCCAGAGTAAGTCCCCTCGGCACCTTCCGTTGGGCCTTCTGCAACCCATAGCCACCGGGGAGCGCCCATGGTCACACCTGGGGATGGATTTCATTGTGGACCTCCCTGCATCCCGAGGCCATACGGTCATTCTCATGATTGTGGATCGGTTTTCCAAAATGTGCCACTGTGTTCCTCTCAAGAAGTTACCCTCTGCACAAGAGTTGGCCACGATTTTTGCCAGGGAGGTCTTCCGGTTGCACGGTTTGCCTAAGGAGATTGTGTCGGATCGGGGGAGTCAGTTTGTGTCCAGGTTCTGGCGCGCCTTTTGCTCCCAGTTGGGGATTCATCTCTCCTTCTCCTCGGCCTACCACCCTCAGTCCAATGGGGCCGCAGAACGATCCAATCAGGCCTTGGAGCAATTCCTTCGTTGCTATGTCTCCGATCACCAAGACAATTGGGTTGACCTCCTGCCTTGGGCTGAGTTTGCCAGGAACACGGCGGTGAACTCTTCCTCTGGGACGTCTCCCTTCATGGCCAATTATGGGTTCCAACCTGCCGTGTTACCGGAGGTATTCTCTCCCCAGGATATTCCGGCTGTGGAGGATCACCTTTCCGTCCTACGTGCTTCTTGGGTACAGATCCAGAAGTCCCTTGAGGTCTCTGCGCAGCGCCAGAGATTCCAGGCTGATCGCAGACGAGCGCCTGCTCCTTCCTACCAGGTCGGAGACCGTGTATGGTTGTCCACCCGCAACCTCAACCTTCGAGTGCCCACTCCCAAGCTGGCGCCTCGCTTTGTTGGTCCCTTCCGAGTGCTTCGCAGGGTAAACCCGGTAGCCTATGCCCTTGCGCTTCCTCCTGGCATGCGGATCTCCAACGTGTTTCATGTCTCCCTGTTGAAACCACTGGTGTGTAATCGTTTCACTTCCTCGGTTCCTCGGCCTCGTCCGGTCCAAGTGGGCAATCGTGAGGAATATGAGGTGAGCAATATCCTGGACTCACGCCTGGTCCGCGGTCGGTTGCAGTTTTTGGTCCATTGGCGTGGTTATGGTCCAGAGGAGCGTTCCTGGGTTCCCTCCGCAGATGTCCATGCTCCTGCCTTGCTCCGAGCCTTCCACGCACGCTTCCCTCAAAAACCGTTTTGTGCTCCGCGGAGGAGGGGCCCTTGAGGGGGAGGTACTGTCATGGTCTTACCTGCTTGCTGCTCTCCTTCGTTTGACATGTGCTGGCGGCCATCTTGGGTCCTGGGTTTCTTGTAGCCTTCCACCCTGCGGCTCCTCCTTCCCCTGGGAGGAGCTGGATGCCTAGCTCATATATATAGGAGGTCTGTGGCTTCAGTTCCTTGCTTGGTCCTCTTGTGTTCACATGCTTCTAAGACTGCTGCTGCTTCTGGTTCCTGATCCTGGCTTCGTCTGACTACCCTGCTGGTTCCTGATCCTGGCTTCGTCTGACTACCCTGCTGGTTCCTGATCCTGGCTTCGTCTGACTACCCTGCTGGTTCCTGATCCTGGCTTCGTCTGACTACCCTGCTGGTTCCTGATCCTGGCTTCGTCTGACTACCCTTCTGGTTCCTGACCTCTGGCTTCGCAAAGACTCTGCTCGGTTTCACCATCCGTTTGGACTTTTGCTTTACAGCTTTATTTTCAATAAAGCCTTCTTATTTTCACTTATCTCTTGTTGTACGTCTGGTTCATGGTTCCGTGACAACAAGGTGAAATAGTAGTCCAGCCAGAAGTAACTCATCAAATCATCTAGCATCTGGTTGGCTTCTCTAATCCCAGTGATCAAGTCTTCTCTGTAGGGAAAATATACTATTACACATTGACCATCCAAGTTAATGGTTCGGCCAGGCTTGAGAAGGAAACCTTCTTTCCTCTGAGCTTTCTCTTTTATCTTCCAGAGAGAAGACACAAGATTGGAACCCCTCTTAATGATGTTCCTATGTACCAAATGGTGTATGCTGAAGGTGGATCTGTTTCAAAACATTGGGAAAGATTTACTAATCCTAACAAACAGTGTAAACATGTGGCAAATTTATTACTGTGACTCAAGCTGGGTAATGGACTTGGTGTATCTTTAGATGCTATTGTTTAACTTTACACCATCTATTGTTTGGCTTACTGTCAGACAGAATTTTGCACCAAACTTTTGGCACAATTTTGGCAGATGCTGTGGCATCCTACGCAATTTTCTTCTATTACATGCCTTTTTTCATTAGGCCATAGGCCTTGTTGAGCAAGGTGCAAAGCATATGTGCTAGTGGTTTTGTGAATGCAGTTTCTGGTGAATATAAATGTGACAATGGTATTAAATATAGGCACATAACTATAGGTGGCGAATCTGGGCATGGGAACCCAACACTGCCACATAATCGAATGCCAATGTTTATTTTTTATGTACTATATCACTTTATTATCCATATGTTTTATAATGTCAATGTCTTTAGCAATTAGCTATGACATCAGTTTTGTGTGAAATCACTGAGCACATTATTTTAAAACTGAAATACGATATCACTGTGACTAACAACCATTTTACATGACTTTTTGTATTTCCAGCTCTCTCTGCCACTCAGGACCTTCACAGAGCCTGGCCTCAGAGATCAGGTCAATGTCGCAAGATCAGCTATGCGTCAGCATTGCTCTGAAGCTATCCGTTCTGATTGGACTGCACCTCAGTGATGCTGCAGACAGCACCTACAGAGATAAGTGGTCTCTGTCCCATTGGACATTTGCAGCGAGCCCCTGAGGAGCTGGTGCAGAGGATAGGAGTAATTGTGGACCTGATGACGTGTAGTGTCACGGTGTACTCTTTGAGGCCATTGCTCCCTGGGGACAAAAGTAAAAGTATAACAGTCTTTCTTTACTTAGTGCAAAAAATACAACTACATATGCCACAAATTATAAGTACAAATTGCAGTTTCTCTGGCACCAGATGAGGAGGTATGGTGGCTGGTTAGATGTCAATAGGTTGTTACTAGTGGATATAGATGTCCACTGTTGTACAGGCTTAATGTTAGACTGGCCAAGCGATGGTTTAGGTAGGTGGTGGTGTCTGAGCTGTTGTCCCTAATCTTGCAGCAGTGTTTGTGAAGCTGTATTTTGCTAATCACTCTGCTGTCTTGTCTCTCAAGTGCTTTCTTGAGGCATGATTAAAATGTTCTCATAGGAGAAGAATACCTGGTTCCTGAGTTTTCCTCTGGCATGTTGGTCTCACGGGGGAATAAGATATGGTTCCTGGGAGTGGGAGCTCTGACATGTGCTTCTTCACTCCCCCACTATCAGATCAGGAATTCTCCTCTCCTTTCTCGGTCTCACTAGAGCACAACCCCCCACCCTGGCAGAAAGCAGGACCAGCCCACTTCTACCAAGTAGGGAAGAACAGGGTGGTTAGCCCTTTTTCTGCCAACCATTGTCAACCATTACCTCCCCTGCTGGAATAAATAGAAAAAAGAAACAGATGACAGGTCCTCTTTAGGCCTCTTTCACACAAGCGTGACGGATTGGCTCCGGGTGCGTTCAGGGTGTGTTTAGTGAAACTCACACCATTTTGCAAGCAAGTTCAGTCAGTTTTTCTGTGATTGCGTTCAGTTGTTCAGTTTTTTTCCGTGCGGGTGCAATGCGCTTTGATGCGTTTTTCACGCGAGTGATAAAAAAACTGAAGGTTTACAAACATCTCTTAGCAACCATCAGTGAAAAACGCATTGCATCCGCACTTGCTTGCGGATGCAATGCGTTTTTCACTGAAACCCCATTCACTTCTATGGGGCCAGGGCTGCTTGAAAAACGCATAATATAGAACACGCTGCGTTTTTTAAGCAACGCAGAACTGGTGCATGAAAAAAACGCTCATGTACACAGACCCATTGAAATGAATGGGCCAGGATTCAGTGCAGGTGCTATGCATTCATGTCATGCATTACACCCACGCGGAAAACTCGCTCGTGTGAAAGGGGCCTTAACAATGTTATCCATGTATTGTAATATACTTTGCGACATCACTATGTGGGTTATTCCTGTATTGTGAAACACTGGAGTAATAATCACTTAATGTGGCATCACAACTCTTTAGGCATGTGCTATGAATTTCACTAGCATAATCATCTCTGTAGGCTATCACTGATACCCCTGTTTATTATTTCTGTAGGTGCAGAGGTTTCGGTTACACTGGGGAACATGTGCTTGTGGTAGCCCAATGGTTCCTCTGCCAGATTATAGGACATCAGTATTTAAATTTAGATTTACATCAAGGCTCAAGAACTTCAAAATATACATTTTTTCTACTGCAACAGCAAGGTAGTGAGAGTGGATTAAAATTTCCCTAGAAGAAGATCTTGTCAGCAAATTAAGCACCATTGGTGTGAGAACATTAGTATACATAAAAGAGAAGAGTTCAGTCTTGTTTCATGGAAAACATAATGTGACATATGAGCTAAAATAACTGCCATATATGCGACTATTATCCAGGATTATAAAAATGGGTCTATTTGATTTTCCTGAGACAGCTCCACACTTGTCAACGGGCTGTGTTTTCTATTGCATCCCTGCCCCCACTCTAGCAAAAAAAATGAAAAACATTCAATTTTCTAATCCTGGAAACTCATTTTAGATTTTATGGGACCCTCTGCCTGAAATTAGTGAGCTATAAAAGGTCTGGAAATCTTTATATTTTTCAACATTTCTCTTTCATTTTAGAGAGCGCCTGGTAGGTGTAAGCAGTCTTATAGGTCATGCAGTTGATTCTCCGGAAAAATATAAGCAAATTAGCTCTTTTTTAAAAAAAAAGAAAAGAAAGCTGGGCCTCTAAACTATGTCTCAAGGCCTGTTTTCATGGTCAAACATCGACTTAAGATAGCTATCATCCAAATGGTGGCCCCAGAGACAAGCTTTTTTTTTTTTTGGAAAGAGAGCTAATGTACATATTTTTAATTTTAGTTAACCATTAAATGGTCATATGTAGGAGAACTGCCACTTTATATGTAGAACAATATCTACTAGTTAAAGGGGTTATCCTATGATTGATGTAAAAAATGAAAACCAGACATAATTTAGGACATGACAATCTCTTTCTAACAAAGCTCGAACCAGCCCTTTACCTCGCATGGATCCAGAAATCTCCCTATTAATTGTCCCAATTGCTCTGCTGGATTTTTTTTAAGCTAGCAGCTCAAGGGTGTCTCCTTTCTTAGCAGGTGTGTCCTTTCTGCAGCAGCTCTCTCCCTGTAACTGTCACACCTTCTAAAAGAAGATAGGGCCGGTGGCAGTTGAAAGATGGAACTTAGCGTGGTGCACAGAAAAATAAGTAAAGACCAAACAGTAGGTGGTGCTATACAGATACATTTTATTGAATAAGGGTTCATTCACACGACCGTGCCATGTTTTGCAGCCCGCAAATGGCAGATCCACAAAACACGGATACCGGCCATGTGCATTCCGTATTTTGTTGAACGCACAGGGCGGGCGCTATATAGAAAATGCCTATTGTTGTCCACGACTGCGGGGCTGCGGAACGGAACAACAGATATGTACAGCACACGGTGCGAATGAATGGGTCTGCATCCGTTCCGCAAAATTGTCGGAATGAGCCGTGTGAATGAGCCTTTACTCAGTGGCTACACAAATTTTTTTATTACATGCAATTACAAAACTATTCAAATTCAGGTGTTGGTTTGAAAATGTACAATATTTTACATAAGACAACTCCTTTAACAAATTAGAAAGCATTAAAAATGACAGATGACAGTAGAAAATTATCCACTGCGCAAAGACACATTACACATTTGCATGCAGTATGTAAACTATGATGATTGTAAATTATGTGGACTACATTCAAAACATTTCATAACTGCAGCTTGGTGTTCTCTGTTTCTAATGAGGTGCACATAGCAAACAGCATGTGAACAAGCTCTGAAAAGGATTGTCCATACAAGAGTCAATTATGGGAAAAACTGATGGGTATATCCAAAAAATAAAAAAAGCATAAAATTATATATTAAAAGGTTACAATCAGGTTTATGTTGCCTGAACTATAGGTAGCACAAAATCCCATCAGGATCCCTGATGAAACAGTGCTATGCTGTGGTTCAGGCAGTATAAACTTGATGATGGGTTCTCTTTAACCCTTTCAGGACCAAGCCATTTTTCACCTTTCTGCCCAGGCCATTTTTAGCAAATCTGACATGTGTCACTTTATGTGGTAATAACTTTAAAAAGCTTTTACTCATCCAGGCAAATTCTGAGACTATTTTCTGGAAACATATTGTACTTCATGACAGTGGTAAAATTAAGTCAAAATATTTCATTTTTATTTATAAAAAAAATACCAAATTTACCAAAAATCTGAAAAAAACTAGCAAATTAGCAAATTTCAATTTCTCAACTTTTATAATAGATAGTAATAACTCCAAAAAAAATAGTTATTACTTTACATTCCCCATATGTCTACTTTATGTTTGGATCATTTTGTGAATGTCATTTTATTTTTTGGGGACGTTGGAAGGCTTAGAAGTTTAGAAGAAAATCTTGAAATTCTTCAGAAAATTTCCAAAACCCACTTTTTAAGGACCAGTTCAGGTCTGAAGCCACTTTGTGAGGCTTACATAATAAAAACCACCCAAAAATGACCCCATTTTAGAAACTACACCCCTCAAGGTATTCAAAACGGATTTTACAAACTTTGTTAACCCTTTAGATGTTCAACAAGAATTAATGGAAAATGGAGATGAAATTTCAGAATTTCACTTTTTTGGCAGATTCTCTATTTTAATTTAAAAAAATTCCACTAACAAAGCAAGGGTTAACAGCCAAACAAAACTCAATATTTATGGCCCTGATTCTGTAGTTTACAGAAACACCCCATATGTGGTCATAAACTGCTGTACGGGCACACGGTATTGCGCAGAAGGAAAGGAACGCCACATGGTTTTTGGAAAGCAGATTTCACTGGGATAATTTTAAGCTGCCATGTCCCATTTGAAGACCCCCTGATGAACCCCTAGAGTAGAAACTCCAAAAAATGACCCCATTTTGGAAACTACAGGATAAGGTGGCAGTTTTGTTGGTACTATTTTAGGGTACATATGATTTTTGGTTGCTCTATATTACACTTTTTGTGAGGCAAGGTAACAAAAAATTGCTGTTTTGGCACATTTTTTTTTGTTATTTACAATGTTCATCTGACAGGTTAGATCACGTGGTATTTTATAGAGCAGGTTGTTACGGACGCGACAATACCAAATATTTTTTGGGTTGTTTGTTTTTAGTTTTACATAGTAAAGCATTATTGAAAAAAAAAATGTTTTGTGTCTCCATATTCTGAAAGCCATAGTTTTTTTATTTTTTTGTCGACTGTCTTATTTAGGGACTCATTTTTGCGGGATGAGATGACGGTTTGATTGGCACTATTTTGGGGTGCATTCAGGTGTCGAGTCCTGGGAAAAAAGTGTGGGAACTCACCCAAGATCCACTTTTACCCAGACCCCGCCCCCCAATTTTTTATATATATATATATATATATATATATATATATATATTAAGAAAAGCTCTACCAGCAAACTACTGGAGCCCAGCCTGTCAGTAACCAACTGAAAAAAGAGCAAATTTAATAATAATATAGGCTGGCTCACAGTATTTTTGCATATAAATTTATTAATGCACTAAATAAAACAAAAACTAACTTAGTGTCGACATATCAGCATAAGAAAAAGCAAGAAGAAAAAGAAAAAGTAAGTGGAGCCCCATTGATCGGAAGCGGTGCAATCACTATTGCTAAACGGCACCTGAGCACAGAGTTTTCTTTGCACGAGATTGCAGTAAGGACACTTTGCGAACCTCTCCGGTTCCAACAAACTGGTAAATCGGCATATAATTGTACGGACATTTGAGTGGTTCAATTGAATGAGTCTTGCAGTTACACTTTAGCCATAAGGTCTCATCTATTTTGGAGTACTCCAGCTGTTTAGGTTTTGTGCGTGAGCTCCGCACTTTATATACCTATTTAATGTATTTATGCTGATATGTCGACACTAAGTTAGTTTTTGTTTTATTTAGTGCATTAATAAATTTATATGCAAAAATACTGTGAGCCAGCCTATATTATTATATATATATATATATATATATATATATATATATATAAATATATATATATATCACAGAAAATTCAGTGCAACATAAAACGTAAACAAACACTGGAATTTGCGCTATATGTCTGTTCAGGCGTAATTCGTCTCTTTCATATTATAAGCTCCCCTTATATATAATTTTCTTACAGTTCTGAAGACTCAGGGGTGCTGGCTGGCTTGGCCTCAGGGGTGCTGGCTGGCTTAGCCTCAGGGGTGCTGGCAGGCTTGGCCTCAGGGGTGCTGGCAGGCTTGGCCTCAGGGGTGCTGACAGGCTTGGCCGGCAGAAGGAGTGTGGGAGACTGTGAGGCCTTTTTTCTCCAAGCTGCTCCGGAAAAAAAAAAAATTCATTATACCTCAGGTCAGACCACCAATCAGACCCCCAATGTTAGCCTTATAGCAGTCCCCAGTGCCTCTTCATCACCCCTCAATGCCTCTCCATCAGCCCCCAGTTCCTCTCACCAGCCCCCAGTGCCTCTCCACCAGCCCCCAGTGCCTCTCCATCAGCCCCCAGTGCCACTCCATCAGCCCCCAGTGCCTCTCACCAGCCCCCAGTGCTTCTCACCAGCCCCCAGTGCCTCTCACCAGCCCCAGTGCTTCTCCATCAGCCCCAAGTGCTTCTCCATCAGCCCCCAGTGCCTCTCCATCAGCCCCCAGTGCCTCTCACCAGCCCCTAGTGCCTCTCACTAGCCCCCAGTGCCTCTCCATCAGCCCCCAGTGCCTCTCCATCAGCCCCCAGTCAGTGCCTCTCCATCATCCCCCAGTCAGTGCCTCTCCATCAGCATAAAATATAAAATAAAAAAAACACTTACCCTCTCCTGCTCCTGGACGCCGCCGCTCCTCTCCTCCTATGCGATCTGCATCCTGCTGTCGGCTGAGCTGTGAAGGCTGCGCACAGCGTGACGTCACAGAGCGCCTCAGCCCTCATGCCTGTGCGCAGCCCTGCACAGCCGACAGCCAAGGACAAGGAAGCGGTGAGTACAAAGCCTTCACCGCTTCCTGGTCCTTTTACCCAGCGTTAAAGACGGCCCTGAAAGGGAACGGCGTTCCTGCTATTAAAAAAGTGCAGGAACGCCGTTCCCACACGTTCCTGCAGGACTCGAGACCTGGGTGCATATGACTTTTTGATCCCTGCTATCACACTTTTTGTGATGTAAGGTGGCAAAAAATGGCTTTTTTGACACCGTTTTTATTTTTTACGGTGTTCACCTGAGGGGTTAGCTCATGTGGTATTTTTTATAGAGCAGGTTGTTACGGACACGGCAATACATAATATATCTACTTTTTTTATTTATTTAAGTTTTACACAATAATATTATTTTTGAAACAAAAAAAATCATGTTTTAGTGTCTCCATATTCTGAAAGCCATAGTTTTTTCAGTTTTTGGGCAATTGTCTTAGGTAGGGTATAATTTTTGCGGGATGAGATGATGATTTGATTGGCACTATTTTGGGGTGCATATGACTTTTTGATTGCTTGCTATTACACTTTTTGTGATGTGGTGACAACTAAAATGGCTTTTTTGACACCGTTGTTATCTTTTTTTTAACAGTGTTCACCTGAGGGGTTAGGTCATGTGGTATTTTTTTTAGAGCAGGCTGTTATGGACGCGGCGATACCTAATATGTCAACTTTTTTTATTTTATTTTACATTTAACACAATAATATCATTTTTGAAACAAAAAAAAATCATGTTTTAGTGTCTCCATAGTCTGAGAGCCATAGTTCTTTTTATTTTTTGGGCTTAGGTAGGGGCTCATTCTTTGCGGGATGAGGTGACAGATTGGTACTATTTTGGGGGGCATGCGCCTTTTTGATCGCTTGGTGTTGATGTAAGGTGACAAAAAAAAATTTTTTTAGCACAGTTTTATTTTACGTTTTTGACGGTGTTCACCTGAGGAGTTAGGTCATGTGATATTTTTATAGAGCTGGTTGATACAGACGTGGCGATACCTAATATGTCAACTTTTATTTTTTTCCCTATTTTTTACAATTTTTTTACTTTATTTTGGGAAAAGGACGCTTTTTTATTTTTTACTTGAAACTTTTAATTTTTTTGTAAAACTTTATTTTGGGGGTCTGATCCCCTTTACAATGCATGACAATACTTCTGTATTGTCATGCATCGGCTGTAAGTGTATTACACACTGTAATACACTTACAGCCTTCCTGCCTGTTAGATCCAAGGGGCTGGATCTCACAGGTTCTCCCGGAAGGCAGCCAGGATGCCTAAGGAAAGCATCGTGCTGCCTTTCATGCCATCAGATCCCCGTCACAGCAGCGTGGGGACCCGATGGCTGCTTCCTCCCTGCACGGACACCTCACGTGCCGCGGTCAGCGCTGACTGCGGCTGTGCAGGGGTTAATGCGCCGGCATCGATGACGGCGCATACAGCAGGGGTCCGGCTATCAGTGACTGCCGGATCCCTGCAGCTGATCGGGTGGGCGCATCATCTACACCCACCCGATCAGCGCCGCCGTACATGTACGGCACTGGGCGTGAAGGGGTTAAAAGGGTTCTCCAGGAATTAATAAAATAAAATTACTGAAAATCCTTAAGTATTACTTTATTATAAATTTATTCCCAAATATCTTTCATTATTTATAATGGCTCATTTTGCCTGGGGAGCAATCATTTGGGAAAATAAAATGGCCGCTGTCCTATTAGTACACAGATAACCTGTCCTAATCATACAGGACAAGTTACTCCACAGCACTGAGCTAAAAAGCTGCCTCATCCTCCTCTCTGCTCTGCTTGTCAGGGATTATGATCCTGAATACAGTTTATAAGAACTTATCTGAATGTCTGTAAAAATTTAGTTAATGAGGAGACATGAAGTACTGAGAGGAGGGTGGGGATGTGGATAATGAGCACCAGCACTTGTATGCAGTGTCCATTACCACAGTCTGTCCTGTCCGTCCTCTCTGTACTTTAGCTATGCCACGAAATACTTTCCTACAGAGATTCAGCTGAAGATCTTATCATCTGTATTCAGGATCACAATCCCTGACAAGTAGAGCAGAGAGGAGGATGAGGCAGCTCTTTAGCTCAGTTTTGTGAAGTAACTTGTCCACCTGTGTGATCAGGGCAGGTTTTGTGTGTACTAATATGATGTCAGCCATTTTATTTCTCCTGATTATTTCTCCCTAGACAAAATGAGCCATTATAACTAATTAAAGGTATCAGCACTTTTACTGACCTGCTATACACCAACATGTATCAGCACTTTTACTGACCTACTATACACCAACATGTATCAGCACTTTTACTGACCTGCTATACACCAACATGTATCAGCATTTTTACTGACCTGCTATACAGCAACATGTATCAGCACTTTTACTGACCTGCTATACACCAACATGTATCAGCACTTTTACTGACCTGCTATACACTAACATATATCAGCACTTTCACTGACCTGCTATACACCAACATGTATCAGCACTTTTACTGACCTGCTATACACCAACATGTATCAGCACTTTTACTGACCTGCTATACACCAACATGTGCCACATATCATCTACAATAAAAAGAAAAAAATCAATTTAGCAAACATAAGGGAGGATTTCATCTTTCTAGCCTCCAAAAACTATTAGCAATTCGCAATCCCTTATGCGAAAGCCAGAGACATTTTGGCATGGCGTGTAAAAGCATTTTCATAGTTTGGATTAACATTTCCATGATGCTTCTATCTGTAAAAACAAATTGATCTTACAAAAGGCCGTTTCCCAGCAGTCATTTGGCTGGAAGTGATAGGAGCTCATTTTAACTGGATCTGTTTACTTAGAAAGGAGAGTGGAACAGAGTATCTCAAACAGTATGCTTCTATTTCCCATTCCACATAGAAAGTGTGTCTATTAAATGTGACTTTTACTGCCAAAGCACTTGTCATTTTACATTAGCTGTAGCAACTTCTGCTGTGACAAAGTGAGCAGCGTCTCCTTTTGCATAATGAAAATATTTTCACATCTCTGCTCAACCTGCTAACTGCGATTACAGCCAATTGGCCTATGAAATGACATTAGCATCCAGCACGACTATACGGAATCACTGTGGCTGTCTAGCCTCTTAAAATGTGCTTTTCTATGTTCTGAATTGCAGATATGTGCACATTGTACTAAAGAAGGAACAAAAGGGCCAGCACCAAACAGACGTAGCTAATGAATCCTGGGTTCCTGCTTTTACTTTCTTGAATTTTTTTCTATTCTTGCAGAGCCAGGGGATTTTAGCAAACGTCATATTTTAATTTGGAGAACAGAACTAATTTAAAGTTACGTGATGCCGTGAGTCCAAATTACCATGCAAGGATGAAGGTAATATCACCATCTGAATGTTTTATACTTTTGTTAAATAAGGTCTTAACTCCCCAGAATTATCTTAAATCACAGAATTTTAAATGACAAAAGAATTGATTAAAATGCTGCTGCCGGATTGATAAAAATTTTTTACTGCGGGCTATAGTTTTAACTTAAAATATTATCATATACCTTAATATTTCCCAATCTTCTGAGATGTCATAGAAACTTGGCAAAAGTTCACCTTGGTGGTGGATATGGGCTTAGATCTTGTCTTAAAATAATAAAGAAAAAAAGCCAGCAATTGTCGAATAATCCTAGGTGGTTAGTCAATGATATTTCATCAGTGCACGGATGTTCCCATATCCATAGAAATCCAGATGTGTCAAAATCCAGCACCGATATAAAAACAATCATTTATTTTATCATTTAAAATAAGACAACACAAAACACTCTGCCTATTTTGGTGAGTGTACAACTCTGTGGAATATGTTGGCACCCTGCATATACTTAGCATCAAATATAACAACATTAATTTGTGCTTCCTACAGCGACGCACACAATACAACATATCTATAAGAAAAAAAAACTTCTTAACCAGACTTTATTGTTTTTCTATTATTCTAATTGGTTACAATTTGTTACAATTTTTTTTATAAATTTTTATTTAAAGGGCATCTGTGAGCAGATGTCTACCTATTAAACTCGTTGACTTGTTGCATGTGCACTTGGCAGTTGAGGTCATCAGTGTTGGTCCCATGGTCACATAACCTCACAAACAGATGGCACTGTTTCTCAATAGGCATCTCCTTCTCCCTGCGATTGGGCAGCTCACAGCCAGGGAGAAGGAGACACCCCCTGAGAAACAGGGCCATTTCCTCCTCCCTGTACGAATGATATGAATTTACATACCAGGCGGAAAAACAATACGGAGGGGGGGGGGGGGGGGCACAGTGGGCAAACAGAGCAGAGCATAGAAAACATAGTAAGCAATATAACATGCCTTCAGTATGCCCTACACTGCAAGCTATTTACATGATAATGTCAGGACCGGTGAAAGGTCCCCTTTAACATGGAAGGCACATGTGATCAACAAATCAGTGGGAACTCACACATGTTCTCTTGACCAAACATGCAACAATAAATGCTGTGCATTATTGTCTAGCAGCAAGACAATTGCTGTAAAGGCTGGATCAGCAAGACACAGCTAGAAACACAGTACTGTGCAAAAGATTTAGGCACAGTAAGAATACTTTCAAAAATATACGTTTCAATAGATTATTTCTATCAGTTACAAAATGCAAAGTGAATGCAGAAGATAAATCTAAATCAAATCAATATTTGGTGTGACCGCGCTTTGCCTTCAAAACATCATCAGCTCTTCTAGGTACAGTTGCACACAGTCTTTGAAGGAACTTGGCAGGAAGGTTCTTCCAAACATCTTGAAGAACCAACCACAGATCTTCTGTGGATGTAGGCTTGCTCAAATCCTTCTGTCTCATCATGTAATCCCAGACAGACAATTGAGTAATCATGGCTCTATGGGGTCCATATCATCACTTCTAGGACAACATGTTCTACTTTATGACGAAGATAGTTCTTAATTACAATGGCTGCATGTTTGGGGTTGCTGCATGGTTGCAGAATAAATTTATATTTCAACTTTTAAACCTTCTATTTTTTTTTAAAGCGTTCTTACTTTGCATCATTTTTCCAAACCTGCCTAAATATTTTGCACCGTGCTGTATGAGTATAAAAAAACAGGGAAAAATATTGAGCATGATTTTGAATTTGAATTTTTTAATTTGATAACTGAGAATACAGTAAAAGGAGCAGGAAACATTTGAGACAAACCATCTGCCTGGTATATAGGTACATCTAAAAAAAAATATATATCATTAAAAAGTTAATTTATTTCAGTAATTCTGATCAAAAAGTGAAACTCATATTATATAGATTTATTACACACAGTGATCTATTTCAAGAGTTTATTTATTTTAATGTTAATGATTATGGCTTATAGCTAATGAAAATGCAAAAGTTAGTATGTAAGAAAATTAGAATATTGTGAAAAAGTTCAATATTGTAGACTGATGATGTCACACTCTAGTCAGCTAATCAACACAAAACACCTGCAAAGGTTTCCTAAGCCTTTAAATAGTCCCTCAGTCTGGTTCAATATTCGACACAATCATAGGGAAGATTGCTGACTTGACAGTTATCCAGAAGACATAGACACCCAGTTATCTACATAGTCATAGACACCCTCCACAAGAAGAAAAAACATCAAATGGTCATTGCTAAAGAAGCTGGCTGTCCACAGAGTGCTGTATCCAAGAAAATTAAAGGGGTTATCCAGGAAAATATATTTCTGATTTGTCCTCAGGATAGGTCATCAGTTTCAGATATTCTGAGGTGCAACAGCTGGGACCCCTGTGGATCAGCTGTTAGAAGAGCCTAGAGCACTGCAGCCTAGTTGCAGCTCAGCCCCTTTTAAGTCAATGGGCCTGAGCTGCAATACTAAGCACTGCCACTATACAATGTGTGGCGTTGTCCTTGGAAAGCTGCAGAGCTACGGTGAAGGAAGCGGCTCCCTGAAACAGCTGATTGGCGGGGTGCTGGGATTTGAACCCCCATTGATGGGTTAATGGTGACCTATTTTGAGAATAAGTCATCATTATCTTTTCCAGGATAACCCCTTTAATGGAAAGTTGAGTAAAAAAAAAAGGTGCACAAGCAACAGGGATAACCACAGCCTTGAAAGGATTGTCAAGAAACAGCCATTCAAGAATTTGGGTGAGATTCACAAGGAGTGGACTGAGGCTAGAGTCAGTGCTCCAAGAGCTACCACACACAGACATATTCAGGGCATGGGCTATAACTTATGTCAAGCTGATGAGACAACATCAGGAGAGTCTTACCTGGGCTAAGGAGAAAAAGGACTGGAGTGTTGCTCAGTGGTCCTATTTTCAGATGAAAGTACCTTTTGCATTTCATTTGGAAATCAAGGTTCCAGAGTCTGAGGAATAGTGGAGACACACAATCCAGGTTGCTTGAGGTCCAGTGTGAAGTTTCTACAGTCATGGATGGTTTGGGGAGCCATGTTATCTGCTCGTGTTGGTCTACTGTGTTAAATCAAGTCCAAAGTCAGAGTAGCTATCTACCAAGAAATTTTAGAGCACATCATGCTTCCCTCTGTTGGCAAGCTTTATGGAGATGCTGATTTCATTTTCCAGAAGGACTTTGCACCTACTCACACTGCCAAAAGTACCAATACCTGGTTTAATAACTACCATATCACTGTGCCTGATTGGCCAGCAAACCCAACTGACCTAAACCACATAGAGAATGTACAGTATGGAGTATTGTCAAGAGGAAGATGAGAGACATGAGATCCAACTATGCAGATGAGCTGAAGGCCGCTACCAAACCAGCCTGGGCTTCCATAACACCTCAGCACTACCAAAGGCTGATGGCCTCAATACAATGCTGCATTGATGCAGTAATTCATGGAAAATGAATCTCTGCCAAGTATTGAGTGCATATACTGTTTGTACATATTTTTCAGTAGGCCAACATTTCTGAATTTAAAAAGATTTTTTAATTGGTCTAATTTTCTGAGATACTGACTTTTGGGTTTTCATTAGCTTGTTGTAGACTTTTTGTAAACTTAGATGCGCTAAATTACACCACTTTTTGGCTCAATTTACATCATAATCTAGGAGAACTCACATTAGTAAATGTTTGCCTGCAGAGGTGTTTAGTATTTTTTGCTCCAAAATTTCATCCATAACTGAGCAATATGCTACTCCACCTAGGATTTAGTCTGATATGAAAAACCATCTGCATGGGTACATGGATTTCCCTCCACACTCCAAAAACATAGAAAGAAGTTAATTGGCTTTCCTTGAAATTGACCCAAGGTAGCATGTGAGGCTCTATGGAGAACAGGGACTGATGTGTGGATAAGGCCTCATGCACACGACCGTTGTTTGGGTCCGCATCAGAGACGCAGTTTTGGCGGCTCGGATGCGGACCCATTCACTTCAATGGGGCCGCAAAAATGCGGACAGCACTCCGTGTGCTGTCCGCATCCGTGGCTTCGATCCGCGGCCCCGCTAGAAAAATATAACATGTCCTATTCTTGTCCGCGCTTTGCGGACAAGAATTGGCATTTATATTGCCGGCGCCCGTTCTGTTCCGCAAATTGCGGAAGGTAACACGGGCGGCTTCCTTTTTTTGCGGATTCGCGGTTTGCGGACAGCATAAAACGGCACGGTCATCTGCATGAGGCCTAAAGTGAGTATACAACTCTGTGGAATATGTTGGCACCATGCATACACTTAGCAGGATATATAACACTATAAGGCCTCCTGCACGCGAACGTGTGCACGCCATGGTCGTGCTGCGGCCCGCAAACATATGTATAAAAACATCTTCTCCTTAAAGGGGTTTTGCCATGAAAAACATTCTACTGTACATATTTCAAACAAGTACCTGGATCTGAATACCTTTGTAATTGCATGTAATTAAAAATTGTGTAGCCACTAAGTTATTCAGTAAAATGTATCTTTAGCTCCACCTGTTTATACTTTTCCTAATCTCTTGTACACCTCACTGAGGTGGTTGCACGTACTCATTTTAAGGCCCCCTGCACACGAACGTGTGCTTCCCGTTGCCGTATTGCGGACCTCATTTGCGGATCCGCAATACACGGGTGCCATTCCGTGGGCATTCCGCATCACGGATGCGGACCCATTCACTTGAATGGGTCCGCAAATCCGGAGATCCGGAATGGTGCGGAACGAAAGCATGGAACGGAACCCTACGGAAGCACTACGGAGTGCTTCCGTGGAGTTTCATCCTGTACTTCCGTTCCGCAAAAAGATAGAACATGTCCTATCTTTTTGCCATCCGCTGCAGCTGCCCCACGGACTGTGTTCATGCATTGCGGCCTGCATTTTATGGGCCGCTGCACGCCCACGGGGTGTGCAGGGAGCCTAAATCTTCTGTGAGAAGCTGTGGCAATTACAGGGAGAAAGCTACAGCAGAAACGACACGAGCCTTGAGCCGCCAGCCTCAAAGAAATCTAGCAGAACAATTGGACCAATGAATGGGGGATCTCTGGTTCCATGTGAGGTACAGGGTTGGTTCTAGCAGAGAATGTCATGTGCTATGCCAGGGATCAGCATTCAGCAATCATGGCTTTCTTGTTTTTCTATCATTCTAATTGGTTACAATTTGTTACCATTTGCAAATGAATATAATCTTATTTTTTATTTTTATTTTTCATTTTTCTTTAACCATATTAGACTACATAACCTCACGTCAGGTCTCAAAGCCCAATTACCAAATAATGTATGAGAAGAAGCCTGTGCATTCCATAGCAACAGCTGCAAAATTGTTAATATTGGGTGTAATTTAGCTGCTATAAATTAGGGAACGTGTGGCGGCACAATCATGACAGCATAATTATGACACCAGCCGATAGGCTGAAGTGTACGGATGACAATATGAACTAATTTTGCTGATCAACATACACAATGAACAGAAGCCACTAATACATCAGGCACAAACAATTAATGCAAGTCGTCACCGCAAAAAAAAAAAAAGAAAGATTGATGATGCTGTTCAGAATGTAACGCTAACAAGCAGTGCGGTCTGAAGCCATTTGCTGTCAGAGGTAATAACACTCGAAGCAGAGTTGAGCAGGAGCACAGCAGCACTTTGATGGTGATGATGTGCTGATGTACAAGCACACACCTGTGAAGAGGACACTAAATCTACCCTAGCATCCATTACTGTGGTGGTAGGAAAAACAACACTAATAATGAAAAGTGTAAGCGGAAATAGCAGACAGCAGAGAGTGACATTTGCATGGTCCCAGACAGCTTGTTAGCTGAAGTGGGTTTTAATTAGCTATTTTCCAGCAGCAAACGAGCAAATTAGTGACAGCCATAAACAAGCAGAGACAATCAGGTCTGAGGAAAATGAGGAAAACATCATTTTTTATGAAATGTAGGTATACACAGTTGAAGACAATTCAAGCTTTTATCCCAAATATCCCAGAATATTAATGAATACCATGTTACCAAGAGATAGGGTAAACCCGAATAAACGGCATTCCAATAAGTTTGAATATTTTACAGAAAAATTTCTGCGAAATGTGTTAAACAGAATATACTGCGGTCATCGATGGTTCCATGAGCATATTGTCTTTAGACATGAGCATATTTACGGTGCCCTGGTCCTTTCACCCATTTACTGTTGGTCATTGGTAATGCCTGTTGCCCAACGGTATGCACAGATATCTACTGGCCATTAGTTGCTTTCTTGTGGCATATACTAATAGGCTCCGATATTAATCTGGGATATCAGCTCTGTTGTCTATCCTCATATGAACCAGCCGGGGGGCGTCGTTAGGTCTAAACATTCGGGGCTTGTGCCCCGAAAGTTTTGTCCAGTGCCCCGAATGTTATGCTGGCCTGGTAGCATTTTTTTATTTTATTTGGCTATTCCAGGGCCCTTTAATATTGATTGGACCTGGGAAACCCATCACAGATAATCCCCCCACCTACCTTGTACTTGTTCCACTGATTCACTACTTGGGGGCTGCGCGGGCATGAGTTCAGTCACTTCAGTGCGCAATCCCATCCTGTGGCCCGTGATCCCGCGAGACCCGCCGTGGGAGGTCACGGGTCTCGCGGCATCACGCGCCGCAGGACGGGATTGCGCACCGAATGACTGAACTCAGCCCCCAAAGAGCGGATCAGCGGAACAAGTACTAGGGGGGTGGAGGGATGATCTTTGGGGTGGTCCAGGGTCCACTCCCATCAATATTAAAGGGCCCAAGCAAAGATTTCAGCAGTGGTGAGGAAATGAAACATAACAGATATTGGAAAGTTACCGAATGTTGTATTATATAATGACTGCAGTCTGCAGTACTGCATTTTATTTGCGTAAACCAGAACACCCCTTTAAGCATGCCTTTAATGTGCAATTTCAACACAGTGGGCTTGTGCCCCGGATGTTTTCAGACCCTAGCAACGCCCCTGTGAACCAGTGAAACCACAAAATACATAGCAGTACTCATATCATCAATGTAATACCTAACAATGTATTGATGCCTAAGTCTATGTGTGCTTCTAGAGGCAGCATCCATCAGCTAAATGTGTGCTTTACCACCAACCACAACATTGAGAGTATAGATGGCAAAGTTCCAGATGCAAGATATACAAGGGGTGTAATAAGTAACAGTGGGGTGTCACAGCAAAGCTTGGAATGGGTCCCACTCTATTCATTTGCATCTCCGCTCTGTCCCCAGTGTCTTTGCCTCATTTCCTTGGTCTCCCAGTGATCTCCAGTCATGTTCTCGCCTTCCACTTCACCTGTGAGTAGAGTGCATTGAAGCATGTTCTATTCAGCGACTTAAAGGGGGTGTCCCATCTCAGACATTGGGGCTATATCGCTAAGATAGGCCCCAAATGTCTGATAGGGGCGGGTCTTTATACAATTCAGCTGTATATCATTCTTCATATATATTTGTATATGAGAAATAGATACTACTCACTCTTATGAAGTACGATCAGCACTTTCAATCCTTTATTTCAAAATGAAAAACAATTCATGGCTCGCAGGCCTGTGTCTTTGAGAATGCCAAGTTGTATCCTATTGCATCGTACGCAACGTTTCGGGGGTCACGCCCTCTTATTAACACGCGACCTCCGAAACGTCCCGCACGATGGAATAGGATACAACTTGGCGTTATCAAAGACATGTGCCTGCTAATCCATGAATCGTTTTTAATTTTTAAATAAAGGATTAAAAGTGCTGATCGTACTTCATAAGAGTGAGTACCTACAAATATATATGAAGAATAATATACGGCTGAATTGTATATAAAGACTGTGAAATAATTGAGTCGGCGTGAGACTCTAAGTCAGACCGTGGGGAATAACAGCAATTTTATTGTATATAGTGATAGGTGCAGGTCCCACCTCTTGGACCCGCACCTATACTTAGAATGGATCCTGCATAGTGCTGGAGGGCGCACCGTGCATGCGTGGCTGCCCTTCATTCATTCCTATGGGAGCGCCAAAAATAGCCGAGTGCTGGCTTGACTATTTCTGACAGCCCCATAGAAGTGAATGGAACGGTGGCCGCGCTTGTGCGGTGTGCTTCCCATTCATTTCAAAAAGTCATACACACCCCAGAATTGTATTAATTAAAAGTACAGATCGCCCCATAAAAAATTAGCCCTCACACGGCTCGGTACACATAAAAGTAAAGAATTTGGCAATGCAAAAAAAAATAAAAAAAAATCTAAAGTTTGAATTTTTTTTTCAATATTGAACTGCAAGAAAAACTATACATATGTGGTCTCTTTGTAATTGTATTGACCCGAAAATTAAAGGAACAGGTCAGTCTTACCACATAGGAAACGGTGTAAATAAAACCCCATAAAACTGTGGCGGATTGGTGTTTTTTTTTTTTTATAATTCCACCCCAGTATAAAATGACCTGGTCCACCCCATTACAAAAAACGGAAAATGACCTGGTCTTGAAAGAGTTACTAGGTTGTTGTTGGCCAACATGGTTTTCTTACATCCTTTCTCAGACTTGTGAATGCAGTACTAGTGATGTTTAATCATTAATACCACTGTATGCTTGGTGAGTGGTTTGTCAAGGAGGCCGGCAACTAGTTCCTCTAAGCCAAGCTAGCCGTAGCCAAATCCTGCCCCTTCTCCTTTGATTGACTCTTTTTTTCCTATAGAGAAGTCTTTGGAAAACAACTGAAAAAACACCACACTCATTTCATACTGTAATTTGGAAAAAATACCAAAGTACAAAAGAATGGCAGAAAACTGCCTTGTTATGCCACTACAAAAAACAACAACATTGTTTGTAGGGCATTTTATCATTTTCCATTGTGAACATGTACTCATTGACTAAAAATATTAATAATGCACCAAGAAGAAGTTGTTGGAATGGAATAAAGCTTTACATGTGTGATATAGTTAAGCGATTAAAATATTAGAGGCATAGTATACGTTTATTGGGCAAAACTATACAATTGAAAGGAGGCTCTAGTACCTTGTTGGGCCACTTGTAGCCTGTATACCAGATGAGATATGGTTGGGCATGGAGGCATACACGTTCCATATGGTATCCTGCAGCACATTTGCCCAAAGATGTTGCAGCTGGGTCTGTAGATCCTGCACACTTGTAGGTTGCAGAAACTGGCGCCCAGCTAGTCCCATAAATGCCCTATTGGTAATATTTCTGGCAACTGGGCAGGCCAAGAAAGTATTGCAATCTAGTGGAGATATTCCTGGGAAACCCTTGCTGTGTGTGGGTGAGCCTTATCCTGCTGAAAAATGCCAGTTCAAAGCCCTGCAATAAGAGGCAACCAATGTAGCTGCAGGATGTCCTGAATAGACTCCTGAGCTGTTACTGTCTCTTGCATCACTACTAGGGGTGACCGACTGTCTGACACTCCCCAGCAAAGACAGGATTGAAGTGCTCACCAATTCATTAAAATGACCATCCTGCTTCTATCATTCCAACATGAGCCCCCGGTCAAAGTCTGTCAACTGGGCAAAATGTCTTTGTGTGTGTTGTGGAGGCATTTCTGGGAGTCACTGATCACTCACCAAGAGGAACACTACCCAAAAGTAGCCCCTGGGAGCCTTTTTATAGGGCAGCTTGGGAGCACTTATGCCCTATTGTTAAAGACTTAGTGTCTAATCAGACCACATAGTGTGAGACAGATCAGACTCCAATTTCTTTGACTCAGTCCATTACTTTACATGACAGTTCGCATCAATCCTTGCACGTATTAGGGGAACATTAGTTTCAGTTTTGATCAACAACTGACCACAAGCAGCTAAGTTTTGGTTTATTCACGGATCTAAATGATCTCAGGAGTTCTAGTCTGTTCATGCATTTGTCAATTCCAAAGCAAAAACAAGATTGTTCTTGGAATCTAGTGCAATGTGTGCTGAAGTGCACAATTAGGGGAAGATCAATACAGTCAGATGCTGGACTTTCATCTCTTCTTGCATTTCGAATAATATATCAAAATGTCTCAGCATATTAGGCCATAGCCATCCCATCAGTATTCGCCAGCTTTATTCATGCAGGGATACAATGTTTCATTCTGCATGTACAATGTAATATAATAGCAAACCTAGAATGTGATCAAAATAAATCTAGAGATTTGGCCTATGAGGAAATGTACGGGGACTGAAAATATTTACTAATCCTAATTACAGAACTGCGGCATTTCCTGCAACCTGAGGAAGATAAATAAGGCAGAAATGTGTTATGTGTGGTCTGCCAGAATGATAAATCCTCTCAGTCTCACCTCCCAAAAAACTCTCAAGGACACACACGACTGTAGACTGCGTTCTCTGGCTCTATCTACAAATACCAGGATTGTGCCCTAGAGGAATGGACCTGAAGAACGATGACTTGTGTCTCACGCAGATGGCGTGGTGAAGCCTTTATTCATGTGAGGTATAAAAGGTAAGCTTTTTTCTGTTCATTGAATTCTGCTAAATTATTTTTACCCTTATGAATACTTTCAGCCTACAATGAAAAATGTTCTTTCATTTTTTTTTTTATATATCCTTGGAATACTTCACATTAACGTTATATTATTTTACACGTGTACAAGGAAAAATGCTGAAAACTTGCATACTGTAAGTACTGTACAAATTTAATTATATACAATTGTCATTTCCATTAGTTATTCCTGGAAGCATTTGAAAAGTGCAAGGTAACCAGTCAGTGGGGTTAGTATGGTTAAAGGGGTTGTCCGGGTTCAGAGCTGAACCCGGACATACCCTTATTTTCACCCATGCAGCCCCCCTGAGGTTAGCATCGGAGCATCTCATGCTCCGATGCGCTCCCTTGCCCTGCGAGACAGGCTCTTTTATTTATCATAACACACTGCCGGGTGGAGGCTTCCGCCCGGCAGTGTGTTCGGTGAGGTCACCGGCTCAGATGGGCGGGCTTTAGCACTGCCCTAGCCGTTTTACTGGCTAGGGCAGCACTGAAGCCTGCCCATCAGTGCCGGCGACGTCACTGGGCTTTCTGGTAGCTCCATGGAGAGCTTGGTTCCTTACCGGAACTCCTAAAAATGCCTTTGCCCTGCACGATTTAGCGCAGAGCAAAGGAGAGCATCGGAGCATAAACTCCGATGCTCAAGTCAGGGGGGCTGCCTGGGTTAAAATGGGGATATGTCCGGGTAAAGCTCTGAACCCGGACAACCGCTTTAAAGGGACAGTCCTGCACAAGCTGACAAACTGCTATTCCTAGTGCCATGCTTGAGAGAACTAATTGCCATGGTGTTTTTTTGCCTTGAACGTCCCTTTAAAAATATAGGGGGTCATTTAAATATATAAAAGGAATGCCAGTTTTTGGTGTAAAAAAGTTGCAAGGGAATTTTTATGCAATCCTCGCTGCCGGGGCCGAAATATTGGTCCTGGCAAATTCATTAACATTTACCCCTGTTTCCAAGCGTAAATGGTCTTTGAAATGTACTCCAGTCATGGGCGTGTGGACTGCTGGAGAATGCACCTAATTTATGACGAGGAGCACACCTCATCATAAATTATGTGCATCCTCTGGCAGTGCAGAGGCTATCAAATAGCAGTCTTTGATAAATGACCCCCATAGAGTATATGTGGGAGCTGTATACTGTCAATAGGAACATTATATAGCAATATGTATAGGGGGTGATTGTGGGGTGAGAGACAAGCATGTGGACAGCCCTAGTGCCAATTATTCGCAAATCAGAGGTTCCGTTCCGTGCTTCCGTTCCGCACCTCCGATTTGCGGACCCATTCAAGTGAATGGGTCCGTATCCGTGATGGGGAATGCACAAGGCCGGTGCCCCGTGTATTGGGGACCCGCTGTATGCAGGCCACAATACGGCAACGGAGGGGCACACAACAGTTGCCCCTTCGTTGACGTATATCGGCCCACATACGGCGGTTCCGCAATACACGGGGCACCGGCCGTGTGCATTCCGCATCACAGATGAGGACCCATTCACTTGATTGGGTCCGCAAATCCAGAGATGTGGTGCGGAACGGAAGCATGGAACGGAAAACCACGGAAGCACTACGGAGTACTTCCTGGGGTTCCGTTCCGTCCCTCCGCACCGCAAAAAGATAGAACTTGCTCTATCTTTTTGTGGAACGGACGGATCACGGACTCATTCAAGTGAATGGGTTTGCAATCCGCATGCGGCTGGCCCACAGTCGGTGCCCGTGCATTGCGGACTGCAATTTGTGGTCCACAGCACAGGCACGTGGGGGCAACGGTCGTGTAAACGAGCCCTAACTTTTAGGGTTTATTCAGGGATAGATACCTCCCGACCAAGCAGTGCCACCACTGCCCGGACACCTGGACCCCATTTCTCCTCCTTGGATTACCCATAATATGTATCCGGAACCACATGGTCCCCTGTCCAGTACCAGTCCTACAACAATATGGTAAGGCCGTTCCGTTCACTTACATAGCAAACCCCATTTACATAGCAACCCCCTTTCCTTGAATTTTGGTGTTTTTCCGTTTATTATTTTAGCACACATCTCCCCCCCCCCCCCCCCACTTATTGGGGCTGCATTGTTTGCTATAATATTCATATTACACCCTATTAGCTAGCTCAGTAGTGTTTTATGGCTGAACTTTGTGCTGGATGTTGGTGGAGCACCAGCCCCTGCTCTGGTCCTTGTACCTATCCCATCTTTTTTGAGGGGTATATATACTTTTTCTCTCTTTCTGTACGCATTGAATAGGAACATAGGCACCCACCAGTGCTACACCCACGTCCCACATCTATTAAATAGGTTAGTGGTCAGTGCACTGTGTAGGTCTGTCAAGTGTTGCGATCAAGTACAGATGACTTATGCACTATGCAGGGTAGCACTTAGTTCCCCCGTTCTGCGGACTCGTATAGTTGACCACTTTGTACGTTAGCTGCTGTTTTTACATGCACATTTCCATTTTACGGAGGCATCACTAGCAGGGGCATAGTAACTGCCTGGAAAGGCATCCT
The DNA here is from genome assembly GCF_905171765.1 of Bufo bufo. Taxonomy (NCBI): domain Eukaryota; kingdom Metazoa; phylum Chordata; class Amphibia; order Anura; family Bufonidae; genus Bufo; species Bufo bufo. The sequence continues at coordinate 391,730,238 of NC_053393.1, read as the reverse complement.
ATGACAGTGCTGAAAGTCACTTAGCTCTTGGAAGCTAATGTTTTTCTCTAAAGGCTTTATGGCTCCATGCCTCATTTGATGTTCCTTTTTAACAATTGACAATTAGATGAAATGACCCCCAAACCCACTTATAGGCCATACAGTATATCTTCACGGAATGATCTATGTGTACGCGCTGCTGCCTCATCTAAAAAAAAAATATATAACTGCAGGACTTGGCGGTTCAGAGCCATTTAGTGCCATCCTTATTAATAAATCTTATTGGGTCGCTAAAGACCCACCTTCACCAAAGGTTGCTATTCTCCCTTTTTCAAACAAAAACCATCACTTCAGTATTTCATATACAGGATTAGACAACTGCCAAGTTATTGCAGTACAAAAAGATAGATCCTCAGACACCTGTCATGTTGATGAAAGCAGCGCCATCGTCTGACCTTTGCCAGTTCAAGGTCGATAATGAGACAAGTCAGGCAGTAAGATCAGCTTGTGCTGACTCCATTAGTGTTAGCTCTGTGTGTGTGCCGAGTAGCACTGTACCTCCTGTCAATTAGTGTGGGTAAACCAGAGGCAGAGCCGCGTGCGCTGCTGCTACCTCTTCCTTTACACCCTGCTGCATTTTAATTAGCCTACTCCCTTGACTATTCCTTTAGAGCTTCATTACCGCCATCTTCTAGAAATTCAGGGGAAGCTTTTTTTTTTTTTTTCTTACATTTCTCCTCATAAATTAAAAGAAAAGGCTGATTATACGAACAATAGATTCTGATAATGTAGGACCGTGTGCAGGATTTTAAGGGCTTTCTTATAATACAATGTTCTTCGGTGTCGGTCAGAACCTTCCGCACAATCAAATGAAGCCCATGGGGCGCAATTTCAAATCAGCAGGGGATATGGGCTTTTCCGGTGAAGAAGAGTGGAGGTCTATGCGTTCATGTGTGTAAGCATGCATGGCGTTCATGCTGGAATAACTCTCATCATATTCATGCATAAAAATATTCACTAATGTAAAAGCCATACCAGTGTGCAGAGAACTGGTTAAATGGAATTAGTGAGGCAATAGAAATGTGGAGCCGCTGCCGTTCTTTTGTTTAGAAGGTCACTTATCTCCCTGGTGCAGAGAATTAGAACATTCACTTGTAGTTTGTGTTTGTCCGTGCGTGTGTGTATGTCTCAGATAAAGTAAAATTATGCTCCAAGCGGAGATGCAAAGAAAGTCAATGGACAATGATTCAAACCAAAAGACTAAGTTACTAGGCTGAGACCTTAATTTATGCCGTGTTCTGAAATGGTTTTTTTGTACCCTTTATAGCAGAACAAATAAAAAACCCATATTTAACCATAATGCATGGTGACTCCCTTAGCTTTCTGTTATTCTGTGATATACAGTAATATCCGATTTATTTCAGCATTGTGCAAGAACATGACTACATGATAGGATGCTAAAAAGGGTTGTTCACCTTTTGAGAGTGTTTTGGGCAAACCCTTCTGCTGGTTAGGCCTGCAAGGGGAAGCACTTACCTGCTCCCCACTGCTAGATCCCGGCTCCTTTGCTCTACCACCACATGTCCCTTGCTCAGGTCTCCCACTGTCAATATCTGCTTTTTATATATTCTTCATTTTTCATTTTTATATAGTCAAATAATAAAAACATATTAGCATGACATAAATGCAAATCATTATGGCATTAATATCCAAAGTCATACAATATTCAACATTGTAAGATGATCATGCACATACATGGATTTTGAAACATTTGTCATTTCCTTTTAGTTCCTTATAATAGCTAGGGAAATGAAGGAGAGCGGGGGGATTCTTTTCCAGAGATCATCCACAGCGCTCTCTGCTCGATCCATGTGCGAGGCATAAGATAATAAATGAAGGCAGTGAAAAGAAATAAGGGAAGAGCAAGAAATCAAGAATAAGAGTAGGAAGGAAAAGAATAGTCACAAGGAGAGAGAAAGAGAGGGAAGAGGGGGGGGGGGGGGGCACAGATATCAACGTCTCAGGTCTAAATATTATTGCATCTGTTTAGTCAAGAAGTCAGGGTTCACCTACGCCAGAGACCTCCAAGGACTCCATATCTTTGTGAATTTCTTCAAATCTGTATATTTGTGTCACCTTGGCTTTCAATTCTTGTATAGAAGGGGGGTTAACATCTAGCCAATGTAAGGGGATTAATGTTTTAGCCGCAGCTATAATATGTGAGATCAGATTCTTTTTTGAGGGGGAGTTTTGGGGGGTTGGAAGCGCAAGGGCCACCATCTCTAATGTAAGTCTAAAGTTGGGAGTTGTAAGTTTTTGAATCAATGCTTCTATTTCCTTCCAGTAGGACTTAATCTGAGGGCAATTCCACCAGATATGTGATAGGGAACCTACACCAACACCGCATCTCCAACATTCCCTTGTAGAGGCTAGACCTCTCTTGTAGAGAAAGTCAGGGGTTTTATACCACCTGGTTAGTAGTTTAAAATGGTTCTCCTGCAGTCGGATGCAGCGGGAGAAACCATGTGAATTCCTCAGTATCTGCTTTACCTCAGTATCAGTCATTACCCTGTCCAACTCCCATTCTCTGATGTACACAGGCTTCAGAGGTTCACCCTCGCCTCCCACCACTGGGTAGAGCTTCGACACCTTCTTAGCAGCAGTAAGTGGTGATAAGATTAATTTCTCAAATTCAGTTAAGGACCTCTGGAGAGAGCACTTCTCTTTCAACTCCCCACACACAGCTTTAATATGTGGCTTTGCAAGGAAAAACCCTGGAGATTCAGTGATCGAGCATGGAAGAGCTCCTAAAATGGAAGCCTCTACATTTGGGGTAATTTCACCAAGCCTTACCAATGTTAGAGAGTTCCAAAGATGTGGTTTGTCTAAGTTATCACGGTTTAGGAGATCTGGTAATAGGCTCACAGGCAGCAAAGGTGAAGGATCAGGAGCTAATGTTTTGCTCATGTCTCTCCATACCTCTCCAAGACCACGAATCAGTGGATCTATAGTCATGTCTCTGTGAATGTTCCTATCTGGGAGCCATAGGTGTTTCTGGAAATGTCTTCCTATGCTGTGTCTACAGATGGCTTGAACATCTGGGCATCTTTTTGGATCTACCATTTCAAGCTATCTATTAAGTTGTATCGCTCTATAGTATCTGGTTACATCCGGTAGACCTAGTCCTCCCTTCTCCTTATTTCTGATTAGGATTTCATGGGATATCTTAGGTTTCCTACTGTTCCACAGGAACTTAGAGAACATACTCTTCACACTCTTGAGGAAAGATTTAGGGAGCCAGATCGGGACTAATTGCATAACATATAGAACTTTTGGCATTACATAAGCCTTCAGAATGTTTTTTCGTCCCATCCATCAATATCTGCTTTGACGCTGCTGCAGCCAATGAGTGGTCGCAGCAGTGCCCTGGCACCTTTGCATCACGTGACACAAGGGGGGCAGGTCACCTCTGTGGCCAGTCATTGGCTGCAGCAGCATCAAAGCCGATACTGACAGTAGGAGACTTGAGTGAGGCAGCAACTTTGGGGGAGCAAAGGAGCCGGGAACCAGCAGCTAGGGCTCTGGCCAGGGCTGGTGGTGAGGTCAGCCTAAAACCCTATGAACAATCCCTTTAAGATAGGGAAATCAAAGTATTTGTACAGCCTTAGGCCCCCTGCACACGAACGTGTGCACCCCGTGGTCGTGCTGCGGCCCACAAAATGCGGGCCGCAATGCACGAACACAGTCCGTGGGGCAGCCGCAGTGGATCACGGACCCATTCAAGTGAATGGGTCCGCAATACGGCAACATGAAGCACACGCTCGTGTGCAGGGGGCCTTATACAGGCGCATCAAAAATAACAAGTTAAAAATTAATTAATTAATTAAAGTGACCCTCCAGTTCAAGAAATAGATGCACATTAACTAGAGAATCAACAGAACACTTAGGCTACTTTCATGGATCTGCAAAAACGCTTCAGTTACAATAATACAACCGCATGCATCCGTCATGAACGGATCCGGTTGTATTATGTCTTATATAGCCAAGATGGATCCATCATGAACACCATTGAAAGTCAATGGGGGACGGATCTGTTTTCTATTGTGTCAGAGAAAACGGATCCGTCCCCATTGACTTACAGTGCTTCCCATAATTATTCATACCACTGGCAAATTTTGACTTAAAGTTACTTTTATTCAACCAGCAAGTAATTTTTTGATGGGAAATTACATAGGTGTCTCCCATAAGATAATAAGACGATTTACAAGAGGCATTATTGTGGAAAAAATAACATTTCTCAGCTTTTATTTACATTTGAGCAAAAAGTGTCCAGTCCAAAAGTATTCATACCCTTCTCAATAATCAATAGAAAATGGGCAGCACTGTACATTGTGTGTCAGGATGGATCTGTCTCGCTCCATATCCCAGGACGGACAGCAAAACGCAGCAGGCAGTGTTTTGGTGTCCGCCTCCCGAGCGGAATGGTGACTGATCGGTTGCAAACTGAGGCATTCTGAGCGGATCCTTTTACATTCAGAATGCATTAGGGCAAAACTGATCTATTTTGGACAGCTTGTGAGAGCCCATGACGGATCTCACAAACGGAAAGCCAAAACGCTAGTGTAAAAGTAGCCTTAGATGGTGACTTTTTCATCTTTTCAGCTGCAGTTCCACTGATTCCCGGGCTCTTTTGTCGTTCAAGATGGCCGCACCAGCTCTCAAGCTGACTGATGCATAGTGTGCATTAGAAGTCCAAGATAATTCCTGCTTGACCAGCCCTGCTCTTGGACCGGCCTGCACGACTCACATGATCAGTGCTAGCCAATCTAAAGGGCAGCAAGAAGAGTCTTTAGGTAGTCTGACAAGAGGTGTAGCCATCTTGGATGAAAGAGGAGTCCAGGAATCGAATCTGTTGCTGAAAACATGAAAAGGAGGTCACCAGGTAAGTGTTCTGTTTAGGGATGAGCGAACCCGAACTGTATAGTTTGGGTTCGTACCGAATTTTGGGGTGTTCGTGACACGGACCCAAACCCGAACATTTATGTAAAAGTCCGGGTTCGGGTTCAGTGTTCGGTGCTTTCTTGGCGCTTTTTGAAAGGCTGCAAAGCAGCCAATCAACAAGCGTCATACTACTTGCCCCAAGAGGCCATCACAGCCATGCCTACTATTGGCATGGCTGTGATTGGCCAGTGCAGCATGTGACCCAGCCTCTATTTAAGCTGGAGTCACGTAGCGCCGCACGTCACTCTGCTCTGGTCAGTGTAGGGATAGGATGCAGCTGCTGCTGTTAGGGCCAGATTAGGCAGGGATTTACTCATCAAAAACACTTACTGAAGTGATCGATCTACAGCTGTGTATGATTCAACTTCTGCTAGTTAATTGCTCATTGTTTTTAGGCTGCCCAGAGCGTTTTTATGTCACTTTTTTCTGGGGTGCTCGGCGCCCATTATGTGTCTTGTGGTGTGCCAGCACAAGCTGCCACCAAGTCCATTTAACCATCAATAGTGTGTTTTTTTTTTTTTTTTTGCTATATCCTACATCAGGGGCTTGGCTGTGCTTGCTATTTTATTGAGGGGTGAAATACAATTGTCAAAATAGCAGTACCTTAAATCTGGTGTTTCAGCTGTGACTAGCCAATTTTTAATACTGTCTGCTGGAGTCCCAGTTTAATCGCTACTGCAGTCCTGGTTGCCATGGTTACTTAGCAATTTTTAGAAGCATTATACTTACCTGCGAGCTGCGATGTCTGTGACCGACCGGGCGCTCCTCCTACTGGTAAGGCAATGCGCCGCACAGACCTTTCACTTACCAGTAGGAGGAGCGCCCGGCCGGTCACAGACATCGCAGCTCACAGGTAAGTGTAATGCTTCTAAAAATTGCTAAGTAACCATGGCAACCAGGACTGCAGTAGCGTCCTGGTTGCCATGGTTACCGATCGGAGCCCCAGCGATTAAACTGGGACTCCGATCGGAACTCTCCACTGCCACCAATGATGGGGGAACGTGATTTTAACTAGGGGGGGAGATGTGAGGCCGCACTGGACACCAATGATGGGGGATTCGGAACGTGATTTTAACTAGGGGGGGGAGATGTGAGGCCGCACTGGCCACCAATGATAGGGGATTCGGAACGTGATTTTAACTAGGGGGGGGAGATGTGAGGCCGCACTGGCCACCAATGATGGGGGATTCGGAACGTGATTTTAACAAGGGGGGGAGAGAGGGGAGGCCGCACTGGCCACCAATGAATATAATATTGGGGAGGGAGGGGGTCTGCCCCCTCCTGCCTGGCAGCACCTGATCTCTTACAGGGGGCTATGATACGCACAATTAACCTCTCAGGTGCGGCACCTGAGGGGTTAATTGTGCGGATCACAGCCCCCTGTAAGAGATCGGGTGCTGCCAGGCAGCAGGGGGCGGTCATGTACACAGTTCGTAGGATATTCTAACTTGAAGCGTCCCCATCACTATGGGAACGTCTCTGTGTTAGAATATACTGTCGGATATGAGTTTCACGATCTAACTCAAATCCGATGGTATATTCTAACATAGAGGCGTTCCGATGGTGATAGGGACGCTTCAAGTTAAAATATACCATCGGATTGGAGAAAACTCTGATCCTATGGTATATTAACTCCTGACTTTACATTGAAAGTCAATGGGGGACGGATCCGTTTGCAAATGGACGATATTGTGTCAACGTCAAACGGATCCGTCCCCATTGACTTGCATTGTAAATCAGGACGGATCCGTTTGGCTCCGCACGGCCAGGCGGACACCAAAACGACTTTTTTTTCATGTCCGTGGATCCTCCAAAAATTAAGGAAGACCCACGGACGAAAAAACGGTCACGGATCACGGACCGACGGACCCCGTTTTTGCGGACCTTAAAAAAAAAACGGTCGTGTGCATGAGGCCTAAATCTGTGGTTACTGCTGTGGCTGGTCAGGTTATTTAGTGTCCGTCAAAGCACAGTTTTTGTTCTGGGTTGAAATACAATTCCCAAATTAGCAATTCCCTAAATCAGTAGTTTCTGCTGTAGCAGGCCAAGTTTAAATCTATCCATAAAAGGGTATATTACATTTAAGGTGCTGATAGGGTCATCCTCAATAACTTCACACGCTGGGCCCCAGGCGGAGAGCTCTTTGGCACACGTCCTTCCGCCGCCAAGGATTGCAGGGCAACATTCTTTGCCTCCTGTAGCCTCCTCCTCCTACTCGGCTTCCTCCTCCTCTTCTTCCACCTGCTCATCCAGTCAGCCACACACCTTCACCACCAACTTCAGCACAGCCCGGGGTAAACGTCAGCAGGCCATTCTGAAACTCATTTGTTTGGGGGACAGGCCCCACACCGCGCAGGAGTTGTGGCGGGGTATTGAACAACAGACCGAGGCTCACGAGTGGTTGCTGCCGGTAAGCCTCAAGCCCGGCCTGGTGGTGTGCGATAATGGGCGAAATCTCGTCGCAGCTCTGGAACTAGCCGGTTTGACGCACATTCCTTGCCTGGCGCATGTGCAGAATTTGGTGGTGCAGAAGTTCATTCACAACTACCCCGACATGTCAGAGCTGCTGAATAAAGTGCGGGCCGTCTGTGCGCGCTTCCCGCGTTCACATCCTGCCGCTGCTCGCCTGTCTGCGCTACAGCGTAACTTCGGCCTTCCCGCTCACCGCCTCATATGCGACGTGCTCACCAGGTGGAACTCCACCTTGCACATGCTGGACAGACTGTGCGATCAGCAGCAGGGCATAGTGGAGTTTCAGCTGCAGCACGCACGGGTCAGTCGCACTGCGGAACAGCACCACTTCACCACCAATGACTGGGCCTCCATGCGAGACCTGTGTGCCCTGTTGCACTGTTTCGAGTACTCCACCAACATGGCCAGTGGCGATGACGCCGTTATCAGCGTTACAATACCACTTCTATGTCTCCTTGAGACTTAGGGTAATGATGGAAGAGGAGGTGGCCCAGGAGGAGGAGGAGGAAGAGGGGTAATTTTTAGCACTTTCAGGCCAGTCTCTTAGAAGTTACTCAGAGGGAGGTTTTTTGCAACAGCAGAGGCCAGGTACAAATGTGGCCAGACAGGGCCCACTACTGGAGGACGAGGATGAGGAGGAGGTGGAGGAGGAGGAGGATGAAGCATGTTCACAGAGGGGTGGCACCCAATGCAGCTTGGGCCCATCACTGGTGCGTGGCTGGGGAGAAACGCAGGACGATGACGATACGCCTTACCTCTGGGCAGCCTGGCACACATGAGCGACTACATGCTGCAGTGCCTGCGCAACGACAGCAGAGTTGCCCACATTTTAACGTGTGCGGACTACTGGGTTGCCACCCTGCTGGATCCCCGGTACAAAGACAATGTGCCCACCTTACTTCCCTGCACTGGAGCGTGATAGGAAGATGCGCGAGTACAAGCGCACGTTGGTAGACGCGCTACTGAGAGCATTCCCAAATGTCACAGGGGAACAAGTGGAAGCCCAAGGCGAAGGCAGAGAAGGAGCAAGAGGTCGCCAACGCAGCTGTGTCACGGCCAGCTCCTCTGAGGGCAGGGTTAGCATGGCAGAGATCTGGAAAAGTTTTGTCACCACGCCACAGCTAACTGCACCACCACCTGATACGGAACGTGTTAGCAGGAGGTAACATTTCACTAACATGGTGGAACAGTACGTGTGCACACCCCTCCACGTACTGACTGATGGTTCGGCCCCATTCAACTTCTGGGTCTCCAAATTGTCCACGTGGCCAGAGCTAGCCTTTTATGCCTTGGAGGTGCTGGCCTGCCCGGCGGCCAGCGTTTTGTCTGAACGTGTATTCAGCACGGCAGGGTGCGTCATTACAGACAAACGCAGCCGCCTGTCTACAGCCAATGTGGACAAGCTGACGTTCATAAGAATGAACCAGGCATGGATCCCACAGGACCTGTCCATCCCTTGTGCAGATTAGACATTTATAACTACCTCCCCTTAACCATATATTCTTGTACTCCAGGACACTTCCTCATTCAATCCTCTTTTTTTAATTTTACCATTATATTGCGGGGCAACCCAAAGTTGAACGAACCTCTCCTCTGTCTGGGTGCCGGGACCTAAAAATATCTGACAATGGCCTGTTCCAGTGGTGGGTGACATGAAGCCTGATTCTCTGCTATGGGACCTCTCTCCTCTGTCTGGGTGCCGGGGCCTAAAAATATCTGACAGTGGCCTGTTCCAGTGGTGGGTGACATGAAGCCTGATTCTCTGCTATGACATGAAGCTTGATTCTCTGCTATGGGACCTCTCTCCTCTGTCTGGGTTCCGGGGCCTAAAAATATATGACAGTGGCCTGTTCCAGTGGTGGGTGACATGAAGCCTGATTCTCTGCTATGACATGAAGCCTGATTCTCTGCTATGGGACCTCTCTCCTCTGTCTGGGTGCCGGGGCCTAAATATCTCACAGAGGCCTGTTCCAGTGGTGGGTGACATGAAGCCTGATTCTCTGCTATGGGACCTCTCTCCAATTGATATTGGTTTATTATTATTATTATTATTATTTTTTTTTTTATTCATTTCCCTATCCACATTTGTTTCAGGGGATTTACCTACATTTTGCTGCCTTTTGTTCGGGTCCCCATTGACTTCAATGTGGTTCGGGGCGAAGTTCGGGTCGAGTTCGGATCCCGAACCCGAACATTTTCGGGAAGTTCGTCCGAACTTCTCGAACCCGAAAATCCAGGTGTTCGCTCAACTCTAGTTCTGTTCTTTCCCTAGTTAATGTATTTTGTTTAAAATCTTGAACCGGAGGATTGCTTTAATAAACAGAGAGCACACTCTCATAAGAGACAGACACGGAATCTCTCATTAGTGATCCCTCGTGGGAGACAGCTATGGTATGATGATAAAATACCCCAAATCCACTGCCCTATAACTAATCCATTAACAGTTCATATCATGTTGGCCTCAATTGTCTGGAAGCACTGGCTGGATACCTAATGTACAAACTAAATGCTGTATGGCTTTGACTGGACAGCCTGGCACCCAAAGAGTGCTATACAGTACTCACATACAGAAATCATGGCTTAAGAACATTTCCGTTAAAACTAAGGAAATATAATCACTGCCTGGCAAAGACAGTTAAAAACCAAAAAATAATTTCAAATAACTATTGAAAGTAGTGTATCATACCCCCCTGGCCATATTGTATATCTGGCAGATATATGATAAGGTGTGAGAGTATTTAATATTGTCAGAGGATCTTTTTTACCATGAACACACACTCTTCAGAAAGAGTTGACCACTGGCGGTGCGATGCTTCTTGATAAAAATAAGATGCACCCTACTCATCTTCCTACACACCCCAATAACATACAAACGAGCCAGGGGGATTGTGCCCCTAGCAGTCTCATGCACATAGACAGACAATCCCTCCCTGGTCAGACACAGTTTGAGGGAGGCTGGACTGGGAACGGTGCTCTATTGGAAGGGCCATACATATACCTCCATAGGTCCCTCACTCAGCTGTCTTGTTCCCCTGAAACATACTGTTTGAGTCTAGCTCTGCCTGTATAATTCTAAAAGGATAGTACTGCTACTCTGTAGTCCTGAGTGTTGGGGATGCAACAGCATGTACCATATACAGTATTGTGTATTCATATCACTTGACCAGTAGATGGCATTGTATGTTAAGGTTACCAGTTTTATATATCTGTAAAACTTGTTGGTTCTCTCTTTCTCTCTTTATACCAAGATGGCTGCTGTTACAGTTTGCTGAAATGTCTTGTATGTTTGGAACTTAATCTAAACAAGTAAACCAAGTTCTGCCTCATCACAAGCTACTAGTATCTTCTCTAATATATAACCAACACTGAGTCTACTGTAAAGTGTGTCCAGCCAGTGTCAGATACATAGTACATACAGTACACTTATGTCAGCATGACAGTATGTATGTGGGCTTATTGCTGCCCATTCATACCCCCGGTTTTGTATGTGTATGTGTTTATAGATGTGCCCCAAGCATCTGTGGATATATATATGTAATATGTACTATGTATATATGCAATTCCAACTCTTATCAACAGAGTTGTTTAGAGAAAAACTTGTGCTGATAGCCTGTAGGATAACAGCTGATTAGCATCTAGTCCCCTTTTGTTCAGGCCCCAAACAATCAGACTCTCTGGCACCGTTTGTGAGGGGACTTTCTAACCAGAGACATCAAATACCTGTTTTCCACACCTCTGCCCATGACTAAACTCCATGCCTCTACTCCCAGCATTTTTGGGACTAGGGGGGAGGACTCTTGGGATTGTAGGAAGGCACACTATGATGTCACATGCCTGAGGAAGGAGGAGGGGGCTGTTTTTGGGCTATAATAACCCAAACCGGACAGAAATGCGGCCTCTTGCAACTGGACTAGAATCAGAGACACATGGGAGAGAGCAGCTCCATGACGGGCACCTGGAGAAGGCCGGCCTACTAACTCTGGAAGGATTAAGTATCTACCTGTCTAGCCCCTACCTACCCCTCACATACCCCCTATATCCCCAATAATAGTCCCTTCCCTGCCACCAACACATCCTATTTCAACCCCTATAACTATACCCATACCCCCTACAACCCCTTGCCCATAACTCACCACCCTATGATCCCTCTCCCTGTCATCCACTCCTACCATTGCCCTGTACCTCAGCAATCACTTGCAAGGTATTAACCCTGGCATTGCTGAATCCCTAACCACCTAACAGGAGCATCCCTGTTCCCTGTTATCACTTGCAAGGTATTAACCCTTGCATTGCTATATCCAACCCTTGCATTGCTGGATCCCTACCCTTTAGTTCCCCTTACCCTAATTCTACTATACTTGCAAGGCATTAACCCTTGCATTGCTGGACACCTACCCAATGTCTGTGGACTGCATTCACCCCTGCAGTGCCACCAATAACCCTTCGTCGTACTCTTAGGGATAGAATTAGACAGGTGGGGTGGGCTGCTAATACGTGTGTGTATGTGTGTATTGTATAGTTAGTTTGTGGGTGGAACTTGGGAACTGTGTAGTGTAGTTTAGTGCTGTATTTATAGTACTGTATTGTTAGTGTATTGCGTGCGTAGTGTATTGTTGGTATTAATAAATACTATGTTTTATTTATAACTATCTGTGTAATGTGTGGTTATTAGCGATAGTTAGTTTAGTAAGGCGCATGCAGCTAGCTTAGTGATTAGCGTAAGGCAAAGTATAGTGAAAGTATTGTATCATTAGTATATAAAGGTATAAATGGGCGGAGTCATCAATAGACGGCTCCTCCCATTTATGAATCTTAATTATTGATATTTGCATAAATATTAGTGGTTAATTTTCCCCCTTTACAATGGCTTTCAAAAACATCTCATTGCCTCACCTAAACAGACGGCATGCGGAACATGACATCATTATTTTTCTGCAATGAGACAAGCGATAGTAAACAGTAAGCTTTTCTGCGCGTCTTCATTTTCCCAGCAGGAATATTTAATCCATTGTGTTAATTTGTTTAACTTGAAGAGGCAGGATCGCATCCAGGAAAGAGAAGCAGATAGATCGCAAGAAAGAAGAAAGGCAATTCCATCAGCTCCGTACATCTGGCCTGCCCGAGACTGAAAAGATGCTTTATTCATTTATAGGGCAAAGTAAAACATTTTAACAGGGTGGTAATGGAAGAGTCGCTCTTTGGCTTCCGTGAAGAGCCACGAGCACAGGGACCAAACAAATGTTTCATTTTCTGCTCTCCTTTTGCCAGTAATATGACAGGAGCGTTGTTTAGGCCTAACCTGAAAGCTCCACTGTTGTGCCCGTTACGGAGAAATCTCTGCAGGTGCAGCCCTTGGGTACGATCCAGGACTATTTTGCAATAGTGTTGGCTGTAACCACTTTTAAATAGAAACATGATTGCACTTTATTTTAATATCACTTCTTGTAAATAAATGGCGAAAGCACAGACCACGTATTTATCCTTGCCAAGATTCATGCTGATGCATTAATCCCTTTGGAGTTTGCATACAGAGAACACCGTGTAAATGTACTACAAGTTTAAGTCAAGCAAAACCATTAGCTAGATAAAAGTGTAAAATATTACCCATCCCGTATTTCTGGGCATTTCTTAGCTTGCCACACAACAGCCGAGGTATACTACGTTCGTACAGTGAAGCTAATATTTTTGTGCGCGTTGACAAATCCACGACAAGCGTCCATGGGAATGATTCATGTTATTTTTTTTTACTAATGGCTATAATTTATACTGAGGTTTATTCTATAAATTTTAACTGATGTGTATAATAGTTTTTTTTGTATATATGCTAGGAAGATTGATGATTTATTTTAAATAGCCATTTATCACGTGAGGTTTGTCTCTTTTCTACACTTTCTGTTAATGCAGGTGAGCACCTGGCTTGCAAATAAGAAAAACAGGAATACTGTGAGCAGATGAATAATGTTGAAAGTTCTCCCTAAGTGAGTGTCACATGGTCAAGGCACCGCCAACAAAGCACCATCTAGCGACAAGTGGGGGCTGTGGCAGGGCCATGGGCAATGAGCACTTCTAATGTGGAAGCGCCCATCTCTCCATATTTAACTGTATCGCCATCCCCGTCCCTATGTCTCCCTGCCCCACTGTTCCCTCTGATAGGCTACAGGCACTAGGTCTGAAGCCTATCAGAAGTTGTTGCAGGCGGCGCAATGATGTCATCGCACCGCCTGAGCAGGCCAGCATACAGATCAGGGCATAGGGCAGAACAAGCCTATGCCCTGTACTGCATCGCTGACAGCTGCATGGAAGTAGGTATTGGTGTTTATTATTTTTATTTGGCAGCATGCCATTAGGCCACTATGGGGGGCATTATTATAACTGGGGGGGAGCACAGTTATATGCTCTACTGGGGTCACTAAAAGGGGGTATTTTTTGTACTAGGACAAATAAGGTGGTATTTTCTTTGTACTGGCACACATATTATAAGAGTGGACTATTGCCACGGGCTCCTCCCCCTAGGACCCTCTATAATGTGTGACCCAGGTGTAGGAATGCCTAAAATGTCTCTCTATATGTGTCACGGTGCTCCTACCTGGATACGGCTGGACCCCAGGCTTTGGCTCCAAAGCAATAAATATGGGGAATAATTGAGGGATTTGAAAGAAAGATTGAGTCCAGGCCTTGTATGTAGTTGAACAACAGCTTTACTTTAATAAACGCTTCTCCAAAACAGTTTACAGATTTTGTCTTGGTCCCAGCAGGCTTTAGCATTAAAACTGGCAGGCAATCTCGACGCTGCTACATCTGTTTCTCTCTGGCTCTGCTGTACTGACAGGCTGACTGTGTGACGTTGCTTCTTCTTGTATGCTGCCCTTCTCTCTCTGGTCGGACTCTAGATTAGGCCAGGGAACTTTCCTCCTGGCTCCTGAGGCTCTGAGCTTTTGCCTCCATGGCCAGCAGAGCTGAGGGTGCTCTGGCTGGCTTGGGCACATCCAGCAGAGATGTGCCCCTGCACACCTGTTCCCTAGCAGGGGGTAAGCTAGACTAACTGGACTTCTGCCCCACCCTTCCTTCAGGAAGTAGGACTCACCCACTTCTCTCTAGAGGGGGGTTAGAATGGAATGCAAGGTTCCATTCTATCTACATACAGCTCTGCTGTGTTTGCTGCCACCTGCTTGTGAACCAGGCACATTACATGTGAACTTAACAGTTGCATAACAAAATTGGAATGCACATTGTGGAGGACCTGGAATAAATACACAAGATGACATGAGGTTAGACCAATAAAGACAGTAGCAAGGTGAAGAAGTGGTAACACCACTCTTGGGTGTTACACTATGAGGACATTAGCTCTACTGGGAGCACTGAAAGGGGGTATTTTGTTTGTACTGGCAGACAGAAGGGGGGCATTTTTAGTACTGGCACACATAAGGGGGCACTATGGGAATATTAACTGTACTGGTGGCACTATAAGGTGGCATTTTTTGTACTGACACACAGAAAGGGGTATTTTTTTTGTACTGGCACACAATATAAGGGGATATTTTTCATACTGGCACACAGTATAAGGGGGTATTGTTTATACTAGCACACATTATAAGGCGGCATTTGCTGTATTGGTGCACATTATAAAGGGATATTTTTGTACTAGCACACATTATAAAGGGGACATTTCTTGTACTGCCGCAGATTATAAAGGGGTATTTTTGTACTGGCACATATTATAATGGAGTATTTTTCATCCTGGCACACATTATAGTGGGGTATTGTTTGTACTAGCACACATTATAAGCAAGTATTGTTGATACTGGCACACATTATTAGGGAGTATTTTTGTACTGACACACATTATAAGAGTGTATTTTTTCTCCTGACACATATTATACTAGGAATTATTACTGCTGTGGGGCATTATGGTGGTCTTTATTATGAATGGGGGACTATGGGGACATGATTAATAGTATGGGCACTATAGGAGCATTATTACTTCTGGGGCACAATGGGGGACATTATTACTATTGGGGGCACTGTTAATACTAAGTGCACTCTGACAGAGAATTATTACTATTGGTGGGACTTTGGGAGAACAATTACTGTGGAGGAACAGTGGCACAGTATTAGCTTAGCACAATTTTTTTTCGGGGACACTATGTTTACAGCACTATTACTGTCAGGGGCACTATTCCTAGTCAGTTATTTTTTAGGGCACAGTGTAGCAATAATTATTGAATTGCCACGATCAATGTGGTTAATCTGTTTCTTCAGTATAGTATTGGGGAGCACAGTGGGCACAGTATTGGGGGTGGCAGGATAATGGAAAAGTAGGAAACTAAGATGTTTGTCTGTCAAACTCTGCAGAAACAAGAGATGGCTGAAAGAAATCATCATGGCAGTCTGGGCTGAATGGAGAAGATGAGGAAAGAGAATGTCTACATCAGAGGAGACATCACTGGATATAAGAGGTAGTTAGTACTGTATTACCCTGTATGTTTTGTAGCATTGTATGTTATGTTATCCAAGTATGTCTTTAACATAGGGCTGGAGGGAAGGGAAGGGGTTAGGTTGAGAATTTGGCATGGGGGGTGCCATTTCAATTTTTGGCTGAAGCAGAAGAAAGCCTAGATGCACCCCTGTGTATGGTTGACCTTCCGGCTGCTATATCTAAGCAAGACTACTGCATGAGAATAAAGGTTGATGACATAGTGGGTGCACTATGCTGCAACCTCACATGGTAGCCACATCCAGAACAACCTAAATTAAAGGGGTTATCCCATGAAGACAACTTATCCCCTATCTACTAGATAGAGATTAAATATCTCATCAGCAGGGTTCCTAGCTTTGGGGTCCCCGATGGTTCATTCAAATGGGGAGCACAGGCCTCCATTCTTGTAATCAGCGGGAGCTGCTGTGATCCGATCTCTGCCAATTCTGTGGATAGGGGATAATTTGTCTTTATGATACAACCCCTTTAATCACAAACTAACTTGCAGTCTGTGGTGCGCCTAGCCATTCTGCTTCCAGAAACAAAAAATAAAACCATGTATGAGTACACATTGCTATATTTACATTAGCAGTAATAATGACATTGAACAATATACAGTACAGACCAAAAGTTTGGACACACCTTCTCATTCAAAGAGTTTTCTTTATTTTTATGACTATGAAGGCATCAAAACTATGAATTAACACATGTGGAATTATATACATAACAAACAAGTGTGAAACAACTGAAAATATGTCATATTCTAGGTTCTTCAAAGTAGCCACCTTTTGCTTTGATTACTGCTTTGCACACTCTTGGCATTCTCTTGATGAGCTTCAAGAGGTAGTCCCCTGAAATGGTTTTCACTTCACAGGTGTGCCCTGTCAGGTTTAATAAGTGGGATTTATTGCCTTATAAATAGGGTTTGGACCATCAGTGGCGTTGAGGAGAAGTCAGGTAGATACACAGCTGATAGTCCTACTGAATAGACTGTTAGAATTTGTATTATGGCAAGAAAAAAGCAGCTAAGTAAAGAAAAACGAGTGGCCATCATTACTTTAAGAAATGAAGGTCGGTCAGTCAGTCAGTCGAAAAATTGGGAAAACTTTGAAAGTAAGGGCTATTTGACCATGAAGGAGAGTGATGGGGTGCTGCGCCAGATGACCTGGCCTCCACAGTCACCGGACCTGAACCCAATCGAGATGGTTTGGGGTGAGCTGGACCGCAGAGTGAAGGCAAAAGGGCCAACAAGTGCTAAGCATCTCTGGGAACTCCTTCAAGACTGATGGAAGACCATTTCAGGGGACTACCTCTTGAAGCTCATCAAGAGAATGCCAAGAGTGTGCAAAGTAGTAATCAAAGCAAAAGGTGGCTACTTTGAAGAACCTAGAATATGACATATTTTCAGTTGTTTCACACTTGTTTGTTATGTATATAATTCCACATGTGTTAATTCATAGTTTTGATGCCTTCATAGTCATGAAAATAAAGAAAACGCTTTGAATGAGAAGGTGTGTCCAAACTTTTGGTCTATACTGTATATGGTAGCACTGCATTGTAATATGACTGCCTAAGGCTACTTTCACACTAGCGTTTTTGCTGGATCCGGCAGGGTTCAGCAAAAACGCTCCTGTTACTGATTATACAACCATCTGCATCCGTTCTGAACGGATCCGGTTGTATTATCTTTAACATAGCCAAGATGGATCTGTCATGAACTCCATTGAAAGTCAATGGGGGGCGGATCAGTTTTCTATTGTGTCAAATTGTGTCAGAGAAAACGTTCCCATTGACTTGCATTGTGGGTCATGACGGATCAGTTTTGCTCCACATCCCATGATGGAAAGAAAACCGCAGGATGCTGTGGTTTGCTCTCCGGTATGGGAACACAACCAAACAGAATGAAATGTATTTTGGAGCACTCAATTCTGTTCAGTTACGTTTTGTCCCCATTGACAATGAAAGGGGACAAAACTGAGGCATTTTTTTCCGGTATTGAGACCCTATGACTGATCTCAATACTGGAAAATAGAAACGCTAGTGTGAAATTAGCCTAATATTGCTGGATGAACTTTTTTAGCCTAAGTCCTGTGAGATATTTGAAGCACGGATCAGCCAACTCTAGAGGACAGTGGATGGATATCAGCGCAGTCTAAGGCTTCATTCATATCTGCAGCAGGTAACTCCGGTAGTCTGTTTCGTCAGAGAAACAGACTACTGGTGTTACCTTATCTGGCATAGCCAAACATCACCAAATACCACCAGATCCCCATTGATTATAATCGGATCCAACAGATTTCTGGCATAAATGATGTAATTCTTCAGGACAAATACCGCTGCATGCAGCAGAACAATCTTGAAAAATAAATTTTTCTGTGCTTTCTTAATGTTCCCTATTATTTAAGTCTCCAAGGCTATGTACAGTCGTGGCCAAAAGTTTTGAGAATTACATAAATATTGGAAATTGGAAAAGTTGCTGCTTAAGTTTTTATAATAGCAATTTGCATATACTCCAGAATGTTATGAAGAGTGATCAGATGAATTGCATAGTCCTTCTTTGCCATGAAAATTAACTTAATCCCAAAAACAACTTTCCACTGCATTTCATTGCTGTCATTAAAGGACCTGCTGAGATCATTTCAGTAATCGTCTTGTTAACTCAGGTGAGAATGTTGACGAGCACAAGGTTGGAGATCATTATGTTAGGCTGTTTGGGTTAAAATGGCAGACTTGACATGTTAAAAGGAGGGTGATGCTTGAAATCATTGTTCTTCCATTGTTAATTATGGTGACCTGCAAATGTGTACAGCCAAATTATAACTCACCGCAATGCGTTGGGCGAGTTTCCCTGGGTATAGGCTGTCACACATTTGTACCTAGAGTGTCTATGGGTACACAATCAACCAACAAACATAATCAATATATATACAATACAATGTGCTATGAGGTTTCAGGGTAGTACATGTTATACGTCCCGAACCCTCATAGGAAAGAAAGTGTCCATAACATATTTGGCTACAGGACAAAGTTGGAGTTATGTCCTGAGCCTCCTCGTCCGGTTAGTTCTGTAAAGTTCTGTCTGGTTCTGGTGTATTTGGTCAATAAGTCCATTGACCCTCCGATATGACAATGACCAGAACCAGAAGAAGTTTCACTGGGTGAAACAAGCGATCGTAAAATAAACTCTTCCACCCGAACGTCTCCAAGTCTTTCTCCAGAGCCTGAGATAATGCTCCCGCTGGATTGTGGCACAGTCCTCCATCTCTAGAACACCTCTAAACAAAGGTCGCTTGGTTGGCAAAATCCAGTGGGATCCTCTGGAGCCTCACAAGAGTGTCAGGGGGGATAGCTGGTCTCTTCTGTGGCGTCATCTGGGTTTTTCCTCTGCTTCATATAAACACACCTATGGCAGAAGAAAATACCAGGCGCTCCTCACGGTGCAATTAAATGTAAAAAAATCCCAGCACCAATACCTTTGACCCATGAGTAGAGAAAGGTATTGGGCTGCCCTTTATCTCACAGGACCCCTTGTTATCCTAACACTGGTGTCTGAACACCCTACCTTCAGAGGATCGCGTCCTCTGCTGCACATCCCTCTGCACCAACAGATAAGGATGGCCACCCTACTAGGTTAGGATAACTGAAGTGCTGTGGACAAAGCACCATCTTGTTATTGATGGCACCGTATCCCTGTCAACTCATGTGTACCCAGGCTGATTTCCCCCTGTGATCCTGTCCCGTGGAGGCCCGCAGAACCAATGGCATGAGTCATGCCCCGGCTCCCCAGGACCCCACAACACAAGAACACAGTCCACACTCTGCTGCCAAACACTCTGCGTCCAATCCCTATCAGAGCTGTGCTACCTGCTCGGACTAGAATTAAGTGAGCAGCACAACACTACACCAATGTTGTCTGTCCGCCCCAGTCCCCAGCGCAACACAGCCCTACCGAAAACCTTGAGCACAACCGTGTCATCTGTATCGATCTGAGACCCTGGTTGCCCAGAATAACATCACATCATCCTTTGTGCAGGATTTCCCGTGTGAAATTATCTGCTCGCGAACCTATACGTTCTCGATCCACAGTATAACACTGTTCCACTCCAAGGGGACACAGAATGAAACACAAACAGCAGACGGGACTTACAACAAACTACATAAATCAGCATGGTGGAACACATTCGTAGACAAGGACTATCACCATTAACATCAAGAAAACTTACAAACAGATAACAAAAACACACAACATGGACATACACAGGGAACAAACTGTGTAACAAATAGTACAGGGGTGTCAAATGTTGCCTAGCCTAGCTTGGCCACTCTGACCCCTCAGAAGCTGGTGATGCTGCCGAGAGGTAACCCCTTTATGGCCAGGCTGACTAGACCCCACTGCACGATTTGTTACCTGAATCCCATCACTGGACACATTGCAATTACTTGCACAAGGGCAATTCCTTGCAATGTGTCCTTTGTTCCCACACCTGTAGCACCTGATTGGGCTTTCTGTTTTGTGTGTTTTGCAGTGTTTTGCTATATGACCCAAGCCACCACACGCAAAACATTTGATGTTTGCCCGGTATGGCTTAGGTCCGTCCACACTGCATCCGCGCTCCCTGAATTGTTCCATCTTCAGGGAGGCGCTTTTCACAATCTTACTTTTCCCTAAAGTCAGGGAAAAATCTCTCTTAGTCTGGACAGGCTTGGTCTGGTGATTTGGCCCGTCACAGACTACTCTCCCCCCTTTTTGCCCTGCATAGGGCAAAGTTTTGGGAGATTCCGACCCTGACTTTACGGGAAAAGAAAGGGCCGGCACCAACTCGGTGATGACCTGTTGCATGCCAGTTATTATCTGGGAGCTTACAGTAACCTGAGCCTTCAATTTGGCCACCGTCACGTCAGTATAGGCAGTCTGCTCCTTGAAGGCCTTGACCTCAGTATAAGACTGAGTCAACTTAGCCTCAATTTCCTCCTTCTGCCTCTGCAGCTCTACTAACTGTGACTCTAACCTAGCCACCTGCGCATCTCGGTCAACAGTAGACTGCACAATCTCCGCCAGCTGTGTCCGCAATGCCGAAACCTGGTTTGAATTACCGGCACAGCACTGGCAGTGAATGGTCGGAGGAATTGTCTCCGTTGACTGAGACACCAGCGCCACTTCCTTTGGCTTACAGATGCTAGCCTCAAACGTATGAACGAGTTTGGCTAGCATCCGAAGCAGTTTGGTGGCCTTGTTCAACACCGTCCGTTTGTTAACACAAAGCCTGTCATAACTACAAGCCTGTGCTAACAAATCGGACCACAGCATTTCTGCTGACTTGTATGTGGTGGGGAGGATGGGGTTAAATGTGCTGTGTCTGTTCAAGTGTTGCAGTGTGGGGAAGTCCATACTCACCGTTTGCTGAGCGTCCATCTTTTCATTGGGGCCATACCTCTTCGTCCTAACAGCTGCTTGGAAGAAGTCCTTTTTCTTCCGGATCGCTTCTTCCCGACCAGCCGGACTTGTACGCCGCTCCAACGAAGATGGATCTCTTTCAGTGACGTGTCCTCTTCTCCCTCGCAATCACAGTGACTGTGTAAAGCAAATAGCAAAATATTAGTTCACAGATAGACAATAGATTCTCTGCTAAAGATTTTGATCTGCGTTTGGTGCTATAAAGAAGAGTCGCGTTACCTGTCCGAATTATCAGGTCCTAGACGCTCAGACCACTGACCGTGTCTCTCTTGCCTGACAATTCACAGTATAACCGACCTCTAGCCTCAAACCACCGTAAGGAAGAGTCGCGTTACCTGTTCTAATTATCAGGTCTTAGACGCTCAGACCACTGACCGCGTCTCTTGCCAGATAATTGACAGTGTAATGGACCTCTAGCCTCAAAACCAAACACAGATTTCAAAATCTAAGCAGTGGGCCTGGCTCGCCAATGTAAAAGGGGAATATTAATCACTAATATTTATGCAAATATCAATAATTAATATTCATAAATGGGAGGAGCCGTCTATTGATGACTCCGCCCATTTATACCTTTATATACTAATAATACAATACTTTCACTATACTTTGCCTTACGCTAATCACTAAGCTAGCTGCATGCACCTTACTAAACTAACTATCGCTAATAACCACACATTACACAGATAGTTATAAATAAAACATAGTATTCATTAATACCAACAATACACTACGCACGCAATACACTAACAATACAGTACTATAAATACAGCACTAAACTACACTACACAATTCCCAAGTTCCACCCACAAACTAACTATACAATACACACATACACACACGTATTAGCAGCCCACCCCACCTGTCTAATTCTATCCCTAAGAGTACGACGAAGGGTTATTGGTGGCACTGCAGGGGTGAATGCAGTCCACAGACATTGGGTAGGGGTCCAGCAATGCAAGGGTTAATGCCTTGCAAGTATAGTAGGATTAGGGTAAGGGGAACTAAAGGGTAGGGATCCAGCAATGCAAGGGTTGGATACAGCAATGCAAGGGTTAATACCTTGCAAGTGATAACAGGGATGCTCCTGTTAGGATACAGCAATGCAAGGGTTAATACCTTGCAAGTGATAACAGGGATGCTCCTGTTAGGTGGTTAGGGATTCAGCAATGCCAGGGTTAATACCTTGCAAGTGATTGCTGAGGTACAGGGCAATGGTAGGAGTGGATGACAGAGAGAGGGATCATAGGGTGGTGAGTTATGGGCAAGGGGTTGTAGGGGGTATGGGTATAGTTATAGGGGTTAAAATGGGATGTGTTGGTGGCAGGGAAGGGACTATTATTGGGGATATAGGGGGTATGTGAGGGGTAGGTAGGGGCTAGACAGGTAGATACTTAATCCTTCCAGAGTTAGTAGGCCGGCCTTCTCCAGGTGCCCGTCATGGAGCTGCTCTCTCCCATGTGTCTCTGATTCTAGTCCAGTTGCAAGAGGCCGCACCTCTGTCCGGTTTGGGTTATTATAGCCCAAAAACAGCCCCCTCCTCCTT
Source organism: Bufo bufo (assembly GCF_905171765.1). Taxonomy (NCBI): domain Eukaryota; kingdom Metazoa; phylum Chordata; class Amphibia; order Anura; family Bufonidae; genus Bufo; species Bufo bufo. Next base: position 391,707,312 of record NC_053393.1, on the reverse strand, counting down.
CCTCAGGCATGTGACATCATAGTGTGCCTTCCTACAATCCCAAGAATCCTCCCCCCTAGTCCCAAAAATGCTGGGAGTAGGGGCATGGAGTTTAGCCATGGGCAGAGGTGTGGAAAACAGGTATTTGATGTCTCTGGTTAGAAAGTCCCCTCACAAACGGTGCCAGAGAGTCTGATTGTTTGGGGCCTGAACAAAAGGGGACTAGATGCTAATCAGCTGTTATCCTACAGGCTATCAGCACAAGTTTTTCTCTAAACAACTCTGTTGATAAGAGTTGGAATTGCATATATACATAGTACATATTACATATATATATCCACAGATGCTTGGGGCACATCTATAAACACATACACATGCAAAACCGGGGGTATGAATGGGCAGCAATAAGCCCACATACATACTGTCATGCTGACATAAGTGTATATACATAGACACGTGTGCAAACACATACACACATATCTATATATACACACACCCTCGCATATATCTGGGGCATCACATACAGGGGACATGCATATGTCCCCACTTGCCATACAGGGCCAAAATATACACGGTCTTACAGGAAATATATACTAACTATAAGGGGACACATATAAGGAGGCACATGTATATATATATATGAAAGGGACATAAAGGGGGCACATTTTCCCCACAGGGGCCACCATGAGCCCCTGTGGGCCACTAAGGGCAGATGTGCGCAGATGCTGGGCACATCCGCGCACATCATCCTATGAAGTGACCATTAATGCATGTATATATATCATACATGCATGCACGTATTTGCATGCATATATGTATATATATGCATGCATCTCAACCCTTCCTCAAAAGCCATATTATAACATTAGAAGTCAAACTGCTTAAAAATAATAGTAATAATAATTTTATAACATCGATATATTTCGTAACAATGTACAATCAGGGCAGGAGGTAAATGTACTCAATTGCTCTCTTGACCTGTTCGGTTGAATAAATAATGGTATTCCCCAAAATATACAAATTCTGCATCTTATAACTTGCACCATTCCTCTGTTATTCTTGCTAGAAACTTTGAATAAATCGACAACTGGGCAGCATAGTGGCTCAGTGGGTAGCACTGATGCCTCGCAGAGCTGGGTCCTAGGCAGTGATGGCCAGTTCGCAGTGTTCGCTGACGAACACATGCGATCTGCCATCTTCACTCCCAAGCCCGACAATGCAGGGGTAAGTCCTTACCTGTGCCTGCGCCGCGGGCCGCTCTGAAACACATGTGGTGTGTATAGTTCTGGTTCGTACCGAATTTTGGGGTGTCCGTGACACGGACCCGAACATTTTCGTAAAAGTCCGGGTTCGGGTTCGGTGTTCGGCGCTTTCTTGGCGCTTTTTGAAAGGCTGCAAAGCAGCCAATCAACAAGCGTCATACTACTTGCCCCAAGAGGCCATCACAGCCTTGCCTACTATTGGCATGGCTGTGATTGGCCAGTGCAGCATGTGACCCAGCCTCTATATAAGCTTGGGTCACGTAGCGCTGCACGTCACTCTGCTGATTCAAGCATAGGGAGAGGTTGCTGCTGCGACGTTAGGGCGAGATTAGGCAGTGAATAACTCCTCCAAAAGACTTCATTCTGTGATCGATCTGCAGCTGTGGATCATTGAAGTGCTAGTATCGACTTGCTCACTTTTTTGAGGCTGCCCAGAGCGTTTTTAGATCACTTTTTTCTGTGGTGATCGGCTGCCATTTTGTGGCTTGTGGTGCGCCAGCACAAGCTATCACCAAGTGTATTTAACCATCAATAGTGTGGTTATTTTTTGCTATATCCTACATCAGCTGCAGGCTGAGCCTGTGTCACCGAAGTGCATTTAACCATCAACAGTCTGGTTATTTTTTGGCCATATACTACATCAGCTGCAGGCTGAGCCTGTGTCACCGAAGTGCATTTAACCATCAACAGTCTGGTTATTTTTTGGCCATATACTACATCTGGTGCAGGCTGAGCCTGTGTCACCCAAGTGCATTTAACCATCAATAGTGTGGTTATTTTTTGGCCATATACTACATCAGGGGCAAGTTGAGCCTGTCACCCAGCGCCTAAAAAATTGACCTGACATTTCTATTCAACCAAATTTGTACTATTTTAGCTGGTCAAGTTATTTGTAGTGACCGTAAAAGCACACTTTTTGTTCTGGGTTGAAAAACTATTCCCAAATTTGCCATTCTCAAAATAACTAGTTTCTGCTATATGAGGCCTACTTGAAATCTATCCCAAAAAGGATATCTTACATTGAAGGTGCTGATAGTGTCATTCAGAAAAACCTAACACACACGCTACCGTGCAGATACAAGTCTAATTCTGTAATTAAACCTATACCTGTCACACAGCGCAAAAAAAAACAGGCCTCACATTTCTATTCAATCAAATCTGTACTGTTTTAGCTGGTCAAGTTATTTGTAGTGACCGTAAAAGCACACTTTTTGTTCTGGGTTGAAAAACTATTCCCAAATTTGCCATTCTCAAAATTGTGGTGAACGGGAACAATGAGGAAAACATCTAATAAGGGACGCGGACGCGGACGTGGACATGGTCGTGGTGGTGTTAGTGGACCCTCTGGTGCTGGGAGAGGACGTGGCCGTTCTGCCACAGCCACACGTCCTAGTGAACCAACTACCTCAGGTCCCAGTAGCCAGCAGAATTTACAGCGATATTTGGTGGGGCCCAATGCCGTTCTAAGGATGGTAAGGCCTGAGCAGGTACAGGCATTAGTCAATTGGGTGGCCGACAGTGGATCCAGCACGTTCACATTATCTCCCACCCAGTCTTCTGCAGAAAGCGCACAGATGGCGCATGAAAACCAAGCCCATCGGTCTGTCACATCACCCCCATGCATATCATGTCTGAGCCTCAAGTTATGCAGCAGTCTCTTATGCTGTTTGAAGACTCTGCTGCCAGGGTTTCCCAAGGGCATCTACCTAGCCCTTCCCCAGGGGTGGAAGAGATAGAATGCACTAACGCACAACCACTTATTTTTTCTGATGATGAGGACATGGGAATACCACCTCAGCACATCTCTGATGATGACGAAACACAGGTGCCAACTGCTGCGTCTTTCTGCAGTGTGCAGACTGAACAGGAGGTCAGGGATCAAGACTGGGTGGAAGACGATGCAGGGGACGATGAGGTCCTAGACCCCACATGGAATGAAGGTCGTGCCACTGACTTTCACAGTTCGGAGGAAGAGGCAGTGGTGAGACCGAGCCAACAGTGTAGCAAAAGAGGGAGCAGTGGGCAAAATCAGAACACCCGCCGCCAAGAGACTCCGCCTGCTACTGACCGCCGCCATCTGGGACCGAGCACCCCAAAGGCAGCTTCAAGGAGTTTCCTGGCATGGCACTTCTTCAAACAATGTGCTGACGACAAGACCCGAGTGGTTTGCACGCTGTGCCATCAGAGCCTGAAGCGAGGCATTAACGTTCTGAACCTTAGCACAACCTGCATGACCAGGCACCTGCATGCAAAGCATGAACTGCAGTGGAGTAAACACCTTAAAAACAAGGAACTCACTCAGGCTCCCCCTGCTACCTCTTCTGCTGCTGCCGCCGCCTCGGCCTCTTCCTCCGCCTCTGGAGGAACGTTGGCACCTGCCGCCCAGCAAACATGGGATGTACCACCAACACCACCACCTGCGTCACCAAGCATCTCAACCATGTCACACTGCAGCGTTTAGCTCTCCATCTCACAAACATTTGAGAGAAAGCGTAAATTCCCACCTAGCTACCCTCGATCCCTGGCCCTGAATGCCAGCATTTCTAAACTACAGACCTATGAAATGCTGTCATTTAGGCTGGTGGACACACACAGCTTCAAACAGCTCATGTCGCTTGCTGTCCCACAGTATGTTGTTCCCAGCCGGCACTACTTCTCCAAGAGAGCCGTGCCTTCCCTGCACAACCAAGTGTCCGATAAAATCAAGTGTGCACTGCGCAACGCCATCTGTGGCAAGGTCCACCTAACCACAGATACGTGGACCAGTAAGCACAGCCAGGGACGCTATATCTCCCTAACTGCACACTGGGTAAATGTAGTGGCGGCTGGGCCCCAGGCGGAGAGCTGTTTGGCGCACGTCCTTCCGCCGCCAAGGATCGCAGGGCAACATTCTTTGCCTCCTGTCTCCTCCTCCTCCTACTCAGCTTCCTCCTCCTCTTCTTCCACCTGCTCATCCAGTCAGCCACACACCTTCACCACCAACTACAGCACAGCCCGGGGTAAACGTCAGCAGGCCGTTCTGAAACTCATATGTTTGGGGGACAGGCCCCACACCGCACAGGAGTTGTAGCGGGGTATAGAACAACAGACCGACGAGTGGTTGCTGCCGGTGAGCCTCAAGCCCGGCCTGGTGGTGTGCGATAATGGGCGAAATCTCGTTGCAGCTCTGGGACTAGCCGGTTTGATGCACATCCCTTGCGCATGTGCTGAATTTGGTGGTGCAGAAGTTCATTCACAACTACCCCGACATATCAGAGCTGCTGCATAAAGTGCGGGCCGTCTGTTCGCGCTTCCGGCGTTCACACCCTGTCTGCGCTACAGCGTAACTTTGGCCTTCCCGCTCACCGCCTCATATGCGACGTGCCCACCAGGTGGAACTCCACCTTGCATATGCTGGACAGACTGTGCGAGCAGCAGCAGGCCATAGTGGAGTTTCAGCTGCAGCACGCATGGGTCAGTCGCACTGCGGATCAGACCCACTTCACCACCAATGACTGGGCCTCCATGCGAGACCTGTGTGCCCTGTTGCGCTGTTTCGAGTACTCCACCAACATGGCCAGTGGCGATGACGCCGTTATCAGTGTTACAATACCACTTCTATGTCTCCTTGAGAAAACACTTAGGGCGATGATGGAAGAGGAGGTGGCCCAGGAGGAAGAGGGGTCATTTTTAGCACTTTCAGGCCAGTCTCTTCGAAGTGACTCAGAGGGAGTTTTTTTGCAACACCAGAGGCCAGGTACAAATGTGGCCAGACAGGGCCCACTACTGGAGGACGAGGAGGACGAGGATGAGGAGGAGGTGGAGGAGGATGAAGCATGTTCACAGCGGGGTGGCACCCAAAGCAGCTCGGGCCCATCACTGGTGCGTGTCTGGGGGGAAACACAGGACGATGACGATACGCCTCCCACAGAGGACAGCTTGTCCTTACCTCTGGGCAGCCTGGCACACATGAGCGACTACATGCTGCAGTGCCTGCGCAACGACAGCAGAGTTGCCCACATTTTAACGTGTGCGGACTACTGGGTTGCCACCCTGCTGGATCCCCGGTACAAAGACAATGTGCCCACCTTACTTCCTACACTGGAGCGTGATAGGAAGATGCGCGAGTACAAGCGCACGTTGGTAGACGCGCTACTGAGAGCATTCCCAAATGTCACAGGGGAACCAGTGGAAGCCCAAGGCGAAGGCAGAGGAGGAGCAAGAGGTCGCCAACGCAGCTGTGTCACTGCCAGCTCCTCTGAGGGCAGGGTTAGCATGGCAGAGATGTGGAAAAGTTTTGTCACCACGCCACAGCTAACTGCACCACCACCTGATACGGAACGTGTTAGCAGGAGGCAACATTTCACTAACATGGTGGAACAGTACCTGTGCACACCCCTCCACGTACTGACTGATGGTTCGGCCCCATTCAACTTCTGGGTCTCCAAATTGTCCACGTGGCCAGAGCTAGCCTTTTATGCCTTGGAGGTGCTGGCCTGCCCGGCGGCCAGCGTTTTGTCTGAACGTGTATTCAGCACGGCAGGGGGCGTCATTACAGACAAACGCAGCCGCCTGTCTACAGCCAATGTGGACAAGCTGACGTTCATAAAAATGAACCAGGCATGGATCCCATAGGACCTGTCCATCCCTTGTGCAGATTAGATATTAACTACCTCCCCTTAACAATATATTATTCTACTCCAGGGCACTTCCTCATTCAATACTATTTTTATTTTCATTTTACCATTATATTGCGGGGCAACCCAAAGTTGAATGAACCTCTCCTCTGCCTGGGTGCCGGGGCCTAAATGTGTGACAGTGGCCTGTTCCAGTGGTGGGTGACGTGAAGCCTGATTCTCTGCTATGACATGAAGACAGATTCTGTGTTGACATAAAGCCAGATTCTCTGTTACGGGACCTCTCTCCTCTGTCTGGGTGCCGGGGCCTAAATATGTGACAGTGGCCTGTTCCAGTGGTGGGTGACGTGAAGCCTGATTCTCTGCTATGACATGAAGACAGATTCTGTGCTGACATAAGGCCAGATTCTCTGTTACGGGACCTCTCTCCTCTGCCTGGGTGCCGGGGCCTAAATGTGTGACAGTGGCCTGTTCCAGTGGTGGGTGACGTGAAGCCTGATTCTCTGCTATGACATGAAGACTGATTCTGCGTTGACATAAGGCCAGATTCTCTGTTACGGGACCTCTCTCCTCTGTCTGGGTGCCGGGGCCTAAATATGTGACAGTGGCCTGTTCCAGTGGTGGGTGACGTGAAGCCTGATTCTCTGCTATGACATGAAGACAGATTCTGTGCTGACATAAGGCCACATTCTCTGTTACGGGACCTCTCTCCTCTGCCTGGGTCTAAATATGTGACAGTGGCCTGTTCCAGTGGTGGGTGACGTGAAGCCTGATTCTCTGCTATGACATGAAGACTGATTCTGCGTTGACATAAGGCCAGATTCTCTGTTACGGGACCTCTCTCCTCTGTCTGGGTGCCGGGGCCTAAATATGTGACAGTGGCCTGTTCCAGTGGTGGGTGACGTGAAGCCTGATTCTCTGCTATGACATGAAGACAGATTCTGTGCTGACATAAGGCCAGATTCTCTGTTACGGGACCTCTCTCCTCTGCCTGGGTGCCTGGGCCTAAATATGTGACAGTGGCCTGTTCCAGTGGTGGGTGACGTGAAGCCTGATTCTCTGCTATGACATGAAGACTGATTCTGCGCTGACATAAGGCCAGATTCTCTGTTACGGGACCTCTTTCCTCTGCCTGGGTGCCTGGGCCTAAATATGTGACAGTGGCCTGTTCCAGTGGTGGGTGACGTGAAGCCTGATTCTCTGCTATGACATGAAGACTGATTCTGTGCTGACATAAGGCCAGATTCTCTGTTACGGGACCTCTCTCCTCTGTCTGGATGCCGGGGCCTAAATATGTGACAGTGGCCTGTTCCAGTGGTGGGTGACGTGAAGCCTGATTCTCTGCTATGACATGAAGACAAATTCTGTGCTGACATAAGGCCAGATCCTCTGTTACGGGACCTCTCTCCTCTGTCTGGGTGCCGGGGCCTAAATATGTGACAGTGGCCTGTTCCAGTGGTGGGTGACGTGAAGCCTGATTCTCTGCTATGACATGAAGCCAGATTCTCTGCTATGGCATGAAGAGACTGATTCTCTGCTGACGTGAAGCCAGATTCTCTGCTATGGGACCTCTGTCCAATTGATATTGGTTAATTTTTATTTTTTTTATTTTTATTTTAATTCATTTCCCTATCCACATTTGTTTGCAGGGGATTTACCTACATGTTGCTGCCTTTTGCAGCCCTCTAGCTCTTTCCTGGGCTGTTTTACAGCCTTTTTAGTGACGAAAAGTTTGGGTCCCCATTGACTTCAATGGGGTTCGGGTTCGGGACGAAGTTCGGGTCGGGTTCGGATCCCGAACCCGAACATTTCTGGGAAGTACGGCCGAACTGCTCGAACCCGAACATCCAGGTGTTCGCTCAACTCTAATCATGATTCCTCCCTGCTTAAGTTGCTTGTGGGCCAATGACTCATTGGCCCACAAGCAAGAAGCAGGGAGAAATCATGTGTTCACTGTTCAGATGGGAAAAAATTATGAATATTCGCTATAACGAATATATAGCACTATATTAGAAATTTTGACAAATTTTCAAAGTTGTGATATTCGCGAATAATATTCGCTATTCGAATATTCGCGCTCAACACTAGTTCTCACTATGTTTGCGTGGGTTTCCTCCAGGTACTCTGGATTGTGAGCTCCGAATAGGCTGGCCATTTAGGCCACCCTCAAAAGACGGACTCAAAACTCCGCCCCCTGGTCCAGCGAAGCCACGCCCCAAGCCAGTTAGACCACGCCCTTCCCACTCCCCAGCTGATGGGGATTTTAAAAAATGAAGGTAAAAATCAACTCGCTGTCAGCTGCAGGGGTGGGAGGGACGGTGACTTTCTCCCTGCAGCTCATGCTCAGACAGTACAGTGCTGCTGTCTGAGGCCTCATGCACATAGCCGTTGTGCGGCCATTCCGTGCATTGGGGACCGCAATTTGCATTCCCTAACGCACGGGCAACGTCCGTGCGGCGGTCAGGACAAATCGAGACCGATTCAACTTGAATGGGTCCGTGATCCGTCCGCACCGCAAAAAAATAGAACATGTTCTATTTTTTTGCGGTGCGGAGGAACCGACAGAAACACTACGGAAGCACCGCAGTTCTGGATTGCGGATCCATTGAGGTGAATGGGTCCGCATCCATGATGCGGGGATCACACAGCCGGTGCCCGCATATTGAGACGGCCGTGTGCATGAGGCCTGAGCGTGAGCTGTTCAAAAGGACAGCCCTGCGTCCGTCCAGGCCCTGCGCCGGACAGAAGACAGGGAGTCTGAAAGCTGCTGGACTGTCCGGCCTAAAACCGGACCTCTGGCCACCCTAGATCCATTGGGGACAGCGTGATGCTAACGTCTGTAAAGTGTTGCGGAATATGTCAGTGCTATGTAAGTGAGTAAAATAAATAAAGATAAAGGGGCACATTTATTTAGACCGGCGTTTTAGATGCCGGACTTAATAAAGCCCTGCACTGGCCGTGGATCCGCCGAAGTTATGTAGAGGCGCTGGCCTCTACATAACTTTGGCAGATCCACCACCACTTCTAAGGACTCATGCACATGACCGTTGTTCGGGTCCGCATCCGAGCCGCAGTTTTTGCGGCTCGGGTGCGGACCTATTCACTTCACAACACAGAACCGGTGCAAATCTTTCCATTATACCTTATGACTGTGAAGGCTCTAATCCCTGTTTTGGCTCAATATGGCCGAATGCACACGGCCGTGGAACACGGATGTGAGTGGTCCTTGGTATCCCGGCCTGGCATCCTGCTGAGAACAGGAGCGCACGGCGTCATTGTTTGCTATGACGCCGTGTGCTTCGTTCCACCGCTGCAGTACAGTAATACACTCGTATAGATCATACGAGTGTATTACTGTACTGAAGCGCAGTGATGAGCGCAGTGACGTCACCACAGGTCCTTTTCCTCCTGGGCATCAAAGAAGAAGAAGAAGAGAAGCCGGGCTGCGTAAACAAGTGGATTAAGGCGAGTTAATATATATATTTTTTTTAAGCCCTCCATCATTATTTAACTAAGCATTCTGTATTAAGAATGCTATTAGTTTTCCCTTATAACCATGTGACGCCGGTGACGCCGGTGTGAAAGAGGCCTAAAGCTACATGCACACGAACATTGTTTGTTTCCGTGTCCGTTCCATTTTTTTTGCGGATAGGATGCGGACCCACTCGTTTCAATGGGTCCGCAAAAAATGCGGACAGCACATCGTGTTCTGTCCGCATCAGTATGTCCGTTCCGTAGCCCCGGAAAAAAAAATAGAACATGTCCTATTCTTGTCCGTTTCAGGCATTGTTACAATGGATCCGCAAAAAGAATGGATGGCATACGGATGTCATCAGTTTTTTTTGTGGATCCGCAATTTGCGGACCGCAAAACACATACGGTCGTGTGCATGTAGCCTAAGGCCTCTTTCACACGAGCGTGTCCGGATTAGGTCCGGATGCGTCCCGGTGCATTGCGGCAAACCCGCGCGAGTAGGTACGCAACTGCAGTCAGTTTTGACTGCGATTGCGTTGCGATGTTCAGTTTTTATCGTGCCAGTGCAATGTGTTTTGCACGCGCGTGATAAAAACTGAATGTGGTACCCAGACCCGAACTTCTTCACAGAAAATCTGATTTGGGTTAGTTGTAGTGTAGATTGTATTATTTCCCCTTATAACATGGTTATAAGGGAAAATAATAGCATTCTGAATACAGAATGCATAGTAAAATAGGGCTGGAGGGGAAAAAAAAATAATAATAATAATTTAACTCACCTTAATCCACTTGTTCACGCAGCCGGCATCTCTTCTGTCTTGTTCTGTGAGGAATAGGACCTTTGATCACGTCACTACGTTCATCACATGGTCCGTCACATGATCCATCACCATGATGATGAATCATGTGATGGACCATGTGATGAACGCAGTGACGTCATCAAAGGTCCTATTCCTCACAGATGAAGACAGACGGAGATGCCGGGCTACGCGATCAAGTGGATTAAGGTGAGTTAAATATATATATATATTTTTTTTAACCCCTCCAGCCCTATTTGACTATGCATTCTGTATTCAGAATGCTATTATTTTCCCTTATAACTATGTTATAAGGGGAAATAATAATGATCGGGTCCCCATCCCGATCGTCACCTAGCAACTGTGTGTGAAAATGGCACCGCATCCGCACCTGCTTGCGGATGCTTGCGATTTTCACGCAACCCTATTCATTTCTATGGGGCCTGCGTTACGTGAAAAACGCACAAAGAGGAGCATGCTGCGATTTTCACGCAACGCACAAGTGATGCGTGAAAATCACCGCTCATGTGCACAGCCCCATAGAAATGAATGGGTCTGGATTTAGTGCGGGTGCAATGCGTTCACCTCACGCATTGCACCCGCGCGGAAATCTCGCCCATGTGAAAGGGGCCTAACTGTGTGAATGAGGCATTAGTATGGGGGATCATACATAGGCATCTGTGTGAGACTTAGGCCTCATGCACACGACCGTAGTTATGGTCCGCATCCGAGCCTCAAAAACTGCAATTCACTTCAATGGGGCCGCAAAAGATGCGGACAGCACTCTGTGTTCTGTCCGCATCCGTTGCTCCGTTTCGAGGCCCCGCAAAAAAAATATAGCATGTTCTATTCTTGTCCATTTCTACAATGGGCCGTCCGTTCCGTTCCGTAAATTGCGGAAGACACGTGGGCGGCTTCCGTTTTTTTGGCGGATTCGCGGTCTGCAGACTGCAAAAAATGGCACGGTGTATGGCACAGTCCGCAAAAAAAAAGGATGACATTCCGTATGGCATCCTTTTTTTGGCGGATCCATTGTAATAATGCCTATCCTTGTCCGCAAACTAGAAAAAAATAGGAAATGCAGTATTTTTTTTGCGGGGCTACGGAACGGACATACTAATGCGGACAGCACATGGTGTGCTGTCCGCATTTTTTGCAGAACCATTGAAATTAATGGTTCCACATCCTATCTGCAAAAAAAACGGAACGGACACGGAAACAAACAACGTTCGTGTGCATGAGGCCTGTATTTTTGTGGTCCTCAAAAACGGATCTGCAAAAAATACGGATGACATCCGTGTGCATTCCGTATTTTGCGGAACGGAACAGCTGGCCCCTAATAGAACAGTATTATCCTTGTCCGTAATGCGGACAATAATAGGACATGTTCTATTTTTTTGCGGAAAGGAAATACGGATATACGGAAACGCAATGCACACGGAGTACCTTCCGGCTATGAGCTGAGCGCTGCGATTGGCCAGCGCTACAGCATAGGAGAAGGAGACCGCGGCAGGTTCCCCTGGGTGGAGCCTAACTATGAACATACCGGAGGCTATAACCGGAGAACGGAGCGGCGCCCGGGGATAACTGTATAGTCAGTTTAGATACTTTATTCTGGTGAAAGGACTTCTTTAACACACTAGATATATGTTGGCTAGAAATGTTGGCGGGGCTACAAGCCATCTAAGAGCAGATGATTGATCGCTATCCCTACTGAGAGCACATGTATGCTTGCCAAGCATGCATGTGTATAAAGGGATCTTAAGTGGTAGCTTTGGGTGGAATGAGCATTTGACTGCTATCTTCCATGTATAGCTGGCCTAAAGCTACTTCACAGCCGTAATAAATTTATCTTCAGACCATAGGCTCATACAGTTTACCTGGGTGAGGTCTGCTGACAATCTGATATATATGGTGACCATACACAGCAAATGTTACTAAAATACCGTAAGCTGGATCTGTCAATGAACTACAAATACATTTCGTATGTATAAGGCAAGCAAAAGTGAAGCCAGAAATAGAGCAAATGCCAGTGTGACCAAGGCCTTAGAGCTTCAAATTTAAACTATAAATAAATCCTATACCGGCACTTTTAATAATGCCAGACATGGTGCAAGGATTAAAAAAAAATATCTCATCGCTGGCACACTGGTTCAAGTGCCAAGCTCCCTTCAACTTCCGATACCCAATAAATTGCTTCAGCAGTGGCAGTGGTCATATGCTGTGCCTGGAAATGTCTCTGCAGAGGCCACTGATTGGCCAATAGCAGTGACATATGTGTGGACATCAAGTGACACTTTCAGTCTAGTGGGGACTTGAAGGGGAGGAGAAGGGAACTCAGAGCGAGACTCGGGGCTCTAGTAAAGCTGAGTCTTGATTTTTTTAGAACCCCCTTTAAAAAGGTAGGCATATTTCCTAGCTAGCTGAGCAAAATGTTTGCTCAACAGCTATTCCTTTTGACCTCCTGTAAGCCATGTACCGGGGTGGGCTCCCCAGGATACAGCGAAGTCACGAACGAGGAAAACAACTCCACCACCAGTTTTTGGCAAAACAGAATTTTACTTAAACGTAGTAATGAGAACAAAGACAAATGCTGAAAACCTCCAATTGATTTACATACACCTATCCCGAAGGCTAAGATTCTCCCTTCGATGGATGCAGGAGGAAATCGTGGTAATTTACCTACTGGCGGGCATGACTAAACTGCCACACCTTACCTGTTATTACACTAAAAAGCAAGAATAACTGTATGGATGCATGGTGCAGGCTAGCCTGCGATGCAGCACAACAGCTTACAATATTACAGTGCTCTACAGTATTACCCCTCCCATAACTGGTCTTGTAGCACATGCTTGAGTATTCCTTCTGAGCAAAACATCAGCCTGGCTTGAGTTTGTGGGAAGTTTATCAGCTCTCCAATGTGAAATGTCACTTTAAGTTATGGAGTCCTCACAATGAACAACCAGCAACACTTGTGGCCTGACACAAACAGAGACCCTGACTAATTATAGGCCTGGTCTCAGTCTCTAGGCGCCAACACTGTAATGAAGTGTGTGCATAATCTTACCGACCCAGATCTGCTCTGCATGCGCTGGTGACTCTGAACCGAACAAAAGCCTCTCCAACAAGCATGCGATCTGCAGTGTATGTAGCTTTGCTCCTCAGCTCTTATCAGCGTTACTGAAAGCAATCCTCGTTCCTCTGGACAGGATCAGGGTCTTGGACACAATTAGCTTCACTCAGCTGCCGCTCTGGTCACTGAGGGATGCTCTCACACCTGGATACCGTCAGATCCTCTGCTGACACAGTTCCTCAGTCTCAGCTTCCTCTAAGATGGCTGCACCCTTTCTCTTCCTCTCCAGGCTCTGTGTAACCCCACCTCTTTATGATTATGGAAAAATATGCAGTCTGTAGCTGTGTTTAGGAAACAGCGGCATCTTGTGGCCAAACAGCAGAATGTCAGCCCAGATCATTTAAATTTAATCTACACAAACAGTGTTCAGACAACGAGAGCTGTTTCCCCATCTCACACCCCCCACATACACGCTCAGCTTGGCTGAGCATGCTTGAATTCTCTGTAGGGAGAGGGGAATAGGCCACTGCCAGGCACCTCTAGCAGTGGCTTATCTCTTGTGAAAACAACGGATCAAGCATATTGAAATCTAACATAACTGACATGATCTCATCTGCTATTGGTGTGTGGAGTGTGGACATCTCCATACAGGTTAGATGGTCATCCAGTCCATCCATATCACTAGGTTTGACTTATGTTAATCTAGTTTGTTTGACTAGATAGATAGATAGATAGATAGATAGATAGATAGATAGATAGATAATGATAGATTAGATAGACAGATACATAGATAGATACAGTCAGGTCCATAAATATTAGGACATTGACACAATTCAAACATTTTTGGCTCTATACACCACCACAATGGATTTGAAAAGAAACGAACAAGATGTGCTTTAACTGCAGACTGTCAGCTTTAATTTGAGGGTATTTACATCCAAATCAGGTGAATAGTATAGGAATTACAACAGTTTGCATATGTGCCTCCCACTTGTTAAGGGACCAAAAGTAATGGGACAGAATAATACTCATAAATCAAACTTTCACTTTTTAATACTTGGTTGCAAATCCTTTGCAGTCAATTACAGCCTGAAGTCTGGAATGCATAGACATCACCAGATGCTGGGTTTCATCCCTGGTGATGCTCTGCCAGGCCTCTCCTGCAACTGTCTTCAGTTCCTGCTTGTTCTTGGGGCATTTTCCCTTCAGTTTTGTCTTCAGCAAGTGAAATGCATGCTCAATCGGATTCAGGTCAGGTGATTGACTTGGCCATTGCAGAACATTCCACTTCTTTCCCTTAAAAAAGTGTTTGATTGCTTTTGCAGTATGCTTTGGGTCATTGTCCATCTGCACTGTGAAGCGCCATCCAATGAGTTCTGAAGAATTTGGCTGAGTACGAGCAGATAATATTTCCCGAAACACTTCAGAAATCATCCTGCTGCTTTTGTCAGCAGTCACAACATCAATAAATACAAGAGAACCAGTTCCATTGGCAGCCATACATGCCCACGCCATGACAGTACCACCCCCATGCTTCACTGATGAGGTGGTATGCTTTCCTTCTCCATACTCTTCTATTCCCATCACTCTGGTACAAGTTGATCTTGGTCTCATCTGTCCATAGGATGTTGTTCCAGAACTGTGAAGGCTTTTTTAGATGTCGTTTGGGAAACACTAATCTGGCCTTCCTGTTTTTAAAGCTCACCAATGGTTTACCTCTTGTGGTGAACCCTCTGTATTCACTCTGGTGAAGTCTTCTCTTGATTGTTGACTTTGACACACATACACCTACCTCCTGGAGAGTGTTCTTTATCTGGCCAACTGTTGTGAAGGGTGTTTTCTTCACCAGGGAAAGAATTCTTCGGTCATCCACCACAGTTGTTTTCCGTGGTCTTCCATGTCTTCTGGTGTTGCTGAGCTCACCGGTGTGTTGCTTCTTTTTAAGAATGTTCCAAACAGTTGTGTTGGCCATGCCTAATATTTTTGCTATCTCTCTGATGGGTTTGCTTTGTTTTTTTCTGCCTAATGATGGCTTGCTTCACTGATAGCGACAGCTCTTTGGATCTCATCTTGAGAGTTGACAGCAACAGATTCCAAATGCAAATAGCACACTTGAAATGAACTCTGGGCCTTTTATCTGCTCATTGTAATTGGGATAATGAGGGAATAACACACACCTGGCCATGGAACAGCTAAGAAGCCAATTGTCCCATTACTTTTGGTCCCTTAACAAGTGGGAGGCACATATGCAAACTGTTGTAATTCCTACACCGTTCACCTGATTTGGATGTAAATACCCTCAAATCAGAGCTGACAGTCTGCAGTTAAAGCACATCTTGTTTGTTTCTTTTCAAATCCATTGTGGTGGTGTATAAAGCCAAAAATGTTAGAATTGTGTTGATGTCCCAATATTTATGGACCTGACTGTATATGAGATAGAGAGATATGATATATATATATATATATATATATATATTAGATGGATAGAGATGAGATAGATAGAGAGATAGAAAAACCGCAGTGCAGTCACAAAGATATACACTCACCTAAAGAATTATTAGGAACACCATACTAATACAGTGTTGGACCCCCTTTTGCCTTCAGAACTGCCTTAATTCTACATGGCATTGATTCAACAGGGTGCTGATAGCATTCTTTAGAAATGTTGGCCCATATTGATAGGATAGCATCTTGCAGTTGATGGAGATTTGAGGGATGCACATCCAGGGCACGAAGCTCCCGTTCCACCACATCCCAAAGTTGCTCTATTGGGTTGAGATCTGGTGACTGTGGGGGCCATTTTAGTACAGTGAACTCATTGTTATGTTCAAGAAACCAATTTGAAATTATTCGAGCTTTGTGACATGGTGCATTATCCTGCTGGAAGTAGCCATCAGAGGATGGATACATGTTCTCATTCTGTTTACACCAAATTCGGACTCTACCATTTGAATGTCTCAACAGAAATCGAGACTCATCAGACCAGGCAACATTTTTCCAGTCTTCAACAGTCCAATTTTGGGGAGCTCGTGCAAATTGTAGCCTCTTTTTCCTATTTGTAGTGGAGATGAGTGGTACCCGGTGGGGTCTTCTGCTGTTGTAGCCCATCCCTCAAAGGCCACAGGTCCACGGTCCACTGTAAAATTCTAAATTCTAAAAACGAGGCAGCACTCCGAACAACGGAGAATAGGGTGTTGGGCAAAGGCCTCATTGTGCTGGGCTGACATGTTGCTGTGGAATAAATTGGGTCCAACACCCTATTCTCTGTTTAGATAGATAGAATAAAAATTAATTAAAAAAATGTAATGTAGATAGGATTTTACTACTGTGTAGAAATAACAACTGAAAATGTAGAACTGCAAGATGCAAAAAGGCTGCAGATGAGTAATTTGCACTTGTTTAACAAGAACAGCTGAATCTTCTTGTGTTCGGAGCTGATAATAAGATTTGTAGAGGTGTCACTTTTGCGCTGCTTTTCAACCCGAGATGTTTTCATCACTACTTAGAATTAATTCTGTTCAGCAATATGCAATACAATGCATCTGATTAAAACTACTGTGGCAAAATGAAACCAAAAAGATTGCACATTTAAAACCATTGTTTCTAATTTATTTGAAATCAAAAGTCCAAATCCGAGTTTAATGACAAGACATTCACGCTGGGTTTGGAGCTCGGAAAACCATTTTCTCTATGGTCTGTGTATACTAAACAGCACTAATGTGTCTTATAATGTCACTAATAAAAAAAACATCAACAAGAAATGCATTGTCATTTTATGTACTATATGGCGCTTTACAAGGCAGTGATACTGATAAATGAAGATGTGTAATCACTCTGGATTCCTTTGTTACATTTCACAGTGTGAAAATAGCTTGATCTCAGCATGTTACCAGGGAAGAAATAAACAAGCTTTCTCTATTTCCTCCATCAATCTTTCCTTATTTTTATAATTAAAGCCCTTTCACACTCGGTGCCTGCAAAAAAATAAAAATGGGAAAGGCAAAAAAATAATAAAAGACTCAAAAATCATTTCTACTCTTGTATTTATCAGCTCTGGATAGATGGCTGGAGGACTGTTCCTCTACAATTCACAGCTTCAGTCTCAAAAAGGGTCTCATTAAAATTTACTTTCGCCTGCCATTTCCCCCTTACCGTTTGCTGTCTTTTTGTACTTGGTGATAATTAGTTATCAGCATGAGACTCAAAGGTGTATCTAGCCATCTTTGGAAGAATGACACATTCTACAATAACACCTTTGAAGACATTTGTCACATACTCTCCCTACACCAGTCTCATTGATGTTCAAACTATCTTTTTCCCCATTTGTGTCTTTTCTACCATTATTTTTTTCTAATTTAATGTTTTTCCTCTGTTGCCACCATTATAGTTTAAAAAGGAAAATAAGTGGATGTCAAATAGAAGAACCCCAAGGCTGTGATAATTAGTATAATTAATAGCTATCACTCATTAAACGTTCAGTTATGGAGTGTTTTTCAAATATTACTTATTTTGCTTGGGTTTTTTACTGTTTAAAAGGAAGTCCGTCACCAGCAGCAGCTGTACAACACCAAGGCCATGTTCAAATTGGCATTGCTTACCTCAATCTGTTAAAAATTCCATGCCACCGTTGGGCTTATTTTTTATAAAAATGCAAATGAGCTTTTCCTTGCGCCTAGGGCATTCCCGCTGCCCTTGATGCATGAAAAATCCCCTCCTTCATCCCCCAGGCACAACTTCTGAAGTCTGATAGAAAGGGCCAGCATTATCTATGTCATCTTGCCTGGCCCTATGTTCTTGATTATACATTGGCACATGCACAGTAGTCTTGTTTTCATCCCAGCAGAAACTCCAGGCTCTACTGTGAATGCGCAAAAATCTAATTACAGATGTAGCCAAGCTAAAATTGACTCTGATAACAGTGTTATCTTGGTTATCTCATGACAAAAGCCATTGAAATCCATTGAAAATTTAGTTAACTTTTTCTTGCCATTCTTCACTTAACACATTAATCATGAAGTGTGGCTTGGCTGCATCTGTACATGGAGCTTGTGTAATGCCTGTAGGTAGGGACAGACAAGAACAGTGAGCCTTAACATAGAACCCAGCCTGCTCTCCCTACCTACTTGCAGTATAAGCCCCACTGTACTTGGCAGAACCGCAACTGGATGACGGTCCCTACTCTAAATAAGTGCAGAGACGGACAAACATCAATGGACAAAAAGCATGAAAGAAGAATCAAACGGCAATGGGTCAGAACAAGACGGGCTGCACAGTATCAAACAAAAGACAGATGGTGGTCAGAAAACGAGCCGAGGTCAGAAGCACAGAGGAATCGGTACACAAATGCAGGAACAGGGAACAAGGAACCTAGCTAGTGGGCCAAACAAGACTATCACTGGCAATTGTGTATGGCTAGGAAGGGATTTAAAGGGTTTCTGTCGAATGAAAAATGGGTATTAACCCCTTAAGGATGCAGGGTGTACCGGTACGCCCTATTTCCCGAGTCCTTAAGGACTCAGGGCGTACCGGTACGTCCTAACTTTAAATCGCGATTCCGGCGCCGCGGGGGTTAATCGGAAGGGGATGCCGGCTGAAATCATTCAGCCGGCATCCTGTCACAACGCCAGGGGGGATCATGTGACCCCCGTATCGGCGATCGCCGCAAACCGCAGGTCAATTCAGACCTGCGGTTTGCTGCGCTTTCTGCAGTTTCTGATCCCCGCGGTCCCTGACCGTAGGGATCAGAAACTTTAGTGTCCCTAAAATATAGATTTTTCACCCCCCCCTGCACCCCTGCATGATTTTTTGTCGGTGGGTGGTGCAGGGGGAGGAGTTGTGGGCGGTGGGGGCGGTGCGGCAGGCAGGATCGCGATCCCCCGCCCACCTTCTCTTGAAAATTCGTTGGTGGCCAGTGGGTATACCAGGGTGTCAGCACATTGCTGACACCCTGGTATAAACGGCTGACATCTGTGCAGATGTCAACCGTTTAACCCTTTCCATACCGCGGTCCATACGGACCGCTGTATGGAAAAAGTTAACAGTAAGAGGGGGCTCCCTCCCTCTCCCATCGGGGGGCTGCTGTGCCTTTGCAGCTCCCCGAAGGAGAGGGAGAGAGCCCCCAGACAGCCCCGTCCTTACCCTTCCCCGTCTGCAAAGTTCTGACCACTACTGAGCAGACGGGGAAGGTTCCCATGGCAACAGGGCAGAGATCTGTTCAGACAAAGTGTAAGTAAAATACAGTACAAAACACTATATAGTGTACTGTACTGTATTATACAGACATCAGACCCACTGGATCTTCAAGAACCAAGCGGGTCTGGGTAAAAAAAAAGTAAAAGAAAGTGAAAAAAAAGTAAAAATCAAAAAACACATTTATCACTGATTAAAAATAAAAAAAATAAAAAATTCCCTACACATGTTTGGTATCGCCGCGTCCGTAACGACCTAATCTATAAAATGGTCATGTTACTTTCCCCGCACGGTGAACGCCATAAAAATAAAAAAATAAAAACTATTAGGAAATTGAAATTTTGCCCACCTTACTTCCCAAAAAAGGTAATAAAAGTGATCAAAAAAGTCGCATGTACGCCAAAATAGTACCAATCAAACCATCATCTCATCCCACAAAAAATGAGACCCTACCTAAGATAATAGCCCAATAACTGAAAAAACTATGGCTCTCAGACTATGGAGACACTAAAACATGATTTTGTTTGTTTCAAAAATGAAATCATTGTGTAAAACTTACATAAATAAATAGTATACATATTAGGTATCGCCGCGTCTGCGACAACCTGCTCTATAAAAATACCACATGATCTAACCTGTCAGATGAATGTTGTAAATAACAAAAAAAAGGTGCCAAAAAAGCTATTTCTTGTTATCTTGGCTCACAAAAAGTGTAATATAGAGCAACCAAAAATCATATGTACCCTAAACTAGTACCAACAAAACTGCCACCTTATTTGGAGTTTCTACTCTAGGGGTGCATCAGGGGGGCTTCAAATGGGACATGGTGTCAAAAAAACCAGTCCTGCAAAATCTGCCTTCCAAAAACCGTATGGCATTCCTTTCCTTCTGCGCCCTGCCATGTGCCCGTACAGCAGTTTACGACCACATATGGGGTGTAAACTACAGAATCAGGCCCATAAATAATGAGTTTTGTTTGGCTGTTAACCCTTGCTTAGTAACTGGAAAAAAAATATTAAAATGTAAAATCTGCCCAAAAAGTGAAATTTTGAAATTGTATCTCTATTTTCCATTAAATCTTGGCGAACACCTAAGAGGTTAAGAAAGTTTGTAAAATCAGTTTTGAATACCTTGAGGGGTGTAGTTTCTTAGATGGGGTCACTTTTATGGAGTTTCTACTCTAGGGGTGCATCAAATGGGACATGGTGTCAAAAAACCAGTCCAGCAAAATCTGGCTTCCAAAAACCATACGGCGCACCTTTCCCTCTACGCCCTACTGTGGGCCCGTACAGTAGTTTAAGGCCACATATGGGGTGTTTCTGTAAACGGCAGAGTCAGGGCAATAAAGATACAGTCTTGTTTGGCTGTTAACCCTTGCTTTGTTAGTGGAAAAAATGGGTTAAAATGTAAAATTAGGCAAAAAAATGAAATTCTCAAATTTCATCCCCATTTGCCAATAACTCTTGTGCAACACCTAAAGGGTTAACAAAGTTTGTAAAATCAGTTTTGAATACCTTGAGGGGTGTAGTTTATAGAATGGGGTCATTTTTGGGTGGTTTCTATTATGTAAGCCTCGCAAAGTGACTTCAGACCTGTAGTGGTCCCTAAAAATTGGGTTTTTGTAAATTTCTGAAAAATTTCAAGATTTGCTTCTAAACTTCTAAGCCTTGTAACATCCCCAAAAAATAAAATATCATTCCCAAAATGCTACAAACATGAAGTAGACATATGGGGAATGTAAAGTCATCCAAATTTTTGGGGGTATTACTATGTATTACAGAAGTAGAGAAACTGAAACTTTTTGAAATTTGCTAATTTTTCCCAATTTTTGGTAAATATGGTATTTTTTAATAAAAAAAAATTAACTTTTTTTACCCAATTTTAGCAGTGTCATGAAGTACAATATGTGACGAAAAAACAATCTCAGAACCGCCTGGGTAAGTCAAAGCGTTTTAAAGTTATCAGCACTTAAAGTGACACTGGTCAGATTTGCAAAAAATGGCCAAGTCCTTAAGGTGAAATAGGGCTGAGTCTTTAAGGGGTTAAGCTGGCTGACATTAGCGATGTGCTAATGTCAGCTGAACATAACTATATTAGTGCCATCTCACTGCCTGAAGCCTTTATTGAGAAAAACAAAACGTTTATAATATGCTAATTAGCCTCTAGGAGCAGGGGGGGGGAGGGTCCGTTTGCCCACCTCTCTTTACGCCCTTCTTCTCTTGATTGACAAGGTCAGGGCAGCGCTGCTTTCCTCCCGCCGGCCGTGTCTACTAAGAAAATCTCGCACCTGAGCCGCCCCGTTCAGTATTCGGCGCAGGCGCAGTGAGGGAAGGACGCTCGGAGGCTGCTGGCTTCCTCACTGCACCTGCGCTGAATATGTCACAGTGTGGAAGCCGGCTGCCGGAGAAAGTCCTTCCCTCACTGCGCCTGCACCGAATACTGAACGAAACGGCGCAGGCACGAGATTTTCTTAGTAGACACCGCCAGAGGGAGGAGAGCAGCACTGCCCTGGCCCTGTCAATCAGGAGAAGGGAGTGAAAAGAGGTTAGCAAACAGAGCCTCTAGGAGCAGGTGCAACGCCCCCCCCCCCCCCCCCTGCTCCTAGAGGCTAATTAGCATATTATAAAAGTTTGTTTTTCTCAATAAAGGCTTCAGGCAGTGAGATGGCACTAATATAGTTATGTTTAGCTGACATTAGCACATCACTAATGTCAGCCAGATTAATACCTATTTTTCAGGTGACAGAAACCCTTTAAATAGAGTGTCAAGTCCCCTGATCAAAACCTGATAGGTCCATGACTCAGCTTTCCATTACACAAATAAAGTACCATAATGCCATAATTATAAAAAATATTCTGGTGCTAATGTTATGCTCAATAAGCGTAGCATGAGCAACAGAATATTTTGTACTTTGTGTTTGCGGAGTGCTGTTTTTTTGTCTTTGCGCTTTCAGCCATGGCAACGTGCACCTGCACAATGGGATGTACTGAATGACCCCCTTTTTCTTTGCAGTTCGTATTGGAGATGTGGCTGACTCCATTGGTCTTGCACCCCTGACTAGCCTGTCTGCCCCTACACTAGTGCAAGTATAAAGCTATAGCCTGCTCTCCCTGCATTAATTGGAAGCCTTCTGGCACCAGGAGAGGTAACGTATAGAGTGAGCTCGGCATGCATGTTGGACCTGCATTTCCTGTATTTTACGGTGGCCAGTATGGCACCATAACAGGTAGCATTTAGTGTTAGGTTTCCTGTCCTATAGAGATCGCCTTGATGCGGGCAGATGGGCACAAATAATTTTTTACAAAATATATTTGCCAAGAATATCAAATTTATAAAATGACCGTAGCATTAGCACCAGAATATTTTCTATAATTATGGCATTATTGTACTTTATTTGTGTTTGCAGAGTTGTGTTGCATTGATTAAAAAAAAATAATTGTGTTGTTGCTTTCAGCCATGGCAACGTGCACCTGCGCATTGGCATGTGCTGACTGACCCTTTTTTTCTCTTCAGCACGCTATTAGTCAGAAACTCACAGAGCTTAACCCAGAAACATGGATTAAAACCATAATTACAAAAAAAGGTGAGAGGATACTAGAGGAGCTGACATGATTGTTGATCGCAAACTCCGCTAGGGACAAAAACCTCATCTACTTGTTCTGCTAGTCAGACACAAAGGGGCACATTTAAAACGCCGGTCTTAATAAAGCCCCATAGTTGGCTGTGGATCCGCTGAAGTTATGAAGAGACGCAGGCCTCTCCATATCTTCGGCACATCCAGCGTCAGTTCTAAATGTAAAACAGCTTCCGAGCTGTCTTACGTTTAGACAGTCCTCTTCACTGCCCCAGCCACGCCCACAGTTTTTGACCTGGCGTGAGCAGGGTGAAGTCGAAGAAAGTGGCGCAATCTGCGTCTGAAAAATGCCTAATTTTGGCGTATTTCTGAATAGTAAATAAACCCCAGAGTATCTTAAACTGTTCCAGTACCTGGTTGATCATTTCAGTTTATCCACCTAGATGACCGTCTTCCTCTAGGAGGGTGGAAGGTCACAATGAAATCCATTGAGATGTGGGTTCTATGTGGAATGGGCAAGGGGCAAAGTAGACCTACAGGACGTCTCTTGGGTACCTTGGCCCTTGCACAAATATCACATACCGAGACAAAGGCAACCACATCTTGTGACCAAGTAGGCCACCAGTGAGCTCTAGAGACTACATTTTTTGTCCCAGCAATTCCCGGAAGACCTGCAAGTACAGAGCAATGAGATTCCTACAAAACTTTAAGGCAAAAATTTGGAAGAACAAACAATTTACCAGAGGGAAGGTTACTGGGGGCCAAATCCTGACAACATTGTATTTCTGGGGCAGGATCAGGATTATTGGCAGCAATTGCATTACCTGGTGGAAGAACGTTACCAGGTTCAGTATTGATAAAATCACAAGTACCAAAACTACGTAATAAAGCATCCGTTTTCACATTACCTATCCCAGGATGATAAGTAACAATAAAATTTAACCGGGTGAAGGATTCAAGTGCTTAGCAGTGTCCAGATATATTAGGTTTTCGTGATCCGACAGTACAATGATCTGGTGGTGAGCCCCTTCTAACAAATGTCGCCATTCCTCAAAGACCCATTTGATAGCCAGCAGTTCATAATTCCTCTTGGCGGAGGAAAATTTTCTCGAGAAAAATGAACATGGCTGAAGATTAGTTAAAGATGACCCATGACCCATGAGACAGTACTGCACCCATTCCTACCTCAGAAGCATCCACCTCAACAATGAATGGTTTGGTGAAATTAGGCTGAATAAGTGTGTACAGGTGCGTGAATGAACCTTTCTTTCAGTGTTTTAAAGGTGGACAGAGTATCATAAGACCAATGGAGACAATCCACCCCCTTCCTGGTTAAGTCAGTCAAAGGCTTGGCAATAACTGAAAAAGTTTTAATACATTTTCTATAATAGTTTGCAAAACCGAGGAATCGTTGAAGGGCCATAAGAGAAGTAGGCCTAGCCAAATCAACTACAGCTTTCAATTTAGTGGGGTCCATGAGGAAACTTTGGGGTCATAGGATATTACCCAGAAAGGGGTATTGAACAATGTTTTTCATTCACCCCCTCCCATATTTTAATCAAATTGTAGGTCAATTTTAGTGAACCACAGAGCCCCAACAAATTGATTGACCAGATCAAGAATGAGAGGAAAGGGGTTCTGATTTCTGACCATGATTTTATTAAGTTCTCTGTAATCAATACTGGGACACAATCCACTCTTCTTTTTCTCACAAAAAAGAATACAGCTTCCATGGCAGATACAGACGGTCGAATATACCTTTGCTTCAGACTATCCTGAATATAATCATTCATAGCCTGCCTTTCAGGCCCAAAAAGATAAAAAATTCGGCCTTTGGGAAGTTTAGCACCAGGGACAAGCTCAATGGCGCAATCATACTCG
Source organism: Bufo bufo (assembly GCF_905171765.1). Taxonomy (NCBI): domain Eukaryota; kingdom Metazoa; phylum Chordata; class Amphibia; order Anura; family Bufonidae; genus Bufo; species Bufo bufo. The sequence continues at coordinate 391,682,467 of NC_053393.1, read as the reverse complement.
CAATGAGAAGGCAAGACTTCAGAGGCCTCTTTGAAAAACATATCCTGAAAGTCCTTAATAAACTCAGGTAGTGGTCCTTCCTCTAGTTAAAGACCAGATAGTTGGATAGATAAGCAATGATAAGATCACTAAGGCCCTCATTTTACTAATTCCCCACAACTCCAATTAAAGACAGGACTATGCGCCCTCAACCCAAGGCAACTATGCGCCCTCAACCTTAACCAAGATGACATCAGCTGACTAATTTTTCATGACAAATGACAAACACTTTTCAGAATGAATAGGTCCGATCTTCAAAACCAATTCAGGGGTTTTATACTAAATAAATCCTCTGGCTAAGGGAGTAGTATCCACCCCAGAAACCATAATGGGTTAAAGGGGTTATCCCAAGACTAACATAAAATATGAAAGTCAGATATCATATAGTACATGACAATCTCTTTGTAACAAAGCTAGAACCAGCCCTGTAACTGACATGGATACCGAGATCTCCCCAGTCATTGCACTGCTACATTTATATCAAGCTGACAGGTCAAGGGGAGAGTCTTTTCTGTAGTAGCTAAGGGGGCGTGTTAATGCTCTCCGTATCACAACTCAGGAGGCAGTTGAAGGATGAAACTGAGCATGTGCGGCCATGTCAGTGAGCAGGGCAAGGAAATAAGAAAAAGAACAAACAGTAGGTGGCTCTATAGAGATAAATTATATTGAATAACTCAGGGGCTATGCAAAATTTTTAATTACATGCAGTTACAAAAGAAATCAGATCCAAGTGCTGGCTTGAAAACTGTTGAATATTTTTAGCTACCCCATTAAGGTAGTTTACATACCACGAGATCCAAGACTGACAGAAAATTTAATTTAACAAAGTTAGCTGCAGCCCTCTAGTCCACAAAAGCTAAACCAGAAACATATCTTCCTTGTGAAGACAGATTAATAGGCAGTAGCACCCTAACAGTCTTTTCGGAAAATACCTGTGCGTCTGAGTGATTTTCCCAATTATCACTCAGACACTGACGTTTTCCGCCTTCGGCCTAGGAGGACAGGATCGCAGTTGATGTGCAGGACTGCTGCAGTAGAAGCAAAGACCATTCCGGTGTTTCTTCCGTTGCTGAGAAGACATGGTGGCCACTTGCATAGGCTCCTCAGACTCCACTGGCGCCTTGGACACAGAGGCTTGAGGAGCAGAGGAAAAAGAAGGACGGATAAGGACAGATCTTTCCTGCTTACGTTCCCTAAGACTTCAGTCCAGTCAAAATTCTAAAGACATAGCTACGATGACTAACTAGGAGGTCTTCCAGAGTATCAGAAAGGCCAGTCTAAACTCTGACCTCAGGGCCAGATCATTCCAGCCAGAGGCAATACTGCACTTGCGGAATTCAGAGCAATGGACTTCCGCAGGTCATCTGGCTTGACATAATGAAAGCAGCTGACTTTCAGCGAAGCTGCCCAATTTGGCTCATCAGGTCACCATGGTTAACAATGGAAGAACAATGATTTCAAGCATCACCCTCCTTTTAACATGTCAAGTCTGCCATTTTAACCCAATCAGCCTGACATAATGATCTCCAGCCTTGTGCTCGTCAACATTCTCACCTGAGTTAACAAGACGATTACTGAAATGATCTCAGCAGGTCCTTTAATTGCAAATTGCTATTATAAAAACTTAAGCAGCAACTTTTCCAATTTCCAATATTTATCTAATTCTCAAAACTTTTGGCCACGACTGTATGTAGATATTTGCTGCACATACCACCCACATTATTACATAAATTCTGCATACATATCATTTACACATAAATATGTAAGCGATGTGTGTAGCACATATCTTATGTGTAAGTGATGTGTGTAGAGCATAAATCTATATTTTTGAGCGTCGTGACATTTTTCTAATGTGTAAGTTGCATTTATGTGTCATGTGTGCAGCAGGTGTGGATTGGCCATAGACCCTACAAGGAAATATCCCGGAGGGCCGATGCCCCAGGGGGCCACCCAAGCGACCACATGCCCTCCTGAATACAACTGCTGTGACCCGCACCTCACCTCCTAAGCCTCCTGCTCCATAGACAACTGGAGGAGGAGGACACAAAATGGTAGCTTTTGATGGCCACCAATATTAGGGGCAGTATATTGTGCTACACTATGTTATTTGGTTTTGCTGGGATGGTATTTTGCACTATGGTATTGTTGACCCTGCCTACTTGCGTTGCCCTGCCTTCTGTTATTTGGACCTGCCTACAAAATGGAGCCACTTAGTTTATTTTTCCAGGGCCACTTTAAGTTCCCAGTCAGACCCTGCATGTGTGCAATGTGTGGTGTAGTGAGTGGCGAGTGTGTCATATATCCAATGTGTGAGTAGTGTGTGTGTCATTTGTCCAATGTGTGAGGGACATGTGTGGCAGGTATATTTTCAGCAATTTCTTTTTTTTATTTAGTAAGCACACAGTACACATACACTCACCTAAAGAATTATTAGGAACACCATACTAATACAGTGTTGGACCCCCTTTTGCCTTCAGAACTGCCTTAATTCTACGTGGCATTGATTCCACAAGGTGCTGATAGCATTCTTTAGAAATGTTGGCCCATATTGATAGGATAGCATCTTGCAGTTGATGGAGATTTGAGGGATGCACATCCAGGGCACGAAGCTCCCGTTCCACCACATCCCAAAGATGCTCTATTGGGTTGAGATCTGGTGACTGTGGGGGCCATTTTAGTACAGTGAACTCATTGTCATGTTCAAGAAACCAATTTGAAATGATTCGAGCTTTGTGACATGGTGCATTATCCTGCTGGAAGTAGTCATCAGAGGATGGGTACATGGTGGTCATGAAGGGATGGACATGGTCAGAAACAATGCTCAGGTAGCCCATGGCATTTAAACGATGCCAAATTGGCACTAAGGGGCCTAAAGTGTGCCCAGAAAACATCCCCCACACCATTACACCACCACCACCAGCTTGCACAGTGGTAACAAGGCATGATGGATACATGTTCTCATTCTGTTTACCCCAAATTCGGACTCTACCATTTGAATGTCTCAACAGAAATCGAGACTCATCAGACCAGGCAACATTTTTCCAGTCTTCAACAGTCCAATTTTGGTGAGCTCGTGCAAATTGTAGCCTCTTTTTCCTATTTGTAGTGGAGATGAGTGGTTCCCGGTGGGGTCTTCTGCTGTTGTAGCCCATCCGCCTCAAGGTTGTGCGTGTTGTGGCTTCACAAATGCTTTGCTGCATACCTCGGTTGTAACGAGTGGTTATTTCAGTCAACGTTGCTCTTCTATCAGCTTGAATCAGTCGGCCCATTCTCCTCTGACCTCTAGCATCAACAAGGCATTTTCGCCCACAGGACTGTCGCATACTGGATGTTTTTCCCTTTACACACCATTCTTTGTAAACCCTAGAAATGGTTGTGCGTGAAAATCCCAGTAACTGAGCAGATTGTGAAATACTCAGAGCGGCCCGTCTGGCACCAACAACCATGCCACGCTCAAAATTGCTTAAATCACTTTTCTTTCCCATTCTGACATTCAGTTTGGAGTTCAGGAGATTGTCTTGACCAGGACCACACCCCTAAATGCATTGAAGAAACTGCCATGTGATTGGTTGACTAGATAATTGCATTAATGAGAAATAGAACAGGTGTTCCTAATAATTCTTTAGGTGAGTGTATATTAGTGAATAAGTCTACAAATCCAAGTAGAGACAATAAAATAATCCAACTAAGCAGAAATACAGTTTTAATAGTACAGTAGAAGGATCTATGCAAAGATACAAATTTTGAGATTCAACTGTAGCAAAGGAATACAAAAAAAAAAAAACACAAAAACACAAGAAATGATGCAGAAAAAGGTACTTATGTACTCATGATCATATAATGTACAAAGACGGTATAGAATACAATTCGTAAATCCCACCTCAAAGAAAGGGGAAAAATGGGAGCAAAATCATGCGCATTTACATAAAAGTTTACATTTGACATATATGGGTTTCAGCCATCCAGAAAGGGTACAAACAAGAGGGCAGGCATGAAAGTTCCTTTTCTACTCTCCCTGAAAACTGTATAGGGGTCCCAAATTTTTATAAATTAGTTTTGAGTCCAGTCAACCCAAGAGTTGATCTCCTCAAGTCTAAAGATATTGGGGGTCATTTATTAAGACCCCCAATAACCCCTATATCTGGCAGTGGATCCGCAGAAGTTAGGCGCATAACTTCGGAGCATCCAGCGCCAGTTTAAATGTAAACCAGCAGAGTCTTAGTCCATGTGAAGATATAAGAAGCTCAATCCAATGTCCTGTGTGGCTGGGGGAGAAGTACAAGCAACTCCTCCCATCAAGCCATCTGTAGGCAGCATGTTGTGGTGCAGTAGCCATGTCTTTCCTATTACAAGACATGAGTTGAGTTACCATAAGATATAATCAGTTTACTGGGGAAACCCCGTTTATACTGCTCTTTTTGGTCCTGAAGATGTCTCGCCACCTCAGAGAATTGCCTGCGTGATTGTAAGGTAGTCGCCATGGGGTCATCATATAGAGAGACTGCAGCACCCTCAGGATTTTATCTTTAGTATGATAATAGTAGATCCTCGCCAATACATCCCTTGACACAGATTCTAGTACTGATTTTGACTTTGGCAAACTATGAGCCCGGTCTATGATGATGTCTAAGTCAGAGAAAGATGGAATCAAGAGTCTGAATACATCTTGTAAGTAGGTAATAAGGGCCTTAGCTGGCACTGTTTCTGGGATCCCTCGAAACTTTATATTGCTATGTCTGGACAGATCCTCCAATTCTATCATTTTAGCCCTCAAGATCGTAATTTCAGATTCCAAGGCAACATGGGCGTCAACTAAATCATTGTGTGCTTCAGCATATTCTGCCATAATGGTTTCAATATGAGCAGTGCGGTTGCCTAACTTCTCCATTGCAGATTGCATTTGTAACATAGCTGTTGGCAGCTCCCCTTTAATAGGCTTATGTAGGGAAAGCAACATGTCCCTAAGGCACACATTAGTGACTGGAGCCTCAGTACCTGGAGAGGTGTGCAGGTCTTGTATGGAGGCAAAATCCTCTGATGCTGCTCTTGCTGCTGATGCTGCAGTTGCTGCCGCCTAAGACTCCGTCTGTGCCACTCGTCAGGTGGTAGGCCCTTTAGAAATGATTTTGTGGTGAAGAGTGTAAGGTTTTCTCATCTATGTGCTTCACCTACCAACGAGTTATCCAGCGCATGCTTCCTGGCTGAGACGGAATTGCCAGTAGGGTGCAGGCCTGGAGGTGAGCTCACTGTGCTCACCTCTACACGTGTTGGCGACAGCTCTGATAGCAAAGAGCCGCAAGCAGCCTCATCTGAGTTACCTGGCTGCGTGGATGGGAAGAAGTTGGTGAGATTTTTTGGCCCGGGGAGTAGAGAAGCGCCGCAGCTCACAAACCAGCAGCCATACCTCAGCATGGCCCAAGTCTCCCCCTCAGTCTTTGCAACTTTATGTTGAGGAACATTTTTCTGAAATTGTTGCACATTCTTTAGATGCAATTTTTCACAAGATTGGTAAACCTCTGAACATGTTTGCTCATGAGAAACTTCACCTCTCAAACATTTGTCCTTTTTCTACCTAGTTATGTGACTTGACTTAGCGAAAATTGCTCCTCCAGCTGTTTTTATCAAGACAACTTGCTTTTCCAGCCTTTTTTTGAGATGTGTTGCTGCCATTAAGTTCCAAATTTTTTTTTTTCATGAAATGGTAAAATGTCTCAATTTCAACATCTGATATATAGTCAGGTCCATAAATATTGGGACATCAACACAGTTCTAACATTTTTGGCTCTATACACCACCACAATGGATTTGAAATGAAACGAACTAGATGTGCTTTAACTGCAGACTGTCAGCTTTAATTTGAGGGAATTTACATCCACATCAGGTGAACGGTGCAGGAATTACAACAGTTTGCATATGTGCCTCCCACTTGTTAAGGGACCAAAAGTAATGGGACAATTGGCTTCTCAGCTGTTCAATGGCCAGGTGTGTGTTATTCCCTCATTATCCCAATTACAATGAGCAGATAAAAGGCCCAGAGTTCATTTCAAGTGTGCTATTTGCATCTGGAATCTGTTGCTGTCAACTCTCAAGATGAGATCCAAAGAGCTGTCACCATCAGAGAAGCAAGCCATCATTAGGCAGAAAAAAAACACAACAAACCCATCAGAGAGATAGCAAAAACATTAGGCATGGCCAAAACAACTGTTTGGAACATTCTTAAAAAGAAGGAATGCACCGGTGAGCTCAGCAACACCAAAAGACCCGGAAGACCACGGAAAACAACTGTGGTGGATGACCGAAGAATTCTTTCCATGGTAAAGAAAACACCATTCACAACAGTTGGCCAGATCAAGAACACTCTCCAGGAAGTAGGTGTATGTGTGTGTCAAAGTCAACAATCAAGAGAAGACTTCACCAGAGTGAATACAGATGGTTCACCACAAGATGTAAACCATTGGTGAGCCTCAAAAACAGGAAGGCCAGATTAGAGTTTGCCAAACGACATCTAAAAAAAGCCTTCACAGTTCTGGAACAACATCCTATGGACAGATGAGACGAAGATCAACGTGTACCAGAGTGAGGGGAAGAGTATGGAGGAGGAAAGGAACTGCTCATGATCCTAAGCATACCACCTCGTCAGTGAAACATGGTGGTGGTAGTGTCATAGCGTGGGCATTTATGGCGGCCAATGGATCTGCTTCTCTTGTATTTATTGATGATGTGACTGCTGACAAAAGCAGCAGGATGAATTCTGAAGTGTTTCGAGCAATATTATCTGCTCATATTCAGCCAAATGCTTCAGAACTCGTTGGACGGCGCTTCACAGTGCAGATGGACAATGACCCAAAGCATACTGCAAAAGCAACCAAAGATTTTTTTAAGGGAAAGAAGTGGAATGTTCTGCAATGGCCAAGTCAATCACCTGACCTGAATCCGATTGAGCATGCATTTCACTTGCTGAAGACAAAACTGAAGGGAAAATGCCCCAAGAACAAGCAGGAACTGAAGACAGTTGCAGTAGAGGCCTGGCAGAGCATCACCAGGGATGAAACCCACCATCTGGTGATGTTTATGCGTTCCAGACTTCAGGCTATAATTGACTGCAAAGGATTTGCAACCAAGTATTAAAAAGTAAAAGTTTGATTTATGATTATTATTATGTCCCATTACTTTTGGTTCCTTAACCGCCTCACGTCCGCCCATAGACTATAAACGTCCTATGGGTGGACGTCTATTTCTGACAGCACGTTTTAAAACGTCCTGTCAGAAATAGCAGCTGCACGCTAATCGTGCAGCTGCTGATCGGGTTGCCCGCTGTCAGTGACAGCAGGGCAACCCTAAGACAAGGCAGGGACAGTTCCCAGGTGTCCCTGCCTTCACGATCGCTGCAGACACAGCGCTCACCGAGCGCTGTGTCTGCAGAGAAGGAAGCGCCGTGCGCTTCCTGTTCCGGCCCGGCGGTCATGTGACCGCCGTGACCGGAGAGTGCAGGGGCTGTGTGAGGTCTCTCAGAGACCTCGATCAGCCCTGCTCTGAGGCTGTACAGCGCTGGATTGCTGCTGTACAGCCTCTATAGGGGTGCATTTGTCCTGTAACTGGGGCTACTATGTCAGCCCCAGTTACAGGAGAAATCAACAGTGAAAAAAAAAAAGAAAGTGAAGTAAATGTCCCCCAGAGGTCTTGTATGACCTTATGGGGGACGAAAAGTGTAAAATAAAAAAAAATAAAAATAAAAGGTTGAAAATAAAAAAATAAAAAAAAGTTTCACATGTAAAAAAAAAAAAAGTCCCCAAGTAAGGAATGAAAAAAAAAAGTTAAAAATAGAAAAAATTTAAAAAAAGTATACATATTAGGTATCGCCGCGTCCGTATAAACCAGCTCTATAAAAATATCACATGACCTAACCCCTCGGGTGAACACCGTAAAAAAAAAAAAAAAAAACTGTGTCAAAACAAGCAATTTTTGTCACCTTGCATCACAAAAGGTGCAACACCAAGTGATCAAAAACACGTATGTCCCACAAAATAGTAACAATAAAACAGTCACCTCATCCCGCAAAAAATGAGCCCCTACATAAGAAAATCTCTCAAAAAATAAAAAAACTATAGCTCTCAGAACATGGACACATTAAAACATAATTTTTTTGTTTCAAAAATGCCATTATTGTGTAAAACTTTAATAAATGAGAAAAAGTATACATATTAGGTATCGCCACGTCCGTATCAATCTGCTCTAGAAAAATGTCACTTGACTGAACCCCTCAGGTGAACGCTGTAAAAATAAATAAATAGAAACTGTGCTAAAACAACCAATTTTTTGGTCACCTTGCCCCATAAAGTGTTATAATGAATGATCAAAAAAATCATATGTACCCAAAAATAGAACTAATAAAACTGGCACCTTATCCCCTAGTTTCCAAAATGGGGTCATTTCTTGGGAGTTTCTACTGTAAGGGTGCATCAGGGGGCTTCAAATGGGACATGGCATCTAAAAACCATGTGGAGTTCCTTTTCTTCTGCGCCCTGCCGTGTGCCCATACAGCAGTTTATGACCACATGTGGGGTGTTTCTGTAAACCGCAGAATCTGGGTAATAAATATTGAGTTTTGTTTGGCTGTTAACCATCGATGTGTTAAAGAAAAAAATTTATTCAAATGGAAAATCTGCCAAAAAAGTGAAATTTAAAAATTTGATCTCCATTTTCCTTTAATTCTTGTGGAACGCCTAAAGAGTTAACAAAGTTTGTAAAATCGGTTTTGAATACCTTGAGGGGTGTAGTTTCTACAATGGGGTCATTTATGGGGGTATCCACTATGTAGGCCCCACAAAGTGACTTCAGACCTGAACTGGTCCTTATAAAGTGGATTTTGGCAATTTTCTTAAAAATTTGAAGAATTCCTTCTAAACTTCTAACGTCCTAAAAAAATAAAATGACATTTCCAAAATGATGCCAACATAAAGTAGACATATGGGGAATGTTAATAAATATTTTATGAGGTATCACTTTCTGTTTTAAAAGCAGAGAAATTGAAATTTAGAAAATTGCGAATTTTTCAAATTTTTGGGTAAATTTGGGATTTTTTCATAAATAAAGGTGAAATATTTTGACTCAAATTTATGACTATCATGAAGTACAATGTGTCACGAGAAAACAATCTCTGAATGACTTGGATAAATAAAGGCGTTCCAAAGTTATTACCACATAAAGTGAGATATGTCAGTTTTGCAAAATTTGGCCTGGTCAGGAAGGGGGCAAAGGGCCCAGATGGGAAGTGGTTAACAAGTGGGAGGCAAATATGCAAACTGTTGTAATTCCTACACCGTTCACCTGATTTGGATGTAAATGCCCTCAAATTAAAGCTGACAGTCTGCAGTTAATGTACATCTTGTTCATTTCATTTCAAATCCATTGTGGTGGTGTATAGAGCCAAACATGTTAGAATTGTGTCGATGTCTCAATATTTATGGACCTGACTGTATGTTCTATTGTGAATAAAATATGGTTCTAAGATTTGTAAATCATTGCATTCTGTCTTTATTTACATTTACTTACACTTTACACTGCCCCAACTTTTTTGGAAATAGGGATGTGCATATATATATATATATATATACACACACACAGATAAAACAAGATTTTGTTTCATAGGTACCATTGCTTTTCACAAAATCACATTTGTTCATTTCATATTTCCCCTTCACTTGCTTCAGTCTTGTTTTTCTGTCTCTTTCTTTTCCACTTATCTCCTGACATGAAGCCCCCCAGGGTTGCTTAGAACAGAGTCACTGGCAATGGTAAATGTGGTGATCTGCCCTTCAGTTGGCATCTTGTTAGAGAAGATGAAAATCTATGATTCTCAGAGTGGTTTCTTGCTTAGAGGGTGATCCTAATTAAATAGTAAAATGTCAAACATTAGTTAGAAGGTATCCCTGTGGGGTGGAATGCTGATTTGAGTTTATTAATCATTGAGCAGCAGCCCTTTTTTAACTTTTCAGTACATACAAATCCATCAGTGCTTTGCTCTAATGCAATGGCTAAGCATGGCAAACAAAGTTGGATTAAATATTCTCTAAAATCCTTGCAGAAGTTTTATGACATTATACAAATATCTCTTAAGATACGTTATCAATTCTGTATAAAGGATGTTATGACCTTTTTCAGGACAACGGTTAGTGCCTACTAGTGCAACTTTTCCCTGCTCATGCCAGGTCAAAAAAAGTGGGCATGGGTGGAGTATTGGTGGAGAAGGGGATGGGCCGGCGTAGAAAATGGTCTAAATGTAAAACAGCTAGGCCTGCGTCTCCTCATAACTTCAGCGGATCCACCACCAGATATAGGGGTTATTAAGACAAGCGTCTAAAACCCCGGTCTTAATAAATGACCCCCTTGGTCTTTGCCAACAGTCGATGAACTGTGTGCTTTCCTTAAGGTACCCTCCTTGTCTATCCTAATTTCCAGTAGAATTCTGACATCCTTACGGGGAATTGCAGTTTCTCCTAATTAGGAGAGACCTCTAACTTGGTTCGAGACATTAATGTCTCAACAACGACAACCTGGAGGAATTGGCACATTGGGAACACCACAAGATAGGAAAATTTCATAAGCTTTGGCTTCCCTGGATTACTTATAGGGGTTTTTGAATGCCCCCTTCTACTGGTGATTCAACTGACCAGTCTTATATAGAGACTAGACTCTCACTTGCATATAATATGAAACGCATATGCTCTTTTGTTTTCCCCACAGAGACTGTCCTCCACCCCCCTATCGCCTTACCCTTCTGAGTACTTCGCCCTTCCCTCATTTCTACCTATCCCACTTTTTATCGTATTCTGCTTGAAATACTTCTCTAACATCTCAACAAACTCTTTTTGGATAAGTGTAGTCATTTTGCTGTATTGTATGTCGTGAATACTTGACTTGTATTTTATTAATGTATGCTCATATTGTTAGCTGTTGTGCTAGCACTGAACCTGCACTTGGTTTGTGATTGTTGTAAGCATTCAGTTACCAATGATGTACCACATCAGGTCCTATTTGTTAATGTTTTATATAGAGTTTAGTTATACTGCTGTATCTTGAATATCAATAAAAAAAAACAACAACATCAATGTTTAATCAGTGGTGGGCTAAGGTTGGGACCCCCCCCCCAATCCACTCCTCAAGCTGCAGAATGAAGGGGCTATGCCTAGTACTGCAAGCCTAGTCCTATTTGAATGACCACTGAAAAGTATTTTTGCTAAGCATTTAAAATAATAAAATAGTTAAATACACTCACCTAAAGAATTATTAGGAACACCATACTAATACGGTGTTGGACCCCCTTTTGCCTTCAGAACTGACTTAATTCTATGTGGCATTGATTCAACAAGGTGCTGATAGCATTCTTTAGAAATGTTGGCCCATATTGATAGGATAGCATCTTGCAGTTGATGGAGATTTGAGGGATGCACATCCAGGGCACGAAGCTCCCGTTCCACTACATCCCAAAGATGCTCTATTGGGTTGAGATCTGGTGGCTGTGGGGGCCATTTTAGTACAGTGAACTCATTGTCATGTTCAAGAAACCAATTTGAAATGATTCGAGCTTTGTGACATGGTGCATTATCCTGCTGGAAGTAGCCATCAGAGGATGGATACATGTTCTCATTCTGTTTACGCCAAATTCGGACTCTACCATTTGAATGTCTAAACAGAAATCGAGACTCATCAGACCAGGTAACATTTTTCCAGTCTTCAACAGTCCAATTTTTGTGAGTTTGTGCAAATTGTAGCCTCTTTTTCCTATTTGTAGTGGAGATGAGTGGTACCCGGTGCGGTCTTCTGCTGTTGTAGCCCATCCGCCTCAAGGTTGTGCGTGTTGTGGCTTCACAAATGCTTTGCTGCATACCTCGGTTGTAACGAGTGGTTATTTCAGTCAACGTTGTTCTTCTATCAGCTTGAATCAGTCGGCCCATTCTCCTCTGACCTCTAGCATCCACAAGGCATTTTTGCCCACAGGACTGCCGCATACTGGATGTTTTTCCCTTTTCACACCATTCTTGGTAAACCCTAGAAATGGTTGTGCGTGAAAATCCCAGTAACTGAGCAGATTGTGAAATACTCAGACCGGCCCGCCTGGCACCAACAACCATGCCACGCTCAAAATTGCTTAAATCACCTTTCTTTCCCATTCTGACATTCAGTTTGGACTTCGGGAGATTGTCTTGACCAGGACCACACCCCTAAATAGATTGAAGCTACAAAGTTCAAAGGGAGCAAGCAGAGAATTGTCAGGAGAAGCCGGGGTCATAAATACCAGGAGAGCAGCAAAGTACACAAGGAGCAGGCAGAGGATCGTCAGGAATTCAGCAGGAGGTAAGTACGCCAGGAAAGACCAAATCACAGGTGGAACCTAAATTAACAGGCAACCTGTGGCCAGCAGGCTGCCTGTATTTATAGTGGGGAGTGAGGGTCATGTGACGTGGCCAGCGTCACATGACCGACAGACCAACCAGTTGAGCACCGAGTGATCAGCTCGGCGCTCAAGGAAGACTTAGGAGCAGGGAGCCACCCAGCTAGTAACGCCGCCCTGGGAATGAGGTCAAACACAGATCCTCATTCCCAAAGCTAAGCAACAGGTCTGCGGGTAATGGGGGACCGAGTGCACCTTTGGAACCCCGTTACAGGTTGACTAGATAATTGCATTAATGAGAAATAGAACAGGTGTTCCTAATAATTCTTTAGGTGAGTGTATATTGTTGGTATTTGCATTCTATTCAACAAGAATTACTGGGAAACAAACACTTGGCTCAAATATAATTAACAAGGATAATATGTTTTAGCAGTCAGTTTTAGGTCAAGCAGAGATTTATTGCCTTAGGGTGAGGAGTTATGCCTACTTTCTGCAAATCCAGAACCCTCTTCTGATTCCTCCAGTTGTAATCAAGTTAAAAAACTGTGGAATAAAGTAAACAAAACAAAAAACGTAACAATTAATGCTTTTCCTTTTTTAATGTTTTAGTGATTTTTACAATATAACAACAAAATCAGAAATACTCTAAAAAGTTTTATTATAAACTTTAATTCTTAGTTATCTGTGATCTGGTGGATGGAGATTTTTTTTTAATCATTTCTGTCCATAGATTACACATAAAGACAGCAGATTCTGCTTCTTAACTGTCTCATGCAGAATCACACAAAAGCACAAAAAAGGACATCACTAATAAGTACTAAACAGTATAGATGTAAATAAAGCACTTGGAATGAGATATAATCCCTATTGCTGTTCACATCACGTGTAGCTTTCCATTCTGATGATCCATTAGAAGAAGAAAAAAGATCATTTATTTTGAGAGGATCAGTTATGACCAGTTTGTGTCAGTTCTGTCAGAAATCAGTTCTTCCCATAAAAATAACTGATCTCTGATGGAACTGACATTAACTGATCATAACTTATGCTCAAAATATACCAGATACATTTTTTTTCTTTTCTTCTGACAGATCAGAAGAATGGAAAGCTAAGTGATGATTTGAACGTGCCTAAGTTTTAGCTGCTGCTGAAACTGCTGAATGGTGTCAGTATCACTATTTCTCTCTGCACTTCCTCCTTTTTCTTCTCTCCAGACCTGTATGGGCTGATGAAAGCTAATCCTTCAGTGAGGAGGGATCAGCCCATCATGGTCTAACAAGATGGATTTCTCACAAATTTTAGCATAGAAAATTAGTTTAGAAAAGAGGGAGGAAAAAAAAAAATAAATAACCCCAGAACACAGCATTTTCTCTGAACGGATATATTACTTTACTATGGAGTTATGCAAAGTAATTTGATAGTACAGTGACCATGTAAGTATTGGTATGGCTGATTATTACTTGTGGAATACAACCCAGAAGAGAAATTGGCATACCATTGAATGACTTGATAAAAAAGGAGCTTGATAACAAGTTCCTTACTCATGAAAAACTAGATATAACATAGCAAGAGGCCCATATACTGTACTTTTCTAGCAAAAAAGCCCTCTAGGGTGTGTGTGTGCATGCTCTGGTATTTATAATCTTGCCATCTACTGTATCTCACGATTTAAAAGGGAGACTCTTCAATTGCAAAAAGGGTTCATTGGCCTAAACCATAAGTGTAGGCTGTTAGTATCTTGTCAAATATCAGGCCCTAGCAAGATAAATCCTTTACAGAATTGCCTGATTCACAAAAGAAAAAAAATTAAGACTTGTCAGACCTTATCAGTTGTCTTATATGGGTGTATTTCTTGTTCCTTGCCGGTAATGTCTGCTGTTTAACACAGAGCACCAACGACTCTTGGATTTTCTGTGCTGGAATTAAAATGTCTGATCTATTTTTGTCTTTTTCATTTGATTCACCAAGAGTGTGTTGGGGCTGACCTTGAGCACACATTGCAATTCATCACTGTCATTTATACTAGAGTAAGAATTTGGGTGGATACATGTAGTAATCTACAGAACTGCAGAACAAAACTATTCAGAATTATGGCATGGAACATGGTTTACTGCATCAAATGATATCCAGTTTGTTGGGGGAATTACACAGCACTAAAATTGGTTTTGTTCCTTTAGTGTTTCAGGTTGAACACACAAATCACTTCTGTAACTATAGATTAAGGAACGAAAAGTTCAGACACTAGTAGAAATTTACCACAGTAGTTTCTGTAAATTCAGTTTTGTTTCTTTCAAGCAAATAAGAATTTGAAGCTTCTAGATACTGTATGTCATAGAAATACAATTAATTTTCTTTTGAAAGAATTTATAATTAATTAATTAAATTGGCCAGAAAATATATCAACAATAAAGATTCATTCACACAAATGTATGTATTTTGTGGTCCGCAAAACATGGATCTGCAAAAAATATGGATGATGTTCATGTTGTTAATACAATAGTCTGGGACCTCCTTATACTAAATACTATACGGTAAAACTTAACTTTTACTTAATTATTTAAAATGTCAAACATTGATATAAAAAGTGTTCAAAATATTCAGTAGTCCAGGTACAGTAAAGGTTCAGATAGCTCTGGCTGGGTATAGCCAGTTGTATCTCAAAAAATAGTGGAAAGACAACTTATATCACTATTTACCTAGGTACTCTGACCCTATAGATACTAGTCTTATCAGCGGGGAGCCGAAGTGGCTGTCAACGGAGCACCCACCCTGAAAAGATCGACCCCCAGCCTGCTGGAGCCTTGGACCTGTGCTAGATTACGCTTTTGCTTACTAGACCTTCATAGCCCCAACACGTTTCACCTGCTCCTCCGGCTCATCAGAGAGCAGCGTCACGGGTAGTTGCAGTATAGAATGGCAGTGGCAAGTGAACACTGCAAACCACTTCCTTTTAAGCACAAAGTCTCGCCCAAAATTAGGGCTCGTCAACGAGGGTATCGAATCTGTAGTGGGGGGCTGGAACTGGCTAATTTGCACAAACTCCCTCTCAGCTCACTCACTGAGCAGTAAGACCAGCGTCACGAGGGGTGGAGAAGTTGCTATGGGGATGACTGACGCTTCCCCAGCAGGATTGTTTATGTCGTGCCTAACTCTTAGTTCAAGCTAATAATGCTTAATAGTCTGCATTGCTTTAATATACAGACATTCAATTACTGTATATACAAGGGGAGGCTGGTGTTAGCCACTGATCTATAAAGGCAAATATTTGATGAAGAAATACATATATATGGGTGACACACTAGGGGTCATGGAAGGGCGACATAGAGATGCCGCCAGCAGATCCCCTCAAGGACCGTCACCCACATATAATAAAGAGAGAGTCTATCATATAGGATCTATCTGAAATCACAGAACACCAGTTTAAACTCGCGGTATGATTATTGCTTAAAAGAGCAAAATTAAGACATCTCAATTTATCTGATTATAAGAAAGGCTTAAATGAAAGCACCTCATTCAGACCATCAGGGGTAACACTTCATTTTAAATATCCATTTTGGTTCTGCTCTGAGGATAGCACCATCCCAGTCACCCCTACGCGGGTTCTGGGGTATATGCTGAATCCACATAAAGCAAATGGAGGATGTGTTCCCATTATGTACTTCATTTACAGTATATGTTGAGCTACACTTGTGTCATTGTTCAGAATGTCATTAAAATGATCCCTAATTCTGTGTCTAAGCTCTCTTTTCGTTTTGCCTATGCAATCCAGTGGGCACGTGCATTTAGCAAGATAGATCACCCCACTTGTCTGGCAGTTGATGAAGTCTCTGATGTCATAATCATGACCTGTATATGCCGATCTAAATCTTTTTGTGATCAAGACTTGATCACAGGCAACACATTTTTTGAACATCCCCCTTGGTCTCCGTGATAACCATGTGTCAGATTGTAGTGGGGGCCAATAAGAGGCAATAATCTGTTGGTTGCTTTTGATGGGTATCCTTTTTCTTAGGGGTTAACAGTTCTTCTCTTTTTGAGTGATAAGTATATTCAAAATACTGTCCTCAGAATGTTATCTGGGCGAGACTTGGTGCTTTAAAGAAGTGGTTTGCAGTGTTCACTTGCCACTGCCATTCTATTGTCACGGCGGACAGGATATAGAAACACAGATAAATAAACAAACAAGTTTCTAGGCGAGAAGCTGGGGATCAAGGTCACCTCCTGATAAATCCCTACCAGCTCTCCCTATACTGCTAAGCCCACGTTCAGACCCTTAAGGTGGGAATAACGTGTCCTCATGCCTGGGCTGAGAATACCCTAAAAATCCCTAAGATGATGAAAGGGGAAATAGAGGCAGCCTTCTCCCTCCGAACCTGGAGGGGCAGGCGTCTCTCTAACAGCCAAGACAGCAAACCACAAGGGAACAAAAAAGCAACTTATCTTTTGAGCAGGAACAGCCAATCCTTCCTTCTTTGCAAACACAGAGCCAGACAGAAGCTATAACCCGCAGGGAACACTGGGAGTGGGTGTGATTTAAACTGAAACCAATGACCCCACCCAGTGCACCTGAAGGGAGGCGGATCTAGCTTGACTCCAAAACGAAACAAAAGGCTAGACACGTGCTGCTAATCTGGCAGACCTCCGCACATAGCCTGAGCAGGGCATGACATCTATACCGCAACTACCAGTGACGCTGCTCTCTGATGAGCTGGAGGACCAGGCAAAACGTGTTGGGTCTATGAGTGTCTAGTAAGCAACAGGGTAATCTAGCACAGGTCTAAGGTTCCGGCAGGCTGCGGGTCGCTTTTTTCAGGGCGGGTGCTCCAATGACAGCCACTTGTGGTGCTCCCCGCTGATAAGACTAGTATCTATAGCAGGGATCAGCAACCTTCGGCACTCCAGCTGCTGTGCAACTACAACTCCCAGCGTGCTCTTTCCACCCGTGTGGGAGTTTAGAGAGCAGCCAAGCAAATGTGCATGATGGGAGATGTAGTTTCACCACAGCTGGAGTGCCGGAGGTTGCTGACCCCTGATCTATAGGGT
Source organism: Bufo bufo (assembly GCF_905171765.1). Classification (NCBI taxonomy): domain Eukaryota; kingdom Metazoa; phylum Chordata; class Amphibia; order Anura; family Bufonidae; genus Bufo; species Bufo bufo. The sequence continues at coordinate 391,664,997 of NC_053393.1, read as the reverse complement.
CAGAATACCTAGGTAAATACTAATATGAGTTGTCTTTCCACTTAAAAACCGCCACTGATTTATTTGAGACACAATTGGCTATACCCAACCAGAGCTATCTGAATCTTTACTGTACCTGGACTACTGAATATTTTGAGCACTTTTTGTATCAATGTTAAACATTTTAAATAATTAAGTAAAAGTTAAGTTTTATATCATTTAGTATAAGGAGGTCCCAGACTACTGTATTAAAGGGGTTATTCGAGTTATGTCTTTATATGCTATGGTGGCTTATAAGATTATTAAAAATACATTTGTAATTTACTCACATTATTTATTCTGCAGTGTTTTTGAACTGCCGATGTGGGTCACGTGACCCCTCACGTAATCCACCAGGCTCCGGTGGTGACGTCTCATGTACAGACTTCTTTCTGCCTTAGGGAGTGGCCCGGCTCTGTACACGAAACGTCAGAGCCTTGTGTGCCCGCTCCCCTCTCTCTCCTCTGGCTGCCGCAGGGCCTGTGAGTGATCGCGCATGCAAGATCTTTACCAGTGCAGGCAGCCGTGCAGAAATATTCAACAATATGCCCGCTCCCTCCCTGTGATCCTATCTAAGCTATATCACAGCTATATGTATCTAAGCTATATGACAACTATATGTATCTACGTTATATGACAGCTATATGTATCTATGCAATATTACAACTATATGTATCTAAGCTATATGACAGCTATATGCATCTAAGCTATATGACAACTATATGTATTTAAGCTGTATGGCACATATACGATACATATAGCTGTCACATAGCTTAGATACATATAATTGTCATATAGCTTAAATACATATAGCTGTCATATAGCTTAGATACATATAGCTGTTATATAGCTTAGATACATATAGCTTAGATTGATATAGCTCTCATATAGCTTAGATACATATAGCTGTCATATAGGCTTAGATACATATAGCTGTCATATAGATTAGATACATATAGCTGTCATATAGCTTATATACATATAGTTCTCATATAGCTTAGATACATATAGCTGTCATATAGCTTAGATACATATAGCTCTCATATAGCTTAGATAGATATATATATCTGTGTATCTGTAAGCCGTGTACCGGCGTGGGCTCCCCAGGATACAGCGAAGTCACAGACAAGAAAAGCGACACTGACACCAGCTTTATATGCAAGAACAGAAACTTTACTTTAACAATAGTGATAACACAACAATATAAGTATACACAGACTAAGTTATACCCCAGGCCCACAGTCACCGTCCCTGTCCAAGGGACAGGCCTAGCCCGATGGCGCACACAGCAGAGCCTGCAAGTCGTGCTGTGGCGCTAAAGAGGACACACCTAGCTGGTGGCGGACGCAGCAGAGCCTGCAAGTCAAATACTGCGCCGCAGTCAAGTACAGTAAGGCCTAGGCTAGTCTGTTACTTCAGGCGCCACACAGTAGAATACAATCAGTAACCAGGTGTACTGATCTGCGTCCGTTCTGGGCCCGAGGATGCCGCTTACCCGGGATGGTCACCAACTTCTCAGCAACCGTGCGGCCTTGCTTGATAATAAGACTTCTGCCCACACGCTGTACACTGTCTTCCTGGAACAATCTCTCTTTCAAAGAGCCGGATGCAGTAAGGGGACAACAGCTAATCTCCTTCCTCTGCGTGTCCATTCACTCTCGGACATCCGCAAGCCAGGATGTAATCGGATTCAGTCTCTCAAAGAACATTGCTTCCACCATGTCAGATAAGCACTTCCTGGTTCACTCAGAAGCATCCAGCATGAGTCATCACCTGCTTTGCATATGCAGATCCCAGAGTGTGCTGACTGTGCTGTAAAACAGTGGCCTCCAATACAATTTAAGCATAAACCTTATACAGGCAGAGCTTATCCACAATCTCACATATCTGCAATGTGACAGGAAGATCTTCTGCCTGTGTGAGCTAGGAGATGATCTTTTGACTGTGTTTTTTTATGCAAAGTGCAGAGCAGGGGAAGGGAAAGGGCAGATTATTCACGCCCACAAATTTTTCATGAGGGAGAGCTCAGGCATTGTTGTTACACGCCCCCACAGCTTTGCTGCAGCATGTAAACAAAGCAATAATAACAGAACCATGCAAAGGTGTAAGTATGGGTTTTTTCTTAAGAAATCAAGCTTAACTAATGTGTGTCCTGATGAGTTTTAGAAGTTGTTTTTTTTTTTCCCCATAACTCGGATAACCCCTTTAATGATCTACCACTCCCTGGGTCAAACAGACAATAATATATATCATTAGTTAGACATGTATACATGATATTCATGTTGCATCCATTTTTTTGTAGACCCAATGTAACTGCCTATCCTTGTCCGCAAACGGACAAGAATAGGACATGGACTATCTTCTTTGCAGGGTTATGGAACGGACATATGGATGCAGACAGCACATGGTGTGCTGTTGGCATTTTTTGCGGACCCATTGAAATGAATGGATCTTCATCCCATCTGTAAAAATGCCAATCAGTTGTGGACCAAACATATGGTCGCATGAATGGGGCGACATTTATTATGAGGGAAATTTTTGAAGTCTGTTTTACAGGAGTCTAAGTTGCCGTAATTTGCACTGAATTTATCAAATATTGCACAATGTCAAATTATCGCTTTACTGGAGTAATACTGATTCATGCCTCCCATTTATAATATTCCCCACCACAGTGCTGCCATGCCTCTGCCATGCAACGACTGGTTCCAATCAGGCATCTGCTTTGGTTTCCCTAGTTTGGACAGCAAATCTCACAGAACTATCTACTGAGGCGCTTAAAGGGAACCTGTCATGAACTTTATGCTACCCATACTAACAGCAGAATAAACTAGGGACAGGTGAGTTGACTTCAGCTGTCTGTTACTTATAAGTTAAAACTAGAGATGGGACGAAGAATCCGTCGAACCCGACGAATCCCGCCGCAACGTCACGTCCCCGCGCCTCCCGAGACGCCTGCTATTTCCCCAGTATCATCGCCAAGGGGGGGCCACAGCTCCCCTACATCACGCTGTGCCCCCCAACTGAAATGTGCCCCCATTCATTTTGACCGCTCACAGGAGTGTACATTTCTTCTAAACTGTAATCGGTATCCTATGACCTGGTCCTGAAGTAACTTTAAATCAGTGCTCGCTTGGTAACAACTAACAGGCAGTGCGGGCAGCGCACCTGTTCCTCCCACTAGGTGGCGCAGGCGTGTGACGTCACTGTGAGCGCCGCCCGCGCACTGCCTGTAGGATGTAGCCTGGCCCTGTTACCAAAGCTAGCTGAGGAGTGGTGTAAGGTACTAGTAGAGATGAGCGGCCGCTTATTTAACGTTAAAGTTACTGCAGGATACGGATTACAGTTTAGAAATGTGACTGTCAAATGTACACTCCTGTGAGCGGTGGGGAGGGGAATCTGTTGATGACACTGTTATAAGGAGGGGGATCTGTGGATGACACTGTTATGGTGGGGGGATCTGTGCATGACACTGTTACAGGGAGGGGGATCTGTGGATGACACTGTTATGGGGGTGGGATCTGTGAATGACACTGTGATAAGGAGGGGGATCTGTGGATGACAATGTTATGGTGAGGGGGGGGATCTGTGGATGACACTGTCATGGGGTAGACCCCTCCATAACAGTGTCATCCACAGATCCCCCCATAGCAGTGTGATCCACAGATCCCCCCATAGCAGTGTCATCCACAGATCCCCCTCCATAACAGTGTCATCCACAGATCCCCCCATAACAGTGTCATCCACAGATCCCCCCCATAAGTGTCATACACAGATCCCCCTCCACAACAGTGTCATCCACAGATGCCTCCATACCAGTGTCATCCACAGATCCCCTCCATAAGTGTCATCCACAGATCCCCCTCTATAACAGTGTTATCCACAGATGCCTCCATAACAGTGTCATCCACAGATCCCCCCCATAAGTGTCATCCACAGATCCCCCTCCATAACAGTGTCATCCACAGATCCCCATAATTCTTATGTACAGGATTCGTAGGATTCGAGATTTGAAAGATTTAATATATTCGAGAATCTTTTCGGATTCGAAAAAAATTGGATTCGTCCCACCTCTAGTTAAAAGTAAGTGGTTGCCGAGAACCAACATCACAATCATTGCAGATTAGGCCTGGAAAAGAGTCACGGCCACCTGAGAATAGTCAGGAATTCCTGCTCTCCCCGCCCACCTGCCGATGAATGACAATCTTCTACCTAGTTTTCTCCCTTTCACTCTAGGAGAGAACTGCCAATCATCAGCAGATGGGCCGGGAGAGCAGGAGATTATGAATAACCAGGACTCTTCTCAGGTAGATTTGACTCTTAAGGCCTGTGCTACAATGATTATGATGCTGGTTCTCAGCAACCACTTACTTTTAGCTCATGAGTGACACACATCTGAAATAATCACTTCTGTCACTCATTTATGCTGCCCTCAGTGAGTTCAGCATAAAGTTGATGACGGGTTCCCTTTAAGTAGCCTGCAACCTAGATATGACTGGTTTGCAAGGCATTTTTACTGACCATACAATAAAGCTCATTCTACAAAACCTCATGAGACATGAGAACTTCTTCTCCTCTTCCTTCCCAGCAGGCCAAGTCACTGAAGTAGCCTAGATGTTTTTTGGAGCTTTGTCAGGGTATGTGTTGCTGTTGGGGAGAGTAATATGTTTCTAACCATGTGATTAGGCATTTCTATATTTTTTGGGGCATGAACAAGTTAAGCCATATTTTTAATGTTACACCCACAAAGTTAAATGTATTTTATTGAGATTTTATGTGATAGACAAACATAAAGTAGCAAGTACCGTATTTTTCGCCCCATAAGACGCACTGTTTCCTCCCCAAAAATGGGAGGAAAATGCCCCTGCGTCTTATGGGGCGAATGCTGGCAGTTTTACATCGCTGGATACGATGTACGGAGCGGGGGCGGGACTGGGAGGAGGAGCTGGGGGCCGGCAATAGCGGTGGGGCGGTGCGGTCACTGTACTATAGCCCCGCCCCACCGCTCCGGTATTCTAATATAAAATGTATTATTGAATTAAAAGTTATTAAACATGCCCCCCTCACTCCTAATAGTACCGTATATCCTAATTGCTTCTGTATAATGCCGGCAGGCAGGCCGGGCGGGCGGCAGCGTAACTCCCTGATGTCACGTGCCTGCTCCGCCTCCTTTATGAATGAAGCAGGCGGCGCAGGCAAATGACGTCAGTGACGCGCCGGCCGCCCGGCCCCTCTGCCGGCATTATACAGAAGCAATTAGGATATACGGTACTATTAGGAGTGAGGGGGGCATGTTTAATAACTTTTAATTCAATAATACATTTTATATTTGTATACTGGGGCGGCGGCGGCAGGGGGGGCACACGGAATCTGTGGATGGCACAGTTAATGGGTGGGGGTCTGTGGCTGGCACTGTTATGGGCTGGGGGGGTCTGTGGATGGCACTGTTATGGGGTGGGGGGTCTGTGGATGACACATATATAACACTGCCATCCACAGATCCCCCCCCTGTAACAGTGCCGTCCACAGATCCCCCCCCCCTGTAACAGTGCCAGCCACAGATCCCCCCTGTAACAGTGCCATCCACAGATCCCCCCCTGTAACAGTGCCAGCCACAGATCCCCCCTGTAACAGTGCCATCCACAGATCCCCCCCCCTGTAACAGTGCCAGCCACAGATCCCCCCCCTGTAACAGTGTCTGTCATCCACAGATCCCCCCATAAGTGTCCGTCATCCACAGATCCCCCATAAGTGTCCGTCATCCACAGATCCCCCCATAAGTGTCCGTCATCCATAGATCCCCCCATAAGTGTCCGTCATCCACAGATCCCCCCATAAGTGTCCGTCATCCACAGATCCCCCATAACGGTGTCCGTCATCCACAGATCCCCCCATAAGTGTCCGTCATCCACAGATCCCCCCATAAGTGTCCGTCATCCACAGATCCCCCCATAACAGTAGAACTACAGGTAACAGCACTCTGCTAGTCAATTGCACAAAGAAATAAGCAAACACTGAAAGAATAAATGCTAGAAGCTCTTTGCGAATATAATTGATCAAAAATATTTCGGGCCCATCTACCGGTCATCAAGGTAGCTTCAGATCAGATGGGTCCTACTCTAAAATGCCTCTCCTGGGCTTACAGCCTACAATCTGGGCAAAGTAGTACCAAGCTGTATCCTACGCATGCCTCTCCCAGGCTGTGAGCCTGCAGTATGGGCTGGGTAGAATACAGCTGTACAAGCTATCTAATTAAAAGCACATGGTAAGCACATGACAATAGTGTGTTTTAGCCAAGGTAGCGTGCACCTGCGTTCTCATATTCACTTATTGTGGAGGTGCTGGTTCGTGTATTTTTTCCCCCCATAACAGTGTCCGTCATCCACAGATCCCCCCATAACAGTGTCCGTCATCCACAGATCCCCCCATAACAGTGTCCGTCATCCACAGATCCCCCCATAACAGTGTCCGTCATCCACAGATCCCCCATAACAGTGTCCGTCATCCACAGATCCCCCCATAACAGTGTCCGTCATCCACAGATCCCCCCCATAACAGTGTCCGTCATCCACAGACCACCATTAGTTCCAAACCCACCAAAAGCACACCTTTTGGTTAAAAAAAAAATTTCTTCTTATTTTCCTCCCCAAAAACCTAGGTGCGTCTTATGGGCCGGTGCGTCTTATAGGGCGAAAAATACGGGTATGTGTGAAGTGAAAAGAAAATTATACATGTTTTTCAAAATTATTAATAAATAAAGATCTGAAAAGTGTGGCGTGCATTTATATTCAGGGTCCCTGAGTCAATACTTCCCTGGACTGTCATAGCACACTGCCTGCAAAACTAGGTCTGTGGCATGGCCTGACATGCAGCCTGTAAAAATCTCATAGACTGCAATAGCATTTTATAGCAGTCTGTGGTAAAAGTGAACAAAGGATCACATATTCAAGTCCCCTAACGGAACTAAAAATTACAGTTAAAAAAAAAAACTTAAAAATAAAAAACAGAAAAATATAAAAAATTAAAATCACCACCATAATTGGTATCCCCACAACCCAAAAATTTCAAAAATATTGAAATATAAAAATATTTTTGGTATGGCCATAAATGTGCTGAATCACAGAATAAGTCATTATGTCATGTTTAGTGCACACTAAACACCATAATAACAAAACAAAAACTTGGTGGGATTATGTTTTGTTTGTTTTCAATTTCACCCAACAAAGTTTTTTTTTCCATTTTCCAGTACACGGTATGGTAAATTAAATGGTGAATAGAGAATCCTCAATCTTGGAAGGAGGGGATGGAAAAACAAAGATGGGTCCTCAATCCCTTAGGGACCCTTGCCGTACATATACGTCACAATTGGACGTGATTTAAGGACCAGTGACGTACATATACAGCACAAGGTCCGCCGGGTGCTGGAGGGAATCACAAGGGAATTGGGGCACCATGGCTGTTCTTACCAGCAGGCATCCATGCCTGGTATTGGCAGCATGTTGCAGCACCGTTCCCCTGCAGCTCCAAGCGCTGCAATTGGCCAGTCAATGAAAACCGGCACATCACAGTGCCGGAAGCAGTATGGAGTTGCGGGGCGGGGCGGTGGGGGGGCTCAGGGGGAGGTGACCGGTGCTGAACCGGTCATCACCTGTCTCCTCTGAGGTGAGACAGGGGACACCAGTATTTGACATCACCTGCCAGCGCTTCTTTTGGCTGGAACAACACTCCAGCCAATGGCAGCGCTAAAGCTGCACAGGAAAGGGCTAATTTCCCTGCATGCAGTCATTCTAGCTGGTGACTGCATGCAGAGAGGTTCTGTCCTTTTCTGTCCTGCTTGTTGGCTTGCTGAGACTTGTGGTGCACCACCACTGTGATTTCAACGTTTCCTGCTGAAAGAAGAAAAGAAGAACATCTGGAATTGCTGCACTGAGGGTACTGGGGTGCATTTTCTCCTTTAACCCCTTGTAAAAGTGAAAAATTGTGGTCTGCTAGTAATTTTTCATTTTCACAAATGTGTGCTTTGAAATCCTTTAACAAGTGTTTCTGCCTTCTGTGTGACACCTGATTGCTGAAAAGTACCCTTTCCACCACTTAAAATTTTCATACGGGGGTGCTCTTTCCAAAATGGGGTCACTCCATATTTTGCTGTCTGACTCTAGAGCCCTGCTGTGCGCCCATAAATCTTTTTTTGAGCACATATGGGGTGTTGCTGTATTCGGGGGGAATGGGGAACAAAATGTGGGGTACATTTTGTTCTGTTACCCTTTGGGAAAGTGAAAAATGTGGGTGTAAAGCAACATTTTTTATGAAAAAATTCAATTTTTCATTTTCACTGCCAAGTGTTTCCTAATTCTAGGCAACACCTTTGAGGTCAAAGTGCTCAGTACACACCTTAAAAGCAGTCATGAGTGGCAGGGGAAATATTCGAATTCGCTACATTTCCTGAAAATTTTGGCGAATATTCGTCATATATTCGCAAATTTGAGAATTCGTGATCTCCAGTCATTATTTTCTTGATTGCGAAAATCAGCAATCAGAAAATTTGCAATAAAAATTTGTGATCAACACTACTTCTAAAGTCAAAGATATTGTAGCCTTCTCATTGGCCCACAAGCAAGAAGCAGTGATGGATGATGGGTACTGATGAAAAAAAATCTAGAATATTCGCGATTACGAAGATATAGCACTATATTCTAGGTATTCGTGAATTCTTGAAGTGCCAATATTCGCAATAAATATTTGCAATTAGAATATTCGCGATCAACACTACTTGAAAGCTTCCTTGAGGGGTGTAGTTTCCAAAATGGGGTCACTTGAGGGGTGTAGTTTCCAAAATGGGGTCACTTTTGGATATGAAGACACCTCAGGGTGTCTTAATATGCAACATACTGTAGCTCCCAATTACCATTCCAGCTAAATCTGCTCTCCAAAAGCCATATGGTGCTCCTTCCACTCTGAAGCCTGCTGTGCGCACATACATCAGTTTTTGAGCACATATAGGGTGTTTATGTAAACTCCAGATTCAGGGTAATAGATTTTTTTTTTTTTTGGGCTGTTAACCCTTGATGTGTTGCAGAAAAAAAAATAGATTAAAATCTGCTAAGAAAGTAAAATTTTGAAATGTCATTCCCATTTTCCTTTAATTCTTGTCGGACACCTTAAGGGTTAACAAAGTTTGTAAAATCAGTTTTGAATAGCTTGAGGAGTGTAGTTTCAAAAATGGGGTGATTTATAGGTGGTTTCTAATATGTAAGCCCCACAAAGTGACTTCATAACCGAACTGGTCCTTAAAAAAATTGGGTTTTGGAAATTTTCTTAAGCATTTTAAGATTTGTTTCTAAATTTCTAAGCCTTCTAACGTCCCAAGAAAATAAAATGTCATTTTCAAAATTATCCAAACATGAAGTAGACATATGGTAAATGTAAAGTAATAGATAGTAATACCTATAATAATAGCTATTTTAAAAAGTAGAGAAATAGAAATTTAGAAATTTGCTAATTTTTCCTAATTTTTTGTCAATTTGGTATTTTTTATAAATAAAAATTAAATATTTTGAATCAAATTTACTACTGTCATTAAGTACAATATGTGATGAGAAAAAAATCTCAGAATGGCCTGGATAAGTAAAAGCATTTTAAAGTTATCACCACATATGTACACAGGTGACACATGTCAGATTTGCTAAAAATGGCCTGATCCTTAAGGTGAAAAATGGCAGGGTCCTGAAGAGGTTAAAGAGTAACTAAACTTTTGTATAACGTCCCTAATGCCCTAATAACACCTTTTGTAGTATAGTTTATTAATGTATTTTGTATTTTTAATACACTTTTCCCTAATGCAAACGTTTCGCTGTGTGCTTAAAATCTACTGCTCAGCAGTGTACGGAGTACAGCGTTGACATTTTTATGAATGGGGCCACAGCACAGGGTGTACAGGCAGGAGCGCATATTGCTACTCCTGCCCATGCCTCCCGGAGGTTTTCTGGATCCTGGCATAACACATGTATATGTAGAATTTTTTTTGTCTGTAGTATTTGCTTGAGGGAGTGGCACCTTCAAGTGTGAATGCGCACCTATTTTATCTTGGGAGTAGCATTCCTCTGCACTTTTGCCCTTCCTATCCAATAGAGCGCCTTGATTAGGTGGTACATATGGGTGTGCTGCCTCCTCCTCCCATTGGTTGCTTCATGCACATGGAGGTGACTAGGAGCAGCACACCATATGTGCGGCGTCTGCGCTCCTGAACATAGAAGCCCAATGGCTTAAGTAGGTTTAGCGTAGGACCAGTCTGACCTGAGACCACCTTGGCGCTTGGTAGGCGGGCTTAGATGTGTTTTGATTAAAATATATTGACTAAGTGTCTCAGATATTATTATATCAGAGTGAGGACTTTGTCCATATATAATGCTTGCATCTACTTTACTAAGTGCATTATTATCTTATTTCTGTGGTTTTCTTCAATATGGCCAGGGACATCCACACATTTGTATATCATATCGTGCAGGATGTTTTTATCTTAGTTTTTTCTGTGGAATTTGTTCTATGCCAGGATTAGCTGAGCAGAGTGGGCTCCTGCTCCTGCATGCTTCGCTAATCTAAGAGTCGACATGAAAAATGTATACAAAAATTTAGTTACTCCTTAAAGTGGTTCTTCAGAAATTATTTAAAATAGCTGTCAGCAATCTGTCTACAGTATCTATTGTAGAGTTATGCAGTGTGTAGTGAAGCCTCACCCCACCCCCCCCCCCCCCCCCACCCCCTAGGTAGCTGAGCAGGTGGAGACAACCAGTGCTGCTCACATTCTGGGACAGGTTGCTGGCAGCCATTTTAAATCGCTCCTGGAGAACACTTTTAAGGGGTTAACTTACTAATGCATTTATCCACAACAGAAGCTGCAAACTAGTTGAATACAACAGTCATCTTTAGTCGGGTCTTTAAGATAGTGCCATGGCCACCGGGTTCTTGCTGTTTTTTACAGCAGACAACCAAGGCTAATGTCTGCGATTGGCGGTAATGGAAATCGCAGGCATTTAACCCCTCAGATGCAGTGGTCAAATGTATAGCACAAAACTCAGAAGCGCTGCACTTCCGGGCCTGGAGCAGCTCCTCCATGCGGCGATCAGGGGAGCTGTTCATTGCCTGTGAAATGCTGGCGTCTACTAAGGTTCCGATGCTTTTCACAGAAATATTCTAATGTTGGCCTGCAGGTTGCAGCACTACATTACAATATATTGAAACTTGTCAATGGATTTATTTCCATTGATATATAGAAGTAGCCATCTAACAATTACATGATGTTAGGCCCTTGGGGGCCTAAAAGAAAGTAGAAAAAAGTTTTTAAATAATATAATAAAAATTCAAAAATATAAAAAATAAAATCCCCCTTTTCCTAAAATAAAAATAAGCAATGAAAAAAATAAACATTGTGGGCATCACTATGTGTGAAAACACCCGTCTTATTAAAATATAAAAAATATTTATCCTATATGGCAAAAAGTATAATTGAGAAAAACATCAAAATGGCCAATTCACCATTCGTAACTTTACCTCCTCAAAAAATTGAATAAAAAGTGACCAAAAAGTCACACAAGATAGTGTCAATAAAAACTGCAGATTGCCTCGCAAAAACTAAGCTTTCACACAACTTTGTAGACATAACTATAAAAAAAAGTTATGGGGGTCAAAATATGGCAATGAAACAAACATTTTTTCCCAAAGTTTTGATATTTTTTTAAGTATTAAAACACAAGAAAAACTATATAAATGTGGTATCTCCTTAATCATACTAACCTGGAGAATGAAGGTCATGGGTCAGTTTTACCCCATTCGTAAAATGGTGGCAGAATTGTGTTTTGTTTCCCAATTTTACCCCATATGGAAAAAAATTTTCATCTTCTCAGTATATCGTATGTAATGCTAACTGACACCATTTGAAAGTACAACTTCTCCCACAAAAAAACAAGCCCTCAATTGTCTATGTGAATAGAAAAATTAAAACGTTGTGGCTCCACAGGGAGTGAAAAAAAATACTCAAAAATGGAAAATCGCCTGGGGTAGAAACAGTGCAGCCAAACATATGGCAAGATGTATGCAACCCAAACAATTGTATACATTTGTGATTTACTGCCATTAATCATATGCCAAAAGGACACTCTTCTGGCATACATTTGGCCATTAAAGAGATTATCCAATACCATAAAAATGTACCCCATATGCCAGGCCCGTCAAAATGAATATACTTACACCTCGCTGCTCCTGGTCCCTGCACCACCGCTGCTGCTTCTCCCCGTGCGCAGATGAAAATATCTGGTGTTGGGGGGAGCAGCCAATGACTTTCAATGGGTCCGTTGAAAACTCGGAAAATGCACCGTTTGTCATCCGCGTCCGTGATCCGTGTTTCCAGTCCGTGAAAAAAATATTTTTTTCACGGACGACGGTTCACGGACCCATTCAAGTCAATGGGTCCGTGAAAAAACACGGAGGCACACAAGATTGTCATCCGCGTCCGTGATCCGTGTCCGTTTTTTTCCTATCATTTTCAAGGCAAACTTGACTTAGATTTCTTTTTCACTTTTCATGTCTGGTGATCCTCCAAAAATCAAGGAACACACACGGAAAAAAAAATGAAACGGATCACGGAACAACGGAACCCCGTTTTGCGGACCGTGAAAAAATACTGTCGTGAGGCCTAAGAAAGAGGTTCTTTCACTTTTTCTCCCTGCATTGTGGATGCTTACCCATTATGTTCAATAAAAGACAAACGGTATAGCAGTTTGCATGTCATTAGTTTATTTAGATTGTGTCTGTCTATAATTGTAAAAAAATAAATAAAATGTGTGTGACTGGGCTACGTAAGAATTTGCCACTTAGGCAACAATAAGCTCTTTTACCGCTACACATTAATCAATAAAACCTAGTTTTTATTACTGCTATTAACTAAAATATCATACGTAAAAAGATAATGTGATTATCCACTAATTTGGCACTGTGTATAAAGAATCAATGCACTCTATGAGAACATCTAGCTCTTTCTAATATGTCTAAAAAGTGATGTTCACTATTAGTCAGTATACCAGGCAGCTGTACTCTGCATCACTCACGCACAGTTGGTAATTTACCTGGTTTTATAGCTTGGCACTATGATTAACACTCACTCACAGTTACCACCACCACCCTTTCCCCCCCCAAACATATTTCATATGTATCAACATCTTCAGGGTAATGGCCATTAATTGATTATTTATACTTAGTGCCAAATTAGCAAAAGGGGCTTTTAATCTTATTAGCTTTTTTTATGTTTTCTATCTTAGTTACTAGCAACAACAAAAGTAGAATTTTATCGATTAGTGTCATGTAGTAAACGGCAGTCACCCGAGTGGCCTCTTTATAATCAAATGAATATGGTAAGTACAATTTATTTTTATTTTTATGAGCAACCCCTAAAATGCTTTAATACTGATCTCAGATGCCAGGATTAGCTATGAACGCATCTGAGGGGTTCAATGATGGGGGCGGCGAAATCGCTGTTCCCTGTCATTGCAAACGCTACAAAAAATGTGATGAAATATTTCGGTCAAGCAGCCAAATCAAATTTTTCTCTAATTATTAGTAATGAGTGCAGATCTCCAGGTAATTTCATAGGGTTCACTTACTTTTTATTGCAACTGTAAGTTTAATTGCTTTAGTAGCCTGCACAATCCCCAGAACATATATAGGATCACCCACAGGGGCGTAACTACCATAGCGGCAGACCATGCGACTGGCAAGAGGGGGCCCAGTCTTAGTTGGGATCATCCCCTCTTCTACTGGGGGTGAAAACTTGGCCAGGACTCTACTCTCTAAAGGAACACATTTTCGCAAATGAGGCAGCGGAAAAAATGGCCCAAGGGTTAGCAAAAGGGGTTTAGGCGGAAACCCTTCTGTCCTGTGTGGGGGACCTGGTTTAAGCCTTGCTATGGGTCCCTTACTTCCCTATGTACGCCACTGATCACCCATAAAGAGATATACACAATTTTTTGGTAGATTGGCTATTTTAAAAAAACTTTATAACGCTACCATGACAGTGCAATCCAGATTTCCAGCTACAAATTTTAGACATCTTTTACAATGTAATCCCCATTTGGGCGGTCCACAGCTGGCTATATACATGTAGCTCTTCCTAGTAAACGTATAATATAGTGCAATGATCCCTTCCTTTTTGATGAAGCTGTCATGTTGCAGCAGAGAGCTCCAACCAGGTGGCGTTTGCTGATGGAATACATATCTCTAACACTTTTCGCTCTGTGCCACTCATAGGCACACATTCTCCGTGTGTTTGGGGTTCTTCATATAAGAGCTCTGGGTGCCTGATTAAATTAGCAATCAGAGATGCAGTCATACTTACTTTGAGGATCTTGATTGTGAATTACATGTGCAGATTGCAATTTCTTTTTGAATTAAGCCTTTTGTATTTAAGATTTTTAAATTATGAGCAACTTCACTGGCAAATTGGAGAGAAGAAGCATCTTTGCATTTAAAACACATTTGGCATGTTTTCTTAGGTTAATACAGTATATTATAGCTTAAATAGAAATGAAAGTTTTTGTTTTCAGTAACTGGCTAATTCTAGAAATAAAGAATACTGTAAGCATATTTGTAAGAACAGTTATTACGAGAGCATGGTGGCCCGGTGGTAAACACTGCTGCCTGGGTACAGGTTTGAATCCGAACAATGGCCACAAATGTATGGAGTTTATGGGAAGAAGATATCATTCCCATCACACCAGTTTTCTGGTGTTAAAAAGTCACCAAACCAGGGTTTACAACTTTTTAAATGCAACTGCAACTTTTTTAGTCGCCAACTAGTATTTTTATGCCACCCTCGCCAGATTTCTGGGGCATGGCGAGAAAAGGGTGTGGGCTGGGCTATAGGCCCCAGAGCATTTATTATTATTTACTCCAATTACTGAAATCTATGGCTCCGAGCTGCCTTAGATTTCAGTCTAGCACGCAGACTATTGGAGGAGACATGTATATTCCTGCAACTGCCACGCTCTTTGCACAGTGATTGACAGGGCCAGGCAGTGTAAACGTCATCATGCCTGCAGTCGCATGCCATGTTCTCATCAGTGGCCGCACAATGGAGCAAGCGGGAGAGTGCCCCTCCCCACTGTGACGCTGCCAACCACTGCCACCAATAAAAAAAACTTAGTGGCCCGATGGGGAAGTGTCAGGTGGGGGGAGAGTAGGAGGACAGGGGAAAGATACACTCACCGCGTCCTCATGCTCATAGGATAAAGGACCTGTAATGATGTCATCACCATTTGACCAGTAACAACCACTTGTCATTGGTCACATGGCTATGACATCATTACAGGTCCTTTTTCTTACAACATCCAGGAGGATCTTGCTGTAGGAGAAGATTCCTGTTGCTTCATAGAGACACTACTGTATGCCTGTATTATTGTAAGGTACAAGGGCTTATTTTAGTAAATACTTGTGCCTCACATTAATAGTAACAGTGACCTATCATGTACCTTATACAATGGGTAACATGGGGTTAATGTGTGAGGCAAATTACGGGGTTATTTACTATTAATGTGAGGCACATGGAGGTCCAAACTGATAAAACCAAGTGCCTCACATCAAGGCTAGGGCTACACGACGACATGTGTCGTGCAACAATAACAATAATGGCCACACATTCCGTTCCTAGGCAGGGGTACCGAGCCTAGGGCTAGGTATAGGGACAGATCATAATCCGTGACTGTCCACTCCGTCCATCACTGACCCATGCCATTGGACATTACAGCATCATCTTATGTCATCAAGGTTATAACCCTTTTTTTTTTTGTTCTTTTTCTATGTGTGTCTGTGGGAGTTTGTTATTTTATGTTTAAATTAGATTAAAAGCTACGTTTTACAACAGGTTGTACCCTGTGATTACAGTCTCACATTAATAGTAAGTATTCCCGTCATGTACCTCATGCATTAACCTCATGTTGTCCATTATGTGTGGAGGTAGTTATTAGGTTACTATTACAGTGCAAAGTATAATAACAAACGCCAGCTTCTGCTCGGACCTCCAGGGCGCGGATGGTGCAGGACTGCACTCCCACAGCGATAAATGTAAGCGATTTCCAGCCACCGGTATTGGTAAAATCCATTCAATTTTATTTTTTCTCCATTAAAAGCAGTTATAAAAGGTAAATACAAAACAGGCCTCACATCTCTCTGACGCGTTTCGGGTACACGCTTGTAGCACCCTCTATGACTAAGGGCTCATTCAGACGGCCGTATGCTGTCCGCAAAAATACTGAATGCTATCCGTTTTTTTGCGGATCCGCAAAAAAACGGATATCATTCAGTATTTTTGCGTACCCATAGACTTCAATGGGGCCATCTCCTGATTTTCACGGACAAGTATAGGACATGTTTAATTTGTTTTGCGGAACCGTGGAATAGAAAAGGGCCCCATAGAAGTGAATGGGTCAGTATCTAATCCGTAAAAAAACGGATCCGCATTTTTGCGGATAGCATACGGCCGACTGAATGAGCCCTTAGGGTGCTACAAGTGTGTACCCGAAACGCGTCAGAGGGATGTGAGGCCTGTTTTGTATTTACCTTTTGTAACTGCTTTAAATGGAGAAAAAATAAAATTTTATGGATTTTACCATGACCGGTGGCTGGAAATCGCTTACATTTATTACTATTACAGTGCGGTATATGGTTTTATCAATTAAGCCTTCCATGTGCCTCACATTATTAAGTGACCTCATCAAGCAAGTACCTCCTCACATAATGAACAACTGATACTTTGCAACAAAAAAAACATAAAAATACTCACACATTAACCCACAGTTGCCAGGCAACATGGGGTTAATGTGTGGGCATTATTTTTATTTTTTTTATGGGGGTGGGGGTTTGCATGGTATCAAATTGGCATCGAGTATCGCATTATTTTTCTTGGTATATCAAAATCAAATCAAAATTCTGGTATTATGACAACTCTAATATACTGAAACATAATTTTTTCTAATCTGTCTTAATTTCAAATTTTTTTATTTTCTGTATATGATTATGTGGGAGCCATCTTGCCTGAGCTGCTACTCTGCTTTGATACTTCAGAGATTTGCTTTTCATCAGCCACACGTCTATAGGAAATCTTAGAAAACAACCTACTTCTATGGAAGAGCGAGCATGCTTTGTGATCCGTGCAAAACTCAACTGGACAGATTTACTAAGACTGGCACTGCCTACTTCACTCTTAGTAAAAAGTGTTCTGGAGTAGGATTTGCCAAATTTAACTCTTATCTTCTGGATTTCTATGCGCCAGAAACTGAAATTTACTCCAGTTTGGAGCAGGTGTAGATCTCAGCTATAACTTACATCCGTTTCTGAAGTAACTTAGAGTTAGGGCTCGTTCACACAAACGTTTTTTGCGTTCCGTATATGGGCGTTTTTTTGCGTTTCATTTACGGTCCGTATACGGAACCATTCATTTCAATGGTTCCGCAAAAAAACAGAATGCACTCCGTATGCATTTAGTTTCCGTATTTCCGTTTTTTCCGTTCCGTTGAAAGATAGAACATGTCTTATTATTGCCCTCAAATCACGTTCCGTGGCTCCAGTCAAGTCAATAGGTCTGCAAAAAAAACGGAACACATACGGAATGTACTCCGTAGGTCTTCCGTATCCGTTCCGTTTTTGCGGAACCATCTATTGAAAATTTTATGCCCAGCCCAATTTTATCTATGTAATTACTGTATACTGTATATGCCATTCTGAAAAAAGGAATGGAACCAGAAACACTATTGAAAAAAAAACTGAAAATCGGATCCGGGAAAAACAGTCCGCAAAACACTGAAAAAGACATACGGTCGTGTAAACGAGCCCTTAGGCTGCTTTCAGATAAGGGTATTGAAATCCATCAGTATTCTGGCTCAGGATTCCTGATGATATACCATCAGTATTGTCATCAGGATTGCTTCAGCATTTCATCAGGATTTATATACGTATTTCTTCCTTCCTTCATTATTTATGCACTGCACAGGTAATAATGTGCGTATTTGGAAACAAATCCGCACAAAACTCGGACATGCTGCGGATTTCAATTACCAACGGAAATTATACGCCCATGTGAATAGCTCCATTCATTGATATTAGCAGTGGATTCCGGTACATTAAATCCGGACCATATACACATTGCAAATAAGCTCGTCTGAAAGCGGCTGTCATGATCAGTGTGGGGGAAAAACTCCACACTGAACACAGGAGGGAAGGGGAACAGTAACTGAGCCTGGAAACTAGGGAAGGAACAGGTCACCTCCTAAACAACCCTAATCCGGGCCATAACTACCTATTAATATGAATAGACCTTGAAAGTAGGAATAGTCATATGCTGGATACCTAGGCCCTTATATCCCTATAAAACCCTGGAATGAGGTTAGGACCAGAGACAACCCATTCCTCTCCAGATGGACGAATGGAAGTCTCTGTCTCAGGCCCAGATACAAACAACAGGGAATATAACAAACACAAAACAATAAGAAAAGACAAGACATCTGAAAGTAGAAAACTGGCGATTCCAGAAGCACCACAGAGTACAACCGACCAGCTAGTTAGAAGGCAGGAAGAAAATCTATAAACCGCACCTCCAAGAATGAGAAGCGGCTACTTATGGGAAAGGCAAATCACCAACAAGCAACACCTGAAGCAAGGGGTGTGGCATTCACCAAAACACAGACACAATAAGATCCACAGTGAACTTGTCAATTTAACCCACAAGTTGCCAGTCTCTCCGATCTCCTGGTACCTGCCACGGGAAAGTCCATGACAGCGGCCTTAGGCTACTTTCACATCTGTGTTTTCATTTCTGGTATTGAGGTCCACCAGAGGATCTCAATATCGGGGGAAAACGCTTCAGTTTTGTCACCATTCATTGTCAATGGAGACAAAACTGAACAGACTGGAACGGAGTGCACCAGAATGCATTCCGTTCCGTTCTATTGCATTCCCATGCCGGACACAACAGCGTTTTTGTGTGTGTCATGGGATACAGTGATGAGCAGCAGGGGCAATATTCGAATTCGCAATATTCCACGAATATTTGGGTGAATATTCGTCATATATTTGCAAATTTGAGAATCTCCAGTCATTATTTTCTTGATTGCGAAAAACGACAATTGGAAAATTTGCGATAAAAATTCACGATACGAAAATTTGAGATCAACACTACTCCTAAAGTCAAATATATTGCAGCCTTCTCTGGCCCACAAGCAAGAGAGATCATGGGTACTGATGAAAAAAAAATCTAGAATATTCATGATTACGAAGATATAGCACTATATTCTAGATATTCGCGAATTCTCGAAGTGCCAATATTCCCGATAAAAATTTGCGATTAGAATATTCGCGATCAACACTAATGGGAATACTGAGCAAGACGGATCTGGCATGAAACACAATATAAGTCAATGGTGTCTGATACGTTTTCTCGTACACAAAAAAAAAAACAGATGTGGAGCCCATTGACTTACAATGCTTCTGTATTATTGACTGGATGCGTTTTTTTCTGATCCCCTGACAGATTCAGCAAAAACACAGATGTGAAAGTAGCCTAAATTTGGCTGTCAGTAAGAGGCCATGCCCCCTCCCACTAAGCCAGCCACTTTTCTTGCCACTTATTGTTACACTTATTGTTGGCAAGAAGCTGAAAAAGTCACAAATAAACATCGATATTTCCCCCACTATAATAAATACCAAAACCAAGACACACATATAATATATTAACATATTTTATTACAAATCAGTTCAGTTTGACAATACATATCAAAAAATTATAAAAAGTTAACAGCAATGTTAGAGGTGCTGATGCACTGGGTGTACCCCTTAGACCCACCAAGTGAAAAGATGACATAAGAGCGGGACACTAGGTCATAGTAAATTCCTGGTACCAAATACACTATATTATCAACAAACCTTATGTCCCAAATACAGCTACTACACAATGCTATATATATATATATATATATATATATATATATAATGCCGCCCTAAAGGTTGATGTCATGAATACAATAGCTGTAATATCATACAGACCGGGAGTACCGCGGGACGCACCAACCCCAACGCACGTTTCGCCTAAGCTTCTTCCCCCACTATGTCAAGACACAAAGAGGTGAGGTTTACTTATCATTTTGAATCATGTGAACCCATGGTGTCTTCCGTCAGCCTTACAAAAGGAATGTTACCCTTTATTGTAATCCTGCCTATGATGATAATAAAATGACTGCTAAGTGTCAGTGTATTGGGCTCAGGAGCCAGTGTGAAATAATTTCAGGATTTATATTTTAATAACATTTAAAATTAAACATTAACCATTTGAACCATGGGTCATTTTTTGAGGTTACATTCTCTCTAACAGTATTTGATTCCTAAATTTATAAGATCTGCCATCTGCACAAATGCATGGACAGCACCAGAGTCCATTTACAATAAGGTCATGAGTTTGTGCTACATTATTGTGCGGTCGTGGATGTCACAAGCACCGGCGAAACTCATCAGCCTTATTGCTTATTTGGGCTTTCAAAGAGGAAACTAAGGACACATTGCAGCAATAAAGAATTGTATTCTAGTATCTTATAGTATTTTTAATTATTTCCACAAAAATGTACCTTCATGTCCAGCAATGTAGTTACTGACAGGCTATCATTACCTCTGCATGTTGTTTCAGCTGATGTGGTAAAGACGTTTGTCTCAGCACCAATGATAGAAAAGTCCTAGCCACCAGTTGAAGCACGGCTGATCTTGCCTACACATACAAAATAGACCAGTCACCATTACATTGTGGGCCCATACTCATAAGCAGGATGATAGTGTCTATTTGGCAACCTACAGACAGTAGCATCTCCGTTCTCTTCCAGTTTTTCCCTCTATCTCATAACGCTGTCCTACAGTGCATGTATCTAGCCTCCATCAACATCTCCATCTGTGGTCTGATTCCCTGCATGATCCCCACATATGTCTGTTCTTATTACCCCATCTTACACCCGTGCTCTTCACCTTCCATCACCCTGCTAGATAAACCTCTTCCACTCAGATCTTTAGTTGTCTCTCCAACATTTTATTCATATTTCTAAAGTAGGTTCTTTAGTGTGATGCTACTATGAATACTATTAGGGCACTGTGAGAGAAGGATTTATGATTTTATGAATATATAATGAGAATATTCTGTAGTACACATTTCTGTCCACTAGATGGCTGCAAACCATATGTATGAGAAGGTCAATGAGGGAGGGGGAAGAGGGGATTCTGAAACCACTTCTATCAGGTTAAGGAGCCAAAAGCCTCTTCTTAAGGAACACCCCTTTTGTGATGTCATGTCTGCTATTTAAGTGAATGTACTGTGAATAAAAGGCTCTCTCGCCTGCTCTCTTCTACCATGGGTCAAAGAGGATGAGAAGATGCTTTCATGAAACCACATAGTGTCTGGTCTCATTATAAAGCAGTATGCTGTACACATACTTATTCTTCTAATTGATTTGGCACCACACAAAGAAGAAGGAGAGTCGCATGAATTGCGACGACAAAATGGCGCCCAACGTGGGGCAGATAGCTTGCGTAACTTCCGATTCAAACGCCACGAGAGCGACTTAAATGGAACCATCAGACGAGATCACATGCCGGCAAGGTAAGAAAGCTTTATTTCTTACAAATCTCCTCTGTAACTTCCGCTTTTGTGGGTTCTCAAGAGTTGAATTGGTGTTATCGCGATATAAGGGTTCAAATTATAGCTGATCTGTCTGTTAGAAAGAACCTATTGAAATATTCCTTCTTTGTGTGGTAGAACGTGCTGAAACTAAACGGAAATTGTTAGACAGCTGAGCCGGATATCCTGTGACGTAGAATTGGTTCCCAGCCCAAGATTCTGACGAGAATCTGGAGATAAGGGTTAATACCAATTGCCATAGGCAATTGGAAGTTATTAAGATTTTGTATCCCGGTGAATTGATGAGGGGTCTTCACTTTGAGAGATTGTGGGGTCAATACTATTATTTCATTTGAGCTGTGTGCAACTGCGCTTAAGTTTGTGGGTTCGGTGGCGATTACTTTAAGTAATCGGATTCCGTTTGAGCTTTGTGCAACTACGCTTAGGTTTGCGGGTTTGATAAGTAGCAATTGTTAGAGCTTTGTGCAACTACAATAATGGGAAATTCTAATGTTGCAGGACAGAGTAAAGAGATATTAACGGTGACTCAGTTGATGCGAGAAAAGAAAGGAAAAGTTTCAGTTAGAAATAAAAGTTGAAAGCATTCTGTCATACTAAGTAGCAGCGATTTCCGGTATTATCCGTAAATATGCAGTTTTGTGTAAAAGTTCCCACTAGATGTTGCAAATGCAGTAGGAGATAGATTAAATTAAAGTTGTGGAAAAGTGTAGAGGGAAAGTTGAAAGTAATTGAGAAGAATGGACAATATTGCTATAGTAAAATGGAGGATTTGGGTGTGGTAAGGGAACAAAGAGAGTTGGCCATGCGGCATTCCCCTTCCCCCCACCACATGTGTTGTAACTAAGTAATCCTGGGTCTTGTGGTCCATCAAAGACTACCTATTGCTTTTTCTGTCAGCCACTCCTCTACACCAGGTGCTGGAATGTGCTAATCAGCACCACCCACTGTGGCTTCTGCTCTCTCTAGCTTTTCCCCACCCCCCAAAAAACTCTTTCCTTAGGCTGAAAATAACCCTTCCCAATTGTATGTCCTATCAGTTAAAAATGTACCTGCAGTAATTGCCCCTATGATGCCTACTAGAAATATTCCAGGCCAGTCTACTCAATCTAGATTGCACTCATTCTAAGTCCTTATTCAGGTATGAGTGAAAGTGTAGGGATATCTGCATCATTATATGATATATGACATATACTACACCCAGTAGTAACCTCAGGTTTGCCATGATGAATAGCATTCCCAATTCAGAGGACTTACTTATGCTGCTTTATAGAAAATTTGTTAAAATATGGAGAGTTTTCTCATATTATTTATGAGATTTGGAAAATTGAGTCCAATGTAGAGCTGGGGATTTAATGCATAGTGAAGATCAGTGAGTCTGTGATGAAGTGTTTAGATCATCAGTCAGTCACATTGTCCTCAGGACAGAGTGTGTGGAGAAAGTTTTCACTAGACTCCAGAAAAGTTGGGTGGATTTGGATTTTTGAGATTACCTTATCTATGCATGAGAAAATCCTAAGTACTGCCTTTGTGGATCATCTTGAGAATCATCTAGAAAGGTCTAGTGTTGGCTAGGCTTGAGAGAAGTTAATTTTGTCCCTATTTTGTCATATTGTTAAAGTTAAATCAAACAAAGACCTAAGGCGGGCATGGCTGCATATCAGTCCTCCCCACAAGGGGGGGGGGGAAGACTTTGTATGTACTTGCCCACTTCCTCGCCTGTGGGAGGAAGACAAATGTTCAGCCCCTTCAAATGAAACACCCATAGGAAATTAACAACCCTGAATCAAATACTGGATCCCTGTTATTCTATACAGTCCTTAGGATCTAATTACATTGCCTCATAGAAAACATGTTCCATGATCTCTCATGACTGAGGGTAGTATCACATGTGTAGGAGCATCTAGTAATGCAATTCCTACTCCTCTCACCAATTAATCACCGTCTTAAGGGTGTGCAAAATTAGATCCGATCACTCTGCTGCATCTGGAAGGGGGGAGGCTGGGAGTAGTAAATACAAATACTTTCCCACCTCTGTAAATAAAAATAAAAAGTGCTTTCTGGGAGTAGAAAATAAAAATTCAAATTCAAATTTAATGTCTCCAATTAATAACCACATTTTTGAGTTTCTGGTAGATCATTTCAGGTTCCTGGAAGATGGATCACCTCGGACAGGATATGCTGTTCCTACTTAATCTGATGTTGTCAAGAAAGAACCACTCCGTCCAGCAATGGTAGTGCAGGAGACAGAGCTGAAGACACTCGCTGAGGTTGGTAAGATGGCTGAGGGTAAGACTACTAACATCCAGGTATGCCTTCGGTATCACTCATTGTTATGGTCTAATCTAGTGAAGCAGATTTTGTTTGATCCATGGCTAAGCCCATCAATAATGAATGCTGAGTGTATGAAAGATGTTTGATGCCCTGATACTGCCTGAGAAGGTAGAGGTTACATTATTACCTGAAGTCTACCCTAAGTGGAAATCTGTGTGATACAGGATGGCTTAGGGCCAGTGGACTTCCAAAAAGTTTGCCTTTTTCAGATACAGGTTACAGAGGCTGAAAGGAATCATCAAAGGATAAAGGTAGAAGTGATAATAGGACTCTGGAGAGTTGGTAATAAACTCTTCCTTCAGAGGGCGCTCTACCTAAAGAGGATGGATTTAGAACATGGGCAAATCCAGAGAGAGAAGGTGTGATTGGGTTCTGTGGTGGATGACTCCTGAGTTCAACAATGCTGCCACTAGGTGAATGCTGTAATAATGATGGGAGAACTATGGGAGTTCCAGGAAGGCATATGCCAAGGTCATCTTACCCATTTCAGAGACTGCGGATTGACTACATTCAGAACAAAGGTGGAACAGTGTGAATATGTCTGTATTGATCTCTTTCCAGGATATTCAGAGATTTGGCCTGTAGCGAAGGCTACAGCTAAAAGATACTGACTGAGGTGAGAGTACCTATCCCTGGGGTTTTTCTTCCTCCGATATACATCTAACCGGAAGATAGGCCTAAGTCCTTATGAAGTACTCTTTGGGAATGCTCCTGGATTAGGTGTCTATTTCCCCAATAGTTCCAGATGCAGCATTGTAGTTTTCCAAATTATGTTGTTTTTGCACAAGTTATTGTCTAATGTGTATTTCCAAGTTTTAGTTGTTTCCTAGAATACAGACTGTATAGAAGCGATTCATTCTTCACAATCAGGAGATTGGATAGTGGTGAAACAAGAGACGGGCGGAAAGTCCTAGAGCTACGGTTTGAAGATCTACATCAAGTCCTGATAACCGCCGCCACTGCTGTCGAATTGCAAGGAGAAACTGATCGCATTGCAATCAAGTGTCAGGACTATAAGAGCCATAATGTTGTTTCATGCCTTATTGTTTGTTCCATATTGTACAAAGGGAAAATCACAGTCAAATCAAATTCCAACGGTGTTATATTATCAAGATGAGTCAGGAACAACTAAGTTGACTTTTGCAGTATAGTGGACTGTAAGACAGATGACAGATAGGACACTTGGTTTTGGTCTGATAAGTACATCTGTGTGACTGGAACTGACCCAGTCTATGGTAATTGTATTTAAATATGACCATACCAACTGTGGATATTGGAAATTAACCGAATGGAGTACTAATCTAAAGTGTTAGAAATATATACCAGTGGAAACTACCTCTAGAGTCAGTAAAGGTGAAGGTTTGTCCCATAGAATGACTATCCTGAAGGGAACCCCACCAAACAGTTGTAAACATGATGAATGTAATCCTCTGTTCCTGTCCATTAGAAATCCTATACAACAGGATTTGGGGATATATGTGTTAGGAGCATGTGTAAGTGACCAAGATCCCCTAGGCAAATTTAGAATGTTGGTAAGGGAGAAACCTCAAAGTTTAGTTGCTTCTGTGGCTCCTACATCCTTACCTATAATTGACATTAAATATTTGGCCAAATTTAAAATATAATGACAAACTGACCTTAGAGACAGGATTTATACAGGAAAGCCCTTTGGTGTTTTCCCTCCAGGATATTGTTCTTACATAATTCAGCTGAAGAAGACAAGTAGTGACTCTAACGTTTACTCTGACAGTTGGTTTATCAACCAAAATGATCAAAACGCAGATATCTGGTGATTGTGTGGAGATTTGAAACTCCAACCCAGGATGCAGGTGGAATGAAGTGGCCAATGTACCCTGATCAAGTCCTGATCGGGTACTGATGCCATTTGTTCTATTCTCACCTCCTGAGTAGGATCAAATCAGAAAACAATGTCCGGTCACGACTAAGGAGGTCACTGCCTACATCTTTTGACTCACGTTTATACATGGATGCCATAGGAATCTGTAGAAGAGTTTCTGATTAATTTAAAGCAAAAAGTCAGATAGTTGCAGGATTCGAGTATAAAAAAAAATTAATAATAATAATTTTTTTGATTGGATTAACATATCTATTGTCATCAACAGAGATTTGTGAATTATATCTTTGATGCTGTGCAGAGAATGGTGGAACAACTGAGCTCTTTTCCAGTGATGACTCTACAGAACCGACTGGTCCTTGACAGCAGAAAAAGGAGGGGTCTACAAGAACGGCTGCATCTACATCCCGGACAACACTGCCCCTGATGGAAGGATCACCAAGGATCTGAAGAAACTGATGGAAGGATCACCAAGGATCTGAAGAAACTGATGGAAGGATCACCAAGGATCTGAAGAAACTGATGAACTTTATCAAATGAACTGATGGGAAAAATTCTGAAATTAATATCATGGCCAGAATAATGTTTTGGGAACTGGTTCAGCGATTACAATGTTATTAGAATTTGGTTTTAACAGGCTGTCATATAGTTCTACGTTTTAGGAAAATTGTTTTGAAAATGTATAATACATCCATGCCCACACTATGTATATGTGCTGTGCCCCTGTCAAAGACAAAGATTATTCCATCCTTAAGTAAATAAAACCTTGTTGATGGTTGCGGTGTAAATAGGACAAGGTGAAGGCAAACCCGAAAGGGAGTTGAGGGGACCTGGTGAAGCAATAAGGAAAGTCCAGCTCTTCGCTGTTTAGGGCGTTGGGAGAGTACCTCACTTTGCCTGTTCACCTCTGGTCTATTTCCCGCAAAAGGAGGGATTTGTGAGAGAAGGATTTATGATTTTATGAATATATAATGAGAATATTCTGTAGTACACATTTCTGTCCACTAGATGGCTGCAAACCATATGTATGAGAAGGTCAATGAGGGAGGGGGAAGAGGGGATTCTGAAACCACTCCTATCAGGTTAAGGAGCCAATAGCCTCTTCTTAAGGAACACCCCTTTTGTGATGTCATGTCTGCTATTTAAGTGAATGTACTGTGAATAAAAGGCTCTCTCGCCTGCTCTCTTCTACCATGGGTCAAAGAGGATGAGAAGATGCTTTCATGAAACCACATAGTGTCTGGTCTCATTATAAAGCAGTATGCTGTACACATACTTATTCTTCTAATTGATTTGGCACCACACAAAGAAGAAGGAGAGTCGCATGAATTGCGACGACAGGCACTTCAGGGGGATCTACCATCTATGACAGCAGCTACAAGAATTACACATTTTTTGGACCACCTTCTATCTATAAATTAAAGTGCATGTAGTAACGGTTTTATTAATTACCTTTTATGTTTATTTCTATATAAGCTGCTGCAACTATATGAAAACAGTGTTCCTTTAAGTGCACATCCTAAAAGAGAGGCATCTAAGTAGCCACCAATTGGAATTCAGGGGACGGTAAGGGGCTTCCTTTGAGTAACTGACTTTGTCAGCTCACTTGGCAATGCTGAGACAATGGTAAGGCCTAGTTCACACGGTCGTTTTTTTGCGAGTGTACGGGCCGTTTTTTTGTGTTCCGTATACGGTCCGTATACGGAACCATTCATTTCAATGGTTCCGCATTAAAAATGGAATGTGTTCCGTAAGCATTCCGTTTCCGTATTTCCGTTCCATTGAAAGATAGAACATGTCCTATTATTGCCTGCAAATCACGATCCGTGGCTCCATTCAAGTCAATGGGTCCCCAAAAAAAACGGAACGCATACAGAAATGCATCCGTATGTCTTCCGTATCTGTTCCGTTTTTGCGGAACCATCTATTGAAAATGTTATGCCCAGTCCAATTTTTTCTATGTAATTACTGTATACTGTATATGCCACACTGAAAAACAGAACAGAAACGGAAACACAACGGAACTCAAAAACGGAACAACGGATACGTGAAAAACGAACCGCAAAAAACTATAAAAGCCATACGTTCGTGTGAACTAGGCCTAAGACTACATTCATCTTTATACATCTCCAGCAGGTAAATGTGGTAGTCTATTCTAGCAGAGAAACAGACTACTGGAGTTCCCATATCCAACATAGCCAGACACCGCCGCACACACCTTGCCGGGGACCTCCAGATCCCCATTGACTATAATAGGATCCAACCGATTTCCGGCATAAATGTTGGCATTCTTATAGACAAATACTTCTGCATGCAGCAGTATTTGTCCTGCAAAAAGCCAGCATTTATGCTAGAAGTCTGAAGGATTCCCTCAGTTCCCATTATAGTGAATGGGAATCTGGTGGCGCATGGCTGTGTCACGTTATGCCAGCTGCAGTAATTCAGGTAGTCTGTTCCTCATGTGAACATAGCCTAATCAGTTTTACCGTATTGCTTCTATCTTTGGTCTAAAGATTTTATGGTGTTTTTACATGTCAGCTTAAGGCCTCTTGCATACGAACGTTTATTTTCCGTTTACGTTCCGTTTTTTGCGTTCCGTAATGGATCCGCAAAAAAAGGAAGGTACTCTGTATGCCTTCCATTTCCGTATTTCCATTTTTCCGTTCCGTTCAAAGATAGAACATGTCCTATTATTGTCCGCATAACGGACAAGGATAGTACTGTTCTATCAGGGGCCAGCTGTTCCGTTCCGCAAAAAACAGAATGCACACAGACGACATCCGTATTTTTTGCAGATCAGTTTTTTTTGCGGACCGCAAAATACTGAAAAAGCCATACGGTCGTGTGCAAGAGGCCTAAGACTCCCGCACCCCCCAGACAAGAAACAAGAATTTAGGTACAGATTCTGCACCAAAATCCTCATTAAAAAAACAGGGCCCATAAGCAAATCCGAAAACTAGTTTACAAACAAATATTGAGTGGTAGGAATGCCAAAAGTCACAGAAAATAATGCACTAAAACAATAGATACAAAAATAATATATGGACTAAGACCTCACTCTAATGATAAAATCTGAGACTCTTAGCCAATATATTTTGATGAAAACACATCTGTGCCCACCTACCCAGCGCCACGGTGGTCTCACGTCAGGCAGGTCCTGCTCTAAACCTACCTATGCCGTTGTGCATCTATGTTCAGGAGAGCAGACCCTGCACACATAGAGTGTTGCTCCTAGTCACCTCTGTGTGCATCAGTAACCAATGAGAGGAGGAGCACACACACCTCTATGTACCACCTTAATCAAGGTCGTCTATTAGCTAGGTGGGGCAAAAGTGCACATGAATGCTACTCCCAGGATAGAAGCGCATTCACACCTCAAGGTGCTACTCCTTTAAGACAAATCAAAAAAAATCACAGAAAAAAAGATACAAAACATCCTGCACGAGATTTGGTATCTTTTTGGTAGAGATTCCACCCACAAAAACTTAAGCTAGTTTCACCCTTAGGCTGCGTTCACACGGGCGAGATTTCCGCGCGGGTGCAATGCGGTAGGTGAACGCATTGCACCCGCACTGAATCTGGACCCATTCATTTCAATGGGGCTGTTCAGATGAGCGATGATTTTCACGCATCACTTATGCGTTGCGTGAAAATCGCAGCATGCTCTATATTCTGCGTTTTTCACGCAACGCAGGCCCTATAGAAGTGAATGGGGTTGCGTGAAAATCGCAAGCATCCGCAAGCAAGTGCGGATGCTGTGCGATTTTCACGCATGGTTGCTAGGTGACAGTCTATTCACTGTATTATTTTCCCTTATAACATGGTTATAAGGGAAAATAATAGCATTCTGAAAACAGAATGCATAGTAAGTGATCAGTTGAGGGTTAAAAAAAATAAAAAGAATTAACTCACCTTCTCCGTTTGTTCGCGTAAGTCCCGGTCTCTTCTTTACTTCTCAAAAGATGAACTATGGGCTAAAGGACCTTTGGTGACGTAAGATCACATGCTCCAATCACATGGTCCATCACCGCGGTGATGGACCATGTGATTGGAGCATGTGATCTGACGTCACCAAAGGTCCTTTAGCCCATAGTTTATCTTTTAAAGAACTAAAGACCGGGAGAACTACGCGAACAACAGGAGAAGGTGAGTTAATTATTATTATTTTTTTTTAACCCTCAACTGATCACTTACTATGCATTCTGTTTTCAGAATGCTATTATTTTCCCTTATAACCATGTTATAAGGGAAAATAATAACATCTACACAACACCGAACCCAAACCTGAACTTCTGTGAAGAAGTTCGGGTCTGGGTACCACAGTCGGTTTTTTATCACGCGCATGCAAAACACATTGCACACGCACGATAAAAACTGAACATCGGAACGCAATCGCAGTCAAAACTGACTGCAATTGCATTCCTACTCGCGCGGGTTTGCCGCAACACACCGGGACGCATCCGGAACTAATCCGGACACGCTCGTGTGAACGCAGCCTTAGACATCTCGGGCAGGGAGCAGCCTGGTGTAAATGTCTGGATCCAGCACTGCTGGACGCTACCTGACTCCTGACGGCCCCATTTACTATAATGGGGCCAGCGGAGATCCGGCAGCATGCTGGCAAACATGCTGAGAATTGGCCGGACGCAGTGGTCTTTGTCCAGCTGATTCTCAGCATATTAGAGTGAATGTGTCCAGACGGCAATGCCGGAAGGCAGAGAGATCCGTTAGGCTGTTCCCTGCCGGAGCAGGCTGCCAGTTCTAAAAGCGCTAGTGTGAAACTAGCCTTTTGAGTTATACAATTTTATGTGTGACAAGTCAAGAGATTGGAAAAGGTAACGAGGGAGCTTAGGAAGTAGGTCAGGGACAGATCACTGTGCCAAAGCCACCATTGCTGGCAGATATGGGGTCAGGTATTAAATCATACAGAGAGGCACAGTGTCACATTTGGAAATGGATAAGGGGATCAATACACCCTCTCTCGCCCTGAGGGAAACTAACGTAGCACCAAAAAGGATATGCCTACCTTTGTATCAGAATATTGCCCCGATGCATAAAATAAAACGATTAAGAAACTTTGCAAATAGTCTAGATTAAGACTGTCCTACAGTCGTGTGTCTGCAATGCCCTTGCTGACCTATGTGTTTCCATGGTTACAGACTACAAACTCTGTGTAGTCTGTCCATGAAGCCATTCATCTATGCTTTGCATTTTGCTAATATACATATGGAAGGTGCCTGTGCGCAGGAGTACCCCTTTCTCTAATAAGACAAAAATGCAATAATATGTAGAAAAATGAAAAATGACATACAAACTATTATGCATCCCCCTCATCCATCCAAGAGAGACTAAATACAGATTTTTTTTATGCAGATATCGCACATATTCATGTCAAATTAAAATGGACTGAAGATAAAGTAAACATTAGCTTTCTTCTATTGTGCATATAACCATATAAGTAATTTCCAAATGATTATTTTTATGATTCTTTTCCTCTTACTAATTGTATTCTATTTGCATAATTTCATATGAATAGAAAGAGGGAAACCGAAAAAGACACTTTTGTTTCCAGTTGTAATATGCTGTTCCATCATTTATATGTACACATAACAATAATAATAGAAAAATAAAAAGTAAAAGGCATTTTCCCAAGAGTCTGTAGCTTGCAGATTTTTTTTGTTCAAACCCGCCATTATTTTTCATTTTCTATTCCAGTATTGGCATCTGTTATTATCCACTGTGATAATAATATATTATTTTTAAAGTTCTGTTTGCAGTGGTATAGTGGTTTTTCTAAAGTACTTAAATTCCCAAGCTGTTTTGGAATAAAATGGATGTAAAGAGCATGTATTGATTCTACCCTGTCTTCTCACTTATAAGAGAATGTGAATGCAGAGCATGGAGATACACAGTTGGTTGAAGATTGTTGTGTTAACAAGGGCTCTTACCTCCATCCATTCACAATGGCACATGTACCAGATGGCTCCATGAGAGTCAGGAGGCTTGGAATGGGGCAATCATTCAGACTACAGATGGAAGATACAGCACGCTCCCACTTTAAATAAAGTACTCATTTATTCAGATGTATTTTGCATATATGGAACAGGTCTCAGAGGACAATTTTCTATTTTGAAATTGCAAGAAATTCTTAAGGCTGATGTTCACCCGAACACACATTTCGGTAGCCATTAGTGTAAACATCTCTCAGTAAGGAAGGTGAAGCGTTTTAACGATGAAGTGAGTAATTTACAAGAATATCACAACGCTTATTATATTCCAAGGAAAACAGCATAATGGATTTCATCAGTCCTTGTATCTATGAAATTCAATGCGGAGCCAAACTGCATTTCCAATGTGATATACAAGGCCATTCAATTATACAATTCATCTATTATTTTCTTAAAGGCAAAGACTTTAAACTACAAAATTAGCGGGAAGGAACATAATCTTGCCAACTTCATGCAAAGACTGTATGTTGTGGAAATTGACATACTGTACTAACAAACTGGCAGGAATTGATATGGACAATAGATATCATGCAGTTGAAGTACAGTGAATGCTGAAAGCCAGTTAAGATCCATTGCAGTGATACTCAGCAGTACTCCATGGAAGGAGGCGGCAGCGCAGGGAAGAGATGTGTAAGAAGCAGGTAAGTAATCCGATTCAGGGACATTGATTATTGTAGGAAACAAACAAACAACGGGTGTTAGTGCCAAAAGGGCCCCTCCATCAGGTTAACATCATCAAGTTACAGGCCCAGAACCTGAAACCTGTTTACAGGATGGGTGTGGTTGAATTGACGTAAATGAGTTATACTGTACAGTCAGATGTGGCAACAAAAATGTGCGTTTGTCAGCAACACACCTCTCTATGTAAACAGGCATGTGCTGACAACAAACAATGAAACAGTACGGGGACGAGCAATTGTAGTAACGATCATTCATCCCCGTAAGTAGTGATCATTGCTGCATCTAAATTCAAGAAACAAGCATGCAATGATCAGAAATGAACATTCCTTATTTTCCTTTGTTGCCCATGCAAAACAGCCCTTAGGCAATTAACTAGGGCACAAAGGACAGGTACATGTGGCATATGGAGGATACTGCTGCAATATTTTGCATGCCTCCATAGCAATGATAGCCACCCAAGTAAAGTTCAGTGCACACGCATTAATTGATTTTCATACTTATTGCATAGTCCTTCTAAAGTTTAAATATAAATCTCCATTGTCTTTATATCAGCAATGTACAATTGTGCATTCAGATAAATAAAGTGACAATGTTTCGGTCAAGATGACCTTTGTCAAGTCTCGCCTGCACTGATTTGAAGAGTGGGATGAGCTGCTGGAGAGAAGCTCATCCTCAGCAGTTCACCCTCTTCTAAAATACTGCAGATGCCAAAATAGCTTTTTGAATTTCGAACAAAGTAACCTACGAAGGGTAGGTCCCAGAAGCCCAAGTATCCCTTAAAAGTAATATACTGTCATGTTTCTAAATCCCTTATTTATTTATTTATTAATTTATCATTTTCCATTAAAAAATAAATAAGACAAAAAGAAAATTTGATCCAAAGTACGTTTGAAACAACCATGTCTGTTTCAGTAGATAATTGTATCCCCCCATAATATTACAATTATAAAGCACCCTTTCTAAGAACTTTGGTAGAGTTTTATCAGAACTGGTGTAAAGGAGAACTGGCTTAGTTGCCCATAGCAACCAATAAGATTCCTCCTTTCATTTTCAAAAAGAGCTCGGAAAAATGAAATATGGAATCTGATTTGTTGCTATGGGCAACTAAGCCAGTTCTACTTAACACCAGTTTGATAAATCTTCCCCTTTGTGTTATATTGTTCCTCTGTTTTGCTTCTAGAAATTTATGAAAAAATTGGCAACCAGGTGTTACCAGGTGGGGGAGGGGTGTCACTGCACACTCTCACACTGTCCAGTCAGTGCTGGCAGCGGCACACCTGTTTGGCAAGGGAAATGGTAACATCCTGTTGGGAGTTTATTCATAAGTTTATCTTTAAATACACAAAATAGAAGATTATATAGGTGTACTGCACCCTTTCACTTGTTTATCAATTGTGTGAATGAATGAGAAGTAAAAATGTTCATAAACCTTCATTTTTTGGGTGTAAATCTGAAGCAGGTAGCTGTCACCTGAGAAATAAGCAGTGATACATACAGTATATGTCTTAAGTGCCAGTCATAAAGTTGTCTTCTTAAGGCCCCTTTCACACGGGCGAGTATTCCGCACGGATGCGATGCGTGAGGTGAACGCATTGCACCCGCACTGAATACCGACCCATTCATTTCTATGGGGCTGTTCAGATGAGCGGTGATTTTCACGCATCACTTGTGCATTGCGTGAAAATCGCAGCATGCTCTATATTCTGCGTTTTTCACGCAACGCAGGCCTCATAGAAGTGAATAGGGTTGCGTGAAAATCGCAAGCATCCGCAAGCAAGTGCGGATACGGTGCGATTTTCACGCATGGTTGCTAGATGACAGTCTATTCACTGTATTATTTTCCCTTATAACATGGTTATAAGGGAAAATAATAGCATTCTGAATACAGAATGCTTAGTAATTGATCAATTGAGGGTTAAAAGAAAATAAAAAAATTAACTCACCTTCTCCTCTTGTTCGCGTAGCTCCCGGTCTATTCTTTACTTCTTAAAAGATGAACTATCGGCTAGGACCTGTGGTGATGTCAGATCACATGCTCCAATCACATGGTACATCACCACGGTGATGGACCATGTGATTGGAGCATGTGATCTGACGTCACCAAAGGTCCTTTAGCCCACAGCTCATCATTAAAGAAGTAAAGAAGAGACCGGGAACTACACGAACAAGAGGAGAAGGTGAGTTAATTTTTAAAAAAAATTTTAACCCTCAATTGATCACCTACTAAGCATTCTGGATTCAGAATGCTATTATTTTCCCTTATAACCATGTTATAAGGGGAAATAATACAATCTACACAACACCGAACCCAAACCCGAACTTCTGTGAAGAAGTTCGGGTTTGGGTACCAAACATGCGTGATTTTTCTCACGCGAGTGCAAAACGCATTACAATGTTTTGCACTCACGCGGAAAAATCGCGGGTGTTCCCGCAACGCACCCGTACCTTTTCCCGCAACGCCCGTGTGAAAGAGGCCTAAGTGCTTATAACAGTTTTAGGCCTCTTGCACACAACCGTATGCCCTCTGAGATATATACGGTCCATGAGCGGGCCATACAGTATGTCCTGGAGCGGCATTGATCTTGCGCACGGGATCACACAGCATCATAGATTACAATGATGCTGTGCACGTCAGGCCGCCCGCAGGACTTTTGTCCCGCACTCATAAGATCATATGAGTGCGGGACAATAGCCCCGCGGGCGGCCCGACGTCCACAGCATCATTGTAATCTATGATGCTGCGCGCTCCCGTGCGCACGATCAATGGAGCTCCGGGACATACTGTATGGCCCGCTCACGGACCGTATATTTCGGAGGACATACGGTTGTGTGCAAGAGGCCTTAGCAATACAATATACAAAAATCAGGAAATGTGTAGTGTGCACTGGTATCTCATCAGCTCTCAAAGTTATACATAAATAATCAATCACACAATATATTTATTAAAAAAGGGGAACTCACAAACATAATCAGAAATTCATGAAAAAGTCTGTAGAAATGCAAAATAAAACAATACATTTCACATAATGTCACATTGTAGCCAAGATATGCAGATTTAAAGCACTTGCCATGGAGAAGAGTCAAATAAAGCAAAGATGTGAGATGCAATAAGCATCTTACAATAAAACAAGTGTAATAAGTACAATAAAACAAGAAGAAAAATTAGTTCAATAAATAGTTTATGACAAAAGACATAAAGAAATTTTTACCAGATATAATATCAGACTTTACCGAGCAAGTGTAGCGAAGCCAACATGCAGCGTAGTGTAGGGCTGTACCTAAAAAAATGTACTGAGCATGTTCTTACACAGTAGCAATATCACGAGAGAGCTGATAACTCAAGTGAACACTGGTCAAAATATTCAGATATAGAAGAAAGCAAATAATAAGGTACAACAATAAAGTCAAAATAAACAAAACATAAAACCCGAAGATACTGCATAGCTAAAAACAAAAAAAGTCAAAATATAAATTTGTTCATGCCATATGCTTTAAAAAGGCATCACTTATGGTTATCTGTGTTTCACTACCGTTTTCTGTTGCTGGTTCTCTTGGGTCTGGACAGTGATTCTACAACCATGTATTTTAATTGATTAATTGAATGATGTTCCATAAGAAAATGAAAAGCAACTGCTGAGTCAACTGTTCTCTTAGTACATATACATGATTAATGATGACCTATGTGATCTTTAACCTTCTGAGTAGTTTCACCTACAGAAAATTTCTCCCGCAAGGGCATTTGACACAATAGATCACAAATTGGGAGTGACGGGCAGCATGATAAATTGGACGAGTGCATGCCTTGCACTTTATACCATATTGTGCATACTATTTAGGACACTTTCACTGGGAAACATTCCGATCAGTTTTGCATCAGCGTCTGTAAGCCAGGAGAGGAACACAGCCAGAGAAAAGGTATAATGGAAAGAGTTGCACCTATTCTCTTGGACTCTCACCTGTTTTTGGCTTTCAAATACTGAAGCAAAATGCTGAACAGCTGCCATGTGAAAGTGGCCTAATGCACAGAAAAACACCCATCTGATCACATACAGACCAGGTTTACACTGTATTTTTTTATTGTTTTTACGCGGTTTGATACAAGATAAAGAGATCAATAACAAAGATTATATTGGGTTCTCCATTATGGTGCCAGACCTTGCCACCCAGGACAAAAGGGAATTAGGTTCCCCATTATGGTGTCAGACCTTGCCACCCAGGACAAAAGGGCCTCGGGTTGGGTTCAGCCTCCAAGCTCTTTCCAAGACCCCTGGGTTAGTTCCCCAGCCTCTTGTTTGCTAAAGCTAGAGCTCCAGTGCAACTTTTTACTGTGAGCCATTTCATTTTTAATGAGATTTTTTGGGATCCAACAGGTTCCACAAACCCACCTTCATTACATATAGAGATGAGCTAATCAAATCCCACAAAGTGGCATTCGATCCGAATTCGATAAATTAGATTCGCCTCGAATCTAACCTGAAATAGTATAAAAAACTAAAAAATTCATTCTCACCTCCTCAATTTGCTCGTGATGGGCTGACAGCCACCATCTTGATTGAAGATCTCGGCCGAAATCCCATCGGCCACTGTGATGACGTAATCTGGCGACACGTGAGATTTCGCGCCAGATCTTAAAGCAAGATGGCGGCGGCCGACCCACCACGAGCAAATAGATGCGGTATTAATAAAAAAAATGTAATGTTAATTTCACACAATCTTTACACTCAGATGCAACGATCATGTATGAACGCGGCATCTGAGGGGTGCAATGACGGGGGGCGGCGCTATCGCAGATCCCTGTTATTGCACCCACTACTTACAAAAAAATGCACTTCGTGAAAAATCTGCAGATTCAAACTTTTAAAAAATTTGCTCATCTCAAATTACATATAACACCCTTGTAGAAAGAAGTTTGTAATATACTTACCATTCCAAAGTTGCCTGTATCAGCCGCACAGAAAACCAGTTATGTGGTACTTCTCTTCTGAAAATCCAGCTTTACCAGGTGTCTGGCAAGAACTGTAGATGGGACATAAATTCTGCTGTGGACGGGAGCAGAACTATTCCTCTCCCTGGTAC
The DNA here is from genome assembly GCF_905171765.1 of Bufo bufo. NCBI lineage: Eukaryota > Metazoa > Chordata > Amphibia > Anura > Bufonidae > Bufo > Bufo bufo. The sequence continues at coordinate 391,627,322 of NC_053393.1, read as the reverse complement.
ATATGTAGATGAGGGGTATCCAGGAGTTTGAGCTTGTGCCAGGAGATGGGCTACACCCCGGAAAACCCCTTTAACTATTCAGTGACTGTTCCAGAATGCCTGCATTAAGACATTTAAAAGCATATATATGTCTCAGGCTAAGGCCCCATGCACACAACCCTATTCGTTTTGCAGTCCAAAAATCGCGGATCCAAAAAATATGGATGCGGTCTGTGTTGCATCCGCATTTGCATCCTTCAAATATAGGACATGTTCTATCTTTTAGCAGAACGGACATACGGATGTGGAAAGCACATGGATCATCTGTGTGCTTTCAGCATCCGTATTGCTGTTCTGCAAAATGACAGACCATAGTATATCCACAAAATTCAAATCATGAACTCATTGAAAACAATGGGTCCACAAGTAAAATGCAGATGGCACACTGACTGCATCCATATTTTGTGGATCCGCAATTTGCAGACCTCAAAATGCATACAGTTACATAGTTAGATAGTTAATACGGTTGAAAAAAGACATAAGTCCATCAAGTTCAACCAAGACATAGGTGGGGACGCGGTTCCCAGAAGGAGGAGAGACTCAGATTTCTACACATTTTCATAAGCATTGATGTATTTTACTCTTAATAATTAATCTAAACCCTTTTTAAAACTGTCCACTGTTCCTGCTGTGACCACGTCCTGAGGAAGTCTATGCCACAGATTCACAGTTGTTACAGTAAATAAGTTTTGACGCTTCTGGAGACTAAACTTTTTCTTCTCTAGTCAGAGGCAGTGCCCCCTTCTCTTTTGAGGGCGTTTTACATGGAACAGTTTTTCACCGTATTTTTTGTATGGCCCATTTATATATTTGTATAGGTTAACCCTTAGACGTCTCTTCTCAAGACAAAATAAATGTAATTATTTTAATCTTTCTTTATGCCGGTTATCAGTTTAGTTGCTCTCCTTTGTACTTTTTTCCAGCTGCAGAGCGTCATTTCTATGGACTGGTGCCCACTGCCCAGAACTGAACTGCATATTCCAGATGAGACCGCACCGATGCTTTGTAAAGTGGTAATATTTCATCCCTGCCCCGCGAGTCCAGGCCTCGTTTAATGCATGACAATATCCTGATGGCCTTAGAAGCAGCTGATTGACATTGTATGCTGTTATTTAATCTACCATCTACTAGGACTCTCAAATCCTTCTCTATAAGTGACTCTTCCAGTGTTACATCCCCTAGGACATATGATGCATGTAGATTATTACTACCAAGATGCATAACTTTATATTTATCCACATTAAACCTCATTTGCCAAGTTGATGCCCAATCACTCAGAGTGTTCAAGTCAGCTTGTATTTTATGGACCTCTTCCATAGACTGCACAGTACTACACAGCTTAGTGTCATCTGCAAGAATAGAAATGGTGCTATTAATCCTGTCCTCGATATCATTAATAAATTAAATAATAGAGGACCCAGCACTGAACTTTGGGGTACACCACTTTTAACCCAGGACGATTTTGAATAGGAATCATTGACCACAACTCTCTGGACACAGTCCTTCGGACAGTTTTCAATCCAATTACAAACTATATTTTCCAAGCCTATAGGTCTATAATTACCTGTGGAGGACCTAGATCCTTTTTTGAATATGGGCACCACATTTGCCTTGCGCCAATCACTTGGCACTGTACCAGTTCCTAGATAATCTTTAAAAATTATAAACAGGGGCACATGTCACAATCAGTGTGGGGGGGAAACTCCACACTGAACACAGGAGGGAAGGGGAACAGTAACTGGGCCTGGAAACTAGGGAAGTAACAGGTCACCTCCTAGACAATTCTAATCCGGGCTCTAACTATCTATCAATATGAATAGACCCTGAAGGTAGGAATATTCATATGCAGGATACCTAGGCCTTTATATCCCTATTAGGCCCTGGAAAAGGTTATGACCAGAAACAACCCATTCCTCTCCAGATGGATGAATGGAATTCTCTGTCTCAGGCCCAGATACAACAACAGGGAATATAACAAACACAAACACACGCGTACTTAACTTCTGTAGAGACGGACGAGCAGGAACACCAGAGACAAACTCACACCAGCTCAGCCAAACCCAAATTAATCTATCTACCCAGGGCCGTCTTTACCAAGGGGCAAAAGGGGCAGCTGCCCCGGGCCCAGTTGCTCCTGGGGGGCCCAAGGCAGCTGCCTCTTGAGCCCTGCTAGCCACTGCCCCGGGTGTCAGGCTGTCAGCTCTACCAGGATTCCAGGCATCATGATCGTACTGTGTTAAAGTTGTGATTTAGGACCTTAATGACATCATCACCATGTGACCAGTAACCTAGCAATTACTGGTCACATGGCTATGAGGTCATCACAGGTCCTGTGGAGTGTTGCAGAAGTTAACTGTGGAGCTTTTTTGTGTGAAGATTACATCAGAAAAAGGTGACAGAGGCTGTTATGTTAATATACTGTAAACTACTGTATAGTGGGGGGCTGTATACTGTGTGGGGGCCTGTATACTGTGTGGGGGCCTGTATACTGTGTGGGGGCCTGTATACTGTGTGGCGGCCTGTATACTGTGTGGCGGCCTGTATACTGTGTGGGGGCCTGTATACTGTGTGGGGGGGCTGTATAGTGTGGGGGGGCCTGTATAGTGTGGGGGGGCTATACTGCTGTACGGTATACTGTGGGGGTCTGTATAATGTATACTGAGGGTGCGGTATAGTGTGGAGTGCTATACTGCTGTACTGTATAGTGTGGGGTGCTGTATCGTGTATAGTTTGGGGTGCTGTATACGGTGAGGTGCTATACTGCTCTACTGTATACTGTGAGGTGTTGTATACTGTGGGGTGCTCTATACTGTGGGCTGCTATACTGCTCTACTATATACTGTGGGGTACTGTATAGTGTGGGGTGCTAAACTGCATACTGTGTGGTGCTGTATACTATAGAGTGCTATACTGCATACTGTGGGGTGCTGGGGTGCACTGTAACACTAGGGTGAGCCGAGCCCTGGTCTCCTTCCTGCAGAGAGGTGCCCACCTCCAGCCTGAGCCCAGCTGCCCAGAGCACTGATTCTGAGCCGCTGGAGTCTTCAGAACTGGAAGTATTTACAGTAATTCACTGGACTCTACCAGGTGTGTGGATTTTTTGTGTGTGTGTGTTGTGGTGGAGGGCGTGATTGCCTAAGGTGTGGGAAGGCGGGATCCAGGGGGCCCAAGTAAATTTTTGCCCAGGGTCCAATCAATATTAAAGACGGCCCTGTATCTACCGCATAGTCAGAAGGGTGGGGTCAGACTATGAAAGGTAGAAGTGATGACCTCTGAGCAACAGCTGAGAAAAGGGAAGTGGTCATTAACCCTATCAACACTGAATCAAGGGAAATCAAGGAGGCTGTTCGATTCCTCCACACTCAGCTAATCTCCTTGATTTCCTGACATCAGTCACCTGAGGGACTGTGACAGTACCTCCCCCCTTCTACGGGTGACCTCCGGGCACCCAGGACCGACCTTATCAGGATGGGCTCTGTGAAAGGCCTTCACCAGACGATTCGCATTAACATCGGCCACTGGAACCCACATCCTCTCCTCTGGTCCGTAACCCTTCCAATGGAAGAGATACTGGAGGGATCTATGGAGAACTCGGGAGTCCACAATCCTGCTGATTTGAAAATCTAAATTACCGTCCACCATGACAGGAGCGGGAGGCAAGGAGGACGGCTTAACAGGTTCGACACATTTCTTCAACAATGACTTATGAAATACATTATGAATTTTCAAAGCCTGAGGAAGTTCAAGACGGAAGGCTACAGGGTTAACAATAGCAGTGGTCTTATATGGACCAATAAATCTTGGGCCCAACTTCCAAAAAGGTACCTTAAGCTTAATGTTTCTTGTGGACAGCCACACAGAATCACCCACTCTCAGGTCTGGACCATTCATACGTCTTCTGTCAGCCACATGCTTATACCTGTTGCCCATCCCTTTGAGGTTATTTAGAATTTTCCGCCAAATCGAAGATAAAGAAGAGGAAAATCGTTCTTCCTCAGGCATACCGGAAGTTTGGGAACCAGAAAATGTGCCAAAATGCGAATGGAATCCATATGCCCAAAAAACGGCGACTTATCAGGGGACTCCTGTCTACGGTTATTAATGGTAAATTCAGCTAACGACAAGAATGAAGACCACTCCTCCTGGTTCTCCGAAACAAAACATCTCAAGTACAAACCGGATTCCAAAAAAGTTGGGACACTAAACAAATTGTGAATAAAAACTGAATGCAATGATGTGGAGATGGCAAATGTCATTGTAATAGAACGTAGGTGACAGATCAAACGTTTAATCCGAGTAAATGTATCATTTAAAGGAAAAATACGTTGATTCCAATTTTCACGGTGTCAACAAATCCCCAAAAAGTTGGGACAAGTAGCAATAAGAGGCTGGAAAAAGTAAATTTGAGCATAACGAAGAGCTGGAAGACCAATTAACACTAATTAGGTCAATTGGCAACATGATTGGGTATAAAAAGAGCTTCTCAGAGTGGCAGTGTCTCTCAGAAGCCAAGATGGGTAGAGGATCACCAATTCCCACAATGTTGCGCAGAAAGATAGTGGAGCAATATCAGAAAGGTGTTACCCAGTGAAAAATTGCAAAGACTTTGCATCTATCATCATCAACTGTGCATGACATCATCCGAAGATTCAGAGAATCTGGAACAATCTCTGTGCGTAAGGGTCAAGGCCGTAAAACCATACTGGATGCCCGTGATCTCCGGGCCCTTAAACGACACTGCACCACAAACAGGAATGCTACTGTAAAGGAAATCACAGAATGGGCTCAGGAATACTTCCAGAAACCATTGTCAGTGAACACAATCCACCGTACCATCCGCCGTTGCCAGCTGAAACTCTACAGTGCAAAGAAGAAGCCATTTCTAAGCAAGATCCACAAGCTCAGGCGTTTTCACTGGGCCAGGGATCATTTAAAATGGAGTGTGGCAAAATGGAAGACTGTTCTGTGGTCAGACGAGTCACGATTCGAAGTTCTATTTGGAAATCTGGGACGCCATGTCATCCGGACCAAAGAGGACAAGGACAACCCAAGTTGTTATCAACGCTCAGTTCAGAAGCCTGCATCTCTGATGGTATGGGGTTGCATGAGTGCGTGTGGCATGGGCAGCTTGCATGTCTGGAAAGGCACCATCAATGCAGAAAAATATATTCAGGTTCTAGAACAACATATGCTCCCATCCAGATGTCATCTCTTTCAGGGAAGACCCTGCATTTTTCAACAAGATAATGCCAGACCACATTCTGCATCATTCACAACATCATGGCTGCGTAGGAGAAGGATCCGGGTACTGAAATGGCCAGTCTGCAGTCCAGATCTTTCACCTATAGAGAACATTTGGCGCATCATAAAGAGGAAGGTGCAACAAAGAAGGCCCAAGACGATTGAACAGTTAGAGGCCTGTATTAGACAAGAATGGGAGAGCATTCCTATTTCTAAACTTGAGAAACTGGTCTCCTCGGTCCCCAGACGTCTGTTGAGTGTTGTAAGAACAAGGGGAGATGCCACACAGTGGTGAAAATGGCCTTGTCCCAACTTTTTGGGGATTTGTTGACACCATGAAATTCTGATTCAACATATTATTCCCTAAAAATGGTACATTTTCTCAGTTTAAACTTTTGTTCCGTGATTTATGTTCTATTCTGAATAAAATATTAGAAGTTGGCACCTCCACATCATTGCATTCAGTTTTTATTCACGATTTGTATAGTGTCCCAACTTTTTTGGAATCCGGTTTGTAAGTCTCCAGATTCTGATTGGTGCGCTCCGTCTGTCCGTTCGACTGAGCATGAAAAGCTGAAGAAAAGGACAATTGTACCCCCAGTCGAGTACAGAATGCTTTCCAGAATCTGGAAACTAACTGAGTCCCCTGATCAGACACCACATCAGAGGGAATGCCATGTAGTTTCACAATGTTATCGACAAACACCTGTGCAAAAGTCTTGGCATTAAGTAGAGCTGGCAATGCTATAAAATGCGCCATTTTGCTAAACCGATCAACTATCACCAGGATCACGTTTTTTCCCAAAGAATTCGGTAAATCCGTGATGAAGTCCATGGACGAAGAGATCCTGAAGGCCAAGTATGTGTCACCTTAGCACGAGCACAGGTACAACAGGCTGACACATAGTCCTCAACACACTTACACAGCCCCGGCCACCAAAATCTGCACGAGATGAGATTGACAGTGGATCTACTCCCAGGGTGTTCAGCAAAGACAGTATAGTGATGTTCCTCAAATACCTTATGACGTAAGTCTGAAGGAACAAACAATTCCCCCCCCCCCCCCCCAGGAAAGTTGCGTGACAAAGCATCCACCTTGACGTTCTTAACCCCAGGGCAGTAGATGACAATGAAGTTAAATCTGGTGAAAAACAGCGACCTGCCTGCCTTGGATTCAGTCGTTTAGCCGACTCATGGTAAGCCAGATTTTTGTGATCAGTAATTACCGTAATAGGATGAATTGCTCCTTCCAACCAATGGCGCCAATCTTCAAAAGCCAACTTAATGGCCAGCAATTCCCCATTACCCACGTCATAATTACTTTCAGCAGTCGAGAGTTTTTTAGAAAAAAAACCACATGGGCGCCATTTACTAGGTGAAGGACCTTGCGACAAAACTGCTCCCACCCCTACCTCGGATGTGTCAACCTCTACAATGAATGGCTGAGACACGTCCGGTTGCACCAGAATAGGAGCTGAAGCAAAACATTCCTTCACAGCAGAAAAGGCTTGTAGTGCCGCCTCAGACCAAACAGAGAAATTGACCCCCTTCCTAGTCATGTCTGTTAAAGGTTTAACCACAGTTCAATGGTTCAAGATGAATTTACAGTAGCAGTTGGTGAATCCCAAAAACCACATAAGCGCTTTTAGATTTTCGAGTCGATCCCAGTCCAACACTGCATGGACTTTCTTGGGATCCATACGAAAACTTGAGGGTGAGAGCAGGTAACCCAGGAATTGCACTTCTTGAACAGCAAAAACACATTTTTCCATCTTCATATGCAATTTATTCTCTCTTAGGATCTGTAACACCTTTCTCACATGATCCTTATGAGTCTCCATGTCTGGAGAATAAATTAGTATGTCATCCAGATATACAACAACAAATCTCCCTACCAGATGATGAAAGATGTAATTGGTAAAGTGTTGAAAAACCGCTGGAGCGTTGTTTAACCCAAAGGGCATGACCAGGTTTTCAAAATGACCCTCATGGGTATTAAATGCGGTCTTCCACTCATCCCCCTCCATGATCCTTACCAGATTATCTGCCCCCCTCAGATCCAATTTAGAGAACACCTTGGCACCGACAATCTGACTAAACAAATCCGGAATCAAAGGAAGGGGGTAAGGATCATGGGCGGAAATACGGTTGAGCTCACGGAAGTCCAGACATGGTCTAAGGGTACCATCTTTTTTTTTTGCAAAGAACAACCCAGCATCCACTGAGGTTTTGGATGGTCTGATATGACCCTTCGCCAAACTCTCTGTGATATACTCTCGCATGGCCTTTCTTTCGGGCTCCGAAACATTTTACAACCGAGATTTGGGCAGTTTAGCTCCAGGAATAAGATTAACGGGACAATCATACCCCTGATGTGGGGGCAACTCCTGGTTACCACTCTCAGAAAACACATCAGAAAATTCAAAAATGAACGAGGGTACAGTTTTAGTGGTGACCACAGAGAAAGACGCAATAAGACAGTTGTCCATGCAAAAATCACTCCAATCGAGAATCTGTCTCGCTTCCCAGTCGATGGTAGGGTTATCTTTTCTTAACCATGGTAAGCCCAAAACCATTGGAGCAGGCAGACCCTCCAACACATAACACAAAACAGATCCTGATGGAAATCACCCACTCTTAAATGGATGTCATTTACCACCAGCGACAGGCATTTTTGGGTAAGAGGTGCAGAATCAATTGCAAAGACAGAAATGCTTTTCTCTAGTGCACTAGTAGTCAAACCATGAATACGAACAAACTGTCCATCAATCAGGTTAACCCCAGTCCCACTGTAGATAAATACCTTGATTTCCACAGTTTTGGACTCTAGCGCCATCTCTGCAGACAGGAGAAACCAGGGAACTACCAGTAAATGACACCCACCCACACCACCAATAGTAATTTGGGGATTAAGCGTTTTATTTTATTTTTTGTTTACACCTTGACGCTGAATGTATGGACAAATATTCACAAAATGTCCCTACTTTCCACAACAAAAACACACTCCCTTCATATGACCAGGAGTAGCTCCCCCCAACTGCATAGGCTCCTCACAAGGCATAACCACAGGTGTCTCTTTACCATAAGTGTCAAAGGAAGCCGCCACCTTATTTGACAGTACGTCCTGGGGCTGAGGACCCTTAGATCTCCCCCTCAAGCATCTATCAAGACGTACAGCAAGGAACATAGCTGCTTCCAATGACTCAGATTTTTCATGAAAGGCCAACGTGTCCTGCAGCCTCTCAGATAGACCCTGACAGAACTGGCTATGGAGAGCAGGATCATTCCATTCCGTATCCGTAGCCCATCTCCTAAATTCAGAGCAATAGATTTCCGCAGAGATTTCTCCCTGCTGTAAACCACGTTACTTGGTCTCAGCCTTAAAGATCCGATCTGGGTCATCATAAATAAGACCCAAGGCTCTAAAACATTCATCTACCGACTGGAGGGACGGTGATCCGGTCGGCAGAGAAAAAGCCCAAGACTGTGCATCCTCCTTAAGCAAAGAAATGATCATACCCACACGTTGACACTCATCCCCAGAAGAGTATGGACGCAGCTTAAAGTACAACTTACCCGATTCCCTGAACCGAATGAAATTGTCACTACCCCCAGAATTTTTTTCCGGGAAGGCAACCTTAGGTTCAGGGCAGGCCTGGTACCCACCATCAGAGAAGCCTAATCCGGGTCCTATCTATCAATATGAATAGACCCTGAAGGTAGGAATATTCATATGCAGGATACCTAGGCTTTTATATCCCTATTAGGCCCTGGAAAAGGTTAGGACCAGAGACAACCCATTCCTCCCCAGATGGATGAATGGAAATCTCTGTCTCAGGCCCAGACACAACAACAGGGAATATAACAAACACAAACAAACGCGACACTTAACTTCTGTAGAGACGGACGAGCAGGAACACCAGAGACAAACTCACACCAGCTCAACCAAACCCAAATGAAGCTATCTACCGCATAGTCAGAAGAATGGGGTCAGACTATAAAGGGTAGAAGTGATGACCACTGAGCAACAGCTGAGAAAAGGGAAGTGGTCATTAACCCTATCAACACTGAATCAAGAGAAATCAAGGAGGCTGTTAGATTCCTCCACGCTCAGCCAATCTCCTTAAATTCCTGAGATCAGTCACCTGAGGAACCATGACAGCACATCAATGATTGAACTGAGCTCTTTAAGAACTCTTGGGTGTAATCCATCTGGACCCAGAGCCTTGTTCACATTTACCTTATTTAACTTAGCTTGGACCATATCTACAGTTATCTAATTAAGTACCGTATTTTTCGCCCTATAAGATGCACTCCCCCCCCCCCCCCAAAAGTGGGGGGAAAATAGCAGTGCGTCTTATGGGGAGAATGCTGCTGATTTTGCAGAATTTTCAATGATACACCCGCCGCGATGCCGCGCAGCGGGTGTATCAGCTGTGAGGGAGGAGGGGCTGGGGGCCGGCATCTGCTTTTATAATGACAGCGGGGCCCGTGCAGTGACTGTATTCTACTACACGGGCCCCGCTCACTGTATAATCGTATCTGTAATAGTTAATTATGTATATACCGGTAATCGCATAATCAGCGCTACTTACAACTACAAGCGCATGACGTAGTGACTCACGCTGCCAGCGCCCATCCTCCCGGCCTGCTTCCTCTCTGCTACCTACCGAGCGCTTGTAGTTGTAAGTAATACAATTATACAGGCGCTGATTATGCGATTACCGGTATATACATAATTAACTATTACAGATACGATTATAGAGTGAGCGGGGCCCGTGTAGTAGAATACAGTCGCTGCACGGGCCCCGCTGTCATTACAAAAGCAGATGCGACCCCCACCCCCTGTATTGCACACCTATTGGTGCAAAATATTTTTTTTCTTATTTCCCTCATCAAAAACCTAGGTGCGTCTTATGGGCCGGTGCGTCTTAGAGGGCGAAAAATACGGTATATTACTGGATGTACTAACAGCCCCAGCACCACAGTTATCAGCTCCTTTCTCTTCTTTTGTATATACAGATCTAAAAAAAACGTTTAGTAACTCTGCCTTTTCCTTATCTTTAGTGACTACCCCCCCCCCCCCCCCCTTACCATTATTTTGTGGACCTACCTGCTCAGACCTTGGTTTTTAGAATTTATATATTTAAATAATTTTTTGGGCATTTGTTTTGCTCTCTTTTGCCACCTGCTGCTCGTTTTGTATTTTTGCAAATTTGATCTCCTTTTTACAGATTTTGTTAAGCCCTTTGTAAATGTCGAAGACTACATCTGACCCCACAGGTTTGTATTTTTTAAATGCCCTTTTTTTGTCATTTTTTTGCCCTTTTTATAGTAGCTATAAGCCATTGGGGGTTTAATTTTAGCCGTTTACATAGGAATACATTTTTTTGTGCAACTACTCAATGTGGATTTAAAGCACTTCCATTTATCCTCAGTATTATTATGTGACAGTAGCTGCTCCCAGTCTATGCCCTGAAATGCTGCCCTCAACCCAGGGAAATTAGCCTTTTTAAAATTCAGTGTTTCTGCTCTGCCTGACAGAGTTTGCTTCCTATAGTGTAGGGGGAATATAATTATATTGTGGTCACTATTACCTAGTGTTTCTCGAACAGTAACATTTCCAACAAGCTCTGCATCATTAGAAATTACCAGATCCAACAGAGCATTGCCCCTAGTGGGAGTTCCTATAAACTGGTCCATAAAGTTGTCCTGCAGCAAGTGGAGGAATTTCTCCCCTTAGCAGTTGTGTGCATGGAGCCTAATGCACGTCGATCAAGGCCTAATAACTGCATTATGAAATTAAATAGCACAAGTATATGGAGGCAAATAAAATTTATGTTGCTCCATACTTTCTTATCTGTGTTTTGCCATATGGTGCCACTGTACAATGCCTATAATCCAATAGTCGAAAGGCTATAAAGACCTTGTTTGTGACCAGTAGTAAAACTTTACATTTTATACTGTACATAAATAATGTTCTAAATAGTGATCTGCTGCTCAGAAACCATGAATCTGTATGAGGATGAGGTATCGCAATAGCGATCCTTCGTCCTCATACAGTGAAGGAGATCGGCTGCACTTTCGTCCTATCTAAATCCACCTTTAGTGATCCCAATGTTCCCTGTTGAGGGGAACATCTAGCATATTTCTCTCAGAAAACTTAAAGGGGTTATCCCATGACTAATGTAAAAAATGACATCATATAGTCCATGACAATCTCTTTCTAACAAAGCTAGAACCAGCCCTGTACCTCACATGGATCCAGAGATCTCCCCATTCATTGCTCTGCTAGATTTATATCGAGCTGACAGATCAAAAGGGAGTGTCTTTTCTGCTGCAGCTAAGGGGGCGTGTCTCAGCTCTCCCTATCACAGCTCAGGAGGCAGTTGAAGGATCAAACTGAGCATGTGCGGCCTTCTCAGTGAGCAGGTGAAAGAAATAAGGGGAAAAAACAGCAGGTGGCGCTATACAGATACATTTTATTGAATAACTCAGTGGCTATGCTAAATTTTAAATTAAAAGCAATTACAAAAGTATTCAAATCCAGGTGTTTGAAAACTGTACAATATTTTTCGTGGGACAACCCCTTTAAGTGTATATGAAATTTATACACTACAAATCTCTCTACGAGTAATATATCTCAGCACCAGGCTCACTGCAAATCCCTACAATATATTCATGAAATACCACACACCTTGACAAAAGCAGTTTGGGACTGCTCTTAATAATTACATTAAGGGCATGCTACATATATATATACAGTATATATATAGTATAAATAAAGGTTAAGTTTTGCTACTCGTAACAAACAAGGTCTTTATAGCAAGGTCTTTTGGCTATTAGATTGTATGCATATTAAATATACCCTGGATGTATATATCCTTTGGGACATTGATATTTTACTGTACAATGCCTTATTAAGTAGATGTTCTTTAAAAGCAATGCTTTAAGGGGAAAATATGTCTGTAATATGGATAAGATGGAGCATGCCATACTGTAGTTTTTTCTACAAGATACAACAGAAAAAGCACTGTATGCCTCTATATGAAATTGGAGACATGCAGGGAAAGAGTGGGCTCCATAAACCTTTATGAGTGCCATATTACAACTTTGTACAATGTGAAGGTTGTTATACAGATGTAATACCATTCTTACCTCTTTACAAATATTTTACTTTGTTACTGTTTTGTTTTTTTTGTTTTTTGTTTTTCATTTTAAACTATTTTAAAACTATACAGAAGTGTTGTATCTGCAGCAACACAGAAAACAATGCTTCCTCCTCCCCTATAACCGCACAGCATGATGTTCTTGTGGCACATTTGTGATTATGAAGTTTATTAATTGATAAAGTGTGTCTCTACTACAATTAATGGACTCCCACTTACTGCTCTAATTATACACTCCTGAGGAGCGAGATTATATGTTCTTTCCAGATAATGGTTGTAAGTGAAGTGTAAAAATATCCACAATCCATAAATAGTCCATTTTCACGATAGCATATGATACAATCCTCACGATGATTCCATCAAAAAGTCTAAGACCAAGGAAATAAATCAAATGGAAATATCTCAAATGATGATGGGAATAAAACAATGAAAAAGGCAAACACACTGATCATTGATGATGCATAAGGTTCTGTCCCAGATTCCATCACATTCGACAGAAAAAAATAGACATAATGGACAGTCCTGATTATACTGTAGGTCAAGGTGCTGCTAGTATTCGTTTCATGATTTAAATCATTTCACAGAGCTGGGTTTTCCGTTAGAAGCAGAAATCACAATGCAGATGTGAACAGAGCCTAACTGCGTTTACTTTACATAAATATTTAATTAAAAACATATTTGAGAAGTGTCTGAATAATGGAGGCTGTTTCCTTTCAGAGATATTCCAAGATTATTTTTTTTTAACTGATGACTTGACCTGTCATCGGTATTTGATCGGTGGACCCCACTGATCAGCTGTTTGAGAAGGTACCAGCGCTTGCAGTAGCGCTGCAGCCTTTTTGCAGCTTTTCATTCATCAGTCACATGGCCCAGGTGCAGCTCAGCCCCATAGAAGTAAATGCGGCTGAGCTGCGATACCAAGCACAGCCACTATAAAATGTACGGCGCTGTGCTTGGTAAGCTGAGAAGGACGTGGCGCTACTGCGAGTGCCGCTGCCAAACAGTTGATCATTGAGAGTTCCGGGTGTCAGCCCCCACTTATTAGATACTATGGATAGGTAATCAGTTAAAAAAAATCTCAGAAAATCCAAATCTCAAAAATTAAATAAATTAAAGAAGATTATTGCCTCTAATATCCCAGCACCTAATGATTTTGAATGCAACAATGGCTGCTTTCACACAAGCATCCAGCATTCTGCATCAATACTCGATCCGTTTATATCTGTTTGTAATGCAGAGGTAATGTTAATCTATTTACATAGGCATAAAAAAACATCCATGTATTTTAGACACATGGCATGAAGCATTTTCATCCATTTTGAAGAAGAATGATTAAACTATAGACACATTCTGTATTACCTAGGTACGTTATATCATTAGTATTTCAACTCTATTGTATCAATTTTTCAAAATGGCTGCCTTATGTACTTCGATTTTCCTCCCTAGTGCATCTCTATTGTGGATCCGTATTACAGACGCTTATCAATATGCCTCTGTGAAACATGCCAAAGGTGAAGAAATTATGGAATATCCACAGAATATGCAATTGATGCCAGATAAGTTTAGGACCACCTCTGGAACCCCCAACCATGTAAAAAAAGCAGGGGTCTCTCCATTGCCATCACACTTGGTGAGGTGGCTGCTGCTTTCAGACGAGGTATGAATGAAGAGGGGGCCACGCACGCACCCAAATCTAGTTACCTCTATGCCAGCTATGGAAACAGTCAAGCCAAAGGTACTTGACCTTTGTAAAATTATCTGTTTGGCCACACAGCTTAAACATATGAGGCACATGGTTTTAAAACCATGGCAATCCATAGTAAAACCATGAATGGATATACGTAACAGTTCTCATCAGTGGCACACATTACCACTACATGTGTGGGAGACCCAAAATATAAACATAAGGCTAAGTTCACACCACCTGTTTGGTGCACTGCTAGTATGTACATTGGAAAACTCTATGGGCTGTTTCACACGAGCGGATGCCGTGCGTGACATCCGCTGCGTGAATGACAGCCAAGACCCGATGCGGACAGCAGAAGCACGGAGCATTAACATGACTGATAATGCTCCGTGCCTCTCTGTGATCTCTTTACTACGAAATCACAGTGACAACTTTATCTCACTGTGATTTCGAAGTAAAGAGATCACAGAGAGGCACGGAGCATTATCAGTCATGTTAATGTTAATGCTCTGTGCTTCTGCTGTCCTCATCGGGTCTTGGCTGTCATTCACGCACCGGATGTCACGCACGGCATCCGCTCGTGTGAAACAGCCCTATGGGCTAATGTACCTATAGACTTCAAGTTTGAATTAAAATGGTCCTGCCAAACATGAACCTGAATGTAGCCTTACAATCAGTTGGTAACAGTTGTAATATGGTCTTAATCTGTTTTTGGATGTCTCTTTTGTTTACTGTTTAAACCATACTCCCTGCCAAAAAAAAAAAAGATTTCTGTGGAAATCAAATATCTAATTTTTCTCCAGACCTGTCAATGTCTGACATTCCAAAGGCAGGACAATGTGGTTCCTATTTGAAATCTCATGGGCACTGTATACGTGACCACTGTCATATCCTTCTGCTTCCTGTTAGAGGCCACAAGACACAGTAACATAGTAGCTTAGACTGAAAAAAAGAAATACTGTACTGTGCAAAAGTTTTTGAAAGTGTGGGAAAAATGCTGCTTTCAAAAATAGAAGCGTAAATTTTTATCAATTAACAAAATACTAAGTAAATGAACAAAAGAGAAATCTACATCAAATCAATATTGGTGTGACCACCCTGTGCCTTCCAAACAGCATCAGTTCTTCTAGATACACTTGCACACAGTTTTTGAGGAAGTCAGCAGGGAAGTTGTTCCAAACATCCTGGGGATCTAACTACAGATCTTCTGTGCATGTAGGTTTGATCAAATCCTTCTGTCTCTTCATGTAATCCCAGACAGACTCGATCTTGAGATCAAGGCTCTGTGGAGTCCATATCATCACTTCCAGAACCCCTTGTTCTTCTTTACAGTAAAGATAGTTCTAAATTATGTTGGCTGTATGTTTGGAGTTGTTGTCCATCTACAGAATAAATGTAAATTATTAACACTTCTATTTTTACAGCATTCTTACCTTGCAGCATTTTTGTACACAGTACTGTACAACATACCGACCCAGTTTGGCCTATTATCCTGCAAAGTTAACCCAGGGGAAGGCATTAATGAGGTAAAGATGAAGTTAATTTTGCTCTTCGTAGGAAAAAACAACAAAATTCCTTTCTGACTTCAAATCGAGACTCCAGTAATCCAGTAACACCAACTTGTACTGCTTGTATATAAACAGAGAAATAGAGGAAACACCCACACTGTGGAGGCCCCATCTTCATATCAAGAGAAAAAATAGTTTTTGAGGTGAGGGGTGAAGTCCTGAGAAGGCAGCACCTAGATGCATTGGCCATGATTTATCAAGTCCAGCGTCGGCTACGTCAGCCTTGATAGGTCCTGCACGGCCAGAGGAGGCATGTAATTTAAGACAAGCAGCAGGCCTCCTTATAAATTACCTGCCTCCTCTGGCTTTCCCGTGCGCCAGAATGAAATCTATGCTGTAAATTTCAGTCATTATTTACTCTAGCTTTTGGTGTAAATAATTATGAATTAGCCAGGGCTGATGGACAAACTCTCGGCACAGCCGAGACTTTGCAAGGGTGGCGTAAAATGCAGATTGCGACTAGAAAAGTCAAATTGAATGCATTGAAAAGTTGCAAATCCACCCGATTTTACGCGCCAAAAATAAGTGTAAGAAGAATTATAAATTCTCTGTACTCCTTATGTGTGAGTGAGGCATAAGTTGAAGAGCAGCTAAACTCAATCCTAACAATTCATTGACCTAGGAGCAGGTCCAACCTCAACTTTTATTGCAAAGATACAGTAGGTGGAACTAAGAAAGAGGAAAATAATGTTCTTACTATCATACACCAGCATGTAGCAACACACTATAACACAGGTATATCTAGACATGAACATGTGCAGGAAATACAGCACGGCAATACAAGGCAAGATGAGTAGCCATGGAAATACAGTATGCACAAGGGAGTTGCTGACCTATCTGTGACAAGCATGGTCTCTAATAACTATGGAGTAGACAGCAGGAGATATGCAAAATACAACAATATGCATTAACATATACACATAAAATGCTAGATGGTAATCTGGACATACCAGCGATGCTACTGTAGGCTTGGATGAGAAGTATTACTTCAGATGCTGCTAGTTCAGCAGGTACCGAGAAAAACATGAGCTCACTTGATGATGTCATGTGACAGATATAGTGCCTCCCTAGGGACATACAGGGACTTGTATGCTAGCTGAGGCCTGAATCACACTTGCATTGTGATTCAGGAAAAAAAAGAAAAGTTTCTGGTAGTCCTCATGCACTCTGAATGGAAAGAGATCCATTCAGGATGTCTTCCATTCTGTCAGCATTCTGTTTTGTGACCGGACACTCTGCAAAAAAAAAAAAAATGTCTTATATATTCCTTGTTCGCCCTAATTTGTTCTGAAACTCTACTTTAACTGTCAAAAACATGAGTTAACAATGAATGGAATACTTTGCACTTTAAAAAATATCTTGGCAAATATGATTTTTTTTTTAACCACTTCACATCTGGGCCATTTGCCCCCTTCCTGACCAGGCCTAATTTTGCAAATTTGACATATCTCACTTTATGTGGTAATAGCTTTGGAACACTTTTACGTATCCAAGCCATTTAGAGATTGTTTTCTCGTGAAACATTGTACTTCATGATAGTCATAAATTTGAGTCAATATATTTCACCTTTATTTATTAAAAAATCCCAAATTTACCAAAAATTTTGAAAAATTATCAATTTTTAAATTTTTTATTTCTCTGCTGCTTTAACCGCCTCATGTCCGCCCATAGACTATAAACGTCCTATGGGTGGACGTCTATTTCTGACAGCACGTTTTAAAACGTCCTGTCAGAAATAGCAGCTGCACGCTAATCGTGCAGCTGCTGATCGGGTTGTCCGCTGTCAGTGACAGCAGGGCAACCCTAAGACAAGGCAGGGACAGTTCCCAGGTGTCCCTGCCTTCACGATCGCTGCAGACACAGCGCTCGCCGAGCGCTGTGTCTGCAGAGCAGGAAGCGCTGTGCGCTTCCTGTTCCGGCCCGGCGGTCATGTGACCGCCGTGACCGGAGTGTGCAGGAGCTGTGTGAGGTCTCTCAGAGACCTCGATCAGCCCTGCACTGAGGCTGTACAGCGCTGGATTGCTGCTGTACAGCCTCTATAGGGGTGCATTTGTCCTGTAACTGGGGCTACTATGTCAGCCCCAGTTACAGGAGAAATCAACAGTGAAAAAAAAAAAAAAAAGTGAAGTAAATGTCCCCCAGAGGTCTTGTATGACCTTATGGGGGACGAAAAGTGTAAAATAAAAAAAATAAAAATAAAAGGTTGAAAATAAAAAAATAAAAAAAAGTTTCACATGTAAAAAAAAGTCCCCAAGTAAGGAATGAAAAAAAAAAGTTAAAAATAGAAAAAATAAAAAAAAGTATACATATTAGGTATCGCCGCGTCCGTATAAACTAGCTCTATAAAAATATCACATGACCTAACCCCTCGGGTGAACACCGTAAAAAAGGTGCAACACCAAGTGATCAAAAACGCGTATGTCCCACAAAATAGTACCAATAAAACCGTCACCTCATCCCGCAAAAAATGAGCCCCTACATAAGAAAATCTCTCAAAAAATAAAAAAACTATAGCTCTTAGAACATGGCGACACTAAAACATCATTTTTTGGGTTTCAAAAATGCTATTATTGTGTTAAAGTGAAACAAATAAAAAAAGTATACATATTAGGTATTTCCGCGTCCGTAAAAACCAGCTCTATAAAAATATCACATGACCTAACCCCTCGGGTGAACACCGTAAAAAAAAAAAAAAAAAAACTGTGTCAAAACAAACAATTTTTGTCACCTTGCATCACAAAAGGTGCAACACCAAGTGATCAAAAACGCGTATGTCCCACAAAATAGTACCAATAAAATAGTCACCTCATCCCGCAAAAAATGAGCCCCTACATAAGAAAATCTCTCAAAAAATAAAAAAACTATAGCTCTCAGAACATGGACACATTAAAACATAATTTTTTTGTTTCAAAAATGCTATTATTGTGTAAAACTTTAATAAATGAGAAAAAGTATACATATTAGGTATCGCCACGTCCGTAACAATCTGCTCTATAAAAATTTCACTTGACTGAACCCCTCAGGTGAACGCTGTAAAAATTAATAAATAGAAACTGTGCTAAAACAACCAATTTTTTGGTCACCTTGCCCCATAAAGTGTTATAATGAATGATCAAAAAATCATATGTACCCAAAAATAGTACTAATAAAACTGGCACCTTATCCCCTAGTTTCCAAAATGGGGTCACTTCTTGGGAGTTTCTACTGTAAGGGTGCATCAGGGGGCTTCAAATGGGACATGGCATCTAAAAACCATGTGGAGTTCCTTTTCTTCTGCGCCCTGCCGTGTGCCCATACAGAAGTTTATGACCACATGTGGGGTGTTTCTGTAAACCGCAGAATCTGGGTAATAAATATTGAGTTTTGTTTGGCTGTTAACCATCGATGTGTTAAAGAAAAAAATTGATTCAAATGGAAAATCTGCCAAAAAAGTGAAATTTAAAAATTTGATCTCCACTTTCCTTTAATTCTTGTGGAACGCCTAAAGAGTTAACAAAGTTTGTAAAATCGGTTTTGAATACCTTGAGGGGTGTAGTTTCTACAATGGGGTCATTTATGGGGGTATCCACTATGTAGGC
Organism: Bufo bufo; assembly: GCF_905171765.1. Taxonomy (NCBI): domain Eukaryota; kingdom Metazoa; phylum Chordata; class Amphibia; order Anura; family Bufonidae; genus Bufo; species Bufo bufo. Next base: position 391,608,040 of record NC_053393.1, on the reverse strand, counting down.
CCCACAAAGTGACTTCAGACCTGAACTGGTCCTTATAAAGTGGATTTTGGCAATTTTCGTAAAAATTTGAAGAATTCCTTCTAAACTTCTAAGCCTTCTAACGTCCTAAAAAAATAAAATGACATTTCCAAAATGATGCCAACATAAAGTAGACATATGGGGAATGTTAAATAATAAATATTTTATGAGGTATCACTTTCTGTTTTAAAAGCAGAGAAATTGAAATTTAGAAAATTGCGAATTTTTCAAATTTTTGGGTAAATTTGGGATTTTTTCATAAATAAAGGTGAAATATTTTGACTCAAATTTATGACTATCATGAAGTACAATGTGTCACGAGAAAACAATCTCTGAATGACTTGGATAAATAAAGGCGTTCCAAAGTTATTACCACATAAAGTGAGATATGTCAGATTTGCAAAATTTGGCCTGGTCAGGAAGGGGGCAAAGGGCCCAGATGGGAAGTGGTTAAAACAGAAAGTGATACCTCATAAAATATTTATTACTTAACATTCCCCATATGTCTACTTTATGTTGGCATCATTTTGGAAATGTCATTTTATTTTTTTAGGACGTTAGAAGGCTTAGAATTTTAGAAGCAATTCATAACATTTTTAAGAAAATTGCCAAAGCCCACTTTTTAAGGACCAGTTCAGGTCTGAATTCACTTTGTGGGGCTTAAATAGTGGATACCCCCATAAATGACCCCATTGTAGAAACTACACCCCTCAAGTTACTTAAAACTGATTTTACAAACTTTGTTAACCCTTTAGGTGTTCCACAAGAATTAAAGGAAAATGGAGATCAAATTTTGAATTTTAACTTTTTGGGCAGAATTTCTATTTTAATCCATTTTTTTCATTAACAAATCGAGGGTTAACAGCCAAACAAAACTCAATATTTATTACCCTGATTCTGCGGTTTACAGAAACACCCCACATGTGATCATAAACTGATGTAAGGGCGCACGGCAGGGAGCAGAATAAAAGGAGCGCCACATGGTTTTTGGAAGGCAGATTTTGCTGAACTGGTTTTTAGATGCCATGTCCCATTTGAAGCCCCCCTGATGCACCCCTAGAGTAGAAACTCCCAAAAAGTGACCCCATTTTGGAAACTAGGGGATAAGGTGCCAGTTTTATTGGTACTATTTTTGGGTACATATGATTTTTTGATCATTCATTATAACACTTTATGAGGCAAGGTGACCAAAAAATTGGTTGTTTTACCACAGTTTTTATTTATTTATTTTTACAGCGTTCACCTGAGGGGTTAGGTCATGTGACATTTTTATAGAACAGATCGTTATGGACGTGGAGATACCTAATATGTATACTTTTTCTTATTTATTTAAGTTTTACACAATAATAGCATTTTTTAAACAAAAAAATTATGTTTTAATGTGTCCATGCTCTGAAAGCTATATATTTTTTTTTTTTTTTTTAATGATTTTCTTATGTAGGGGCTAATTTTTTGCGGGATGAGGTGATGGTTTTATTGGTACCATTTTGTGGGACATGCGCCCTTTTCATCACTTGGTGTTGCACTTTTTGTGATGTAAGGTGACAAAAATAGCTTTTTTTGACACTGTTTTTATTTTTATTTTTTTACGGTGTTCATCCGAGGGGTTAGGTCATGTGATATTTTTATCAAGTTGGTTTTTACGGACACGACGATACCTAATATGTATACTTTTTTTTATTTATTTCACTCTAACACAATAATAGCAAAAAAAATTATGTTTTAATGTGTCCATGTTCTAAGAGCTACAGTTTTTTTATTTTTTAAGCAATTTTCTTATGTAGGGGCTCATTTTTTGTGGGATGAGGGGATGGTTTTATTGGTACCATTTTGTGGGACATACGCCTTTTTGATCATTTGGTGTTGCACTTTTTGTGATGTAAGGTGAAAAGAAAGGCTTTTTTCGAAACAGTTTTTTTTTTATTTTTATGGTGTTTATCAGACTGGGTGGATCATGTGATATATTTATAGAGCCGACTGTCACGGACGCGGCAATACCAAAAATGTCTATTTTTGTTTTTCTATTTTAAACATTTTGTTTTTAATTCCTTACATGGGGAATTTTTTTTTTTTTACATGTGAAACCTTTTTTTATTTTTTTATTTTAACACCTTATTTTTTATTTTTTTATTTTACACTTTGCGTCCCCCATAAGGTCATACAAGACCTCTGGGGGACATTTAACTTAACTTTTTTTTTCCCCACTATTGATTTCTCCTGTAACAGGGGCTGACATAGTAGCCCCAGTTACAGAGGAAATACACCCCCCAGAGAGGCTGTACAGCAGAATACAACGCTGTACAGCCTTAGTGCAGGGCTGATCGAGGTCTGTAGAAGACCCCACACAGCTCCTGCACTCTCCCGGCTCAGGCGGTCACATTACCGCCACGCTGGAACAGGAAGCGCATAGCGCTTCCTACTCTGTATACACAGCGCTCGGAGAGCGCTGTGTATACAGCGATCTAGAAGGCGGGGACACCTGGGAACTGTCCCTGCCTTCTCTCTGATTAGATTGCAGCTGCGATCTCTGAATGGACGTTCAGAAACGTCCATTCAGAAATAGAGAACCACCTCCCGGACGTTTATAGTCAACAGGCGGACGGGAGGTGGTTAAAGAATAGACACATTAATACACCTAAATACAGAGGGATAAATGACCAAAACAATACAAATCCGTCACTATATATACATCCACTACAAAAAAATATAGCGCCCCAAAACAATATCAATAAAAAATGTCATAAAATATATAATCAAAAAACAGACACATAACTACATGAAATGCCATGCTGAAAATACATAAATTATGAAAGAGAAGCTAAGGGGGAGCTTTATCAAAACTGGTGTAACGGAAAACTGGCTTAGTTGCCCGTAACAACCAATCACATTCCACCTTTGATTTTTAAGAGCTTCTTTGGAAAATGAAAGGTGCAATCTGATTGGTTGTTATGGACAACTAAGCCAGTTTTCCTTTACACCAGTTTTGATAAATCTATCCTTAAGAGCGCTGTGTAAACCAAGTACTACCCGCCCCAAAGCATCAGTAAATAAGGAAACACTGAGACAGTATCCCACAATGGCACCACAAGCAACAAACACTGTTTCAAAGTTGCTTCTTCTGGGGGATAAACTCATTTCTGTCCCACCCACAATATATACTGGCACATAGGGGGGTAGCTATTGGGGGTGCAGAGGTAGCAGTCACTACCGGGCCCAGGAGACCTTGTGCCACATAAGAAGACACCAGTACTACAGAAAGTGCATGCTGGTCAAGTTACACCTCTGGCTGGAGAGAAGGGGTTAGATCAAGAATTTAGCATGAGGGGGAAGGGGGGGTGCCGTTTAAATTTTTGCCTCACGCAGCACAAGGGCTATGTGCTTCCCTGCCCCTGACTACTAAGTATTGAGGGAAGGTGGGCCCAACCTGAACTTTTGCTACGCCCCTGCTGGCACAGACCAGTTGGAAGGAATTAACACACATGATGGCACAAGGTCTCCTGGGCCCGGTAGTGACTGCTACCTCTGCACCCCCAATAGCTACCCCCCTATGTGCCAGTATATATTGTAGGTGGGACAGAAATGAGTTTATCCCCCAGAAGAAGCGACTTTGAAACAGTGTTTGTTGTTTGTGCTATATTCTAAATATCAAAGAAGAACCAGCTGAAACATATGGTAAAAGTGTCCTGCTAAGCACCTCGTTTCATGTGGTGTACTACGGTCTAATGACATGGATATGGGAATTTTCTGACAGTTATTGCCAGGGAAATATGGGCTGGAGGCATCTTTGGGATTTAGATGTGATTGTTTTCAACAAAGAACTATATGATGGAATCCTTAGGTGGGTTGTTCTAATTTTGTGACAGGACCTGTGGGGGTCGTTTGGAGATTTGGAGGTGCTGCTATATATGTTGAGCCTTTATTTTGTATTATTCTATGCACATTATGCATGATTACTATGATATATAAATCATTATATTTTTGGGAGTGGAAGAATAGAAACATATTAAATGTAACAGAACTACACAATCAGCACCAGTTAAAAGTTAGGTATCACAGCTCAAGACGTTCAACTGTAAAACATTGCAAAATCATGTCTGGTTACCAATTATAAATTATCTTTTGGCCTTTACCAGGTGACATGAGACCTGCTGAGGTAAGTCAAGAGCATTGTTAATTATAATCTTTTCTGAAAACCAGAGCTTGTACCTTTGTGGCGCACCTTCCATAAGGCATTACCTTTCTCCTGCAGTGTACCTTTGGATCAGCCAATATTATTGAGTTATTTTAATTATCACCACATGGAGTAACATGCATTGTTCCACTGTGATATCTTTATTTGAATGAAATAGATTTGCTTTTGTTCAATGCAATACCCATGATGACTGCAGAATGGCAAGAAGCCAAAATGAAACAGCTCCTAATTTTCCGAGTAGACCAATGGCTAATTACAACAGACTGCAGGTGTGAGAAGAGAAGCTCAAAGTAATCAATAGCAGTAATTAATCTGCTAGGCTCGAGCTAAAGAGCTAACAGCTGGACATCAAAATGGACACATGCAACAAGACCAGCCATAATTACCTCTTTAAATATTGAATCTCTATGGCAACAGTTAGGTAACCATACACGGGCTGTATCCATCGAGAATGTGAAGTGTAAAGGAAATGTATTTTAAACATCTCTGGTCATTAAAAAAGTAGTTTATCATCGGGCCTGAAGCCTACTGATGATGCTTGTTCTAAAAAAAATGATATTTTTTTTAAATATATTATATTTGAATAGTCATTAATTGATATACTGTATCTGTTGGCATTATTATGTAAGATTTAATGCATTATTTTTTTACATTGACATTATTTTTGCTACCTGTCGAAAATCTTTCTGTATAGCAGTGATCAAAATCATTAAGATTTCCATACGGCCTTGTTCCCACAGAGGTTTTGGTGCAGTTTATGCATTTCTTTTAGCGTAAAAAGAATTAGGTAATTAGGTCTCATCATTCAGAATTAGATGCGTCATCCATAAACAATTGAAAAATACTGTTTGCAACAATTTTCTATATGGGTCAAGAAGATGTCTGGCATCATAAATGATGCTACCAGACATAAATCTGTTCTCGTAGGACATGGATCAGCAACCTCTGGTACTCCAGCTGTTCTGAAACTACAACTCTTAGAATCCTCCTTTCGCTTCTGTGGGAGTTACAAAAACAGCTAAGTAAGTTTCCATGCTGGAAGTTCTAGTTTGACAATAGCTGGAGTGCCGAAGGTTGCTGATGCCTGTGCTAGGAAGCTGTGGGATCAGTTTCACTCCAATGTCACTCTAACCTTCATATTTTTCTACTGACTTGAGGATGTTTTTCTATCAGTCTAAGGCCTCAATAAGATAGTCATAATGAGGGCACATTTTAGTTTCTTTATTACAGCTGCAAGTCCAGGAGCCCCTACTGTTCAAGTGAATCAAACTGAAATCTCCCTAGGGTTCTATGGTTACCTAAGTTTTGTTCCCTTGAACCACAGGTGGTCGGGTCTTTAGCTGTTATGCAGATGTTAAAATTTGGCCACATTATAGCTCTCTGAATGAGGCCTTAAGTCTGTATTACACCTGACAATTTTTCAGCAGATGATCGCTAACGAGCGTTCGTTAGCAACCATATTGCAGTGTAATACTACCGCCGATTGCTTGATGAACGAGCAAATGTCATTATCATTTGCAGGCAGCAGATCGCGGTGTCTAATAACGATCTGCCGCCAGCAAACCACTATACAGCATGGGGATGAGCAATGACATAGCGATCACTCCTCCCCATGCTATGGAGGAGATTGCTGCATGTAATAGCAGCGGTCTCCTCCTCTAGCGAGCAGGCGATTGCCGGGAGGTAACGCTTCCCTCTCGACAATCGTCTGCCCTGCCACATCGGGCTGAGTAAGGATCTTACCTGTCCACATTTCTTATAGACACAGCCATCATGTTACTCCAACTGTATGCAACATAAGTGGGGACAGGCCACATGCCACGTGTTCCATGCTCTATGTGAATGGCCTTGGCAACTATCCTAGTTATTTGGGCCCTATACAGCTAAGTGACTGGGGCCACATGGACTCTCTGTCACATATCCCCTACCCATTATCTTATTCCTTGCTGTGTACATTTCATGGAAACCTGTGGGAAGCTTTTTGTGGAGAATATGGTCTTTTTTCAGTGCAAAGTTATGTTATCTTAATTCTCTTAACTTGTGAACGCTTCCAAGGGATTGAAAGAGTTAGATACAATACCACATATTTGATGGGAGAAGTCCATATGAACAGACATAATGTTCGCACATCTCCTGTACTACTCTGACAACAGCCCTGTGAATGGCCAATCAGCCAGCCTTACTTAAATAAGCATGCCCTTTAAATATAACTGGGCCATGCTAGGATAATGTAGAAAGATTTCCCTGTTCCAAACTTTATTCTCTCATCTCCCTGGACATCGATATCTGGATATTGTACCTCTAAAGTTTTTCTATTGCTACTCCTCCCAAACAATATCTCATCTACTTTAAAAGTGCTGATTAAACCTCTTGCGGCTGCCACCAGACAACTATTGGAAGTCAACAGTCTCTCCCTTGGTGTCGCAGTGGACTGTGAAGGTGGATCACATTTATAAGTTGAAGGAACCGTCCTGGGAATTTAGAAACCACTCAAAATGTAACAGAATATGGTCCCTTTTGATTAACTTCAGAAGACGGAGTAGTCACATTCTGAAAATTTCTCACATTGATGAGGTATATATATATATATATATATATATATATATACAGCAAGAAAATCGGACTGCACTCCAAACGGTTCTTCAGTAAAACAGTGTAAGTTTTATTCACCCATGTGGTGGCAAAAGTGAAGTTTCGGCTCTTACATGAGCCCTTTCTCTTGAGAAAGGCTCATGTAAGAGCCGAAACGTCGCTTTTGCCACCACATGGGTGAATAAAACTTACACTGTTTTACTGAAGAACCGTTTGGAGTGCAGTCCGATTTTCTTGCTGTCTATAAGTGGGTAAGCACCAGTTACCATACTTGGACTTTGCACCCGTTTTTCCTTTTTTGCTATACTATTAAATTCGGTGGTGCTGCCGATATTTTTTTTTCCATCATATATATATATATATATATATATATATACAGTACAGACCAAAAGTTTGGACACACCTTCTCATTCAAAGAGTTTTCTTTATTTTTATGACTATGAAAATTGTAGATTCACACTGAAGGCATCAAAACTATGAATTAACACATGTGGAATTATATACATAACAAACGAATGTAAAACAACTGAAAATATGTCATATTCTAGGTTCTTCAAAGTAGCCACTTTTTGCTTGGATTACTGCTTTGCACACTCTTGGCATTCTCTTGATGAGCTTCAAGAGGTAGTCCCCTGAAATGGTTTTTACTTCACAGGTGTGCCCTGTCAGGTTTAATAAGTGGGATTTCTTGCCTTATAAATGGGGTTGGGACCATCAGTTGCGTTGAGGAGAAGTCAGGTGGATACACAGCTGATAGTCCTACTGAATAGACTGTTAGAATTTGTATTATGGCAAGAAAAAAGCAGCTAAGTAAAGAAAAACGAGTGGCCATCATTACTTTAAGAAATAAAGGTCAGTCAGCCGAAAAATTGGGAAAACTTTGAAAGTAAGGGCTATTTGACCATGAAGGAGAGTGATGGGGTGCTGCGCCAGATGACCTGGCCTCCACAGTCACCGGACCTGAACCCAATCGAGATGGTTTGGGGTGAGCTGGACCGCAAAGTGAAGGCAAAAGGGCCAACAAGTGCTAAGCATCTCTGGGAACTCCTTCAAGACTGTTGGAAGACCATTTCAGGGGACTACCTGTTGAAGCTCATCAAGAGAATGCCAAGAGTGTGCAAAGCAGTAATCCAAGCAAAAGGTGGCTACTTTGAAGAACCTAGAATATGACATATTTTCAGTTGTTTCACACTTGTTTGTTATGTATATAATTCCACATGTGTTAATTCATAGTTTTGATGCCTTCATTGTCATGAAAATAAAGAAAACTCTTTGAATGAGAAGGTGTGTATAAACTTTTGGTCTGTACTGTATATATATATATATATATATATATATATAGTCCATCCCACCTATTCATCTAATGTGTATTATATACTACTGTCTTGTTTAATATGTTTCATACGAATGTACAAATATTGTGCAGTCTGGTTGTGGAGCTCACCATACCACTCATCATTATTCACTCGCACATCCAATCACTGATTTTCCACTCCACTACCCGTATATTCAATTAATTTACATTGATTGCATGTTTTCGAGTACATAGCCCACATCTCAAGCCATCAGACCTCATAATTCATTGATAGAGTCTATGCTCATATTTTTTTCTTTGTTTAAAATTATTTTTAGCTCTACCAACTAATAATCCTATGGTAGAAATTGTAATATTTCATGGTGGCTGGTAAACCTTCACAGATGTACTATGTATTTTCTTATTTCTTATTAAACAAAAAAGACAATAAAATAAAAAAGAAATGGGAAGAATATGTTGGCCCTCTGTATGAAGAGGAATGAAATACAAAATGTACTTCCCCCAAAGCAGTCTCCTCAAATTACTGTAACGACCATGGTCATGGTCGTGACTCTTTGGTCGCATGCTGTTGTCAGCCGTTTCCTTTTGTTGTCTATCACAGGTGAGGGCTCTGTGTATGTTGCCTCACATGTGGTTGCCGCTGGCAACATGATTTGGTTGGCAGTGTAGCAGCTGGAGCTGGTGCTAGGCTGCTCGCTGTCAGCATGCGGTTGCCTCTGGCAACGTGTGGTTGAATGTGTTCAATGTCTATGTTTGGTGTGCACGGTATTTAGTTGTGTGTGCATTTGCCTTTAAGTGACACTTTCCTTCTTTGGTGATGGAAGGGTTAACTCCTTTCCTAGTGTGTGTGTGGGTGTGGCTGCTTGGCCTATCTAGCTCCTGCTGGAAGCCAGAAGTCCGGGGAGTACTTCAGCCATGGTTAGCTGGAGTCATCCTCCTGGTTATATACCATCTGCCAGTGAGGGCCACCCTTGTGGTCATAAGTTATGTTAGACATTATTGTTCTTGTATTGTTATATGTCTAGTGGTGTTTATCTTTATTGCAGCTTATGGTCCTGGGTTCCTGTGTGATGTGTGGTGTGGGCTGTGTCCGTTTGTGTTCTTGTGGACAGCAGCTCTCGTGCATGGGTTCTAGGCTGTGTGTCTGTGGCAGGTACGTGTAATACTAGTTTACTTACCTGCCATTGCCATATGCTGTACATGTCCCCCTTTCCTTGCAGCCTGGCTACTGAGACTCCTGTTCGTCCGTGATGTGGAGGAACAGGTCGTCTTACTCTGCTCCTAGTCCAGGGCCACCCTGAGGGCTACTAGGGATCTTAGGTTCCTGAGTATGAGCCCTCCTACCATCAGGGTCGGCTCATACGGCTAGGAGTCAGGGTCAGATTTAGGGATGTGATAGGAGGTGACCTGCTCCCTGATTCTTGTCCTTGCCTAGCAGCTATCTTTCATATTGACATCCCACGGATTAGAGTTACCCCCACTCTGATCCGTGACAATTACGATGAAAGTCTCACACAACTACAAATTATAAATATGACATAATACTCTACCACCAGACTTAGTAGGCTTCATCCTTACAGCATAGACAAATGGTCCTCTAATGTTGCACCAGGCACATTCTTTGATCTCATAGGTTCATGCCCCAGGGTTTTCGGGAACAAGTCAGATTTCTTAATGATGAGGTGGACACATCACTCTATTCTAAAATGTACCTTATTCTCTCTAACGTGGATGACTATGAATAACACTACGCACATACTTTATTTTTGATGGAGTTATACTATGCAAAAAAGCAACTAGTAGAAACTGGCTTGCCCAATAAGCTCCCTACCTCTCAGAATAGCTAACAACAATAAATGTTACTACACAAAAATAGCTCTATCAACACAGGAAGCACTGCTACAAGATTACCGGGATATGGAACAGATTGTTACAATCTCCCTTGACCACATACCTTCACAATAGAAAGTGTCATATGACTCAGCGCCAAACCCCTAATCTTAAATCTAGATCCTTATATCCTTATATTCCTACACCTTAGGCTCAATCACCTTCTCATTTATACCCTCTCCTATTTAATTTACATCAATATATGTATTCTGGTTGTCAAATGTTATATACACATTTCACTGTCAGCTATAATTCCATTTTAGACCAACAGTCTACACGTGACATTCAATGCCGTTTTGATGGACTTCCTTGTCACAGTTTTTAAAAAAAACACACAGTCATAGAGGTCCATATTAGGTTTATTAATGATTATGTATTGATTTAGGTTACCATACTTTACATAGATCTATTGCACAAAATCATTGCCTGCTTTTTTTCAATAAAGCTTGAAAATAAATACACGTTACAGAAAAGGATGGCTGCTTGTTTTTGTATTATCTACCTTATCAAAGAACATATTCTATATTATTGTATTTGCAAATATTATGATATTTCCAACCAGTATATAAATAATGGCGAGTACTGGAGCTTCCAGTGTTGAATTGTGCAAATAGAAATACTGACAACTTTATTTCTTTGAGGTCTTGAATCACAATTAATTAAAATAAGGTTCAGTTAGGATTTATGATAAGCCTTCAGATCATCTAAGTTATTATGAGACATATTAAAAACTTCTGCAGTATGCCTGGTAAGAGACAAAGCAATTTAAATCCAATAATTATTTTGTTCTTCAAAATGTCTATAGGGCTTGTTCACTTTAGCATCTAAGACCTCCAAGAAAAAAGGGGTTCTAAGCCTATAAGTTTCCATATCTTTTTAATTAAAAGAGATCTGTCACCTCCAAATTTGGTTGCAAAGTAAGCATACCAGAATGTAGTGTAGGTTCTTCAAAGCATGATCATACCTTTATTGTGAAAATCCAGTCCTCTAATCCTGAAAAATGCTTAGTGCACCATCGGTCTGCCATAACTGTACCCAGCACCTCCTTCTTGTATGATTGAAACTCTGAGATTTCAGAACTGGTAGTGATGGAGCAGGAGAAGCCAGATGCAGCACTACTCATGATGCACCAAAAACCTTTTTTGCTTAACCATTTCACATCTGGGCCATTTGCCCCCTTCCTGACCAGGCCTAATTTAGCAAAGTTGACATATCTCACTTTATGTGGTTATAGCTTTGGAACGCTTTTACTTCTCCAAGCCATTCAGAGATTATTTTCTCTTGACACATTGTACTTCATGATAGTCATACATTTGAGTCAATATATTTCACCTTTATTTATGAAAAAATCCCAAATTTGCAATTTTCAAAATGTAAATTTCTCTTCTTTTAAAACAGAAACTGATACCTCATAAATATTTATTACTTAACATTCCCCATATGTCTACTTTATGTTGGCATCATTTTGTAAATGTCATTTTATTTTTTTAGGACATTAGAAGGCTTAGAATTTTAGAAGCAATTCTTTTAATTTTTAAGAAAATTGCCAAAGCCCACTTTTTAAGGACCAGTTCAGGTCTGAAGTCACTTTGTGGGGCTTACATAGTGGATACCCCCATAAATGACCCCATTGTAGAAACCACACCCCTCAAGTTACTTAAAACTGATTTTACAAACTTTGTTAACCCTTTAGGTGTTCCACAAGAATTAAAGGAAAATGGAGATCGAATTAAAAAATTTCACTTTTTCGGCAGATTTTTCATTTTAATAAATTTTTTTCTTTAACACATCGAAGGTTAACAGCCAAACAAAACTCAATATTTATTACCCTGATTATGCAGTTTATGGAAACACCCCACATGTGGTCGTAAACTGATGTAAGGGCACACGGCAGGGCGCAGAAGAAAAGGAGCGCCATATGGTTTTTGGAAGATAGATTTTGCTGAACTGGATTTTAGGTGCCATGTCCCATTTGAAGCTCCCCTGATGCACCCTTACAGTAGAAACTCCCAAAAAGTGACCCCATTTTGGAAACTAGGGGATAAGGTGCCAGTTTTATTGGTACTATTTTGGGATACATATGATTTTTAATAGTGCTACATTACGTTTTTTGTGAGGCAAGGTAACCAAAAATGGCTGTTTTTTCATTTTTATTTTTTACAACATTCATCTGCTAGGTTAGATCATGCACTATTTTTATAGAGCAGGTTATTACAGATGCAATGATATCAAATATGTCTACTTTGTTTGTTTGTTTGTTTGTTTCAGTTTTACATAATAAAGCATTTTTGAAAAAAATTACATTTTTGTGTCTCCATTTTCTGAACGTCATATTTTTTTTATTTTTCTGCCGATCGTCTTGTGCAGGGGCTCATTTTTTTTAGGAAGAGTTGACAATTTTATTGGTACCGTTTTTGGGTACATATAATTTTTTGATCATTCATTATAACACTTTATGGGGCGAGGTGGCAAAAAACTTGGTTGTTTTAGCACAGTTTTAATTTATTTATTTATTTATTTTTACAGCGTTCACCTGAGGGGTAGGTCATGTGACATTTTTATATATAAGATAGTTACGGACGTGGCGATACCTAATATGTATACTTTTTCTTATTTATTAAAGTTTTACGCAAAAATAGCATTTTTTAAACCAAAAATATGATGTTTTAGTGTCTCCATAGTCTGAGAGCCATAGCTTTTTTATTTTTTGACCGATTGTCTTAGTTCAGATCTCATTTTTTGTGGGATGAGGTGACTGTTTTGTGGGACATATGCCTTTTTGATCACTTGGTGTTGCACTTTTTGTGATGTAAGATGACAAAATTGCCTTTTTTTTACACTGTTTTTATTTTTTATTTTTTAGGGTATTCACCCGAGGGGTTAAGTCATGTGATATTTTTATAGAGCTGGTTGTTACAGACGTGGAGATACCTAATATGTTTACTTTTTTTATTTATTTCATTTTAACACAATAATAGCATTTTTTAAACAAAAATGTAAGATGACAAAAAATGGCTTTTTTGACAAAGTTTTTATTAAATTTATTTATGGTGTTTATCAGACTGGGTGGATCATGTGATATATTTATAGAGCCGACCGTCACGGACGCAGCAATACCAAATATGTCTATTTTATGAAATTTTTTCTATTTTTTTTTTATATGTGAAACCTTTTTTTTATTTTTTTATTTTAACACTTTATTTTTATTTCATTTTTTTACACTTTGAGGCCCCGATAAGGTCATACAAGACCTCTGGGGGACATTTAACATCACTTTTTTTTTTACCACTATTGATTTCTCCTGTAACTAGGGCTGACATAGTAGCCCCAGTTACAGGGGAAATACACCCCCCAGAGAGGCTGTACAGCAGAATACAACACTGTACAGCCTCAGTGCTCTTGCACTCTCCAGCTCCTGGACTCTCCCGACCCCGGCAGCCGGGACAGGAAGTGCATAGCGCTTCCTGCTCTGTATACACAGCGCTCAGTGAGTATACATCGATCTAGAAGGCAGGGACACCTGTGAACTGTCGCTGCCTTCTGTCTGGGTTGCCCTGCTGTCACTGACAGCGGGCAACCCGCTCTGCATCTGCACGATTAGCGTGCAACTGCGATCTCAGAATGGACGTTTAGAAAAGTCCATTCAGAGATAAAGATCCACCTTCCGGATGTTTACAGTCAACGTGCAGATGGAAGGTGGTTAAAATAAAAAGATGCATTTCTCAAGAGGACTGAATTTTCACAAAAAAAGAGATGGTTATATCTCAGGGCACCTACCTAACCAGTGAGTTTGCTTACTTTAAAACAGATTTTGGAGATGTCAGATAGAAATCTATCACCAATTTTATGCTGCCTTATCTGCAGTGATGAACGGCAGGGGTAATATTCCAATTTGCGATATTTTGTGAATATTTGGAGGAATATTCGTGATATCCAGTCATTATTTTCTTGATTGTGAAAATCAGCAATCGGAAATTTCGCGATAAAAATTTGCAATACGAAAATTCGCGAAAACACTACTCCTAAAGGTATTGTAGCCTTCTCATTGGCCCAGAAAGCAAGAAGTAGTGAGGGATCATGGGTAACATAGAAACATAGAATGTGTCGGCAGATAAGAACCATTTGGCCCATCTAGTCTGCCCAATATACTGAATACTATGGATAGCCCCCGGCCCTATCTTATATGAAGGATGGCCTTATGCCTATCCCATGCATGCTTAAACCCCTTCACTGTATTTGCAGCTACCACTTCTGCAGGAAGGCTATTCCATGCATCCACTACTCTCTCAGTAAAGTAATACTTCCTTATATTACTTTTAAACCTTTGCCCCTCTAATTTGAAACTGTGTCCTCTTGTGGTAGTTTTTCTTCTTTTAAATATGCTCTCTTCCTTTACCGAGTTGATTCCCTTTATGTATTTAAAAGTTTCTATCATATCCCCTCTGTCTCTTCTTTCTTCCAAGCTATACATATTAAGGTCCTTTAACCTTTCCTGGTAAGTTTTATCCTGCAATCCATGTACTAGTTTAGTAGCTCTTCTCTGAACTCTCTCTAGAGTATCTATATCCTTCTGGAGATATGGCCTCCAGTACTGCGCACAATACTCCAAGTGAGGTCTCACCAGTGTTCTGTACAGCGGCATAAGCACTTCACTCTTTCTACTGCTTATACCTCTCCCTATACATCCAAGCATTCTGCTGGCATTTCGTGCTGCTCTATTACATTGTCTTCCCACCTTTAAGTCTTCTGAAATAATTACTCCTAAATCCCTTTCCTCAGATACTGAGGTCAAGACTGTGTCAAATATTCTATATTCTGCCCTTGGGTTTTTACGCCCCAGGTGCATTATCTTGCACTTATCCACATTAAATTTCAGTTTCCAGAGTTCTGACTATTCTTCTAGTTTTCCTAAATCCTTTTCCATTTGGCGTTTCCCTCCAGGAACATCAACCCTGTTACATATCTTTGTGTCATCAGCAAAAAGACAAACCTTACCAGCGAGGCCTTTTGCAATATCACTTATGAAGATATTAAACAAAATCGGTCCCAGTACAGATCCCTGTGGAACCCCACTGGTAACATTACCTTGTTTTGAATGTTCTCCATTGACTACAACCCTCTGTTGTCTGTCACTCAGCCACTGCCTAATCCACTCAACAATATGGGAGTCCATGCTCAATGACTGCAGTTTATTGATAAGTCTTCTATGTGGGACAGTGTCAAAAGCCTTACTAAAATCTAGATATGCGATGTCTACTGCACCTCCACCGTCTATTATTTTATTCACCCAGTCAAAAAAATCTATAAGATTTGTTTGACATGATCTCCCTGAAGTAAACCCATGTTGTTTTTCATCTTGCAATCCATGGGATTTTAGATGTTCCACAATACTATCCTTTAATAGGGTTTCCATTAATTTGCCTACTATTGATGTCAGACTCACTGGTCTATAGTTGCTCGATTCCTCCCTACTACCTTTCTTGTGAATGGGCACGACATTTGCCAATTTCCAATCTTCCGGGACGACTCCTGTTACTAATGATTGGTTAAATAAATCTGTTAACGGTTTTGCCAGCTCACCACTAAGCTCTTTTAATAATTTTGGGTGTATCTCATCAGGCCCCTGTGACTTATCCGTCTTCACCTTAGACAGCAAACTTAGAACATCTTCCTCTGTAAAGATACATGCATCAAACGATTTAATAGTCATTCTTTCTAGTGGAGGTCCTTCTCCTTTTTCTTTTGTAAAAACTGAACAGAAGTATTCATTAAGGCAGTCGGCTAGCCCTTTATTCTCTTCTACATACCTTCCGTCCTTTGTTTTTAATTTAGTTATTCCTTGTTTTAATTTCCTTTTTTCATTTATATATCTGAAGAATGTCTTATCCCCTTTTTTCATAGACTGAGCTAGTTTTTCTTCTGCCTGCGCTTTAGAAGTTCTTATAACTTGCTTGGCCTCTCTCTGCCTAATCTTGTAGATTTCCTTATCTTCATTGCTCTGGGTTTTTTTATAATTACAAAATGCTAGCTTTTTATTTTTAATGATTTGGGCCACTTCTGCTGAGTACCACATTGGTCTCCTCCTTTTTTTGCTTTTACTGACAAGTCTAATGCAATTTTCTGTTGCCTACTGATGAAAAAAAATCTAGAATATTCGCAATTAGGCTCCATTCACACGTCAGTATATTTTCTTTCCAGATTTACGTTCCTTTTTTTTGCGGATCCGTGTTCCATTTTTTGGCGGATCCGTGTTCCGTTTTTTTCACAAAAGTGCATCCACATCTTTTCCGTGTTTCAGCAAAAATCAGAAAAAGAAGGCGGAAAAGATGTTGCTAGGGTACCATATAAAAAAAAAGTCTATAAGAACAGAGGCCATGTGCTTGTACAGTCGCCATTTTATTGTGCTTTTGGTGTCGTTCAGAGCTGTGTAAGAAACCTCTGCTTGGCTGGCATAGTTTTCTACCGATTTCTCAGCGATCATCATGGCAGAAGACATGGATAACGTACTATTTTACTGGCTTCTCTCTCGGCGATTCAGACGGCAGTCATCTATGCTGGATGAAGAACCGGGGAGGAAGAGGAGACGGCAGTGGGTCCACCCCATTGTTGCTCAGCGCCTTCAGAAAGGACAATTTCATAAGTTATACAACGATCTGCGACAAGACCCTATAAAGTTCAAAAGCTATTGCCGGATGTCCATGGAAGCATTCGATCATCTGCTGGTCTCTCTACATCCTGACCTTAATTTCCTGGACACCAGCATGAGGCGCTGCATATCTGCTGAACAACGGTTGCTTGTCACCCTGAGGTAAGTGAATGTGCCATTTTTAGATACTATATATCAGTGATGGCGACTAGTGTTGAGCGAACAGTTCGAGCATAGTTCGGGCCTGTACCGAATTTTGGGGTGTTCGTGACACGGACCCGAACCCGAACTTTTTCGTAAAAGTTCGGGTTCGGGTTCGTCGTTCGGCATGTATTTTGGCGCATTTTGAAAGGCTGCAAAGCAGCCAATCAACATGCATCATACTACTTGCCCTAAGATGCCATCGCAGCCATGCCTACTATTGGCAAGGCTGTGATTGGCCAAGTGCAGCATGTGACTCAGCCTCTTATAAGCTTGTGCGCACGTCGGGACGTGCTCACTCCCAATGTGAATAGAACAGGGTTAGACGCAGCTGATGCTAGGGCGAGAATAGGCAGGGATAATTGAATAACTGGAAGCAAATTTCTCTCCTCCACCTGTGATTCATCTGAACAACTGCAGCTGAGCTGCTTTTTTGATAGGGATTGGCTATTTTTAGAGTGGCCAGAGTGATTTTTCCATCCACATGTACCCGGGCTGACCGCCGGCCGCCATTTTGCGACTTGTAGTGCTACAGCAGAAGCTGCCACAGTGTGCATTCCAAAGCTCCAAACAAGTCAGACATCTACACCTGGGATTCAGACCAATAGCGATTTAGCAGCACAGTCCAAGGCTATTTTTTTTAAAGGTTGTGCAGACCATTTTGTGGCACATGTTACTGGGCTGATAGGCGGCGGCTATCTTGGGACTAGTGCTGCAGCACAATCTCTCCCAACGTCCATTAATCACTTGTAATAGTGGTCTGTGCCATAGAAATCCTACATCAGGGACTTGGGTGTGCTTGTGTCACCCCTACTAATACCAGTCCACCTGTAATCCATACAGTGAAAAGCCATAAAGTATTCCAGTGAGGGAATTTTTTTTTTATTTAAAAAAGGCCAAGTTAGTTTATCTGGCGTTCAATATACTAGATACAGTTAGGCCTGCGTTTCATACATCTGGAATTAGCAAACTAATGTGCTGGGGTTGGGAAAACATATATGTACCCATACTAGAATCTGTCAAAGAAAGCGGTACTCACATATAACAGTCATTCCATCTGTAATCCATACAGTCAAAAGACTGAAAGTATTCCAGTGAGGGAATTTTTTTTATTTAAAAAAGGCCAAGTTAGTTTATCTGGCGTTCAATATACTAGATACAGTTAGGCCTGCGTTTCATACATCTGGAATTAGCAAACTAATGTGCTGGGGTTGGGAAAACATATATGTACCCATACTAGAATCTGTCAAAGAAAGCGGTACTCACATATAACAGTCATTCCATCTGTAATCCATACAGTCAAAAGACTGAAAGTATTCCAGTGAGGGGATTTTTTTTATTTAAAAAAGGCCAAGTTAGTTTATCTGGCGTTCAATATACTAGATACAGTTAGGCCTGCGTTTCATACATCTGGAATTAGCAAACTAATGTGCTGGGGTTGGGAAAACATATATGTACCCATACTAGAATCTGTCAAAGAAAGCGGTACTCACATATAACAGTCATTCCATCTGTAATCCATACAGTCAAAAGACTGAAAGTATTCCAGTGAGGGAATTTTTTTTATTTAAAAAAGGCCAAGTTAGTTTATCTGGCGTTCAATATACTAGATACAGTTAGGCCTGCGTTTCATACATCTGGAATTAGCAAACTAATTTGCTGGGGTTGGGAAAACATATATGTACCCATACTAGAATCTGTCAAAGAAAGCGGTACTCACATATAACAGTCATTCCATCTGTAATCCATACAGTCAAAAGACTGAAAGTATTCCAGTGAGGGAATTTTTTTTATTTAAAAAAGGCCAAGTTAGTTTATCTGGCGTTCAATATACTAGATACAGTTAGGCCTGCGTTTCATACATCTGGAATTAGCAAACTAATGTGCTGGGGTTGGGAAAACATATATGTACCCATACTAGAATCTGTCAAAGAAAGCGGTACTCACATATAACAGTCATTCCATCTATAATCCATACAGTCAAAAGACTGAAAGTATTCCAGTGAGGGAATTTTTTTTATTTAAAAAAGGCCAAGTTAGTTTATCTGGCGTTCAATATACTAGATACAGTTAGGCCTGCGTTTCATACATCTGGAATTAGCAAACTAATTTGCTGGGGTTGGGAAAACATATATGTACCCATACTAGAATCTGTCAAAGAAAGCGGTACTCACATATAACAGTCATTCCATCTGTAATCCATACAGTCAAAAGACTGAAAGTATTCCAGTGAGGGAATTTTTTTTATTTAAAAAAGGCCAAGTTAGTTTATCTGGCGTTCAATATACTAGATACAGTTAGGCCTGCGTTTCATACATCTGGAATTAGCAAACTAATTTGCTGGGGTTGGGAAAACATATATGTACCCATACTAGAATCTGTCAAAGAAAGCGGTACTCACATATAACAGTCATTCCATCTGTAATCCATACAGTCAATAGACTGAAAGTATTCCAGTGAGGGAATTTTTTTTATTTAAAAAAGGCCAAGTTAGTTTATCTGGCGTTCAATATACTAGATACAGTTAGGCCTGCGTTTCATACATCTGGAATTAGCAAACTAATTTGCTGGGGTTGGGAAAACATATATGTACCCATACTAGAATCTGTCAAAGAAAGCGGTACTCACATATAACAGTCATTCCATCTGTAATCCATACAGTCAAAAGACTGAAAGTATTCCAGTGAGGGAATTTTTTTTTTATTTAAAAAAGGCCAAGTTAGTTTATCTGGCGTTCAATATACTAGATACAGTTAGGCCTGCGTTTCATACATCTGGAATTAGCAAACTAATGTGCTGGGGTTGGGAAAACATATATGTACCCATACTAGAATCTGTCAAAGAAAGCGGTACTCACATATAACAGTCATTCCATCTGTAATCCATACAGTCAAAAGACTGAAAGTATTCCAGTGAGGGAATTTTTTTTATTTAAAAAAGGCCAAGTTAGTTTATCTGGCGTTCAATATACTAGATACAGTTAGGCCTGCGTTTCATACATCTGGAATTAGCAAACTAATGTGCTGGGGTTGGGAAAACATATATGTACCCATACTAGAATCTGTCAAAGAAAGCGGTACTCACATATAACAGTCATTCCATCTGTAATCCATACAGTCAAAAGACTGAAAGTATTCCAGTGAGGGAATTTTTTTTATTTAAAAAAGGCCAAGTTAGTTTATCTGGCGTTCAATATACTAGATACAGTTAGGCCTGCGTTTCATACATCTGGAATTAGCAAACTAATGTGCTGGGGTTGGGAAAACATATATGTACCCATACTAGAATCTGTCAAAGAAAGCGGTACTCACATATAACAGTCATTCCATCTGTAATCCATACAGTCAAAAGACTGAAAGTATTCCAGTGAGGGAATTTTTTTTATTTAAAAAAGGCCAAGTTAGTTTATCTGGCGTTCAATATACTAGATACAGTTAGGCCTGCGTTTCATACATCTGGAATTAGCAAACTAATTTGCTGGGGTTGGGAAAACATATATGTACCCATACTAGAATCTGTCAAAGAAAGCGGTACTCACATATAACAGTCATTCCATCTGTAATCCATACAGTCAAAAGACTGAAAGTATTCCAGTGAGGGAATTTTTTTTATTTAAAAAAGGCCAAGTTAGTTTATCTGGCGTTCAATATACTAGATACAGTTAGGCCTGCGTTTCATACATCTGGAATTAGCAAACTAATGTGCTGGGGTTGGGAAAACATATATGTACCCATACTAGAATCTGTCAAAGAAAGCGGTACTCACATATAACAGTCATTCCATCTATAATCCATACAGTCAAAAGACTGAAAGTATTCCAGTGAGGGAATTTTTTTTATTTAAAAAAGGCCAAGTTAGTTTATCTGGCGTTCAATATACTAGATACAGTTAGGCCTGCGTTTCATACATCTGGAATTAGCAAACTAATGTGCTGGGGTTGGGAAAACATATATGTACCCATACTAGAATCTGTCAAAGAAAGCGGTACTCACATATAACAGTCATTCCATCTGTAATCCATACAGTCAAAAGACTGAAAGTATTCCAGTGAGGGAATTTTTTTTATTTTAAAAAGGCCAAGTTAGTTTATCTGGCGTTCAATATACTAGATACAGTTAGGCCTGCGTTTCATACATCTGGAATTAGCAAACTAATTTGCTGGGGTTGGGAAAACATATATGTACCCATACTAGAATCTGTCAAAGAAAGCGGTACTCACATATAACAGTCATTCCATCTGTAATCCATACAGTCAAAAGACTGAAAGTATTCCAGTGAGGGAATTTTTTATTTATTTAAAAAAGGCCAAGTTAGTTTATCTGGCGTTCAATATACTAGATACAGTTAGGCCTGCGTTTCATACATCTGGAATTAGCAAACTAATGTGCTGGGGTTGGGAGAACATATATGTACCCATACTAGAATCTGTCAAAGAAAGCGGTACTCACATATAACAGTCATTCCATCTGTAATCCATACAGTCAAAAGACTGAAAGTATTCCAGTGAGGGAATTTTTTTTATTTAAAAAAGGCCAAGTTAGTTTATCTGGCGTTCAATATACTAGATACAGTTAGGCCTGCGTTTCATACATCTGGAATTAGCAAACTAATTTGCTGGGGTTGGGAAAACATATATGTACCCATACTAGAATCTGTCAAAGAAAGCGGTACTCACATATAACAGTCATTCCATCTGTAATCCATACAGTCAAAAGACTGAAAGTATTCCAGTGAGGGAATTTTTTTTATTTAAAAAAGGCCAAGTTAGTTTATCTGGCGTTCAATATACTAGATACAGTTAGGCCTGCGTTTCATACATCTGGAATTAGCAAACTAATTTGCTGGGGTTGGGAAAACATATATGTACCCATACTAGAATCTGTCAAAGAAAGCGGTACTCACATATAACAGTCATTCCATCTGTAATCCATACAGTCAAAAGACTGAAAGTATTCCAGTGAGGGAATTTTTTATTTATTTAAAAAAGGCCAAGTTAGTTTATCTGGCGTTCAATATACTAGATACAGTTAGGCCTGCGTTTCATACATCTGGAATTAGCAAACTAATGTGCTGGGGTTGGGAAAACATATATGTACCCATACTAGAATCTGTCAAAGAAAGCGGTACTCACATATAACAGTCATTCCATCTGTAATCCATACAGTCAAAAGACTGAAAGTATTCCAGTGAGGGAATTTTTTTTATTTAAAAAAGGCCAAGTTAGTTTATCTGGCGTTCAATATACTAGATACAGTTAGGCCTGCGTTTCATACATCTGGAATTAGCAAACTAATTTGCTGGGGTTGGGAAAACATATATGTACCCATACTAGAATCTGTCAAAGAAAGCGGTACTCACATATAACAGTCATTCCATCTGTAATCCATACAGTCAAAAGACTGAAAGTATTCCAGTGAGGGAATTTTTTTTATTTAAAAAAGGCCAAGTTAGTTTATCTGGCGTTCAATATACTAGATACAGTTAGGCCTGCGTTTCATACATCTGGAATTAGCAAACTAATGTGCTGGGGTTGGGAAAACATATATGTACCCATACTAGAATCTGTCAAAGAAAGCGGTACTCACATATAACAGTCATTCCATCTGTAATCCATACAGTCAAAAGACTGAAAGTATTCCAGTGAGGGGATTTTGCTTATAAAAAATAGTATATTTCATTGTGGTGCGAGTTGAATCGCAACAATGAAGAAAAATACTATTAAGGGACGAGGACGCGGTCGTGGTGGTGTCCGTGGAGCCTCTGTTGCTGGTAGAGGACGTGGCCGTTCGGCCCCAGGCGCACACAGTAGGGAACGAACTCCCTCAACTAGCCGGCAGAATGTACCGCAATATCTCGTGGGGCACAATGCCGCTCTTAGGATGGTAAGGCCTGAGCAGGTACAGGCATTAATCGATTGGGTGGCCGACAGTGCTTCCAGCACGTTCACCACATGGTCTTCCACCCAGTCTTCTGCGGAAAGCGCACAGGTGGCACCTGAAAACCAAGCCCATCAGTCTGCCACATCACCCCCAAGCATATCAGGGAAACGGTCTGAGCCACAAGTTATGCAGCAGTCTCTTCTTCTGTTTGAAGACTCTGCTTCCAGGGTTTCCCAGGGGCGTCCACCTAGCCCTTCCCCAGTGGAGGAAGACATACCATGCACTGACGCACAACCACTTATGTCTCCAGATGAAGAGGACATGGGAATACCACCACAGCAGAGTCACCGACTCTCTGATGATGACGAAACACAGGTGCCCACTGCCGCGTCTTTTTGCAGTGTGCAGACTGAACAGGAGGAGGTCAGGGAGGGAGACTGGGTGGAAGACGATGCAGAGAACGATGAGGTCTTAGACCCCACATGGACTGAAGGTCGTGGCGATGACTTTCACAGTTCAGAGGAAGAGGTAGTGGTGAGACCGAGACAACAGCGAAGCCAAAGAGGGAGCAGGGGGCCAAAGCAGACGAGCCGCCGCCCCCAGAGTTCGCCTGCTACTGGACATCGCCAACAGGGACCCAGCCCCACAAAGGCAGCTTCAAAGAGTTCCCTGGCATGGCACTTCTTTAAACAATGTCCTACCGACAAGACCCAAGTGACTTGCACGCTCTGCCATCAGAGCCTGAGGCGAGGCATTAACGTTCTGAACCTCAGCACAACCTGCATGACCAGGCATCTACATGCAAAGCATGAACTGCAGTGGGGTACACACCTTAAAAACCAGGCACTCGCTGAGGCTCCCCCTGCTCCCTCTACCGCTGCTGCCTCGGCTTCCGCCTCGAGAGGAATGTTGCCACCTGCCGAGCAGCAAACAGAGGATGTGCCACCGACACCACCACCACCGCCACCGTCAACTAGCGTCTCCACTATATCACACAGCAGCGTTCAGCTCTCAATATCTCAAACCTTAGAGAGGAAGCGCAAATTCCCCCCGAGTCACCCTCGAGCCCTTGGCCTGAACGCCAGCATTTCTAAACTGCTGGCCTTTGAAATGCTGTCATTCCGGCTGGTGGACACAGACAGCTTCAAACAGCTGATGGCCATGGCTGTCCCGCAGTATGTGGTTCCCAGCCGCCACTACTTCTCCAAGACAGCCGTGCCTTCCCTGCACATGCAAGTGTCCGATAAAATCAAGTGTGCACTGCGCAACGCCATTTGTGGCAAGGTCCACCTAACCACAGATACGTGGACCAGTAAGCACGGCCAGGGACGCTATATCTCACTAACTGCACACTGGATGAATGTAGTGGCGGCTGGGCCCCCGGCGGACAGTTCCTTGGCGCACGTCCTTCCGCCCCCTAGGATCGCAGGGCATCATTTTCTGCCTCCTGTAGCCTCCTCCTCCTATTAGGCTTCCTCCTCCACTGCTTCCACCAGCTCATCCGGTCAGCCACACACCTTCACCACCAACTTCAGCACAGCCCGGGGTAAACGTCAGCAGGCCATTCTGAAACTCATATGTTTGGGGGACAGGCCCCACACCGCACAGGAGTTGTGGCGGGGTATTGAACAACAGACCGACGAGTGGTTTCTGCCGGTGGGCCTCAAGCCAGGCCTGGTGGTATGCGATAATGGGCGAAATCTCGTGGCAGCTCTGGGACTAGCCGGTTTGACGCACATCCCTTGCCTGGCGCATGTGCTGAACTTGGTGGTGCAGAGGTTCATTCACCACTACCCCAACATGTCAGAGCTGCTGCATAAAGTGCGGGCCGTCTGTGTGCGCTTCCGCCGTTCACATCCTGCCGCTGCTCGCCTGTCTGCGCTACAGCGGAACTTCGGCCTTCCCGCTCACCGCCTCATATGCGACGTGCCCACCCGGTGGAACTCCACCTTGCACATGCTGGAGAGACTGTGCGAGCAGCAGCAGGCCATAGTGGAGTTTCAGCTGCAGCACGCTCGCGTCAGTCGTACTGCCGAACAGCACCACTTCACCACCAATGATTGGGCCTCCATGCGAGACCTGTGTGCCCTGCTGCGCTGTTTCGAGTACTCCACCAACATGGCCAGTGGCGATGACACTGTTATCAGCGTTACAATACCACTTCTATGTCTCCTTGAGAAAACACTTAGGGCAATGATGTTAGAGGAGGTGGCCCAGGTGGAGGAGGAGGAGGAGGATGAGGGCTCGTTTCTAACACTTTCGGGCCAGTCTGTTCGAAGTGGCTCAGAGGGAGGTTTGTTTAAGCAGCAGAGGACAGGTTCACAAGTCGCCAGCCAAGGCACTGTACTGGAGGACGAGGAGGATGAGGAGGAGGAGGTGGAGGGGGACGAGGATGACGCAAGTTCACAGCGGGGTGGCAGCCCAGGCCCATCACTGGTGCGTGGCTGGGGGGATACGGTGGACGATGACGATACGCCTCCCACAGAGGACAGCTTGTCCTTACCCATGGGTAGCCTGGCCCACATGAGCGAATATATGCTCCAATGCCTGCGCAACGACAGCAGAGTTGCCCACGTTTTAACGTGTGCAGACTACTGGGTGGCCACCCTGCTGGATCCCCGGTATAAAGACAATGTGCCCACTTTAATTCCTGAACTGGAGCGCGACCGTAAGATGCGCGAGTACAAGCGCACGCTGATAGAGGCGCTCTTGAGAGCATTCCCACATGTCACAGGGGAACAGGTGGAAGGTGAAGGCAGAGGAGTGGCAAGAGGTCGCCAACGCAGCTGTGTCACGGCCAACTCATCTGAGGGCAGGGTTAGCATGGCAGAAATGTGGAAAAGTTTTGTCTCCACGCCACAGCTATCTGCACCGACACCTGATACGGAACGTGTTAGCAGGAGGCAGCATTTCACTAACATGGTTGAACAGTATGTCTGCACACCCCTCCACATCCTGACGGATGGTTCGGCCCCATTCAACTACTGGGTTTCGAAATTGTCCACGTGGCCAGAGTTAGCATGTTATGCCTTGGAGGTGCTTTCCTGCCCGGCGGCCAGCGTTTTATCTGAACGCGTATTCAGCACGGCAGGGGGCGTCATTACTGACAAGCGCAGCCGCCTGTCCACAGCCAACGTGGACAAGCTGACCTTCATAAAGATGAACCAGGCATGGATCCCACAGGACCTGTCCCTCCCTTGTGCAGAGTAGTCCTTATTAACTGCCTAAAACATGTCTTGTTGTGCTACGGGCCACTTCTTTATTTGTTACAAATTTTATGAAACCCACAGTTGAATGAAACTCTTCTCTGTCTGGGCACCGGGGCCTAACCAGATGAAAGTGGCCGGTTAAACTAACGGGTGACATGAAGCCATAACCTCTGCCATGCTACCTCTGTCTTCTGTCTGGGTGCTGAGGCCTAAGTCAAATAAAGCGGTCTTCTGCTGTGCTGGGGGATATGAAGCTAATCTCTGACCTCTCTCCTCTGTCTGGGTCCAAAGGCCTAAATCACTGAAAGAGGCCTTCTCCTGTGGTGTGTGATATGATGCCAGAATATGTGCTGTGGGGCCTCTCTCCTCTTCCTGGGTGCAGGGGTCAAATAAACTAAATTGTGGCCTACTCCTGTGGTGGCTGATATGATGCCAGAATATGTGCTGTGGTGCCTCTCTCCTCTTCCTGGGTGCAGGGGTCAAAGTAACTAAATGGTGGCTTCTCCTGTGGTGGCTGATATGATGCCAGAATATGTGCTGTGGGGCCTCTCTCCTCTTCCTGGGTGCAGGGGTCAAAGTAACTCAATGGTGGCTTCTCCTGTGGTGGCTGATATGATGCCAGAATATGTGCTGTGGTGCCTCTCTCCTCTGTCTGGGTCCAAAGGCCTAAATCACTGAAAGAGGCCTTCTCCTGTGGTGTGTGATATGATGCCTGAATATGTGCTGTGGTGCCTCTCTCCTCTTCCTGGGTGCGGGGGTCAAAGTAACTCAATGGTGGCTTCTCCTGTGGTGGCTGATATGATGCCAGAATATGTGCTGTGGGGCCTCTCTCCTCTTCCTGGGTGCAGGGGTCAAAGTAACTCAATGGTGGCTTCTCCTGTGGTGGCTGATATGATGCCAGAATATGTGCTGTGGGGCCTCTCTCCTCTTCCTGGGTGCAGGGGTCAAAGTAACTCAATGGTGGCTTCTCCTGTGGTGGCTGATATGATGCCAGAATATGTGCTGTGGTGCCTCTCTCCTCTTCCTGGGTGCGGGGGTCAAAGTAACTCAATGGTGGCTTCTCCTGTGGTGGCTGATATGATGCCAGAATATGTGCCGTGGTGCCTCTCTCCTCTTCCTGGGTGCAGGGGTCAAAGTAACTAAATGGTGGCTTCTCCTGTGGTGGTTGATATGATGCCTGATTCTCTGCTGTGAAACCTCTCTCCTCCATCTGGGTGTAGGGGTCAAAGTCTTTCAAAGTCGCCTTCTCCTGTGCTGATTGATATAAAGCTGATGGTTGTGCCATCTGACATGGTTGCCAGGGTCTGATTCAATGGGGGCCTACTCCTGTGGTGGGTGATCTAAATGCCTGATTCTCTGCTGTGAAACCTCTCTCCTCCGTCTGGGTGTAGGGGTCAAAGTCTTTCAAAGTCGCCTTCTCCTGTGCTGATTGATATGAAGCTGATGGTTGTGCCATCTGACATGGTTGCCGGGGTTCCATTAAATTGTGGCCTACTCCTGTGGTGGTTGATATGATGCCTGATTCTCTGATGTGGAACCTCTCTCCTCTGTTTGGGTGAAGGGGTCAAAGTAACTAAATGGTGGCTTCTCCTGTGGTGGCTGATATGATGCCAGAATATGTGCTGTGGGGCCTCTCTCCTCTTCCTGGGTGCAGGGGTCAAAGTAACTCAATGGTGGCTTCTCCTGTGGTGGCTGATATGATGCCAGAATATGTGCTGTGGGGCCTCTCTCCTCTTCCTGGGTGCGGGGGTCAAAGTAACTCAATGGTGGCTTCTCCTGTGGTGGCTGATATGATGCCAGAATATGTGCTGTGGTGCCTCTCTCCTCTTCCTGGGTGCGGGGGTCAAAGTAACTCAATGGTGGCTTCTCCTGTGGTGGCTGATATGATGCCAGAATATGTGCTGTGGTGCCTCTCTCCTCTTCCTGGGTGCAGGGGTCAAAGTAACTAAATGGTGGCTTCTCCTGTGGTGGTTGATATGATGCCTGATTCTCAGCTGTGAAACCTCTCTCCTCCATCTGGGTGTAGGGGTCAAAGTCTTTCAAAGTCGCCTTCTCCTGTGCTGATTGATATAAAGCTGATGGTTGTGCCATCTGACATGGTTGCCAGGGTCTGATTCAATGGGGGCCTACTCCTGTGGTGGGTGATCTAAATGCCTGATTCTCTGCTGTGAAACCTCTCTCCTCCGTCTGGGTGTAGGGGTCAAAGTCTTTCAAAGTCGCCTTCTCCTGTGCTGATTGATATGAAGCTGATGGTTGTGCCATCTGACATGGTTGCCGGGGTCCCATTAAATTGTGGCCTACTCCTGTGGTGGTTGATATGATGCCTGATTCTCTGATGTGGAACCTCTCTCCTCTGTTTGGGTGAAGGGGTCAAAGTAACTAAATGGTGGTTTCTCCTGTGGTGGCTGATATGATGCCAGAATATGTGCTGTGGGGCCTCTCTCCTCTTCCTGGGTGCAGGGGTCAAAGTAACTCAATGGTGGCTTCTCCTGTGGTGGCTGATATGATGCCAGAATATGTGCTGTGGTGCCTCTCTCCTCTTCCTGGGTGCGGGGGTCAAAGTAACTCAATGGTGGCTTCTCCTGTGGTGGCTGATATGATGCCAGAATATGTGCTGTGGTGCCTCTCTCCTCTTCCTGGGTGCGGGGGTCAAAGTAACTCAATGGTGGCTTCTCCTGTGGTGGCTGATATGATGCCAGAATATGTGCTGTGGTGCCTCTCTCCTCTTCCTGGGTGCAGGGGTCAAAGTAACTAAATGGTGGCTTCTCCTGTGGTGGTTGATATGATGCCTGATTCTCTGCTGTGAAACCTCTCTCCTCCATCTGGGTGTAGGGGTCAAAGTCTTTCAAAGTCGCCTTCTCCTGTGCTGATTGATATAAAGCTGATGGTTGTGCCATCTGACATGGTTGCCGGGGTCTGATTCAATGGGGGCCTACTCCTGTGGTGGGTGATCTAAATGCCTGATTCTCTGCTGTGAAACCTCTCTCCTCCGTCTGGGTGTAGGGGTCAAAGTCTTTCAAAGTCGCCTTCTCCTGTGCTGATTGATATGAAGCTGATGGTTGTGCCATCTGACATGGTTGCCGGGGTCCCATTAAATTGGGGCCTACTCCTGTGGTGGGTGATCTAAATGCCTGATTCTCTGCTTTGAAACCTCTCTCCTCCGTCCGGGTGTAGGGGTCAAAGTCTGTCAAAGTCGCCTTCTCCTGTGCTGATTGATATAAAGCTTATGCTTGTGCCATCTGACATGGTTGCCGGGGTCTGATTCAATGGTGGCCTACTCCTGTGGTGGGTGATCTAAATGCCTGATTCTCTGCTGTGTAACCTCTCTCCTCCGTCTGGGTGTAGGGGTCAAAGTAACTAAATGGTGGCCTACTCCTGTGGTGGGTGATATGATGCCTGGTTCTCTGCTGTGGGACCTCTCTCCTTTGTCTGGGTGCTGTGGTCAAAATAATAGTAAGTGACCTTCTCCATTGGTGGGTGACTTGAAGCCTGATTCTGTGCTATGGGACCTCACTCCAATTAATATTGTTTAATTTTTATTTATTTTATGTTAACTCATCATTTCCCTATCTACATTTGTTTGCAGGGGATTTAACTACATTTTGCTGCCTTTTGCAGCCCTCTAGCCCTTTCCGGGTGTGTTTTACAGCCTTTTTAGTGCCCAAAAGTTCGGGTCCCCATTGACTTCTATGGGGTTCGGGTTCGGGATGAAGTTCGGGTCGAGTTCGGATCCCGAACCCGAACATTTTTCGAAAGTTCGGCCGAACTCGTCGAACCCGAACATCCAGGTGTTCGCTCAACTCTAATGGCGACCCTTTTAGAGATCGAGTGTCCAAAACCGCAACCCCAAAACCCCCTTATTTATCGCAAATTGGCAGCGTGGCAAGTTAACATAAATCCTACAGTTCAATATAGTATATCTTTCATGTACTTTATCATGTAGTAGCTATAATAGCCTATCTACATTCAGTGCACTGCCTGTGTTGTTCATGGTGCGTCCTGCGCTGATGAATGGCAGGAAAGGTCATATTGGTACAGTCAGACTTTTTCCAGGGTGTGGGTGCCCACAGAGAGGGCTCCGAGTGGCGCCTCTGGCACCCGTGCAATAGGTTCACCACCACTGATATATATTCAATATAAATATATTATAATTAGGGTTGTCCCGATACCGATACTAGTATCGGTATCGGGACCGATTCCGAGTTTTCTCGGCGGTACTCAGCCGCCGATACCCCGCCCCGATACATAAATAGAATACTATGGGCGTAACTATGGGCGGGGCCCGGTGCAGTCACTGTACTCTTACACCGGGCCCCGCCGCTCACCGAAGTATTTATAAACGTGAATCCTTATCCTGTTATTAAGTTGAACTAACGCTGCCCTCTCCCATGTTCCCCTGTATCCCCACAGCACTTACTTAAGCTTCCATAGCAGGCAGAGCAGACGGCAGCAGTAACGTCACTCACTGACGTAGAGCGCCTGCTCCGCCCACTTTATGAGTGAAGCAGGCGGAGCAGGCGCGCAACGTCAGTGAGTGACGTTACTGGTGCCGTCCGCTCTGCCTGCTATGGAAGCTTAAGTAAGTGCTGTGGGGATACAGGGGGATACAGGGGAACATGGGAGAGGGCAGCGTTAGTTCAACTTAACAACAGGATAAGGATTCACGTTTATAAATACTTCGGTGAGCGGCGGGGCCCGGTGTATTCGGGGACACTGTTATGAGGGGGATCTGTGGATGACATATAGCAGTGTCATCCACAGATCCTCCCCATAACAGTTCCATCCACAGATCCCCCACCAAATAACAATGCCATCCTCAGATCCCCCCACCCCATAACAATGCCATCCACAGATATCCCACCCCATAGCAGTACCATCCACAGATCCCCATAACAGTGCCATCCACAGATCCCCCATAACAGTGCCATCCACAGATCCCCCATAACAGTGCCATCCACAGATCCCCATAACAGTGCCATCCACAGATCCCCCATAACAGTGCCATCCACAGATCCCCATAACAGTGCCATCCACAGATCCCCCATAACAGCACCATCCACAGATCCCCATAACAGTGCCATCCACAGATCCCCCATAACAGTGCCATCCACAGATCCCCCATAACAGTGCCATCCACAGATCCCCATAACAGTGCCATCCACAGATCCCCATAACAGTGCCATCCACAGATCCCCCATAACAGCACCATCCACAGATCCCCATAACAGCGCCATCCACAGATCCCCCATAACAGTGCCATCCACAGATCCCCCATAACAGTGCCATCCACAGATCCCCCATAACAGTGCCATCCACAGATCCCCCATAACAGTGCCATCCACAGATCCCCCATAACAGTGCCATCCACAGATCCCCATAACAGTGCCATCCACAGATCCCCCATAACAGTGCCATCCACAGGTCCCCCATAACAGTGCCATCCACAGATCCCCCACATGACAGTGCGTCATCCACAGATCCACAGATCCCCCAAAACGGTCACATGACATTTAAAAAAAGTATCGGTATTCGGTATCGGTGACTACTTGAAAAAAAGTATCGGTACTTGTACTCGGTCCTAAAAAAGTGGTATCGGGACAACCCTAATTATAATGAAAGTTTGAACTTATTTTTCTTTCCTTTTTTGTATTTTTCAGATTCCTTGCTACTGGAAATTCATTCGCTTCGTTGCATTTTGAGTTTCTGCTTGGAATCTCTACAATCTCTGGGATCGTCTGTCATACCTGTACAGTTATATGGCAGCATCTCAGAGAAGCGGTGATGCCCACCCCCAAGGCGGAAGATCGGGTACGTATCGCCGAGGGATTTTACCAATCTGCGCAGTTTCCTAACTGCATTGGGGCACTGGACGGTAAGCATATCCGTGTGAAGAAGCCGCCTCACTCAGGGTCCCGGTTCTTCAATTACAAACAATATTTTTCTGTAGTGCTGATTGCCCTTGCTGACAGTAACTACAGGTTTGTAATTGTGGATATTGGGGCCTATGGGAGCACTTCAGACAGCCGCATCTTTAGTGCTTCCAGAATGGGTGAACGGCTTCAGACAAACCAGCTTGCCCTGCCAGAGCCCAGTAGACTTCCCGGATCTGCAGGTCCGCCGGCTCCATTTGTGATCGTGGCAGACAAAGGATTTGCATTGTCACCCCACCTGATGCGGCCCTTCCCTAGACGCGATCTGGATGACAGGAAGCACATCTTCAACTATCGATTGTCTCGCGCCCGTCGGTATGTGGAGTGCGCTTTCGGAATACTGTCCACTAAGTGGAGAGAATTCATGTCATCCATACAGATGAATCCGGACAATGCCACCCTGGTGATACAGTCTTGTGTACTGCTACACAACTTCACCAGGATCCACGATGCCTCAACAGATGCAGATTTGGGCCTAAATATGACATCTTCAGTCAGTTTAGACCTGAGCCGGCCTGGACGCCCTGGAACAGCTGGACTAGCTGTTTGGGAACTCTATGCCGACTACTTCTGCAGTCCTGAGGGGGCATTGTCGTGGCAGTTGGATGCCATCCGTGGAAGACGCTGATTTCAGCTGGAATCTGGTTAAAATTTTTGAAAAATTGAAATTAATTAGTTTAGTTAGATCCCCTGTTGTTAGTTTAGATTAGGGACTCGCAAGATACTGAGGACCCTTGACGTGGGCTTGCGGGCTGAGGTATTGTGCCAAATCCCAAATTTTATTGAAATTTGGTGTAAATACCTTCTAATACCTCATTTCTAATTACGTCTATAAAATATATTTTTTAAACTTTTACATTTGTTCATGTCCTCACAGCTGAATACGAACATGTCCCATTTATATTAATAAAATAGTATATGTATGCGTTCAGCTTTCAACAAGGACAACAACAGACGTAATCTGGCCCGCAATCCACAGAGAAAATCCTTCTACGCAGAAAAGGTAAGTATATTACATCATAATTTCATCCATGTAGACACTGCGATGTGAGAATTGGAGCATTTTATACTCCAATGCTCTCATTTGCACATCACTTGATCGGGCATGGAAATGGGTACCTTATTTGGCCAAAACATTGCCACTGATGGGCAGATGCTTCTACCAAGCACTGTGTTTGGTGATGTCAATAGCACTAATATGCGGCCTTCTGCGCTGACCTGGTCCGTTAAAAGGCTAGGGCTGTGCGAGTGCCAGCCCATTAGAGCTAGTGACATCATCAAAAACACTACTTGCCAGAAGCATCTGCATAACTTTTTAATTTTTTAAATAGTCATTTCCATGCACTAACAAGCAAATGTAATTTCTTCCTTCCCGTCAGACCGATTCCGGTTTAGATACTCCATCACCATCATATCTACTCGTTGACGGAGATCTACACCGGAATCGGTATTGACTCTTCTAGCTCGTCTGCCAGAAGAACTGCAAACGGGTTCCTCTGCTGCTTCGTTGCTGGGAGGGATTTGTGGTACTTCCACATTTTCTGAGGTTGGTTCTTCTGTGCTCAGAAGCTGAGAACATGAGGCCTCTTCGGTGCCTTCTTGTTCTTCCATCACCAGTGGTTGGTCCACCACCATTGTTGAAGCCTCTCAGCCACTTCTACAGATGGGGTTTGCGAACCAGAATTTTTAGTTAAGTTGTCTACCGTTCTATAATAAAAAAATAAAAAAAAATTTAACAAATTTAAAAAATTATTAACATAGTACAGTACCTTTCACCAGTTAAAACTCTTTAAATGTGGTACCTCACACTGTAGCACATGTACCCTAATGCCAGATAGAAGAATCACCCTGTGAGAAAAGCGAATGTCTCCTCCTCCCTGTTCCCATGCTAGGTATTTACATACAGGGCGCATAAATCTAATGGGGACTACTGCACCGCAACGGAGGATATAATGAAGATTCTTTACTACATGACATGTAGGGGACATGTGTTTCTGTGTAAGGTACCACATTTAAATGAGTACAAACTGGTGAAAGGTGCACCCAAAAAATATATAACTTAAAAACTACTTACGGTCTTACGCCCATTATTTGCTTGAGAAATTGGAGCTGCCATGTAAACATATATGGCTTCTTGCGTTTGGCTCCATCACCGCTCTTTTGGGAACTATTGAGTTCTCTCCGGAACTGATCCCGGCATGTGTACCACCTTTTTTTTAT
Source organism: Bufo bufo (assembly GCF_905171765.1). Classification (NCBI taxonomy): domain Eukaryota; kingdom Metazoa; phylum Chordata; class Amphibia; order Anura; family Bufonidae; genus Bufo; species Bufo bufo. The sequence continues at coordinate 391,573,948 of NC_053393.1, read as the reverse complement.
TTGCTCAACTGTAAAAAAATATATATATTTATTCATTAACCTCTTAAGGACATAGGGCGTACAGGTACGCCCTTGTGCCCTGGTACTTAAGGACACAGGGCGTACATGTACGCCCTGTGTATTTTCGATCACCGCCGCGCGGCGGGCGGTGATCGGAACCCCGTGCCTGCTCAAATCATTGAGCAGGCACTTGGGGCAAATGCGCCCCCCCATGTATGCGATCGCAGAAAACCGCAGGTCAATTCAGACCTGCGGTTTTCTGCGTTTCCGGGTTGTTCGGGTCTCTGAAGACCCGATAACCCGGAACAGGATGGTGATGGTGGTGTGATTTCACCCCACCAATCACCATCCAGCGATCCTGAGTGGTGATGGTGACATCACCACTCAGGATCGCTTTCTGATTGGTCTGTGGGCGGTCCGGCGGCAAATTCAAAAGAGGCAGGCGCTCCTCTCCTCCTCCTTTTGTGTTCCAGAGCCGGAGGAGAGAGGAGCTGCCTGCACGTGTCCACCATCGCTGCCAGCACCCCCAGGACCCGATCTGTGCCCCAGCACCCCCCATCAGGTACATAGGGACAGCATAGGGAAAGTTTGGTTTAGGCAGGGAAAAAAAAGGGAAAGTTAGTTTCTGAACTTTTCTTACTTTGATTGCATCACCCTAAGTTAGGGTGTCTGGGGTCCACAGCACAGCTGTGTGACCCTAGACCCCCCAGGGGTGCTGCCACTTGCCCCCCCCCACCCCCTGCCGCCCCCCACCTTTTTTGGGGTGCATTTTTTTTTTTTGCCCTTTTTTTAGTTCGTTTATTTTTTTTTTTTTCTGTTAGTTTTAGGGTGAGTTCGTGAACACCCGTGCCCCCACACACACGCACACAAAATAAAGAGTTACACACACGCACATATACACGCAGACACACACTCCCCTATGGCCCGCCGGACGTTCTCGGCCGAGGAGGCATACGCCCAGCTTGCCTCCGACTCCGAGAGTCCCAGTGAGGATGAGGATGACCCCACATTCCTGTTGTCATCCGCATCCTCCTCATCATCTAGCGATGATGATGAGCCCCCAAGGCGGCGGAGACGCCGCCAGGCGGAGCAAGGGGACCGCCATGTTAGGGACCCTGTGGCCCACACTAGTACGAGCAGCTCTGGGGCTCGTACTGGTTTCCCGGCCCACCAGTTAAATCCACCGGACCCCCCTGCCGGTGAACTTGTCTGGTGTAGCCCAGAGCGATACGAGCCCGTGATTCCTGATTTTGTAGGCCAATCAGGAATCCAGATTTCCTAAATATGACTTTTTATTGTCATTTTTTCAGTGACCCACTGGTAAATCTGATGGTGGAGCAGACGAATCTGTACACCCAACAGTTCGTCGCTCAACACCCGGGCTCCTTTTTGGCCAGGCCCGGTGGCTGGACGCCGGTCAGTGCAGCCGAAATGAGGATATTTTGGGGCCTCGTGCTGCATATGGGCCTGGTCAAAAAACCCAGTGTCAGGCTGTACTGGAGTGGGGACGTCCTATACCAGGCCCCACTTTACAGTACAGCCATGACACGCTCCCGGTTTGAGGCCATCCGGAAATGTCTGCATTATACAAAATTTGTGAGAGTACCTCAGGGTACACTTACAAATTTCGTGTGTACGAGGGGCGAGATTCCCGGATTCAACCCCCAGAATGTCCCCCCACTCTGGGTGTTACCGGGAAACTTGTGTGGGACCTTATGTACCCACTGCTGGATAAGGGTTACCACCTTTACGTGGATAACTTTTATACCAGTATCCCCTTGTTCCAGTCCCTTGCCGCCAGATCCACGTCCGCTTGTGGGACCGTGCGGAAAAATCAACGCGGCCTCCCTGCCCACCCCCTCCAGGTACCTATCCCCAGGGGTGAGACACGTGCCCTTACCACTGGAAACCTGTTGCTGGTCAGGTATAAGGACAAGAGGGATGTCCTTATGCTGTCCACAATTCATGGTAACGGCATCACCCCTGTCCCTGTGCGAGGTACTGCGGCAACGGTCCTCAAGCCCGATTGTATCGTCGCCTACAATCGGTATATGGGAGGAGTTGATCTCTCTGATCAAGTCCTCAAGCCATATAATGCCATGCGCAAAACCCGGGCATGGTACAAAAAAGTTGCGGTCTACTTGGTGCAGGTTGCCATGTACAACTCTTTTGTACTATCCCGAAGCGCTGGCAGCACAGGGACATTCCTCCAGTTCTATGAGGCAGTCCTCAAGGCCCTGATCTTTTCGGACCGGGAAAGAGCAGGCCGGAGTACCTCAGGAACTGTAGGTGCCCGGATCGTCCCTGGCCAACACCTTCCAGGTGTGGTCCCCCATACTGGAAAGAAGGGACGAACCCAAAAAAAGTGCAGAGTGTGTCGCAGGAGGGGGATACGGAAGGACACGACTACTCAGTGCGACACGTGCCCCGATCATCCGGGCCTCTGCATTGACGGTTGCTTCAGGGAGTATCACACTTCCATGGAGTACTAAATTTATATCCCAATTTAGCACTGACATCGGATAAAAAAAAATGGGTCTCAGACCTGAGACACCCAAAAAAACTAAAATAATTTATTAAAAGTAGACATATTAGGTATCGCCGCGTCGGTAATAATCTCCTCTATAAAACTACCCCATGACCAACCCCCCCAGATTAACACGGTCAAGAAAAAAAAAAAAAAAACGGTGCAAAAAAAGTATTTTTTTGTCACCTTACATAATAAAAAGTTTAATAGCAAGCGATCAAAAAGTCATATAGCCCCCCCAAAATAGTGCCAATAAAACCGTCCGCTCATCCCGAAAAAAATGAGCCCCCACATGAGATAATTGGATAAAAATTTTAAAAAAAAAATGACCCTTAGACTTTAGAGATACCCAAAAAATAATTTGTATCAAAAAAGATAATATAGTCTAAAACCTAAATAATTGTAAAAAAAGTAGACCTTTTAGGTATTGCCGCGTCCGTAAGAATCTCCTCTATAAAAATACCCCATTACCCAACCCCCCAGATTAACATGGTCAAAAAATAAAAAATAAATAGGTGCAAAAAAAGAATTTTTTTGTCACCTTACATAACAAAAACTTTAATAGCAAGCGAAAAAAAAGTCATATAGCCCCCAAAATAGTGCCAATAAAACCGTCCGCTCATCCCGCAAAAAATGAGCCCCCACATGAGATAATTGGATAAAAAAAAAATTAGAAAAATGACCCTTAGACTTTAGAGATACCTAAAAAAAAGATTTGTATCAAAAAAGATAATATAGTCAAAAACCTAAATAATTGTAAAAAAAAAGTAGACTTATTAGGTATTGCCGCGTCCGTAAGAATCTCCTCTATAAAAATATCCCATTACCTAACCCCCCAGATTAACACGGTTAAAAAAAAAAACGGTGCCAAAACCGCTATTTTTGGCACTTTTCCATTTCAATCCGTTTTTTCCGGTAACAAAACAAGGGTTAACAACCAAACAAAACTTAATATTTATTACCCTGATACTGCAGTTTACAGAAACACCACATTTGTGGTCGAAAACTGCTGTATCAGTAAAAGGGAGGCCGCAAAAGGAAAGGACTGACATATTTCTGGAAGGCCGATTTTGATGGCCTTTTTTATTGACACCATGTCCCTTTTGAAGCCCCCCTGATGCACTCTAGAGTAAAAACTCCCCAAAACTGACCCCATCTAAGAAACTACACCCCTCAAGGTATTCAAAACTGATTATACAAACTTTATTAACCCTTTAGGTGTTCCTCAACAGTTAATGGCAAATGGAGATAAAATTTCAGAATTTAAATTTTTGGTAACCTTGCCTCACAAAAATGTAATATAGAGCAACCAAAAATCATATTTACCCTAAAAATAGTCCCCAAAAAAATGCCACCTTATCCCGTAGTTTCCAAAATGGGGTCACTTTTAGGGAGTTTCTACTCCAGGGGTGCATCAGAGGGGTTGAAACAGGACACGGTGTAAATAAACCTGTCCAAAAAAATCTGCCCTCCAAAAACCAAACGGCGCACCTTTCACTCTACGCCCCGCTGTGTGGCCGTACATTAGTTTACGGCCACATATTGGGTGTTTCTGTAAACGGCAGAGTCAGGGCAATAAAGATACAGTCTTGTTTGGCTGTTAACCCTTGCTTTGTTAGTGGAAAAAATGGGTTAAAATGGAAAATAAGGCAAAAAAATGAAATTCTCAAATTTCATCCCTATTTGCCAATAACTCTTGTGCAACACCTAAAGGGTTAACGACGTATGTAAAATCAGTTTTGAATACCTTGAGGGGTGTAGTTTCTTAGATGGGGTCACTTTTAGGGAGTTTCTACTCTAGGGGTGCATCAGGGGGCTTCAAATGGGACATGGTGTAAATAAACCAGTCCATAAAAATCAGCCCTCCAAAAACCAAACGGCGCACCTTTCCCTCTACGCCCCGCTGTGTGGCCGTACAGTAGTTTACGGCCACATATTGGGTGTTTCTGTAAACGGCAGAGTCAGGGCAATAAAGATACAGTCTTGTTTGGCTGTTAACCCTTGCTTTGTTAGTGGAAAAAATGGGTTAAAATGGAAAATTAGACAAAAAAATGAAATTCTCAAATTTCATCCCCATTTGCCAATAACTCTTGTGCAACACCTAAAGGGTTAACGACGTATGTAAAATCAGTTTTGAATACCTTGAGGGGTGTAGTTTCTTAGATGGGGTCATTTTTGGGTGGTTTCTATTATGTAAGCCTCGCAAAGTGACTTCAGACCTGAACTGGTCCCTAAAAATTTAGTTTTTGTAAATTTCTGAAAAATTTCAAGATTTGCTTCTAAACTTCTAAGCCTTATAACATCCCCAAAAAATAAAATATCATTCCCAAAACAATTCAAACATGAAGTAGACATATGGGGAATGTAAAGTCATCACAATTTTTGGGGGTATTACTATGTATTACAGAAGTAGAGAAACTGAAACTTTGAAATTTGCTAAATTTTTCCAAATTTTTGTTAAATTAGGTATTTTTTGGTGCAAAAAAAAATAATTTTTTGACTTCATTTTACCAGTGTCATGAAGTACAATATGTGACGAAAAAACAATCTCAGAACGGCCTGGATAAGTCAAAGCGTTTTAAAGTTATCAGCACTTAAAGGGACTCTGGTCAGATTTGCAAAAAATGGCCTGGTCCTAAGGTGTAAAAAGGCTGTGTCCTTAAGGGGTTAAATACTCTAAAATTGTGCTAACAAAACTTTAAATGGACATTTCTCTCATGTACACACAATCAGTGTTTTTCTTGGACATATGGCCGAATCATAGACCATGTGACTCAGACGCATACGGTCATGTGTAGGAGTGAAAATTCAAATAAAAAAAGAGTATTATGGCACATGCACATGACCGTATTGCGCCCAGCATATGGCACTCCACAATGCATGGAGTGACCACTCTACGGCCATTTACAGGAGCAATAATAATCATTTATGACAAAGAGGCCTATTAAAAATTAATATATCTGATAGTTTTAGTTAGAAACTTTAAAAATTTGATATTGACTTTGTTAACCACCTCCGGACCGCCTAACGCAGATTCGCGTTCCGGAGGTGGCAGCGCTGCGCACAGTCACGCATATACGCGTCATCTCGCGAGACGCGAGATTTCGCTCCAAGCCGGCCCGCGCATGCGCATCGCGGGCCGGCAAAAGTTAAAGAACAAGTTAGTCACCAGCCTGCCAGCAACGATCATTGGCTGGCAGGCTGGCGATTTTTAAAAAATCCAATCACAAGCCATATAACAGATCATATTAGTAAATATGATCTGTTATATGGCTTGTCTGCTCCTGTGCTGGTCCTTTTCGTCGGTTGGATCCAGCACAGGAGCAGACTTCACAGTGAGTAGCACCAACACTACACCTTAGCCCCAGATCACCCCCCTGCACCCCAATTAACCCTTTGATCACCCCTTTGATCGCCCCTGTCAATCACCAGTGAAAGGAAAAAAAGTGATCAGTGTAAACTGTCACTTTTTTTTTTTCACTAGTATTGGCTGTTAGGTTTTAGGGATAGTTTAGGCCCCTTGGTTAGGTAGTTAGCGTCAGTTAGCGCCCACCCCACCGCACCGCAGTCACTTTTATTCGCTGAATAGCGTATCGCTAATCAGCATTTGTACTTTTATAGTATCTGTAAGTGATCAAAACTGATCACGGTCAGATCTATAATAGTATTAGTGTCACTTTAGTTCGCCCTCCACCCAAAACGCAGTGTTTGCCCGATCAGGCCTGATCGGTCGCCCACACGTGCGTTCACCCACGCCCGCCCCACCGCAGTGACAAAAAATATATATTTTTTGATCACTGCACATTCATTTTACACGCACTGCGGCGATAAAAAAATCAGTTTTGATATTTTTTATCAACCGCAGCGGCCTCCGGTACTTCGCTAGCCTCCCCTTTGTAAGACAGGCTTGCTTTTTTTCTTGGGTAGTCTCAGGGAATACCCCTAAATTTAGTAGTCCAAAATGTCAAACAGGGGGTATTCTTCTGAAGAGGCCTACAGGATTCTGACCCAGTCGGATGAGGAGTGGGAACCCTCATCTGATGAATCTAGCGGGTCAGAATATGAACCTGTGGAAAGCAGTGGCTCTCTGACCCAAAGTTCGGACGAGGAGGTGGAGGTCCCTGGCAGCACCAGGCGTACCCGGCCCCATGTCGCTAGACCACAGGTTATGCAGGATCCGCTTCAAGAGCAGCAGAGTGGGGCTGTCGCTGCCGGATCACGTGGTGAGGCATACACCAGCAGCGCAGCCCTCCCTGGACCTAGTACCAGCACTGCCGTACAACATGGTGACGTGGCGAGCACCAGAAGGGCAGTTGAAGCTGGTACGGTGGCACGTGCACTAGTTACCCCGTCGCAGCCACCGCAAAGACAGGCCCGTAGAGCCCCTAGAATCCCTGAGGTGCTGGCAAACCCTGATTGGCAGTCACCAACTTCAGCCGCACCTGTAGTTCCCCCTTTCACCGCCCAGTCTGGAGTTCGGGTTGAGACGGCTCAAATCGGTTCGGCCCTGGGATTTTTTGAGCTGTTCTTGACTGCGGAGCTCTTGGACTTAGTCGTGGCAGAGACCAACCAGTATGCCACACAATTTATATCCGCCAACCCGGGAAGCTTTTATGCCCAGCCTTTCCGGTGGAAACCAGTCCAAGTTTCCGAAATTAAAATTTTTTTGGGCCTTCTCCTCAACATGGGCCTGACAAAAAAGCATGAATTGCGGTCATATTGGTCAACGCACCCGATTCATCACATGCCCATGTTCTCTGCTGCTATGTCCAGGGCACGATTTGAGGCCATCCTCCGTTTCCTGCATTTTAGCGACAACACCACCTCCCGTCCCAGAGGCCACCCAGCTTTTGACCGGCTCCACAAAATTCGGCCCCTCATAGACCATTTCAACCAGAAATTTGCAGATTTGTATACCCCCGAGCAAAACATCTGCGTAGACGAGTCCCTAATACATTTTACCGGGCGCCTTGGCTTCAAACAGTACATCCCAAGCAAGCGTGCCCGGTATGGGGTCAAATTGTATAAGCTCTGTGAAAGGGCCACAGGCTATACCCACAAATTTCGTGTCTATGAGGGAAAAGATCAGACCCTGGAGCCGGTCGGTTGCCCTGACTACCTGGGGAGCAGTGGGAAGACAGTCTGGGACTTGGTGTCACCCTTATTCGGCAAGGGGTACCATCTTTATGTGGACAATTTTTACACAAGTGTGGCCCTCTTTAGGCATTTGTTTCTAGAACGGATTTGCGCCTGTGGCACCGCGCGAACTAGTCGCGTGGGCTTCCCCCAACGGCTTGTAACCACCCGTCTTGCAAGGGGGCAGAGGGCTGCCTTGTGTAACGAAGAACTGCTCGCGGTGAAATGGAGAGACAAGCGTGACGTTTACATGCTCTCCTCCATTCACGCAGACACGACAATCCAAATTGAGCGAGCAACCCGTGTCATTGAAAAGCCCCTCTGTGTCCACGACTATAATGCGCTCATGGGAGGGGTGGACTTCAATGACCAGATGTTGTCTCCGTATTTAGTTTCCCGCAGAACCAGACGCTGGTATAAGAAGGTGTCTGTATATTTAATTCAATTGGCGCTGTACAATAGTTTTGTTCTCTACAGTAAGGCTGGGAGAACACGATCTTTCCTCAAATTCCAGGAAGAGATCATCGAGAACCTCCTTTACCCAGGAGGTTCCGTGGCCCCATCCCCCAGTGTAGTTAGCCGTCTACACGAGCGACATTTCCCCAGTGTCGTTCCTGGTACCTCAACCCAACCGTCACCCCGAAAAAGATGTCGTGTCTGTAGCAGGAGTGGAATAAGGCGTGACACCCGCTATTTCTGTCCTGACTGTGCTGACCACCCTGCCCTATGCTATGGAGAGTGTTTCCGGAAGTACCACACACAGGTACACCTAGCATAGGGATTGCATCTCACAGGACAGGCACACAGGGCTATTAGGGCCCTTTTACTCTCAGCTGCTGCAAACCTCTCCTTTCACCTGGGATAAAGTGCATAACGTACTTCGCCACATCTTTGGGCGATTTGCGCTTTGCACATTGTCCCATGGGGAAGGAGAGGTTTGTTCTATAAAGGTAAAAAAAACTAAACAAAAAAAAAATTACCGGTAAGTAAAAAAGTTAAAAAAGTTTAAAAAAGTTAATATGTTCTGTTCTAAAGTTAATAAAGTTATTGCTTTGCGGCCTGGTTTTTTCTTTTTTGTTTTGTTTTTTTTACCTTCCAGGTGGACCAACCGATCGACCAGCTGCAGCACTGATGTGCATTCGGACAGAAGCATTGTGCTGCTGTCAGATTACACGCAAGTCGGTGTATGCGGCGCTGCAAGACGAGATTTCTCCTCTGCAGTAAAAGATATGTTTGCCGAGGCATATGAGCTGAGGAGGTGGCGGTGTTCATATACTTTGGCAAACACTTTGTATATATAAAAAAAAAAATCCCGGCAATGATTTATTCATCCACATCGATTGATGTGAATGGAGAAATCTGGTTTGCCAGGGCATACGAGCTGAAGTGGGTATGGATGTTGGGCGGAGCTCCTATGTCCTGGCAGACGCCTTTCCCCTCCTTTTTCTTTTTTTGGCAGAGATTTTTTCATCCACATTGATCGATGCGAATGAAGAAATCTGTGCCGTTCATTTTTTTCTTTCAGCCCAGAGGCTGAACGGAAAAAAAAAATCTCATTACCCGTATGCTCAATATAAGGAGAATAGCAGAAACTCCTAATGCTGGGCATACATGTAATGATTGCGGAGACCCTCAAATGCCAGGGCAGTACAAACACCCCACAAATAACACCATTTTGGAAAGAAGACACCCCAAGGTATTTGCTGAGGGGCATATTGAGTCCATGAAAGATTGAAATTTTTGTCCCAAGTTAGCGGAAAGGGAGACTTTGTGAGAACAAAATCCAAAAAATCAATTTCCGCTAACTTGTGCCAAAATTTTTTTTTTTCAATGAACTCGCCATGCCCCTCATTGAATACCTTGGGGTGTCTTCTTTCCAAAATGGGGTCACATGTGGGGTATTTATACTGCCCTGGCATTTTAGGGGCCCCAAAGCGTGAGAAGAAGTCTGGTATCCAAATGTCTAAAAATGCCCTCCTAAAAGGAATTTGGGCCCCTTTGCCCACCTAGGCTGCAAAAAAGTGTCACACATGTGGTATCTCCGTATTCAGCAGAAGTTGGGGAATATGTTTTGGGGTGTCATTTTACATATACCCATGCTGGGTGAGATAAATATCTTGGTCAAATGCCAACTTTGTATAAAAAAAATGGGAAAAGTTGTCTTTTGCCAAGATATTTCTCTCACCCAGCATGGGTATATGTAAAATGACACCCCAAAACACATTCCTTACCTTCTTCTGAGTACGGAGATACCAGATGTGTGACACTTTTTTGCAGCCTAGCTGGGCAAAGGGGCCCACATTCCAAAGAGCACCTTTCAGATTTCACAGGTCATTTACCTACTTACCAGACATTAGGGCCCCTGGAAAATGCCAGGGCAGTATAACTGCCCCACAAGTGACCCCATTTTGGAAAGAAGACACCCCAAGGTATTCCGTGAGGGGCATGGCAAGTTCCTAGAATTTTTTATTTTTTGTCACAAGTTAGTGGAAAATGATGATTTTTTTTTTTTTTTTTTTTTCATACAAAGTCTCCTATTCCACTAACTTGTGACAAAAAAAAAAAATTTCCATGAACTCACTATGCCCATCAGCGAATACCTTGGGGTCTCTTCTTTCCAAAATGGGGTCACTTGTGGGGTAGTTATACTGCCCTGGCATTCTAGGGGCCCAAATGTGTGGTAAGGAGTTTGAAATCAAATTCAGTAAAAAATGACCTGTGAAATCCAAAAGGTGCTCTTTGGAATATGGGCCCCTTTGCCCACCTAGGCTGCAAAAAAGTGTCACACATCTGGTATCTCCGTACTCAGGAGAAGGTGGGGAATGTGTTTTGGGGTGTCATTTTATATATACCCATGCTGGGTGAGAGAAATATCTTGGCAAAAGACAACTTTTCCCATTTTTTTATACAAAGTTGTCATTTGACCAAGATATTTATCTCACCCAGCATGGGTATATGTAAAAAGACACCCCAAAACACATTCCTCAACTTCTCCTGAGTACGGCAATACCACATGTGTGACACTTTTTTGCAGCCTAGGTGGGCAAAGGGGCCCATATTCCAAAGAGCACCTTTCGGATTTCACTCGTCATTTTTTACAGAATTTGATTTCAAACTCCTTACCACACATTTGGGCCCCTAGAATGCCAGGGCAGTATAACTAGCCCACAAGTGACCCCATTTTGGAAAGAAGAGACCCCAAGGTATTCGCTGATGGGCATAGTGAGTTCATGGAAGTTTTTATTTTTTGTCACAAGTTAGTGGAATATGAGACTTTGTATGAAAAAAAAAAAAAAAAAAAAAATCATCATTTTCCACTAACTTGTGACAAAAAATAAAAAATTCTAGGAACTCGCCATGCCCCTCACGGAATAGCTTGGGGTGTCTTCTTTCCAAAATGGGGTCACTTGTGGGGTAGTTATACTGCCCTGGCATTCTAGGGGCCCAAATGTGTGGTAAGGAGTTAGAAATCAAATTCTGTAAAAAATGATGAGTGAAATCCGAAAGGTGCTCTTTGGAATATGGGCCCCTTTGCCCACCTAGGCTGCAAAAAAGTGTCACACATCTGGTATCTCCGTACTCAGGAGAAGGTGGGGAATGTGTTTTGGGGTGTCATTTTATATATACCCATGCTGGGTGAGAGAAATATCTTGGCAAAAGACAACTTTTCCCATTTTTTTATACAAAGTTGTCATTTGACCAAGATATTTATCTCACCCAGCATGGGTATATGTAAAAAGACACCCCAAAACACATTCCTCAACTTCTCCTGAGTACGGGGATACCAGATGTGTGACACTTTTTTGCAGCCTAGGTGGGCAAAGGGGCCCATATTCCAAAGAGCACCTTTCGGATTTCACTCGTCATTTTTTACTGAATTTGATTTCAAACTCTTTACCACACATTTGGGCCCCTAGAATGCCAGGGCAGTATAACTACCCCACAAGTGACCCCATTTTGGAAAGAAGAGACCCCAAGGTATTCGCTGATGGGCATAGTGAGTTCATGGAAGTTTTTATTTTTTGTCACAAGTTAGTGGAATATGAGACTTTGTATGAAAAAAAAAAAAAAAAAAAAAATCATCATTTTCCACTAACTTGTGACAAAAAATAAAAAATTCTAGGAACTCGCCATGCCCCTCACGGAATAGCTTGGGGTGTCTTCTTTCCAAAATGGGGTCACTTGTGGGGTAGTTATACTGCCCTGGCATTCTAGGGGCCCAAATGTGTGGTAAGGAGTTAGAAATCAAATTCTGTAAAAAATGATGAGTGAAATCCGAAAGGTGCTCTTTGGAATATGGGCCCCTTTGCCCACCTAGGCTGCAAAAAAGTGTCACACATCTGGTATCTCCGTACTCAGGAGAAGGTGGGGAATGTGTTTTGGGGTGTCATTTTATATATACCCATGCTGGGTGAGAGAAATATCTTGGCAAAAGACAACTTTTCCCATTTTTTTATACAAAGTTGTCATTTGACCAAGATATTTATCTCACCCAGCATGGGTATATGTAAAAAGACACCCCAAAACACATTCCTCAACTTCTCCTGAGTACGGGGATACCAGATGTGTGACACTTTTTTGCAGCCTAGGTGGGCAAAGGGGCCCATATTCCAAAGAGCACCTTTCGGATTTCACTCGTCATTTTTTACTGAATTTGATTTCAAACTCTTTACCACACATTTGGGCCCCTAGAATGCCAGGGCAGTATAACTACCCCACAAGTGACCCCATTTTGGAAAGAAGAGACCCCAAGGTATTCGCTGATGGGCATAGTGAGTTCATAGAACTTTTTATTTTTTGTCACAAGTTAGTGGAATATGAGACTTTGTAAGAAAAAAAATAAAAAAAAAAATCATCATTTTCCGCTAACTTGTGACAAAAAATAAAAAGTTCTATGAACTCACTATGCCCATCAGCGAATACCTTAGGGTGTGTACTTTCAGAAATGGGGTCATTTGTGGGGTGTTTGTACTGTCTGGGCATTGTAGAACCTCAGGAAACATGACAGGTGCTCAGAAAGTCAGAGCTGCTTCAAAAAGCGGAAATTCACATTTTTGTACCATAGTTTGTAAACGCTATAACTTTTACCCAAACCATTTTTTTTTTACCCAAACATTTTTTTTTTATCAAAGACATGTAGAACTATAAATTTAGAGCAAAATTTCTATATGGATGTCGTTTTTTTTTGCAAAATTTTACAACTGAAAGTGAAAAATGTCATTTTTTTGCAAAAAAATCGTTAAATTTCGATTAATAACAAAAAAAGTAAAAATGTCAGCAGCAATGAAATACCACCAAATGAAAGCTCTATTAGTGAGAAGAAAAGGAGGTAAAATTCATTTGGGTGGTAAGTTGCATGACCGAGCAATAAACGGTGAAAGTAGTGTAGGTCAGAAGTGTAAAAAGTGGCCTGGTCTTTCAGGGTGTTTAAGCACTGGGGGCTGAGGTGGTTAAAAAAGACAATTTCTGAATAGGCCTTTTGGACAAAAACAAAAACATGTAATATATTTAAAAAAAAAAAGTGATTTAACATCTGTCATGTACAAGCATAGACTATGTGCAAAATTACACAGTCTATGCTGTTCCAGGACATATGGCGCACTCATGGAACAAGTCGTGACGCACACATCCGAGGAGCACCGTTCATGTATACCCAGCCTGCCATGCTCTGAAGTACAGGAGCACACAGCATCGTAGCAAGCAATGACCCTATGCACTCCTGCACGCCAGTGCATGGCAGGCTGCGTATACACACATGTATACACACACCATGCACCATGAATGTGTGTATTGGCAGGCTGGGTGTACACGTGTGCATGGCAGGCTGCGTATGCACACACCATGCAACATGAATGTGTGTATTAAACAATATTAAATACACATAACTTTAAAGTAAAGTATTTACTCACGCATTTTAATTTGCTTTTCTTTTGATGCAGAGGTCCATGCAGTGGACAGCAACTCTACGCACACTTCATTCCATGAACGATCTTTGATGGTCCGTTCGTGGTATATTTCAGTCCTGGAGTCCCACAGGGCTGGCCTCTCTTGTATGAGGACTATCAGTTTTTCAACTTCAAAATTGCACATAATGTCTGCTGATATATGTGCTGGTCGGCTCTGAAGATGAATCCTGTCTTCCTGCCACCTGTCTCCCTGGAGATCAAGGTCACATGGGGCAGGATTCTTTTTCTATTTCCTGCAGATCCGCAATTCACGATCCACAATTGCGGATGACATGCGGATGACATTTGACATCTTTCCGCATGTCATCCGTTTTTTTGCGGACACATTCACTTCAATGGGGCAACGGTCCGCAATTTGCGGACAAAAGTAGGACATGCGGTACCTTTTTGACCGCATTGCGGAACGGTACGGATTTGCGGATGCGTACAGCATACTGAATGCTGTACGCATCTTTTGCAGACCCATTGAAATGAATGGGTCCGCATATATTCCGCATCTACTCTGCATTTTTGCGGAAAAGATGCGGAAAAAAAATACTGACGTGTGAATGGAGCCTTACGAAGATATAGCACTATATTCTAGATATTTGCGGATTCTCGAAGTGCCAATATTCACGATGACATTTTGCGATTAGAATATTCGCGATCAACACTACTTATCTGCAGATGTTGACAAAGACCCTGATTCAAATAAAGGGGCCTTACTTTTTTCTTGGTTCAGTTGTTTTAGTTAAAATCACTGGTAACACGCTGAGGCAGGATCTCACTATAATATACACTCACCTAAAGAATTATTAGGAACACCATACTAATACGGTGTTGGACCCCCTTTTGCCTTCAGAACTGCCTTAATTCTACGTGGCATTGATTCAACAAGGTGCTGATAGCATTCTTTAGAAATGTTGGCCCATATTGATAGGATAGCATCTTGCAGTTGATGGAGATTTGAGGGATGCACATCCAGGGCACGAAGCTCCCGTTCCACCACATCCCAAAGATGCTCTATTGGGTTGAGATCTGGTGACTGTGGCCATTTTAGTACAGTAAACTCATTGTCATGTTCAAGAAACCAATTTGAAATCATTCGAGCTTTGTGACATGGTGCATTATACGGCTGGAAGTAGCCATCAGAGGATGGATACATGTTCTCATTCTGTTTACGCCAAATTCGGACTCTACCATTTGAATGTCTCAACAGAAATCAAGACTCATCCGACCAGGCAACATTTTTCCAGTCTTCAACAGTCCAATTTTGGTGAGCTTGTGCAAATTGTAGCCTCTTTTTCCTATTTGTAGTGGAGATGAGTGGTACCCGGTGGGGTCTTCTGGTGTTGTAGCCCATCCGCCTCAAGGTTGTGCGTGTTGTGGCTTCACAAATGCTTTGCTGCATACCTCGGTTGTAACGAGTGGTTATTTCAGTCAACGTTGCTCTTCTATCAGCTTGAATCAGTCGGCCCATTCTCCTCTGACCTCTAGCATCCACAAGGCATTTTTGCCCACAGGACTGCCGCATACTGGATGTTTTTCCCTTTTCACACCATTCTTTGTAAACCCTAGAAATGGTTGTGTGTGAAAATCCCAGTAACTGAGCAGATTGTGAAATACTCAGAGCGGCCCGTCTGGCACCAACAACCATGCCACGATCAAAATTGCTTAAATCACCTTTCTTTCCCATTCTGACATTCAGTTTGGAGTTCAGGAGATTGTCTTGACCAGGACCACATCCCTAAAAATACTGACGTGTGAATGGAGCCTTACGAAGATATAGCACTATATTCTAGATATTTGCGGATTCTCGAAGTGCCAATATTCACGATGACATTTTGCGATTAGAATATTCGCGATCAACACTACTTATCTGCAGATGTTGACAAAGACCCTGATTCAAATAAAGGGGCCTTACTTTTTTCTTGGTTCAGTTGTTTTAGTTAAAATCACTGGTAACACGCTGAGGCAGGATCTCACTATAATATACACTCACCTAAAGAATTATTAGGAACACCATACTAATACGGTGTTGGACCCCCTTTTGCCTTCAGAACTGCCTTAATTCTACGTGGCATTGATTCAACAAGGTGCTGATAGCATTCTTTAGAAATGTTGGCCCATATTGATAGGATAGCATCTTGCAGTTGATGGAGATTTGAGGGATGCACATCCAGGGCACCAAGCTCCCGTTCCACCACATCCCAAAGATGCTCTATTGGGTTGAGATCTGGTGACTGTGGGGGCCATTTTAGTACAGTGAACTCATTGTCATGTTCAAGAAACCAATTTGAAATGATTCGAGCTTTGTGACATGGTGCATTATCCTGCTGGAAGTAGCCATCAGAGGATGGGTACATGGTGGTCATGAAGTGATGGACATGGTCAGAAACAATGCTCAGGTAGCCCGTGGCATTTAAACGATGCCCAATTGGCACTAAGGGGCCTAAAGTGTGCCCAGAAAACATCCCCCACACCATTACACCACCACCACCAGCCTGCACAGTGGTAACAAGGCATGATGGATACATGTTCTGATTCTGTTTACGCCAAATTCGGACTCTACCATTTGAATGTCTCAACAGAAATCGAGACTTATCAGACCAGGCAACATTTTTCCAGTTTTCAACAGTCCAATTTTGGTGAGCTCGTGCAAATTGTAGCCTCTTTTTCCTATTTGTAGTGGAGATGAGTGGTACCCGGTGGGGTCTTCTGCTGTTGTAGCCCATCCGCCTCAAGGTTGTGCGTGTTGTGGCTTCGCAAATGCTTTGCTTCATACCTCGGTTGTAACGAGTGGTTATTTCAGTCAACGTTGCTCTTCTATCAGCTTGAATCAGACGGCCCATTCTCCTCTGACCTCTAGCATCCACAAGGCATTTTCGCCCACAGGACTGCCGCATACTGGATGTTTTTCCCTTTTCACACCATTCTTTGTAAACCCTAGAAATGGTCGTGCATGAAAATCCCAGTAACTGAGCAGATTGTGAAATACTCAGACCGGCCCGTCTGGCACCAACAACCATGCCACGCTCAAAATTGCTTAAATCACCTTTCTTTCCTATTCTGACATTCAGTTTGGAGTTCAGGAGATTGTCTTGACCAGGACCACACCCCTAAATGCATTGAAGAAACTGCCATGTGATTGGTTGACTAGATAATTGCATTAATGAGAAATAGAACAGGTGTTCCTAATAATTCTTTAGGTGAGTATATATATATAGGAATAAAGCAGATAATTAATATTGGATTAGGGGGAGCAGCAGCTCATGACTACGAGGACTCCTGAGCGCGTACATTGCATTGAGCAGACTCCACTGCTGGAATCCCTTTTAATTCACCGTGCAGCCTTTCCCATTTGCTGATTACCAATCAACAAGCATTGCTACCAATTTTCAGATGAACACTTTGGTGTGACAGCAGCACTAGTGATGAGCAGCAGGGCCTATGTTCGAATTCACGATATTTCACGAATATGTAATATACGCGTAATGCGCGCGCAATACAGGCGTGGGTCACTTTTGCTACATTTTCCAAGCTGCTAGAAGTTTCCTGAGACTTGAGAAAATGGTTGGCATGGCAGAACATTAAAAATGGCTTTATATGCAGATAGAGTGCTCTAATATATTCGCGATTGCGCTAATCGGCACTAATGATGCGAATATTTTGGAGCAATACGTGAAACTTCACATTTTAGCAGGTCTGACTACATATTACTGATTGGTGCACTAAGTATTGTTGTGGATGTGTGACATCACAGCACTATGTATGTAGCATGTATGTATGTATGGACAGCAGAAACTATCACACTACCTAACACACTGCACTACAACAGCTACAACTATATCAGGATATAACCTACACTGACTATCTCCCACTAACTATCTGTATTATACACTCACCTAAAGAATTATTAGGAACACCATACTAATACGGTGTTGGACCCCCTTTTGCCTTCAGAACTGCCTTAATTCTACGTGGCATTGATTCAACAAGGTGCTGATAGCATTCTTTAGAAATGTTGGCCCATATTGATAGGATAGCATCTTGCAGTTGATGGAGATTTGAGGGATGCACATCCAGGGCACGAAGCTCCCGTTCCACCACATCCCAAAGATGCTCTATTGGGTTGAGATCTGGTGACTGTGGCCATTTTAGTACAGTGAACTCATTGTCATGTTCAAGAAACCAATTTGAAATCATTCGAGCTTTGTGACATGGTGCATTATACGGCTGGAAGTAGCCATCAGAGGATGGATACATGTTCTCATTCTGTTTACGCCAAATTCGGACTCTACCATTTGAATGTCTCAACAGAAATCAAGACTCATCCGACCAGGCAACATTTTTCCAGTCTTCAACAGTCCAATTTTGGTGAGCTTGTGCAAATTGTAGCCTCTTTTTCCTATTTGTAGTGGAGATGAGTGGTACCCGGTGGGGTCTTCTGGTGTTGTAGCCCATCCGCCTCAAGGTTGTGCGTGTTGTGGCTTCACAAATGCTTTGCTGCATACCTCGGTTGTAACGAGTGGTTATTTCAGTCAACGTTGCTCTTCTATCAGCTTGAATCAGTCGGCCCATTCTCCTCTGACCTCTAGCATCCACAAGGCATTTTTGCCCACAGGACTGCCGCATACTGGATGTTTTTCCCTTTTCACACCATTCTTTGTAAACCCTAGAAATGGTTGTGTGTGAAAATCCCAGTAACTGAGCAGATTGTGAAATACTCAGAGCGGCCCGTCTGGCACCAACAACCATGCCACGATCAAAATTGCTTAAATCACCTTTCTTTCCCATTCTGACATTCAGTTTGGAGTTCAGGAGATTGTCTTGACCAGGACCACATCCCTAAATGTATTAAAGCAAATGCCATGTAATTGGTTGACTAGATAATTGCATTAATGAGAAATAGAACAGGTGTTCCTAATAATTCTTTAGGTGAGTGTATATATAAGCTATCTAACTAGCTATCTAATGTAATGAGTGGAAAGCGCAAAGCACAGCAATGACACTGCTGTCTCTCTCAGAACTTTAAAAAACTGTAGAAAATGGTTGCTGGGGAGGTTCTTATATAGTAAGGGGTAGGCAACTTTCCTATTGGTTGCATTACAGCCTTGTCATTGGCCCACAAGCAAAAAGAAGGTTATTGATGGCAAAAAAAAAAATCTAGAATATTCGAAATTACGAATATACAGTACAGACCAAAAGTTTGGACACACCTTCTCATTCAAAGAGTTTTCTTTATTTTCATGACTATGAAGGCATCAAAACTATGAATTAACACATGTGGAATTATATACATAACAAACAAGTGTGAAACAACTGAAAATATGTCATATTCTAGGTTCTTCAAAGTAGCCACCTTTTGCTTTGATTACTGCTTTGCACACTCATTCTCTTGATGAGCTTCAAGATGTAGTCCCCTGAAATGGTTTTCACTTCACAGGTATGCCCTGTCAGGTTTAATAAGTGGGATTTCTTGCCTTATAAATGGGGTTGGGACCATCAGTTGAGGAGAAGTCAGGTGGATACACAGCTGATAGTCCTACTAAATAGACTGTTAGAATTTCTATTATGGCAAGAAAAACGAGTGGCCATCATTACTTTAAGAAATTAAGGTCAGTCAGTCAGCCGAAAAATTGGGAAAACTTTGAAAGTAAGGGCTATTTGACCATGAAGGAGAGTGATGGAGTGCTGCGCCAGATGACCTGGCCTCCACAGTCACCGGACCTGAACCCAATCGAGATGGTTTGAGGTGAGCTGGACCGCAGAGTGAAGGCAAAAGGGCCAACAAGTGCTAAGCATCTCTGGGAACTCCTTCAAGACTGTTGGAAGACCATTTCAGGGGACTACCTCTTGAAGCTCATCAAGAGAATGCCAAGAGTGTGCAAAGCAGTAATCCAAGCAAAAGGTGGCTACTTTGAAGAACCTAGAATATGACATATTTTCTGTTGTTTCACACTTGTTTGTTATGTATATAATTCCACATGTGTTAATTCATAGTTTTGATGCCTTCATAGTCATGAAAATAAAGAAAACTCCTTGAATGAGAAGGTGTGTCCAAACTTTTGGTCTGTACTGTATATCACTATATTCTAAATATAATCGCAAATTCTCGAAGTGCCGATATTCGCAATTAATATTCACGATTCGAATATTTGCTCCTAACACTTAACAACACTAGGACACTGACATGTTCCTGATATTGCCTTTACATCATCATTTTGGGGAAAAATTTGACCAACTTTTCCTATAAAACATGACATTGTTAGGCCCCTTTCACACGGGCGAGTATTCCGCGCGGGTGCAATGCGTGATGTGAACGCATTGCACCCGCACTGAATCCTGACCCATTCATTTCTATGGGGCTGTGCACACGAGCGGTGATTTTCACGCATCACTCGTATGTTGCGTGAAAATCGCAGCATGCTCTATATTGTGCGTTTTCCATGCAACGCAGGCCCCATAGAAGGGATCCATCACCATGATCCATCACCATGGTAAAAGATTATGTGACGGACCATATGATGACCGGAGTGACGTCACCACAGGTCCTTTTCCTGCACACAGCAAAGAAGAAGACAGAAGAGAAGCCGGGCTGCGCGATCAAGTGGATTAAGGTGAGTTAAATTATGTTTTATTCTTTTTTAACCCCTCCAGTGCTATTGTACTATGCATTCTGTATTCAGAATGCTATTATTACCCCTTATAACCATGTTATAAGGGAAAATAATGCAATCTACAGAACACCGATCCCAAGCCCGAACTTCTGTGAAGAAGTTCGGGTTTGGGTGCAAAACATGCCGATTTTTCTCGCGCGCGTGCAAAACGCATTACAATGTTTTGCCCTCGCTCGGAAAAATCGCGCATGCTCCCGCAATGCACCCACACCTTTTCCTGCAACGCCCGTGTGAAAGAGGCCTTAGTGTTCAGTAAGCCTTGCCATTGAAATAAAACATAAAAAAATCTAACTAGTGGAAAAATGAAAGTTAACAGTAATCATAACTGTGGCTCATAATTTGGAGTGATCTAACTAGCTTCTGATAGCTGTGATCTAGCTTCAACACACTGTAATGCCTGGTCAAAAAAATAAAGGCCCTGTAGTTGCCAGAGCTGCAGGCAGTGAAGTCGGCAGACAGAAGCTAGATTTTATAAAAAGCCAATTAGAGGTGGCATATTTGGAAACAGAAGAAAGTTGTGATATTGTTGGCTTGGTTATGTGTAAGAGAGTCAGTTCAGTGTGTACCTAGACCCAATAACAGGACCCCACTAGAAGATGGTACAATGAAAGGTGGACATGTCACAGTAACTTGAATAACTTCACTCCAACAGGGGCACAGGGCATTATTGTGGCACAAACAGGGGCAGTCTGGGAACTTAAAGTGGCCCTGAAAAAAAACTAAAAGTGGCCCCATTTTGCAGGTCCAAATTAACAGAAAGTGGGGCAACACAAGTAGGTGGGGTCAGCAATACCGTAGTGCAAAATACTATCCCAGCAGAACCAAATAACACAGTGTAGCACAATATACTGCGCCAAAAGCTGGCCCTCTGTGGTGGCCATCGATAGCTACCATTTTCTGTTCTCTTCCAGTTGTCTTTGATTAAGATACGGGGCAGGGTGCTTAGGAGGTGAGGTGCAGGCAATAGCAGTTGAATACAGGAGGGCATATGCAGTCACTGGCTGGGTACAAGAGTACCTGATTTTCATGGTGTTAATTACTGTTGAGAGCTCATTATGTATCCAGTCAGCGGCAGAGAGGAGGACTTGGGTGGCCCCCTGGGGCATCGGCCCACTAGAAAATTTCCCTCTAGGGTCTATGGCCAATCCTAGCTTTCTCTGCGACAACTCAAAATTAGAACCATGGTGACCGACAACGGGAAGAACATGGTGTCGGCACTGCGTCAAGAAGGGCTGAGCCATGCGCCCTGCATGGCACACGTGTTCAATCCGGTTGTCAAGCGGTTCCTGAAGTCTTCCACCCATCTGCAAGACATCCTAAAAATGACCAGGAAACTTTGCATGCACTTCAGCCACTCATGCAAAGTACACCCTCCTTGAGCTGCAGCGGCAGAATGGCATCCCCCAACATAAGCTAATATGCAACGTTTCCAGCCATTGGAATTCCACCCTCCATATGTTGGACCGACTACACGAACAGAGAAAGGCCATCAACGATTTCTTGAAGATCCAAGCAGATAGTAGTACTCCCCTGTGTAACTTCGATGTCAGCCAGTGGCAGCTCATGCGTGACACCTGCCGTTTGCTCAGGCCTTTTGAGGAGCCACGTTATTTGTCAGTCGCCAGGAATACGGGATGAACAACGTCATTCCACTGCTTCATGTCCTGGAATAGATTGTGGTAAAAATGGCTGGTCAGGGGACAGGAGACATGGCACCTAGATCTCACAGCCACATGAGCCCTGTGGGGGCTGAACTGGAGGAGGAGGACATTGGAGCACAAGCAATGTGTAGCGAAATGGATGGTTTTTACACACAGGTGACAGAAAAGGAGGAGCAGGAGCAGCCAGAGGAGCTACAGGGAAATGAGGAAGACGAGGCAGAGGACCCAGAGACACCGTGGCAGTATGCAGTGGAGATGGAGGTAGGGAGTTCCTCCGAGTCACCTGCACAAATGGCCCGATGCATGCTCACTTGCTTGTGTAGTGACAGCTGAATTGTCACCATTCGGCAGAGGGATGACTTCTGACGCTCCACCTTGTTGAACCCTCGCTACTGGTCCAAAATGGGGGCCTTTTTTTACACCTGCTGAGAGGGAGGACAAACTGAACTACAATAGAGACATCCTATGTATTGAGTTGGCCACTGCATATCTGCGCCATCGTCCATCCTCTTGCAGGTCTGACGGGGGGCCCTCTGCGCTCACGTTCCTCTGCCATGGCTGCTGTGGCAGGGTGGGGGGGTAGAAGCAGTTCCAGCTCCATCAGCAGCAACTTGAGTCTAGAGTCGCTGATGAGCAGCTTTCTTCACCCGCATAGTGAAGAAACTACTCACCAGTAGAGTTGAGCGGACACCTAGAAGTTCGGGTTCGACGGGTTCAGCCGAACGTCGCAAAAAATTTCGAGTTCAGGACCCAAACTTGACCCCAAACCCCATTGAAGTCAATGGGGACCTGAACTTTGGAGCACTAAAATGGCTCTAAAAAAGTCATGGAAAGGGCTAGAGGGCTGCAAACAAATGTGGATAGGGAAATAACTTAAAATAACATAAAATACGTAAAAATAAAAAATAATAATCTTGATCTAGGAGGAGGCGGTCCATATGGAGTAGGAGGTTGAGGTGGTGGTGGATGTGGCGGTGTAGGTGGAAGCCGCGGTGGAGGAGGAGGAGGTAGCCAACACTGTTTTTGTTTTTTTGGTTTTTTTGTTCAAATTTGGGTAGACCCCAAAACATTGGGAAATATGAAAAATAAAACAAAGAGAAAGTGCGCTGGGGTACAACAATGTCTGGGTGAGGCCGGTATACATGTCTATTCTGCACAAGGTACGGACAAGTCCTGTGGGATCCCTGCCTGGTTCATTTTAATGAACGTGAGCTTGTCCACATTGGCTGTGGACAGTCGGCTACGCTTGTCTGTAATAACCCCCTCCTGCCGTGCTAAACAAACGTTCATACAATACACTGGCTGCAGGGCAGGTCAGCACCTCCAAGGCGTAAAGGGCAAGCTCAGGCCATGTGCCCAAATTGGAGACCCAGAAGTTGAAGCGGGCAGACCCATCAGTCAGTACGTGTAGTCATGTGCACACATACTGCTCCACCATGTCACACGTCCCCGTGACGTCCACGATCCAATTGGATATCTTCCCTATCGACTTTCGATGTTCTTTAATGTGCCTACCATGGTGATCACGGGTAATGGGGAATCAGGGTTCTATGCCAGAGAGGGAGCATGAGAAAGGGATAACACATCCAAGGGAGGCCAATGGCTGAAATCTGATTGGGTGGAAATGTGGGACAAGTTATTAAAGCGGAAGAATCGAAGAAAAGGAGGGGGCGCGCAGCAATTACCCACTCCAGACTCAGGGAGGTAGTGACGATAAATAACAATACAGGGCTCTTAAGATGCCCTGTTATTGGAATGAGTAATAAAAAATTACAGGGAATGTCGCTGCAGTATTTTGAATGAGGAAGCGTTATACAGGAGATGCCCTGCTGTCGCTTTGTTGACTCTAGATAACTTCTGCCTGATCGCAAGTCCCCGTGACGTCCGCGATCCAATTGGATATCTTCCCTATCAACTTTCGATGTTCTTTTATGTGCCTACCATGGTGATCACGGGTAACGGGGAATCAGGGTTCTATGCCGGAGAGGGAGCCCGAGAAAGGGATACCACATCCAAGGGAGGCCAATGGCTGAAATCTGATTGGGTGGAAATGTGGGACAAGTTATTAAAGCGGAAGAATCGAAGGAAAGGAGGGGGCGCGTGGCAATTACCCACTTCGGACTCGGGGAGGTAGTGACAATAAATAACAATACAGGGCTCTTAAGATGCCCTGTTATTGGAATGAGTAATAAAAGATTACAGGGAATGTCACTGCGGTATTTTGGATGAGGAAACGTTATACAGGAGAGACCCTGCTGCCATTTGTTGACGCTAGATAACTTCTGCCTGATTGCACGTCCCTGTGATGTCCAAGATCCAATTGTATATCTTCTCTATCAACTTTTCGACTTTTATGCGCCTACCATGGTGATCACGGATAACGAGGAATCAGGGTTCCATGCAGGAGAGGGAGAGTGAGAAAGGGATACCACATCCAAGGGAGGTCAATGAAGTCACTGAAATCTGATCAGGTGGAAATGTGGGACAAGTTCTTAAATTAAATTAAGCACATGCACCAGGCAAGGGATGTGCGTCAAACTGGCTAGGCCCAGAGCTGCAATGAGATTTCGCCCATTATCGCACACCACCAGGCCGGGCTTCAGGCTCACTGGCACCAAGCACTCATCTGTCTGTTGTTCCATGCCCGTCCACAGCTCCTGCGCGGTGTGGGGTTTGTCCCCCAAACAGATAAGTTTCAAAACTGCCTGCTGTCGTTTCCCCCTTGCTGTGCTGAAGTTGGTGGTAAAGGTGCTACGCTAACCGGATGAGGAGGCGGTAGAGGATGAGGAAACGGAGTAGGAGGAGGAAGCAACAGGAGGCAAAGAGAAACGCCCTGCAATCCTCGGTGGTGGAAGGACATGCGCCAAACTGCTATCCGCCTCAGGGCCAGCCGCCACTGCATTTACCCAGTGTGCTGTTAGGGAGAAATAGTCCCTGACCATGCCTACTGGTCCACGTATCCGTAGTCAGGTGGACCTTGCCCCAGATGGCGTTACGCAGTGCACACCTGATTTTTTACTCCTCTTGGTTGTGCAGGGAAGGGATGGTTCACCTGGAAAAGTAGTGGCGGCTGGGCACAACGTACTGTGGGACAGCCACCACCATCAGATTCTTAAAACTGTCCGTGTCCACCAGACGGAATGACAGCATTTCAAAGGCCAAGAATTTGGAAATGCTGGCATTCAGGGCCAGGGATCGGGGGTGGGTAGGGGGGTACTTCGTCTTTCGCTCCAGTGTTTGGGAGATAGACAGCTGAACGCTTCCATGGGACAATGTGGAGATGCTTGGTGGAGGTGGTGGCGTTGCTGGCACATCCTCTGTTTGCGGGGTGGCAGGTTCCACTGTCACTCCAGAGGGGGATGAAGAGGCCGAGACTGCAGCAGAAGAGGAAACAGGAGGAGCCAGAGACCTTTCTTGGTTTTTGAGGTGTCTACTCCACTGCAGCTCGTGCTTTGCACTTAGATGCCTGGTCATGCAGGTTGTGCTCAGGTTGAGAACGTTTATGCCTCGCTTCAGGCTCTGATTGCACAGCGTGCAAACCAGTCGTGTCTTGTCGTCAGCACATTGTCTGAAGAACTGCCATGCCAGGGAACTCCTTGGAGCTGGCTTTGGTGTGCTCGGTGGGCCGTAGCAGGCGTACTGTCTAGGAGACGGCCGCTCCGCTTTTGCAACCTGCTCCCTTTTTTGCTGTGCTGGTGGCTCTGTGCGACCACCGCCTCTTCCTCCGAACTACACAGGTCACTCGCATGAGCTTGATTCCACATGGGGTCGAGGACCTAATAGTCCTCCACATCATCTTCCACCCAGTCTTCACCCCTGCCCTCCTTGTCGGTCTGCACACGGCAGAAAGCCACAGCAGTTGGCACCTGTGTTTCATCATCATCCGAGACGTGCTGCGGTGGTCCTCCCATGTACTCATCCTGAAACATAAGTGGTTGGGCATCGGTGCACTCAATCTCTTCCATTTCTGGGGCAGGGCTATGTGGATGGCCCTGGGAAACCCTGCTAATAGAGTCATCAAAAAGCAGAAGAGACTGCTGCATGACTTGGGGCTCAGACTGCTTGGCTGATTTGCAAGGGGGTGAGGTGAAAGACTGATGGCCATGGGCTGCAGGTGCCAACTCTGATCTTTCAGCAGGGGACTGGGTGGCAGACAATGTGAAGGAACTGGAGGCACTGTCAGCCACCCAATCTACTATTGCCTGTACTTGTTCTGGCCTCACCATTCGTAGAGCGGCATTTGGGCCTACCAAATAAAGCTTAAGGTTCCGTCGCCTACTCGCACCTGAGGAAGGTGTTTCACTTGTGCGTGTAGCTGGCACAGATCGACCACGTCCTCTCCCTGCAACAGGAGCTCCACCAACACCAGCAGCACCACGACCAGGGCCACGTCCTTTATTTGACGCTCTCCTTATTTTTTGCTGTCACCCACCGAAGTAACAGAAGTTTTTACTAAATTTAGTTCCCTGTCAGCAATGAAGAGAAGGGTTTTTTCAACGGCAAAAATGGGTTAATGTCACCCACCAATGGAACAGACGATTTTTAGAAATTTCGGTCCCTGTCACCTATGCCGAGCAGGGGTTTTTCAACGGCAAAAATGGGTTCATGCCACCCACCAGACGAATTTTTTTATTTTTTAAAAATTTCAGTCCCTGTTACCTATTCAGAGCAAGGGTTTTTAAACTGCAAAAATGGGTTAATGTCACCCAACAATGTAACAGACAAATTTTTTAAAATTATTTCCCTGTCTGCTATGTAGAGCAGGGGTATAAAACAGCCAAAAAAGGGTTAATGTCACCCAACAATGTAACAGACAAATTTTTTAAAATTATTTCCCTATCTGCTATGCAGGGGTATAAAACAGCCAACAATGCAAATATGTCATCCCCTGAACTCACAGACGGATTAACTCTATTATTGCCCCTGGCACATATGCCGATGCAGGTGTACTTCACACAAAAATTGGTTTGTCACCCACCTGACTAACAGACGGATTAAGTATTAAATTATTCATATTTCTTTTAGATGTTGCATTGCGCCCACCAAAAAATTGCTGTAGGAAGGTCAGCCACAGAATGAACAGACAGATAAATTATCTTTCTGTGTCCGGGGAGTAAAAATGGTGTATTTCACATGTGCCCTGGCTGTACAGTTGTGTACCTGGTCTATGTTGGTGCAGGAACCCACCCTCCGAGTCACTTGTGAATGACTGGCCTGATAACCGTGGAAATGTCACCCCACAATCCTACAGATGGATTTACAGCATTTATTTGCCTGGATGTCAGATATGCAGCGCAGGCCGAAAAGGTACTTTATGGCCAAAAAAAAGTGTTTTTTTCACCCACAAGTCCAGTTGTATTTACTGATTTTATTTCACTTTTAGATTTGCAGCACAGGCCGCAAAGGTACTTTCTGGCAAAAAAAAAATGATTATTTTTTTTTTCCCACAGTGAAACAGATGGATTTAACTATCAGATTTGCAGTGCAGGCCGCAAAGGTACTTTATGGGAAAAAAAAATATTATTTTTTCACCTACAGTGAAACAGATGGATTTAACTGACTATCTTTCACTATCAGATTTGCAGTGCAGGCCGCAAAGGTACTTTATGGAAAAAAAAGATGATTTTTTCACCCACAGTGAAACAGATGGATTTATTGATTATATTTCACTATCAGATTCGCAGTGCAGGCCGCAAAGGTACTTTCTGGCAAAAAAAAAATGATGATTTTTTTCACCCACAGTGGATTTAACAGATTTTCTTTCACTATCACAAATGTAGTGCAGGCCGAAAAGGTACTTTATGGCAAAAAAATCGTGTTTTTTTTTACCCACAATGTCCCAGTTGTATTTACTGATTATATTTCACTATCAGATTTGCAGCACAGGCCGCAAAGGTACTTTATGGGGGGAAAAAAAGATGATTTTTTTTCACCCACAATGAAAAAGATGGATTTACTGATTATATTTCACTATCAGATTCGCAGTGCAGGCCACAAAGGTACTTTCTGGCAAAAAAAGATAAATGATTTTTTTTCACCCACAGTGAAACAGATGGATTTAACAGATTTTCTTTCACTATCACAAATGTAGTGCAGGCCGAAAAGGTACTTTATGGCAAAAAAAAAAATGATTATTTTTTTTTGCCCACAGTGAAACAGATGGATTTACTGATTATATTTCACTATCAGATTCGCAGTGCAGGCCGCAAAGGTACTTTCTGGCAAAAAAAAAATAATGATTTTTTTCACCCACAGTGGATTTAACAGATTTTCTTTCACTATCACAAATGTAGTGCAGGCCGAAAAGGTACTTTATGGCAAAAAAAATCGTGTTTTTTTTTACCCACAATGTCCCAGTTGTATTTACTGATTATATTTCACTATCAGATTTGCAGCACAGGCCGCAAAGGTACTTTATGGGGGGAAAAAAAGATGATTTTTTTCACCCACAATGAAAAAGATGGATTTACTGATTATATTTCACTATCAGATTCGCAGTGCAGGCCACAAAGGTACTTTCTGGCAAAAAAAGATAAATGATTTTTTTTCACCCACAGTGAAACAGATGGATTTAACAGATTTTCTTTCACTATCACAAATGTAGTGCAGGCCGAAAAGGTACTTTATGGCAAAAAAAAAAGTGTTTTTTTCACTCACAGTGTCCCAGTTGTTTTTACTGATTATATTTCACTATCAGATTTGCAGCACGGGCTGCACAGGTACTTTATGGGGAAAAAAATAAGATTTTTTCACCCACAATGAAACAGATGGATTTAACTGATTTTCTTTCACTATCACAAATGCAGTGCAGGGCGCAAAAAAAATTTAATTTGTCCCCCCAGAATCTAACAGATGGATTTACTGAATTGATTACACTCACATATGCAGCGCAGGGGTACTTTACAGAAAAAAAAGTGAATATGTCACCCCCTGGGTTCCTGAACTCACAGACGGATTACCTATATTATTTTCCCTTCCCCTGGCACATATGCAGTGCAGGTGCGCTTAAACAATCGGTATATGTTGCCCAGGATTAAATTATTGTCCCTGGCACATATGCAGTGCTGGTGCACTGCACTTGCACAAAATGGCCGCCGATGCCCACCTAACTAACAGACGGATAAAACTTATTTTTCTGTGTCACTGGGCTCAGGGCAGGGTACAAAAATGTTGCATAGCACCCACAAAAAAAAAGAAATCGCTGTAGATCGCAGAGTTAGCAACAAGTTCTGATATCAGATTCTTTCCTATTCTCTCCCTCACAGCAGCAGCATCCTATTCCTACACTAGTAAGAGATGAGTGCCGTGCGGCGCTATGTGACTCCAGCTTATATAGAGGCTGGGTCACATGCTGCACTGGCCAATCACAGCCATGCCATTAGTAGGCATGGCTGTGATGGCTTCTAAGGACACACTAGTTAAACGCTTGTTGATTGGTTGCCCTGCAGTCTTTCAAAAAGCACCATTAAATTGCCAAACACCGAACTCGAACCTGAACTTTTACGAAAATGTTCGGGTTCGGGTACAAAAAACCCTAAAGTTCGGTACGAACCCAAACTTTACAGTTCAAGTTCGCTCAACCCTACTCACCAGCAGCAGCAGCTAGACCTGGAGCAGGACCTGAACCAGCAGGTGGTGGCATACTTGGACAGTACCCTGCCACCCCACATTGAAGATCCGCTGGACTACTGGGCAGCCAAACTGGATTTGTGGCCGCTACTAGCAGAGTTTGCCCTGGAAAAGCTGTCCTGCCCGGCCAGTAGTGTGACATCAGAGTGGGTGCTTAGTGCGGGGTCCATAGTTACCCCAAGAAGATCTCGCCTGTCCTCCCAAAATGTGGAGAGACTGACCTTTGTCAAGATGAATCAGGGCTGGATCAGACAGGATTTCCACCCACCAATGCCTGATGCATCAGACTAGATTATCCATGGTGCCACACCAACACTTTGACAAAAGAGACCGGTTTCTTCTGGCTACCTGCCTCAGCTACTATTCTGATGCTGCCATCCACCTTATGCCACACATCTGATGCCAATTGCTCCTTCTTTCACCCACCATCTTCAGCTGGTACTCGTATTGCCACCCACCGCCCGACTCTGTCACTGGGTAACTCTGTGGTCTCCTGATGCTGCTGCCACCTCCACACTATGTCACCTTGCCACTCTGTGGTCTCCTAATGCTGCTGTCACCTCCAAACTCTGTCACCGGGTAACTCTGTGGCATCCTGATGCTGCCGCCACCTCCACACACTGTCATTATGCCACTCTGTGGCCTCCTGATGCTGCTGTCACCTCCACACTATGTCACCTTGCTACTCTGTAGTCTCCTGATGCTGCCACCTCCACACTGTCATTGTGCCACTCTGTGACATCCTCCTGATACTGCTGCTTCCACCTCCAAACTCTGTCATTGGGCCACTCTGTGGCATCCTGATGCTGCCGCCACCTCCACACACTGTCATTGTGCCACTCTGTGGCCTCCTGATGCTGCCGTCACCTCCACACTCTGTCATTGTGCCACTCTGTGGCCTCCTGATGCTGCTGCCATCTCCACACTGTCATTGTTCCACTCTGTGGCCTCCTCCTGATGCTGCCACCACCTCCAAACTCTGTCATTGGGCCACTCTGTGGTCTCCTGATGCTGCCGCCACCTCCACACTGTCATTGTTCCACTTTGTGGCCTCCTCCTGATGCTGCCGCCACCTCCAGACTCTGTCATTGGGCCACTCTGTGGTCTCCTCATGCTGCTTTCACCTCACCACTATGTCATAGGGCCACGCTGTGGACTTCTCATGCTGTTCCCACTCTCCCCACTTCATGACTGGGCCACTATTTTGCCTTTTGGTCTGGCTGACATCATCATACATGACTGGGCCACTATTTTGCTTTTTGGCCTGGCTGACATCATCATTTATTTGACCCTTCTTCTGATCTGTCAGAAGGGAGGAAAAATTAGATGCACAATGGATCCTGTGTGTAGCAGCTGTAAGGCCTTTATGGTCCCATCAGAATTAGCTTGTCATTTGGTAACCAAAAGCAGGTGTGGGTACAAAACACAGAAGACATGCAAATATTCCATTCATGTGTCATCTCTGTTTTGGATCCACTTCTGTTTTCTTTGGCATTAGCAATACTAATGGATTACTGATCAAATGCTGACCGAGTGAAGGCGGATGCTCAACAGATAGGATCCATTTTTTTGGGGTTATTGTTCTGACGGATCAGAGGAAGAGCAAAATAATCAGTGACGTCAACAGAAACTTACTGCTGACACCCTCTCCACTGTGTCGGAGGGCTCTACTTGTATAAACGTTTAATAGAACAGGTTCTGTAGACATCTATGTGGAATCAGCTGACGACGGTGTAAAAGGAGTGCGCTTCTTCTTTGCGCTAACATCGATCTGTAAGGCTGAGTTCATACTTGAATTATTTGGTCAGTTTTGGCCCGTAACTGCCCAAATAAGTGAAGTGTGCAGTGATTCTAAGAGCGACACCTGTCATCTGCATGTCATACTGACTCACAGTATTATTTCACTACCAAAGCAGACTCCCTGTGCGTGTTACTGCAAGGCACAGTGTTCTACACCACTATAAAGGCTCTCTGCAGCCAGGAAATAGCAGTTTTTTTATGCGATTCGCGGCGGATACATTCGGATCGAACCAAATTTTTTTGAAAATTTTGGTGATCTGGCCAAATCGAATTTTTGAAAAATTCGCTCATCTCTAATTACAAGCAACAATACAGTCTCTGTTAAAAGGCACACATCATATTGGCTACAGTCTGTATTTGAGAGCACAAAGAGTAATATTTCCAGGATAACAGACTCCAAGCAGAAGTCCCACATAGAACGTA
Source organism: Bufo bufo (assembly GCF_905171765.1). NCBI lineage: Eukaryota > Metazoa > Chordata > Amphibia > Anura > Bufonidae > Bufo > Bufo bufo. The sequence continues at coordinate 391,542,147 of NC_053393.1, read as the reverse complement.
GCACACTCACTGGGGAAGATTGATTAATTCTATGATTTAGAAAGTGTAAATTTAGACTAAACAGTCTAAAGATGCACCAGATTTAGCATGATAAATTTGGTGCATTTTTAGAAACTTTTGTCTAAATTTACACCACCTATTGGTTGGCCCACCTTACTCCAAAGTTTTGGCACATTTTAAGTCATCTTAAGCCATACCCCATTTCCACTAAGCCATGTCCCCTCATCAAGCAAGGTGCAAAAATGTGTCTAAAACTTATGATAAATTCCAGAACCTCTCCAATGCTTCCAGGCAATGCCTGGTTAAGTGTTATCTTCAGGCAAGGAAATCTAACCCAAGGCTGCAGCCGGTGCTGGTCAAGACGACAGGGAGGTAGTTAACCTCCCAAAGAGATCCCAATATCAAAAGTTTTATTCAAAGAAAGGGTATGATGGCATCTATAACTTAAAGTCGTTATTTATTCATAAATCCCATATACTGTATGAAGATGCTGTAGGGATTATTAACAAATAAGGACTTTCACGTATAGATGCTGTCATACCCTTTCTTTGAATTGACCTATTTGGGTTTTTCTGGATTTGTGAACTTTGCATCCATCAGCACTTCTGCTGGACAAATATGATGCTAGAAGATTGATTTTAGGATCATCAAAATTAATGTGTCTTGTAGATTGTAAGCCCTCACGGGCAGGGCCCTCTCTTCCAGTGGCGTACATAGAAAAGTAAGGGCCCCATAGCAAGGATTAAACCAGGCCCCCCACACAGAACAGAAGGGTTTCTGCCTAAACCCTTTTCAATGACCCTTGGGCCATTTTTCCACAGCCTCATTTGCTAAAAGTTGTTCCTTTACAGTGTAGAGTCCTGACCAAGTTTTCATCTCCAGTAGAAGAGGAGATAATCAGGGGCGTATTGGGAACTTAAAGTGGCCCTGGAAAAAAAAACTAAAAGTGGCCCCATGTTGTAGGTGTTGGCATGCAATACTGTAGTTACAGAATACCACCCCAGCAGAACCAAATACCTCAGGACAGCACAAAATACTGCTGCCCTCACCATAGTATTCAACTGTATCACTATAATAAGGACAGCGATACAGTTGAGTTCAGGAGGGCACCTGTGGCGGTTGAGCATCAGATCATTATGTACTTGGCCTGCGGCCATCAAGAAGGCTTGAGTGGCCCCCTGAGCATCGGCCCACCGGAAAATTTATCTGTAGGGTCTATGGCCAATTCACCTCTGGAGATAATTCCAACTAAGACTGGGCCCCCTCTTGCCCTAGACCCCATATCAGTCGCATGGTCTGCCACTATGGTAGTTACACCTCTGCTCTCTCCTTCTGTACCAGTCTGTAACTCGTCTTGTTTATGCTTAGTGCAATTGTCTGTATTATGTATGTATACCCCTTCCATATGTACAGCGCCATGGAATGAATGTTGCTTTAATAATGAATAATAATAATAATAATGTGACTTGCTGGACCCACCCAACTCCTTTTTAACAGACCAGACCGGTTTACTGTTGCAGCTCACCATTCTTACGGTGCAGCCTGTCGTAGCAGCAATTGACACACTGTACCCTACAGCAAGGTGTGCAAGGTTATCACATATTCATCTTCAATGCAGCCAGTGTGGTACTATGCTGCAGCATCTGCACCCATGGCCAAAACCTGTGTCACACCTGTGCCCATCTGCAATAATATCTTATGTACTACAACCAGCAATGAACTGTTAAGGGTACAATCTGCAGCCTTGGGTCAGAAGTTAACCTCCTTTCTATGGAAGGAGATGGCATGTGGTTTATCCCAAAACACCCCCTTAAATTGTGGCTGGTATAATTTTGCATGTCTGCTAGAGTTTCCTACATTTTTAAAACACCATAACAGTGTTTTAATATAGATCTGACCTTATTTGATCATTTAGATAAATATCTATGTGCTTTTCTAATATGTCATAGAATCATATGAGATGGTCACTGCTAAGGAGAATCCGTCTTAATTCATCTCAATAGAATGCTGAAGATAGCAAACTGTAAGATGCAGAGGCAGGCTCTTCAGCCTTCACCCTGCTCTAACCTTAGCAATGCTTATTGGCATGCTAAGTGGAGTGGACCCTTTGGAGGCAGTTTTATTTAGTAAAATTACAGATTTTTCTCTAATAAAGAACATTACAATGGTTATTAACATCGCTATCCCTAAAGCTGACATATTGTAAGTTCTGCAGAATATGCTGGTGATATTTTATTCTAATAAAAATGCTTATTAAAACCATTTATGCCATTTCGGGAGATGGAGGCTTCCAAACTGTCTCTGAGAGCCAAGCACAAAGCTGTCGAACCACAAACTGAGAGATGTAGCCATGAATTTCCATTAGCATCAAAAGATGTTCCTGCAAATTAAAGCCCTTGACTGCCCATAGATGGAACACAGTTGTTAAAAGGTTAACTGAAGGCAGATGATAGTCTATTGGGTTGATTTATTAAGGCTGTTATCTAGTATGCAAGTCTTATTTACAGCTGCCATGCAATGTTTCAGGTGTAATTTACTCCAGTTTTTTGCTTTAAATAAGGGCAAATCTGTCAGGCTGACTTTTGGAAAAGTGGCAAATGCATGTAATGGAGCCAAAAGTTGCAAATATTTGTGCAAAAATGTGTGAATTTTTTAATCCAGAAAACAGATGTGGAATTTCATATGATATGTTGCTGCATTATAATTAGACTTTTGTGAAACTAAGTTGAAGTGGAAAACCTCTTTAGGGGTTAATTATAAGATTGCTGACTGAAAAAATAGCCATATACAAAATCATGTTGGAATAAAGCTGCATTTTTGAAATCATTAAAGATTAGAGTCAAGAGGCAAGAACTGCAGTTTTCCTTCCTTCTATCTTCCTTCTATTTCATTCCTAGGTCATCAGCAATGTGCCGTGCTTGTGAGCTTTTCCCATTCTAATGCTGATTATTAATGCCTGAATAAAAGAATTGTACCTGTTTCGTTTCATCCTGTCCCTGTGCCGCGGGCTATACCTTGGGAAATTAGCTGTTCTGCATTATTAAGAAGCGTAAATTAAACTGTAAAATGCATTCATGTGATCTCTGAGGATGGGGAAATAAAGGCCAATAAAATAAAGAAGCAGGAACCTGGAGAGAAGGAAACATATTTAGAAAGACAGATATTAGCATATGCTGCCCCTTTCTGGTCAATCAATTTAAAAAAAAAAACTAAATCTGCAAAATATCAAGAGTCAAATGTTTATTACAAACACATTGCATTTGGAAAGTGTTCAGACCCTTTCATTTTTTCACATTTTATGTGATCCATGAGTTAAGAAATATATATATAAAAAATAAAAAAATAATAATCAAACCCTGATAAAGAGTGCTCTGGAGCTCATCTGGGTTGAAGGATTACCTTCTAAAAAGACAAGATCTTAAGTAAACAGCCAAGACAAGAGTGGCTTAAGTTACCATTACTCAAGCCGACTATCATGTAAATTATTGTTAAATCAAGCGAAAGTGCACGATTATCGAGCAGTGTAAAAGCAATGCACAATAGAGCGTCAACTGACAATCCGTAGATTTCTAGTTGGTTTGATCATTTGTGTGGGCACAAAAATCATAGTTGGACGTTACCAATTTCATACATGTAAACAGGAATTGTTCACTGCACACCACTCAAATTTTGCTTTGTGTAAATGCAACAGTCTGCTTTACAAATGATGGAATATGCAATCAAAATGACAATTTTGTGAAGGATAAAGGGTCATTGATAAAACGCTCACTACACCAAGAAACTACTTATTTGTCTCTCAATCATACCGATCATTGCCTCGTGTAAAGGTACCTTTAGGGACAACTCTGCGAATGTCCTTGAGTGGCCCAGCCACGATCATAAATCTCTGGAGAGACCTGAAAATGGCTGTATGCAGATGTCTCCCATCTAATCTGACAGAGCTTCAGAGGATCTGCAGAAAAGAATGGTAGAAAATCCCCAAATCCAGGTGTACAAACCTTGTTGCATCATACCCTAGAACAGGGGCGTAGCTATAGGGGGTGCAGAGGTAGCAGTGGCTACAGGGCCCAGGAGCCTGAGGGGGCCCAAAGACCCTTGTGCCGCATTTGAAGACAATGGTATTATAGAAAGTGCATGCTATTCAAGGTACACCTCTGGCTAGAGGTAAGGGGTTAGGTCAAGAATTTGCCATGGGGGGGGAGATGCCGTTTCAATTTTTGCCTCAGGCAGCACAAAGGCTATGTGCTTCCCTGCCTCAGGCCACAAAGCACTGAGAGAAGGGGGGCTCAAGCTGAACTCTTGCACCAGGGCCCACAAACCTTTAGCTACGCCCCTGCCCTAGAAGACTGAAGGTTGTAATTGTTGCTAAAGGTACTTCAAGTCATGAGTAGGGATGAGCGAACCCGAACTGTATAGTTCGGGTTCGTACCGAATTTTGGGGTGTCCGTGACACGGACCCGAACATTTTCGTAAAAGTCCGGGTTCGGGTTCGGTGTTCGGCTCTTTCTTGGCGCTTTTTGAAAGGCTGCAAAGCAGCCAATCAACAAGCATCATACTACTTGCCCCAAGAGGCCATCACAGCCTTGCCTACTATTGGCATGGCTGTGATTGGCCAGTGCAGCATGTGACCCGGCCTCTATATAAGCTTGGGTCACGTAGCGCTGCACGTCACTCTGCTGATACAAGTGTAGGGAGAGGTTGCAGCTGCGACGTTAGGGCGAGATTAGGCAGTGATTAACTCCTCCAAAAGACTTCATTCAGTGATCGATCTACAGCTGTGGATCATTGAACTGCTGCTATTCAATTGCTCAGTGTTTTTAGGGTGCCCAGAGCGTTTTTCAGTCACTTTTTTCTGGGGTGATCGGCGGCCATTTTGTGGCTTGTGGTGCGCCAGCATAAGCTGCCACCAAGTACATTTAACCATCAATAGTGTGGTTATTTTTTGCTATATCCTACATCAGGGTCAAGCTTTCATCAAGTGCATTTAACCATCAATAGTGTGGTTATTTTTTGGCCATATACTACATCAGGGGCAAGTTGAGCCTGTCACAAAGTGCATTTAACCATCAATAGTGTGGTTATTTTTTGGCCATATACTACATCAGGGGCAAGCTGACCTTGTCACCCAAGTGCATTTAACCATCAATAGTGTGGTTATTTTTTGCTATATCCTACATCAGGGTCAAGCTTTCATCAAGTGCATTTAACCATCAATAGTGTGGTTATTTTTTGGCCATATACTACATCAGGGGCAAGTTGAGCCTGTCACAAAGTGCATTTAACCATCAATAGTGTGGTTATTTTTTGGCCATATACTACATCAGGGGCAAGTTGAGCCTGTCGCCCAGCGCCTAAAAAATAGGCCTCACATTTACATTAATCCAAATCTGTCATTACTGCTTTAGCTGGTCAAGTTATTTTTAGTGACCGTGAAAGCACAGTTTTTGTTCTGGGTTGAAAAACAATTCCCAAATTTGCAATTCTCAAAATTTGTGGTTTCTGCTGTATCAGGCCTACTTTAAATCTATCCCTAAAAGGGTATATTAGATTCAAGGTGCTGATAGGGTAATTCTCAAGAACTTCACACACACGCTACAGTGCAGATCCATGTCTAATTCTGTGATTAAACGTATACCTGTCACCCAGCGCCTAAAAAATAGGCCTCACATTTATATTCATCCAAATCTGTACTGTTTTAGCTGGTCAAGTTATTTTTAGTGACCGTCAAAGCACAGTTTTTGTTCTGGGTTGAAAAACAATTCCCAAATTTGCAATTCTCAAAATTAGTGGTTTCTGCTGTATCAGGCCTACTTTAAATCTATCCATAAAAGGGTATATTAGATTCAAGGTGCTGATAGGGTAATTCTCAAGAACTTCACACACACGCTACAGTGCAGATCCAAGTCTAATTCTGTGATTAAACGTATACCTGTCACCCAGCGCCTAAATAATAGGCCTCAAATTTATATTCAGCTAAATCTGTCATTACTGGTGTGCCTGTATTAGTGTAAAACGGTACCTAAATAGATAGCCAGATAGTGTTAGGTGTCTGTAAAAAAAGGCCTGAATTTTAATTCAATACATTGACCCGAATAATATTTTTCTTATTGTGGTGAACGGTAACAATGAGGAAAACATCTAGTAAGGGACGCGGACATGGTCGTGGTTGTGTTAGTGGACCCTCTGGTGCTGGGAGAGGACGTGGCCGTTCTGCCACAGCCACACGTCCTAGTGTACCAACTAACTCAGGTCCCAGTAGCCGCCAGAATTTACAGCCATATTTGGTGGGGCCCAATGCCGTTCTAAGGATGGTAAGGCCTGAGCAGGTACAGGCATTAGTCAATTGGGTGGCCGACAGTGCATCCAGCACGTTCACATTATCTCCCACCCAGTTTTCTGCAGAAAGCGGACAGATGGCGCATGAAAACCAAGCCCATCAGTCTGTCACATCACCCCCATGCATATCAGGGAAAAGAAGAGACCATTGACTGCAGTGGTCATGTGGTTAGACAGCCCGTGATCAGCTCTATGGAAGTGTATCAAACCAAAATCCAGAGCTGCAAAATCCACACCAAATCATCTGGCTTGTATTGAATATATGCTGCAGACTTGCCACAGATTTGCATTGCAAAGGGGACTTGGGTCAAAAGTAGGGACTGCCCCTTCCAAGGAAGGACATTTGTAAAAATGAGATAGCCACTCTCCTTGTCGCTGTTTGACCGGACATTTCAGTCCATACGGACCTTCTTCAGCGGTCTAATGATCTGTGGCTGGGAGGTGAAGGAACATGGAGGCTGGATCATGTGGTCATGATGGTGGAGGTGTCACAGAGTGGGCAGGTGTGTCTAGTCAATACACTTACACTTTGTGATTGGTACAGTGACAAGCCCATACTACTTGAATAACATCATTAATCCAGTCATTGTGCCTCTGCATGAACAACACAGGCCGAATTTCATCTTCATGGATGACAATGCACCAGCTCTTCAAGTTCGCATCATTGGGGAACGGTGCTGGAGACTGGGGTACCTCAAATAAAGTGGCCTACACTTTCTCCAGACCAGAATCCCATTGAAAACCAATGGGATCAGCTTAGTCTCTGTGTAAAGGCTCGTAATTCTGTACCCCAGAGCCTTAATGACCTGAGGGCCGTCCTTCAAGAAGAGTGGGATGCCATGCCTCAGCAGACAATAAGTCGACTTGTGAGATGTCGTTGTCAAGCTGTAATTGATTCTCAAGGCCACATGACAAATTTCTGAGACATTGACATTTTTTGTGGGGATATACCCACCACTGTTGTTGGCTTTTGTTTTAATAAATTGTTTGAGATGAGGAAATCACCATTGCATGCTTCTACTCAAATGCCCTACTTTCATGATATAATATCACTGTAGCGTGAACTTACATTTTCCATAAATTTCTCCCGAAAGCCAAATATCCCTAACTTTTTGTGAGTAATGTATATGTCAGCTGAACTATCATTCAGCCAACTGCCATTTAATGTGTATGGCTACCTTTATGCTGGTAGAAAGGCAACCACTATATTATAATATTATATCTGACTACAGAGGCCATAACTGAATAGTCAGTATACAGTATAATCTAGTGTTAAACATGGAGTAGTAATCGATACCCCTGGCGCTTGCTTACTCCTGCTTACACACTTGGCTGCAGGTGTCTCAGCGGCACCGCACAAACCGCTGCCGGACTGTAGACTGTAAATATCAATATATATGACACCACGCTATCCCCAGCCTCTGCCAGCCCACTATCATACACGCTGTTCTCAAGCGGATAGTGACGTCAGCAGCATCACCATATTCCTTTTCCTGATGAAGGACAGTGTACTGTCCAAAACGCGTAGATAGGAATTCTGGTACCCACGACTCACCGTAGTCCATATAGTGATGTCACTATCCGCTACGAATTATACACTCGGCATCACGCCACCGGCCGGGGCGTGAGCCGCAACCTAGTAATCTTAGCCTAATACCCAGCACCACGATAGTTCACACAAAAGAAGAATGAATAGACACAGAGGAAGCGCTACGGAACAGGTGATTACCCAAAGCCTGTTTTTTGTGTCGTTGACACCTTCACTGTGTGATAGTGGGCTGGCAGAGGTTGGGGAGAGTGCGGTGTCATATATATTGATATTTATAGTGTTAAACATGAGTGATTGCTTACACCTATAAAATGAAATTGAAATGTGTTATTGCATGATATAGTTACTCTGAATTTTCTCTCCTCTTGTCTATTAATTTGTTTAGGGCAACTGCTATGCAACTCACAGCTGATCCATTAGTGCGGGTCATCTTATCTCTCTGCTACAGCTTGGATCTTTTAGAGAAGGTGTTTCTGATTGGTTATCTTTTTCTTTAAATATTTCCTGGCTTGCAATGAGTTGCTAGTTATAGCATATGATCTGTACTTTTGGATCTACAGAGTAGTAATCCTTCTCTATTCCAGTATGTTGTTCCTTGTCTAGTTTGTCACTTGTCAAATGTATTTTTGATTTGCATTCATTCTAGTCCAGTCCTCATATCTGAGTCCTTTAAGTTTGTGTTCAGTTGTCTCCCTGTTTGAATCTGTCTTGTCTTGATCCAGTTCAGCTGTGCTCAGTTTGGGTTTCTTCTCTCTGGGCCCTAGTGTCTCCTTCTGTTGTTTTAGGGACAATATTGCAGATTAGGATTTTCAATGGGGATCTCTTCAGGGACATTGATTAGGGGTGTTGGTGTTTGTGCCAATGTTCAGGAATAGATCTAGCGAAAGATGTAATACTCCAATACAGGGCATCTATGCTATAATATCAATTTTGGCTGTATACATCATAGTAAAAAAAAAAAAGGCATATGTACATGTTAAACTACTGATTACAAATTGCAGCTGATTGCAATAAAAATGGTACAATGGATAAGAATGGAGATGATTATGATACGTGATAACAATACATACATGCATGTGCCACCAGCAGTATAAATTTCATATTTCAAACTGTTCCTTTTCCTTATATGCAATTTAAAACAAATAAATCACTGCTCCACCTGCAAGCTCTCCATTATCAACTGCTTTTATGTTCAGACCATATTCATTAGTTGAATAGATCCATCCACACCTGCCTTCTCCTTAATTAACTATCTAATCACAGCAGAATAGCTGTCACTTGCTTCCTGTACTCGCTGTGTAAGGTTGATGTGAGAACAGGCAATACACCCATTGAATGGAAGCAGATTACGACTAAGACAGAAGGGAAAGTTAATACCCTTCATTTTAATTAAACAGAGAAAAACAACTAATGTGTAGCTAACAGTTGTTCCCACTCTGCAGGAAATATATGGTACAGTACGTACAAACATTTTTAAAATGTCTTCAATAATTGGGGAAGGTGCATTGAAGAAGACATCTAGGCTTTTAAAACTCATGGGCTATCCCATATTATATCAATTGGGGTCTGACTTTTGGCCTCCTTGGTGATCAGCTTGTACCGTGGCGCTCAGGTGATCACAGCAGCCTCTTCATTGCTTACATTGGTCCCGACATTTGTTTATACATTGGTCCCTACAGCCAAATACTGTACTTAAAGTAGCATGGATTCAAGTTATTACAGATTTATTTCATTAACTTGAATGAGAGAAAGTTGCATTACCCTGCACTAATGCTACAAAAAGTTTTAAAACCAATTAAAACAATAAGGAGGCTGCAGTGCTCACCTGAATGTCACGGCTGATTCAAAGAGCTAACATTAATGGCCTAGATAACCCCTTTAATAAAGTCACTTCAGATGCAATAAAAAGCAAGTGAACTTTTTGAAATTCCCTGTGTTTATTTGCTTAATAATGTTATTTTCTAATAACATTGTAACGATCTAATTTAGGCGCATTAAACCAATAATACACAAACAGTTGTACCGTTCATGTTTTTTATTGAGCACAGTCCATAGAGCATTGAGAAAAAGTAAAGGCCCCTTTACACTGGCCAAAGAATGGGCCAGATTATCACTAACAAGCATTCATAGGAACACTCGTTATCGATTATCTGTCGGCGTAAAGGTGCTGACGATAACCTGATGAACGCACAAAACACTAGTTCATCAGGCAACATGATCGTTTGTGCGGTCACCAAAATCACTGTTTGCCGGCAGCAGAACATGCCATCGAAACACGCTCTGCTGCATCCTGGTTTGGGTCCTGCCTCAGGGTCTGAACGCCTTGCAATGACTGAGGGAACTAGCATCAGTGTGAATATATTTTTATTTCTTGCTATATTTTGTTGTTACGGAAGGTGTTATAGAAAACTAGAAGACACAAATGAAGATCCAACTGACTTGATCCAAAACTAAGGAACCAAAGGGTAAGCCCTGCAACAGCCCTAGCTCTCTCCCTTACTGCTCAGCCTATGCAAAAATCTCTATGGTAGATAATTGCATACCCTCGTTCCTCGACTGTATGAAACCTGAACACCCTATAATAGTGAGATGACACGACCACTGGCTCCCTACACTTAATACGGAGGGAGTCAGGGTCACCTAGGATCAAGCAAACAGGAAAACACAGATAAATGAACAGACTTATCTTTAGAAGCATCAGTTGTAGCATCCAGCATGCACACATTCCAGGAAGTTGTATAAACCGCAAAGTGATGCAGTATGGGAGGGGATTTAAAGGGATGCAATCAGTGCAACTAGATGACAGCTGAGAGAGGGAAATGAGATGACAAAACAAAAGCAAAACAAAAGAACCTCAAGCAGGAGGTTCTGAAGAACGTCTGTCAGAGCTTCTCAGATGTCTGGCGGTGACATTTGTTCCATCATAGAGCAGGTCTTATGTTATTCCTCACATGCCCAGCTTCAGTCTAAACCAGGCATCCTCAAACTGCGGCCCTCCAGCTGTTGTAAAACTACCACTCCCACAATGCCCTGCTGTAGGCTGATACCTGTAGGCTGTTCGGGCATGCTGGGAGTTGTAGTTTTGCAACAGCTGGAGGGCCGCAGTTTGAGGATGCCTGGTCTAAACCATTTATTCCTAAAAAATGCAAGTGAACACTGCAGAGGTATTCCCTTTCTTTGTATTGCCAAAAGAACCTCTTACTCTTATTTTCTTTCAACACGCCATGTACATAGAAAAGTATACGTATAGATCAATTAAAATCAGCATGTAGTCCTAAAAGAATTGCCTAACATAAAAAAGGTTATTCTGTCTGTTTTAGATCCAATGAATCATACACAAAATGTACTATATTGATCAGTTCTGAAAGTACTATGTACTACATACTGTACATTCACCTCAAAGGAGATCCCTACTTCTTAAAATGTACCTTGCCAATAAGCTGATCACAAAATTTCTCCCTGCTGGGATCCTTAGTGATCAGTTGTAATCTGCAAAAACCTGGCAGTAAAGCTTTATTCACACGTCAGTTTTTTGGTCAGTGATTTCCATCAGTGATTGTTAGCCAAAACCAGGAGTGGAGCTACATAGACATAAGGTATAAAGGAAAGATCTGCACCTGTTCTGTGTTTAGAGCTGGTTTTGACTCACAATCACTGATGGAAATCAGTGACCAAACACTGAAGTGTGAATGAGGCATTCCACCACAGGGTTGTCTGAGTGTTTAATACTGATGACCTACCTTCAGGATAGGTCATCAGTATCTGTCTAATATTTAAAAAGGTGTGTGCTGCTCTGCTGTATAGTAAACAAAATAATGAGGATAACAACTTAGCATCTCTTTGCAAGTGTTCTCAACAACGATCTTCAATTCTTTGGGATGATATAGTTCTTCATCACCCAGCCAATATCACCAGAAGGTACACCACACTCAAATCATGACTACTTCAAGTTATCATTTTTATTCACATGTATTTAATGGGGTTGTCCCATGAAAAACATTTTTCAAACCAGCACCTGGAGCTGAATACTTTTGTAATCGCGTGTAATTAAAAAGTTTGTATAGCCACTGAGTTATTCACTGAAATATATCTGTATAGCACCACCTGCTGTTTGTCCTTTTTCAAAATTCTCTGTCCAAAGGGATAACCCCTTTAACATACTAGTTACTTCTTTTTAACCTTTTCAACCTTTTTAAAAAAAATACTTATCTAATATATTCAAGAGACAATCTTTGTAAGCATTCTGCTCTCTGGCCAAGAGATGAATATCTTGAACAGAGGACCTCCACTCTATTAACTCAGGATTCAGGGAATGTAAAAATGAGTTTTCTAAACTAGAAACCCCCTTCAATAATGATACCTAATGACTTATTACCGGAATCTGTTTTACTGTCACCCGTAATCTATTGAACGGCTTGACCATCATCTACAGCTCTTAGACTTCGCCAGGACTAGACTGCACTATTTTAGCCTTCTTCACTGCTGACAATCACCAGCTGCTCTTCAGACCACGCTACCATTAGGCAGTCAACAATGAAAGAACATGAGCAATGCTCCTACACTGTACATACCCCAGAGGAGATGTTACATGATTGACAGGCCTGAGGCACTGCCTGTCATGTGAACATGATGTTGATTGACTGGACAACTCTCTCATTTGTCCACTCAGCAGCTTTTATCTGACAGTCTGTCATATTACATTTTGTCAGTCTTGTGCAATGTTAAAGATGATGTCTGAGACATGTTACCAAATCACCGTCATAAATTTGTATACAAGCAGTTTTCTTAATAACTGATGCTTGTGTCACATCATAGACTTTTATACCAGAGAAGAAACTACTATGAGGTATGTTTTACTCCTGCCCAGGAAGGACTTCATGTGCTTACACATATATTGACTCTGAAAAGCAGGTCATAACAAGGGAACAGCTGCCTTCCCGGGAAGAAAGTATTATGGTCAAGTATATTTGCATTGTTTAACTCCTTTATGTACTATGTTTCAACCAAATATAGTATAGGATTCTTGCTGTTCCCTTTAATTTGCCCTAGTTTAATATTATTCTCTTCAGTGTCAGTTATCCATCATAGTTTCTACAAATACAGACCTCTTGGGTCAGATCTACTATTACTTGTAGACAGTGTTAGCTAGGGTTCTCACGGACCGTCTGAAAGGGGAAACGGACGTCTGAATTGCACCATTTAGTTTAATATATATGATTAGTTGGCCAGTTATCCGATATGGAAGAAACAGAGCACTAAGAGATTAGGAGCAGGTCCAATGCTCCAGTTCACACTATGTCAATAAAAGAAAAAGTACCTCTGGCTCTAAACATTCCTATATTAACACAGAGGTCTTGGGGACTCACCACCACCTCAGAAGAGATCGAGAGTAAGAAGTCCTCCTATTCAGTCTTGTATCTCCTTCCACTGACTTCACATACACGCTCTGCACAGATGTGTCGCAATCACTGCTTGCCACACCAGCGGTAGGAAGTTACTCCCAGCTGAGCTCAGAATAGATGCACCTACACTAAACTCACATGCAGGGGATTTGCCTGGTCACATGACCCTCCATCAGCGCCCATCTTATGGACAAGACCTCTGTGTGGACAGCACAAAAGACTTTGCAAACAGGGGGGTATACCTGATAAAATATAGAAAATGAAGCAGAATTTAAACAAAGACTATATTAGTGAATGCCAATAATCATCTCACAAACACATTATTCAACATAACCGGAAAGTGGCCAACCCCTTCAAGGGAAAATATAAATGGCCTCCAAAATCCCTGAGGCCAGGCAATCAACAGTCTACAATTCCCTACAATTATTCCAAACTTGAGGTAAAATGTTCTGCATGCCAGCCATCTTGCCTGAGCGGCTGTTCAGTGATTTGCTTTACAGCAACCTCATGGATATAGGAAACCACAGTCAGAAAAGGCAAAACTGTCATTTGGTCACTGACTAGCCTCATTGGTAATGTGTCCCCAAGTGGAATGTCTCCACTGGATCATGTGCCTCTTGGGGACACATCACCACTGAGGTCCGTTATTGGCTGCACCTTACCCTATCCTTCCGGTAATTTACAGGACAAGACCAGGAAAGTGCTAAAGGGAGCCAGGAGGTCAGAACAAAACAGGGGGAAGCAGGTGACCATAAGTTTTTGAACAGGTTCAACACAGTGCAGGGGTCTGCTATAAAAAGCCCCCAATGGTGGACAACCGCTTTAAACATCTACTTTATCAACCATCTCATCTCAGCCTTTCCTATTCTCTGCCATTGTGTTCTTAGACAGCACCAAAGGGGGTGGGGTGGTATGCAGTCTTGTTCAGGTTTATCTACAGGTGTAGTTGCTGCAGTTTTTGATGCTTTTTAGGGAAATCAAGAATTTGATATAAGTCCTCTTTATATACTTATTCTATTTAGGATTCACTTTGGCTTTACAAAAGAAAGGATATGTAACTGCATCAAACAGTCGTATAAGAACCTTACCTTATGGAATAGTAATCAACTCAAGGGATTTGCTGCTCCAAATAATGGCTATAGTAGTCTCCTGGTTGGATGCTACAAGAACATTATTTAGACCACAGTATAGGGGTTGTGGAACAGCTCATTGCAGAGATAACTTCAGCATGAGGGACTGCCTTTGGGACACTTGTAGGGGTGGCACGGCTAGTTAAAGGTTCTTTAGCATAATGGTATTTCTAATAATAGCATGGAAAAATGTATTTTAACCAGCTATCCATTGCCATTACCTAGAGCTGTTGGGAGTTTTGCAGGGTCATTTTACTTTTTAAGTTTTTGTGAGCTCAATGGTAAATCTAAGAAGCATGCATTGCTGTCTGTTACTTTTTATATGCAGTAGATTTTACATTGAATAGATTAAATTAAATAAATATTATTGTCATACTTTCGAAATGAGCCAAGCAGCTTTATGCTTATTATAGGGTTATTCAGGCCAAATCATAGCTGTTTGATATCTTGAGATCCTGCCAAAAATAATTTATTACAGAATTTATAGAAGCATATTTATATTCCCATTTCATGCTAATTGCCATTTTATAACATTATCTGCACATTATGGAACATAACCACAATCTTCTTTCATTGCTGTATATTGTCATTTGTTCTCATTTAAATGAAATTGTTTCGCTTGTGCGCTTCTTCATTATTTCTTGTTAAGTCATAAGGGTAATCTTCTATTTTTTTATATTTCATAAGAAACTTTTACAAATATAGGGGATCATAACTCTCACACCACCTCCTTATCTCATTCCCTCTCTGTTGGTGTCCCACAAGGCTGTGTCCTAGGACCCTGTTCTTCTCTATCTACACTTTCAGCCTGGGACAGCTCATAGAGTCCCATGGCTTTCGGTATCACTTTTATGCTGACGACACACAAATCTACCTCTCTGGTCCAGACATCACCACCTTACTATCCAGAATCCCACAATGCCTATCTTCCATATCCTCTTTCTTCTCCTCTCGCTTTCAAAAACTTAACATGGATAAATCAGAATTCATCATCTTTCCCCCATCTTGCTCAACCCCCCCAACAGACCTATCTATCACGATCAATAGCTGCACACTCTCCCCGGTCAACCAAGTCTGCTGCCTTGGAATGACCTTGGATTCTGCCCTCTCCTTCAGACCACACATCCATGCCCTTTCCACCACCTGCCGCCTCCAATTCAAAAACATCCGCGCTTTCCTCAACTTTGAGTCTGCGAAAATGCTTGTACATGTGTAACACCCCAGAGTTGTGTTACTAAACTCTTCTACCCCGCTACAATCTCCTAAGAGCCTTAACCTTGTCGTCTCATATGATTTGACATTATGTCTACACAACTGTGCATTATAAACCATGTTAAGTATATATTAATGCAATTTCCATGTTCACCAGCAGGTGGCAGTAATTTGTTAGTAAGTTTAGTATTTCTAAGCTGGAATAGTTCATCCCAGCTTAGCTCCCCCTCTGTGAGCAGCTTGGGTGGAGAAGGAAGTTAGAGGCAGTGTGCAGCCCAGGGTGTGCATGTTAGGAGCTCCCAGATATAGGGAAGAAATCCAAGATCTTGTCTCGGCTGAGACATTGATCAAATCCCCAGCCTGAGCCCTGCAGCCTCAGCTGGATGAAGCAAGCAGACAACCTCCAGTTCCAGGAAGAAAGCATACCCTGAGAAGATAACTGTGAGTAAAGTCCAGAGACACAGGAGAAGTCATATTCCTCCTCAGCTAGTCAGTCCCCATACAGCAGAAGATAGAAAGTGCACAAGCCAAATTCCTGCCACATGTTTAGAGCTAACAAGCTGATGTCTTTTCCTGCAATCTCCAGGTTGATAAAGCAGAGGATTTCATTCCTGCCAACCATTGCTGAAACCCTGCTGGGACCTAAGACAAAAAGCTGTACCTTGCTTGGATGAAAGTTACCCTCATTAAAGACGAGTTTGAACTTTATCTAAAGGTCTGGACCTCAATTTCTGTTGCAAAATCCCTCTATTACTCCTCCTATCACTACACTCAATTTTATTGCAAGTGAGCCAGGAGCAGGAGTCCAGCCGTACCCAGGTAAGAGACACCGTTGACACCCCTATCATCACCATACAGAGACATTACACCACTCTGGCATTCCTAAACTGGGACGTGAGTTGTAACATCTTTGAAGGGCCCTGTGATTGTACCCTGCGCACACTACAATTGGCATCACGACAAATACAGAACATTTAACAACCCGTTCCTGTCCACGGCACATGCCCTCATCATCTCCTGCCTAGACTACTGCAATATTCTCCTCTGTGGCCTTCCATCTAGCACTCTCGCACCCCTCCAATCTATCCTCAACTCTGCTGCCAGACTAATCCACCTCTCACCCTGTTACTCCTATTCCTCTCCCCTCTGCTAATACTTTCACTGGCTCCCCATTGCCCAGCGAATTCAATTCAAAATACTAACAAATACATACAAGGCTGTCCACAATCTGTCCCCTCCCTACATCTCTGAGCTACTTTCCTGATACATCCCCACACGTAATCTCCGATTCTCACAAGACCTACTTCTCTCCTCTCTTCTTATCACCTCTTCCCACAATCGCCTCCAAGATTTCTCCCATACATTCCTCACACTCTGGAACTCGCTACTGCAATGTACCAGACTCTCACCTACAGTGGAAACCTTCAAAAGAAACCTGAAAACCCACATCTTCAGACAAGCCTACAACCAGTGACCCTGCTGTCTCTATAGCTCCATGACCAGCTTTACCCTCACCTACTGTGTCCTTCTCCCATACCATGTAGATTGTAAGCCCTCACGGGCAGGGCCCTCTCTCCTTCTGTACCAGTTTGTAACTCCTCTTGTTCATGCAATTGTCTGTATTATGTATGTGCACCGCTTATCATATGTACAGCGCTATGGAATATATATGATGCTATAATAATAAATTATAATAATAATAAAAAAATAATTACTATTAGCCATTGATAATTACATTTTAGAGGGGAATTACGGATAAAGGAAACCTCTACACAAAACCTAAGAAATTGTACCTATTATAACTTTTTACATAAATCAGTAGTACAGCACATGTGAATGTAAGAAATATTGTAATATTATATTAGTGAAAAGTGGCACCTTCCAGTAGCCCGAAGTCTCTCTTCTCCATCTGGAGACTACCTGTATACAGAGTGTTCACAAACCACTTCAGGCTCCAAGGAATCTGTTTAGTATAAGGCTTTGTGCACATATGGGCAAATTTACTAATACTGTCTCATTTTTAGACAGTGTAAACTTAGACTAGACAGTCTAAAACTGTACAAGATTTATCTCAGTGGCTGAAATATATGGCGCATCTTTAGACTGTCTAGTCTAACTTTATTCAGCAAGGATATGCAATGCAGCAGAACTTCCAATGCAAGTAGTATTAAACAGTTTTTATTTCTCTTTTTCTCTTCCAGGTTGGCAGAGAAACAAACACTCTTTAATACTATTTGCATTGGAAGTTCTGCTGCTCCTCCATGCTAACTTCGCTATTTGACGCTCTCAGACCGGAGAACAGACCGGAGCCGTTGGCGTGCAGCCGCAGACCCAACTTCTTTTACTTGTCTATGCCTGGAAAGGGTTTCTGCTCTTAACACAACACGGAAAGTTCTGTGGGTCTGTTTATGCAGTGTCCTGAAACACACTGCTTAATACTCTGATTGTGTTTTATGTAAATTGTGCTTGTATAGGAGTTCCAATAAAGTTGCATACGGAGGGGGAGGTTCTAACAAGCCTCACAGGGCTGGCTCCGCCCACGAACACAGTATAGAGTAGAAGGAGAAGAAGGCCAGTGTGTGTGATGTCTGACCTCAGCAGCCATTTTGAAGAGTTATCCAAACTCCATAGTTAGTTCCATGAACCAGCCTATAGAAGGCAAATATTACAGAGGAACCAGGCAACTCAGAGAGGGAGTGAGAATATTGGCAGATGGAAGGTAACTGTCGTTTATCAGGCTCTAGTCTCCTTTGCATTAGGTGGAGAGATTCTAAGCTGCCCACCATAACCAAGGACAGAAAGGCCATTTGTCAGAACATAGTATTCCTAGAGAGGATACAAAAGTATATGATTATACAGTACAGCATAGATAGTACATCCCTCCAACTTGGAGAAATAAGGGAGAAAGATTGATTGTCATAGAAAACTGTTCCTTATGCAACTTCTAGGAACTAATCTGAATCACTGTAAAAGCTGCTTTGCTGTAAATGACTTTTGCATACACTGAAGACCTTTGGATCAGCTTCAGTAAAGTACTGGAAGTTTGTTAAGAAACTTGGTCTCCATATTCCACATCATCTCCTAATTGCACCTCACGGTGCTGGTGTCACGAACACTGGGGCCCAGCCACCAAATCACCCTAACCATACCCACTACCAGCGGGACCCACACCTATAAGACAATGGGAGCATATCCTAGAGATATGCCCCCATTGTCTATGATGAGACAACCCATTTAAGTCAAGTCCCCTTTTCCAGTAGACCCCTCTCCTTTACCATTAAAACACGACATCTCAACAGACAAGTCCAAAAAGTGTCAAAAGCACTCATTAAATGTGGTGCAAAGCATGTACCCAAAAATCATGGAAAAAGCTACAAAACATCCTGCACGATATGATAGCACCGCACAACAATGAATTTGCTACTGAGATAAAAACATGTGATTTATACTAAAATGAGCGCGCTGATTCCAAATAGTGATGGACGGACATCGTCCGATAAAATATTCGCGAACCGCACGTTTGCGGCGGACCCCATTGACTTTAATAGCAGGCGAACCTGAAAAACCTTCAGGTCATATTTGCAGCCACCAAATACTTACTAGAAGTGCACAAATAGTCCCACAACATGAACACTGATTATGTGGCTGGAGGTATATTAAAAAGTCACTGGATAACAATTTTACTGTAGGTCAGTACAGGCCCCAAAAATTAGGCATTCACCTAACAGACCAAAGAACAAGTGATTATGTGGCTGGAGGTACATTAGGCGGTCACTGGATAACAATTTTACTGTAGGCCACTGGAGTAGAGGCCCCAAAAATTAGGCATTCACCTGACAGAAAAGGCCTTTTATTCCACTGTATATACATAAGACAAGTACCATGCTTTGTTCTGGGTGGTGGAAGATATGTGTGGGCTAGCATGAGGAAATTCAATTATACGTGGTCATCACAGGTGTTGAATTTCTCCAAGATCCATGCCTCATTCATTTTTAGAAATGTGAGGTAGTCCACACTGTTGTGAGCTAGGCAAGTGCGCTTATCGGTCACGATCCCACCTGATGCACTGAACATCCTTTCGGACAGGACACTCGACGAGGGGCAAGACAAGAGTTCCATGGCAAATTGTGCCAGCTCTGGCCACAGGTTAAGCCTGCACACCCAGTAGTCCAGGGGTTCCTCGATTCTCAGAGGGTCCACATCGGCCGTTAACCCGATGTAGTTGGACACCTGTCGGTCTAGGCGTTCCCTGAGGCTGGATCCGGAGGGCGGCTGTCGATGGGTTGCCTGCAAGAATGATCTCATATCCGAAGTGACCAACACATCTTCAAACTGCCCTCTTCTTGCAGGCACGGTAGGATTGCTACCCGCACCTGTTTCGCTGTGGGTGGAAATTCCTCTGCCAGCGCCGGCAACAGCAAAATGCAGCATCTCTCACAGCAAGGCCTGGAATATGCTGCATTCTGACAGCCCTCTGTGATGCTGGTAACATGTCCACCATTTTGTGTTTGTACCGGGGGTCTAAGTATGTTGCCACTCAGTACTGGTCCTTGCCCTTTATGCTTTTTATACGGGGGTCCCTATTCAAACACTGGAGCATGAAGGCCCCGATTTCACTACATTGGAAGCAGTGGAATGCCCTTGCTCCTGCTCATTGCCCAGGAGAATGTCGTCCTCTTTCTCCTCCCCCCCATGGACAACACCAGGGATACCCCAAAAGTTTAAAGTCCCCCAGAAAGCCTGCTCTTCTTGCTTCTCCTCCACCTCCTCCTCCCCCCAGACACCATCCTCCTCTGACTCCTCTTCAGACTCCAGCTGACTTGTCTCAGATGGAGTAGCCTCCCCTGGGAATTCATTCAGCATTGCGACTTACTCATCTTCCAGCTCCTGCTCCTCAACGGCTTGATCAATAACGTGACGCAATGCACGCTCCAGAAAGAAGATGTAAGGTACGATGTCACTGACGGTGCCCTGGCTGCGACTGACCAGTTTGGTGATCTCATCAAATGGCCGCAGAAGTCTGCATGTGTCGCGCATGAGCAGCCACTGGTGCGGTGAAAAGAAACCAAGCTCCCCAGAACCTGTCCTGCTGCAGAGTTCGTACAGGTAGTCGTTAATGGCAAGTTGCTGCTGGAGCAGCCTATCAAGCATATACAAGGTGGAGTTCCAGCACGTCAGGCTGTCCCAAATCAGACCTCTGACGGGCTCGTGGTGTCGCCACTGAACATCAGCAAGGCGAGCCATGGCCATGTAAGATCTTCCTAAAATGGCCAGAGATTTTCCTGGTGGTGGTGGTGTCTTTGGGGGTGCACAGAGCAGAGAGTGAGGAGGGTGAAGATACAGAGGATGAGGAGGGTGCAGAAGCGGAAGGCTGAGAGAGCCACTCAACCAACTCTGGTGTGTCCTTTGACGTAATCGCACGCACCTTCTCCAACTTCTCGCTTAGGCTCCGGCCTGGTGCACCTGCCCGACCCCTACCACCCCTGCGGAATGGCCTGCCTCTTCCTCTGCCTGTCATTTTCAAAATGACCCTGTGTCAAAGTCCCTAGAGATGAGCAGTATTTGTTGAAGTAGGTATATCGCAGGTCTCAATCAATATTTGGTGGAAGCAGGTATATTTATCTCCTTAATCAGTATTTTGTGGAAGCATGTGTATCGCAGGCCTCAATCAATATTTGGTAGAAGTAGATATATCGCACCTCTCAATCAGTATTTTGTGGAAGCAGGTGTATCGCAGGCTTCAATCAATATTTGGTGTAAGCAGGTATATCAATCCCCTTAATCAGTATTTTGTGAAAGCTGGTGTATCGTAGGCCTCAATCAATATTTGGTGGAAGCAGGTATATAAATCCCCTTAATCAGTATTTTGTGGAAGCAGGTATCTAGCAGGCCTCAATCAATATTTGGTGGAAGCAGGTATATCAAACCCCTTAATCAGTATTTTGTGGAAACAGGTGTATCGCAGGCCTCAATCAATATTTGGTGAGAGCAGGTATATCAAGCCCCTTAATCAGTATTTTGTGGAAGCAGGTGTATCGCAGGCCTCAATTAATATTTGGTGGAAGCAGGTATATCAATACCCCAGCGGAACTTCTAACTCATCGTTCCCAACACCCAACCTATTATACCATTCCTTCCAGTACCGCCATGCTTTCAAATATGTCATCCACGTACCGCCAATGATGCCTGAATAAGCCCTGCTACAGTCCCTCCAGCAGATCCCACAGACAACTCGGGCACTCCCTTCCAAACTCTTCTGCCTCTAGGGCCAGCTGCTGGAAACGATCCCACTGTGAACCAGAGAGAGCATCAGCAACACAGTTGTCGACCCCCGGCACATGCACCCAAGCATTGAGCGACAAACACTCTAATACCAACAACTGTAGAAGCCGTACCACTAATGGCGACAAGGCCGACAACTAATTTATCTCCTGAACCACTCCCAAATTTTCACAGTGGAAGCTAACCTTTTTATCCTAAAAAACTCCCCCCCTCCCCCCACAACATAACTGCCACCACAATGGGAAAAAGTTCCAACAATGCAAAATTTTTTACCCATCCCTTTTCCACCCGACTCTCTGGCCATCTCCCAGCACACTATTGACCCCCGCAGTAAACTCCAAAACCAGAACCACCTGCCGAGTCCAAAAACCTCTAAGTCAAACGAGTTCACCACCTCACCCATGAATAGCGAGAGACCGTTATAACTTTCCAAAAAGGAACTCCAAACTTCTCAATTCCTTACCCAAGCGAATGTAGTCGTGTGGTGAAACTACGCCCGCCATTGCCCCCCTAACCTCCTGCTAAAAACCCTCCCCATGGGCATAATCCGGCTCGCAAAATTACGTTTTCCCAGGATTGACTGAAGCTCACGCAATTTTGTCTTTTTCAACCGAATTTCCCTCGCTACTTCCCCCTTTAAATCCTCCAACTTGTCCCTCGGCAATCTACATTCCGTCCTAATCGTATCAATCACAATCCCCAAAAAACTCAATTCAGTGATCGGCCCCAAAGTTTTTTCAGTTGCCAATGGAACCCTAAACACCCCAAACAACGTACCCAATATGTGCAACAACAGTGCACACATGCTTGAATCCGGAGGCCCAATACAAAGGAAATCATCAATACAAATCCACCACCGCCCATTCCAGAAATGAGCTAAACGCTTCAAAGTACGTGCATGACAGGGAACAGCCCATTGGCAAACACCGATCCACAAAAAATCCCCCATCCCAAAAACACCCCAATAGATGTTAACAGTCCGGATGCACTGGCAATAACCTAAACCCCGTCCCGATATCTGTCTTTGCTTCCAACGCCCCTTTCCCAAACTTCTTAACACACGCGACTGCCATGTCAAATGAGGTATAGACCACTGAACACAAGGCCGGATCAATACCGTCATTGACCGACGATCCCTTTGGGAAAGACAGATGATGAATAATCCGAAACCTATTCATCTCCTTCTTTGGAACCACCCCCAGTGGTGACACCCGCAAATTTGCTAATGGCGGATCCAAAAACGGGTCCGCCATCCTACCTAGAATGACCTCTTTTTTAAGTTTTTCTGCCACTACCTCTGGATACTCCCTGGCCGACCTCCAATTCCTTTTTAACAACACCGCGTCCCCTAGAACTAACAGAATTTTAAAACCCAACGAAAACTCCTCCCGTAACAAAGCCGCCGCCTCTTTATCCGGATATCTATCTACACTGAACAAAAATATAAATGCAACACTTTCGGTTTTGCTCCCATTTTGCATGAGCTGAACTGAAACATTTTCTACATACACAAAAGAACCATTACTCATGCTGGATGTGGAGGTTCTGGGCTGGTGTGGTTACACGTGGTCTGCAGTTGTGAGGCCGGTTGGATGCACTGCCAAATTCTCTGAAACGCTTTTGGAGACGGCTTATGGTAGAGAAATGAACATTCATTGCACGGGCAACAGCTCTGGTAGACATTCCTGCAGTCAGCATGCCAATTGCACGCTCCCTCAAACGTTGCAACATCTGTGGCATTGTGCTGTGTGATTAAACTGCACATTTCAGAGTGGTCTTTTATTGTGGGCAGTCTAAGGCACACCTGTGCAATATTCATGCTGTCTAATCAGCACCCTGATATACCACACCTGTGAGGTGGTATGGATTATCTCGGCAAAGGAGAAGTGCTCACTAACACAGATTTAGACAGATTTGTGAACAATATTTGAAAGTAATGGGTCTTTTGTGTATGTAGAAAATGTTTAAGATCTTTGAGTTCAGCTCATGCAAAATGGGAGCAAAACCGAAAATGTTGCGTTTATATTTTTGTTCAGTGTAGGAACGGCTCCATTCTTTTCAGACGAACCGGAGTCTCCCACTTTGCTATTGATGTGTCCCCCCCTTTGTCTATTTCCCCTGAAGCACCGTGCAGCTCCATAGGATCCCCCACATATGGAGCATTCATGCTTAAATTTAAATTTTGCTCCAAATTTACAGCCCCCGTCATTGAACGAAAAGCACAATCCCTTTGTGGACACTGCCGTGACATTGGATTGGTCCCCACTTCCTGATTCCCCCCAAAAGGACTGACCCGACCTAATAGGAGCAGTCACCTTCAACCACAAAGCTATATCTTTGTGATCCCACCTCATTTCTGAACGCACCGCCTTCCACTGCCTGAACTTCTCGTCATATCGCAGCCACGCTATTCCCCCATACACCCAATATGGCCGATTGCATCCAAATAGCAAAACAGCGCCGAACAGCACTTCGGCACCTTCTCCCCTATCACACTTACTAATATCACAAACCAACCAATTCGGAAAAGTTTGCGGTATTAAACGATATCTTTGCTTTTCTTCATCCTCTTTCTTACCCTTCTAACCTATCCAGGTTAAACCTACCCAACGGGAGCAAATAAAAAATCTCCACGTATTCACCTTTCCAAATTCGTTCCCTTACCTCCTGCTTTAAATGGGCCCCCAACGAGCCCTCAAAGCACACATTTACCTCCCCTCTTGCCTTGTCATCCAAATGCACCGTTTCTTCATCCACCACACCACCCACCTGCGTTTGTTTCATTAAAAAATATTATTACTATCCTTTGTATAATACCACCATTTCCTCTACCCTGTTTCATCAGGGAGATAATCCTACTTGTCACATACTCCCTATCCCTAACCTATCTCCCCCCACTATACCGGACCCTCCAGGGGCCCCCACCACACCCCATGTGGGCAACGGGGACGTCCCCCCCATACCCCAACATGCTAATAAGCCCACTAACCCCGCCAATAGCTGCCCCAGTCCCCCACCTAAATCCATCGGGGCCCCCGCCCCCCCATTACCCCCCCGCTAACTGTGCTAAAGGTCCCCACAAAGTCTCACCTGGCTGCCTGGGTGCTGTGACCCCATCCAAGATCCTGAGTCCAGATGTCCACTCCGCTGCTTAAGCCGAAAATGCTTCCCCGTACTGTCCCCTGGCTGGGCTGAAGCCAGGGACGTTAGGGCTGTTCTCCTTCATGGATGCCTCAGAGGGGGAGGAGCTTTCTCCCTGCTGCAGTCTCGGTGATGGGGGCCTGCTGCACAATGCCACCGGACTCACAGCAGCCCCGTGCCTCCCGACATCTTGCTCACGCTGGGGGGCACCTTTCTCCCCTGGACCTGAGAAGGTGCTTGCCGTGCCTGGTCCCGCTCCAACGCCGCTCCCCGCTGTAGACCAAGGTGACCGGGCCCAGCCACCTTGCGGGCTCCGCCTACCTGACGGATTCTTTCCACGCCGGGGAAAGCGGGAGGAAGCTTTTCCTGCCGCCCCCAGCATGAAAGGTCCTCTGAAGGGCTCCGTACTCGTCGCTGAGCCTCCCTCAACGTTTTAACCCCTTATCCCCCTCCCCTAAACTCAAATCGGACAATCCCTACCCCCGGGGTCTCCTTGAACCCACCCCTCTAACCAAACTAGCCTATCCCTAACCCCCCGGGGTCTCCCTGAACCGAACCCCTTTCATGTTGGCCTCCCCTAAAGGCTCTGTCCCCCAGTCCGTCCATAACTAGAAAACTAGAGAGTACTGCTTCGCACTGCATGTAGCCTGGGGGTGTTTGATTCATGTATACTGGAAAACTTGGTGGGGCATAGGGGTCCTACTAAGTTTTGCTATGAGAGCTGTGTACGCTCCTGGAGGTTTCTATGCCAGTACAATAGCAATTTCACCAGAGAGTGGCCAACTCCTTAAAGGGGTTCTCTGGGAATAATGACTTTTTATCTAATGCCCACAGCCTGCCTCCTTAAAGAGTAGATTCATACTTAACTGTTCCCCGCCAATCTGGTTCTCTGCGCTACACCTGCTGTCTCCCTCTTCTGGTCCCAGTGCTGTTTACATCTGACTGGCCATGGTGATAGTCACATGCACCATTCCAGCCAATAACTGTCTTCAGTGGTGATGTGGCCACAAGCAGTACATCTCCACTCATTAGCTGGACCATGCCGATAGCCAGCCAGATGTAAACAGCGCTGGGACCAGAAGATGGAGAGAGCAAGCGCAGAGGACTAGAGGGGCATGGAACAAGTATGACATTACTGTTTCAGGGCCATGCTGCAGGCACTTGATAAAATAAAATAAAAACTTTAAAGCATCTTTATAAAACAGACTGAAGCCAGCTTACTGGCATGAGATACAAAGTGCCAGTCTACTCTTTTAAGATACTAGAGTAGGTATAGCTCCGCTCTAGTACCACAGTCAACATTTTCCTATGTTTCATTAAAAATATTATTATTACTATCCTTTGTATTTTTTCCACCATTTTCTCTACCCTGTTTCATCAGGGAGATAATCCTACTTGTCACATACTCAACCAAATTGTAAAAATCCAGAGTTACTAGATACAGTATAAATGAAATTCTATAAATTCGAGTTTCCTGTTTTTTTCTTCTATTGTGAATATGTCATGTAAACGAAGGTTAATAAGATGTAAGCCAAATAGTGTATTTATTCACCGTTCAATGACACCTTTGTGTATTTGCCTTGTAATGCTCATTGCTTGGTAGACTGTGACTGGAAACTTGTTCTTAAATCTAAGCTTAAAAACTGGCGTTGAAATATAAACAGATCTGCTGAAAACATAACTTTGGCAAGCAGAGAATTCTCATCACTTAGCTGCGCTCATAACAACACACAAAGGACTACTCCATAGCCAGGGGTAATAGCCGGGCCAATAAACTGGCATTTACACTTAAGAAGATTAATTACCCTATTAAAACCTGAGACATTACTAAGAATCTTTGTATAAACCATTTTACTAGCAACAATTGCAGAATATGTGTACCATTAGTTTCATGATGGCAAAGATTGTTGTACTGTAACATTGTTGCTTGTTTTATCCCCAGTGCCCTAAGTGATTCAACTATGGTCCCAACTGAGTGCGGAACAATGAACACTAGTGAATGAAGAGCAACACAATTACTATCCATACTATGAGAATAGGGGTTTACCGTAATTGCACTACAGCTCTACTGTATTCTTAAACAGGGTCCCTAGTATTTAGGAATAGTTTAGTGTACAGCGAGGGTCCACAGAGGGAGGTTCCTGTGAGTGTGCAACAAAACATTCCACATTCCCTAACTTCCCAGCTTAGAAGCCAACAATAAGAAAATCAATCGGCCATTAGAGCAGACAAAATAGATTGAAATTTTTGTCTTCTACAGCTCATTTGCAAGCTTTGCAGTATAGGCCGAAGAAGGATGAGCAGAGCCATCTCATTATCCTTAGAGGATGGGTGAGAATATGACAGCTCTTTTCCACTCTTGGAGTCTAACATACGTAAGGTAGCACAGTGACAATGTACACACTGATAAGGCTTTGTCTGTATGCATCTTTCCTGTCACTCCCTAGTTTCTAAGGGGGGGGGGGTGTAAGGGTGCTGTACACCATCACTTGCGGACGACAGTATCAATCTATCACTTTCTTCTGTCAATTGACTCCAATTCCTTGAAGCTGCCATGAACACCACCCTATTGCACTGTTTAAACAGACAATGGAGGAAGGGAGTATATGCCTCCAATATGGCATTTCTCAGGGAAGCTTTAAAAACATAACTAGCCACATTTAAAAAGACAAGTTCTTCTATGGACTTCAATGGTTACTGACATTTCACAGAAATTAGAAAAAAAATCAATAGTACAGGTGACCATAAGAAATATTGTCATATATATATATATTTAGATAAAATGCATTGTTCTAGAGTTATTTCCTCCTCCCTTTTCTAAACTGCAAGCATATTGAAGGGTCAGGTTACATCAGGCCACAGAATTCTATGAAGAAGGAAGGGGGGAGGAGGAAAGAAGAAGAGATAGACATACAGACATAACAAAGGAATGATTCAGCTATTTAGCAGCTATTACCGTATTTTTGGTCCGCGTCCTATCTGTATTTTTTGATAATCGCACACAGACCCATTCATTTCTCTGGGTCTGCAAAAAATGCGGACAGCAGATGGATGTCTGAGGCTGACCTTCCGATTTTCTGCCCGGGATTTGCAGTTTGCTGTGCCACAGATCTGTACGTGGATTAGCGCTATTCAGTGGGGTTGGTCCATGTGTCATGGTTTCCATGTGAATGTGACATTTCACTTATTCAAGTACACAGGCTGAAAACTCTGTGCTGTATGAACTACAATGCTGATTTCCATTGAAATTAATGGGAGGTCAATTTCATGCACATTCTATGAAAGACATTTGCCAAAATCTATTGTGAGAATTCGACTGTTTGAATATAGCCCAAAAGTACGGTTGCAATATACAATGATAACTAGAATGTGGTTCCTTTTTGTGAAGACCCAGGCTGAGCAGCCTACCGTTTTCTGTTGCCATAATGCACTATATTCTTGACAAGGCAAAAAGTAAAGATCAGCTTGAGGCCTCTTCAGATATGGCACTGGGAGATCTTTAAGGAAGTTACTGATGAGGATTTGTGAACATGACAGATGGAATGAGAGACTCAACAATAGTTTACCAATTCTACAATCTGTGGACTGAAAGCCCAATCAATTGCCCCTTAGAAGACAGTCATGGGCCTCTTCACTCCAGACAGCTCATGACCCTGAGAGAGGTTTCACTTATGTAATATGTACTGTATATACAGTATTCTTGCTAATTACTTTTGTTAGATAAAATAGAGCTTTAGGGCTATCCCTGGTTGGACATGTTCCTAAATGAAGAAAAAAACACTAAAAGTGAAAGAACAATATTTAATGTTTTAATTCGCCATATGGAATGATTCAGGGATCACAGACATCTCTCATAGCTGTGATAAGTAATGGTTTAATAGAAGCAAGATGTGTACGGGAAAGTTCCCATACTGTTAAATATTGTAATGTGGGAACATGAATCTGCTCTTATAAAGAAAGTATGTGATAACATGAAGATGCTGTTTCCTTGTATCACAACTGTGATGAGAACACGGATTTAGAAAAAAAAATCAGATTTTCTTATAGTTTCAAGACAAAGCATCTTGTATGCTAATATGTTCCAGGATCTGATTAGAAACAGAAAACAGACATTTATATTGCATAGGTCCCTGGGGAACTCCTCTGGCTCGCTTCTCTGTTAGGAAGAAATGAAAATGTCTCCTTCTCTATTTCAAGGTCGTCCATGCACATTCTCTAATCTTATCTACACCTTTTCCTCTGCTGTCTAGTTTTTCAGATCATGTCTTCTTTCCAGCTCTCCTCTATCACAGATATGGTGGCACTGTGTAAAAAAAAGCCCTCCTGAAATTGCTAGGGTACGACTACAAGCATTTTTTTTTAACATGGCGTGATAAATGAGAATATACATTTAAGATCTTAGTTATGAAAGTCACAAACTTAAACCATAGCATGCTGAAACTATATACACATAGTATACTGTATATATACAGGGCGAGGGAGTATGCAAGACTCCTCAGCATCCAGCAGTGTTTCCTAGAATGGTTAAAAACAGTTAAATACTGCAGTGAAGCACAGGAGCTGATGGCTCCCTGCCTCGCCTTTCAGTCTCATTGGGCACAGGTCACTAGGCCTGAAGACGATCAGAGGACATTGCAGGTAGCATGATGAGTTCATCGTCATCGTGAGGCCTAAGCTGGGATGTAAGTAGATCAGGACACAACCCAGAAGAGGATTGTGCCCTGAACTACATCGCAGACAGTAGCATGGAACAGAAGTGAAGTGAGTACTGTATTTGATTTTGTTATTTTCCTTTGGCACCTTGGGGCAGCATTCTATTGGACCACTATAGAGGGTCATTATTATTACTGAGGGCACTATGGGGTATTTACTACAATTATGTGGCTCTTTTGTGGGCTTTATTACTTCTAGGGACACCATAGGGAACATCAGTACTACTGGGGACATTTTTACCACTGGAGCTCAAGATGAGGGTTTTATTACTACTGAGGGCCCTGTGGGGGGAATTTTTACTACTGGGGACACTAAAGGTGGCATTAGTACTACTGGCGGCACTAAAAGGGGGCATTTTTACCACTGGGGCTCACGATAAGGGTCTTATTACTATAAGGCACTGTGGTGGGCTTTATTACCACTGGGTACACTATGGAGGCATTAGTACTACTAGAGGTATGCAATGAGGGCTCTATGGGGGGCTTTATTACTACCTGGGGATACTCTAGTAGGTTTTATTACTACCAGGGGCCCTATGATGGGATTTATTACTACTGGGGACACTATACATGTAGAAGGTATTATTACTGTACTTCTGGGGGTACTATGGGTAAATGATCACTACTCGGGGCACTATGTAGGGTATATTACTAGTGAGGGCATTATGGTGGGCTTTACTACTGGATGACTATAGGGAACATTATTACAACTATGGGTACTATTGGGGCATTATTAATATTATGGCAGTGTAGTGGCATTATTATTAGTGAGGGCAGTCTGGGAGAAAATTATTACTATTGGTGAGACTGTTTGGAGCATTATTACTGTGGGGCACCCTGAAACACCATTAGCTAAGGCTACATCTTTAGCATATCAGATCTGTCATGAACCAGCGGATGTGAACCCACTGTGCCACGTGTCCTACCTCCTCTAAGGGTGTTGTCTAAGTAAACCCCTCGATCTTCACAGTACCCCTGATGGTGGGGATAGAGTTTCCGAGGGGAACACCAGGTCGCTATCTCCAGAGGAGGATTGGCACAGGAAGCAGCTGGTGCAGGCAGACCAGGAGGTACCTGAGCAAGGTACCAGAGGTACCGGAGTCGTAACCAGGAGCAACAGTGCAGGACCGAAGGATGAGGCAGAGGCAAAATCAAACAGGCAATAGGTCAGGCCAGGTGGCACAGGTACAGGTCAGGCAATCCGAATAGGCAACAGGAGAGTCAAGACCCACTCTCCCTTCCCAAGACCCAAGCGATGTCTGATTACATCAAGGAGAATTTCGAGAGGGGGTTTATCTGGAAATCTACTTCACCAGCCGGTGCCGGGTTATTCTTTGTGCAGAAAAAAGATGGACCCTTAAGGCACTGTATTGATTATCGAGGTCTGAATAAGGTCACAGTCAAGAATCTCTTCCCTCTCTGCTCTCTTCCGCTAATCTCCAAACTCTTTGACAGCTATGGTCTTCACAAAATTCGACCTGTGCAGGGCATACAACCTTATCCGTATTCGAAAGTGCGTTGAGTGGAAAACTGCTTTACCTCCTCCAGTTATTGCCTGTATAGACATATATGCTGCATACAGTGAGCAGTGTGTGTCGTACAGATGTATACGGTGTATACTGATCCTCTGCTTTACCTCCTCAAGTTCTTGCCTGTATAGATATATTTACACTCACCTAAAGAATTATTAGGAACACCATACTAATACGGTGTTGGACCCCCTTTTGCCTTCAGAACTGCCTTAATTCTACGTGGCATTGATTCAACAAGGTGCTGATAGCATTCTTTAGAAATGTTGGCCCATATTGATAGGATAGCATCTTGCAGTTGATGGAGATTTGAGGGATGCACATCCAGGGCACGAAGCTCCCGTTCCACCACATCCCAAAGATGCTCTATTGGGTTGAGATCTGGTGACTGTGGGGGCCATTTTAGTACAGTGAACTCATTGTCATGTTCAAGAAACCAATTTGAAATGATTCAAGCTTTGTGACATGGTGCATTATCCTGCTGGAAGTAGCCATCAGAGGATGGATACATGTTCTCATTCTGTTTACGCCAAATTCGGACTCTACCATTTGAATGTCTCAACAGAAATCGAGACTCATCAGACCAGGCAACATTTTTCCAGTCTTCAACAGTCCAATTTTGGTGAGCTCGTGCAAATTGTAGCCTCTTTTTCCTGATTGTAGTGGAAATGAGTGGTACCCGGTGGGGTCTTCTGCTGTTGTAGCCCATCCGCATCAAGGTTGTGCGTGTTGTGGCTTCACAAATGCTTTGCTGCATACCTCGGTTGTAACGAGTGGTTATTTCAGTCAATGACTTAAATCACCTTTCTTTCCCATTCTGACATTCAGTTTGGAGTTCAGGAGATTGTCTTGACCAGGACCACACCCCTAAATGCATTGAAGCAACTGCCATGTGATTGGTTGACTAGATAATTGCATTAATGAGAAAAAGAACAGGTGTTCCTAATAATTCTTTAGGTGAGTGTATATATATATATATATATAGTGAGCCGTGTGTGTCGTACAGCTGTATACGGTATATACTGATCCTCTGCTTTACCTCCTCTAAGGGCGTTGTCTAAGTGAACCCCTCAATCTTCACAGTACCCATGATGGTGGGGATAGACTTTCCGAGGGGAACACCAGGTCGCTACCTCCTGAGGAGGACTGGCACACGAGGCAGCTGGTCAAGCCGGACCAAGAGGTACTTGAGCAAGGTACCAAAGGTACAGGAGTTGTCAGCAGTCTGAGTCGTAACCAGGAGCAACAGTGCAGGACCGAAGGATGAGGCAGAGGCAAAGTCAAACAGGCAATAGGTCAGAGCAGGCGGCACAGGTACAGGTCAGGCAATCCGGTTCGGCAATAGGAGAGTCAAGACAAGCAGGCAGGGATCAAACAGGTAGGAGAGTCCAGGAATACAAGTACGAGTCAGGAACACAGGAACACAAGCAGATATCAGGAACCTTAGCAAGGCACAAGGACCTTGACATTGAAGCATCTGGGAAGGGGGCTGAGCCACATATATATGTGCAGCAGGGCTAGGATTGGTCAGCAAGGTCACATGATCCAAACCATAAAGCAGAGAAAGTGACATGCGCAGGCCCTTAAGGAAATGCTGCAGGAAACAAGCAGCAAGCATGCTGTGACCAGGGCTGAAAGGAAACACTGGCAGCAGATCAGCGCTGAACACGGTGCCCGGGACCGTGGCAGTAAGCAGGGGAACAGCAGCATACAGCAGCCGCTGTTACAATTCCAGCAGTTAGTTCAAGCATAAATTATGGCTGTTGGCCAGACAAAAAACACTGCATGAAGAGGTTTTTGACCAGCCAAAAGCCGGCATTTATGCTAGAAAGTGTCCGGATGACCGCCAGATACTGTTATAGTAAATATGGATTTGGCAGTCAACTGTAGAATCCGGTAAGGCCGGATCCGGTGAACTCTGATAAGCTATTCTGTTATGGATATTTTCAACAGAGATGTGAAAGTAGTCTTGGCACAACAATTTTTAAGGGACACTGTTTGTGTCACTATCATTGTCAGGAGCACTCTTTGCAAAGCACAATTATTTTTGAGGGCACTGTTTGGCAATAATTATTAAAAGAGCACTATTCATGTGGTACTAGTATTTTCAGAGGATTATCTGTTTCTGCAGTATAATATTTGATAGCATTGGGGAGCACAGAAGAAACAGTATTAAAGGTGGGAGCAGGATGATATCGTATTGGCTCGAGGATGTGGAGTTTGTCTTGAGAAGGTTGGGAAGATGATGGAAAAGTAAGGAACCTGAGATGTCTGTGTGGCAAACTCTGCAGAGATGAGATGTAGCTGGAATAACCTGCCATGGTGGTCTGAAGGACCAAATGTAGAAGTGAAAGAGAACATCTACACCAGAAGAGACATCCCTGGATGCAATAGGTATGTAGCTCTGTATTCTCCTGTATGTTTGGTAGCATGGAATGTAATTAAAAAAGTAATAGCCATCCATCATGGGTCCTATTCTTTCCAACAAACCTGAAGTAATTGCTAACAGAGACTCAGAACAAATCAGTGTGAGAATAGACTTATTATGTTAACATCTATCACTGATCTCTTCCTTGAGAGTACTCAGATGGAAAATCTTGTTAGTAGGGCGTATCAGAGTCAGGCATTAGACTAGAAGGAATAAATTCTGTTCTGGGTGAATGGTAAGCAGCTGAACAGCAAGCATGCAGTAAACCCACATTGGTTGGCAAGATCCAAGGAAATCCAGAATAGCGGAAACAAAACTATGGTAAATACAGATACAAGAGATATACTGCATATACAGTCAGGTCCATAAATATTGGGACATCGACACCATTCTAACATTTTTGGCTCTATACACCACCACAATGGATTTGAAATGAAACGAACAAGATGTGCTTTAACTGCAGACTGTCAGTTTTAATTTGAGGGTATTTACATCCAAATCAGGTGAACAGTGTAGGAATTACAACCGTTTGCATATGTGCCTCCCACTTGTTAAGGAACCAAAAGTAATGGGACATAATAATAATCATAAATTAAACTTTCACTTTTTAATACTTGGTTGCAAATCCTTTGCAGTCAATTACAGTCTGAAGTCTGGAACGCATAGACATCACCAGACACTGGGTTTCATCCCTGGTGATGCTCTGCCAGGCCTCTACTGCAACTGTCTTCAGTTCCTGCTTGTTCTTGGGGCATTTTCCCTTCAGTTTTGTCTTCAGCAAGTGAAATGCATGCTCAATCGGATTCAGGTCAAGTGATTGACTTGGCCATTGCATAACATTCCACTTCTTTCCCTTAAAAAACTCTTTGGTTGCTTTTGCAGTATGCTTTGGGTCATTGTCCATCTGCACTGTGAAGCGCCGTCCAATGAGTTCTGAAGTATTTGGCTGAATATGAGCAGAGAATATTGCCCGAAACATTTCAGAATTCATCCTGCTGCTTTTGTCACTAGTCACATCATCAATAAATACAAGACAACCAGTTCCATTGGCAGCCATACATGCCCACGCCATGACACTACCACTACCATGCTTCACTGATGAGGTGGTATGCTTAGGATCATGAGCAGTTCCTTTCCTTCTCCATACTCTTCTCTTCCCATCACTCTGGTACAAGTTGATCTTGGTCTCATCTGTCTATAAGATGTTGTTCCAGAACTGTGAAGGCTTTTTTAGATGTCGTTTGGCAAACTCTAATCTGGCCTTCCTTTTTTTGAGGCTCACCAATGGTTTACATCTTGTGGTGAACCCTCTGTATTCACTCTGGTGAAGTCTTCTCTTGATTGTTGACTTTGACACGCATACACCTACCTCCTAGAGAGTGTTCTTGATCTGGCCAACTGTTGTGAAGGGTGTTTTCTTCACCAGGGAAAGAATTCTTCGGTCATCCACCACAGTTGTTTTCCGTGGTCTTCCGGGTCTTTTGGTGTTGATGAGCTCACCAAAGCTGCTTTTGGTGTTGATGAGTTCCTTCTTTTTAAGAATGTTTCAAACAGTTGTTTTGGCCACGCCTAATGTTTTTGCTATCTCTCTGATGTTTTTTTTTTTTCAGCCTAATGATGGCTTGCTTCACTGATAGTGACAGCTCTTTGGATCTCATCTTGAAAGTTGACAGCAACAGATTCCATATGCAAATAGCACACTTGAAATTAACTCTGGACCTTTTATCTGCTCATTGTAATTGGGCTAATGAGGGAATAACACACACCTGGCCATGGAACAGCTGAGAAGCCAATTGTCCCATTACTTTTGGTCCCTTAACAACACTGTTGTAATTCCTACACCGTTCATCTGATTTGGATGTAAATACCCTCAAATTAAAGCTGACAGTCTGCAATTAAAGCACATCTTGTTTGTTTTATTTCAAATCCATCGTGGTGGTGTATAGAGCCAAAAATGTTACAATTGTGTCGATGTCCCAATATTTATGGACCTGACTGTATGTATTATGCATTTGTTTTTCAAAAACATTTCAAAATTAGTATTTGGGTAGGAGGAGCAAGGAAAAAAGCATAATGTGCATATGTATATTTGAGTAACTCACAATACAATGTATAATTTATGGTAGTTTACAAGTTGTTTAGGGACTATGGCCCAGATTAACTAGTCCTATAGATGGTGTAAACTTAGGCTATCTAGACCTGTATCAAATTTATCAACGTTCGTTGCTGCCCATTTGCCCCTGAAGAAGCCAGAATTCTGGCGAAACATGTCGGGGGGCAGTCTTAGATTTTAACTGCTCTGCACCTCCTCATTGTTACCAACACCAAACGGTGATGGTGTTGGTGTAGTTCAAATTTTCAGTGCACTGTGGCACATGTTGCTGGACACTGAATCCCTGGTGCGGTTCAGCCAATCTAGCTTGTGAACCAAGTCCACAACCAATGTAACACACACATAGTGGTTTGTGTTTTGCTCTCACACCACTTTAGTAGGCTGTCTAAAAATCATTTTCAGTGTGAAGCATCAATGCGGACGGTGTGATGGCAGTGTGCCACAGCAGCACTTTGTTTATAAGGGACAACCATTGAGAGATAGTGCACATCTCTCTCCCTTTAATTTAGTGCAGTATCTTCACTAATAGAGTTGAGGTGCATTGTATTTTTAATTTTTCATTCCTAGGTTGTTTCAGTTCAATAAAGGGTGCATGTTGCATCCATCTATAATATAAAAAAATATATATATCTTTTTAGAACTATACTAATAAAAGTGAAGTTTTAAAACCTGGGTCAAGATAGGTTTTCTTGCCTAATCAGGCATTTGTAAATAGACTATTAAAATAACCTTACCCAGGTTGGTCCTAATTATATATATATCAATTAAAGAAAGTGACCCAGCATTGTTCTAAGAGAATCAGTCACTTATTTATGTTGCCCTTAGTTAGGACACCATAAAACTGGTGACAGGTTCCCTTTAAGGCAGGCACTCACCATTTGTTTCACCATAGATACTCTAAACCACTGATTAAAATCCACATTTATTCTAATACGTAAATTATATAAAATCTCAAATACAATTGTTAAAAAATACACATAAAATGCAAATAAACAATAACAATATAAAACTTCCCAAAAAATGTATAAAATGCTAGAAGAATAATATATTAGTTGCAGATAATATAAAAATAAGATAATATTTTGTTAGAAATTTCTTGCTATAGACATATTTGATTCCAAAGGTTAATGTTGCAGTTTTCAAAGTTAATATAGCACCCTGCGTGATGGGATAACTTGGGCTTTGTTCGCATACAAGTGCATATAGAGAAACAGGTAGGTATATAAGTCCTTATGCCTTTCAATATATATATACACTGCCTGTCCAAAAAAAAAGTCGCCACCAAAAAAAAAGCCTTTAGCTGTGATTACAGCACGCATTCGTTGTGGCATTGTTTCGATAAGCTTCTGCAATGTCACAAAATTTATTTCTATCTAGATCATGCATTGATGATGGTAGAGTCTGACTGCTGCACAAAGCCTTCTCCAGCGCATCCCAAAGATTCTCAATGGGGTTAAGGTCTGGACTCTGTGGTGGCCAATCCATGTGTGAAAATGATGTCTCATGCTCCCTGAACCACTCTTTCACAATTTGAGCCAGATGAACCCTGGCATTGTCATCTTGGAATATGCCCGTGCCATCAGTGAAGAAAAAATTCATTGATGGAATAACCTGGTCATTCAGTATGTTCAGGTAGTCAGCTGACCTCATTCTTGGAGCACATACTGTTGCTGAACCTAGACCTGACCAACTGCAGCAACCGCAGATCATAGCACTGCCCCCACAGGCTTGTACAGTAGGCACTAGGCATGATGGGTGCATCACTTAATCTGCCTCTCTTCTTACCCTGATGTGCCCATCACTCTGGAACAGGGTAAATCTTGACTCATCAGACCACATGACCTTCTTCCATTGCTCCAGAGTCTAATCTTTATGCTCCCTAGCAAATTGAATTTTTCTGGTTTGCCTCACTGATTAGTGGTTTTCTTACGGCTACACAGCTGCTCAGTCCCAATCCCTTTGCATTGTGCGTGTGGAAACGCTCTTACTTTCACTATTAAACATAGCCCGGAGTTCTACTGTTGTTTTTCTTTGATTTGATTTCACCAAACGTTTAAGTGATCACCGATCACGATCATTTAGGATTTTTTTCCCGCCACATTTCTTCCTCGAATACTATGGGTCCCCACTATCCTTCCAGTTTTTAATAATGCGTTGGACTGTTCTTAACCTAATTTTTGTAGTTTCTGCAATCTCCTTAGATGTTTCCTCTGCTTGATGCATGCCAATGATTTGACCCTTCTCAAACAGACTAACATCTTTTCCACAATATTATTAGTACATCCACAGAGGTAAGTATGTAATTGGCGTTTTTAAATGTTGAATAAATTTAAAAACGCCATTTAAAAACGCCAATTAGTGACTGGGTGAGTCACATTAGACAGAGTACCAATATATATATATATCTGACATTGACTTAAAAAAAGAAATTTCATTCAATTCCACTATTCAATATAGCTGAAGCAAAGGTACAAGGGTATACTGATACCAGTCAAACTTTTGCTCAATGGACGCTCTTTCAGCGTAGGTCTTTTTTAATGAGACCCTATGGACTTGTTAGACATATATATTGAATTTACTGGTGAATGAAACAAATGTTAACCCTAAATATGATGTGAATTTATCATCCATTAACTTGAAACTGTTAGACAGTGATCAGAGATGACATGGTCAACCATAACCTCAGCTGAAAGAGATACCCTTACTAACCATTTATAGTGTTTTCCCACTGCTTTCATAATGTATGTTTGCCAGAAAGATCCCAGCACAAACGTCAAAGGCCGCCCATTGACACAAAGGGTGGCCAAAATAACGTCCTTCTGGAGAATTTACCTACTTATTGTGCTTTTTTAACATGGGAGTTCATGGGAGACAATTATCATTGTATGCTTATAAAGTGGCAATAGTCCGAGGCATACTCTGAGAAATTTTCCAGATGTATGCCACCAATGGAGGCTGAAAATGTAGTAAGAAAGCAATCTTACTGAGCTAGAGCTAAGCGTGGATTTAATATTATGAAATTATTATATTAGGGCCCTTTACTATCAAACAGGCAACAATTCCATGCAGAATACTTCAAGTCATCATTTATTCTGCAATCATTATTATACAAAAAGCAGCTTAAATAGCAAAAAAATTAAGTTTATCATATAAAATATGCTGTAGTATATCAAGGCCAACCCATTAAACCGTATCAGCAAAGTTAAATTAAAGCACAGTTCAATTTGCAATCAAAACAATAGCATTTCATCAAATTAATTTAAAAATTACATGTGCTGAATTAGCTGTAGAAACCCACATTAGCAACATGTAAGATCTACATAATTTTTGGTTTTTCAAGGAAGGTTTTCCGACTAGCATTGAAAATCTCAAAGAGAGAAGAGAGGTGATGTGGCTTTGAAAGGTGAATTGTGTATGCAAATATATGCATATTTTATGTAAATATATGCAACAATATCAACTGTTTGATCCTCACCCCTAGTTAAATAGGTTAAGCATTTGTGTGGTATGCATGGTATGTAGACAGATGATGATTGTAACACCTTATTGTTTCTCCTAATGCTTTAAATTCACAACTATAGAGACCCATGGGAATGTGGACTGCTAAGTGCACAATCTCCTTGGTGAATATGTTTTTTTTAGCGCAAACATATTTTCCTTATGGTTCCCCTATTGAGTTTTATGGGCCACTGTCTTCTAATAAAAATGACTATTAGACGGTCTGATCATGTGCCCCATGTTTCAGACAGTTAGTGAAGAGACTGACGTGAACAAAGAGGTTGAACTTCATATATGAAGACATGGGTATTTTTTTTTATATTATATGTAGAGATGAGTGAATTTTTCAAAAATTCTATTCGGATGGTTCGCCGAATTTTCCAAAAAGATTTAATTCGATCTGAATTTATTCATGATGAATTGCATTAAAAATCTGCTATTTCCTGCAGAGAGCCTGTATGTTGGTGTAGAACATTGCAGATTCATGCATAGGTAACCCGCTGTCGTAGTGAAACAGTTACTTTGCGTCTGTATGACAGGCAGTTGACAGGCATCTCTCTTAGAATCACTTCACAATTCACTTATTTAGTCAGTTAAGGGGCCAAATAACAAAATTTGAACTTAACCTTATAGGTCAATGTTAGCGTCAGGTATAAAGTAGCGTGCAGTGTCATAAAATTGTACTATAGAGTGAAAGAGTGCACTCCTTTTACACTGTCGTCAGCTGATTCCACATAGATTTCTACAGAACCTGTTCTGTTACACGCTGATACAAGTAGTGCACCCATGAGTGGAGAGGGTGTCAGCAGTCAGTTTGTGTTGACGTCACTGTTTATTTTTCCCTTCTTCTCATCCGTCATAAGAACAACCCCCAAAAAACGGATCCAGGCTTTTGAGCACCCGCCTTCACATGGTCAGCATTTGGTCAATAATTCATCAGTATTGATAAAGCCCAAAAAAAAAAAAAACAGGAGTGGATCCAAAGCAGAGATGACATGTGATTGGAAAGTTTGCATGTCTTCTGTGTTTTGTACCCACTCCTGCTTTTGGCTTCCAAATCATGAATATATCCTGATGCAAAATAGAGACCGAGTGATACAGGCCTTATGGATGCTCCAAAGACAGGATCCATTGTGTTTATCATTTTTCTGTCCTTCTGACACATAAGAAGAAGGGTAAAGTAAATAGTGATGTTAAAAAGGCTAAATAGGGACAATAGTGGCCCTGTCATAGAGTGGGGAGGGTGGCTACGCATGGCCTAGTTACATTATGGGGAGGGTGGCAACCGCATGAGGAATCAACAAAGTGGCCCACTCACAGAGTGGGGAGGCTGGCAACCACATGAGGAGTCAACACAATAAACCAGTCACATAGTGGGAGGTGGCAACCGCATGAGGAGTCAACACAGTGGCCCAATTACATTATGGGGAGGGTGGCAACCGCATGAGGAGTCAACACAATGGCCCAGTCACAGAGTAGTGAGGTGGCAACCGCATGAGGAGTCAACACAGTGGCCCATTTACATTATGGGGAGGGTGGCAACTGCATAAGGAGTCAAAACAATGGCCCACTCACAGAGTGGTGAGGTTGCAACCGCATGAGGAGTCAAAACAGTGGCACAGTTATCGAGTTTTGAGGTGACAACCGCATGAGGAGTCAACATAGTGGTCAGTCACAGAGTGGTGAGGGTGGCAAACACATGAGGGGTCAACATAGTGGCCCAGTCACAGAGTGATGAGGTGGCAACCACATGAGGAGTCAACAAAGTGGTCCAGTTACATTTTTGGAAGGGTGACAACCGAATGAGGAGTCAATACAATGGCCCAATCACAGGGTGGGGGGCAACAGCAGTGGCAGTAACAGCACAAGATGGTGGGTGGCAGTAGGAGAACATGGCAGCAGAGGCACAGGTGGGTGGCATCATGTGGGTGGCAGCATCAGAATAGTGGCTGTAGCAGGTGGTCAGAAGAAACAGGTCTCTTTTCACAAAGTATGGGTGTGGCACCCAAAATGATCTGGTCTGATGCATCAGGCACTGGCGTGTGGAAATCCTGGCTGATCCACGCCTGATTCATCTTCATAAAGGTCACTCTCCACATTTTGGGTGGAAAGGCGAGTTCTCCTTGGGGTAACTATGCTCCCAGCCCCACTAAACACCCGCTCTGATGCCACACTACTGGCTGGGCAGGAAAGCTTGTCCAGTGCAAACTCATCCAGTTGCGGCCACAAATCAAGTTTGGCTGTCCAGTAGTCCAGGGTATATTGGATGTCGGGTGGCAGGGTGCAGTCCAAGTATGCCACCACCTGCTGGTTCAGGTTCTGCTCGATGTCTTGCGGCTGGTGGGTGGTTTATTCAGTAGGCGGGTGAAGAAAACTGCTCATTAGAGACTCCAGACTTCAGTTGCTGCTGATGGAGCTGGTGCTGCTCCTACACCCCCCCCCTCCTTCCAGAAGCCATAACAGTAGAACGTGAGCGCAGAGGGCCTCCGGTCAGACCTTCGTGTGGATGGGCGATGGCCTACATAATGAGCGGCCAACTGACTACATAGGATGTCTCAATAGTAGTTGTGTTTATCCTCCCTTTCAGCAGGTGGAAAAATGACTCAATTTTCGAGCATAGTGACGGTCTTACATGGTGGAGAGCCAGTGGAATGACATTGTTCATCCCGTAGTCCTGGCGACTGACAAATAAAGTGGCCTCCTTAAAGGGCCTGAGCAAACGGCAGGTGTCACGCATAAGCTGCCACTGGCTAACGTCGAAGTTACACAGGAGAGTGCTCCTATCCTCCATCAAGAAATCGTTTACGGCCTTCCTCTGTTCACATAGTTGGTCCAACATGTGAAGGGTGGAGTTCCAACGGGTGGAAATATCACATGTCAGGCGATGTTGGGGAACACTATTCTGCTTTTGCAGCTTAAGGAGAGCGTGCTTTGCAGTGTGAGAATGGCTACAGTGCATGCACAGTTTATTAGCCATTTCCAGGATGTTTGCAGTTGGGTGGAAGACTTCAGAAACCGCTTTACAACCTAATTAAAGACGTGCACCATCCAGGGCGCATGGGTCAGCTCTGCTTGACGCAGCGCCGACACAATGGTTTTCCCGTTCTCGGTGACCATAGTTCCGATCTTAAGTTGGGGAGGAGACAGCCAGAATTATATTTCCTCTTGAAGGACGCAGAGCAGTTTTTC
Source organism: Bufo bufo (assembly GCF_905171765.1). Classification (NCBI taxonomy): domain Eukaryota; kingdom Metazoa; phylum Chordata; class Amphibia; order Anura; family Bufonidae; genus Bufo; species Bufo bufo. The sequence goes on along the minus strand of NC_053393.1, from coordinate 391,499,626 downwards.
CCCGATGTGACTCCATTCGCCCAGGCAAACCAGATGCAGAACAGCGTGACACCGCTGTGCTCTGCACAGGTGGTATGCTGGAGTAGCACTCTGAATTGTGCCTGCAGTGGAGGCTGAGGACAAGGTGGAGGATGAGGAGGCAGAGGAGGACATTGGTGCAGGACTCACAGCCTGAGAACATGGAGGCGGCAGTGCCGTCACCTGGCCGAGTTGCTGGTTTGGCTGGGCAGGAACCACATTTACCCAGTGGGCCGTAAAGGCCATATATTGTCCTTGACCGTAGTTGCAGCTCCACACATCTGGCCTGGCCCACCTTCTGTTCAACATACGTGTGCATGGCTGGTAAAGCTTTTTTGGAGAAGTAATGACGGCTTGGGACTCTCCACCTTGGCTCGGAACAAACCATCAGTTCTCTGAAAGGTGCAGAGTCCACCACATGGAAAGGGAGGAACTGTAGTACCAGCAACTTGGCCAGGAGCACGTTGAACTTCTGCGCCATTGGATGAGTGCACGCATACTGTTGTCTTTTTGCAATCGCCTCTGTGATCGATTGCTGACAAAATGAGCAACGAAGAGGAGGAGCAGGAGAATCAGGACCAGTAGATGATGGGAAGGAAACACAGTTCTCTTCTGCTGAGGTGGTGAAGCCTTGACTGCTGGAGAAGGGGTGCGGGCCACTGGGTGATTTAGCGGTTGCTGTGTCAAGCTGTACCACTACATTAGCACCACAGTGTTCCCAGGCCACTTTATGGTGACGCTGAATGTGTTGACGCAGGGCCGTGGTGCCAACATTGGCACTCTGGCCACCCTTCACATTCTGCCCACAGATTCTACAAATGTCCATACTGACGTCCTCTGGTGGCTTAAGAAAAAATTCCCACACTGCCGAGTAGGGCATTTCCCCCCCACCACTCTGACTGCCTGCTGCTCTGTGCACTGCTTGTTATTTCTGGAAAGGTAGCCTCCTGCATAGCAAATGGTCTATCTCTCTTCCACATCTTGGCTGGGAAGTAGCTGCTGACTGTCCTCGCTCATCCTCACTGAAAAGCAGAGCCGAGAGCATACAATACTTCCCAGTACAAGGAGCAGAAAATAAAAGAGGCAGGTTCAGGACAGGTGGGGGCACAGAGCTTGTTCCCGGGCAATGCCAATTAAGCGTGGTGTCAGAGGAACCCACCGACTCCTGACTGGGGGTGTCTGGTGTCACTTGAGATGAGGTAGAAGACCGAGTCAACCATTCAAGGACAGCTGGGTTGCTAATTAAAACACAACCGCTGGATGATACTGGCAGCTCTGGCCTGTCGCTGCGACTGCTGTTATCACTTCCCTTTCTTCTGCTGCTACCTTTGCCAGCTCCAAAAACATTTTGGCCACTACCCGTTACCTTAGAAGGGAATGCTACCTGTCTGTCAGACATACTGTACTGTAACAGTAACTGTAAGGGTAAAAGAGCAGTAGTGTCAGGCTGTAATTTCACCCCCGAAAGAAGGATGAATGGATGTACTTATATAGAAAAAATAATAATTAAACACCCTCAAAACTTGTATCATGCCGCAATTTCACACTAATTCCACAATTAGGGATTAACGTATATATTTATGTATAATAAAATGTGAGTACCCTAAAATCTGTAGTATCAAGCCGCAATTTCCCCCCAATTAAAGAATCAAGGATTAATGGATTGAATTATATATAAAACAACGCGAAGACCCTAAAATCTGTAGTATCAAAACGCAATTTCATCCCAACAACAGAATCAAGGATTACTGGAATTACTTATGTATCAAAGAATAAAAACCTAAGATCTGTAGTATTAGATCACTTTTTAACCCCAATGAGTGCAGCAAGGTTTAATAGAATAGCCCCTATTAGACTCTCTCCCTATAGTGTGGATAATGCCTCCCTATTATATCCCTACACTAAGAATAACCTGTCCCTGAACTTCTCAATAGTAATTTTTGGTGAATAAAGGCTTTTTTAAATACTGTCCCTAGTGCCTGAATTGCAGGGGGCGCCAGGCAGCAAGCACTTCAAGTAGGCCCACAGGAGGCTAGTGGCCTAAAGCCTATGAGGCAGTAGAGCGACCGTAGTGACTAGAATGGAGTTGCTCCTAGGGATGATGTCAGGGGAAGAGGCGGAGTCTTGTGGTCCAGGGGGCGGGGTCTCAATATTTGCAGGAGATTCTACAGAGCAAGTTGTTGGAGAGAGGAGCAGAGGCTGCAGGTCAGTGTGTGGAGGAGAATATTGACTGGTATGTTTACTTGGGGGGCTTTTTGCAGGGGCTGAAGGGAGGAGGAATAATTCTTGTACTGGAGACTGTATGTTAGAGGGGTCTGAAGAGAGGGCAGTGGGGGTGATATTATTTTACATGGGACTGTATGCTGAGGGGCTGAAGGCAGGGGGGTGATATTATTTTACATGGGACTGTATACTGGAGGGGCTGAAGGCAGGAAGAGTGGTAAATTTTACATGGGACTGTTTGCAAGAAGGGCTGGAAGGCAGGGGGAGGGATGTTATGTTATGAGACTGTATGCTGGAGGGGCTGAAGGCCAGCAGCAAAGAGAGGGAGGGATGATATTATTTTACATGGGGACTGTATGCTGGAGGAGCTGAAGGCAGGGGGAGTTTTGTATTTTACATGGGACTGTATATTGGAGGGACTGAAGATGGGGAGTAATGTATTTTACATGGTACTGTATGCTGGAGGGGCTAAGGCAGGAAGTGATGTGTCTTACATGGGACTGTATGCTAGAGGGGCTGAAGGGGGGCATAATTATTACTATAATACTACAGAGGGGGCCATTATAATATTAATAATACTAATAATAATAATACAGAGGGGGAAATAATAATAATACGGAGGGGCTAATATATATTATAATTATACAGAGGGCATTATAGTTATGGGCACTACGGGGGAGGGGAGGTCTGTTATCTGAGGATGATAGTAAAGTGAGAAATTCTGTGAAACTCTACAGAGACGAGCTGCGGATGAAAGAAGTTGTCATGACGGTCCTATCTCCAAATGAAGACGCTGAGGAAAGTCTACATCACAGGAGATGTCACTGGATGTAACAGGTATGGTGCTGTACTCTCCTGTATATTTCATAGCAATGTATGCTATATCCATCCAAATATCTGTTTTGGGGGGGTAGATATAGAATTTGGCCCACACTGCCGAAGCCTGGCCCCAGACTTCAGGTCAAACTGTTTGTGTTCTGAATTCTGGGGCCTCACACCCATCTACTACATTATCTGTACTCAGAGAGTTAACACTGTGTTATCTGTGGTGTTACATAGGACTGCAGGTGACATCTACTGCATTATTTGTAAAAAAAAAAAAAGGGGGCATGATAACAGGTTGGGGGGACGCAATACTTGGCTTGCCTCGGGTGCTGGCAACCCACGCTACGCCACTGCCTGTAACTTCTCTCCCTAAAATACTTTTTATAGGGCTGTGACATCACAGGGGCTGGCTACCTGTTGATTAGCTGTCTGCATGGCATTTTGGGTGCTCCCTCATTCCTGGGCTTCTTACTTCCTCTTTCTAACATGTGCAGCAGCCATTTTAGAAAAAAATACCATTCGTTACCACGAAGCGCAAGGAAATTCGACTTTGGGACAAATCAAATTTTTCTGGAAATTCTGATCAAATGCCACTTTGTCAAATTCGATTCGCTCATCTGTTATGAGTAAGTGACTTTTGCTGATTTTTACAATACTTTTGGGAAAACTGTGGTAAGGTGGCCAACCCCCTTAACTACAGGTATCAGTCAAAAAGGCTAAAACAGAGCGCAATGATACTGTCACTGCCAATAGTCCCTCCCAATTTAAGCTGATCACACAATCAATTCCTCTGCTTCATCACAATAAGGGAAAGAGAAGTGGAAGCAAAAAGGGAGAGAGAGGGAGAAACAACTAGTTCTCCGCTCTACACTAATGAAAGACAAGAGACTGAAATAGCTGTATGCAGATGAGTCCACCTTCCTTTTGTAGGATTCTCTGGTTTGGTTGGCGAGTCAGTTTTATGTCTCTTGTAAGAGATTCTAGTATGATAACTCTTTGGCCTCTCTCACACGGGCGTTGCGGGAAAATGTGCGGGTGCGTTGCGGGAACACCAGCGATTTTTCCGCGCGAGTGCAAAACATTGTAATGCGTTTTGCACTCGCGTGAGAAAAATCACGCATGTTTGGTACCCAAACCCGAACTTCTTCACAGAAGTTCGGGCTTGGATCGGTGTTCTGTAGATTGTATTATTTTCCCTTATAACATGGTTATAAGGGAAAATAATAGCATTCTGGATACAGAATGCTTAGTAGGTGATCAATTGAGGGTTAAAAAAATAATAATAATTAACTCACCTTCTCCTCTTGTTCACGTAGTTCCCGGTCTCTTCTTTACTTCTTTAATGATGAGCTGTGGGCTAAAGGACCTTAGGTGACGTCAGATCACATGCTCCAATCACATGGTCCATCACCGTGGTGATGGACCATGTGATTGGAGCATGTGATCTGACGTCACCACAGGTCCTAGCCGGTAGTTCATCATTAAAGAAGTAAAGAAGAGACCGGGAACTACGCGAACAAGAGGAGAAGGTGAGTTAATTTTTTTATTTTTTTTTAACCCTCAATTGATCACCTACTAAGCATTCTGTATTCAAAATAATACAGTGAATAGACTGTCATCTAGCAACCATGCGTGAAAATCGCACCGCATCCGCACTTGTTTGCGGATGCTTGCGATTTTCACGCAACCCCATTCACTTCTATGGGGCCTGCGTTGCGTGAAAAACGCAGAATATAGAGCATGCTGCACAAATGATGCGTGAAAATCACCGCTCATGTGCACAGCCCCATAGAAATAAATGGGTCGGTATTCAGTGCGGGTGCAATGCATTCAACTCACGCATCGCATCCGCGCGGAATACTCGCCCGTGTGAAAGGGGCCTTTCTCTCTTGAAGTAGATCTTATGATGTACCCAAGTACATCTCCTTATTACATATTTTATACAAATAAACATCATTTACATTAGCAACTGATGGCAATGGCAAATTGGTAACAGGCAGGATAGAATCAGCACACATTTTACAGTAGGACTAACACAAGTGTCCCATCACTTACAGACACCCACCCTTTCACAGAATTACACTGAAAGCCTGTTACGAAAAAAGTTCAAATATTGCAGTGCATAGAGAACTGCAGCTATGTGCCAGTGCAGGTTCAAAATAGTCATCTCACTTAAAGGAATGTGGTAAATATGTGGTGTGAATGTTGAATCTTGAATGTTTAGTGGTTTGCTGAAGATCAGATGTTAACTGATCTGAATTTTAAATGAACATAGTTCAGTGCATATGAATTACTCAGTCTACATATATTTGCCTTAGTTCTTATATCCCTGTGATGGCTAACTTCCGGCACTCCAGCTGTGGTAAAACGACGACTCCCAAGATGTAAACCTGCTTGGCTGTTCTCAGAACTCCATAGAAATGAATGGCGCATGCTGGGAGTTGTAGTTTCACCACAGCTGGAGTGCCGGAGGTTAGCCATCACTACTTTATGATAATGCATAAAGCACAGTGTCTAGTGATACCTAACACTCAAGTAATCTTACTAGAAACCACCATCAAAAATATACAGTAATCTTACCAGAAACCATCATCAAAAATATACAGTAACAGGTCCAGGAATCAGTTCCTAGCCTTGCTTCTTGTCTACCTCTTTATGCCTCCCAAAAAAACACCTCTAGGTAGTGTAAGGGCTCATTCACATGACCATAGGCCATCCATGCCCGTATTGCGGACCGCAAACAGCCATTGACTTGAACGGTTCCACAAACCGCAAGGGACGGCACGGTGTGGAACAGAGGCATGGATCGTAAGCCCATGGAAGCAATACAAACCTCTTCGTGAGCTTTCGGGTCCGTGCCTGAAAGATAGGACATGTCCTATCGTTTGCCGTATATTGCGGATTGAGGACTCATTCAAGTCAATGGGTCCGGGCCACAATATGGGATTAACACAGCTGTTGCCCATGCATTGCAGATTGCTATTGGCGGTCCGCAGCACAGGCACGGGAAACGCATGGTCATGTGAATGAGCCCTTAAATACAGAGTAGGCTCCGCATACATGTGGATTCTGCATTCCCTTAACCTAATGGAGGCTGGTATGGCACCAGTGGAGATACTATTTAGTGTAGGTTCCTCTCTGAAAGAGATCGCCCTTTCGTTGGCCGACAGGCATAAATAATTTTGTGCAAAATGTATTTCCCAAGAATCTCATTTAAAATGTATCAGTAGTATATTTTCTATAATGAGTATGGCACAATTGTATTTACTTTGTTATCTCTGTTTGCAGAGTGCTAGTGTTGTTGTATTGTGTTTGTTTTTGTTTTTGTGCTTTCAGCCATGGCAACTAGTGTTGATCTAATGAAAGTTAACAAAGTGGACTTCGATCTAAATCTCTGAGAAATTTGATTTGACGCAAAGCCGAATTTCTTCGTGCTTCATGGTAACAAATTTATTTTCCCTGAAATAGCGATAGAAAAAAATCATACTTACCTCATGCATTTGAGCTCGAAGAGGCGGCTGCGGCTATCTTGCTTGAAGATCCCGTGCGAAATCTCATGCGCGGTGACGTATGACGGTGACGTATAAGCGATACGTGAGATTTCGCACAGGAACCCTTAAAATGCTTTAATATTGATCTCATATGCTGCGATCAGCGATGAACTGAGAGATTCAATGATGGGGGTGGCGCAATCTCCGTTCCCTGTCATTGCACCCATTACTTACAACAAAATGCGCTTCGTGACAAAGTAATTTGTCACATAAAGAATTTTTTTGTAAAATTCAGTGAAGCAGCTGAATCAAATTTTGAAGAACTTCGCTCATCTCTAATGGCGACGTTCACCTGCACATTGGGATGTGCTGACTAAGGCCTCTCGTGTGTGCCCCGTGGCTATGCTGCGGCCCGCAAATTGCAGGCCGCAATGCACGAACACCCACCATGGGGCAGCAGCAGAAGATCGCTGACCCATTTACTTTAATGGGTCCGCGATCCAGCCGTTCCGCAAAAAGATAGGACATGTTCTATCTTTTTGCGGAACGAAAGTACGGGACGTCACGACTAGTATCAACTGGCCTAGGCGGGGCTAAGCTCCATTCAAGTGAACGGAGCTTAGCGGCGCCCAGGCCAGTTGATACTAGTCGTGACGTCACTGGGCCAGCAGTAAACAGTGAGAAGGCCGCGGCGCTGCTGGAGCGCCGCTACCTTCTCAAACAGCTGATTGGCAGGGGGTCCCGGGTTTAGGACCCCTGCCGGTTAGATGCTGATGATCTATCCAGAGAATAGATCATAAGTTTAAACAAACTGCAGAACCCATTTAATGCTGTATGGAGACTGTACGGGCTCCGTCGAGGCAAATCCGTTATCACCGAAGTCTCGCGGGACTTAGGTGAATAACTTCAGGATTTAATTTTTCAACTTGAAACTATTTTAAAACTTGGTTACGAAGTTACAATGTATTTTTTTGCCGATCGTCTTGTGCAGGATATCGTTTTTGGCAGAAAGAGTTGACTTTTTTATTGGTACCATTTTTGGGTACATATTAGTGTTGATCGAGCAGCAAAGTGCTTGAGGGTTCGGGTGCTCAGTCGAACACCTCGGTATGCTCAATGGAAGTCAATGGAAGAACCCAATTATTAAACCAGGCACCCCCTGCTCTGAAGAGGGGAGGGTGTCTGGTTCATAGGAAAAGGTCAGAAATTGATGGAAACACCACCAAAATGGTTCGGGAACAGCATGGGGAGGATGTCTGGATGCATCTTGGACTCCCAGGTCGCTGCTGGGAACGATGTTATCCGAGTAGTACGCCACTTTTACAGACTGACAATAATACGCACAAAACCAAAGATAAAATCGATTTTAGAGGAGAAATTGTTAGGAAACATTCTTTCCTGTATATTTACTTGTATATAAAGTGCAAGTGCTGCCAAAAATTACAAGGAAGAGGCACTCGGATACAACCTCTATATCACATAAAGGAGGGCCTCATTCACATTGTGGTACAATTGTTCATGTAGTGGAACTCCTACACTCATAAAGCCTATGCACTAAGTGAAAGGGCTTCCAAAAATTACAAGGAACATCATACACCCTTGAAAAATTATGATTAATGGCCTGCTGGTGACCCTCAAAAACATTAGGAGCAAGGGCCTGCTGGTGACCCTCTAAAACATTAGGGGTGAGGGTCTGCTGCAGAGCTGACTCTCTAAAACATTAGGGGCGAGTGGCTGCTGCTGATCTGAGCATCGAAAAAATTATGGGCAAAGCCTGCTGCTGAGCTGACCATTGAAAAAATTATGGGTGAGTGCCTGCTGTTTAGCTAATCATTGAAAAAAATTATGGGCGAGGGCCTGCTGGTGAGCTGACCCTCAAAAACATTATATGGGCCTGTTGGTGAGCTGACCCTCTAAAAGATTGTAGGTGAGGGCCTGCTGGTGAGCTGACCCTGTAAAACATTATGTTTGAGGGCCTGCTGGTGAGCTGACCCTCAAAAACATTATATGCGAGGACCTGCTTGTGAGCTGACCCTCTAAAAGATTGTAGGTGGGGGCCTGCTGCTGGTGAGCTGACCCTGTAAAACATTATGGTTGAGGGCCTGCTAGTGAGCTGACCCTCAAAAACATTATATGCGAGGGCCTGCTGGTGAGATGACCCTCTAAAAGATTGTAGGTGATGGCCTGCTGGTGAGCTGATCCTGTAAAACATTATGGTTGAGGGCCTGCTGGTGAGCTGACCATCAAAAACATTATATGCTAGGGCCTGCTTGTGAGCTGACCCTCTAAAAGATTGTAGGTGAGGGCCTGCTGGTGAGCTGACCCTCAAAAACATTATATGTGAGGGCCTCCAGGTGAGCTGGCCCTCTAAAAGATTGTAGGTGAGGGCCTGCTAGTGAGCTAACCTTCTAAAACATTATATGCAAGGGGCTGCAGGTGAGCTGACCCTCTACAACAGTAGAAGCGAGGGCAGACTAATAAGTATGTTGATGGAAGAGGAAGAGGAGGACGAGAAAAGGGAGATTGAACCATATACCCTTTTTTGTGGTGGAAGGGGTGCATAGAAATACAGTGTATTCAATACATTATAAAAAAAAAAACACATTTAAAGTGCCTTTATGTTCAGCCGCTTTCCTCTGGTGGAGTAGAGAAGTCAAGGACAATCCAGGCCTTGTTCATTTTTATAAGAGTCAACCTGTCAGCATTTTCAGTTGACAGTAGGATGCACTTATCAGTTATTATACCCCCAGCAGCACTAAATACCCGCTCTGACAAAACGCTGGCGGCAGTGCAGGCAAGCACCTCCAGGGCGTAGCGTGCCAGTCCATGCCACGTGTCCAGCTTGGACACCCAGTAGTGGTAAGGAACAGAGGGATCATTGAGGACGCTGACAAGGTCTGCTACATACTCCTTCACCGTTTTCCAAAATTTTTCCCTTCTTGTGACACTAGGCCACGCATCAGGGTGAGGGTGCTGGTGGGGTGTCATGAAACTGTCCGAGGCTTTGGAGAGTGTTGCTCTGCCTCTGTTAGAACTGCTGTGTGTTCCCCTCATCTCTGCTCCTCGGTTGCCCAAGGAACTACGTACTCTGCAGCCAGCGTTGTCAGCTGGAAATTTTTGGAGCAATTTTTCCACAAGGACCTTCTGGTATTGCATCATTTTGCTCGTCCTCTCCACCACAGGAATGAGAGATGAGAAGTTCTCTATGTAGCAGGGGGCGAGAAGGGTGAACAACCAGTAATCGGTGTTGTCCAAAATGCGTAAAACGCGTGGGTCACGGGAAAGGCAGCCTAACATAAAGTCAGCCATGTGTGCCAGAGTCCCAACAGGCAAGACTTTGCTGTCGTCATCAGGAGGATGACTCTCAATCTCCTCATTCTCTTCCTCCTCTTCTGCCCATCCACGCTGAACAGATGGAATTAAACTTCCATGGGTATTACCCTCTGTAGCGGAGGCAACCGTCTCCTGCTCCTCATCATCATCCAATTTGCGCTGGGAAGATGAACTGAGGGTGGTCTGGCTATCACCCTGTGTAATGTCTTCCCCCATTTCCACCTCTTCCACATGCAAAGCGTCGGCCTTAAAGGGTTTCTGTCACCTGAAAAATGGGTATTAAGCTGGCTGACATTAGCGATGTAACTATATAACTATATTAGTGACATCTCCCTGCCTGAAGCCATTACTGAGAAAAACAAACTTTTATAATATGCTAATTAGCCTCTAGAAGCAGGGGGGGTGTTACACCTGCTCCTAGAGGCTCCGTGTGCCCTCCTATTTACACTCATTTTCTTGATTGACAGGGCCAGGGCAGTGCTGCTCTCCTCCCGCCGGCCGTGTCTACTGCGAAAATCCCGAGCCTGCGCCGTCCCATTCAGTATTCGGCACAGGCGCAGTGAGGGAAGGATGCTGGCTTTCTCACTGTGCCTGCGCTGTTTACGTCAGAGTGCTCCCGTAAGAGAAGACAGCCGGCATCGCCGAGAAGAAGGAGGAGATTCGAGTGACATCGCTGGATCCTTCTATGTGGTAAGTATATTCCTTGTTGCCCAGCGCTTTATTCCCACTTTTACCACCAATGATCAAGGGGGAAAATAATAAACTATATTTTAGAAAAACAATAAAAAAAATACTAATAATTAATATATTTATAAACACTATATCACCAACGAATCAAATTAATTTGGCACAAGATCATATATATATATATTCAGAACTGTCCTCTCACCTCTCCTCCTGCTCCCTCTTTGACCGCCTACAATCTGGCTTCCGACCCAACCACTCGACTGAGACTGCCCTTACCAAAGTCCCCAATGCCCTACTAACAGCCAAAACCAAGAAACAATACTCTGTCCTCCTTCCCCTTGACCTGTCCTCTGCCTTCGACACTGTTGACCACTCGCTTCTGTTGCAAACTCTCATCTCTTGGCATCACTGACCTGGCCCTCTCCTGGATCACATCATACCTCACAGAACGGACATTTTGTGTCTCCCACTCCCTCACCACCTCCTCGTCTCATTCCCTCTCTGTTGGTGTCCCGCAAGGCTCTGTCTTAGGACCCCTGCTCTTCTCTATCTACACTTTTGGCCTGGGACAGCTCATAGAGTCCCATGGCTTTCAGTATTAGTGTTGATCACGAATATTCGAATTTCTAATTTTTATCGCAAATATAGGTAATTCGAAAATTCGCGAATATTTTGAATATAGTGATATATATTCGTAATTTTGAATATTCGAGATTTTTTTTATTGCGAATTTTCGTAATGCAAATTTTTTTTGCAAATTTTTCAATTGCCGACCGAGTAAAAACATGATTCCTCCCTGCTTCTTGCTTGTGATCCAATGACTCATTGGTCCACAAGCAAGAATCAGGGAGGAATCATGACTTTAAATGGGAAAAATGATGAATATTCTAAAAAAACTAATATATAGCACTATATCGAATATATTAGCTTTTTCGAATATTCGTAATATTCTAAAACAAGAATATATAGCAATATAGCGAATATTTTAAAAAACTAATGTAGAGCAATTTAGCTAATATAGTGCTATAATCTTCTTAATCTAAAAAAGATTATAGCACTATATTAGCTAAATTGCTCTACATTCGTTTTTTTCCAATATTGGCTGTATTGCTATATATTCTTGTTTTAGAATATTACGAATATTCAAAAAAACTAATATATTCGATATAGTGCTATGACTCATTGGCCCACAGGCAAGAAGCAGGGAGGAATCATGTTTTTGCTCGGCAATTGAAAAATTTGCGATAAAAATTTGCATTATGGAAATTCGCATTACGAAAATTCGCATATTACGCGATCATTACCTTGTCGATTTTTCAAGTAAAAAAATCGTAGAATATAACGAATATTCGAATTTGCGAATATTCGCCGAATATTCTACAAAATATTCGCGAAATATCGCGAATTCGAATATGACTACTGCCGCTCATCACTATTCAGTATCACTCTTATGCTGACGACACACAAATCTACCTCTCTGGTCCAGACATCACCACCTTACTATCAAGAATTCCACAATGTCTATCTTCTATATCATCCTTTTTCGCCTTTCGCTTTCTAAAACTTAACATGGATAAAACAGAATTCATCATCTTTCCCCCATCTTGCTCAACCCCCCCAACAGACCTATCTATCACGATCAATGGCTGCACACTATCCCCGGTCAACCAAGTCCGCTGCCTTGGAGTGACCTTGGATTCTGCCCTTTCCTTCTGACTGCACATCCAAGCTCTTTCCACCACTTGCCGCCTCCAACTCAAAAACATCTCCCGCATCCGCGCTTTCCTTAACTTTGAATCTGCGAAAATGCTTGTACATGCCCTCATCATCTCCCGCCTAGACTACTGCAACACTCTCCTCTGTGGCCTTCCATCTAGCACTCTCGCACCCCTCCAATCTATCCTCAACTCTGCTGCCCGACTAATTCACCTCTCACCCTATTACTCCTCTGCCTCTCCCCTCTGCCAATCCCTTCACTGGCTCCCCATTGCCCAGTGAATTCACTTCAAAGCACTAACAAATGCATACAAGGCAGTCCATAAACTGTCCCCTCCCTACATCTCTGAGCTACTTTCCCAATACATCCCCACACGCACTCTCCGATCCTCAAAAGACCTCTTTCTCTCCTCTTATCACCTCTTCCCACAATCGCCTCCAAGATTTCTCCCGCGCATCCCCCATACTCTGGAACTCGCTACCCCAACATATCAGACTCACCTACAGTGAAGTCCTTGAAAAGAAACCCGAAAACCCACCTCTTCAGACAAGCCTACAACCAGTGACCCTGCTGCCTCTATACCGTCATGACCAACTTCACCCGCACCTACTGTGTCCTTCTCCCATACCATGTAGATTGTAAGCCCTCACGGGCAGGGCCCTCTTTCCTTCTGTACCAGTTTATAACTTGTTTTGTTTATGATATGTGCAATTGTCTGTATTATGTATGTATACCTCTTCTCATATGTTCAGCGCTATGGAATGAATGGCGCTTTAATAATAAATAATAATAATATATATATATATATATTTTAATATATATATATATGCGTAAGTATATATACAGTGGATATAAAAAGTCTACACACCCCTGTTAAAATGTCAGGTTTCTGTGCTGTAAAAAAAATTAGACAAAGATAAATCATTTCAAAACTTTTTCCACCTTTAATGCGACCTATAAACTGTACCACTCAATTTGAAAACAAACTGAAATCTTTTAGGTGGAGGGAAGAAAAAAAAAAATAATAATAATGTGGTTGCAGAAGTGTACACACCCTCTTATAACTGGGGATGTAGCTGTGTTCAGAATTAAGCAATCACATTCAAACTCATGTTAAATAGGAGTCAGCATACACCTGCCATCATTTAAAGTGCCTGTGATTAACCCCAAATAAAGTTCAGCTTTCCTGAAATTTTCTTAGTCACATCCCACAGCAAAAGCCATGGTCCACAGAGAGCAAAGGATCAGAGGGATCTCATTGTTAAAAGGTATCTATCAGGAGAAGGGTACGAAAGAATTTCCAAGGTATTAGATATACCATGGAACACAGTGAAGACAGTCATCATCGAGTGGAGAAAATATGGCACAACAGTGACATTACCAAGAACTGGACGTCCCTCCAAAAATTAATGAAAAGACGAGAAGAAAACTGGTCTGGGAGGCTACCAAGAGGCATACAGCAACATTAAAGGAGCTGCAGGAATATCTGGCAAGTACTAGCTGTGGGGTACATGTGATAACAATCTCCTGTATTCTTCATATGTCTGGGCTATGGGGTAGAGTGGCAAGACGAAAGCCTTTTTTTACGAAGAAAAACATTCAAGCCAGGCTACATTTTGCAAAAACACATCTGAAGTCTCCCAAAAGCATGTGGGAAAAGGTGTTATGGTCTGATGAAACCAAGGTTGAACTTTTTGGACATAATACCAAAAGATATGTTTGGCGCAAAAACAACACTGCACATCACTAAAAGAACAACATACCCACAGCGAAGCATGGTGGTGGCAGCATCATGCTTTGGGGCTGTTTTTCTTCAGCTGAAACTGGGGCCTTAGTTAAGCTAGAGGGAATTATGAACAGTTCCAAATACCAGTCAAAACCTTCAGGCTTCTGCTAGAAAGCTGAACATGAAGAGGAACTTCATCTTTCAGCGTCATAAAGGCCTAAAGCATGCATCCAAATCAACAAAGAAATGGCTTCAACAGAAGAAGATTAAAGTTTTGGAATGGCCCAGCCAGAGCCCAGACCTGAATCCGATTGAAAATCTGTGTAGTGATCTGAAGAGGGCTGTGCACAGGAGATGCCCTCGAAATCTGACAGATTTGGAGTGTTTTTTGGAGTGGGGAAATCTTGCCAAGTCAAAATGTGCCATGCTGATAGACTCATACCCAAAAATACCGAGTGCTGTAATAAAATCAAAAGTTGCTTCAACAAAGTATTAGTTTAAGGGTGTGCACACTTATGCAACCATATTATTTTATTTTTATATTTTTTCTTCCCTCTACCTAAAAGATTTCAGTTTGTTTGAGTTGTACAGTTTTTAGGTCACATTAAAGGTGGAAAAAGTTCTGAAATGATTTATCTTTGTCCCATTTTTTTACATCACAGAAACCTGACATTTTAACAGGGGTGTGTAGACTTTTTATATCCACTGTATATATATACAGTACAGACCAAAAGTTTGGACACACCTTCTCATTCAAAGAGTTTTCTTTATTTTCATGACTATGAAAATTGTAGATTCACACTGAAGGCATCAAAACTATGAATTAACACATGTGGAATTATATACATAACAAACAAGTGTGAAACAACTGAAAATATGTCATATTCTAGGTTCTTCAAAGTAGCCACCTTTTGCTTTGATTACTGCTTTGCACACTCTTGGTATTCTCTTGATGAACTTCAAGAGGTAGTCCCCTGAAATGGTTTTCACTTCACAGGTGTGCCCTGTCAGGTTTAATAAGTGGGATTTATTGCCTTATAAATGGGGTTGGGACCATCAGTTGCGTTGAGGAGAAGTCAGGTGGATACACAGCTGATAGTCCTACTGAATAGACTGTTAGAATTTGTATTATGGCAAGAAAAAAGCAGCTAAGTAAAGAAAAACGAGTGGCCATCATTACTTTAAGAAATGAAGGTCAGTCAGTCAGCCAAAAAATTGGGAAAACTTTGAAAGTAAGGGCTATTTGACCATGAAGGAGAGTGATGGGGTGCTGCGCCAGATGACCTGGCCTCCACAGTCAACGGACCTGAACCCAATCGAGATGGTTTGGGGTGAGCTGGACCGCAGAGTGAAGGCAAAAGGGCCAACAAGTGCTAAGCATCTCTGGGAACTCCTTCAAGACTGTTGGAAGACCATTTCAGGGGACTACCTCTTGAAGCTCATCAAGAGAATGCCAAGAGTGTGCAAAGCAGTAATCAAAGCAAAAGGTGGCTACTTTGAAGAACCTAGAATATGACATATTTTCAGTTGTTTCACACTTGTTTGTTATGTATATAATTCTACATGTGTTAATTCATAGTTTTGATGCCTTCATAGTCATGAAAATAAAGAAAACTCTTTGAATGAGAAGGTGTGTCCAAACTTTTGGTCTGTACTGTATATGTATGAATATATATACATATATGTATATATATTCATATATATATATAATCTGGTGGTCAAATTAATTTGAGCTCCTTGGAATATCCGAGTGTGGGATCAGTGTGGGAAGACTCTCCATGGTGGGACGAAGGAGGATCAGGGTGAGGATTGTGTTAACAACTCTTGGCTACTGAGACTGGACTTGGTGGAAGACAGGGTGGTGCTTAACCGACTGGAAGCTTTATCTGCTGCAATCCAACCGACCACCTGGTCGCACTGATCTGACTTCGAGAGCGTTGTCCTGCGCCACCCTGCAAACTGCGAAATGAAGCTAGGTATCATGAATGATTGTTTTTCTTGTGCTCTGACAGCAGGCACAGTTTCTCCGTGCCCAGGGCCACGGCCTCTGCGTGCACCATCAGCATCACGCCCACTTCCTTGTCCCTTACTGCTCGCCTTGTTCATATTAAATGTTATATATGCTTGAAAGGATGTCACACGTACAGTAGCATATGATTTGTAAGTGTATGCGCAAAAAAATAAAAAAAGGTATTTGGGATGTGGAAACTAGAGTTGAGCAAACACCTGGATGTTCGGGTTCGAGAAGTTCGGCCGAACTTCCCAGAAATGTTCGGGTTCGGGATCCGAACCCGATCCGAACTTCGTCCCGAACCCGAACCCCATTGAAGTCAATGGGGACCCGAACTTTTGGGCACTAAAAAGGCTGTAAAACAGCCCAGGAAAGAGCTAGAGGGGTGCAAAAGGCAGCAACATGTAGGTAAATCCCCTGCAAACAAATGTGGATAGGGAAATGAATTAAAATTAAAATTAAAAAAATAAAAAAGAACCAATATCAATTGGACAGAGGTCCCATAGCAGAGAATCTGGCTTCACGTCAGCAGAGAATCAGTCTCTTCATGCCATAGCAAAGAATCTGGCTTCATGTCAGCAGAGAATCAGTCTCTTCATGCCATAGCAGAGAATCTGGCTTCATGTCAGAATCAGTCTTCATGTCATAGCAGAGAATCAGGCTTCACGTCACCCACCACTGGAACAGGCCACTGTCACACATTTAGGCCCCGGCACCCAGGCAGAGGAGAGAGGTCCCGTAACAGAAAATCTGGCCTGATGTCAGCACAGAATCTGTCTTCATGTCATAGCAGAGAATCAGGCTTCACGTCACCCACCACTGGAACAGGCCACTGTCACACATTTAGGCCCAGGCACCCAGGGAGAGGAGAGAGGTCCCGTAACAGAGAATCTGGCCTTATGTCAGCGCAGAATCTGTCTTTGTGTCATAGCAGAGAATCAGGCTTCACGTCATCCACCACTGGAACAGGCCACTGTCACATATTTAGGCCCAGGCACCAAGTCAGTGGTGTAGTACAGTCGATATGAACCACATGAAGTTTCACCAAATATCCAGTCTGCAGGTTTGCAATAGGGTCATACCAATATACAGGAGCTGCAGCAATGATCACTTGTTAAATATAGTTCCATATATTCATAAGCTGTTAGCAGAGAGTCAGGACATGCTAAATAAACCTCTTCAAATGTGCTATTAGATAACTGAGGAAAGTTTTAACAGACAGAGTCTTTACAGTGGACTCTTCCAGAAAGCCCCCTGTGTATTCTGCTACTTGGTTTGGTCTCCTCAGTGCAGACATTTACTGTGAAGGAGGTAGGATCTCTGTCTAAGTTCTCTAAAGCTAAAGTTCATTTATCTATTGTAAAAAGTTATAATATATACCCATAATAGTTCTGTAGAATGTAAAGAGGTGACTGTATGTTTTTTAGCAGCCTTTAAACCCTGCAGCACATGCTAGGCTGAGTAGATGATGTACAGTTAGAGAGCCATGTGTTCTTCCTAAAATGGCTGCAAGACATGCTGTATTCCAGGTCACCCTGCTGCATATCTTTGCAAATGATTTTCTCTTGTTCATTTTTCTGTATGCTTTGTTATATCCTGTAACATGTATGTGGGAATGTAATATAATGACTGCCTGTTATGATATAGGTGGGCTGGTGACCTGGCTGTATACCACATAGTGGCAGTGTTTCCCTGTTGTATTACAGGCTCCAGCCAAGTGCACTCCACATCAATAAAGCTTTAAACCACAGAAGACCTGAGTGTCGTCCCTTAGAGTCCACTTAGAGTTTATGCCTGGAGGAGCTGGTGACCGAGTGAGTGTGAAAGCTGGAGGTGTCGCAGATGGTGCAAGGAAAAGAGGGTTACATTTGGTGCCGTGACTCGGATGTCATCATTCTGCTCAAAGTGACCAGTGAAGATACCTAAAGTCACCAGTGTGCGAGTTCTGAGGCGATTGTGCCACGGCGGAGCTGCTAGGCGGCAGATTGACCTTATTAGCGGTTTATATCCTCTCAGGAATAGAAGATGAGTGGACGAGCCAGAGCCCGCGGAAGAGCACGTGCCAGGGGGCAGCCCAGCCAAGGACAACCTGGACAGGAGCAAGAGGCTCAAGAACCTAGACGCATTGAAAGACCCCAGCAGCCACCAGCCGAGCCTTTGCTTGTGGGAAGAGGGCGCCAGAGAGGCCCGCCAGTAGTGGAGAGACCTCCGACTGATGTTCTGCAGCTTTCAGCTGGATTTCAGGACATATCCCTCGGAGAACGGGGTGGCCGCAGGCGTGACTTCCATGACCTTGGAGTGAACACCCGGCAGACCATTGAATAGAAATGTGAGACCTGTTTTTTTTTTGCACTGTGTGACAGGTTAAGGTTTAATCTCAGAATCAGACTTCTATCTGCACGGTAGCGTGTGTCTTAGGTTTTTCTGAATGACACTATCAGTACCTTCAATGTAAGATATCCTTTTTGGGATAGATTTCAAGTTGGCCTCCAATACCAGAAACTAGTTATTTTGAGAATGGCAAATTTGGGAATAGTTTTTCAACCCAGAAAAAAAAGTGTGCTTTTACGGTCACTACAAATAACTTGACCAGCTAAAACAGTACAGATTTGCTTGAATAGAAATGTGAGACCTGTTTTTTTTTGCACTGTGTGACAGGTTAAGGTTTAATCTCAGAATCAGACTTCTATCTGCACGGTAGCGTGTGTCTTAGGTTTTTCTGAATGACACTATCAGTACCTTCAATGTAAGATATCCTTTTTGGGATAGATTTCAAGTAGGCCTCCAATACCAGAAACTAGTTATTTTGAGAATGGTAAATTTGGGAATAGTTTTTCAACCCAGAAAAAAAAGTGTGCTTTTACGGTCACTACAAATAACTTGACCAGCTAAAACAGTACAGATTTGCTTGAATAGAAATGTGAGACCTGTTTTTTTTTGCACTGTGTGACAGGTTAAGGTTTAATCTCAGAATCAGACTTCTATCTGCACGGTAGCGTGTGTCTTAGGTTTTTCTGAATGACACTATCAATACCTTCAATGTAAGATATCCTTTTTGGGATAGATTTCAAGTAGGCCTCAAATACCAGAAACTAGTTATTTGGAGAATGGCAAATTTGGGAATAGTTTTTCAACCCAGAAAAAAAAGTGTGCTTTTACGGTCACTACAAATAACTTGACCAGCTAAAACAGTACAGATTTGCTTGAATAGAAATGTGAGACCTGTTTTTTTTCGCACTGTGTGACAGGTTAAGGTTTAATCTCAGAATCAGACTTCTATCTGCACGGTAGCGTGTGTCTTAGGTTTTTCTGAATGACACTATCAATAGCTTCAATGTAAGATATCCTTTTTGGGATAGATTTCAAGTAGGCCTCAAATACCAGAAACTAGTTATTTTGAGAATGGCAAATTTGGGAATAGTTTTTCAACCCAGAAAAAAATGTGTGCTTTTACGGTCACTACAAATAACTTGAGCAGCTAAAACAGTACAGATTTGCTTGAATAGAAATGTGAGACCTGTTTTTTTTTTGCACTGTGTGACAGGTTAAGGTTTAATCACAGAATCAGACTTCTATCTGCACGCTAGCGTGTGTCTTAGGTTTTTCTGAATGACACTATCACTAGCTTCAATGTAAGATATTCTTTTTGGGATAGATTTCAAGTAGGCCTCAAATACCAGAAACTAGTTATTTTGAGAATGGCAAATTTGGGAATGGTTTTTCAACCCAGAAAAAAAAGTGTGCTTTTACGGTCACTAAAAATAACTTGACCAGCTAAGGCTACTTTCACACTAGCGTTCGGGGCTCCGCTTGTGAGTTCCGTTTGAAGGCTCTCACAAGCGGCCCCGAACGGATCCGTCCAGCCCTAATGCATTCTGAGTGGATGCGGATCCGCTCAGAATGCATCAGTTTGGCACCGTTTGTCCTCCGCTCCGCTCAGCAGGCGGACACCTGAACGCTGCTTGCAGCGTTCGGGTGTCTGCCTGGCCGTGCGGAGGCAAACGGATCCGTCCAGACTTACAATGTAAGTCAATGGGGACGGATCCGTTTGAAGATGACACAATATGGCTCAATCTTCAAACGGATCCGTCCCCCATTGACTTTCAATGTAAAGTCTGAACGGATCCGTTTGCATTATCATGAACAAAAAAAAAATTTTTTTTTTTTTTTTTGTTCATGGTAATGCAAACGGATCCGTTCTGAACGGATCCAAGCGTTTGCATTATAGGTGCGGATCCGTCTGTGCAGATACCAGACGGATCCGCACCAAACGCAGGTGTGAAAGTAGCCTAAAACAGTACAGATTTGGTTGAATAGAAATGTCAGGTCTATTTTTTAGGCGCTGGGTGACAGGCTCAACTTGCCCCTGATGTAATATATGGCCAAAAAATAACCACACTGTTGATGGTTAAATGCACTTGGGTGACACAGGCTCAGCCTGCACCAGATGTAGTATATGGCCAAAAAATAATCAGACTGTCGATGGTTAAATGCACTTCGGTGACACAGGCTCAGCCTGCAGCTGATGTAGTATATGGCCAAAAAATAACCAGACTGTTGATGGTTAAATGCACTTCGGTGACACAGGCTCAGCCTGCAGCTGATGTAGGATATAGCACAAAATAACCACACTATCGATGGTTAAATACACTTGGTGATAGCTTGTGCTGGCGCACCACAAGTCACAAAATGACCACCGATCACCCCAGAAAAAAAGTGATCTAAAAACGCTCTGGGCAGCCTCAAAAAAGTGAGCAAGTCAATAATAGCACTTCAATGATCCACAGCTGCAGATCGATCACAGAATGAAGTCTTTTGGAGGAGTTAATCTGCCTAATCTCGCCCTAACGTCGCAGCTGCAACCTCTCCCTATACTGATCATAGCAGAGTGACGTGCGGCGCTACGTGACTCCAGCTTAAATAGAGGCTGGGTCACATGCTGCACTGGCCAATCACAGCCATGCCAATAGTAGGCATGGCTGTGATGGCCTCTTGGGGCAAGTAGTATGACGCTTGTTGATTGGCTGCTTTGCAGCCTTTCAAAAAGCGCCAAGAAAGCGCCGAACACCGAACCCGAACCCGGACTTTTACGAAAATGTTCGGGTTCGGGTCCGTGTCACGGACACCCCAAAATTCGGTACGAACCCGAACTATACAGTTCGGGTTCGCTCATCCCTAGTGGAAACGTTACAGGAGAAATACCGCAGATAATGTCGCTGATGTCACTAGCGGATAATAAAAAATTACAGGGAATGTCACAGTAATTTGGGATGTGGAAACGTCACACAGGAGATATACCACAGATAATGTCATTGCTGTCACCAGCGGCTAATAAAAAATTACAGGGAATGTCACAGGTATTTGGGATGTGGAAACGTTACACAGAAAAAATACTGCAGATAATATCGCTGATGTCACCAGCGGCTAATAAAAAAATTACAGGGAATGTCACAGGTATTTGGGTTGTGGATACGTTACACAGGAGAAATACCGCAGATAATGTCGTTGATAACAGCAGCAGCTAATAAAACAATTACAGGGAATGTCACTGGTATATTGTATGTGGAAACGTTACACAGGAGATGTACCGCAGACAATGTCGCTGATGTCAGCAGCGGCTAATATAAAATTACAGGGAATGTCACAGGTATTTGGGATGTGGAAACGTTACACAGGGGAAATACCGCAGATAATGTCGCTGATGTCACCAGCGGCTAATAAAAATTACAGGGAATGTCACAGGTATTTGGGATGTGGAAACGTTACACAGGAGATGTACCCTAGGTAGTGTCACTGTCCGCAGCGGACACCGTCTACGAAAAAAGTACACTGGATGTCACAGATATTTTTGGGATGGGCACACGCTACACAGGAGATGTAGCGCAGATAATGCCGCTGTCTGCAGCAGCCTAACTATTGCACGCTCGTTAGCGCAGGATGCGCTAAAAATAGATATTGCTGCCACACACAATAGTCCCTAAAAGGACTTTTGGGTCTGTAAAGTTTTAGAAATTTAGCGCAGGTTGCACTAAAAATATATATTGCTGCTGACACACACAATAGTCCTTAAAAGGACTTTTGGGTCTCTGACAAGTTTTTCAACTTACAAAAAAAAAATGGCACTCCCTACACTATCTTTCCCTACTTCAGTACAGCTCTCCCTGACTAACACTGAGCCGAGCACGTGTCATCGGGTGCTATATAGCACCTGATGACACGTTCAGGCCAGCTAATCACTGTAATGCCAGTAACCAACATGGCTACGGCAATACAGTGAAGGGCAGTACTTACCTGCACGTTTATTGGCTGCATAGCAACTGGTGTTCGGCCGAGCATGCTCGATCAACTCTAGTACATTTACTTTTACTTATTTCACTTTAACACAATAATAGCATTTTTGAAACAAAAAATATATATATTTTAGTGTCTCCATAGTCTGAGAGTCATAGTTTTTATTTTGTCTTAGGTAGGGTCTCATTTTTGTGGGATGAGGTGACCGTTTGAATGGTACCATTTTGGGGGGCATACGCCTTTTTGATCATTTGGTGTTGCACTTTTTGTGATGTAAGGTGACAAAAATTGCTTTTTTATGCCACTGTTTTTATTTTATTCTTTTTACGGTGTTCACCTGAGGGGTTAGGTCATGTGATATTTTTATAGAGCTGGTTGTTACGGATGCGGCGATACCTAATATGTCTCCTTTTTTTGTTTATTTCACTTTAACAGGATAATAGAGTTTGTAAAACAAAAAAAATCATATTTTAGTGTCTTTATAGTCTGAGAGTCATAGTTTTTTATTTTTTTAGGCGATTCTCTTATGTAGGAGCTCATTTTTTTCGGGATGAGGTGATGGCTTGATTGGTACCATTTTGGGGGGCATACGTCTATTTGATTGCTTGGTGTTACACTTTTTGTGATGTAAGGTGACAAAAAATGGCTTTTTTGCCACTGCTTTTATTTTAAAAAATTTTTACGGTGTTCACCTGAGGGGTTTTCACTTTAACACAGTAATAGCATTTTTGAAGCAAAAAATATCTCCATATTCTGAGAGCTATAGTTTTTTTTATTTTTTGGGCGATTGTCCTATGTAGGGGCTCATTTTTTGCGGGATGAGGTGACAGTTTGATTGGTACCATTTTGGGGGCAAAATGCTTTTTCCTATATTGTGCAAGCACGACCACCACTGATGGATTACAGGGTGATCTGTAACCATGGAAACAAGCAGCGTATAATGTGAAAAATTATTCCAGCCAGCAAAGAAAGCAATATGGATAATAACAATATATTAGTAAGTGACTTGCATTAACTTTCTCTACATGATAAATGCCACTTACTGAAGTGAGACAACCCCTTTAATTTTTTATTATCAAAAACACTTTTTTTTACTTTAATCTCAATCTGGGACTTCAACTTTTGATCCCCTCTGCAATGCATTACAATACATCTGTATTGTAATGCATTGCCTGTTAGTGTATTACACTGAGTAATCCTCTAACAGGTTGCCTAGGAGACTCAGCCTGGGTGTCACAGTCCCTCAGGTGACTGATGTCAGGAATTCAAGGAGACTGGCTGAGCTTGGAGGAATCTAACAGCCTCCTTGATTTCTCTTGATTCAGTGTTGATAGGGTTAATGACCACTTCCCTTGTCTCAGCTGTTGCTCAGTGGTCATCACTTCTATCCTTTATAGTCTGACCCCACCCTTCTTACTATGCGGTAGATTGCTTCATTTGGTTTTGGAAAGAGCTGGAGTGTGGTTCTCCCTGAGTTCCTGCTCATCCTTCTACAACAGAAGCTAAGTGTCTCGCTTGTTTGTATTTTGTTTTTTCCCCTTGGTTGTTGTTACTGGGCCTCAGGGAGATGCTTGTTCCTTCATCTTGGAAGGAACGGGTTGTCTCAGCCCTGCCAATATCATTAGGGCTCCTCAGGGTCTCCAGGGCTTCCAGGTTCCTGTGTATGGGCATTTCTACCTTCAAGGGGTGCACATATGGTTAGGCGTCAGGGCCAGTAATAGGGTTCTTTAGGTGGTTACCCTTTCCCTTCCCTAGCATTGAGGCCTAGTGGCTTTTCTCTCCCCCCTCCAGTTGTCGGTGTGGTGTTTACTTTTTACCTCATCCGTGACACTG
Organism: Bufo bufo; assembly: GCF_905171765.1. NCBI lineage: Eukaryota > Metazoa > Chordata > Amphibia > Anura > Bufonidae > Bufo > Bufo bufo. The sequence continues at coordinate 391,475,471 of NC_053393.1, read as the reverse complement.
GGGCTGGGTCTCCTCAGCTTCCATAGAAGACAGTTCCCGATGCCTTGCCTTCTCACCCAGGGGCGGATTGGCCATAGACCTTACAGGGAAATTTCTCGGTAGGCTGATGCCCAAAGGGCCACCCAAGCCTTCCTCTCTACCGCTTGTCAGGTACATAATAAGCTCTTAGTGGTAACGTTGTGAGAATCAGGTACTCATGTACCCAGTCAGAGACTGCACATGCCCTCCTGAATTCATCTGCTGTGGCCCGCATCTCACCTCCTAAGCCTCTGTTCCATAACTTAATTAGAGACAACTGAAGGAGGAGGGCAGAAAATGGTAGCTATTGGTGGCCACCACAGAGGGACAGCTTTTCAGGCAGTATATTCTGCTGCTCTGTGGTATATGGTTCTGATGAGATGGTATTTTGTGCTATGGTATTGCTGATGCCATCTACTTGTGTTGTCCTGCCTTGTGTCAATTTGGACCCCACCCCCTACAACATGGGGCCACTTTTACATTTTATTCCAGGGCCACTTTAAGTTTCCAGTCCATCCCTGTTCTCACCCATCAGGTCCCCATCACCACTGACTGCAAACACATTCTATATAAGGGGTTAATCCGCCTGCATCGGCTTTTACCGTGATGCTGGCGGATATAGCAGCGGCCCGGCTATCAGGGACTGCCGAGCCCCTGCAGTGATCGGACGTGAAACCGCTCCGATGCCCGCCCGAATACCATGGCATAATAGTACGACAAATTGCGCCGTCACCTGCCGCCATGACGTACTATTACGTCATGTGTCAGGAAGAGGTTAAAGGCTCCAAGTATTGATTGTGTGGCAATGTGAACATTGAGGTGTTGTTTCCCCAGGTTCCAGTCCGGGACTTAGGGCATGCTCATGTCCAGGGATCCTATTTAATCCTGCTAATGGATCCTGGGTGTGTCTCACTCTGGAGAGTGTGCAGACAGAGGCCTGGTGAGGCTCTGTCAGTGTGGTCTCAGCTAGGCAAGGCTGAGGGGCCATGAGGCTATGCAATAGCCTGGACTTTGGGGGACTCAGCGACACCCAGGAACAAGCATTGAAAGGTCAGAGTCAGGAGGACTGCTAGACCACAACCCCCTCCAAAGGTACTGCATTTGTTACAGCCTGAGGGCTGGTGGACTGTATGTCTGGGGTAAGCCGCACCTGGTTCCATGTGTGAACGCTATCGTATAGCCGAGTTAGGGATACGATGTTTATTATGTTTAGGTAGAGCCCAGCCGGGCAGGCTTTTGTTTTATGCCATGTTGTGTATGAAGAGTGTAAAATAAATTGCACAGTTTGGACCTGAAACCCAGTGGTTATGAAGATCCTTGTGAGAATGACCCCCGAATGAGAGGCGATCCCTTACATATGGTGGAGGATGCGGGCAATAACAGCAGGTTGCTAGGGGCAACGACCTGACGGAAAAGAGAAGGTGCTGCTGAATGTTGCCAAGGAATTGCTGTGTTTCTGTGCAGTGACTTAAAGGGCCGGAAGCCTGCTTGTTCGCTGGGGCTGGAGCAGGTGCTGCTGGAAAACTGCTGGTTAATCTGGACTTTATTTTTCTGAGGTGTAAGGTGTGCAGGGATTTAAAGGGCACAGTAAAAGAAACTGACCTGTGAAAATGGCTGCCAAATGGTGGAGCGCGTGGGAAAAGTCCTGTGAGATGGTGATCGGGGGGATCCCGCTGCTGGTTGTACTAGACTCCCGCCGACAAGTGTCTCAGGTCCTGCCCGTAATTCTGGACTTTCTGGAGAGAGGGCCAGAGACAGATGTCACCGTGTCTCTGACCTTTATAACAGACTATGGCCCTGTGCAGTGGGAGCTCTTAAAATGTGAGACCCTGGAAGTGGAGTTTGTGCTTGGCAAAGACTTCCCGTTATTTTGGCAGCTGTGGAGAGGAGAAAATGCTACAAATTGTGTACCTGGAGAATCCGATGAACAGCAGATATGTGCCGTTGCCAAGGGCAACCGTCGGGAAGACAAAGAGGTGGAGAGCGGTGCGGTTCTCAGGAGTGCATATCTTCCCTGCGACTGTGTCCGGAGTCCTGGAGAGGAAGTGCGGAGGTGCAGTAAAGCTGTTGCTAGGAGCAACCACAACCTTGATGAGTCCGCGGGAGAGAATGTCACTGCTTTACCAGAATGGTTTATTACAAAGGGTAAGACTGTTCCTGTTATTAACTATGTGGCAGACCCAATGACAGTGAGCCGGCGGCAGGGGATACCTGCTGGTCCGGTAGGTAATAAGTCACACAGAGAAAAAACTGTGTCTGAACAGGCGGATAAGCCTGCTGTGATTGCTCCCTCGCAGAAACCTGCAGGGGAGAAGGTTTCTGGGTCGCCCAAAGAGCCGGGGGTCAAAGCTAGATTTGGGGTGGTGAAAGTCAGAGATCCCATGCTAGCCCAGGTAAGAGGTAGCATGATGGCCGCCCCAGAGACTGGTAGAGTGTTACATGTTCGGGACAATTATGTGAATAATACGGACTCTCAGGTGGTTCTCACTGAGAGTGAACCTGATGTTACAAATACGCTCATACATGAGGAAATGGTGGGCCGTAATTTCCCCTTATGCTTGGAGGTTTTAAGTAATGGAGACATTTCTGCAGAGAGTGACAAAACTCCTGCAGAACCTGTACCTGTCCCTTTAAATGATAATGTGAAGGAGCTGCACATTGAGAACAAGGGTGCAGATAAGGTGCAAAGTGATGGTACCATGTTTGACGAAATGCATAATGTAAATGTGATGTCATGTAAAATATGTGATAATAATGACATGCCTTTTCCTTTGCAGGCTGTGATTGGGGAAAAAGCTAACCCTGTTGGTAAACATGTGTCTGATATAAAAGTGTTGATAAATGTTGAAGAAACACCCCTAGGAGACCCCATTGTAGACAATGTGGTGGGGCTAGAGGGTGTACCACACGTACCAGAGGTGGATGTGCAGTCTCCACAGGTTTCTATGATTAATAAAATGTCCCAGGTGGGGATTGACTCATGGGTGCCCCTAGAGGTCAGGGTTAATAATGACACAAATAGTATAAGTGGCGTATGTGCCGTGACAGTTAGCAACTTTGAGAGTGAGGCTACCATGTCAAGACCCAGCAAAACTAAAGTGGTTACTAGTAGCGAGTCTAGCGACCAGATGACAGTTATATCTGACGAGACGAGAGTTCAGTCGGGTGACAGCCTAGTGTCTGAAGCTCATATCCTGACACTTGTAGATGACCTGACAGGACAGTACAGCTACAAACTTGAAGATGTTTTCTCTCGCTCCGCACAGTCACTAGATACACTAGAAATGGGGCTAGCGGTTCTCGCAGAGCAACTGCAGGAGTCTCCAGAGGAGTCACAGAAAGAGATGAATGAACTGAAGGAACTAGAGTCACTAATAGAAGCGGAAATTCTCCAACTTCAAGAGGAACTTGCAGCTTCTGAGCGATCAAGACTTCATGCAGAGCAGGAAAGAGATGAGCTGGCTGATGAGGTTCTAAACAGCGCCTCAGAAAAATCTGCTCTCTTGGAGGAGAAAAGTCATTTGGAAGCCAGGATGGCTCAACTTGATCAAGAGTTGCATGTTCGGATGGTAGACCTGGACCACCAGAAACAAATTGTGTCTAAATTGGAGAAGAAACATAAGATGTTGGACAAGCTCCTGGCTGAAGAGAAAACCACCTCGGCCAGATATGCCGAAGAACGTGACCAAGTGGAGACTGATGCTCGAGAGAAGGCGACCAAGGCCCTCTCCTTGGCTAGAGCCCTTGAAGAAGTGCTTGAGGAGCGAAATGAATTAGAGAGGCTGAACAAGCAACTCAGAGCAGAGATGGAAGCTCTCATGAGCTCAAAAGATGCCATGTCCCTGAATGGTGAGAAGGCTAATAAAGTAAAGGAGGACACCAAAGAGACCAAGGCCAAGGAAGCTAAGGCCGAGCTCTTGAAGTGGGAGAAATCCTTGGATGTTCCAGAGATCAAGGGTAAAGCCGAAGTGGGGAGAGGCAGTGAAGAGGCAGAAGACCCTGAAACTGAGGCACCATCTGAGGAAACCACTGCTGGAAAAGAAGCGAGCGGGGGCAAGCCAGCTCTGCTGACGGAGCTTCGCAAAGACAAGAAGAAAAGGCCTAAGCGTCTGCAAGAGCCAGCGAAGTCAAACAGAGAGTCTGTCGTTTGCATAAAAATATATTCTGAAGGGAGTTCCAGAAGCCGAGATCGAAATTCTAAGAGTAAAGGAAAAAGAAATGTACGATCTGCTGTTAAAATAAAGAGACAAAAAGAGGCGAGTCATAAGAAGCGTGCTCGGCTGAAGCAGCTGTGTAAGTCAAAGAGCGAGAAAGATAAAAAAATAAAAGAGAGGGTCTGCCTGTCACATGGACATGGGAACATTGTAGACAATGTCTCTTGGGCAAGATGTCAGTGTGGGTAACAAACCAAGCATTGATGGCATGGGTCTGGCAAAATAAAGGGAAGCCTCTGACCCTGACCACATCTTCCAGGGGGAAGGTTGAGCCAGGCGATGGCAAGAAAATGCGGATGCCCTGTCACGAGCATCCAGTTGGTACATGTGTTCACCCCCACAGGTTTGAACAGAGGGGGGGGATATGTGGCAATGTGAACATTGAGGTGTTGTTTCCCCAGGTTCCAGTCCGGGACTTAGGGCATGCTCATGTCCAGGGATCCTATTTAATCCTGCTAATGGATCCTGGGTGTGTCTCACTCTGGAGAGTGTGCAGACAGAGGCCTGGTGAGGCTCTGTCAGTGTGGTCTCAGCTAGGCAAGGCTGAGGGGCCATGAGGCTATGCAATAGCCTGGACTTTGGGGGACTCAGCGACACCCAGGAACAAGCATTGAAAGGTCAGAGTCAGGAGGACTGCTAGACCACAACCCCCTCCAAAGGTACTGCATTTGTTACAGCCTGAGGGCTGGTGGACTGTATGTCTGGGGTAAGCCGCACCTGGTTCCATGTGTGAACGCTATCGTATAGCCGAGTTAGGGATACGATGTTTATTATGTTTAGGTAGAGCCCAGCCGGGCAGGCTTTTGTTTTATGCCATGTTGTGTATGAAGAGTGTAAAATAAATTGCACAGTTTGGACCTGAAACCCAGTGGTTATGAAGATCCTTGTGAGAATGACCCCCGAATGAGAGGCGATCCCTTACAATTGTCTTATATACTTGTGCCTTGTTCAGCTAGTGGGTGTGGCTGTGTGGCTAGTGGGTGTGGCTTTGGGAGAAAGCTTAAGTTGCAAAACTGTGTTCTAAAAATCCTGTACAAAGTAAGCTAAGTAATAGTCTAAAGGTGCCCCAAATTTATCATCAAACATGACCAAATGTGATAAATCTGGTGCATATTTACACTGTATAAATGTTAGTCAGACTTAGTAATTCTAAGTAAACTCTTACAGCAGCTTTCACATTGCATATACACCGAAGATTTACGTTAGAAAAATCCTCTTAGTTTACAGTAGTAAATCTCAACCACAAGAGGATACTTCACGCAAAACAAAATTCACACAAATCTTGATATGCTGTGCAGATTTTAAATTCACAGTATATGAATTTATTTTAAAGGGGTTGTACCATCTCAAGCATGGCATATCAGTAGGAGCCTGCACAGTGAAGGAGAGCAGAATGCGCATTCGCAGCTGCCCTCCATTCATTTCTATGGGACCACTGAAAACAGCCAACTGAGTATTCTGTTTGTATTTTTGTTAAAAATTGTGCACCATTTTGTGCAATTTTGTTGCGGCACAATTCTGACAGATCTGGGTGCATTTTCCATAGTGGACATCCACCATATGTGGCTGCACCCTTCACCTCTTTCCAACGCAGTTATTTTCACCCTTTCATTTTTTTACTACTTGTCTTCCAAAAGCCATACATTTTTAATATTTCTATTCACGTGTCTGTATGAAGGCTTGTTTTTTTGCAGAACAAATTGTACTTTCTAATGGCAGCATATAATATTTAATACAATGTATTAGGCTGGAAAAAAAATTATGGGATGAAATTTTTAAAAATTTCATTGTTTTAGGAGTTTTGCGTTTACAGCATTCACTGAGCAGTAAAAATGACACATTACCTTTTATTCTGCGGGTCAGTTTGATTGTTGCAATGCTAAATTTATATAGTTTTGTTATAGTTGTGTTTGCTTTAATACTTGAAAACATAAAAAACATTTCGAAAAAATGTATTTAATGTTTCTTGATATCGCTATAATCTAACATATTTTTTATATTTCAGTCTACAAAGCTGTGTGAGGGGCTCTTTTTTCAGAAGCAAGCTTTAGTTTTTATTGATACAATTTTGGTATCATTTTGATCACTTTTTATTCAAAGTTTTTTAGGAAGTAAAACAACTAAAAGACTGCAATTTTAGCACATTGATCTGTTTTTCTGTTACAGTGTTTACCATTTAGGATAAGTACCCTTATACTTCAATAGTTTAGGCATTTTAGATGCAGCAATACCAAAGATACTCATTTTTTTCATCGTTTATTTTAGTATGTAACATGGGTAAAGAGGGCTGATTAGAATTTTTGCTTTACTTTTTTTTTTACCTTTTTTAACTTTATTATTCAAGTGAATGGAGCGAGTACTTTTAATTGGAATGTACTTCCGAGATGACAGGCAGTCTAATGAAGAGGAAGTAGTGCTTGCATGGAGAGTCAGCTCCTCTTAACAGCTGATTGGCGGGGTAGCAGGTGTCACTGTGCCAGTATTACACTATGCGTCGTCTCTCCTGTAGCAGTGGCATAGTGTAATTACACTGCAATTTCGAGACGAAGAGCAGTGTAATGAAGAGCAACTAGCGTTTGCATGGAGCGTCGCCTCCTCTTAACAGCTGATTGGCGGGGTAGCAGGTGTCACTGCACCAGGTATTACACTATGTGTCGTGTCCCCTGTACCACTGGCATAGTGTAATTACACTGCATTTCCGAGACAATGAGCAGTGTAATGAAGAGCAACTAGCATTTCCATGGAGCGTCACCTTCTCTTAACAGAAGATTGGCGGGGTAGCAGGTGTCACTGTGCCAGTATTACACTATATGTCGTCTCCCCTGTAGCAGTGGCATATTGTAATTACACTGCATTTCCGAGACGACGAGCAGTGTAATGAAGAGGAACTAGCATTTCCATGGAGCGTCGCCTCCTCTTAACAGCTGATTCGCGGGGTAGCAGGTGTCACTGTGCCAGGTATTACACTATGTGTCGTGTCCCCTGTACCACTGGCATAATGTAATTACACTGCATTTACGAGACGACAAGCAGTGTAATGAAGCTGAACTAGCCTTTGCATGGAGCATCGCCTCCTCTTAACAGCTGATTGGCGGGGGTGCTGGGTGTCACTATGCCCTGTATTACACTCTGAGGATAGGTCATCAATATAAAACCCCTGCACAACCCCTTTAATAGGGACTTTTCTACAGCAGATCTGGAAGCCTTCAGAAGGCCCCAGCCTGCAATAACAACTGAACAGGTCCTGCAATCATGTCCCAGGTGGATGATTACCATCC